>NC_139333.1:20964824-22297324 GCF_056507025.1 Lutjanus erythropterus
CATAATAATGAGAAAATAAGAGGGTACAGCCAGAGTACAGGCTCTCTGTGGATGCAGGCACCGCCACACACTGATGGGTTGTGGGTGATGATTGAGAGGGCTGATTTTTATGAGTGTACTGTTTTCTTGAGGGGAGATCCCGCATATGTTGCCTTTAAGCTTATTAAACTATTTAAAATCCCTTTGGATTAGCTGGAAAGTGCACTGTCAAAAAGCTGAAAACAGGGCTGTTTTATTATATTAATCCAAAAGCATCTTATACAATAGTACCACTGACATCTGACCTGCATAAGTACCTTTACTTTTCACACTTTTAGTAAAAGTTGCTGAGACACACTCTTGCTTAAATGTGTAATTATAAGGTTTTGTCAGTTGCTATTTGTAAATGCACCAGAAAGATAGTTGACTGTTGATTCTCATGTTGAGTTAGTAAAGAAAAAAGAATGAGAAAATAAGCAGGTACAGATTGTCTTAGTAAGGTTTTGAATGCAGGACTTTTACTTGAAGTGGAGTATTTTCACATTGTGGTATTCTTCCACCACTGTTCATATTTCACAATATGGTTAATGTGTATATTATTTCATGTTTTTGCATAAACATCTCCTTTTCTTTGTAAATGGGCCATTTGGAAGCAATTTCTCCACAGTGCATTTAAAGCACATCAAGCTGTAAGGAAACAGCTCAGCAAAACATTGTTAAGTATCAGCTACATTATACATACATATATCTAGAAGAAAAACATGGTTTCAGTTTAAAGAATAAGTAAACAATACTATAAATAAGTTTATTCTTACTAATGCTCTAAATATCTTCACAAGAGGTCCTTCAGGATTGTTTTCATGCCACTCTGTATTTGGCACCATGTTCATACACACCTCATTTAAAATAAGGCAACAGAAATGTCCAGTTTTATTATAGATAAACAGTACAAAACAGTATATAATGGATGCCTACACACACGACAGCATGTATACATCCAACAACAGGTGAATCAGCGGACCATATCTGTGCACATCAGTAGGGTTTAATGAATCTGTGCTTCAGCAGCCTCAGCGGCTCAGCCTGAGTGCAGTGGGATGAACACTGCAGATGTCGAACCAGTGCTGATCCACCTCCTTGTGTGGCAGCAGGCCATTTCGCGGCAGAAAGGGCCGGCGCCAGCGTTCGCGGCTGCCCACCACCTGCCAGAAGCGCGTGCCCTTGAGTAGAAAGATTGCATTGTGGGTGTAGGAGAAGTAGGCAGCATCAATGTTGCCATCTGGATGGTCTCCGCTCTCCACTGCAGGGAAAACATCTCTGATGTTTTTGGGGAAGCCTCTTGCCAAGCTGTTGGCTTCCATGTCGAACGCGTACACCTGTTTGAACAGATAATTGTTTTGCCTCTTATATAGAAATCAATTTAATTACAACACGCAAACAAATCACAGAGGAAGTGTAGCAGGTTTGTTTGCATGAATATGTTCCCTCATAATGCTGAGAAACAATGAATTAGCTTGGGCTTTCATCTCTCCAAGACTTTGCATATTGTATATCCATTTCTACAAGCTAGTATTGTTAGATTACAAATCACATAAGTAAACAGTCGCAGTCATTACAATTAATTCAGGGCCGGACAAAGATTTTAGAGGGGCACCAGGGCAAAAGTTAGCTCAGCTGTTAGCTGAGCCGTATTGAGACCCCCCACAAGGATATATACATAATACACCTTATGTTTGGACCCCAGTATCTCTTGGTTCCTGTCAAATATAGAACACAGCACAGACTATACATGACAGCTTTATTATAAGCCAAGAAACTAACTAGTAGACCTGTGCTGACCATGTTCAGAATAGAAAAGTTATATCTTTCCCATTACCTCCAATAGTAAAAGTTTGTTTTATCTGTATTGTATATGCCTCATACTATGATTTAAGGGCTGCCCAGGGATCCCAAGGGATCCTGTGTCTGGTTTGACACAAACCAGTGTTCAGACAAAACACTGGTTCCCAACCTGAGGGTCCAGACCCCCTCTAAGACTCACCAAAGCTTTACAGGGGGTTGCAAAGCCTTTTTGATTTTAAGCGGTTTAAATAATAATAATAAAAATATATATAGTTATAGTGGGCCTATAGCTCAGCATTTCATTCATTTCTGTGAAGAAACCTAAGTGAAACTGTCATATTTTTAAAGTTTAGACACTTGCACACTGTACCTGTGGTGGCAGTTGCTTTTTTTTCTAGCTGACAATCCAGCCTTGATTTAATCCCATAAACTCACTTTATTGGTTCACACAATCCACAGATCTATTGTTGCTTCCAACCAAACCAATCTCTGTACAGCCTATGCACCTCCCCACGGCACATCACGTGTCAAATAAAAGATAAGGAAAATCATTCTTACCAGAGTGTTTTTGAAGAAGTAGATGTGGGAGTCCCTCCTGTCATAAAAGGCTGTGTCGATGGGACTGACCACCCCCGGGAAACCCTCAGAGATTAACCTCGGATAGCGGTGACCTTCAGGGTCCTGTCTGAACACCTGGTCATTCTCAGTGTCGTACCTCCAGAACTGAGTACCTGGACACAAAAACAACTTTCAACACATATATCTTTTTGCCCTGTCTGTACACACAGTGTTTTACTATGCAGGCTAAAACTTTTTCTAGGTCTACCTTTAAAGAAGTAAACAGCATCTCTTTTCCTGGACCACACGTGCACGTATGCATCCACTCCGTCCATAGGAATTCCACGCCAGCCAATCTGCAGTGCGACTGGATCTCCATAGCGTGTTCGGTTATTTTTGTTCTCATACAGCCAGTACCAGCCTTCTCTCATGAAATAGGTGTTAAAGCGGATGACCACCTCCCCATAGGGCGTCTTTTCCTTTCTGATCCAATCAAACACTGTGTTAAATCGACCTTTACAGCCTCCTGGGTTCAAACACAGACACAATATAGAAAACAAATTGGGTCAGTCTATTACTGTAAGTATGTACATAAACCTGAGTCTATTTCTCTCTGGGTCTGTTTGTGTATGTCACCACTAGATGGTGCTGTTACCATAGAGGTGCTGTATGGCTTTCCTGTCCATCCAGTCCATCTCAAAGGCTGACTCCTGGGGCAGATAACTGGGCTGCATTATGGAGCCTGGTCTGTAGATGTGGGGCAGGCCCAGAACATGGCCGATCTCATGAACTGCCACCTCAAGTAAGAAATTAAAAAAGTTGTTAGACCAAAGTGAACCTCTGATTATTCTATATATTTATAGCATATTCTGTCGTGGTGTGCTTACTTTGAGAAGGCTGATCCCGCTGCCAGCGTTGGGACCAGTAAAATGTTCGTCGTCGTCAAAGTGGATATCACCTAGGAACCAGGCGTGAGCAAATTCTTGACCAGTGCCATCAAACCTCTGATTGCAACCCAGATGCCGTCCTGTGAGAAATATGGTGGCACAGTTAAAAAAAAAAGATGCACTGATTTGGGAGTACTTTTTCCATCTCTGTATATATTGTGTTTGACCTACCTGTGCCAAAGCCCAGCCTGATGTCAACATCCTCCAGTGGGGAGCGCGTGTCCTCCACAAACTCCAGCGGGGACACCTCACTCCACATCCTGAAGGCCAGTCTGAAGATGTACCTCTGGTCCTCAATAGACAGCTGACTGCTGTATCCTTCTCCTATCAGCCTCCATTTCAGCACCCTCTTAGAGAAGGCCATGTAACCTGTTTCACTCACATCTCTCCTCTGCCTGTTTTTGGACACCAGAGCGGCCAGGTGACGTTTCCTGCGTCGTACTGCTTCGCTCCGACGGACGCTCGCGCTGGTATTTACCGTCTGACTGTCCATGCCGTTATCATGTGAGCTGTTTAGAGAAGTGTTATTTAAAATGTGATCAAATAAGTCAAAGTCTGCTGTGTAATTCCCACTGGTGTCATTGTAAATGCCTGTGAGGACACTTTCTGTGTCATTTAAATTGAATATGTCATCTTCAAAGACAGTGTTAGTTGCTGTGTTGCTACTGTCAGTCTCATTAGAAGTGTCACTGAAACTGTCTTCGGTATCTGAGGCACTACTGTTATCAGGTGCTACAGGGCTGTTCAGGTCAATCTCCTTGTCAGGGACCCCACACCTCGGTTTGTTCATCGCCTCCTTGGTGGCCTCGTCTAACACACCTGTGACAGGCAGACCAGACACCCTCTGAAACTCTTCAAGCGCTGAAATAAACACTTGGCTCTCAGTTAAACCATTCTGGTTAGTTTGGTCTCCATCCCGTGGAGCATTCCTTGAATGATGCACCGTAGATCCTTCTTGAATTATGTCTTGAAAGTCATCTAAGAAGTCATCAGAAAAAGAGGTGTCTGAATCTTCAAACTGGATCT
Organism: Lutjanus erythropterus; assembly: GCF_056507025.1. NCBI lineage: Eukaryota > Metazoa > Chordata > Actinopteri > Lutjaniformes > Lutjanidae > Lutjanus > Lutjanus erythropterus. The sequence continues at coordinate 20,969,177 of NC_139333.1, forward strand.
CCTCCCAGTTCACCGGCTTAATGAATCCATATCTAGAGAGAAACAACTATAACAAGACATGGGTCACAATATATGGCTCCTCTGATCAATCATAAAATGCTTGATTTTTCAGAAAAATTGTGAAACTTTTACCTCAGCTGTGTATTTGTCTGCTATAACTTCAGCTTGGTGAGAATTAAGGTTCTGGACATCAGAATGATCGCGATTATGGAAAAGTTTCTCCGCATCAGCTGAGCTAATGCTCGTCCAAAAAAGCAAAACTATCAGCTGGATCGGAGTCAGCATCGTGGCGTCAGTATATACAAGAGAGGTGACGAGACGTAGGAATCCACCCTGCTTTATAGACAGACCCTGACTGTTTCCACACCCATCTAAAGGTGCGACTCTCTGTAGGTATCCCACTTTCCTCAGCTCTGTGTGAAAAGTAAACCTGTCTTTACTCTGTCTCCAACAGCTCAATTTCACTGAACTGTATGGATGTGTTACACATGCTCCACTGGTTTTAAATGGACCGTTGCTGACTTGACAAAAGAAGGTAAAACCTTCACTTTCATGTGGACAATAACAGTTTAGGACAGTGAAGGCTTCTGCCAGCACCTGCTTTGAATACAACACACACTCAAGTGTTTGACAATAAATAAGCACTGACCAAGCCTTCCACATCATCACACTGACCCAAGTTTATTCAAAAACAAATGCTACATTCACTTATTGATGGCCATTTCCATCAATGTGATGACAAAAAAAGATCCCATGAGACATTATAATGAGACAACATCAAAACGATGTCTTACTTACCTCAAAATAATGAGACACCTTCTCAAAATAATGGCTTAGATTAATTTTGAGATACTAATTCATTATTTGTAAAAGGTTTGTCATTATTTTGATACTAACTCATCATTTTGAGATATTAAACCAGTATTTTAAGATACTAACTCTTTATACTCACTGTTTTGATAAAGTTTCTCATTAAAATGACTTCCAGGATCTTTTTTTTTTTTTCATCACATTGGCAGAAACTGGCTTCCATGATGACTTTCTTGAGCAAGCTTAACATAAATAGCACATTATAATTATGTTCACTTACAATTTTGAGGCTTTTCTGGCACAAAAAGCTACCTTTTCTCAGTGCAAATTAGCTTATTTACATACAAAAGGGATAAGGTGAGCGGAAAAGTAAAGCAGACAGATGACAATATATATAAATAATACAGAATATAGAAAGAGAGAAGATAAAGTGGATGGATTTCAGAGGCTGTGGGTGGTTACTGTAGAGCTTTGGCTATCGCTGCTGCCAGGTGTTCAGCTGTTGGCTTCTCTGCAACACAGCTGACACACAGGCCCTCTGCTGTCATGGCGTCTTGTGTAGTGGGCCCTATGGCTGCAAACTGGAAACAAAGAAGTTTAAGTGACTGTCAGAGGTACTGAAGATCAGATTCGTGCCTTATTTTGTGTGTGTGACTCTGTGGAGGCTGTACCTTTATCTGAGTCAGCCGTTCCCCTGACAGCCTCCGCACCACATCCAAGCAAAACTTCACTCCTGATGGACTGAAGAAAGCTACGCTGGCTGGCGTGCCCTGCAAGGGTACAGACAAATGATCAGCTCCTACATTTAAAGAAACGGTACTCTCTAAAATGCAGTAGGTGTGGGGGGTTTACCTGCTCTGTGAAGTAGTTCTTCAGATTTTTCTCCAGATCTGGATGTTCAGCTGTTTGATAGACAGTCAGGGTCTCTAGGGGCACCCCTGGAAACAAAGAAACAGATCCCAGCAGTGATAAAGGTAGTGCAATTATTATTTGATAATTAGAGTAATCCCAGTGGGACTTTAATCACCTTGAGTTTTAATCGTGAGGCACAACAAGGGAAAATGCTTACCATTGTCCCTTAAAGCCGTAGGCAAGACTTCTCTTTTGATTGAGCCACAGGGGAAAAAGAGCGGTGGAATATTTGTGTCCTCTCCTATGATAAGAAGTAAGTGTAAGGTCATCTCAGTGATCAGAATTAATAATTTTTCTATTAAAGTGAACTGTGGAGGATGAAATCATATCGTACGTTCAATGATAACACGTGAAAGGACCTCTGCTGTCCCCGTGTCCTCGCCTAAAGGGTTCAGACCCAGATTTTGTACTGTGCAGGAAAAAACACAAGAATTGTTAGAGTGTTGATATCAGCAACATGTACACAACTCATAAAAACACTGACAACAAAGAGACTGACGGTCACTGTAGAAAGAAGGTAAAGTACACGTCAGGAAGGTGCCGCACCTGCTTGTTTTCTAAAGACTATATACATATATATTCACTGTGTGTCACAGCAAACTGTGACCTGTGTACAACCTGTTTCCAAATGACTGAAGGTAGTAACATCACTTCACACACTTCTGTCACCACCACACCAGGTGCCTGCCACACTCTGCTAGAATTAGCATTAACGTAACAAGGGTTCATAAAAAGCACAAAGCCAAAATCCACTATTCATCCTTCAAAAAGGGGCCATAAGAATAGAAACAGAAACACTTAAAGAAAACCAAGAAACCCACCAAACTTTAAAGACTTGGTTGACTTCAACATGGTTCAAATCACGTATAAGGCAAAAAAAAGGGTTTCAAATCAGACAAAGTCAACACAGTTTACGAGGTAATTAGTGAGGACTGATGCTAAAAGTCATCGCATTACAATCCAAGGACGAACTTTACGAAATGAAAACATGTACATCACTAAATATGTTTAAACAAATGTTTAGGATGATGGGAGGATGGGAGGTTTGTTTTATTTTGATTACTTGCTTGAGCTGCACTTTGTTTCATTTGATTGAGTTGTGTATGGTGAAAACTGGGGCAAAAAGCTTATTTTAGTTTATTGATGAAATATAAAACAGGGGGGTGTGGTGAGTATCTACTTCTTCCTGCTCCTTTTCTGCTGAATGTTTGCTGTTAAGTTAATGATACTTCTTGTTTTGTTTTTTGTAATTTATATTTTTAATTTTTATATTTTTGACATAAATCTAAACTAATCTAACCTAAAATCACTGAGATAGAAAAAAGATTTTAAGAGAGAAGGGTTTTTATATGTGACAATAACTCACCTAATGCAGCAGTTGCCTTCCCAACCACATATATGGACTTGGCGTTCCACTTGTCTTTCACAGAGCTGGTCCATTCTGAATTAATAATTAGGAAAAGGATCATAATTAGTCAAGGAAATCATTTGAAATCTAAGTTATCAGTCTAGAAACACCTTACACAGAATTGACAGACATTTAATGTGAATTAAGACCATTATATCATAAGGTACAGGTAGCAAAAATTATAATTCCTTTGATTCCTCTCACCTTCCCTTCTCTCTTCTGCTTCTAGGCACATCTTCACAGCCTCCACTGCTCTTGGACTGGTAAATATAAGGCCTCCATGTTTTTCTGGTTGGAAAAGCTGAAATAAGAAGACAATGTATATCATGTCAGATGACTGATATCTCTAACTCTCAGAAACCGGTTCATGCATCCATCTCAAGCAGGTTAGACTACTGTAACTCTATTTGCACATTATCCAAACAGTCAGTGGCACGACTCCAGGCTCAGTGTGTGTGTGTCTGTGTCTTCTATATGGTAGTACTTATTTTTTGGACATTTAATTGTGTTGATGTATTGGGTGAATGCTTAATTGATTCATTTTCTGCATTTTACTCTTGTTTATATTCTTATATCTTTATTATGTTGCTTATCTTTTTTTATATTTATCTCAATTAAGTGCATTGTGTTTACATGTAATGACATGTGCTATATAAATAAAACTGCTATTACCATTAAACATCAAATACATGAAGAAACAATCTGAAAATACATAAATGAAACAAATACAAATTCAATACTGAAACAACAGACATTACCTTATCTGACAAGGTGTTTAATGAGACAAACTTAAAAGACAGCACAGGGATCAGGGTTGCTTTATGTCCATGTGATGCCAGCTCCTGTGGAATCGAAATAATAAACCCCTGTCAAAATTTGCATCTGTTGTGAATGCATGTATGAAGTCAGAAACATGTGATTCAGCGTGCATGTGTATCTACCTTGATGTAAGGATCAGGTCCAGACTCTCCCTCTCTTGGCTCTTTGAGAAGCAGCACCTGCATCTTGACCTTTCAACACTGGATCAGTAAAAGAAATAGGGAAGAATACAAGAAAACAAAATATGAATATGAAAGCTGCTGTCAAAAATGCCTTAGTCAGAAACTCAAAACTGCAATGACATAGAGAACAGAGGGTGTGAAGACACAGCAAGCAAAGCTACACCCAAAAACTGTCATATGCAGCCTGCTGATAACAGTAAGGTTGAGTCACGGTTATTGGACAGTATACATGACGCTAAAACGTGGCTAATGTATTCATGTGTGTTATTGTTTACATTAGGAAGACGCAGTGAATGACAGTTTAGCTACAATAATCGTCAACGTAACAGAGGCTGTCCGGAATCCCGAGTGATAATACGCGACTAATATATCTTGCTCATGTCGTAAAATCACACGAACTACAAAAAACATACAAAATATTGCAGAATGTCATGTACCTTGAGTTGTGTCTTACGCTGAGTGCATGACGAGTTTAGCCACGAACAAGAAGGGGAGACATAAAATTGAATATTTAACAAACCTTCATAAATCACATTATATGTGGAAAAAATTATTACTTATTCATACATATTAACTTAATACTTACGCAATATATTGTAAATAGCTATTCGGTACAGTAATGTAGTAGTTTATGTACAGTTTAAATAATCCTGATCCCCCTTTTCTAAAATGGTTGGCTCCATTATACCAATAGGAAACAAGCGGTCGCGTCTATAAAGGAACCCCAGACCCTCCACAGATCTCGCGAGAGTGCTCATCTTTAATGATGATATCTGCCTAACCCTAACCGAGTATTTTCTGTCCCTCAGCCTACTTAAATCTTAACCATAACGCTGTCACATTATAAAGTGTAATTATTTGGTACAACCCTTAATATAGAAAGAATGGACACAACATCTCGCGAGAGTTTTCTAAATCAAGGGTTCTCTTCTGGACACGACCGCGACAAGCCAACATTACGGCTCCCACGGATGCTTTAGCAAGAAGGAAGTAGTGTTCATTTAGAGCCAAAATGGCGGCTTTAGAGTTTCAGTTTCCGTCTCCTGTTTAGTTGAACTTTAAGCTGTACCCCGCCCACTCCGTTGACACGTGTGTTGCCTGTTTGCAGCATGGCTTCTTCAGCTAAGAGGAGAGCAGTAGGTTTGGGTGAAAATCCCGAGGAAAGTGACAACAGCTCCGATGAGAGTCCGGAGGAAGGCGATGATTCCGGGGAGGAGGACAGCGAGGGGTCGGAGGAGGAAATCAATGAGGTAAAAGAACCAACAATATCTTGAATGGTGACTCATTGCATGGCCTGGCTAGCCAGCTAGTTAGCAAGCTAATTCAGCTGTCGGCTAATAACAGGAACATACAGTTCTCTTTCAGCATTCATTCCTCACTCATGTGTCAGAGAACCGGGCTTAATTTCTTAACCTAAAGTTATTTACCATTATTGTCAACCAGAATTGAAGATATTACTAAACTAGATAAACTGGCTTATACTAGTCACGTAGTTACCAAAGTATGTCAGTAAATGTTACTAACTGTACTCTACTTTGTAACAAGAGAACGTATTTTACAGTGCACATAAAAAATAACTTGAGCAAAACTAAAATTACCCATTCAGTTAAAAAGTACACGAAACAGCATCCTGACTAGAGTCGAAAGAAAGTAAATGTAATGAAATACTTTGACGATTAAATCAATTAATCGTTTAAACTATAAAATGTCAAAAAATCTGAAAAATGCTCATCACAATTTCCCAGAGCCCAAAGTGATGTCTTGAAATTACAAAAAACCTATTTAAGAAGCTGGAACCAGCAAATGTTTGACATTGCTTGAAAAATGAAACGGTTAATTGATTAGCTAAATAATTGGCAACTAATTTTCTATTAATCAACTAAACATTACGTTTAGGGTAAGGATAAAAAACTGTCCCCAGATTAAAACTGCAGTGGTCAAAGATGTGACTTTTGAGTGGCCTTAGCCAGTTTTTGATGATGGTCCAGAAACTTGTGACATATGGACAATAGAAAATAAATGCATCTGGTCTTCCTCTTCCTTTTTACAGAATCTACATCATGATGATTGTTCAGTACTACAAAATCGAACTTTTCTGTTGTTCTTAACTGCTCTCTGCTTTGTTATTATTTCACATTCAGGAGGTTGTTGTGGACTTTGAAGCCCACACTATTTCAGACAATGACTTCAACGGCATCAAGAAACTCTTACAACAGGTAATATTCATGTTTTGCATCTAAATTATCACGTTTTTAAGAAATGTCTTGGGCTTGAGCCTGGCCTCACTGATGTGCTGTGTTTACACACAGGTCTTCCTGAAGGCTCACGTAAATACATCAGAGATGACAGACATCATCATTCAACAGAATCATGTTGGAAGTGTCATCAAGGTGAGTTACTCAATACTTAGACCTCATCACACACAGTTTTAAAGGTGGCTTTTCAGCACTTTCAGCTCTGTCATTTGTTCACTTTTCCCTTCACTTTGCTCCAGCAAGCTGACGTTCCAGAGGACAGTGATGACGATGACCCGGACGAAGTGTTTGGCTTCATCAGTATGCTCAACCTTACAGAGAGAAAGGTAACACCACACTAACCTTAGAGATCAATTTGATACTCAGTGCTCTGATAATGTAGAAATTAAGGCATGTGACACTAGTCCATTTAACATTTCGTTGTGTGTCTGTTGTTGCTGCCAGGGTGTGCAGTGTGTGGAAGAGGTGAAGGAGCTGATCATGGATCACTGTGAGAAGAACTCTACTCAGAGCGTGACAGAACAGCTGGAGCAGATCCTCAATGACACCAGCAAGCCTGTGGGGTTCCTGCTGAGCGAGCGCTTCATCAACGTGCCTCCACAGATCGCCCTCCCTCTGCACAAACAGCTCCAGTACGTTCTACTCCGTCCCGTCTCAGTATTTCCTTTCAGGGGGATTCGACTCATAAGAGAATCTGCTCTCACTGCAGCAAGTTTTGTTGCTTCTTCTGCATATTTTTTTTTTTTTATAGTGAATGTGTATAGTCATAAGTTCTATCATGCTTTTCATAAACTCAACCAAAAGTAGGAACTCAAATTGATATTCATGTTGGGGTGCTGCATTCAGTAAGCATTTTTAATCGGCTTCATCTCAATAGAACCAGAGCCACAACATCCTGGAGGAAGTGTCCAGAAAAATCTGTTTGTGGAGGCAGTAAACCAAATCACATCTGAACCCTGAATCAGGCTGATTGGTGTGCAATTTACTGGCTGAACTGCATTGTTGAAGCTTTTTTTGTGGACTGAAATTGGTACTTGTCCTAATGGTGCTTTGTGAAGGAAAAAAATGAAGATGGGATAACTACTTTTTAAATTTGGAATAATTGTTTGTGATTCAGATATTTGTAGTTTGAAAAGAAACATGAAAAGCATCCTTAATGGTCAAAAATAAAACAATTTTTGAAAGTGGTCTGTGCAGGAGAATAAATGACGTATTTCTGTCCTCCAGGGAAGAAATAGGTGAAGCTCAGAGGACGAATAAGCCCAGTGGGAGATGCCACTATTGTCTGATGATCAGCAAGACCTGCAAAGAGACGAGCAAGACTGTTCCAGCCAGAGGAGGAGCTCCTAAAGAGGAATACATGTTTGTCAATGCGGAGGAAGAATTCTTCTACGAGGTAAATGCAAGCAGAGTCTAAACCTCCCCAGATGATTCAGATGCACTTTTCTGTCATGTCTGTGCAGCACCTAATGTCTGTACAAGTGACCTGAAGCATTAATTTAGACTTCAAGTTTGTTTTTGTTTTTTTGACAACATGCATAATTGCGTGTTGTAACCTAGGAACAACTGTGCTGTGCATCATGTTTCGGTTTAATCCCTGATACGCTCACTTCACTTAGTTGGCAAATATTCTTCTATATTCAAATGTTCTTGCAAATCTGAACATTGCCTGTATTCTGCTTTCAGCAAGCCATCATCAAGTTCCACTACTCGGTCCAGGAGGAGGCAGACTCCTGTTTGAGCGGCAGGTGGTCGTACGACGACGTCCCCATGAAACCCTTCAGGACAGTGATGCTGGTACCAACAGACAGAATGCCTCTCATTATGGACAAACTCAAAGAATACCTAACTGTATGAAACTCACAATAAACTAAGGCGCTTATGCACAAACTGAAGACCTCCAGGATCGTAAAAATGTTTGATATACTGTTTAAAGACTCTAAAAGAAACTGTTGTGTGACTATCAGCAACTGTAGAGCCAGTATTGTAAACGTGACATTTCGTATATTGTTTTCTGCAGTTTCTTTTTTTTTTTTTTTTACAAATTCCTGGCTCACTTACAAATAGTGCTTACACTGCAGAAATATATACGGTTTTATCATGTAAATGTGAATACAAACACAGCAAGTCATTTCTAATAGTTTTATTACAAGATTTGAACCAAGACAGCTGAATATTGCAAATGTTTTGTTAATGAAAACAGCTGATGTGTGTAGTCTCAGCAGATAGAAGAGGGAGGGATGATTCATTCAAGTCAAATTACTTGTTTGTCCTTGATGATAGAACTTTGTAGAACATTAATTTGAACTGGCTTTTTGACATTAAATCAAAACATGCAGAACCAGGATCTTGAATGGGGTTTATTTGTGCCACTCTACCAAGGATTTTCCAGTAATGCATTTCTGTAGATCTCCCGCCTTTTGATTAATAATAAATGCATTATGTATCTTAATTCTTTGATAGTCATTTGCTTTCCTCATCTGGCAGCTTGTTAACTCGTAAACAATGTTGTTGCGAAAGGTAACACCTTAAAAAAGGACAGCTTTGCATAAGAAATAAGTGAAAGGAAGTTGTAGGTGACTTCTCCAGCAGCTTGTACCTGCATCAAAGTGTTCGTCCATCTCTTTGAATCTCCGTCTTTCGTGGTTGTGTGCACAGGAGGTGTGATGGGATGTTTTTTTTTTTTCTCCCTTTAAAGTACTGCAACAGACGACATCCATCTGCAGCCCCTCTGCTGCTCATTAAAGCCTAAAAATCTAAACAGCCATCAGGATATTCACATTTCCAGACAGACGGTGTTGAAAGGGAGCGCAGAGCAGGGAGAAGGGTGAAAAACAAACAAAACGTCCTTCAGATGCCAGCAGTCAGGAAAAAATGATGTGCTGGACCACAACTAGTAAAAGGTGTTCATGTTGTTCTACATTTTGCAGCATGTAAACTCACTAGACAAACACCATCAACCTTCTTTGTTTTTGAACAACTGACCATCAGAACGACTTTTAAGCAAATGTAATATCACAGTTCCTGGTTTGCATAGACTTTAAACATTTTACAAGCAAAATATGCATTTGGTGGCAAGATTACAGCCCAGATTTTCACATTTATGATTTCCCATCATTGGATCACACATCTGTCGTAAGTCTGCGGCACCACGGCCCAGCTGTTTGCGTCTGTGCTGATTGATGTGGCTTTTTGTTTCTCGTCTTTACACTTTCTTGATCCATCTGGGTCCAACATGTCCTGCAGTATGTCTTTACTTTCACTAGGGGGCAGATTGTAGAAGAAGTAGAGAGGTGCCATTTGAATGAACCTGAAGTGGTAAAGAGAAAAGACAGTTGAAACAGAAGAAAACATTTTTTAATGTATATGAAAAAACACAGCTACTGTGGAGATTTTAAGAGGATTAAGAAGATTTAAAATGAAAATATGACCAAATGGCTTAGTTTTACTTTAATAACAAAAAACAATCAAAACATGTTTGTCTCACCACTGTGGAGCATAAAAAAAACATAATCCATGAGAACTCAGTTCTAATCTGTTTGTAAACTATGGACTGCAAAGTGCCATAAAACAGAATAAATCTGTAGAAGAATATCAATGTGGACATATTAAGAGGAATAAATAAAATAATAGGTAAATAAAAATGTGGAAATAGGAGAAATAAAAGAATAAATAATTGAATAAACAAACATTCCCTTATACAGATTTTACTTTTCTTATGGCACTTCTGACTCCATAATATACATATTTTACTACCAGCATTTGTCTGCCTATTTATTAGATCATATATTACTAAGGATTTATTTATTTTGTGTTTCTCTAATAAATACCATACTGCTGCTTTTATAGTTTTCATTCTGATTTTTTGTATTTTATATGATTTTATACATTTTTGTCTTGTGTTTTTTGCCCAATAAAAGTTATTATTATGATGACGTTTGATAGTGAGCTGGAAAAGGGACTGACTTACACTTGAGGGGAAATTTCAGATACCGTCCTCATGCAGTTGTTCTCTGACAGGGTGTATTCGTGAAAAACCACCCACTCTGGAAGCCCCAGCTTGTGTGACTGAGCCCCGTAACTGGAGAACGGGTGCACATGGGCCACATGCTTGTGTGTCAGAATGAAGTAGTTCCCTGATCCGTCCACGTCTCGAGCAATCTGCAAGTGAGAAAGACACTGTGGACTTGGATTCGGTCGAATTGCTGGACGGAGATTCGTTCGTACTGACAGTCAGTTTGCACAGACCTGCATGAAGAAGCCGGCCAGCAGAGCTCTCTTGATGTTGTGGGTGTTGGTCTTGGTTCCGAAGGACGGCTCAGAGATGGGAAGCTCGATCCTGTTCAGAGTGTCGGTCATCTCTGATCGGATGGCCTCAGCTGTCTTCAGGGCGGAGTGATCCAGGAAATAGTCCTGGCACCATTTTTCAGCACTGAAGTCTGAAACATAAAGTGAAGTAGGATTTTGTAATGTAGCAAACATCACCTGATCAAAATGTCATATTTTAAAGCAGTGATTGTCAACTGGTCTGGAAAAACTTCCCATCTGGCCCACAGAATACCCACTGATCAAAGTATTGCAATATTTATATATTTACAGTATTACAAAAATGGGTTTCTATGGTGAAATTCCCATTAACTGCCATTTAACTGGCAAAACAAGTTTTTATTTTGAAGTAGTCACAGGAAATGCAACGTGTTAGTAAGCTTAGCACTTACTGCTATCATTCATCAAAAATACATCTACAAATGGAGACAACAGCCATTTCATCATTTTTTGACAGGGGATGAGTTTGAAGTATTGCAGGGAGTAACAGAACAAGAAGGAGCAGCTACAGTTAGCTGTTAGATGAAAAGCTGCAGGGGACAGACGGCACATCTCCAAGTTCTCAGTGAGGTGACCAAAGTTCTTTCACTGTGCTCTGCTGTTTGCAGATTCATGCCGTGTGCAGCTTAAAATCAGATCATGGTCTCTCACAGAATAATGCTGCCCCCCGATTAAACTACATATGCTGTTGCCACCAGCTGAATGACATTTCCTGTCAAACAGGACTGCATTCTGCAAATAGGTTTCCAGGATTACAATTTTTTAACCATCACCCCTCAGTCAACTCCCTCCTTGGCAGAGGTCTGAGAGTTTTCTAGTTAAGAAGTCTGTTCAGCATATATTCAGAAACTTTGCAGTAAGAATGCATCAAGGTCAGCAAGCCATGCCACATGGGAAGTATGTTTCAAAGTGTATTTTACTGAAGAGTAAACTATATCTTACATTGTTCTCTCTGGCTTTGTTTGAAGGCGTTGTAGATGTTGATGAGGGTGAAGTGATCGCCTTCGGGGTGCTGGAACTTTCTGTGACACTGGACAGCCTCGTGGGTCATGCCAGCAGGTGGCTCCAGGAAGCAGCTTGGCGCTAAAAGACAAGGAAACAACGAGGTCAGCAACACTGAGACAAGCCACTCTGACCAACGACCATCTGGTTGAGTGTCTGAGAGAAACTGAACCATTGTATGAGCTACAACAACAACATCCATCTGGTCAATCTACAAACCAATTAAAGGATCTTCATCCTCATAAGGAGGAGTGCTTTAAGAAATCTTATTCTGATTAGAAAGTTGAGCGCGCATACGTACCTGACAGCATCGCTGCGATCGTCAACATCTCACTCACGCAGTCGAACTCGCAGGATGCCAGCAGCGCCTTGGCCATCTGGGGGTCCAGAGGGATTTCAGACATTATGATGCCAATCTCAGACAAGTTGCCATCATCATCTAAAGCGGCGAGGTAATCGAGCTCCTCCAGAGCCTGCATGAGACCTTCAGGATCTGCAGCAAGGACACAAATTCCAGAAATCAAAATGAGAGAATCTCTAAAGGGCATAAGGGTATGCATCTGTTCTTTTTTTTTTTCTTTATGGAGGGGGGGGGGGGTAAAAAAGTACATGAGTAAACATAATGCTATATGCACATTAGGAAACGTAAATTCCGTGCTAAATGCTGCAAGAATATGGAGATATTACAGTATATCTGGCCTGTAATTCCTCTTCATTGTACCCGTCTGCTGCTGCCCTGACAAGACCTGTTGTGTAATCGTTAATGAGCTGGCCTCTTTTAGCCTGCTCTGTTCACGTTAGGGCGGGTCAGAGCTCAGACAATAGTTAGTAGCAGGGTCCTGTCAGCTCAGCTAAATCATGGCTGACTGGGCCCAAACAGCTACACAGAGCAAATTCATCTGTACTTCCTCTAGCCAAAAAAAAAAAAAACCCTCCCACATGCACCTCTGTGGATGTGTTTTAGGGTGGGAGAGAGCAGAATGGATCTGTGGGAACCAGTCACCTGAGAATAAAAATGCTTTAAAAAAAAAAAAAAAATGTATCTTGTTTCAATTTGTGCAGTTTCCACTTGCATGCTAACCTGGTCTGTCGATGAAATCACACTGTCCTAGACCAGCTATCTCGATCCTTTTTAGGAAAAGGACTGTTGGCGTGATGTTGGACTCCAGGATCTGTGGGGAGGTCTCTGCAGGGAGCTGGCTGTCTTCTGGATACAGGCAGAAACATTTACCTAAGAAATAAATGGGGCAACATTCAGTAAAGCAAGAAGCTGATGCACTTAGTTGTCATGTTTCATTAAGGTATTTGATTAACTGTGAAGCTGTTCCTTCAGCATTATTATAGAATGGATTCAGAAGTGTGGATTTGTGTCACATGACTTAGACTCATCAGACTTTGAGTCCCAAATTTGATGACTCATAATTTCACTTATTATTCCTCTTATTCCCAGCAAGTTAATTCCCCTGATCAACTTTGTTTTAACCGATTCCAACAGCATCCAGTCAAGTTGTAAGAGAGAACCATATAGACCTAACATGACATTACTGAGCACCAGGGAAAGAAAGACACCAAAGGTAATTTTGTTTGACGAAAAAACTGTGTGGGATTGGGACATTGGACTTGATGTGGGACTGGTCATTTTTGACTTTGGGACTTGACTAAAAGGCTTGAGACTTACTTGTAACTTGCAAAACAATGTCCTCGTCCAACTTCTGTTAAGATTAGAGATGTTCAAATAACACTTTTCCTTCCTGGTACCAATTCTTATACCTGAACTTTGCATATCAGCTGATATGAATTACAGATGTGATAAATTACTGTTGTTGTATGGTCTTGCTTATGTTAAAAAACATTGCATAGAGGACACTTACATGGCTTTGGAGCAGTGCATAGATTTGCATACTCCCTGATACCCAAAATCTTAGGCTATATCTGAGGCATTTCCAATATTGTTACTGGAACAACTAAACTCAATATTCTAGGTGTTTTATCATGTTTAAGTCTGACTGGTAAAACCCTTTTAACCTCTTATACTGGTTCAAATTACAGTCCACCAAGAAACATACCTGTTGGTCCAGCCAGTTGCTTACGTAGATCTGCCTGACATTGACTGATGGGTCGAAGTACTTCTGAATTCGCCCTTATTCTCGGATTGTACACCTATAAAGTCCAAACAACATGCCAATTAATATCAGCATATAGCTCTTTTAAGGTCGATATGTTTTGTTAGAAATATCATACCATCTTTTTCTGGACTGCTGTGTCGATGACAAAGTTGACAGACTCTGAAGGCCACCACATATCCTCCGCCTTTTGGGTAGAGAGGAAAACCTTCCTGGACCTCTGGGAGTCTGGTTGCTCAGTATGGACAGGCAGTTGCCCTCCCCGGCTTGGACACAGGACCACAGGCACCATCTGGCCCAGCTCTGCTCCCAGCCTGGTGCCTTCTTTCTGGAGGATGCTGTGAGCACAATGAACCTCCTGCAGAAGAGATTATAAGACAAGCGGGGGAAATTTGTAAACTAGTCTCAGCTGTGGTCCAATGAAATCACTCAAAAGAAATTCTTACCTCAGCTGAGGCAAAGAACACAACTACATCTCCGTCCTCTTTGGTTCGATGGATCTCCAGCACCAGTCTCAGTGCTGAGTAGAAGTAGTCTTTGTTGCCACTGTTGCTGTGGACCACCTCAGCAGGAGATGAGGCCTCCAGACTGATGAGCGGGATGCTGCCGTAGTGGCTCAGCAGCTTGTCAGTCATGGGCGGGATGGCGAGGACCACCACTCTGAGCTCAGGCCTGTGCAGCAGGATGTCCTTGAGGAGACCCAGCAGTATGTCTGTGCTAACTGTCCTCTCGTGGGCCTGGTCGATGATAATGACCCCGTAGTGCTCCAGAAAAGGGTCCGACATCATCTCCCTCAGCAGCATATCGTCAGTGCAGTACCTGATGATGAAAGGCATCAGAGGGGTTAACATTATAAATGTAACATTTGCTGAAATCCGACTTTGCATCTTCAGCGTAATATAGATGTTTTTTTTTTTTTTTAATTTCTTGCATCTTATACTGAGTGGCACTGGAGCACAAACATGTCCCATGCCAAGGTTTGGGGTATTTACTTTTGTTTTACTTTTTTAATTCAGCCATTTTTCTGAGATAGTGTAACAGTAACACAAGTAGAGAGCAGATATAAAGTCAGTAAACTAATTCAGTAATGTCAGTGACACTGCAACAAAACTTTCCTAACATTATTCACCATGAGCTAGCTGCTAAGCTAAGCAAGGCTCTAGCAACTGTCCATTGTTCCGAAACCCTGACAGTCCAAAACATGCCCCATTGGACTGAAGGCCCATTTGTCCAACAGTCCGTTATCTCGAAAAACAAATGCTAATTGCTCCAAAGGCCCATTGGTCCAAAATTACATATGAAGTTGTTAGACCAGTGACTGCTGTCATGCTGTCCATGGTGAAATACAGATAGAGGGCAGGGTCACAGGGCATTTGGCTTTGGCAAAATAAAATACCATACATCTTAAAATCCAGTAGACAGTAATTAAGTTCAGCAGTGACCAAACATAGCAAATTGTACAAATGCAAGATCTTTATTATTAAGTAATTTATTATTTATTGTTCTAGGTTATTGTGAAGTCTAAAGTTCTCATAAAGTTTGGCTTGTTAGACTAAGTCCAAAATCTCAAAGATATTCCATTTAGATTGCTATATAACAGAGAAAAGAAGCCAGTTCTCACATCTGAGAAAGTAGAACCAGTGACATGAATGACTGATGACTGTTCTGTCACAAGGACACTTCACTTTTTTGATATATAGGGCGATGAGCATCATGTCCTATGACTGGAAAGTTTTCCACTTCATCTTGACAGAAGCAGAATCTCGTGTGTGTGCACCACCCATGAAGTGAGCGAGGAGCGTGGCCAAGGAAAAGACGAGGAGTGACGGAGATGGTTTATGGATGGTGTTAAAATGACATTCAAGCGTGCTGCTGCTGGCTGTGAAACAGACAGACTTTTAGAGCTCGTCAACAAACCTCAGAACTGTGTCGGTTGAGCAGCAGGTCTCCAGAGGGATGGTGTAACCCACTTCATGGCCTATGTTGACGTCCATTTCATCAGCCACACGTAGGGCCAGATCTACAGCCTGCTGTCTGTCGGTCTGTGTGCACACGACCATGCCGTGCTGGTACTGAGCTGACAGACAGAACTCTGCACACCACTGAGGAATCTGAAAGAGAATAATGTTGATGCGCTAAATGTTGTTCACCTTTGAATGTCTTGACAATGCTTCAGAGTACTAATTCTCCATCGGAAAGAACATTTTCTGTTCAGATAAACTCAGGTTTCAGTGGCAGGCTTCCTTTCAGGATCGGCTTTTGTTTAAGCGCACAGCAAAACAAACAGTGACAGGAGATATCCTATGGTATTATCTCTCATAATGCAAAATTGCTTTGGCAGCATGAGGCGGCTCCAGCGGATCAGGGCTTAGCAGCAGGAGGTCCCCTAACACCCCTGCTGGAGCCTTTGTGAGGCTCGACTGTCAGGCAGGCAGGCAGGAGCTTGGACAGCCTCACTGTGACACAACAGCATCTGCTGAGCTGGCCAGCCTGTTCACACAACACGCTCACATAATGGTGCTCCTTCACCATACATGTCAAAGTGGAAAAAAAATCTGAACTATTGTTATTCTAATTTGTCCTCTTCTTTCTTTACATGTAATTTAGAATTTAATATATCAGAAACTTTGTCACCTGTATTTAGTTATGATTTTGTTCTGTACACACCACATTTAGTGCATGTTTGTCCATTTTTTTCACTGTTCAAATGATTATTTTGGGGGTGAGTTTTTCCTTACTCGATCAAGGGTCTATAGGGCAGACAGTGTCATACAATGACAGATACTTAAAGGGAAAATTCTGCAATTTTCAAGTGGATGTCCAGTCAGTGTTGATGATAGCGGTCGTCAAATGAAGCAACAGATTCCTCAGTGTGCGTTATATTGACCTAGAAAGACGAAAATCTGTTGTTCTTCCTGCATCCAGTGATGTCATTGTGATGTCATTGTGTTAAGGAAGAACTACAGACTATTTCAACTTGGATTTCTAGTCTCTGCCTCTGGGTAGCCAGGAGATGATGAGTACTTTTGTCACCTAACACTATGATTTGGCCAACAAAGTAATAGTGACAGGGTTAGGGTGGTGATAACACAACAACATGGGTGTGGGCATCAGCAGCTCATGCACAATGCATCCTGGTACATGTAGGCACTGCTGCACAGCTCCAGGAGCAGGAAAACACCATTTTCTTGGTCAATATAGCAGCACTAAGGAATTTATTGTTTCAGCTGACTACATTTGCCGTCAACGTTGACTGGACATCCACATGAAAACTGCCAAATTTTCCCTGTAACAATCTCTACAGTGTATGACAACCTCTGTCCTGTAGAAAAACTCACACTAAAAACTCTTTTAACAAGAAAAAATGGAAGAAACCTTGAGGCAAATTAGGATTTGTGATACTGTACTGTATAAATAAAATCAGACTTGACTTGATATTAATCTGAAACAATTTCAGGGTGAAGATGTGCTGTTTTTGTAGATCAAAATTAGATTAGATTTTATTGTGTCAAAGTAAATTTGTCACACTGACTCATGACACAGCATACATACAACACATAAAACTGACAAACACAAATAAAAACTTGTCTCAAACACACACACACACACACACACACACACACAGGCTACCATCAAAAATGGCAATTCTGAGCAGAAACCAAACTCAACTTGTTTACTTCACGTTTAAATCAAATCAAGTGGAGCAGACCTCTGAATAGGCTGGACTGTGCATGCGGCAACAAATTAAGTCATACAAATTCAGTTATGCTTTGGTATTTGGGTCCAGTCTTAAGAAAGTGAAAATGTTGCTGAACAGAGAAAAGGATAGAAAAGTAAAGTGAGATGCACTTTTCTGTAACATTTAGATGCTCCAAAATCAGAATACATGAGATGTAAATTGACCCAAATGTCCCTTGGAAATACATCCAACTTTAATATGAACTTTAAATGAATAAAAACTCCCTAAAAACAACTTTTTCATCCTTCATTCCTTATAATATATTTATATTACTGAGTATATAGTCCCTTACCTGTGTGCTCCTCCCAGTCTTTGCCGTCCCTGACACAATAATCAGTTGGTTATTTACCAAAGCATCCTCAAACTCGCACCTGACCTTCCACACTGACAGAGTCTTCCTCTCCTTCAGTAATTTGTAGTACCGGGAGGAAAAGGGTAATCCATCGAACTGATTTAACTCCAGGTCATCTCCAAAGCCAAATGAATCTTCCGCAGGACATTCCTCACTTTCAGGGAAAATGTCAGGCTCCGCTGAATTATTTCCCTCCGACATGATGACATGTATTTTTTGTTAATCCGGACAAGAGCGCATAAAGATTCTCCTACCACTCGCTACGGGTCCATGTCGTTTTTGTCGGAAATATTCAAAAACCGATCGGTTTCTGTCCAATATTCGCCTCCCTGGACGGAGCAAGCAAATAACCACAACCTCTGCTTCTTAGTTAAAACTTTATTAAGCTGTTCCAGTTTCCAAAGTTAGAAGTTGTTCAGTTTGGAGCTGGCGGACGCGTTGTGCGCACCCGGCGCGTAATTTCTCCCCCCAGCGTGGCTTCACACGTGTTTTGATTGACACAGAGCTTCACATTCACTGCTGAGCAGCGTCCATGAGCCTGTCATAATCATGCTCATAATCCCTTGTTTATCCATAATAATCACGTGTTAAGTAGTGAAGACTGTGTCGCTTATATTCCCACATATCTCAGTTATCCCAAATAATAACAAACAAGCAAACAAATAAATAATGAATAAAGAAAGAAAGAAAAGAAATAAATAAATCCACCATGCAAGTAAAACTTTATGTTGAGTAACTATCTCAAAATAATGACTTAGTGGCTCAAAATAATATTTTAGTCTGGCAGAATAATAGCTTAGTATATCAAAAGAATGACTTAGTATCTCAAAAATAATGACTTAGTATCCTTCAATACCATTACATGTAATCCATTACTCCCCAAGCCAGAGTGTGCATTATATTAATTTACTAAGTAGCCTATAACTTGAATTAATATCCAACTCTTTAATCTGCATATTTGTAGCCAATAAGGATCTCAGATGAAAACCAGGACATGTGGATGACAATAAACAGGTTTGGAGAAGTGACTGATCAGAAAGAGTGAACATTTGGAGAAGTTAAACTCCATTCAATTGAATGATACTCCATTAAGATCTTGATAAGGCTGTACTGTGCAGGTTGTGGTGTTTTATCAAATTGCGCTGCCCTGGCGCCACGGGTGAACATTGATGTTTCACCATGACACAGGAAGTTGTTTGTAGTTTTGTACTTCATGGTTGACTCTGCCCCAAACTTAACATGTTTGATAAGATTCCAGGTCTACACATCTACAGGACAATATTTAGTTCCAAAATAGGTCCACATGACTCCATGTTTCAATGAAGCCGCCTCTGTGGTACATTTCATCTACATGTACAAAAATCAATTAGTCTCGTGTGTTGAGTGCACACTAGTTAGACTAACTTGTGTATTTTAAGTTCAAAATACTTAGACTAACTTGTTTATTGTGAGTGCACAAAAGTTAGACTAACTTGTTTACTTGAGTGTGCAAAACTAATAACAACACTTTATGTATCTATGCAGACATACAAGATTTTTAATTTGTCAATAACACTATCACCTACATTTTGAGCTACTTAAAAATAAAATTTTCCCATGAAATGTGGTGAAGTAGGCTACAAGTAGAAAGTGACAAACAAAACACACTGAAAAAAATTATTATGGGAGAATGTAAATGTAACACTATCAAATCTATGACGTTTACAAGAAAAATTTGTTTTTTTTTTTTTATCTCTGCTTTAAAAAATGCAGCCCTGGATTTAATCTGCATTTGTTTAAAATTCAAGAAATTGTGCATTTTTTCCTTAACAATATGTATTTATGTAATCCCAGCTAATCTTCTTTCATACAGCCACATAAAGAACATTTTATTGTTGAATTTCCTCTGCAAAGTGAGTGGAGTCACGTGACCTCTTTCAAATGCGAGGTGCCTGTCACTCACTGCGAGGTCCGCCATTTTATGAAGCTACTGTTGGACATTAACCAAACTCCTTGACAGCGGACGGTGCGGACTGAACTTGTGAAGATAGTTTTAGCAAGGAGCTTTACACTAGAAGTCTGTAGTGTAATAAATGAAGGGTTTCTGACAGCCGATAATTGCCAGTTTTATCTGGTAAAATGTATTTAAAAAGGATGAAGTACAAACTTGGCAGTCAAAATGTCCAGTAATAATACTCAGTCATACTAACTGACATGTGCAACTAACATGTGCAACTTTCTAGTGGGAGGATAGTCGACATGACAAAAGAAATCTGTTTTTTTTGGTGGTCTGGTTGGCTTCCAACGTCGGGAAGTAAAAAATATATTGACGGCTGCCAGGCCACCGACAGGCTCTTTATGGTGCCGCTTTTTCCTCGACCTTATAACGCCTAAGTGCAGTGCTTCCATGATTTTCAAAGCAAAATAAAATGACCGTAAAGTAGTCCTCTACCATGTTTTGCTGTGTTGTTTTCATGCTAGCTGTGACCAGATGTGAGTTGGCTATGGCCAACCTCCTTGGAGGAGAATGTCAAAGTCTAAAACATGCCTTTTCCTGTTGCCAGTAGGTGGCGCCATGACTATTGTAGTATACTGTCATGTAGATGTGTTCAGGGCAGGAGAGTTATAAAACGTGAAGTTTGGTGCAGATTGGATCATTTATACTAAAGTTGTAACAGTTTCGTGTTTCATGGCGAGACATCAAAACTACACGGCAGGCCACACCCTCCAAAAAATGTTGGAGGTGCCGGCCAAGTCGCGACCATCGCAGCAAAGTCTGCAAGAGCATTAATAATAACTTTATTTACCAGAAAAATAAGTACACATTAAAAGGCCCATAACCCATAACAGTTTTAATTCAAAATGACTTGCACAGTTTTATTTTATAATATTCATATTTACCTTGTTGTGGATCATTAGATGGAGGATTCGAGCTGCTCCAGGACGTCCAACAGGCAGGTTTAACTTGTGCTCACTGCTGTTTGTGAGGGAACATGGACTGTTTATAATATCTAAATCAGGGGTGGACAAACTTTTTCCCTTCAAGAGCCAAAACTGAAACTTACTGTTGGGCCATGAGCCAAAAGCACAAAGCCGATGTGTTGTACAGATACAAAATAATACTAAAATCCCAAGTTCCATTAACTTCCTGTGCAAAGAGTCGCTCTATCCGTCTGCTCCGATTATGAAAAACAATTAATAATAAATGATCCTATTTATGCTGTAAAATGTTAAATTACACATATTGCTGTATTCAGTACTCAATCTCCTGGTTGCAAATTGGCTAAAGTAAAAACAAAATGCCTGAGGCTCTTGAGAAAAAGATTACTTTTTGTGGACACAATGCTTTTGTAGTTTGAAAATTTGATTTTGTGTAAAAATCTGTCTTTGTACTCTTAGAAAATAGGACTGCTGAAAATAAATTGCCGTTGTTTTTGTGCATGTAGACAGTGTTTTATATTTTATCTCAATTGTTTTTGCTCCTTCACCATCATCACTATTCACCATCATGTGTTTAAAGTGCAAAGAGAAATTAACACTCACCTGCATGATAACATGAATGCTTTAGTCCTATTTAGAACAGGGGACAGTGGTGAACTTCAGCCTCTTGTGGCTGAAATGAGTATTACAACAGTTATATTATATAGATTAGCCTGGTGAAGCCTTTTGTTTTTTAGAACTTGCTTCAGGTCATAAACACAGGAGAGAAAACAATTTAGACTAGACTTAGAAAATGGATAACCAGAATTTTTTCCTCACTTTCCTCTCAGGGCTTCTGTACAAAACAAACAATACAAATAATACTTCCTGTAATGCCATTGATTTCTCATTTTTCTATTTCTGATTTGTCTCGCTGAAAAGATGCATGCTGTGTTACAAAAAAAAAGAGTACTGAGCACAAAGACCAATAACAAAAATGTTCTTCAGTGTTTGAAAAACAGTTTTACTAATACTGTTTGGGTGTTCAAAATACCATGATGACCAGACACTGACACTTTAAGTGTTTTCTTTACATATGATGTATCAAACAATCATTATATAAAAAAAAGCATTCTCCATGGAAATGTGTTCACCTGTAACACAACATATGAGGAACATTTGGACATAACGTACAGTCAGGTCAGTTGACTGGACTCAAATACTGTCTATTAGTACATGGACACATAGCATTGAAAAAGCAAAGTAAACAAAGCAATGCATGTAAAACTAGTGCAGTATTAAAAAGAGAACAGTATCAAAAGTAACAAAAGTCAGTTTTCAGCCTACATATCTGTGAACAAGAGCTGTGCTTAAAGGAAATGCTGCTCGGTGTGAATGTATATATGCTGCATTGCATTGCAAATTAATAAAACACTGTTCAATTACCACAAATCCAATTTATGCAGGATTCTGTATCTGGCATGTAGATTGGCTTTAAAAAACTAATCTCAATAGCCAAATTAAAAAGGTACAAAAAATAGAAAATGAAGAACTCAGCGTGCACTGAGAAACCTCTAAACTTCATCTCAGTGGCAGATGTGTCCTTGCCAAGTGAATCTGTCCTTTCCCACCGCAGAAAAACACATGATTTAAAATCCACACATGAACACCGGAGCCAGACACTGGCCGCCGTTTCCATGCGATGCCTCCGTGACGCCCGTATGGCCACAGCGTTAAGAAAGTCCTCAGTGATTCCATGATTTAATCACAGAGTTTCACACAGAGTCCTCGGTGTGGGCAGGCACAGAGGGAAATACTGAAAAACACACATGACCTTTAGCAGAGCAATATTTCAGAGAAGTTTACTCTCTCTGAGGGATGAACGCTTCCTTGATCTCAGCTCATTTTAGATCCTTGTTCAGTTCATACCTCAGTACCCAGATCCCTCAAGTGAGCTTCTCGGGGCTTGTTAATGAAACGGAAATCAGTGACATTTCGCAATTCAACTTGTTACCTTTCTGAAATATAAATACAGAGGAAACGGACCTGAACTTCAGCTGTGTGTGTGAGAAAAACAAGCCCCTCTTTCACCCAAATTGCAGAACTGTTGCAGTAATACAGCTTTCTCTTTCTCGATGGTTGTTTCAAGCCTTGTCAGACTGGCTCAAAGCTGCCACAGAGAGCATTACCCTTCAAGAAAAACCCCATTGGGCTCCAAATGAACTACAAATGTTGTCTGAAGCCGTCTCTGTTCTCATCTGTCATTGCACAATACTCTGTTTTTTTTTATTCCTTCTGCAGGATACAAAACAAAACCATAATGTAAAGAGTTCCCTTCATCTAAGCACATTTGGTAACACTTTATTTGAAAAAGTGTGCATAAGACTGTCTTTAAACTGTCATAACCATGCCATGTCACCTGTCATGAACCTAAAACCTAAAGTAAAGAGTCTTTATGATTTTTTTCTGACTGCTGGCATCAATTGTTCTCATGCAATTATGTCATCTTTAATACAATAATCCAAAGTTGACATTGTTTGGAATGTCTTTTTTATGACAACTTGACATTAACCAAGAGCACTTTACTTAAGGTGAAGGAAAACATTCATAATGCACTTGTAAAGGTCTCATGAGGCCAAACCACAAATGACAATAATGTAATCTTAAAACATAAAGCTAAACAATTTCTTTTCATAATGTCACATTGTCGTAACAAAGACATTTTTGTCTTGGTTAATGTCAAGTTGACATTATTGGCTTGATTAATGTTAAGTTGTCATAACAAAGACTTCTCAAACAAGCTCAACTTAGCATTAAAGATGACATGATTCACTGATGGAAACCTAAAAACAGTCATAAACAGTCATATATCTCCTTCATGTTCATGACAGGTGTCATGACATGGTTATGGCAGTGTAATGACAGTCTTATGCACACTCTCTCAAATGAAGTGTTACCTTACATTACATTTCACAAAAAAACATTTCTGCAATCAAAAATTTCACAGATTGGCTTTTTTTACTCTCTAAATCTCCCGTTACTCTCCTCGATTAAAATCAGTTGATGAGACTGATGCAAACAACAAATTAAAAATTAAAAGTTGCTACCGTGTAGTAAAAGTGTCTGGCACAGTGCACTGCGTGGCAATAAATACACAATATAAATACTTTACATGTACCTGAGCTCAGACTCGTAGCACCATTCAGAGACAGAGCACCAAAGGGACACGGCGGATCTCGTGGGTCAAAACTCAGAGAAGCCACCATCTTTTTAAGGTTTTCAGAGTTTTCATAGTGCAAATTTCTTCAATGTCTTATCACAACAACAATGTCCCTTCTCAGCTTCGGTCTCAGCTGCTGTATTTGACGTTGGCGATTATGCAAGGCTTTGGTAGTGTTGGAGGTTGCTTGGGACTGGGTCTAGAGGAGGGAGAAAAGTGACACAAATATGTCAAAATAGTCTTTAGAGAGTGATACTAGCATGTTGCAGTTGTATAAAATCAAAAATACATATTTTTCCTCTGACCTGTAGAGCTGTTTATCCATCTAGATTGTTTTGGTGTGAGTTGCAGAGTTTTCTACCTCTTTCTACCTTCAGAGATTTCTACCCTCTCTCCAATAAAACTGAACTAGACGGCACTTGGTTGTGGTGCTCAAAGTGGCAAATAATACAGTCTAAAAACTGAGCAGCAATGCTCGTAGAAAGGTTATCGCAGGACACTGGGTTTGGTTGGGTTCTTCAAGACATTTCGCATCTCATCTTACTTACTGTCTTCAAGAACCCAACCAAGTCCAGTTGCCTACGATAACCCTTCTGCAAATGCCAGGACTTGGATGACTGAGAATCTTCACAGACATCAACGGGAATGTCTTTTTCCAGAAGTCAGTACCAGTTTCATGTAGGAACTATTTTCTTTCTACCAAACAACATTCACAAACCATATCACTGCACAAAAGGTAGTGTGCATCTACTCCCGGAAGAGAGGCTCCAGACAGTGTGTGATGTACATTAACATTAATGGTGTCCTCCACATTTAGTCCTTCTTTTCTTTTGCTCATGTGCTCCGTTGTACTTTCTTTTAGGGTTGCAACTAACAATTATAAAGTCTGTGGATTGTCTTGAGTATCTGGATTTCTAGAAAGAGACATTGCTCTTGAGATTTTCAAATGTATTTATTAGCGCTTCAAGCATCACAATCCGATTTGTGTTCAAAACATCTCTACTGCTGATATTTCCAGAAAAACGGCAACTCACACCAGTACAGGCTAGATGGATATTTAGCACTATAGGTAAGAAGAAAAGGATGGAACTCACCTTTTGGGGTGTGGAACAGGGCGTACAGGTCTGGGTACACCGGTTGTTGGTGGAGGGCCACAAACAGCAGAGGGCCCTTGGATTACATTGTGGCCCTGCACTGCAGAGGGACTCCGAACCAGGCGAGAGCCCCTCGGGTCAGCAGGGAGCGGTTTTTGAGGGGGACTGGGCTTCTCCAGCTCCTGACAAAGAACAGGCACATCAGAATGATAATAACTGAGAACCACCAGCAGGTGGCAGTCACAGTCAGATGATCACAGCTCAGGCCTGCCTGCGGTTTCCTCATCGGGGGCAGCCCTGCCCTGCAGCCAGCGATGAGAGAAACTGTCATGTGGTTTTAATCTTTAGAAGACTGAGATCATGATAAAGCCGCTACCTAGCCCCCATCTGGACTCCATTCACTTTCTCCTCTTCTCCTTTAGTTGGAGAAAAGCCTCCTCAAACATCAGAGAGGAAGGAGCCAAACAACCAATCCTCAGACCTCACTCACCCGTACAATCAGGTCCCCCTATTGAAACATAATTCCTTTGTCAAAGTCAAATTTGATACCCTAATTTAATGTTTTCATTGAAAACTGTATGCTGTCGGTGGAGTCTCTAATGCACAATGTATATCTGCTTTGCAGGCTATAAGCTCAAGTATCATGACTGTCTGCACTATTGAAGTACAGCTACTAATTCATCACACTGACATCCGATACTCCCATGCAATGGGACCGACCTGAGCTACATCCAAAAATATTAAAACAGCACCAAATAGTAAAATGAAATGTGGGCAAATGAAAAGAGCACGTCTGATAAGGTGATTAATAGGCACGAAATGCTGCTGCAGCTTCAACTTCAGAATAACTGAGCTCACATCTCACAAACCCAGTTTTTCTGTCTAAAAACCTGCTGCCTTCATCAGGTGAAGCGCTCCCATTAGACAATGCTTCCGTGCCCCCAGCAGAGAGCTTTCACTGAGGGGAGAAAAAAGGGCTTTGTCAACGTCTCTGTGCTGCCAAACAGCTGCTAAAGATACTGTCGGCGAAGTCTGCTGCCAACAGGCATCACTTTCAGTTTCACACTTTGACATTAAATAGAAACAGCTGAGAGGGAAAATCCACTTCCTGAAGTCGACACACTGCCAAGAGCTGCTGAACTTCACCTGTTCTACAGGTGTATGAAAACCAAAAACCTTTTTGAAAATTAATGGAGTCCTTTCTTTCTTGTGTATATTCTCAAGTAAAGCACATAACATACTAGAAGACACTTTTCATTTGTGCTACATTTTGCTTTATGTGCTTCAGTGTTGTCTGCACTTTCTTAACTTTTAACACCAAGCCTCTACCAGATAACAACCAGCTATTAAGCTAAATCTGGCATATTTACATCACAATGACATCCATGATAGCACTGTTCAGCATTTATAACCACTTTATGAACTAGGTCTCTTCAATTTGTGGCCTGCGGGTCAAATCCAGCCCTTTTATGACCTCAATCCAGCCATTTACTCATTTATTAATATGAATAAAGTATACAGGAACACTTTAAATTTTGTTAAGTTAAAACAGCCAAATGTCTACAGTTTCAAGAGTTAATCAACTGCACTTCCATAATTGACCCTTCCTAAGTCCTGACCCTTTTGGTACCTGGATCAACTTTCCCCTTTCCTGTTTCATGTACTTAGATAAGCTATGTGCTAGACGTGTCTTGAAAAAAAAAAAAAGGTTGAAAAGAAAACCACATTTTTAAGATGGTTAAAGGTCTTTGCTATATATAGTCACATCGTAAGATAGCTAATGTTAGCAAAACACTAGTTACCTCACTAATATACATCAATCATTAGCTAGCTAGTTATATCTGGTAGCTAATATTTGCAAAACACTAGCTAACTAGCTAGATAATGTACATCACTCATGAGTTAGCCAGTTAGCTACTTTCTGCCAACATTAGCTAACTTAAGATCTGAATACATTGGCCGCTTTTACAGGTTCCCCATCAACATCTTTTACTCATCTCTTTTTAACACAGATGAGCCAAACATACGCATATCTAAACACAGGAAACAGGAAGTTGACCAGGGTTCTGTGGAGTACCAAGTTTTCTCAACTATTATTGGATCACACAGCAAAAAGAGGCTCAATTACAACAACAGAAGTAAATTTTCATATGTGTGCACTTTATATATATACTGTATATATGTATAATTTCTGTGCACTTTGGAGTGTTTGTTTTGCACTTGGCATTTCCTCAGAGCTTGATCTGGTAGCTAAGAGTAAGTGGTTACAGTGGCGACAGAAGACAAGTGCAGGTCTTTATTTTCCATATTATTTCCTTGCCTTAGCATTTCCTGCTTTCCTACAGAGCGTGAAGAAGTTTTTTTAAAACTTGGGAAAGGTTGTTCTGATGTGATGTGCTGAGGGTGGCCCTGCTAGTATGTCTTGTCTTTAAATACCAACCACGTCCCTCACTTGTGACAATATTGGTAATTTTTCAGCATTTAGCTGCACTTTTGCCCCCGAGCGTTTCTCCTTTTAATGTGCTCCCTCTCAACTCCACCTTTTCCTTCTCTTGTTCTCCTGTGTTGTGTATTCGCACACTCCGCTCACTGATTGAACGCTGTGATGATGTAAACGTGCATGCAGCCAATAATGTGTGATTAGTGACAGAGTCAAAAAAAAAAGTGTAATTATGTAATGCTCTTAATGTAATGCTGATATATTCATATATTCCATCATATGCTGTCATAATGTTTATTAGCTTCAGAACAGTGTTGTGTTTTAGAGCCAGACCTCCTCTGTGACCCCTCCATTAATCTGGACAAGACTGGAATGTCATTATATGTTTAACACACCTCTAATTTGCTGCTGGTGTGGCGACGCTTTGACCTCGGCTCCCCCGTGGCGTCGTTTTCAGCCCTGTCCTCGTAAAGCCTGGACTGAAATCCCTGACATAAATTACATAAACTCAGAGCAAGTTTCAGGCTGGAACTCACCGCTGATTTTTCATCCACATTTCATTCTTCTCTTATTTGCTCATTTGCACTTTCTTTTAGGGCTGCAGCTCATGAATATTTTCATTATTGAATCATCTCTTAATTTCTTTGTTGATTAATCAGTAAAACTGTCTGAAAAATATTTTTAAAAAAATGATGGTAATTACTTTTTTAAAAGCAAATCCACATGTTTGAGAGAACGGGGTCAACTAATGTGGCTGATTATTAGATCTGATATTCAGCATTTTTACAATTATTGGAATGAGTGCTGATGAGATAAATTAATTTAAAAATGTGTTAATTTAGCTCTGATACAGCCACCTCTCTCTGTCTGTAGTTACCCCTCTGTGATCTCACTCAATGTCCTGCCCAAGTGGTTAAGCATTACAAATAATAGCCTATCAACACTGAAGGCTTTTAAAGGTGCAATATGTAAGAACTTGTTTTTATGGAGTTTAAATAAAGCGAGAGAGCTCATGAATACAGCAGGGGTCAAGCCTGAGCTATACTGCAGTTTTGCCTCTTGGGGAACAAAGTGGTGGAAACAGGATGGACCAGGGCTAGCTAGTTAGCATGTCTACTTTTGTAGATGTCTCTCTTATTTCTTCACATCTGGTTAATAATTTCATATAATTCTGATATTTTTACATATTATATCTTTAAGGATAAGTTTAAACATGCGTAAATGCTTTAAACTACGACGTTAAGAGCAAATTTAAGTTTCAGTTTTATTCATTTTTTTCTTTATAAAACTTTGAGGAACTATGCTGGCGGCTTCCTGCACTTTTTAAGATAATGTTGTAAAGGTTTCTATTAATTAAATATTTACTTAAAGGCATTTCAGTGAAGTTTTGTGTTGGATTTTGTATTATTACAAATTCTGACGCCAAGATTTTTGTTTTAATTGCAAATATACCATATATAGGTCCCAAATATTGATTACTGGTTTCCTTGTTTACTTATAATAAGTGTCTGTATTGGGGCTGAAAAGAAACATATCAGTTGACCCCTGTTTGAGAGGCTGGAAACCAGTTACTGCTCACAGTTTCTGTCTTAAAATGTACTGATTATGTTTGATCGCTCGACTCTGTCACTCCTTATCTCAAGCCCCCCTCAGTCGCTTTATCACTTCCTGTCTTTTTGTCTCCTCTTTCTCTCTTAGGGTGTCTCTGTCTCACTTGTCCACAGAGTACAAGTCAAACCGGATTAAAGGCAAATAAGAGTCTTTGAGAATCAGTGAGTGAGAGGGATTTAACACCAGGAACCTCTGGCTTTCTCTTCTCCTCAACTTTGACAGCCTGCAATACCATAACTAAACTCCGTGGAATACTAGTGGCAGCAAATTTACCACCCTGTGATATTTGGACACACTCGCTCACTCCAGCTGCTGTTTCATCTTTTCCGTCTCCCCCCTCTTTTTTGCAAGTCTGGCTCCATTTTCATTATTTATGTGGCGGTTTGTGTTGTAGAATTGAAGTCTCGCTTGGATGACGCTAGCTCCCGGGTTAACCTCGTTATTTTATGAGACTGTGCATAACTGTCAACATGCATATAGTATATAAGACACACAAGCACCATGAAAACTGTCGACATCACACCCGTCTTAAGGTGCAGTGAACAACATCATCTCCCTGGTCAGGTATTACAGGCTCCAGTAGTGAGTAAAAGCTCCCCAGACCCGGTGGAGAAATTACAGTGAGTAGCATCAAATAAAATGTTTCCAACTCACTCACCATGACCATCCTGCAGGAGTTATGGCGTGGAGCGCTGCGGAACGACGCCCCCCTGGGTGCGACGTGGACGTGAGGTGGAGGCACCGGGGGTCTGGGCTGCACGGGGCCAGGGGAGAGGGACAGGGTGAGAGACAGAGGGACGGGGTGGCTGAGGTGAACCGGAGGGCACTGGGGCAGCCTGCGCAGGCTGTGGGAGGGGTAGGGGGCCGGCGGGAGCACCGCCTCCGACCCCCGGTGAGGAGGCTGCAGAGAGATGAAAGCCAGACGAGTCAGTCGAAAGAGAAACCGTCTGCTTCCGATCAGAAACAGTCATGTTACGCTCCTCCTCTTCCTCTGCCACTCTTCCTGCTGTCAAATCAATGTGTAAATCAAATGCTCCCACTTGCCTGCTCGCTATACCCCAACTCCTCCTCAGATAAGCAATCAAAAGAAAAAGATTAAGACTGTCCCATACGCACCTGCCTGGCCTCATTCAAAGGTGGACACATCCAAAGAGCCCACACACACACTCCCAATGAGACAGATCAGACACACAGGAGAGCCTAGTATGTAGAGCTGGTGTATGGAAACCTGTTTCTGTGTGTGTGATCAACAGACCTGGAACTTGTCTGCAGATAAGCTGGAATACTACAGGATCCATCAGCCTCATTTTTTTTAATGCACATTCATGACTGTGTGCTGAAGTACGTCTGTGATTCTGAAACCTTTTTTCATGTTTTCAGCTCATCTTTTTCTTGTGACGGAGATTTTTCAAGATCTTCTTGAAGGAATTTCTTCACACTCAGTACAAACATCCACTTAGACTCAAGTATGAAGTGATTCGTTTTGGTGGTCAAAGGCCATAATTTCAAATTTTATTTCAAAATGTCGACTTTCTATCTCATGATAACGACTTTTTATCCCACAATTCTGAATTACCATGGGGGTGTTCTTTTTTATTTTACTGGCTGAAATGGGCTTCCACACTCGGCCAAATGTGCGCAGCTCACAAACGCGCAGTGTAACACGTACAAAGGCACGCACACATGCACACATACGGCGGCTTAACACAGCTCCCAACAACTGGAAAATGACCTCACCTGCACTGCGCTTACATCAAACAGCCTTACATCCTTTCTCTTCTTACAATTGACCCCAAATGAAAACCACATGCGACTAACTGAAAACACCGATCTCATGCTAATGCACAACAGCTTGCCTCGCTCACGCGGTGTGCCACCATGCAGCGCAAATGTCAATTCTGACACAGCTCCTCTTCATTTCAACACCCCTAACTCAATCGATCACAGGTCTCTTTCCATTACAAAGCATGTCAGGGCAGCAATAAAGTAGTTAAGGCTCATAGTGATGTAGGCACACAAGTCATTACAGCGAAATCCCTGCTCTGTCTTGCAATTATCACTAACAGGATGACTTTATATCTCAAATAAGCCACTGCATCAACATTCTTCATGTGGGGAACACACAGATAAATCAATTTCTCTCCTAACAGGCAGCTGTTAATGACAAGAACTGTATTCAAGTGTTGTGAACACAATGCTTGCGCTGTTATCACTACCTCCTCCACATGTCCACATAGAGAGGGATGATTTAATTGGATTTGAATGAGCTGCCATTTGTGTGAAAACAACATGTCAATCCTGCTGAGAATGATTTGTCAAGAATATTACACAGCACGAATCATCTGCCGGTGATCCTCCGTGCAAAAGTCTTGTCTGTCTGCATAAGATGTGTAATCTGTGTGTTTGTAGTGCGTCTGTCAAGCGAACACATCCAGTGTAGTGACCTTGAAGATGGTGGCGCTGTGCGGCAGAGGCGGGGCCGGTCGTGATGGAGATGTCGTGCTCACTGATGGAGGCTGGTTAGGAGCGGAGGGTCTGCTGATTGAAGTGCTTACGGATCTGGAATATAAAGAAGAAATTACATACTATATCTCCTCTATGACATTTACAAATTATTTAATTATTATGCTCTGAGGAAAAGCACCTGAGCTTCTCAATTGGGTTCTTTTTACTGGTGAAGAGCAGCCCCAGAAGAGTTTTTCTCTTGATGCAGATGATCAGTCCGGCCCCCAGGACAGTGAGGAGAGCCACCAGGATGCCCACTGTTAGATTCCTGCTGTCTGCTCAGAAACACACATGGAAACAATGCACAGTCTCAGAGTCAAAGGTCTTCTAACACTGAAGATGACAGTCAGACTGTATCTGTAAACATTTCAGCAGGCCAGTCTTTCAATTTTTAATGTTTTTTAATGTTGTAGTCTGAATTTCTCTACAGTTTTCTGCAAAGAAAACTATAGTCTAGTTGAGAAAACCATTAACTTTGTTCCTGAGCATGAGTCAGTGTTGATATATTACTGTTGAAATGCACACACATTCCATGTCCAAGACCTATAACATGACCTAACCCAAAGAAGAGTAAATCAACTACTTTATGTGCTTGGGTTGCAACCGTTGGCTTGCCTGCTAATCTGATGGGGCCGCTGTCAACGCTCCCTCCAAAACCTGTCTTGTCGCAGAACGGAGGCGCCCAGTGAGCCTCGCAGTGACAGTTCTTGTTGTTGTTGCACACCTGCGGTATATTAAAAGGACAATTAAGTGTTAGATGAGCCCAAAATGCAGTCATCAGCTTGTCTTTTTATGCCCCGTTTGAGTATTTGCCTAACACCACCCTCATTTAATATGCAGCTCCTGCGCTCATCAGGCTGCAGTGAATACACTTACAGGTGATAAATGAGTTGTGTTTATGCAACTGGATGCAGACTTGAGTGACAACATTTGCAGCCCTGGTGTTGATTTCATTATGGATTAAACAGTAACACTTTCTATGATGCCCATTTCTATACTGCATTATAAAACATGCTTCTAAGAAATTAGAATGTGATTATAGCACTCTATAATTATAGTTATAACCACTGAGACATATTCAGAATTCAGAATAGCACATTATGAAGCAATTACTTATAAGATCACTCACCGACACTTTTTGGCAAAAAACAATGTATTTTAAATCTCATAGTTGCAATATAATATGACCATTTTTTATAATGGATTATAATCACTGCAGTAATGTATTATAACATAATTACAATGTATTACAGCAGTGAAATGTGAATGCCCATCATTCAACTTTTTGTCATAAAATGTTTCTGACATTAATTTTGCAATCTTTTGTATGTTGTTCTTGCAAAGATTTTTTTTTTCACATTACTTAAAGCAAACAATGACCACTTATAGTGACTTATAACCAGTGTGTAATGCATTTTTTCTGCCAGTACCTCAAGGATTTCATTACTTTACATAAAGCACCCAATGACCTCAGAACATCATTTGAGAATCTGGAATGAGTGAATGTTTGGGATGTTTGCTTGAGAAATAACTTTAAACCATTATCAAAATGATTCTTAATGAATTTTCTGCTTGCGTTGTTCAGCACGCAACACCACAGTCAAAAAATACCCAAGATGCCGATGCTCTACAGTATGTGCTGCATGTAAGCAGGCAGAGTCAACCGCCAGCCCGCGCTGCTAGACTCCACATGGCAAAGACATCTGGTATAAAAACCAGAGCAGACTTTCTGCCTTATACCACATTTTTTTTTATCTGTCTCTGTATTGTCTTCCTGTCCTGCAGAGTGAGGGAATAGTAAAGTCTAAGAGGATTCCCCAGCAGGGTAATGTGGAGCAGGTGAGGGCCTCTTTCCAAGTCGACATCTTGATCTAATCTGTGCGTGCCGAGGGTGCCCTGTCTCCTTGAGGAGCAACATCCTTTTATTTCTGTGAGTAAAACAGTCCTCGGAGCTTTATGGATATGTCTTAATTGGAACTAGACAAACAAATATGACCGTATAATAACTGGAGATGTTTCATTTTAAGAGACAGTAAAAGCTGTTTCCTCTGTAGCTTTGATTAAGGAGCGACTTAAACCGGTCACAGTCAAAGACTCTGGGACCTACCAGCGAAGTTAAGGGCAATACCACAAAGCCACATATTTCATCTCAAACAGGACCACCCATAGACGTTTGATGGGTGGCGTTTAGGAAAAAAATCCAATATCCATGTTCGCCGGCTCAAAGTCAAACTGTGTGTCACCGCTCCTGGCGTTTGGTCAAATAAAGCCTGGCCTTCAGATTTCAACACAGTTTTTGGGACAAGGACGGCTGCCCGGGACTATGATGAATGGCACTTAAAGCTGAGCATAAATGAAGCCATTATATCTAATTGATTGAACCTTTCAGCATCCAGAATGATTGATTGCGAGGCATTGTAACGGTTCCCTACCCACCGTATACGGGGCATTTTGAACATATTACAGGGAAAAATGAGCTTCTGTGTGAGGGGGGATGGAATATTAAGTAAACAACTAATCTGGGTGGAGGTTGGTTTGAGACGGACAGCTATCACATCAATGCCCTTAAGTTTCAAATTTAAGTTTGTCCCTTAAGGAATATATCTCCCTTAGCTGAGGGGTTCACATAGGCAAGTAGACAACCTACGAGTCCTTACGAGTATTTAGACCAAGGCTTTCACAGCAGTTACTGCCATAATACAACACGTGCACTTCAGTTACCACGGTACACTTATATAACGACAATAATTATAATAAAAATAGAAAATGTGGCATGACATAAACAGCTGTGAGAAATCTGCAGTGAACTGCAACGTTGAGGAAGGAATTGGACAAACATTGACAGGAGTCGACAAAAACTAGTGAGTTTCAATAAATCCCTTAAAATTTTCTGAGGAAAAGGGTTTATAAGCAATGCATCAGGAAATACTTAGTAGTGAAGGTAAAACATTCAGAGATTAAATGGTTTTCCCTGAAAAGAAAATCCTTAGAGTGATTTTATACAATTCTTTTTTCCTAAGGTGAAAATTTAAGGGCAGCCTTAGCCTAAGTAGTTTTATGCAACCGCGTTCAGAACAGTGAAATAAGATGAAAGGTGCTGTACTCACCCCTCGACCGCTGCACTTGGCTGAGCACTCATGCACACCAAAAACACTGACGTTCTGGCACTGACGATTCAGACACATCTGAAGCAGACAAAGACATTAAAAATTGACAGTGTGAACTCAAAGAGCATTTCAGTAAAAAAAACCTTTAATCTTTCAAAAGAGAAGACCAACAGATCCTGCGTTCTATTCCTTTTAATTTACCACTGACAAATTAAAACAGCACAGCATGAAATATAATTCTGTTAACAATGGGACTTTTTAAAGAATGCATTAAAGTTGTTTTTTAAAAATTGTATGATGTGGACTGTGGGCTCCTCTAAGGTACCACACCCAAGTATATCCAGGCTGAATGTGAAGATGAACTTGGCAGCACTGGGCACACACAGTAATGCCAGAACCCTTGACAGATGAGGGCTGAAGCTGGATCCTCCTTTAGGGTGGAGGCTCACAGAGAAGTAAATTAGTCTAAATGGAGAAACTGTATCACTGAAGTGACCAATGGCTGAATTGATGACCGCTGGAAGATGCCAAACAGACTGAATAATGGTAAGTCAATTAAGTGTCTGAGGTTGTGTGAGTCTGAAATGACAGGACACACCCTGAAGAACTTCTTCAGAACATCTTAGTCATGGTCTGTCACTCCACATCACTTTTTCCTCTCGTTTCCCAGCATTTGGGCAATACTGCATATTTGTATTGTATTTTCACACAGTCTTACTAATAGATACCATTGCTATTTAACAGTGGCGGCATTCAAATGCTTCACTTAAAGGACAGATTCACATTTTTTCAAGTCCGTCTTAAATCAAGGCTCACTTGCCAACATGCAGTATGCACTGAGATGCTTTTTGGTCGCAGAATTGGCTAAACGGGGGACAAAAACTGCAGTCTGGGGAAACACAAAGAGCAAATTCGAACTGCATATCCCTGACCACAGCACAGCGGGACAACTGCTTTATCCAAATGTGTAAGAAACAAAACTCTGCCAACAAAAGATATGCATGCACATGGCTTAAATCACACCATTAAAAAAATGTGCTGCAATGGCTGGGGAAAGTTAGGAACTCTATTATACATCAGTGTCTGTTAGTCTGCTTCTTAGACACAACAGCAGAAAATATACATTCAACTGCATCATTTCATTACAACATCTACTGTTTTATGTGAAAGATTAGTGTTGTCCAACACTGTTAAACTGTTCAAATATGTAGTATGCAAAAACTATCAATAAAAAAGATTAAAGAACATGTGAGCCTGTTCTTTAAGGAGGAATACAACAATGCAAAAATAAATAAATGAATAAAATACTCGGTTATAAACAGAAAGTTCTTGTTCCAGTCAAATTCAGTTAAAAAATAGAACTCAAAACTGTAAAGGAACTCATCATGAAGCCCTTTTGATCATTTTGTTTGCACGTGTATCTGTACTAACAGCATTAACCGTCACAGGCCTCAGCTCTCACCATTCCATCTCCACACTTGGTCCCCGTCAGGACCAGGCCGGGGTCGGGCATGTCATCACCCAAGTAGACATGCGTCCCTCGGCACAGTATCCTTCCCCCTTCCTGCAAGGGGATGTTTGTTTCTATGGAAACAGCGTTGGTACCAATTACTGGGCGGTTAGCTCCTCCTTGACACTGGATTTTGCCACATTTAGCATCTCTGTAAACAGAACGAACAACAGGGAGAATAACACTGTGATAATTGAATAACATGTCACTCTTTTCCCAAATGTGTATATATGCAATTATTTTTCTCTCACTCTTGCTGTCCAATTAGGGAAACTCCAGAACAGGCAGCTTGTTTGTGCTGTTTGCAAACCATAACCTGCTGTATGTCACCAAGTGACTGTAACTAATTATTATTTCCATTGGTTAATGTTTAATTTATTGGATTAATGATTTAGTCTGTGTATGTTATATATGTATATTCATATACATTTTTTTCCTTGTTTAAATATATTTACTTGTATACATAATTCATTTTGTCTCTTGTGTATATGTATATGTTTTTCAACCTATATTTATTTTTTTTTTTTGACTTGCTTGCAACATTTAATGTTATGCCTGTTAAGTGTCTCTTTTTACTGAGAATGTTGTGCCACTGGGATGGAAAGGTGGGTTTTAATGTTTGTTCTGTTTATTCAAAATGAACAAAACACCAATAACCATAGTATTGAAAAGAAAAACAGTTTAGTCTATAAAATTATTATTCAGAAAATTATGATGAAAACTCATCCCAAGTTGACAGAGCTCTTGAAATTGCTTGCTTCGTCCGACCAGCAGTCAAAAACACAAATAGATGGAAGCAAATTCTCAATTTTCAGAGGCTGCAATCAATCTGAAATGTTTGCTTTTTTTTTTTTTATGCTTTGAGCGGCTGATTGTTTCAGCATCGGTCAACCACATCCAACCCAGCCTCCAGCATGGTCAGTTCATACCAAGGACGATTTTTTTTTACACAGAGTAACTACGGCATACGTCCTTCACTGTATTCCTCAACTGGCAATTAAATGCAGTCGTGGGTTTCCATAGAAACATCAGGTCTTTACCGTGTTTCACATTTAGCGAAGGAGCCTTTGGAGTCCTTGCCACAGTTGCCATAGGGGTCTCCTGCCGAGTTGACCCTCTGAAAGCAGATGCCCGGTGCTGGCTTTGCTCCTGCGAAACACAATGAAACTCATTAAGAAGCCGATGACGACAGTTATTGAACCACTCACGGGCATTGTGGGCCGGCGAGGAGGCCTTTCGCATACCTTGGCCCCACAGCGTGATGCACTGCTGCTCGTGCGTCTGGCAGATGCCGTTGTAACAGTAGCCGTCCACGTTGTGGCAGGCGTGGCCGTCGTGCAGGTAGACGTTGGAGGGGCAGTGAGGGCTGGTGCCGGTGCAGAACTCGGGGAGGTCACACGAGTTACTGGACTCACGACACGGGGTGCCTGCTGGCTTCAGCTGCACTCGAATGTTGACAGTAAGCAACAGTCGTTTAGAGAAAGACTTTAAGTAGAGCTTAGACAGATATACGGTGAGCTGAAAAGAGCTCTGGAGAAAAATAAATTTAAGGTGCTGATTTATATATGATCATAACTGCAGAAGTCAAAAGTCATTAATAAATTTATACAATGTGATGAAAAGTAATTTGCTTCTGTGTTTATTTACCTTTGTATTAATCCCTTTATTTATTTACCTTATGAGTAGATGAAAACTAAACTTAACTAAACTTCACGTATAAGTCAGTCACTGTGTATCAACCAATAGGTGAAAAGTTGACCCCATCACACAACAGCCTCCTCGTTTGCATAATGAAGCAGAGATGTACAGAAGCTTATTGCATTTACTTGAGAAATTAATAACCATTTTTCTGAATTACAGAGATAATTTTTCATATAAAAAAATGCTGTTTTTCTATAAAAAAATGTGATAATTTTTCATGTAAAAAATAGTTGGCTCTGTTTTAAGAATTAATCAGATAATCTTTCATGTAATAAAAAACTGAGTTTTGTCTCTCTGAACTTATTTTTTAACATAAAAATCTCAATTCAGAAAAACAAAGAAAAAAAAACTGAAAGCAATAAGCTCCCATAGAATTTGTAAAGAAATATGAAAAGAGAATCCAGAAAGATATAACTTTGGGTAAATAAATAAAAAAATGAATAATTTTAGTAAATAAAATGGAAAATTTCAATTTGTCACATTTTATAAATCAGTGAATGCCAACATTTATTTTGAAAATTATTTTAGGTGCATTTAGTGATATATTGAGTCATTTATTTATGTCTTTATTTTTGAGTTTTACTTATGATCCTCCATACTGATTTAATATTAAGCTGATCAGAGAAACTATCTTTATGTCAAGATGTTCTATGTTAAGATGTCAGTGTCATGGATGGCTTTTGAATAAACTTCCTACCTGACAGTCCTGGCAGCACTGTCCATGTGCACAAACAGCGTCCCCCTTCAGAGTGCAGGTAGTAGCATTGCAGCAGGGATTCATACATTCCTTCAGACGGACAAAGAAAGGAAAAAGAAGACAAGCAGAGAAACAGAATGTAAGTGAGGGGGAACAAAAGTAAAGAAGAATTTACTCGGCACAAAGAGATCGTATTTCACCTCGGAGCAAATGCTCAGACTTTGTTATCAGAGGGGATGCAGCCCTCGCAGAACTGTGTTCTATAGCAACTGAAAAAAACTGGAAGAGAAAAGGAAACAGCAGTTTCTCGTTCTCTAGAAACAACGATGTCTCCATCTGACAGGTCTTACAAGCTCATTTAGGCCCCTGGACCTTTGGTGGACGGTGAAAGAAATAGAAAAATGAGGAGAAGGGAGAACACTGCAAAAAATCCCCTCAACAAACAAGCAAAATATTGAGTAATCTAGACAAACTGGCTAGTATTAAACAAAAGACTGCCAATGTTGGATAAGCAAAAGATTTGACAAGACTTTAAACTAATATAACAGTCAAATCAAACTTGATATATAACTTGACGTAAGTATAACTCAGGATAAAGGTTCTTGAACTAGACTGTTTTTTATTTTAGCTCAGTGTAGGAATTCACATTCTGACAGAGGATTATAGAAAAGTATCTGAAAAGAAGACTCGGATTTTTCTGCATCTGTGCATAAGGGCGAGGAGCTTCACCAGCAGGTTATAACACACACCAATATCTACACTGCTGTCCCCCAACTACCCACACAACTTCTGTGCAGGTGGGAGAACACAACACAATGACTGTCACAGTCCACAGTCAGGATTTATATTCACGTGCTTCCCAGTTTTAAAATAAGGCTCGCTCATTTATCTGAAATCCAAATATAGAATTTACCCACTTACTTTATATATAGTATAAAGTCATTTTGTTTGTTTTGTTTGTGAAAACCATGTTATCAACCTCTGGGACTTGATTTTTTTTTTTTTTTTATTGAATATCTTACTACCCCAGGACCTGCCGACATCACTGTCGGGTGTACTGCCATGTTTCAGAAGTGGCGGACAAACAAAATAGCGGCTCTGGATACGGCTTTGTGTTATGCATGAGTTTCACAGCCACCACAGGTTCTCTTATAGGGCTTTTCTAGTATCACTTTTGGTCGCGGCAAACTTTGTTTTTAAAAGGCTGTTTGTGTTCTAGCAAAATATCTTTGAAGCTGAGTTTCTCTCTCTTGCGTTGCAGTTTGTACTTTTAGGTATCTGCTTAATTTTACTGTTTCATTTATACTTTCACCTGGATAGGAGTTGTTTTAGTTGCCTCTGATGGAAATCAACATTTTGTGATTTTGCTGCTTTAAAACAAAAGCTTTTAAATAAAAATTACAGGAAATGAATTGTGTTTATCTGCTGTTTTACAGCTGCTACACTCAAGACGAGGGTGTCATCAGTTAAAACAGATATCTTCAAGTCCTGTTTTGATGGAGATGCAAATCCTGCTGTGCTGGTTTGATGTGCCGAGTCAAACCGAGTCAAGCCAAACCGGCACATCTGGATGAAAAGGGGCTCTACACGCTTGGAACAAGATGCTAGATGCCAGTAAATTCTACACATTGGTCCTTTAAGTTACCCTTTAATAATCAAATGTAGAAGGTAGTTGATAGGATCATTTATCTTGGACAGTGACAAAATTTAATCGACCCCAAATAAGATATTTTTAAATAGCCCTGTTTTGCGGTGCAGAGAGACAACAGACACACAGTATCTGTACCATCCCTGTAACATCTCCCATCTCACCATGGAGACCCATCTGTTTCATGTTAGCCTTTATCACGAGCCGTGCCCTGCACCAATCAGCACATCTCTGCCTTTTGATAAAGAGGAAAGCTAGCTTTCAATCAGGGCTCGGTGTAGAAGATGTGTATGCGTGTGTGTATGCATGCTTGTGCATGTATGATTTCACACAGAGGCAGGCCGACTGGACCCCCGAGGGCCAGCTCTCTGCCTCTTGCCATTAAGCGGCGGTCTGAACAGACTGTACAGCCGAGTGCAGTAAGAGTTGGGAGGAAGTAGATGGATGGAGCTGGCAGGGGACACAGCTGACATGATGGCCCTTCCAGAACTTCTTTCAGCCTGAAGACCATTAAGGGCCTTTCCCATGGTCCCCGGGGCCAAAGGAGGCGGAGGAGTCGCGCTGAAAAGAAGTAGCCTGTGATTGTGAGGAATAGGACCCAGGCTTTTTAATGAGGCTTTTTAATGGCGGAGAGAGGTGCTGTCTGAGCACTCTGATCTGGCCTGGGTTGGCATGACGCCGCTCAGCTCTGTGGAGAGCTTTATTATCGCTGCTGGCTCAGGCCTGCGGGGCTTATGTCAGTTCTTTGTCTTCAAGGACAAGGCCACTTTCAGCCTGACCCTGGCTGAAGCCCGAACAGTTCACAAACAGACTCACTGGGAATAAAGGTGTAAACAAATCGCGAAAGACAACACAGCGTTCTCCCACGTAGACTATTATATAATTCAAAACATCCTTTCAAGCCATAATAGATGGCTACTTCATATTTCATAATTCTGTTACTGTCAGTCTGCCTCTGCTGATTGTCAGTTGCATCATGATTGACTGTTTTATCATCCCACAGTCGCAGCAGTTAGCAACGTGTGCCACCATTACGTATGTGCATGCCAATGAAGATTCATTTAAATAATTCACCAGTTGACAGGGTGAAGCTGTCAGCCATGTTTCCTCGCAGTGAATCGTATCATGATCAGACACCCCTCCACCCAGACACCTCTCAGTGCATATAGAATGAATAAATTCACACTTGTATCTCAAAGCTCATTTCCTGAAGCCTGTGTTTGCATTACCAGAACTCTGAGCTTCAAAACCGAGTAGAACTATTTGTTTTTACTTTGGTAAATGCTGGTTTGTGCCATGCTTCTGTCAGGAAGAGCTACAGAAACCCCCACAAGCGTGTCTGCTTATTTCATTTCTCAAATGTTGGAAATGTAATTAACAATTTAGGGTAGCAATTTAGAAAGAAATTTCAATTTTGGCAGAAAGGGGCATAAAACGAGAATGCCAATTAGAACTGACCCTTTGCTTAGCTTCTCCTCTGAACGGCAACTGTCCAATCAGAGACCGACAACTGTAACCAGGCACCAAAGGCCTGTCAAGGTTTGTGTTTCTCTACATGGTGACGCGCTGTGCAGGGGGCTCTAAAGGCTCATCTCTTTCCGTGCAAAAGTAGACACATCCTTTTCAAACAACGTAACCGTGACAGTAAGTTTGAAAGGTAGCGTCTTTTTTGTAGGCTTTCAAAAATGTGAAACACAAGCGCACACATGAATGGATTCAACTTGGTCTTTATCTGTTCTAACATGAGGTGTACGCATTAGCATGACCAGCTAACTAGCATAACATTACCTCCAGCCAAACTTGTGTCTGATACCACTCATGACTTATTCCCACCAGGGGTGAGATTGGGATTTGTTACGTGAAAGGTTTGGGGAGGTGGGTGTGGGCTGGTGCAGAATCAGATCTATGATGATCCTTCGCTCTCTGGTTCGTTAGCTTAGCTGTTATCGCGGCTCTCTTCCTTGGGTGATCACAGTTTGGCTGGCCTGGCTGGATGACTGTCTTAAAGTTTGCTGCACTTAATCTAGTCCTTGTGCTTCAATTTCTAATGTTAATGAGTGTATTTCTATTGTCTGTCATATACATATACATCTGATATTCCACTGTTCGACCAGTGTTTGTGAGATGTAGCTTTAGCCTCGTTCTTTTACATTAACGTTATATCATGTACAGGACAGTTAGGTAACATTACATATTTAAGACCCTTTTACAGGGTTCTTGCTTTGAAATGTGTCAGATGGAAATATTGCAAAATTAGCTGGAGACGGACTTCTCAGCTGACTCGAGGAGTTTAAGCACTAGCGTTAGCTTACATTAGTTACGCTTATGACATCTGCTAGGAAGAGTCACCATTTTAGCAGACAAAATCCACTGTCGTCAGCTCGAAACGAGAAGCTGCTGTCTCTGTGGAATAAAATACCTAACATTAGTGTTTCAAAAATTACCGCCAATGCATATCTGCAGTGTGAGAATGGAAACTTGACAGACGTAGCAACGGTCACTGAAGAGGGCGCGGCTTAATGAAGGGTTAATTCTATGAGGTCTGGAGGTAAAAACACTTTGTTCAACATGACTATAGCACTCTCACCTCAAGCTCTCCACAGTCACACTCCTCTCCCTCCTCCACGTAGCCGTTGCCACACTTCTGCCCGCCGTAGAGCACCTTGACCTCAGGCATGTTGAACAGACACATCCCGACGCCTTTTTCAAAACTGGCCGTCAGGTCCTTCTTGCTGCAAGTGCTGAACACCGTGGGGAACGGATACCTGTGAGTGAGAGAAATATTTTGTGAGCGACACAAACAGAGAGACCAGAGGAAGACCACTGAGATCCCCCACAAGGGCCCTCTTCAGTCTGATGTAATCAATGCTAATTGCTGCTAATCAGAAAATCAATTAACCACTAGAGCTCAACAACTTCTCCAGAGCTCCATCAGCATGCGAGCTGCACAGGGCCCCGGTGACTTCTCCCTCCACGGAGAGGAGGGAGATCTGATAAGACATATTTTATGAGACAGGGGATCGTAAAAACTCAAACCAAAAAGTGCTTCCTTCGCAAGACTTGCAACACCCATAAATTTGGGAGAAACGGGGGATGGTGTGTTTTTAATATTGTTTTTGGAGCGGACGGAGAGGGTGGTCTGCTCCGTGGGGAAAGCACACAGCCCAGGGCTCTGTCTGCCAAAAGCTTTGTTACAGACCTCATGTGGTTTTATTGAGCTTTTCTGTGATAATATAGTGCCTCAGATGACCGTGTGTGTGTGTGTGTGTGTGTGTGTGTGTGAGAGTGAGTGTGTGTGAGTGAGACGCTCGCATGAATATGTGCAGATTGTATCTTGTTCTCTACAGTATGTGGCTCTTGATAAAAAAGCAGCATATGAGGTTTTTAATACCTCCACCCACGCCGTAAAATTCAGCCTAACAAGGCCAGAAGGGGCGAATCTGTACGCAATATTCACACTTATATCACACTCACAAACCATACTTCTCTTTGTACACAGGGATGAGTGCAATATGTGGGAGATCAAGGTCAACTTAGATGCCCAAACAGGCTCAACACACACAATAGGTAGAAACCAAGAGAGACACAGCTTAAACCACTAACTCTAGTGTTTCTTTTGGGTTGTCCATCCATCTGTCCATCTATCTGTCTATCTGTCTATCTCATTTTTGTGATATCTCAAGAATGCCTTGGAATTTTTTCAAACTTGGCACAAATGGTCACTTAGACTCAAGGGTGAACTGATTACATTTTTAGCGTTGGGTCCTGTTCACATCTGTAACTGATACCAGTACCTGGAATTCAGTACAGGTACCCAAAATTGTACTTTACTCTCTCTGTAATAACAAAAATGTAATTCCTTTGGTAAAAAATAGGTTATCAATTTCAACAATGTCATTTAATTCAAATAAAATCCCTCTCT
This sequence comes from Lutjanus erythropterus, assembly GCF_056507025.1. Taxonomy (NCBI): domain Eukaryota; kingdom Metazoa; phylum Chordata; class Actinopteri; order Lutjaniformes; family Lutjanidae; genus Lutjanus; species Lutjanus erythropterus. The sequence continues at coordinate 21,013,458 of NC_139333.1, forward strand.
GTCTCAAACCCGTCCCCACAACCTGTCAGTCTGTCACCAGGGCAACTATTTGATCAGTTATAGCCTAGTATTGCTGTTTTACATAACTTGAGACTGTACCAAATACAGAAAAAAAAGTTGTGTAATTTATTAGTTCCTGACTCTGGGAAAAACAGTGAACCTTCCCAGTGCAATATCTCACTCTCACTCTCTCTAACCACATCACACACATGTAGGCTATTCTGTGTGATCTCCTTTTGATAACTAATTTAATAACTAGTGTAATATTTTTTTTCACTTCCATTCACCGAGCTTCCCTTGATGTAGACCTCCACTTTGAAAACATTTGCTCTAAGTGAAGACAGCATGTTTCTCAATGGAAATTATTCACTGCAACCATACATGGTAATATATGGATGACTTCAATTTTGCCAAAAAAACAAAAACACATTTAATACCTTTACTGTACTTCACTACAAATATTATATGAGTCTAGACAGACATGGGTGAAAAGTGCAACTTGGCTCGTTGGTGTTAATTCTAGTTTGATATAAAATGTGTCCATAAGATCCAATCATAAGAGCCAATTCACAGCCTGAGCTGCTGTGGCATCAAGATGTAATAAAGTCACATAATAGTCCTTGGCAGCCCTATAAATTGAGCTTGTAGAGGTGTTCATTTGATTGATACACGATTGCTACACACGATAAATGTGGTGGAGCTGTCAATTTGTTTTTCAGCAATAAGGCAGAGCCTTGAACTCAGACCCCACTGGCTGTATCGATTTAAAAGCTGTAAAACAACCAACTTGGATTTTTTTTCCATTTCCGAGAGGGAGGCATTTCTATGCAGCTCGGTGTCGACAACTCTTTCAAAGTGTGTTTCTCTCTGATTGAGCTTCACATCTAATATGGCTCTAAATATGTCATGACACTCTGAATGTTTTGACATGACCTCATTCTCGGCTTGCCTCTGATTTCCATCATGTGTGGAGGCGGCTTACATCAGCCCCTGCTGCTGACCCCCCCGCAAACACACACAACCCTGCTGCTCTCTAACGTCAAATACTATCCAGAGGTTGTGTTAGGTGAAAGTGGGGTACTTCGAAGCAGATCTCTAGGCACATTGGATTAAAGCGAAACATCAGAGCGGATTGTAATGACATGAAATGGAAAAAGGAAAGAGCAATAAGGAAAGCTGTAATAACAGCCATTATTGCTGCCTCTTTTTCCCCCCGCTCCTTTCTGGGCACCTCAGGGGGCCTTGCTATGATGAACAGCTGTCAAGGCTGCTGTTCAACAGGCAGGCCACTTCCTTAGCAACTGCTGTTGTTGATTTCCTCTTTGCCCCCAAAGCCCTAGCCAAAATTGCTTGCTCAAGTTGCACCCCCTCTTTTTCTGCATTCATTCAATTTCCATGAAGTCAGCCCTGCTCTTCAGTTACCAGCCCATGCAATCCATGACAAACACTCACATCCCTGTTTTCTTTTGTTTTTTTTTCCCCTTGCAACGCTGAGATACATGAGCGGCTCAGGATCCAGCTGTTCTTTATGAGACGCAATACAGAAATAATTGGTCTACCCTGCAACGGTCTGGAGGAGGGAGGAGGAATAATGGCTGTGAAAAGGCAGAGGCACCAATGAATTACAGTGGATGGCATTTAGCAGCTGCAGTCCCTGGGGCTAGTAAAGCAGTGCCAGGGCCAGTCACGGTGGGCACATCTGGGGCTCATGGCAAACTAAAGACACACTAGACAACCACAAATCCCATGGGAGTCTAGGCCACCAATTCAAGACCCAGTGTGACTCTGTGACCTTCGAGCTTGTCTTTATCCTGTTTTGGCTTTACAAAGGATGAGACACACTAACCTCTGTCTCGTCTGCTGGCAGAATATGGCAGAAATAGAATGCAATATTCGTAGGTATGTTTTACATAGTGTATAATCACCTGAAAATAAGTTGTGTTGTGCTTTCTTTACCTTAGAATGAGCAGTCTTACATGGAGCCCGCCATGTTGCCATACTTCTACAGTAGTCCAGACAAACCAAACACTGGCTCTAAAGTTTTGCAGCCACCAGACATTCTCTTACATGCTTGGAAGGGGAAGGTGAGGTAAGGTGTTTGCAGTCTGGGAGCTCATCTCTAGATGCCAATAAATCCACTGCAGGGACTTTCCCCAATTCCTTTGGAGGAACTTCCTTGTTTCCATTGCAGGGACCAGTGCTTAAATGAAATTCCATGAACATTATTATAGCCCCCCAAAAAGTCCTTTACTCAAGTTACTTTCCAAATGAAAAGAGCATAGGACAGACGGACTAACAGCAAAGTTCAGGCCTTAATGCTATATAGTCCCACAAAAAAAAATCTTTGTGGATCCTCAGACCACGGTGGAAATGCACATATCAACTGGCTGAAGGAACCAAGCCGCATTTCCACCCAAAGTACCCAAAGTTGAGACCTGCAGAGATAAGTCAAATTAGTCTGCTGGTGTATGAAAAAGCAACTCTCTTCTGTAACTCTGTAACTTCTGTTCAGCACTGCCACCCTCATCTTCAAAGTTCCTGTATATTTGGAAAATAGTGCAGGGATTTTCTAGGGGGCAATATAATGTCCCGTAACATTTATACCCTGGTTCCTGTAGTGTAAATACACTGGTTCCTTCAAAGATTCCTAATCCCCGGGGGGGATAAACAGACATCACTAATTTAATCTTTAGAAATGCAGACAACAGTGGGGCAAACAGGCTTTTAGATCTTTGAAAGGTAGTTCCTGGGACTTAAAAGTTCCAGGTCCCTTTAGGGGAAACGTGGCTTTATATTTCTACATTGTATTCCACCTGGTCATGCTCCAGCACCATTATTGGATCAATTCTTCTCCATTCAGTCTTCTTTTCTGCATCTCTAATCTACAGTCAGTGTCTGGCAGTGGGCTTCTGAGCGTCAGAGGTGCTTCAGTTGATGGCTGATAGAGTGTACAAAGCAATCACTGCGTCTAAGCTACAGAAATGGCCCGACAAAGCTTTAATGGATCTGTGGGAGGTCTGGTGATAAGGGATCATTCCCAGATCTATTACAGGCCCCTATGATGTGCCTCACACTGTGATCATACAACAGAGCTGACAACTTTAAATAGCTCAAAGCCCTGCTACTTCGACAAGGGGGCAGATTGTGACAGGTAACCCACATTTTAGTGGAGAGATAAGAGAAGAAGTCACCAATAAAATTACTTAAACTATGAATTATATGGAATCTCTGACAATTCACAACAAAAATTTCGTATATTTTTATTGACTCGTATTTTTCTTTTGTTTGTTCTGTCTCTGCCGTCCACTGGCCTGCTGTTTGTCTGACCTATCTTGTCAATCTGACCTGAAGACTGAAAGTATTTGGAGATCCAGAGAAGCAGCAACAACATTTAAAGCTAAACAAATTTGTGGCTAGTTGTACTTCCTGCATTGCTTGATGACACTAACCTGGCATCACCAGACTTACTCGCAAACTAGTCTGGGAATTCGCTATCAACATACAAAGACCAAAATGCATCTGGACACTACCGGACAGACCTACAACCAATCAGAGCAATGAAAGGTGACCTACAACCCAGCAACGAGCAGCATTTGGTCTGTTTCCAAGCAGAGCATGAATTGCTGGCTGCCTGGCTACAACCATTCTCATATTGTGACTAAACAGTACACGAAAAAAGGAAACAGGCAATGAAAGAACAGAATTTTGATCAATATTTGATCAGCACTGCCGAGTTTGTATCTTTGGTCTGAGTTTTGTGAGCCTGAAGCGTTGTGCTGGACAGACCTGCTGACTGGATGCGACTGGATAGATCTACAACCAATCAGAGCAGAAGAACATGTGACATCTGATTTTTGAAAGCCGGACTGGTGACACAGGATGAAAAAAATTAAAATTGAAAGCATTAATGAAGCAAAAGATCTCTGCAAGATCAAAGGTTGCTCTAAGAAATTAAATCTATTGGGAGCAGAGCAGCACATTTAGTACAGTCTGCCTTCAGTAATCAAAAATTACACGTCTTTCATGAAGGTCATGTTTATATATGATTTTGCCGCACGCTATGATCATAAATCAAACCTAATTAACCAGTGGTTAGAATACCTTAAGGCAAAGTATCATTAATGTACTCTGAGCCCTTTAACCCAAATTTAGCTGGGCAGGGCTTGTCTCCTCTCAGCCTGTCTGTCCTTGTGGCTCAGATCACAGAGAATGCCGGGAAACCCATCCAGCACATCCTGCACAGCCAGTTTATGTCACATCTTTTCAGCCATGAAACTCTGATCAGACTGTGAATCAGATCTGCCGGACTTTCCAGTGACACGTCTGCCAAAACATTTTTCCACGATCCTTGAGAACTTTTTTTTTTTTTTTTTTTTTTTTTGAGAAAATACAAAATTGCAAACACTGATTGTGACTTTATCTTTATTCTGTTATCTTAGTTTTACTTCATGGTGAAAAACATTAATCTTCTGGCACAAATGTGAATAAAAGATAATTCAAACCTGACTGTGACAAAAGATGACAAATATTTCAAATGTGTGTAAGTAATTCAAAACCACAGTTGCCTCACTGCACATTTAATATTAATTTTACGGCTTCCTTTGTACATGTCGTGCCTGAGCTCTGTGCAATGACATTAGGTGATATGATCTGTTGTGGCCTTTGGTGCCTGGCAGTCTGGCCTATGTTGTAGATACTGAGGAGCATTTTCACATTGATTTCCCTATGGACCCAATTAAACAAGGCATACTAGAGAGTTCCTGTTCTTCTGCGGGGCACAGGTCACATTTCAATGGCATGCCGTGGACTCTGACTCACTTTCTATGATTCCTGATTATTTTATGAGGAAAAATTTCAATCTCGGTCTGATGGTGGTCCCGCTTTGCAGTCATCATCTTACTTAGGGCATGACCATGAGTGGATGAACCCTGTCTTAATAAGGCATCCTGGAATCCGTCCATCACCATCTCAGGTTGTCTGACTGACTTAGATGGCAAGCGACAGACTAAACATTTGTTTAATTTGTTCGGTTTAACCAGCGATGATTCCAAAGTAAATAATCTAAGCACGCTGTGTAGATGCTGCAACATTTCACAAGTTTTTGTGCGAGCTGAGAAAACTGTCGCTCTCTTTGACTTGGCCCCTGCTTCATCCTAGCCAGGAGCTTCTCTTTCTCTCTCTGTTTGTCTGTCTGTCTGTGTTGTGCTTGGTTACAAGGGTTGGATGAGGTGTGTGGGTGTTCATCTCCAAATGTCTCTGCTTCAGCAACACCACACTGCCAGATCACAGACTCAACTGCACAGTTAGTCTTGTTCCTGCCTGCTTGTATCTGTTTTGCCGTATTAAACTTTTGTTCTAATTCTTGTTTCCCTCTGCCTGTAGCCATCCTTGGTCCGACTCCAGTCTCTTTGTCTCACTTGTGTTCTACCTGGATACCACTCTGGATCAACACGACTCCTGGACTCCCTCTGTTTGGCTTCCACCTGCCAGTTCTCCTGCTCTCCTGCCAGCCGTTGCTCTCCCCTGGCCAAGAGACTCTACTACCCATTCACTACAATTAAGTACAGACTGTTAATACATTCTCATTGCTCCAACTCTTTGTCGCAGCTTCTGTGTTCTGCATTTATGTTCACACAGTCATTCCACATAACAGAAATATTTCAACAGTGCTAAATACATAAACAACAGTATCATCTGCATACATCTGGAACTATACAATTACACAATCCTGTTAGGGCTTTGACACAGATGTTTGAGTTCTAATCTTGGAGCTGTTTATTTAAAAATGTGGTTATATCAATTTTTTTTTCCAAGACCCTTGGTGCAAATTCATTTTAGCTGGATTGCGGTTCAGTCAGAATGCAATTTGTACCGACAGTAAGAAAATTTGTGCATGTGTCATTGTGTTTTTATGTCTTTTCTCAGGCCTTGTTCAGACTACAAGCCAAAATCCATTTTTATCCAGATTGTATCCAGGTTGATTTTATAAAGTCTGGACAGCAAAAAAAAAAACACATGAAATGTGATTTTTGCAAATCCGATCCCAGCCACATTTGGAGCTGATTAAAAATGTGATTCCAAAAGGATTTTTTCAGATGCATGTCAGTTTGAATGCTCTGGATGCTCAAATAGTTCTTACAAAGCGACACACAACAATGACATCAAATACAGCGGGATGGAAGAGCATCAGTCGAGAAAAATCCATGGTGGTACTAGCAGAGTGGTATGGAGGACAACACATGGGAACAATAGTCTGTGCACAGACACTGAAACTTTGGAAGCAGGTTTCTGTACATTCTCTCTGTATCACAGCAACCCATGCAGATAGGTTGGTGGTGTCTGGACACACAAATCCAACCTAATCTCGTGCAAATAACAGTGCTGTCAGTCTGTCTTAAGCATCTGATTTAAGACAAATTAGATTTCCCTGCAGGCCGAATGCACGTCTTAAAGCAGACCATTAAACCTTGAAGGTGACCAACAAAACTGAAGAGAAGTGGACCAAGCACAGAACCCTGTGGAGCTCCTGTTTTAGTCTTTCACATAGATGGAACTCTCATGTATATGTTTGTGCATATAGTATGTTTGTTCTACTGTCCATAGAGGAGCCAGCAGCAGCTCTGTTGTTATGTATGTGTGTTTCTGTGTGTGTGCTTCAAGGAGTTATAATCTCAAAGGATGAGACACCAGCCTGTTCTCATTTAGAGCTAATGTGGGGATGGAGAAATGGATGGAGAGGGGGACACGACAATTGGCCGTGACCAATGTGAGCAGGAAACAAGCAGTGCTCTGTGCAGATGTGCAGCTGGCACTGGGACAACTTGGAGTTTTACTACCCCCCACCACCTACCCCTAGCCCCCCCCCCCCCCCTTAACCCAGTATAATAATGATGAACTGGATCTCATTAACTCCTCCGCTCAATTCCTGGAGCCACAGCAAGGCCAGGAGAGCTAGATGGTTATCAGTCTGTACATATCAGCGACAACAAAGACATTTCTGTACATTAAATAACAATCAAAACAGCAAAACTGTACACCAGGTACTCCTCACTGAGTGTAGATGAATTTCTTTCAATTGTTAATACTCAGTGACGCTTTTATACCAACTCATCCAAGTCCTGGCCTTGTGAGGAAGCATTCTGTATAATCACGTTGTGTTTTGAAAAGAGCTGGTCATGTGCCTAGAAAAACATGGAAATCAATGCTGTAAACAAATAAATGTAGCAGCCGGGTGATGAACAACATTCAGGTGATTGCAGCAGAGCCAGTGTGTGTGGCCACATGGCATATTACAGCATGCATGGAGCTGTGAGAGGCTTGAGCTGGACCCACGGGAGATGTAGTACCGCCTCAGGCAGAGTATATGGTGCTGACCTGGAATTAACTGAGGAAGTAGAATGAGGGAGTACAGAGTTCCTAAACATCCTTATTTAAATGTATTGCTTCCTTAATCCTGGATTAAATAGCAGTTCAGCAATATGGAGCAAGGAGATGTAGAGGGGATTATTTTGAAACCGAGGACTAGATCGTTCTTTCTTTTGTCGGTTGGAATGAAAAGGAGCACAGTCTCTGTAGCAGAACAAAAATCCTAAATATTCATGTATTATTTTACTCCTCAATAGTCTATGTTTCGTGCAAAGTACAGTTTTTCACATGAGGTTCGTCACCGCTACGTACGACTTCAGATTTAGATATTTTAAGAGAGAGGTGATAACTGTTCCGTACATATAACTGTATAATAGACAGTTTTCAAAGGTATTTAACTATTTATTTGGAGCTGCCAAGAGAGATTTTCTAGCATTAAAGTTGCATGTGTGTCAAAGAATAGCATCACTCTAACTGGCTGTGAATAAGGAAGAAAAGGGGGAGAGTCAGAGAGACACAGAGTAGGAGAAAGACGGAAACAAGCAATTTTTTTTCTCTCTGTTTTAATGTGTTCATCTTGTTGCCAATTTTAGGTCTAAATCCTTGACCAGGGATACCCTCAATCAAGGTTAAATATAAATCCACATCTGACTGCTGTGTTGTTTTATGAGCCTATAATCAAGAATAGTGTTACCCTGTTTTTCATGGGTCTGGTCCAAACCAAATACAAAGGGATGTTTCCAGCATAAACACCAATCTGAGGCTCCCACAGACCGCTAGACCTTGGGCTGGAACTGATACCCGATGTTTCCAGAGTATCCCTCTGCTCAGACTACTACAAGATGTTAGACACCACAATCCATAGTGAGGGACTATTTAATACCTACACCTCTGTCTTGATATGTTTCTGGATGCAACACAACTGGGTAGATATCATTTTTGTTTGCACAATATATTAAAGGGATAGTTGTGATTATTTGAAGTGAGGTTGAATGAGGTTCTTATTGATAGTCAGTGTATTAGTGACAGTGATTAGTGACAGATGCCAGTTGGCACGCACCCAGTTTGGAGAAGCAGAGAGGGACATCAGCGAGGAAGCTAAGCAAAGTGCTCTGGACAGGGTCAGCAGCAAAATATATTTTAGCCACTTAAAAAAGCCTAATTTAAAAAAAAAAAATCAATAACAGTTTAAGTGTACACTATATTTTCACTGCTTTACCTTGGCATCGGACAGCCTTTTCCAACAGGAAACCTACATAATGTAATAATAATGATATAATAAATTGAATTTGTACAGCACCTTTCATATTAGAAATGCAGCCCGAAGTGCTTTACAACAAAGAAATTACATGCATGAAGTGCTGCACATAAAAAAAGACATAGAATGAACATAAAAACAGAGATAGAATGCCATAATTAATGTGAAATAAGATGGAAACCACTAGTAAGAACAAGATAAATATGAAAATGTGGATAAAACATACTTGGCAATAGTAGTAAAATTAAGATAAAAAATAAGGATGAAAATAGAATCCATGGAATGAATAATATGAGAATAAACTAACCTTTTGAAACAACACCAACACACAATAACACAATTTTGCCAGTAGTGTCTGGTTAGTTTGGACAGAGGAATATTTAGGATATATAACGGTAGTTCCCCAACAGAAAAGGCTGTTCTGATGGCAAGATAAAGCCTTGAGCTTTAAGTCTGGTTGCTGACCCTGTCCACAGCAGTACATTGCTTACTTTCTGTTGCCTCTCCAAACTGGGGGGTGTCACCTACAATAATCGGAACTATCCCTTTAAGTGCAAAATCTCACTCACGCATCCTGGCCACAAGAGCATGTTTTTAATGTTCCACATGTGAAATAGACTCTTTCTGTCTGCTCTGTTTCCTTAAGTCTACTGGAGATCAGCTACATTGTGTGAGGATAAGTACTGCTCTGGCCATGCACTGCCACTGAACCATTGGCGTCCCATTCAGAATGAGTCATATTGCCTCGGGGCATTAGCACAGCTGTTGAATCTGCCATAAAGCCAATGGCCCAACAGTTCAACGGCATTATTTGCTTACCGCTCGACAGACAATAAATTACAAATGGAGAGCATGTGGGATAATGTTTGCATATGATCACAATCTGGGCTTTTCTGAGCTACACTTGCTGTATTTAATAAGTGACTAAATGAATACAAACTTAATGATGGTTTGACATCATGATAAATTTCAGATGGTTTTGGAAGTGGACGTCATTTGTAAAGTGGCCTCACTGGAGTGCACTGAAGCAGTGAATGATAACGTACGTCCTGAGGCTGACGAAAGCCAGCTAGCTAAAATAAAACTCTCGCAATCTTGGATATTGCAGTAAGGAGTGCAGAGTCAGCTATTATCTTGAAGATGTATCGACTGCTAATTGTCAAGACAGACACTGTAACTCACCCGGTGGAGGGAGTCATGATGCAGCCTCCACGATCCACTGTCACCCTGCAGCCGCACCCCCTTTCTGGCGTGTCGTGATTCATTCCAAAGTTGTGTCCGAGCTCGTGGGCCAGAGTGACTGCGGCACCAAGGGGGTTGTCCGAATGGTCCTGCAAAAGAAAATCCATCATCAGTTACGTAGAAACCGAACTTGCATCTAAGCAATATGAATGTGTAACTGCCATCCTGTTCTAAGCCTAACTCAACCCGCTGCATAGTTTTAAAAAATGCTAAAAATGGGCAGTAGGCCAAGCTGAAGGTGTACAGGACAACCACTATAGGGGACGCGGCCTTGTGGCTACATAGTGTGTGAATAAGGAGGAACTGCTCAGTGTAGCAGTAAACAGCAAGCAGTCAGAGCTAATCAACCATGTCAGCGTGCTGTCAGACTCTCTGGGTCTGCGGTGAAACGCTGGAAATACAGAGAAGCACTGGAGACGCAGAGAGTCTGCTGGAGCTTTGACAGTCGCCAGAATCACGTGTGGCCGTTTTGAGTTTCTGTGTTGTGCCTGTGTTGAAGCTAGCCAAGCTAATGCTAGCTGCTCAGAGAGCTGAGACACTCTCAGGTGTGTGTGTGTGTGTGTGTGTGTGTGTGTGTGTGTGTGCATGTGTGTCTGAAGTGTCAGAACGTAGCCATAGCCCTGCTGTTTGGCATCATCAAGAGAAAGATGGGGGTGGAGGAGGTGGGCCATTTTCAACCCATGAAATCCAGATTTTTATAAATTTATTACAATACATAATACAAGGAGAAACAAGATTCACTCATCATTTACCAAGGGGATGTTAATGATGACTCTTTAACAGATTAATCACTGAATTTAAAGAATTTAACCAATTAAAATGTATTAATTAACTGATCATCTAGAAAATGGCAGTAATTGCACCTCAATTAATCAGAAATCAGAGAAATGCACAAAATCTGCAAACCTAATTTACAATAAGATCATGAGTCAATATTAACAGCAGCATTGATATGATTCATCACAGTACAGTACAGTAATGTAATTTATTTTACAGTTAAAGAAACATGTTTAACTGTGCAGTGACTCTTTAATCTAAAGTCTTTTTTATTTTTTGTGTCCTTCTAGGTTAGACATGATGCTACAAGCAATGTCCTTTAATAAAATTTGTTCAGTTTGCAGTTCTGATGAAGCAAACAACAGCTAATTAAGGACAGACGTTTCTGATTACATACTCTGAGGAAAATAACAAATAATAAAAAATTTAATACTAGCCAAATTGTTGTTTCCCACAGGACCCACTGGAGAAACATTACTCAAAACAAGTGAGTGTAATTGCATATTGCCAAGATTAAACAAACAATGCTGTTGGATCTCCGCTTATCAGAGCGTTTCCTCTGCTCCATGTTGTGGCACCGAAGTGAGAAATGAAACGGCAGACTGCGGGCTGTCACCTTCAGCTGGCTGTGCAAACTTTGACAGAACCAGATGTGCTGCTTCACGCACATGAATAAAGACACGAACCTCCTCTGAGCAAATAGGGTGAAAGACGGGGAAAAGCTCTCACAGGACAGCTTGAAAACAGGCAGAAATAACAGAAATGCATGATGATGCACTGTGAAGATGAAGCTACAGTGATGCAGAGTGACAGCTGGCTGAGGTGCTGAGATTTCCTGCAAGGTGTGTAACACATATGAACACATGAGGAGGAGGGATAAATAATAAAGCAGCTATCAGCTCTTCATGGATGCGTCAGAGCACCTTGCCTCTAGAGTCTTCCGTCACTGTACATTATTCAGTAGTGCTGTGCAAGTCGAGCTCAGACTGATGAACTGCTCTGCTGGGGGGGGGAGGAGTGGCGGGGTTTGAAAGTAACGGTCATCAGCTGTCAGTACTTGCCGCAATCCAGCTGTGCAGCCTGGATTCATGCAGAAAAAAGTTAAACTTCTGATTCTGTTTCCTGGAAAAACCCGCCTTCGCCGACTGATGAAGCTGGAGTGCTCAAGAGGGCATTGAAATGCCACTGTCTGTGTTCTGTTTCACCACACCAATGAAATTAATGTAACATTCGGGGCTGGTAAATGGAGACTCCAGATGGTTTGAGAATGAATGCTTAAGATTTAACTGCCTAGAAAAATAACAATGAGACCCATAGGGGGAAGTTGGCTAATGAGTTCAAAGGTACTCTGTAAACGAACAGAGACAACTGAGACAACGGGGTCATGATTCGCCCAGCAGAAGAGTCTGCGGTCGGAAACTAATCATTTATGTCTCTGACCTGATGTATGTGTGTTTGTAGAGCTCTATCATAATGACCGAGTCCCCACTTTACCATCTGGGACGACAAGAGTGAAGAACCATCTGGGGACTGGCTGTAAACCTCACCACTAGCCAGCCAGGCCACAAGACAAACAGCCACTCAGAGACACGGAGTATAAAATAATAGCATGACTTGCTAATACAACATGACTTGTGCAGACAGTATAGGGTTGCACTTCTGTAATGGGTGATCATTTATGACATGGGCCTATGTTTTCCTTCAGGCTGTGATATGCGGTACCCTTAAATTCACTCATTTGTTGCACCTCATTAAGAAGCACAAGGTTTCCACTCGAGTATATTCAATACACACTCTGATTTATCAGCACTAAGTGGAGGTTACTATGCATAGTCTTGGCTTTCCCAGAAAAAGACTCAATGATGTGTGTGCTCTAAAGTTAATACAAGTTAATATCAACTCTGGAATCCTCAGCTCAACCCTGACTCAAGACCCTTGGGGGAGAAATACGAGCACGAGAATATGAGTATTATGTCAGACAGGAGGGAGGTGGAGAACAAGGCAGAGAGCAGAGGGCAGGGGAGGAAGACGGAAAGGATACAGTAAGTCTGGTCTCCTCTCCGGAACACATCGACAACATATCGAGTATTTGGTAAAACTTTATTTGAAGGGGTTTACACAAGACCGTCATTACACTGCCATAACCATGTCACAACACCTATCATGAACGTGAAAGAGTTGTTATGAATCTTGACTTCTGTCATTAAGTGTAATTCCGTCAATTATTTTATTTTTATGCAAAACTGACAGTGTTTGAGATTTCTTTGTTATGACAACTTGACATTAACCAAGCCAATGTCTTTGTTTTAGCAATATGACATTAACCAAAACAAAAAAGTCTTTGTTATGACAACCTGACATTATCAAACTTGAAGAAAAGGTTTAGCTTTATGTTTTAACATGACATTATCCTGTCATAGGTTGGTTGGTTTTGGCAGTGGCCATCATAAGAAAATTATAAGCGTGTCATGAATGTGTTCCTTGACCTCAAGTTAAGGGGTACATTTTGGACCTGTCATAAAGATGTCATGAAATTTTATTACACTGTAAAATGCTTTATAACAGTGGAATGAATAATTTCCTGGACTTCAACTAAAGTAGTCATAAAGATGTCATTAAACGTCATAAGGCATCTCAACCAACATCAACTTTGTATTGAAAATGACTTAATTGACCAAACAAGACCTCATGACAACAGCCATAAACATTCATAGATTCCTTCATGTTAATGACAGTTGTTATGACATGGTTATGACAGTGTCTTTTGAACACCCCTTCAAATAAAGTGTAACCAAATATTTTTGTCCTCCTTTCTTCAGAGTGGAATAAGTGTATTTTGAGAATGCATGCATTATGTAGCATGGAAGTTTACATACCATGACGATTCCTCCCGACTGCTCTGCTGTGCACATACTCATGATGGGTGCCATACCGATGGTGGTGCCCTGGAAATAGACCCCACTAAGGGGGAGAAAAGGTTGTCACTTCACATCGTCAACATAACGAATGCCTTAATGTCTTAATTAAAATACAAGACTGCTGCAGATGAAAGCCACCCCCCTGTGGTATTCAGGACATCCGATGTGGAGATGTTTTATCATGTGCCAAATGAAATAGGTGAGAACATCTTCTTGTTAACCTCTACTAGCATCTGTAAATTAATAGGTTTGGTCTTTCTATGAAAATAACTGAAGGGGTTATTTGCAGAAGGTTTGGATTTTTTTTAATGATGTTTTTGTAAACTCCACACAATTGTTTTGGTGAAATCTCTCTTTTTTATATTTTCCCCAACCATGTTTTTCCATTTTGCAGTCAAAGGAACATCATTTAAACTGACGTTGTTTTTTTTTATTTTAAAAATGTCTGTTTTTTTCACCAAATAAACCCCACCAAAACTCAAATACAATTTTCCAAAAATTTTTTCTGTGTATATTCACAGGTAAATTGGTATCTGTGCAGTGGATAATAAACTAGACTGATTTTAACAATGAACCCTTTATTTAGAGAAAGATTTGGTTATCATTTTGTCATCAGTCTGCACTTTGTGAGCATCTCATAGGGCTTTCACAGCATGCAAACAGCTAAGACTGACTCAGAAAAAGGTTTTGCAAATGTTTTATGAGGTAGGAAATTAAATTTGTTTTGGTGAAACAGAATCATGTATGTTGGCTATGAAAAGTACAGACCGCAGGGTACCTTTGGGGTTGTTTAAAAGAACAGGAAATAGCAGTCATACCACAAAACATCAGATTTTATTTTGCTTGGAATCAATAAAACCACTCTAAAACCACCATGTCAGTCATTTGTGAATAAAAGCCTTCAAATAATGCTATGCATTTTAGAGCTAGTACTGCAGGTGTATGCTATAACAATAGATCTACCTGATTAACTGGGCGTTGTCATGAGGCTTCTGAGGCAGCAGCTTGACCTTCCTCCAGTCGAGGAACTCGTGCAAGGTGGTGAAGGGATCCTGGGTGATGGGACACTTGTCCACGTCACTCCACACCTCCAGGCCCACCAGGGCCACACGGATATTCAGGGCCCTGTAGAACTGGATGTTGAGGGGAGGAGGGGGAGGTAGGCAGATAACGGTGGTTTATAATCTGTCTCTTAACATTTCTGCTACTCTTTTCTCTGTACATTACCTATTAAACACAAATGTTACACAATAGTCACTTAAAATGACAAGGGGCTCGGAACAAATCCTTAAACATTAATCAACATACGACTTTCCATGAATAAATCATGTTTCTCTTCTGTTTTATTAAACCTCCACCCACAGCACGTTTTATTACAGTGGCCTCTTCACAACATTTCTTAGTGGAGTTATGGAATTGATCATCCATTCATAATCCAATCAGCCTCCGCTTGCAGGTCGGTTAATTCTCAAAAGGCTTGAAGTGACCTCTAATAAATCACATTCGTACACTACATTCCCTCTGTTGATTTGATTGTTACCTTGTCCACGTAATTGGCGATCTCAGCCAGCCGCTGCTTGACCTTCTCCATGTCCTTGCCTTGCTTCTGAAACTGAACAATACCAGCACACGGAATAAAGCAAGGAGAAAAAGAGGTGATCCGCGCTCTTGAATGTTTATCATCATCAAAGACAATATTTGGGACACATTATAACACTGTGTCAGCTCTAGGAATGTCTTCATGGGGGGGACGGGGGTGTCCTGGAGCTGTGCTACAATCACTGTCATGTTAATCCCACTGGCGCTTCTGCTGCAGTTGCTATCATCAAAGCGCTCCTCAGTTGAGCTCAGGCTGAAGAGATAACCTCAACCACCTTGTCTTGCTGTATATCCAGCATGTACTCCATTTCTGTGCCTTTAAAGTATGTGACATTGACCTACATCTCATGTCAGCAAGGAGCAGTTTCTTCTCTTTGCCCTCTATACGTCTCAGAGTTGATATAATTCAGAGTGTGCATAATGCATTAGTCTCATTTGTGAGTCAAGTGGTCAAATGCAAAAAGTTGTAGCTGTACAGTGAAACGTGGCCATATTACAGAAACTTCCTATCTCAATTCTTAGATTGGTATTGCAGAAGAAATGCTAATGACTTTAGGAATCCTATCTTAATTTACTCCATCCTAATTTATCTCAGATTATGAACTCCTAAATACTCAATCCAATTTATCTTATCTTTACATATCCTGCATGCATCCATTGTGCAATCAAAGAGCAGCAATACAGATAAAATAAGTGACCACTACTGCAAGCTAACATCACCATAAGCTACAGTGAGCTAAAACTACTTAGAGTTAGCTGCAGTATCATTTCAGTTAAAGGGTTAGGCCCATTATGAACAGTCATGGAGCTGCACTCATGTTACACTACTGTTAGCTACTATTACTGAAGACTACTGTTAGCGAATACTACGTTGGCTACTGTTAGCTAAAACTACAGTTAGCAACATGTAGGGAAAGTGAACATTAGCTATTTAGTAGCCTAAGTTAGCTCCCAGTACAGGTGGAAATGTTAAAGTTAGGACAGCTTAACGAATATCTGAAAGTTAGGAGAGTTTGTTTAAGATTTTGGAAAACTACTGTTAGCTCACACTACTGTTAGCTAGGTAGTTGCTTCAGTTAGCTCCTACTACAGGTGGCAAAAGTAAAGTTAAAGTTAGGAGAATTTATTTAAGCTTTTGGGAAGTTAGGATGCTTGTATAATACAGAATTTTGGATAGTAACATTGATTTAGGAAGTGCTCATCTGTAATAGAGACATAGCACCTTTCACTGCTCTCCATTGTATGAAGGTGCCTCTCATCACTTTCCTTCTGCTAGCAAACAACATAAATATGTTTAAAAGCTGCTGTGGGGCAGGATGCACAATCATCAGGGTGTAGAACACAGAAGTAAGTTTTTATAAGCTTCTGAACCAAAAAAACAAAGAAAAAAACTGGGCTTTTATGAAGACAAAAGTGATTACAGACATGAGATATCAAATGGGAAAAATGGGATCTTTTTGCCAAGAAAAGCAAGGGAAACTAATATACAGACAATACTGAGTTTGTCACTATGCCTTTTCCACTCTGGCAAACATAAGGTGCTAAAATACTCCTTTGATATACTGAAATCTAATATTTTAGTTAGCTACAGGCATTTTTTTAGCATTTCAGCCCCTCATTGTTCCAGTTGTTCTACCTCTGAGAGCATGGTTTACACAGTATGACTCACTGCACTCTGTCTCGATGGCTTTTTTTCTAAATCAGGTCCTAAGTCTAATTACCATATAGCAAACAGTTAAGAGAGGATCTGCAAGTTAGGAAGTTTCTGTACTATGGTCCCGGATGAGTAAACGAACATATCAGAAGCAACAACAAGGCAGTGGTGGAGTCATTTTATCTACGTCTCCAGGGGGATGGAGGGGCAGCGAAGTATGTGACCTCTGAGCTCCTGTCCTGTGGGATTCAGCTGCAGAGGGTAAAGAGGTTGAGACCGTGTGACCTCTGCTTACCTCTCTGTTGTCAGCCACAATGATCAGCTCCACATACTTGGTCGTAGTCTGGGCATGGCGTTTATGCTGCGAGAGGTGAGTGAAAGGAAGTGCACAGGGAATAGGTGGGTGGGTGTAAAAGAGAAAATATATGGGAGGAAAGTGAGGCAAGAAAGAGCAGTAAATGGGAGAGGGAATAGAGGTTGGAAATAATAAAGTGATAAAACCAAGAGATGAAGAAAGATGAGGAAGAGAGAGAAAAGGGGAAGAAGAAGAATGACATTAGGAGGACACACTTAACCGAAGCTTTCTGGAAAGGGCAGCCTAAATTTAGCAGGTGGCCATTCAATATGGCTTTTCACCTGATCTACACTCTGCACAAAAGGCGGCAGAAACAAGAATCAGCACAAAGCAATCAGCTACACTTCACGTCTGGCCTATAAAAGCTGCTAAGGTCACACGGACCTCCAATAACACTCTACAGGAACCAGCATATTAACTAATAAATCACGATTTTTGGACAATGCTGCTGCCCTGTTGGCAGGGCACACTATAAAACATTTGCACCCCCTGCTTTTCTTTAAAAAATTCAAAGAGCATGTAATGTAATAAGTATTCAGAGTGACCCTGCCTGCATACAAGCTAATGAGCGTATGTCCAAATAGAAGCAAACTGGCTCACACTCAAAATTAAGGGTTTTCAAATCTCTTTTGCTGTCCATTTATCTCTTTTGGTGTGGTCCAATCTCTTTTGAACAGGAAGGAAGAATCAGGTGGAATAAATTATGGTAAATCAAACAACCTGAAAAGATATTAAAGGAAAAAATGAGTCTATGTGGCACTTGGAAATTAGAAGATGTGTATCATGTGTAATTAAAAAAATATATAAATATAACAGCCACACTAGCAACTATGTGAAACCACACTTCCTAATGCATGGTGCAGCATGACTCAACTGCACTCACTTCTTCTTGGTTTTCCTATATGGATAATACGTGGCACTTTTTTGGTATCACCAAGCCAATAGTAAAAGGTGAAAACACTGCAGATTGATTGGTCACGCCACATGGGCAACACACATTTTTAAATGGCAACCACAATTTTATTATTCACTCAAAAATGGTAGCCCACAAAACCACGCCATGATCTATTGATGAAGTGCAGATTAAGGCCACCATCCTCTGATATAAGAGTGAAGCTCCTTTTTGTGTGCATATGGTTGAAAGAGACAGAGAGAGAGAGAGGGGACGAGTGGCAGAGAGTGACGCTGAATGCAGCGGAGCAGAGCAGAAGGTGAGCAGCGAAGTTGTCAATCTGGCAGTAAATGTACAGTGTAGATTACAGTTTGTGGCTGAGTAAAGGCTGCGGCTTCTCAAGACTAAAGCACCCATGTGTGTGTTTTTTCCCAACTGCTGGAATAGCGTTGCTATGACAATCAGTTCTGCCTGCCCTGAGGGGGTATTATCTGCAGTAGGAATGAAGAAGAGGTACCAAAAGCATGGAGTTGAGTCAAGCTGCACCATTTAGTGGAAATATGGCTTTAGGCCCCATGTTAACCATCTTAGTTTAGCATGTTAGCATGCCAACATATCCTAAATAGCACCACCTGATGTCACGGAGAGATGCTTCCTGACTTTTTGTGCTGTTGCCTCAATGGTTTATTTTATTTCATTCTGCAAAACCATTTTGTAAGCCCCAGAGATGATCTTGCAACTCCCTCTGGGGTCTGACCTGCAGATTGAGAACCACTGCGCTAGGCGATAGGAGATCACCACAGGTTTCTGCCAGAGACCAGGAATGTCTGAGAAAAATTTATTGCCGATCAATCTAGCAGTTGTTTAGATATTGTAATCAAGGCCACAGAGGTCGACCAAGCAACAGGCAGACTCATCGACAGACCAAAACTGCCGCCAGCTATGCCGCTAGCATGGCTTAAAATTAAATGCCGAAAAAAGTGAATAAATAATAACAACACTGGTAAAAAAATAAACTAAAACACAAAATCTATGTAAGAACTGAAAAATATATCGAAGAAAGTAAAAGAGAGAGTGTGGAGACGACATTGATTTGGGGCTCTTCCAAACGAAGACAGATACAGCCCCTGGCCATGGAGGACATGCTGCTCTCGTGCTGTGCACAACAAGCTAAGGTCTATCTCACCTGCACACACACACACACACACACACACACACACCAGCTCAGTCTTTCCACTCTCACACATGTGGATCCTATACTATCCTGCTGGCTAAGTGTTCTGCCTTCACACTATGGCCCGCTTTCAACCTGAGCCTCTTTATCCTTGCTGGCCTGGCAGCCCGGATCCTCTCTGCTCTTATCTGCCTCCTCCATAGATAAGCCAGGATGGGCAAGTGTGCTCTAAATGCACCCTATGGTGATAACCAAGTCGCTGGGAGGCCACTGGAGAGGAGTCACACACGTGAACACTATGTTCAATCAACTCTGTGAAGAGCATCCCCGTTCTTGAGTATAATCCAGTGACTTAGAGCTATAGGTGTGAATTTACATACATACACATATTTTACATCACGTGTCTTTTCATTGTCTCCATGAAACTGAAAGTACAACTGCAAAATGGAAAATAGTGGTTTCTCCAATGTGAATAAAAGACATATACTATTAATAGATTCAATTTAAAAGCTTCAACTTCACATAAATGGCAAACAAGAACAAAGTGTTGTGCCTTTCTGTTTTACATATCAATGCTGCTTCAGTATAGGAGTATTAAGGAAAAGAAAGAGGCCAGTATTCGTATACACACACAACAAAGGCTTCTGACCACATTTCTCAGTCTTCATTAAGCAAATGGAGCCGGCTCAGGTGAGGATGAAGATGAAAACTGAACGATGGAGCTTTGTGATTAGATTCTCTTCACCATGCACATGACGCTGTCTCCAAAGATCAAAAATGATCCGCCGTGCTCAAACTCTGCAATGTAGTTTCAGATGGCATCCAACTGAGTCCTTTCATTCCATGTCTATTTCACTTCCATATGTTGCGTTCTGTCCTTGGACAGTAGAAGAATATGTAGATGGAGTTTCCAGGTCTGAAGAATGAAGGCATTGCTTAAACTTGCTTTCTTTCTAATGGCCAGCAGGGGGTGACTTCACTGGTTGCAAAAAGAAGTCTGACTGTATTCAGTCTAATGAAAAAATTGCTGTAATTCTCACTCAATTTATGACACCAGTAAATAGTTTCCTAATGAGTTTATGGTCTCACTGGCGAGTTTCAAGTCTTCTTCTATACAGCATGATGTTCATCTTGTGAATTATGGTCCCATTTAGAGTAAAATAGACAATAGAGCTGGATATGCCCGAGGGCAAGACTCTCCATGTGACTGACAGGTCACTCTCAGTAAGTCAGACCAGTGCAACTCAGGACTCATGAAACTCAGACCAAACTTTCAGACTAGGCATAGCTGATCATATATGGATCATGATTCTGTTACAACTTTGCCTATTTCGTGCTTAAAATGTGTTCAGAATATTAATAAAAGACTGAATCTGACTGTATAAGTGACTGCATAACGATAAAGTTGACCCTTTCCTTTACTTTTTAAGTTAGTGTAATGTTGAGCTGTCATGTGAGGAAGACTGCAAACAGGCAGCCATGCTGTGTCTAGAAGGGAAACACGTTTCTGCATTGTGCACGCTGTACAAATATATTGTTTTATAATGTTACAACTCTACGTCCACATATCTCAGTTGGTAAAGCATGTGCCCCTTCTACTGAGGCTAAGTCCTCTACGATGGCTGTGGGTTTGATTCCAACCCGTGGCCCTTTGCCGCAAGTCATCCCCCTTTCCTGTCCTATCAAATCAAGGCATAAAAGACAACAAACATAACTTGTAAGTAAAATGGTGTAGCAATGTTGTGGTTAAGATGTGGGTATGTTTAGGGAGAGAAAATGCCTGAATGAGAATGGCTGGGTTAAAATAAACATTGTTTTAAGATCTTTCTGGGGCCTGTGGTTCTCTACTAGACACAACCAGGTGGCCGACATTGTGTTTCCAGTTTCCAACGGCGCTTCAGGCTTGCTTCCAGTTTCTCCCAGTGGCCACTCGCTATATTGCAGCAAAGAATTCCTCTACAGCTCAAAAAGCATTTTACCCATAAACCAACAATATAAAAGGAACATCTGTAAAACTGTTGACATGACCCCAGAGGCAATGGTCGTCCACAAACCACTGGGTAACATCATGGTGAATCCATCCAATAATATATTGTCTACAGCTTTGACCCAATATTCTGTTTCGACAACAGATGACCAAGCTCTCCAAATGTCATTGCATATTGAGGTAAGACATCTTGGACAGTCTAATGTCCATCTTGTGACAACAGAGCTTTTTCAAAAACTCATGTTGTTGACGTGAAGCTCTTGTCAGCAAGCCATCATATCTCTCTACCCTTCTCTACCACATCTGACTCTCCATCCAGGAACACTCTGCCAGCACGCAGCTTTATCTTTAGACCCTCAAGCAGGGCACATCGCCGCTTATCAAAGCGGCAGCAGCACACCTCGCCACGCGCCCCTGTGTAACATGCTGAGGTGAGCTTGCTTGCGTGCCACCAAGGACAGCAAATCAGACTTTATATGTCCACTTTTTTTGTGTGTGTATCTTCTCTTTGCACGCTAACAAGACCTCTCGCTCCTTTGGTTGTAAGTGACAATTTTTGAAAACATCCTTCGCTATCTTATCTGTTTTCGCTTTCTTAATCACCCGTGGGATTACCGTCTTTAACCACCTCCCTTATAAACCACATCTGTCTTCATTTAGTCGAGATGTTTTCCCTTCCAACTCTGACATCTCTTGCTGTGTTAGGAGGGGTAGGGACAAAGTATTTTAAACAAATCAAATGGGACATTGTGATAATATAAAGAAAAAACACATTTTTCACACTGGTATAAATCATCAATATGAACCTTCTTTGCCTTCTTTTGTTATCTTAACCCCCCTCTGTTTCTGTCAGTCATGAACTTCTCTTTGTGCTGTTGTCAGGATTTCTTCACTTCTCTGCAGCTCTCTTAACACTAAAGACAAAGCTTGTCATTGAAGCCAACCCTATAATCATCAACAGGAATCAACAGTTGAGTAAAACTTCAGAAAATTCCCTATTACCACATGAATAAATAAAAACTAACAATGAGAAAGTCCAGGATGTTTTAGCCAGAACAGCCATGTGTTTGGCCTGCCTCCCTGAAAACACTCAATCTCAATATAACCCTAATGAAATGATTAGACAATTGGAAAAATAAAAACTAGTTTTAAGAAAATGGAAAGTCCCTCACATTCACTGAAAAAATAAATCAGAGCAGATGTTAGTGTAGCATAATTAAATCTGTGATATCAACAATAACAAATTAAGTTTGCAGTTTTAGATGAATATATCTGTTTTTATTTAATCAGCATTTGTTCAAAGACATATGAAGCCTTTTTTTTTTCTTAATACGGTTAAGAAGTATTTTTGTTATTCTAGCCAATCTTTTTAGGTACTCAATCTTTGAATTTTAGAAAATCCTGTATTGAAAAATTGTTAATAGTGAGCTGTGAACTTGATTTGTGCGTGAAAATGAAATGGCTGCAATTTAAAATATTAAATTAACCATTATTCTATTTACTTCTATTTACTAATGAGTTTACACAACATTTTTAGAATATAAAATTTTCTGTTTCTAAAACTCAAATATAAAAGTTTTTCTAAGAAGAAAAGTAAATTATATCCCCAAAGTTTATAGTTTGGTAAAACCTTTTTAAAACTTGATTTAAAAAAAAATACAAATAATTTAGTAGTTTACACAAAAACTAGTCTTCCTATGCATAATAATATGATGCATCATTACTTTTTCTTAAGTAGATCAAGCAAGAATTTTTTTTTATCAGTGTTTATGCTGCATCACAATTATGTGCCTTTGCTCCTTTTGCGTCCTTGAACATCTGTTTCATCTTTTACACCACCTATCTCTGTGTCTCTTTGTATTGACCCGATAAATCGTCCACTCCTGCCATCCTTCACAAGTCAGATAGAGATCACTGCAGTCTGTGTTTTCTTCTTATCAGCACTCGTCATCTTTAAAGCTCTATTCCCTCTGAGGACAGAGACTCCTGCGACCGTGGCCTTTATGATTTATCCCTCTGCTCAGCGGGGTGGTGAGGGGCTGAGTGTAGAGTGTGTGATCAGGTGGAGTTTCTAGGAGGCAATCTGTTTAATTCTGGACGGACAGGTCCTGCTGAAGTCATGATGTACAAGCCTGCGGTCTGATCTCGCTCTCAGAGCAAATGTTGCCACTTAACAGCCACAGTACTTTGCACAGGCATTTATCAACCCCCGCTCTCCATACACTGCAGATCACTAATGGACACTGTTAGATCAGATGGAAGAAGGGAGTGAATAATTCAACAAGTAGTCGCTTCGAAAACACATAGCAGGCCACTTACCAATATCTACATTGCAAATTATCTTTTCAAACAGGGTTAAGGTGAGCAGTCTTTTATATTCTGTGCAGTCGGATTCCAGCACGGGCGACAATAATTTAATACAATTTTTCAGTTTGGCTGCTTGAGACAAGATTTTCTGTCTTGACATCCTTTTTAGAGCTCTGTGTGATTAAAACACCAACTCAAGCAGCTGAGTGGCAAACACAAAGAGACACAGAGGCAAAAGGGCTCAATTAGCTTCAGATTCAGGAAATCCAGGGAGGCTTAAGGTGTTCTTAAGTCTAAAAAAAAAAGTGGTCATTGGAAAAAGAAAAAACATTCTTTAGCACTCCAAGGTTAAGGAAGGAGGGAGGGCAGGTTATTAAAAGCCTCCATTAAGTCGGACATTTTAATGGTTAAAAACACCGACCTCACGGGGTCCTCAGGGTTGAAATAATAAAATAAATTGATTACACCTGGTTCACTGTAGACAATCTGCAGGAAGTAAACATAATGTCATCACATAATGAAATGAAAGAAACACCTTAACACTCTCTATCCAACCATTATCTATTCCCGTTCATTGGGTTTCCAGCGCTTGTATTACAGCGGTGACACGCGTTGCACCTATTATATAAACACATAATGAGCAATTTGGAGTCTCCAACTAAGCATAACTTGCATTTCTTTGGACTGTAATGATGAGAAACTGTGCAGGCACAGGAAAAGACAAAAACGCTCCAAATGACCAAACAGCGGGTAACAGCCTTATCAACTGCAGCAGCGTGCTGCCCCTTATCAAAATGTTAACAAGAGGCTGGCAGCTCTATGACACAGAAGATGGAAGTTTTATTTGCCTTTACTGGATAGCGACAACTGAAGAGCAGAAAGGGAAGGGAGTGCAGAGAGGTAATGACACGCAGCAAAGGGCAATAGACAGGAGTCGAACTGGAGAGGACTGATAACCTCAGTACATGGGCGCATACTCTACCAACTGAGCTGCAGGAACTGTATGTCTATTACGAATTTCTGATCTATGGAGTTTTTCTGTTTGTAAGTGTTCCTCAAGCTGAGAAAAGCAAATCTGTGTCATCATCACAATGGAAAGTCTATGGGCTGAACAGAAACTTGCAGGTGGTACCGGCAGGAGAAAGACTACTGTGCATATTCAGTGGGCCGCATACCGTGGAAGTAAACCTGTGAAGATGCAGGGTGTATCAATTCACCTCCTATAGTGAACCAGGTTTGATCAGTTTGACCTGTTGAAGACCTAGCCCTGTTGGTCTACGTCAGTGGTTCTCAACCTTTTTGAGGTACAACCCTTCAGAATAATCAGGTTAGTGTTCGAGACCCCCAAGTCTACCCAGGATTGTTCGGTGACTACTCTAACACATGAAATCTACCAAACTCATGTTTCTAAGTGCTTATCCCTCATGTTGTAGGTCCTTCAGGGCCTGCCGCCACTGAGAGCTGCTTCCTGGGTCTAATTCCACAATGCTTGCCACAACCATCTGGTGACTCCCAGAAATGATCTTGAGACCTCCTTGGGAGTCCAAACCCCTAGGTTAAGAACCACAGAAGAGTGCCAAACATGAGCGGCAACTTCCCCGGTTCAAGTTTGGCCCAGGGACGTTTGCTGGATTTCATTCCCCATCTCTATCCCCTCTCCTTTCCTGTCATCTCTCCACTCTCAACCTTGTAATGCAAGCATAAAATAAATATAGAGGATTTCTTTCAAATCACATCATCAGTGTAGACAGTTTATTTGTAGCTTGAGATGAAATCAAGACATTTTAATGACCCTTACCCTTGTGCCAAAAGTCCTGAATGGACTGCTCTCTGCATATTCAGTGGGATAGGATATGTTGAAATCGTGGCCACAGGTGCCAGGAGCAAAACTGAGGTGTTCAGCTGTGTAGATCCAGTGAGTCCCATCAGAGTGATCAGCAGATGGTTCCAGTACGTAGGATTTGCCTTCAAGAGATATGAAACCCCTGTAGGGAGAGGACGAAGGGCATGGGAAAATCTTTACACGGGGTTAGACGGGAATCTGTGTCCTATTCTATTTATTTTTGCAGAATTCAAATACTGGAATTGCACCGAAATAAATAAAAGCAAGTAAAGAAAATAGATGTTTATTTTGATTTGGCTGAAATAAAAGTGATTGTGACTCATTTGTGACATCCTAGCATAACCAGCAAAGATGTCATCATTAATGTTGAGTACGTTAATCAGTCATAATCATAGTGTCATAATAGTGGCCATCAGTAGACTTTCTGCTTTAAGAGTAGTAGTGACTCTTAGTTTTCACTCTGATGTGGCCCTTTCTTCCTCTTTCTTAACTTTTCTCATGTCTTAACATTGGCCTCTGTGATTCAAAGTGACATTCTCATGCAGTGCGTTTGGATCAACTGTGAGATTCTCACAAACCTTGCACAATATTCAAAACCACATGAACTCATATTAAACTCCCCCAAAAGCCCGAGCACTGTCAACCCAAACCAAGATCAATTTGTCTCGCTGAGCCAAGCAATGTGTAGCTGTCTGTCAAAAGTGTTCTGTGCATCTGTCACTGTGAAGACAGGTTGCAGGAAAACTGAAATAAATAAATATTAGGTAAACAGCTAGGGCTTCACAATCAGGCAAATCACTCGGCATAGGGTGTTGACATTTGGCTGGTTTGTGAAAACATTCCTGATGGTTTCCAACGATATTACAGCAATCATTACTCCTGTTTGACATCTGCAAACAGAGTGTTTCCAACACTGAAACTCCTCACTTGTCTAAGGCAGTACAATATGTCAAGTTTACTGCTTTTCAACAGTATAAACAGGAATTATGTGTGACTTGAGACCAAGTCGTACATCTCAAGTCTACCACTGAGAGGAATGGCAGTAAAGAACTCAGTAAATAATGCATTTTGCAACATCAGTAAGTTGAGATGACACCAAGCCAACAGTTTACCCACATTCTCTAAACCGCTTTATTTAGAGGTAAAGCCAAAAGAGAGTACCAAAGATGTTGGTAAGAGCCACTCTTTGCACAGGAAAAACTCTGTGTAATCGTCTGACTGCTTGTGTTTCTTTCCCTATGAGACTTCTTTTTGGCAACATGACAATGGCAACTGTGACTGTGACTAGACTGAATGAACTTTGTTGCAACTATGTAATGGTGAACATTCAGACCTGAAAGACTTGCATTTTGCCTTGCAATTTGCTTATGAAGACTGGTGACCAGCAGTCAGAGCTGTCTCCTCACAGCAATAACGTTCTGAATTCAAACTTGCCGGCTGGCTGGGCGCTTTTTAGACTGGAGTTTGCATGCTTTCTCTGTGCTTATGCGGGTTGTCTCTGGTTGCTCTGGTTTCCTCCCAACTAAACTCTGAAGAAAATAGGTGAGCTTTAAATTGGTGAAGACTCAAGTGACAAATTGAACAACTTCAGTCTTGCCTTTTAGACTTGAGCCTTTTGATTTCAAAATACTTCCTCTAACTTGTCCTTAAATACTTGAGGAAACCTCTGGTATGGTGTAAACTGCATTATTCTCCGTGCATTAGGACTTTCTGCCAGAGAGCCCTTTCTAGCACAAATCATTCTATCGGACAGCTCTTTGAGCTGTCTGGCAGAAAGGCTGGGCGATATAATAACATAACTTATCTTATTAGCTATCTAAAATACAATTCTCTTTTTTTCTGACACAGTTTGTGTGTCAGAAGTTTCCCGAAAAGATCATGGCTTGAGTTAAAGTAGACTGTTACTGTGTTAGTCCTTTCTGCCATAAAGATTTGAAGACTAACTGCTCCCGTGTGCATAGTTTTTCACAAGGTGTTAGATCAGTGGTATTGCCATGACAAAAAAAAATCAAAAAAATGTCTGACACACTTACTTAACACCAGCACAGGTACTGAGGCTGACATCCGAGTTGACATGACCCTCCACCTCACCGTGGTAGTAGCAGTTTGCCTGAGGAAGCACACACAAAAAGATTTCAGTATTTAAAATTCAAAACGGGAAGAACAGGACCCGTGTGAAACAAAACATGTCTTTAAGTTTAAGCACAGTTCAACAGTCCCCACCAGTCCCAGCTGATAACTGTGAAATATGAGCAAATTGACTGTGGGAGAATAGTCTTTTGCAGGTTAAGCAGCAGCCATTCTCACTCATCACCGCAGGCAAATGACGGCTGAAATCTGTGCAGAGTGTCACATTTCCCTGTACAAACCTGCTGCTCGCTGCTGCGTTCCCAGGTACCCGCTTTCATGGACCACCTGTCAAGCTGCAGCAGGGAGTAAAGCAAGTGAATTAAGCCCATGTTTATTGAACCAAGCCTGGCAGAGAGAGGGCGGGGAGGAAATGTCTGGTTTAGAGTGAAAACAGCCCTTCTGCTACAGTTAGACGGCCTCGCTCAGGTGAGGTCTGACCAACGGCCCTGCTGCCACCCGGTTCTGGAAAACAAGGAAATGTGAGTTTTCCACCCCTCTTTGACTGCCTCTAAATATAGAGTGCAGGCAGTAAATTTCAATGTCCGGCGTCCTTCAAGGTGGCTGGCTGCTGATTTTGCATGTTTGGTGTCTGAGCGGGTTTCTGGTGTTAATGTGGATTATTACTTACTCTTGCATCACAGTCCTTCTTCACAGTAATTTTAAAATAAAACAGATAATCCAGTTGTTGGTCTAAAGCAGCATTGATAAATAGTTCAGTACCCCAAATAAATAAAATTAGAGTTCGACAGCAAATCTGAATCTATTGAACAGATTTATTTTATTGGTATGCTTAAGAAATCCCTCTTCAAATTAATTTAGCTCTAGCTTTAAGTAATTTAAAGTTATAAATAATTTGTTTTAAAGCTGCAGCATATTTTTTATATTAACAACAGATCAAATGATTATATCTAATGTGCAAGAGGTTTCTTGTATGAAGCCAGTGTAAATTATCACCCAACTCTGTATTTTATCATCATCCAGCTCATAGTTTTGCGGCAGCCTCGTGCCAAAAACTGCTTTTTTCGCCAAATGGCCACTAGAGGATGAAGTTAATAAAAAAGTGAGTCAATCCCCACAGACCGCCGAACTGAAATGCCCGACTTTACAGTAGAAATAAACATGTTTACAGCTTTGATTTGTGTAGGTAATTACTTCTATTTGGGTTATGTTAAGGCTTAAATGTATGCATAATTAAGTGTGTAGCTCCTTTGAGTAACAGGTGGGTGCTGTCACAGTTGGCTAGCCACTAGGTAGCCACTTCAGTCAGCCCCCTCAGCTCCACCAACACGCCACAACCTATTTTTGGATTAGCCAAGTCAGGCACTGCCAAGGCACTGGCCAGAGCCACAATGATTCCTCAGAAACCTATGGGTGACATCAATCAATTAACAGAGCTTTCAGAACTTAAAAAGAACAAAAATCAATACTCAGGGTTTGGTTAGACATATTACATCTTTATTTAGCTAACAAAAGAAATACCCACTGTTAACTAATGAGAGAGTAGATAAGATTTGGTAAGAGATTCATACCTTCAAGAATTTTACCAACTTGCACCAGAACCGAAATGGCGATCCTTTGATTATGATTAAAAGACCAGTGAGTGGGATTTAGTGGCACCTAGCGGAGAATTTGCAGATTGCAACCGCTCATTTCACCCTCCTCTTCCAGGTGTGTAGGACAACCTATGGCGGCTGTGAAACATTACTGTAGAGACGATGTTTGGTTCGTTTACTCTGGGCTTGAAACACAGCAGTGCAACATGATCGACTGTGCAATATAAAACGGCTCATTCTAAGGTAACGAAAACACAACAATATTACAACAATACATTCTACCAAATGTTCCTTTAAAATCTACTGATTTCCGAATGGTTCATTTTACAAGAAAACTGCACCAGGAAAAAAAAATGTTACCAGTAAACAAACTCTGCAGCACATGCGTTTCCTCCAAAATGTATTTGGCAAATCTTGTTGGAGACAGGGTTGACAACTGAATTTGGAACCCAACTCCAGCAGCCCAAAAAACAATCTTATTCAAAGGACATTCAAGACATGGACCCAGGGCCCTGAAAGCCTTCGCCTGTTAGGTCACTTTCCATGTCGTTACCTAGAGGTGTACTGAAAGAGAACTATCCATTATAGTGAGGTAAAAAGGTGCAAAGAAAGGACAGCCCATTACATGAAATATGAAATTTTAGTGTTATGGGGAGGAGCAGGGCTGGATTTAGTGCACTGAGTTAATGCTACCACCTCATGTTTCTTTGATGAGATCATGACTATGATGCATTGATATAAGGGATATGAATAGACTTTTTGTTTCTAAGGTTTCTGCAGAAAGAAATGAGAAAAGAAAGTGCTTACGCCTTCGTATCTGGAATAAGGAAGATTAATAACTAATACCCAGATTATTGGGGGAGGCAACCCTGGGTGTTAACATTACATTGTTTATCAAAAGTTAACTCTTTAATATCCATACTAGTGATTCATATTCCCAATAGATGGCTTTTGTTACAGCACATGGCACTCATTTATTGCATTGTATGTGGAAAAAGGGAGAGGACGTAAAACAGACAGAACGGAGGGAGGGCTGACTCACGCTGAAGTCACTCCCAGCAGTACCTTGCCTTTGACACACAACTGAACCCTCAAGATCCCTTGCCCAGATCACTATATCAGTCTCCTCCCTGCCGGCAGGACAAATAAATTAACTGCAGATCAGTCTCAAAAGATCAGGTCGTTTCCAGTAAAGAGATCCTCCCATGAAGAGCAGGCTGTGGTCATGACACAGGAATGAGAGGGTGATGCAGGTCAAAAGATGTCTGGTAGTTCCAAAGAGCCTGAGCAGGTATATACAGGTTATCCTTTGGCCACCCATTTGATCTTTAACGGGTCCATTCATCTAGTGCAGAGTTTATTATTTGATTAATCAACAAGGTGGTAGACAGAAAATCATTTGGAAGACATTTGATGCAAATGTGAAGCAAAAATGCCACATATTTCCTTGTTCAAGCTTCAAGATTTGCTGCTTTCCTCCTTGCTGCTTTTTCATTTGCATACATCTGGGCTAAGGATCAAACAAAACAATTGACCTTTCCTAAATAAGGCTCCTTGATAATGAACACAGCTGTTATTTGCAGGCGTACACCCATTTATCCATCCATCCATCCTCCCATTCCTGTCATGTGCAAGCTATCTATTTCGTGGACTCTTATGGCTCTTTTCCATACACAGAGCTGGCCTGGCTCGACTCGGTTTGACTCGGCCTGTCAGCCCAGCATGGCGGGAATTTGCATTTCAATTATAACAGGGCTGCCAGCTTGAAGGTGTGTCTTTTACCTGAAGACGAGCTCAAGGAGGCTTGAGCGGAACGTCTGTATATATGCGTCTCTGGGACAAATACACCGGTTCCTTAAATTCTTCACAATAAAAGTCCCTTGTTGTTTTGTTATTTAAAAGCTTTTAGCATGAAGCGGCACAAACAGGAAATGTTTTCATTCAGGGTTTTCATCAGCAGGAGCTTAATACCACTCCAACAAAAAGTGATAACAGTAAAAAATAATGCAAATACCTGAAAGTATGAACAGAGAGAAACCATATTTCAAAACATAAAGATTCGGTTAGAAGCTACAAAGAGCTGAACATAGAGCCTTTAACAGATGTCTTTCTCTCTGATCTCCTGTGCACACATGAGCTGAGAGTCACAACACTTGCTTGTTTGAGGGGGAGAAAGGAGGGTCATCACGGGTTGGCCACGGCTGGCGAGATGTCACCGCAGCCCGCTTTTAAGAGGGTTGGACCCACTCCAGAATGGGTCTATCTCAGGCACAACTCGGCGCAGCTTGGTGTGCTGGAAGTGGAAATCCAATCCAGCGTGGTACAGTTTGGCTCAGCGCGGCCAAAAGCGCCGGTGGAAAAGGCCCATTAGTGTCTCAGATTCCATCCTGAGCTGACCTGCTTCATCTCCTACATTGTCTTTATGCTTTGGAATGGCAGCAATTCTGATGAGCTGGCCAAGCCCAGCCAGTGATGGTCCAGCTCCGGTCTCATAGCAGTCTCCGGTGGAAAATACTGTTCATTTTACTGTGTGGGCTGGCCATTATTGAATTATATTAATCTCCTCTTTTGTAGATTTGAGCATAAGTAGGCCAGTTGTTTTTGTACACAGACCTCACAGGCTGTCTATTATTATGCTTTCTGGGTATCTGAGCAGAAAAGATGTTTAATTGCTTTGCAAACTGCAGATGATCAAATCACTGAAGTCAGGCAAGCAGGTGGAAGTTTTAAGGCATTAAAAACTGTTCCATGTGGTCCAGCCACATCATACTCATTCATTACACTGCAAGTAATTTTCTAACAGTCCTGCCATTTCCGAAGCTCAAAATAAATATCCTTCAATAGAGATATTTAAGGATCCATGGAAGATGTTTCAAAAGACCCATTGTATTTGAAGGCAGAACATGCTGTTTTTTTGCTGGGGAAAACACAACTGAGCTTAATGAAAATGACAAGTATTTATCACAACACTGGGGCAGTTTAGAAGAAATTAGAATAAGAGTCCTTCAGCTTCAATGGGTGGAAAAAAGTCAATACAGGAAGTATCATTTATGAAGAAAAGAAACACTGCATCCTGTTGGAGCTGTGGTCAAAAACTATGAACTTCTTTCTCTATGTAAACTCTGTATATCTGCCTTGATATGGAGTCAAAGGTTTTTGACAGATTAAAAAGATATATTTGAATTAAAGTGCAATGTCAGTTTAGCAAGGACAAGTCTCATAAATCAGGGACTGACCTTTACTGTGACCACAGCAACTTTGGTACTGTACCCTCAGCTGGTCTCGGATGCTGCGTTCATCCCAGTGACCAGTTGTGTTCACTGGGATGCTGCTGAGCCCGGTTCTGTTGCCCAGTAACAGCAGTAAACAGTTACGGTTAGCTACTTTAGCAACAAGTAAACCATCTGCAAGCTAAAGCTATCTGTCCATCAGGAATGTTCTGCAATTAAATCACCAACAGCTGAAGCTGAGCAGCCAGAGGACATCAGAGGCGAAAACCAGAGAATATTTTCTCCATAAAATATGATCCATTTTCACCAAAATCTCATGAAAACTTTAAGTTGCCTTTAATTGTTAAATGTTCTTTGATCACCAAATTCAAGGGCTTGGTGGTTTCTGGGGGTAAATGCAATAGGTGCTGAATATTTCCCAGAAGTGCACTTATATGTTCACTAATTCAATATATCTTGCAGACCTGCTCGACAAACCATTTTTTTTTTACCAGTGGGTTGAGGTTTATCCATTATGAAAGACTTGAGCTGTTCCCTAAAAGTGAGTCTGTTCTGTGACCTCTGTCGGCCTTTTATTTCATCAAATATGAATCTGCTGCCAGAGAATGAAAATGGGCTCACTCACCTGTACACAGGCTTCTTTATTCGCAAGACTACCCAATTCTAGGTGGTTTAAAAGTGGGCCTACCTGCAACATCAATTTTTCTTTACTTCTTCTCTGACCCTAATAGAAGCACAATGAAGCGGAACCCGACAAGAAAAAGGGTTCCACAAAAGGCTAACATTCATAAGAAGAAAACATCACAGACTCAAGATTAAATGTTTATTGTGTCAGGCTTAAAAAAAGAAAAGAAAAAGTTGCTTGAAACATACCGTGAAGTTGTGAGATCCTGTGACCGCACTGCCATCTTCCAGGTAATGGGTTTCTGTGTAGTTACTCGCAAACAGCCCCCTAGAAAGGATAAACAAAAACAACAAGTGAACCTGAGGGGCTTCGTCCTAAAAAATCAATTAAGCCATTCCACCACTGCCAGACTTGCATGGAAGATAAACAGTCTGATGTGATTTATTTAAAACTTAACCCTGCTTTAGGAGAGCATAAATTGAATCGAGCAGCTGAAGGCGTTGAAGAAGAAAATGGCTAAAAAAAAAACCAGTCTGCTGTGATGTTTTCTATTAAACCACTTTCACACCACATGCATGCACCATGAAGATGCATTCAATATCAATCCATAACTCATTCCACGTGATACGGTAGAACGGTAACTAGCTTACACGCGGACAATAATGAGCAGACGGACATACAGTATATGATGTTATAAAAACGGGAACAGGGAGAGATTATGTTGAGAGAAACAGTGAAGAAATCATTTTTAGTTACAGACGGGAATCAATAACACCATAAAGTGGCTCTCTGAGGTTACCAAGTGATCCATTTACAGTTTATATCTAGAGAGAACAATAAATCAACTCAGTAAATCTCTGCTGCAGGCTAACAGAGGGACTCTGCCCTAGTCTCTCTTTCTTTCTATAAGAACTGATGACAGAGCAGCGTAAATCATTGGTGACTCTCTGCCATGTAGGGCAGATTATTATATTAGCTTAATAATATGCATTTTTTTCCTCTGATTTTGACCAAGTACTCACTTATCTCCATCATAGCAAACTCAGTTTTCTTATCACTGCTTCAAAATTAAAGCTTTCCACTGGCCAGACAGGGCTTTTACTGTGTAGCAACGGCTCCCTGTAGACTAAGTCAACATGACATTAGTGAGTGCTAACTCCCGGGTGTGATAAAATA
This sequence comes from Lutjanus erythropterus, assembly GCF_056507025.1. Lineage (NCBI taxonomy): Eukaryota > Metazoa > Chordata > Actinopteri > Lutjaniformes > Lutjanidae > Lutjanus > Lutjanus erythropterus. Next base: position 21,047,543 of record NC_139333.1, read on the forward strand.
TTTCCTCGTTATATAAAGATACCTGACCTTTAAAGCATTTTCTGTCACCGCAGTTAAGAAGAAATGGCAACAGTGAGCTCCAATGTATCATTAATACCATCACCAAGGTTACATGTCCATTTATGTTCAAGATTTACAGGGACATATCAGTAGAATATGGCAGAAATCTAATTTAACATCCAGAAGCATGTCTTCATTAGTGTACAATTAACTGAAAATAAGACTTGTTGTGATTCTGTTATTTTATAATGAGCTGTTTATATCTACAGAGGACACAGATCCTGTTTAAGGGAGGTCACCATGTTGCACTGCCATGTTTCTACAGTTGTACAGTAGTACCGGCTCTAGATATGGCCTTTTACACTTCATATTTCACTCTTGGAAGGGGAGGGTGATGACAGGTGTTTGCAATCTGCAAGATTATCACTAGATGCTACTAAATCTTACACACTCATTGTTTAAATGCTAATTTTTTGTGTTGAACAGTTTTGTTATATGGGTGGCACGGTGGTGCAGTGGTTAGCATTCACGGCAAAGAGGTTCTGAATTCGAATCCCCTGGGGGGTTGGGGAGTTTGCAGCTGGGGTGGGACCTTTCTGTGTGGAGTTTGCATGTTCTCCTTGTGTCTGTGTGGGTTCTCTCCAGGTGCTCCGGCTTCCTTCCACAGTCCAAAGACAAATGCTGTATAATAGGTTAAATTGAAAACTCTAAATTGAATTGTTTGTCTCTATGCGTCAGCCGTGCAATGAACTGGCAACTTGTCCAAGGTGTACCCCGCCTCTTGACCAGTGTTAGCTGCGATAGGCTCCAGCCACCTCGTGACCCATCAAGGATAAGCGGTTATGGACAATGAATAGATGCAGTTGTATTATATCCGCATCATAGACCTTGACAATGGTTAACTCTATGGAACTATGTGGTAATTTTTCATAAGAAATAACACAATATGAAAAACTCTTTAAAAATACTGGTATTTTGACACAAGTGTCCCTTGTTTTGTGTCCTTCTTCAGCTAATGCAGGTACTAGACTGTCATGGAAAAGGTTATTACATGACCAGGGACAACAAGTGCATTGGACCTTGTGGTAAGTATTTATTTGTTGTACTGCTGTTTCCATGGTCAATAAAGAACCTTCTACTGCGGCTATTTTGTCCAAACCAACCAGTTTTCTTTGGAGTTGCTGGTCTAGTGCTGACTTGATCGGTTAGTTTGTTTGTCTTTTTGTGTGACTTCACTGTTTCAAGTTAGTTCAGATTCACCAAAGTCTTGTGTTCTGTTTTTGCCAAAGGAGTCTGGTTGCCCCAACAGGAGGAAGCTGGGATTGAATTGCCAACCCTCAGATTAATGGACAACCTGATTTACCACCTCAGCCATCAATGTTACGTCATGTTTTGGAGAGACTATGAGTGCTCATACTGAAAATACAGACAGACAGCATAAAAGTGGATTGTGTTTGAGAGGTTTCTCCGGACATTTTGATGCTTTTTCTTTTGTGCTGCAGCTCCACGTCAGCATTTGAATCCACTGCAACAGTGTTAAATCCAAGCGTACTACAGCTGTTGTCTTCTAAGAAGCAACAAACCTTTCAAAGACTCCTGCGGACTGTTCAAGCCTATAGGAAGGTGATAACTTGACACTCAGAAGACAGATTTGTGCTTGAGCACACCACATAACTGCCGGACAGTACTTTCCTGTCACTGCAATGACATAAAAAATCGTTACCATGATGGCTGCCCTTCTCATCACTTACAGGGGTTACTGAGCACTGTTCCTTTCTCTGGAGAAGGACACTCAGCAGGGGGAAGAGAGGATCAACAGCCGACAAATGAGCTGTGATCCAAAAGAACAATACAGTATGTGGATCCATCTTGGGTTGATTATTACAGCAATGGGTTCATGATTTGTACAAGTGAGGATGAGAGTGTCTGTGTCTTTATGTGTCCAAGTATTGTCCATACAGCGAGTGCATGTACAGTACTGACTACAGAACGCCAGCAGATGGTTGGCTGGTGCTAATCCACAGCAGAGGAACAAACCTCAGCAGGCAGCTGGATTCTCTTACTGACCTCACCGCTGACAACCCAGCTGGGAGTGTCAGATGTAACAACCCAGGGAGGGGGGTTATTTTGTTTGGGAGCTGTCAGCATGAGACACAATGCTTCCCCGCCCTCCACTCCTTTGCAGAGCCAAAGAGCTGGTAATAATCATTGGATCAAAGTGAGGCCAAAGAGTAGAGAGAGCCAAATAAAATGATGTGTTTCTTCAGTCTTAATTAGGTCTCCGCTCTCAGTCGGACACACAACCTCAACATCTGCCCACAACAGACAATCCAGAGTGGTGAGTGTGTGCGTCTGCCTCACTGCTTGCCAAAGGAGAGTGTGGGTATAAAAGAACATGTTGCAGACACCCATGTGTCATCCATATGTTACATTTTTATTGTGACTTTCAATGAATGAGGTTGAGCGTCTTTCTCAAGGACTTGGAGAAGACAAGAGCTGTTACAGATTAAACCAAATGTCGTTTCAGTCGCTGCAGGGCATCTGATCAAATCTGAATGGATTACAGCAAAGATAAACTAATGACAGCACTGTTTAACAGGGAAAGCACATGTCCTGTTTTTGAGGTAACCCTTGGTTTCTACTCCTTTCAGGTGGCTCATTCAAATGTTGGAGGTTCCCTTGAATGCATGAAAAAGGAGAGCCTTCCACACAGAACCTGCTCACAAGTACATTTAGATACAGATTATCTCAATTTAATGTATGTTTGATAAAATGAAGACAACTAAGTAAAGCTCACACCCATCTCACACAGCTTGTAAACTTGCTGGATAGTTCAAATCCAAGATTGGTTCATCTACAAATTGGGCAATAAGAATGACTCATCCAAATAAGTTAAAACCAAGACACCACACCTTAGTTCACCTGAAAGAAGTGGGCTGATCAGCTCCAGGCATTGCAGTATGGACTGTCCAAGTGCAAGGGCAGTCTTGCATTGTTCGAGTAAGAGAATTAGCCATCCATCCATCCATCCACTTCCTTCTGCTTATCTGCAGGCCGAGCCAGGGGGTTCCAGGCCAGATGAGATATGTAATCCTTCAAGTGACTACTGGGTCTACCCAAGGGTCTCCTCTCAGTTGCTTTAGGAGAACCTCCAATGAAAGCCACCCAGGAGGCATGCTGGAGGCAACTGGCTCCTTTTGTTGGAAAGGAGCAGCGGTTTTTAATCTCCAAAACACACATGCAAGAAACCATACAGAGGAACACCCTATAGGAATAGAACTTATCACATGATCGCTCCAGTGGCGCAATCAGTCAGCATAAGGTACTTATGCAACAGTATTCAGCAAAGCAACACTGAGGTCGTGAGCTTCAGCCTCATCTGAGAGTTTTGAGTGGCACAGTGGTGCAGGGATTAGTACTGTTGCCTTACAGTGAACATCATGAAAGCAGCCTTGTTCAGGTTAAAGCAACTAATTTTGAAATTTTAATTTTGGTTCAGAACCTGAAAAATTGGCTCCCAGCTGGAAACAAAATAGCAGGTTGTTCTTGAGAATGTGGGTGTGTCATATTCTACAGGTTGTTGTGTATTGTGCAACGCCCTCTTTTGATGACATCCTTGATTACAGTGCTTTCACTCAAAACAAACTAAGCTCAAAGTTTGTTCGAAAGGCAGGGTGTTTCTGTGTGGCCGCTGGACTGAGACTGAATCTCACTGTACAATGTTCTCTGTATTTGTATCTGTGATAATAAAGTTGACCTTTACCTTGACCTTATGAATGAGTCAACAAAGCACAGAAACACTGACACACATGTACAGAAAACCGTCCGAGGCACGTCACTCAGCAGGCAATGCTCGCAGGTTCATCTCATCCCAGCTGAGCGATAAACCACCAACGAACTACATCGTGTGTCTAATTCCACCAGCCTCCCGTCCCGCATGGCAGCAGCAGCTCACTGTTTATCAATCAGCAGGAAGTTAATGAGGCGTGGGGGAAGGGAGGGTACAGGGGGTCACGGCCCCCCATTTAAAATGCATTACCCACGAGACGAGCCTCCGTCTGACGGACAGGGAGTCAACAAGAAGATGCCACGTCCCAGCTGTTAATGCCTCCGAACCTGTCCCGACTGTAGACAGCCTGACACCCAAACAACCACAAAAAAAAAAAAACTGAGTGTGTCACAACAGGAGGTAAATATCACGGGGATCTGCGCTCCTGCCGCATGAACCTGTCTTAAAGCACTGACAGAGAAATATCTGTTAACTTCTCTGCATCTGTCGGACAGGTACAATAACCATAATTACAGTTGCTATGTTTACATCTTGTCATGCTGTCTCCAGGCTGGAAAAAACAGAATAACATTTTGAAAGAAAATATATTAGGTTGGGGGAAAGAGTCAGATTAGTCTGACAGTTGATTTGACAATGCAGACAGAAAGACAATGAAGTCACTTCAAGCTAATCCTGAATGCCAGCTACTAAATGCCACTTCTGTTCTCCCTGCATTAAATTATCATATTTTTTCTGTTGTATCTCTGTTCAACATTGTCAGGCTCTTCTGTCTGTCTTTGTATAGGGAAATAACACCAGGATTTACGCAACGTCTTATCTAAATGAAATATATTCACGTACAGACATAAATGTCACGGCTAACCCTTCAAACACATTCCCTGTTGTGGATGTTCTAATTGAGAAAATACGACCGCGTTAACCTCGGAAAATTAATCTCTTTGGTGATTTATCAAGAGATTCCATCACTCTTTTACATGTGGTCTTCATTGTTGGTGTTTGCTCTGGTCTTATGTGTGCAAAGTAAATGTTGGGGTGTGTGAGATATATTAATTGCAACAGGCTTGATGAATTGGAGTTAGTGCCTAATCAATCAACAGCAAAAAGGAGGTCTCATTTGTAGGTGAGTGCTGCTTATGACCTAGAAAAGAAAGGTCCTGAATGTCAAACGGCACACTTGGCAATCATGCCGGAGAAAGACATTTTTGGCTTTTATATGCAAATGCAGTATCGGCTTTCCATTGATTATGACACACAATTGTACATGTAGTGTTACACTGACAAATTGTGATGTTAATACGGCAATAACAAAACACCAACGCATACAGATGTAATTGGAGTTAAGGCTCAGGCTGTAAAAACACATTCTTAGTAGGGGAGAGACTGCGTGGACACTTGATTACATCTTGAGGGAGCAACAAAACATACACACAGGTCAAGAGGAGAAAGAGAAATTAAAGGGATAGTTCAGATTTTTTGAAGTGGGGTTGTATGAGATACTTATCCATAGTTAATGTATTACCTGCAATGTGCACAGTTTGGAGAAGCAGCAGGGATGCTGGTGTAGGAAGCCGAGGAATGTACTGGTGTGGACAAGGTCTGCAGCAAAATGTATCTATTCAATAGCCACTTAAGTGCATGATATATTAGAATATTTTCACCTCTCTACCTCACCATCAGACAGCCTTTTCTGATGGAAAGCCAAATTTATATAAGCCAAATATGACTCTTTCCAAAGAAACTGGACTCCACTGACAAAAATTTCACCTCACAGAACCTGGGAGTTGCTGGTCTCCTGCTGCCTTGATTGATTAGTTTATTAGTGTTATTGTGTGACTGCAGTGAATCCAAACTGACCCTTTGTACCACCAAAGCCACAGGAACTAACTGATCAAGGCAGCAATAGACCAGCAGCTCCTGTTTTCTGGTCAAATTACAGTCTGGTGGCTTCAGAGAGAGTGATACTTTGGCTCAGATAATGATGGTTTCCAATCAGAAAAAGGCTGTCTGTCTCAATATAGCATAGACTTACAGCTAAAATCTGCAAAGGTGGCCCCTCCTCAACAGAGAGCACAGGAGACAGAGTGTACTTTAGGAGAGCAGACGCTGGTAGCGGGACCAAAGCAGTGAATCAAAAGAAATAAAACTTTATTTTCTGATTGTTTCACAGTGGTTACATTCTAATGCAGAAATAAACATTCCCACATCCTCACACCAGATTTCGTGTTAATACAGCAAAAGTGATCCTCGGTCTTCTGTGCCAGCGTGTATGTTTGTAAAAGTCTTTCTGCGGCTGTCAGCAGAGGAAAGAGATGAGAATGCATTGCAACCACTGGTTGCTACATTTCTATTCTGACATCAAAACCTGCACACTGTATTGGCTTGGAGCTACACAACATTGCCAAACAGGCTGAATCCCAGAAGCATCCCAATTAAAGCAAAACACGAGAATATAGGGAAATGCAGGCAGAGGGAATGCTCTCTACAGATACAGCCACTACCACACACTTCTAGTGGTTCGTAAGTGATGATTTAGAGGGATTATGTTTATATGAATCTATGCATTGTTTTTTGTTTGGTTGTTTTTTAGGAAAATGGTGCATATTACGCCTTTAAACTGATGGGTGTTTTTTAAAGTAGCTTAAATACATTTGCTGCAAACAGGAGTAACTCCTGCTGCTTCTTCAGACTGTTGCATGCTGACAGCCATCTATTGTAGCTAATATACTGACTATGGATACATACAGTACCTCATACAACCCCACTTCAAAAAAAAAAAAAAAAAATCCAAACTATCCCTTTAACTATGAGAAAGAAACTGTTCCCTGCAAACTGTTGTCAGGGGGCGTAAAGACAAATTACAAATTACACAACAGTAGAGTCAACCTTTGCTCGTGTTGTGGACATCATAGATTTGTTCTATCTGGCAGAATATAAAATAACTTTTCTCAGTCATTAGCCACAAATAGCCTTTCAACTTCAAGCTCTGCAGGATTCTCACTCGTCTCTATTCGACCAGGCTGTAAGTATAATTGACCAAAGAAAAGGTTAGCGCTTCCACACACAGTGACAGTAATGGCGGTACATTAACTTCTTTTTTTGGAGTACATAAAGTGAATATCCTTAATTGACTTGCTATGACCAGCACATTGACACTATAGCCTTCATTACCGTTTTTGGAATAAGAGATGGATCAATGTGCAGTGATTTCCCAGTCACAGGCTCCGATATGTCTCATTAAACTCAGACAACCTAATCAGGGACTTCTGGACAAATCCTAGAGCTAACTATGATAAATGAGAAGCTAAGCATTCGGCCTCTGGAGAGCAAGTAGCTCCCTAGCACTTGTACGCCGCGCTCTGTAACGGAAAGTTATTTAGAACAGATGTAAATATAAACATTTAGAGCCGATGAAATCATCATCAAAGAAATACGTTTCTCGTAAAAAACCTAATCTAGGAGCTCCAATTAGTACATTACATTTCAACGGAGAGGCAATGTGGTAATAATAACGTCCCTTTGCTTTTATGTGGCAAGTGGCAAGAACCCAGCCTCATGTGGAAAAAGTGGGATCATGTGCATGAAAACCTACAATAGTGAAAACCCCTGGAGCCAAAAAAACTTGTCTCAGTGTTAGTAACATTTTTTTTTTTTTTTTTTCCAGGACCGAGGGAAGAGGGCCAGTCTTCCTGGCTGTGATCTGTCTGACATCAGGCAGTGTTGCAGGCCAGTGCCAAGTAGAGCAGAGAAGCAGAATTCCCCCTGCTTACCCTGAGCTCAATGCAACTCCCAGTCTTCACGAAGCATGTCATGAACAGAGCCGTTAGAGCATGCCAGCCAATGATTTCTGCTCAGGGAAGAGCGAGGAAGGGAGGAAAAGAGCAAAAAAAAAAAAAAAAAAAAAGCCAAGGCAGATGGTTTTGACTTTATAAGCTGCCATGTTCAGTAGCGAGGTAACGTGCAGCTCAGTGGCGGCTTTGGCTCTAAGACCAGCACTTAGTCCAGCAGCAAACACACAAAAAATTGTTTTCTTTTTGTCAAGAAAGCCAAGTGGGTATCACTTTATTTTACAGTACACTAGTAAGATGTTCTTTGTATCAAATTAGACAAAAACTAGAAATAATATGTTATTTATTGGACAGGATTAGACCCTTTATTAGATGATAATTAGGGACACTTTAGGTTACAGTACAGTTCTGTTGAAACGTCTAATAAGGGTCTAACAGTGGGACTTTAGTTTGCTGTATAATTCTACTGTAATGTGCAGTTGTAATTACACTCTAAGGAAGTCTAATAAGGGTCTGATGAAGGGTCTAATACTTAGTAATAAAGAATATATAATGTAGCTTATGTCTAATTTCATACAAAGTGTGGTTTGTTATGTCTTATTAGTGTGCTGTAAAATAAAAGTAAATTAAAGCTTCTCATATTTATTTGACACAAAAAAAGCAGGATGAGCTTTATCCCGGTTTCAACTTGTCATAACAGCCTCATTATGATTCTTTACACCTGCGTGGCATCCCGGCCTGGTTAATTGGTCAGCGAGGTGGTCAAACACAATAGCCATTAGTAGCAGTGGCACGCAATTATTGCAGTGACTGTCACCTGGAGATTGATGTGGTTAAGCCCAGGCATGCCCCGTGAAATCAATAAAGTGTCATCTCTGTGCAACGTCTGCGTGATGGATGACTCCACAGGATCCCAATTACAGAGACGGGATGATGAATACCACCCCATCCAAAAATAAGATAATTGGAATGAGGACAGAAATGCAACACTAATCTTTGATAAAGTGTGAAGATGATGATGCTGGACTATACTGAGACACACAGGTGAGTTATTACTATTTAAAATATGGATTATATAGTTTCTCAAATGCTTCAAAAGCACATCTGAGACCAAAAGGTCTGCTGTCCTGTATTTGAAAAAAAAAAAAAAGATTTGTATCTCCTATACCGTAAGAGGCCAACCATCCCTGCACTACAACTATGCAGCTAAAAAAGCTGAGTATATCCATCAGCTAAGATCAGTGCCAAGAAAGAGAGAAATCCCAGACAGGAACCAGACATGTGCTGATAGCAACTGTAATATCTCCAAGAATCAGCTTGTGTGGACGTATAAATCCTAAATCTGTCCTCACCAGGTTGTTTGTTCAAACACTTAGAAAGACCTGCAGTATGTATGTTTATGCTTTTCCATCAAGCGAGCAGTGGCAACCACAGCCACAGCTTTAACCAGGACGTTTCAGTTGCCTTAAAGGACCGGTGTCTAAGGTTTAGGGGGATCAACTGGCAGAATATGGCAGAAATTAAGTGTATTATTTCTAATTATGTTTTCATTAGCGTATAATCGCAATGTTTCTGTGATCCCGAGGACAGACAAACCAAACGCTGGCTCTGGAGAGAGCCTTTCACATTTTTTGCTCTCTTACGTCAGGAGTCGGCAATGTTTACTATCAAAAGGGACGTATTCCTTGGAGACTTTTCTTCTTATTATTATTCTTTTTTTTGGAATTTATCATTTATAGTGCCCCTAGGGAAACTCCAAAAACTACAAACTGTTTTTACAGTAGGAGAATGTAAGAATCGCTTTAGACCTTCAACAATGGTAAATGAAAATTACAATAGGAAAAAAAAAAAACTGTCCTGCTTCTGGAGAGAGGCAAAAGAGCTGCAAGCTGCTGATCCCTGTCTTACATGCTTGGAAGGGGAGGGTGAAATGAGGGATTTGTAGAAATGCTGGTAGCTTGTTGTTTGTTCAAAGATTATATTTATTTCAAGCATTTAAAACATATGTGAATAACAATTGTTAATTTTTCACTTTTTAAAACTTTGTATGACAGAAACCAGCCCATTAACTGACGCTTCCTAAGTCCCGCCCCCTTGCTCTGGGGGCAGACGAGGACAATCTCATGATTAGATTTTTTGGAAGGGTCACATGAATCGTTTTTGGAAGGCACAGACAAATGTGTCATTTAGGTTTGAGGACTTGTTTTCTCTCTGCTGTCCCTCAACACATTTAAATCCCGTGTCACATGAAGCGCACACACTGCTGAGTCACCGCGTTATAGCAACACTTTGTCTTTGCTGCGCAGCGAGGAGTGACACATCGTCCATCCATCCAAGTCTGACGAGCACAATGAAAACTTGATAAAAACAATAAAAATCCATGTTTGTTTGGCTTCTCTGTGCTGGTCTGGTTTCACGACTTATCTCTGCGTACGGGCGTCTCGTCAGATTCACAAAAGCATAACTACAAACAGGACAACTTCAGGAAAAGTGCGACTTTGATTCAGATGTTTTTACACGCACTCATCCATTCCCTTTTTTATTTCTCAGCCTGTTGTCACTTGTCGACATGTGACATCAAGTCACATCTGGCTCCCGTATGTTTCGCTTACACCACAGTGCTTGTCATCCAAAGGCGTGCGTGTGCACACCAAAGGCAGTCAATGAGAACAGTCACCCTGCAAATCATCACCTGCTCACTCATGGTTTACAACAGGGCCAGCATCTCAGATTTTTTTTTTCCAAAATGACATTTATAGTCACTTTATTGCTCATGATATCACGATCCCCAGGGAAAAGTTAACACATGTGACTAATCAGAGCAGTGTGAATTCTACATGCTCCACTTCAGTTCAAGTGGAATATGAAGCTTAAATATTCCTTATGTTTGTAATTAAAGAAGTTACAATTAAATTTAGTGTATTACAAGAAATAAACAAATAAAAACAGACAAAAATCATGGCAGTTTTTCCCAGGTGGATGTTTTTTCTTCTCCTTTTTTTTCCTGTGACATGGGCCAATGACATTGTTATCTGAAACTAATTATGCCGGGTGCCAAAGCAGCAGTCTCTCAAATCGCCTTTGTTGCTATGGATCACTGGAGGGAAGATCCTTCATCCTGCTTTCTACTCCTATCTGCCCCCGGGGCTTCTGTTCCTCTGTGGCACAGAGCGCGCCTCTGCTCTGCCTCTTCATCTCCCTCAGTACGAGCTCTACTTGGAGTGTGGGGGTGTGGGAGAGAGTGGAAAAGAGAGAGTGTGTCCCCCGCTGCATGTGCTGGTAGCTCAGCATGATTTATGCGCGTCTGTGTGCGAGCATGTGTGTGCACTTGTAGGTATCGCTGCATGTGTCGTTGCTACAATGTTTGTGCTCCACACACAGCGGGCTCGAGGCTTATAGATCATGCAACACGTTCTTTTCTTTCAACACTATCTGCAAACCACAACACTCCTCCGCCTGATTTCCTAAACTACTTATTCAAGCCTCAGTACTTCCTGCCTGGGAAATCAGGAAGGCATTACAGAACTGTAATGCTCTCCTCAAGTATTTTGCAAACTCTGAAACAAAATTTCAAAACATCTAGAAACTGGCTTGAAACTGTAAAAATGAAAAATATCTCATTAAGAACCCATAAAAATATGGTGACAATAACTTTCAGAACAATTAGAGAACCTAGTTCCAAAACCAGCTGATTTTGCTGTTCAATCGCAGGTTCATGACCCTTAGGGGGCCTCAGAGTTACTGCACGGGGCCCCACAAAGATTTTTTTTCCAAAATTTAAAATGTCTGAAAGTACACATTAACTTTTTTTTGTAAGAACATACAGCAACAAGAAAGAATCACAAGCAATTTACATGACACTGACAAAAGCCTTCCCATTAATCCTTGTGCAACCTACTACATCACTGTGTGCCACCTATCCATAACAGCAAACTAGTTACACGTGCTATTGAAACATATTGGCCAATTAGCTGAATTAAGTGTATAGACAGCCTTGTAAGACACAATGGGGACTCTGACATACCGTCCACTTCAGAAGCCACGGGTAAAAATGGGAAAAAGGGTGAAGCTCACACACCTAACATGCTGATCGAGCAGCTACAGGTAAGCACAAATTGGAGAAGACACAAAAATATTCAATGCAATATACAGTATGTAGCAGGGGTCCCTGCCCTGTCTCTATATTAGCTCTATATTAGCTAAGGGCCTGAAAAACATTAGGTGCGGCAGGTCTGTGGATGGGGGCAGCAGAAAAACGTATTTTAGACACCTAAATTTAGGACTCCTAAAAGAATATTAGTGTAAGTGTGCACTATATTTAGAATATTTTCACCTCTTTTTTGTCATCAGACAGCCAATTTTGATGGGGAACTGAAGCCTTTCAGTTTCTCCAGACTCCTTTGACAGTCAGTTTCACTTCGCAGAACAGGGGAGTTGCTGCTCTACTGCCGCCTCGATTGGTTCGTTTCTGTTTTTTCTTTAAGTCTGTGTTAGTTCAGGACTGGTGTTTTAACACAACAGTTTGCATCCAAACCAACAGTACTTATAGTAGTCCAGCATGTCCTGTGTTCTGCATGGTAAAATTCTGTTTCTGTCAAGAAAGCAAAGGATAAATTGAAAGGTTCCACCTCCCTGCTGTTGAGCTTTTGTTGCACCCATTTAGTTGCGAAAACTGCATGATTTTTTTTTCATGATAATTACATAAAAATCTGAAAATGAGCACGCCCAAGTCAAACCCAATATCAGGGAAGTGAACAAAAACCAGTCCCTAGAGGTGTTGCTGTGTTGCAATCTCAACAATTAACGCAAATTAACCAATCTCTGTGAATTGTATGACTCAGTGTTGAAATCCTGCCATTAAGTCAGGCATTTTAGACCACAACAATTCCCAAAAAAGAAAAAAAAAAACCCTGGAAGATCGTGGAGGACTGAAAAAATGACAATATTTCACATTTGGGCTAAAACTTATTTCTGCTTTTAAAACTTTTTAGATACTTATTAATATGTACGTAAGACCCACACGTATAGAAGGCTGTAGTGGATTTGGGTTTCCAGTTGCTGTAAAGAGCCAGTTAACCCAAATTAAGGTGAACGATTTTCGCCGGAAACGCTTTCTACCCAAAAAAAGTCCCTCTGAAATTTGTTGACAGTGAGGTCTGAGAGTAATGAAGACACAGTTTCTGGAAAGAGATTTTGATTTGCATCTGCGGCTTGTTTTCCCACATAAATGTTCATTGTATTGGGATGGAGGCAGATAGATACTTCATTTTGATATTCATGTCTTCTAGCCTGTGGCAAAATCAGGAAATATTGCATTGTGCAGATGGAAATGGACTAGATTTAATTCATATCCCTCTCTGTGGACACATTCCAAGTGAAAACATGCAGCCTCAAAACAATTAATTGCATCACATCTCCTCTGTCTGTTTTCTTTACATCATTTTTTATGTTTGTTTTTTTTTTTAGATCATTATGTGGGTTAAGGCTGAGAACAGGAGGAGGTACCGAGGACGGGGTGAATGCAAAGTCATTTTCAGGACGGGTCATGCTAATACAAGCGCTTTGAGCTTTCCCATTAATTCAAATGGTTTGCAAAGAACTGGCCCAAGGCCCAAAGCTCACACATCTATATTCATTGCAACCTTGTGCTTGAACTAATGAGCAACTAGGGAACTTCAAACAATCAAGCCTATCATTCTTTCTACAAGGTAAATGCACATACAAAAAAACAAGCATTTCAATTGATTAAATGTGCCTGTAGTTGAATGCCCTCCCCCCCCTTTTTTTCCCCTGCCCTTCTCCCCCGTCTTGCACGCCTTCGGGGAAATCAAACAATTAAGGACTGAATGCAAATTTACTCACCCTCCCTTCATGTCTTTCACCCCTCTGATTATGTCAGTGATGGAGATGTCCTCCCTCTTTCTAGTAAAAGTCTGATTTTGATGTATTAGATGGGTTCGGTTATGCATCCTGACCTTGTGTTCTTTTCGGAGATGACTGACAGCAGAAGGAGGTTACAAGATTGGAGCTGGAGGAGACGGAACAAAAACAACTAAATAATTTAACCAGAAATGAACATGTGCAAGGCCAGGATCCTCATGCATTTGCAACAGGTGTGGTCTGTAGTAAGACGAGGAATTAAATGTCCAATTTATTCAGCAATACGACTCATTTCCGAACCCCTGAGCCTTCATAAACCAGCTTTCATTAAAACCGATTTCTGCACTGAACGCTGACAAAAGCTTCTGCCATGTCACGCTTCTTTAAATTAGCTCTCGACATCATTTCACCGTGTTTCTAAAGTTGGTGATTGATTTCCCAATAATGCACTACCAGCTCATCGATCATCCGTGCTTCATTGATCCCTGGAAGGAATATAGCTCCTGTTGTTCAGCTGATGCACCCAGGGAGCGGAACATTATTGGCTTTCTCGAAGAGATTGTTTGTAAACATCACATCATACATCAGACGGTGCAGATGGAGCACACAGCTGGGGCTTGCTCATTTTTACGGCATCGATGACCCATCAGGCATAAAGAAAAGGTGTGCGTGGTTGATTTGCATCCACACAGAGCATCTATTTATTAGTTTTCATCAGCGTTTTTAACTAAATTAACTGCGATAGCAAACAACCCCCGAACCCCTTCAGAACACTTTGACCTGACACAAAAACAAAGAGCTTTATTTACATTATTAGCTTCATATTTTAACCATTCACTTTCAAACTATTCACTTGTGTTTTGTATGTATTTTATAACCCAACATGAAGGTCTGAATGTGGTTTCAAAGTCTTCTGTACACTGAATCGCTTATTTACTTATTAATTTATTGGCTAATTTGAATATATTGAGTCTAAAAATACTAAAACAAGCCAATTAAATATACCACCATGAGATATTTGTAACTGTAGGAAGGAAAAGTTGAACATTTTGGGTCACAAACTTATTAGTTGTTTTTTTTGCTGAGAGCTAGATGGGGAGGATCAATACTACTTTCATATTTGTATGTAGAATATGGAGATGGAGCCAACAGTTGGTTAGCAGAGGTGGGACCAAGTCAGTCCTAAGCCCTAAACTTTTGGTTTCAAGTCCTAAACAAGTCATAATGTGCTCTTCACGAAATATAATGCAATTTTAACAACAGAACTTGTAGAGCTTTGTTCTACCTCAAATGTTGAACAAAGTTGCTGCATCTCCATCTGTAATTATCGACCCACACCGTTCGCATGCTGCAATTAGTTTTTTGTTGACCACTCTGTAGTTTTTGTCCACAAAAAAAATATTTTTGGAGCTCGGTTATGTAATGTTTTTTCTTCATGCTTATATACTTTTCAAACTTTGGGGGAAGGTATCTTACGTCGTCTTTTTAACACAGGAAGTACTTGGTTAGGTTTAGGAAAAGATCACGGTTGGGGTTAAAATAAGTAAGTTATGGAGCTCACATGCTCAAGGCAACTTCCTGGATGAAAATCATGTCTGTTTGACCCATCCATCCACCCCACCTCCTGCATACTCAGACTTTCTCACTCTTTATACTGACAGTGATGGGTTTACGTCGCAGTTCCTTGAAAGCCCGGGGGCGTGACAAATCATCGGTATTTGATGACCTGGGAATGAGAACGGGCTGGATCTACTCCTGCCAACTAAATATATGCCTTGTTGTTTTTCAAGTAAGACAACCTATAGCTTTTCTCTCAGCTCATGAGTCAACAAATGCAGTTTCCTGCTTAACCCTCTGTGAATTTACAACCTGTCCGTGACCCCTGCGCTCGGAGACTCTGCTGATGATTTTAAAGCAACTGTGTCATGAACTCGGGCCCTCGATTCTACGGGGTCCCTGCACCCCGAAGCAGTCCACAGCCTCTTTATCAAACCCTGGCAGCTCCTATTGTTGTTGGCAGCTCACTCCTGTCCCCAGTGCTGGACGGATTAGGTGAGAGTGAGTGAGGAGGAGTAACCAAAAGAGACCCAGTCATGTCCCGTACCCTGACAGGGAGCCATTAGACGTTGCTGACGGTAAGAAAATAAAGGAGGGAGAAACATGAAGGCAGGTAGACAGAAGGGGAGGAGGACTGCCTTCACACTTCATCTGACAAAACACAAACACCTTCAATCCAGTCATCACACATCCTTCCCTCTGCCTCCGTCTACTCCCTGTGTGTCCATCTCTCAGCACCGTGGGGCCTCCGACGCATAACCGTAATGACGAGTGGGATGGGAAACCAAAAGCATCTGCTTTCTACATGACGCGGAGATGGGGGAAGACTCCCTGCTCCAGGTCCCTGACTTTCTCTGCACCATTTCCTTTTATCACTAATCTGAATTTAGTGATGAAAGAGACATCTGAACCCTCACTCCTACACAGGGCTCCCATTGAGCAGATTTGAAGCATTAGACGAGTCAAAAGCAGAAAAACAAAAAGGACAAAAAACTAGAGAGGTTCTTCTCTTGAGATTCTGCCTTTTAGGGCAATTGCAGCCTAAGGTTTTTTTTTGCTGTGTTAGTCAACTAGAGTAGATGCTGTTTTTGATTTCCATCCAGGTCCATCCAAGTGGACATTTGTGCCAAATTTGAATTCCGTCAGAACATTCTTGAGAAATGATGATAATAAGAATGGGACGGACTTGAGGTCACAGTGCCTTTGACCTCCGACAACCAGAATCTTATCAGTTCATACTTGAATCCAAGAGGACATTTATGGTCCATCAGCGGAGATGCAACCTTTTAGGGCTGTGGGTGGAGTTTTTTTGCTGTACTAGACAACTGGAGCAGATGTTGCTTTTGCTTTCCATTCAGCAGTCATTGCTCTCAAAACCCAAGTCAAGACTGACGAGTCCCAAGTCAAGTCCAAAGTCAAAGAAGTCATAACGCACTCCCCATCACACGTAATGCCATTTTAGCAACTCTTCAAATGTCAAATGAAGTTGGAAGTTGCTGCTTCTCTAACTGTACTTTTCCACCCGCACATTTTGCATACTGCAATTTGGCTTTTGTCAGCTAAAGGAATGTTTTTCTGCTCAAATAAAATTATCTTTGGTATAATCTTTCCAACTGGAGCTCAGCAGTGTAACGTTAGTTCTTCATGGTTGTCTCCTACACCTTTATTGGATGCTGTTGGATTGACAACGACAGCTGATTCAGGAAATGAATAGCAATGAATTGATTCTTGGCTTGGTGTGCTGCTCAAGTCCAAGCGAAGTCACGAGTCTGGCTCCATATAAGTCCACACCTCTGCTGGTTATCTTAGCTTATCATAAAGACTGGAAATAGGGGGAAACTGCGAGCTTTAGTCTGTCCAAAGGTAACAAATCCCCCCCCATCGGCCCCTCTAAAGATCATTACTCAACACATAACATCTAATTTGTTTAACCAATAACTGAAGTGTGAAAGCTCCTATTTGTGATTTTGTGTGTGGGATTATATTTTGGCTCTACAGGTTGCCTGGAAACCTCACCGTGACAACAAGAATCCAGGTTGCTGGCTCCAGCTTCATACTGAACTGACAGATATGAGTGGTGTCGAAATTATCTGGAGTAATTTTTTTTCCAACTGGCGCTCAGTAATATAACATTAGTTTGTCATGGTTCTCTCCTGCAACTTGATTGGATGCAGCCAGATTGGTTCAAAAGTGGATCTGGGGAATTTAGGGTCAAGAAGGAATAGCGTTAACATCAGTTGATTCAGGAAAAAAAGTACTGAGAGTTGAATTGTGGCACAATTTTTATATAACATACTTATCTTTTGGCTCGTTGTAAGATATCAAATATTTTTAGGTGAAAAAGCTCCGAGTAAAATCACATGTCATTGGCGTTAAAGTCCAAGTCCAGTTCCAATCTTGTTTAACTTTGTCAAGTCAGAAGTCATTAAATTTGGGACTTGAGTCTCTAGTCAACTGATTTGAATCCACACTCCTGCTGGTTGTCTTAGCTTAGCACAAAGACTGGAAACAGGAGTAACCACTAGCCTTTTACTCTGTCCAAAGTTAATAAAAATCAGCAAAGAGGCATCTATAATTCCTACACAGGGTTGGCTCTGATTGAATTTGAAGTTTTAAATTAGTCAAAAGCAAGAACACAAAAGGAAAAAAATGAAGAATTTCATCAGCAGAGATGCTACCTTTTAGGGCAAAAAGGGGAAACTGATGTTGGAGCTTTTTTGCTGTGCTAGTCAACTGGAATGGATGCTGTTTTTGCTTTCCATCCAACATTCATTTTTCACAAGGCCATTACTCTGCATGAGCATGTGTAGGGCAACAGACAGGGAGAAAAAAAAAACCCTTCCTAGATCAGCTGAAAGAGACAGGCTTCCTTCAGCCCAAATGTGACCGTATGACTGATGACCACGCGTGGCTTCTTCGCTCAGTCAGTGACCCCACGCGCTAGGAGTGCTGGTCATAGGAAGGTCAGTGGACTGTGAGAACGGCGAGAACAGGATGGAGGACAAGTAGAGCGAGCATTCCCTCCCGGCCGACATTAACTCACACTGTAACTCCGGCACATCTATTTGTCTGTCTGTCAGAGGGAGGATGGAAGCCAGGACTGTGAGCCTGGCCTGATTATCTTTATGGTCAGCAGCCACAGAGGTCGAAAACTTTGGCTGCTTTTGTTTATTCCCTTTGGCACCCCAGAGTCTTGAGAAAATGAGATTTCACTGAACGTGAAGGAGAACATTTGCTTAAATAGGTGAAAGGGAGAGATTGTGAGCCAGAGAAAAAGACAGAAACACAGACAGTCTGATGGAAAGAGCACACAAAGGGAAGATGGAGAGAGGGGGGGTTTGGCTAATGCACACTAAAACTAACTTTTGTTCTCCAAAATCCTCAACTTCTAAAAAAGCCACATTTTCTGGCAATTCATATTCAAATGATTTCTGTCTTGCACTTGTGCTACCGAGTATAAAAACATATTATTCCTTATAGGCATACAAGTCAGTTTCATAGCTGCATTTCAGCAATACATGAGCACCCAGAGGTAAAGTTATTTTATTCTGCTTATTGCTTATTTCCCCCAAGCATACAACAAATATGACATTATTGCAATCGTTTTGAGAAACAGGGGAAGACAGAGTGGTTACAGGCTTCCAGACGCTCCGGTTATTGTTGCCATACATTAACAGTTAAAATTCCACTGCACACTGAAATTACAGCACTTTGTTGATTTGTCTTTTTAATTTCAAAAGCTAAATGCTAATAAACAAAGTGGGAACCATGAGGAAGTACAGTAGTGAAATGTTATGTTTGTTCATTTGTCTGTTGTATGAAACTTTTACAATTAACATGACAAATTCTGTAAGTGTACAGAGGAATATCCAGTATCTAGTACAAGTGCTGCAATATTGTTGTGATGTGAAAGTCTTCCAGCATTCTGTATTCATAGTCAACTCCAACCGGATTACCACGTTGCGATCGTATGCCTCCACCAGCCAGTCAAGTTGCAGTTTACGTCGATATCTCATACACATACATAGTGAAGGCGTATTTAATAAAATGGAGCGTGAAAACAGAAGGTGTCACTATATTGAAACACGGTTTGTGAGATTACAGTTACCTTCAAACTTTGACCTCTAACCACCAGAATCGGATCAGTTCATCCTTCAGTTCCAGTGGACATTTGTGCCAAATTTGAATTCCGTCAAGGCCTTGACTTTTGACCTTTGACCACCAAAGTCTTATCAGTTCAACCTTGAGTCCAACTGGATGTCTGTACCAAGTTTGAAGAGATTCTATAAAAGCATCCTTGAGATAACAGGTTTTTAAGAACGAGACAGACGCACAGCCCGAAAACATAACGCTTCACGCCAAGGCTGTCACCAGCATGGAGCCAAAAGAAGCTATTAGTGATAGTGTTTGGAAAATCTTTTCACCACAGAGGCACAAAACAAAGTTGCATTAAGTTTGTATGGTATCCAGTAACGCCACATACTGCCATCTAAACAGCGCTTCTTATGTCTGACTGAGCTATAGTGCAGTCAGGGGCAGACATGGAGAAAACATGAGATCATGCTCATATTCAAGGATAATAATTTTTCTAAATTTTTTCACAAGAAGGATGACTGTTGGATGCTGGAAATAATACAATAACAATATGAGCTTTCATTTTATCAGCCGTCTGGAATATGTTGAAAAATGCAATAATGTTCTGGTGCAGAAAGCCTTGTATTACGCTATTTTAAATGTTAGAGAGAAGTTACATAAAGGTTTGAAAATTAAACACACGGCCTTGTCTAACTCCAAACCTCCCTCTGTTCATAACTTTTAAGGCAATCTTATCTTAAAAGACGCACAGGCGCCTGTTACATTGACAGACTGGCATTTACAGGAAGAATAAAATGAGTTATTGTTCAGCCGTTGAATTGTTATTTTAACACCAACATCTTGCACACCGGGTTCATAACAATGCAAGAAAAGGCTCTTTAAAGATGACTCATATAAAAAAGATGAAAAACAACAGGGTGAAGGCTGTCTGGTTGTCTGTTTGTTTGCTGTCACATCATCTGGGACACAAAAACAGTCCACTTGTTTTTTAAAATCCTGAGCACTAAATCTCAGCTCCCGCGGCCTCTGACAGGTTGGTCGAGTTTGGATCCCGGCTACGAAAACAAACCCCACTCCCACTCCCTTGTCAGCTATCATCCAGGGTGCCTAGGAGCAAGGCAGCAAACCTCCAGCTATCTAAAAGGAAAGCATGATCAAACAAAAATGCATGTACATTTGACTCCAAAGCCCAGCCTCAATAACAACCTTTACTGCAAAAAAGAGGGCATCTTTATCTGCAGGACCCTCTGTAAGCTAAGTAGTGAGTGATGGCTTGTCCCCCCGAGGAGAACTTCTGCTGACAGTGGGTTTCAGTTGGCTGTTGGCTGTGTACTTTGTGGTGAAGGGAGGGAGGCTGAGGAATAGATCTACCAGCTGGAGTCCTGAGACCCCCGTGGTCCGTCTGGAAAAAGGCTCAGAGTGGAGAGGGGAAGACCCCTATCACTGCACAAAAGATCTTTTAAGAAGCCATTAGGTCTAAAAATCAGTCTTCATTTCAATCACTTTTGTACTTCAAGTAGCCATCCATTTCCAAAATGTGTTTTGCTTCTTGTGAATTTACTTGGGTGTTTGACCTTCACCGTGCAGAATGATGAATGTGCAGCGTTTTTCTCCATTGCTGTTTTTACATTCAAGTCCTGAAAGTTCATCTGTGCTCACCTCAAGTATGAGTTTGAGAAGTGTACATCCAAGCAAGATTTTGTAACATCACAACTAGTTTGAAAGACAATTTTTAAGGAAGTATTCAACTTACACAAAAGTGATGTGGAAACTTGAAGCCTCCAGCGAAAATATATTAAGAATGGACATCTTACATCCAACAGCTCTTCTTGTTCTTTTGGCTTTTCCACATGACAGCCTTTATGCCCTTCCTGACGCAACCCTACCCAAGCTTGTTGGCCGGCAAATAGGAATGCACTGGTTTTTGTGTCCCTCGTGGCTGTGGAGCAACCCGCGGCCCACTGTCTTGCCCAAGGACACAGAGGAGGAGGTGAACTTCCAACGACCTGCTTTACCCATCTTACATTAAACCTCTGAAAAGAGAGCATATTTGCATATTCATGGTTTCTGCATTTTCAGTGAGGGAAATGCAGTTTTCAGAATTTTTTACCAGGCAATTTATTACTTTACAGAAAACCTATATCTAACACAAAATATTACTCAAGTCTAAGCAGTTTCCCCAACCGTCCCTACCCAATCCTACACCCCTGGCCTTAGGTGACAGAAATATTCATTTGGCTTCCTGGCTACCGGAGGCAGAGACTAAAGATCCAAGCTGTAGTTCTTCCTCAACACCAATGACATCACTTTGACATCACTGGTTGCAGGAAGAACTACAGATTTTGCAGCAGGAGAACTCAGCTTTCTTGGTCAACATTGCATGCACTGATGGAACGTATTGCCTCATTTGCCGACACTTACCACCAACACTGACTGGATATCCACATGAAAAGTGCTAAATTTTCCCTTTAAGATGCTTTCTGCAGTTTAGCGTCAGCAGAAATTGCCAAATGAGGGGACCTGAAAGCAACATCAAGTGAACTTGTTGTTGTTGGGCTTTGAAACTTGAAGGTTAAGTCGGGATTGAAGGCCTCTAGACCAGCAAAAATGCATTTCCACAGACCCACACAAAACAGAACTTTAAAGGGCGCCGTCCATGTGCATCTCACTTTTCTTCATCCTGAAAGACGGGACAAGCCTTTCTAAGAGCTTCCCAGTGTTACTGGTTGCCTTCAAATTAATTAGGAACATGGAGTAGTGAATCCACCTTATTAATTACTGCTCTAAGCTTGAAAATAATTGGAGCTTCTGAGAAGGTAATTCAAAAGAGGGAAGCTCCTTCCAAAAAAATTCCCTTTTGAAGGAAGTAGTTAAAAGGCGCGGGCTCTGGACAGAGAGGAGCCCATTTCCATGGCTTGTCTTTGAAACTAATGAATCACAGTATATCATGGCCTTGCAGCTGCAAGGGTAACAAGAAAGGTACAAAGGCTAGAGTTAACCTCAGTGCATCCGTCTCTTGGAAAGAAGGTTTGCTGGTTCTGAATTTTACAACACAGTGTATGTGTCTGTGTTTGAATTTTGCTGATAAAAGAAAGTTTATGTTTGTCTGCAGAAAAGAGAGAATTGAAAAGCAGAATATACTAATTTTTGTTTGTGTGAGCATTGTTTGTGCTCTCTCCACATTTATTTTCACTGCACTGGTCTGATTCGTCCTTGCGTCTCTGTTTCTCTGGGAATGCTTGTCTGATAGGTCAAATGACAAGCTGATAGTGTACTGACAGGGGATACAGATGTGACCAGCTGCCTTCAGATAAGATCATCAGGAGCAAGGCTCTAATTAGATGTCATCTCCACAATTATTACAGGGAGCATAGCAGGAAGCGCACACACAGTATCTCCTCAAGCTTTAACACCTTAGTGGATACAGAATTCAAATCACCAGTTTTATCGTCATCTCCTCCTCTTTCTTAAGTATGTTGAATTCCTCCCTGGCCTCCCGCATTTCTCATCTTGTCTTCTTTATCCACCTATTCTTACTCCAGCTCTACAATGAGGGGATGTAAGGATGCCGGGCTGCCGCGTAACTATGGGAACAAAGTATTTAATGGGATCTTAACAAGCTGAAGCTTTTATTTTTATCCAGTTAATCATCAGAGACTTGGAGGCTCAAGAAGAATGGCAATTATTGGCTTTCAATTGTGTGGTAAAAATCACATTAACTACTCATAAAGAATGTTTAAAAGATCTGAAAGTCTTTAATTGTCTGTACATTTTACTATGGATATTTTCTGACAGCAGTGAAAAGGCTACATATTCCTGCAGAATGTCAACTTACTGTGACTTTACTGTGACAGAGATCGCTGCTGTTAGCATGTTGTTATCCATCTACCCATGATGCCTTGGGGTGAGTCTTTTAAACAATCAAAGTCAGAGGCTGTATACCTGATTTGTCATGTGTGGCGGTGTTGAACCATCGGTGTATTAACAGATGCTCTGATCTAAACCTCATTGTGAGAGCTACTAATGAACAAACACATCGCCCACTAAATGTGCTTGTATATTGGTAAAGCATCATGTTTATTAGGGTTGTTCTGTTACCAATACCAGAATCGGAAATGCCGCCAATAAAGCCTAAAATGCTGGGTCAGGTATTACGAGTCAGGGTGGGGCGATTGGCCGAACTTCAGCGGCACAGTACACACCCACTGAACTGGAGGAAGAGTGAAAGGAAAACAGCCTGATGAGCCAAAATATTTTCACATCTCACATGATGAATTAAGGATTTATTATCATCAAACCAGAGTTGGTGATTGTTTGAAAAGAGGAAAATTTGTTAAGTGTGTTTTACAATGAGTTAACAAGGCGTCTTAGTTCAGTTAAAGAGAGAAACTTGGATTAAGAAGGTGTACAGCTGTATTTTTCTGTTTAATAAGGAAAATTAGTGTAATAATATTTCCTTCCTTGACACTTAATGAGTGTGTTTTGCTTTGGTTGGAAAAAAATGGTATTGCAACATCTTTTATGTCAGTGAATGCAAAAATTCACCTTTGAGGAAGAAGGGTAAAGTCAAGAAGAGACACTGTTTTCATCTCGTTTTATGTCTGACTTATTGACTTGGGGAAAGATTTGATACACTCCTTGTCTCATTCCTGGCTTGATGACAAGAGGAAGGATTTAATACACAGTGGTGTCATTGGGTTTGACGTTCCTTAAACAATCTGTGTGTGGCTCAGCAGCCGTGGACAATAACTCTACAAACGAGGTCACAGAGATGTCTTTTTTTTTTTTCTTTCCAGAAAGCAATCATTATTTGTGCGGCGTCTTTAGCCTTATGTTTGTTCAGTTCCCCGGGAGAGGCCGTTTCCTGTCCATGTTTTCGGTGAGACGTCTTCTTTGAGAGAAGCAACAGGTCACTGGCCAGCAGCAGTCCAGCCTAAGATACAGAGTCAAATAACATCCCTAAAACCCAACACGCAAACTGGGACAAATTGTGTCTGGATGCTGTCCAGGCTGAATTTTGTTGTTATTCCAAACACCGGAGAGATAGAAGAAGTTTGCAGCCAGGCCTTTCACTCAGGAAGCATATCCTCTGCCTGCCCTGTGTCCAGGGAAAAGGCCAGATTAAAGTGTGTGCATTCACATCTGTGTGTGCTCCTATATGTCTGTTTGTCTCGCAGCACAAAAGACTGCAAAAGATGGATAGCTAAGCCAACCCTCCAGACCCCTAATGCTTAAGGCCAAACAACACGATGAGCAGGGAGAAACCCCAAGTGCAGGCAACCAAGTACATCCTCCACCCAGCTGACGAGCCCCAGGCCTCCTTTCAGTGATCCTGCAGTCCATTAGAAAGGGAAACCAGGATGGAGAGCACGCTGCCTGCTCAGCTTGGGACTCATCTTGATACGCCTGGAGGCCTCACATTCAAAGCCACAAAGCAGCGAGTGTTGCAAGAACAGCTTGGCCAGAATAGGTTCGATACCCAGTGGTCAAAGCTCAACAACTGTCCCCACTGACGCATACGTGCACGAGCTTCGGGGTTTCTCTCCCCAAGCAACCGAATAAAATAAAGCCTCCACATGAATTCACTTGCATGAAATGACAAATGGCTGAATATATACAGGACTCCTCTACCTGAGCAGACAAAGGGTTTTACAAAGTGTCTCATTCACCCACACATGCACCCACACTGGCCTGCTCAATGGGATTGAATGGGTTCAGAGTCTTGCCTCTAAAAATAATAAAGGAACAAAGGTTCACAAAGCAAATCCCATGCTAAGCTTCTGTTTAGACCGTCATCTGTTAACTAAAGTGACTGGAGAAGATGAGGTGATGCCAGGTTTTAAACTCAGCTGCAGATAACAATGATCAAGTTTATTGGTAATATTTTATATTGAAGTGTCTGTAATAAGCATTAGTTAATAGTAATAAATCCCTTATTAGATTCTTATTAACATTAAAATGCATTAATAAGACTATGTAATAGCACAGTATACATGTTTAATGTTAGCGTATAAGACATTTCTAAGAACTTATAAGAAACTTGTGAACAGATTATAGACTGCTTAAGAATGTTAATAAAGGTCTTATGCATTTCTCATGTTGCAAATACGTTTATTGACTTTAACTAACTTACCTCTTATGCCGTTTGGTGTTGCTTTATTAAGATTTCTACATACTTTATTATGCATTAACTAAGAGTGAACTATGCATTTTGGGGGTACCTGATCTAAACTGTGACCAGTGATTATTGAGGTAAATTAATCCAAACTTCATGATGTTAATAAGTGCATCTATGCATATGCATAGATCAGGTACCCCAAAATGCATAGTTAACTATTAACAAGTTCATAGTTAACTGCTAATAAATGCATAATAAAGTATGTAGAAATATTAATGAAAGCATAACAAAAACTTCATAAAGGTTTAAAAATGACATAGATATGTTATTTAAAGTCAAATGTGCTTGTAATGCTATTGCATTACAAGCACATTTAATATAAGCATCTTAAAAAATTGATGTAGCAACATGTCAACTCATTTTCTGCAAAGAAAATGTTAATGCAGTAAAGCTGTAACATATAAACAGACAGCTTAAGCTCTGAGCATGAAGAGCATTGAATGGTTAACACTGCGTTGAGGTTTGATTTTTCATCTGTAGGATACCCAGTTTGGATTAACTGAATGAATGGATGCTAATGCTGAATTAAACTTTAATTTTCACCAGCTGGACTTCATATTGATCATAGCGTCATCATTACTACCTCTGCTAATCAATGTCCTTGGTGAAAACCTGAACTTATTACATCTGGGGGATGTTTTAATACCATCTGTGGTGCAATCGGGTAGTTTCACATGCCACCTTTTTATCGTACGGTCAGAGAAAGTACAGCATCTACACCTGACTTCATTTTTAGATCATATCTATATCATTAGATCTATACTCCCTGATAACAAGTCTTGAGACAGAGTTGTAAGACGTGTATGTTTGGCATTGAACATTGGAATTACACTATTGATTGAAGTGTGTGAGTGTTGTAATATCAACAGGCACTTTGGGGATTTATTCACTGTTGATTTTTTTTGCATAAATGCTTCTCCAACTAACCACAGAGAACTGGAGAAGCTCCTGATCGAAAATGCTGGCAACTAAAACCAACACTGTCCAGAACACATGCTCTTTTCTTGTGGGTAATTTGTTGACTGTTTCCCCACAAGGCCTTGACTGATGATAATAAGAGTCAATATGTCCTTCATGTTTGTCCTTTCTTTATGCACACAAACATACAATCTTTTTATGTTGATATGACAGGCCAGAACTAATCAGTATTCTTATTTTGTAAGTTTTGAATTTGAAAATAGAGCAATACATTGGGGCATAAAATGGCAGCATTTCCGCATGGAGAGGGCCCTTGATCTTTCAGGCAGCCATCTTTTGAACCATAATACGGCGTGCCAGTTCGCACAGTTGACATGTTGCTCCAGGCGTCGTGCGCCCTTTCCATCCAGACAACAGGCTGCTTTCAAATGGATGATGCAGGAATATCCGACGCCCGTGTCTTCTGCTTCTGCAGTCCTTAATGCCAAGGAGCAGAGACGCTGGCTCATGAACACACAAGCTTTGTAGCATCAGGGATAGTTTTCATCATGTTGCAGGCTTTCCAAATGTCATCAGTGACACTGACACAACACAGATCACCATCAGAGTAAGACACAGCAATTTATTACAAGTCGACCACCAAAACAGCATCTTCTCAGATGACTGGAAATGGTAACACTTTATTTGACGGGCAGAGACTCTTGTGAAAAGCATCACTGCACTTCACCCATAACAATTTAGCCACGCCCCCTTTCATAACTCATTAATTGTTTCTCATAGACTTGGGGAGGCGTCACCAGTCTCAGACGAGAATTCCACTTTCAACTGTGTTATTTAACCCTGCCCATGCATGTTAGCCACGCCCCTTTCATAACTTATTAACTGTTTATTTTAGGCACTTGTGATTGGCACGATTTGGACTAAGCAGAGTTTATTTGTCATCAGGGATGGTTTCTTCTCCTCCTACACTTTAGCCACGCCACATTTCTTTACTCATGAACAGTTGCAGCAGGTCTCGACTTTGCATTAAAAATAACATAATTGACCAAATGACAACAGTTATAAACATGCATAAGGATTCTTTCACGTTCCTGACATGTGTCATGTCATCCCTTCAAATAAAGTGTCAGTGATTGCAAAAGACTATGGAACAGTTACAATGGTACACTTATTTTTTGAGCTTGATATTGTCACTGAGAGGCTGCCACACTTAAATATCACAAGGAAAAATAATACAGGATGAAGTCAATAGTTCATGACCTCTTGTGAGCATTTGTCTGTGTTAAATTCACTGATTTAATATAAATGGATGGATGGTATGTGACAGCTCTGCATGCTGCTGCTGTCAGATTTGAAAGATAAGAATATCTGAATATTTTTGTAAGAATAATAATAAAACTGACTGATATTTGCTGCTCAGAGCTTGGAATTTAAGTTTCACACATCAAACTGGGTATAAAAGGTCATAGATTGTAGCTTAAAAGTTTTTCTTCAGTGTTTAAGAAGAGTTTCACTACCTAAAGCTGTTTGAAGACAAAGTTTGGTTTATAAAGCCAACACTGTTACAACAGGGATCGAGCTGAAGGTTAAACATAAGACTTTCAAATGTCAAAGTAATAACTCTTACAATAAGTCAGTAATCATGCCAAACACAGTACAGAGACTTAGGAGATTTGTTTTAAATAGTAAGATCGTCTGTTTCTATTGTTTTTGGCCTTAAGTTCAGCCATTAAAGGACGACTTCTTCCTCTCCGAGAAACAGAAACAAAACAATGTAATCATTTCAAGCAGTTTGAGATAACATTTTCACGCACCCCAGCCTTCCCGGTCGACCTCTACCACTCTATATTACCCTCCAGGGGTGACGTGAGTTCACTCTCTGAGCGTGTTCACCTCTCGATACAACAGAAATGATCGCATTCAGCTGTGCAGCACACATCGCTCATGTTTTGTTGCCAGCCATATTTATTAACCTGAGACCTGAGAAAACAGAAATAAATCCGGGGGTTTAATTCAAATCATTTCATTCTGGACCACATTTAGTCCTCCTTTACTGATGCCGGCTGTGTTTGAACAACTGGATTTCATCAGCGGCACACGGCCCGTCTGCCAGCAACCTCAGACAAGACCCCTCACTTAATGTCAGCACAGCAGGTTCAGTTCTGGCTCTGGTGCGCTGATCCGCAGTGCAAACTCACCCGACGACACACATCCTCATCAAATCCCAGCCCTATTTGTTATTCGTCTTGTCAAACATGCCTGGCATGTAGTAGTTTCTATTTTTATTTTTTTGAAGTGGTGTTTTGACTGATCGCAGAAGTGTGTGAGAATTCACAGATGATGAAAATTCAGCCCTTGCCAGCAATTAAACCTTGTTCGCCAAACGTGCTGTAAGTGGTGAGAGTAAATCCTGACAGAATCTCTGTAAAAGCCAGTCAAGCTACTATTTACATCCATGTCTAGCTCAAATATGTAGTGAGGACTTTAAAATAAGGTATTAAATGTATTTTTTTTTTCAAAATAGGAGTCATCACTCTACTGACATGTATGATCCCAGTGAATAATTTCCACTGAGAAACATACTGTCTTTACCTAGAAACTATTTTTACAGGAGTACAGAGAACTGACAGTATGTCACAGTCAAGTTGACCTTTGATCTTTTGGATATAAGAATGGACTGGCCTTGTACGTCTAATCAGTTCATCCTTTAGTCCAAATAGACATTTTACGTTTAATGCTATGGGACAATGACGACAGCCATGCTGGATGAGGATCACGCGGGCGATGCATGGGAATGAGGCTTGATTTTCCACTGCAGCGAATCACAGGGGAAAGGTTTGGTTCCCATTTTAAAATGAAATGTTTTTACTGTAACAGAACATAATTCCCTGCTATAAATGAGGCCGGTGAAAATTTGACAATCTGCAAGTCAGCTTTGCAAAATCCCCACCTGTGCGAAGCAGGAATGTTATTCAACAGTGTGATTTCCCATCAAAATATTTTCAAAGTAGGTAAGCCATAAAATTGCGGTCGCTGGTGTTGAAAGCTTTGTCCCACAGACTGCAGGTGGAATTTACATATATTAAGTCTGGAAAACAAGTGAGATTCATGGCTGACTCTGACATAAAAACCTGTCCGCTCGCGCTCTCTGCGCTTCTCTCTCCGTTTTTCTCTCTATCACACAGACAGCTCTACTTGTTCCTGGTTGCTCATGTGTGGCAGCAGAGCCGGATGGAAAACATATTGCTCCATCAATCACGTCCCATTCTTCTCCGCAACACACTCGACTCGGAGGCTGTCTGAGACCGAGGCCACATCCGCTCAGCCCTTGTGTAAAAATGCAAAGATGACAAATATTCTTCCCGGGCTACGTCAAACTGTACCTATTCTGATATCCTGATCTCTTTCAAATGATGCTCCCCCACCTCACCAGTCCTCTGGCTGACGCCGTGTTGACAGTAGAGCGAGGGGTGTGCGCTGTGTTCAAACAAAGCTCCCTTCTCCCCTGTGTTATGCCAATAGATCAAATAAAAAGATACAGGGAGAAGAAGGAGGACGATGTCGGTTTTCATCAATGTCTGGCTGATGTATTCAGGAATTCCTATCTTTCAAGTCTTTGTTTCAGCACACGAGAAGACCAAAGCGTGGAGGAGAGTGCTGCCATGCCGATACTAGCAGACTTCCTCCTTCTCCTTCCCTGGCGGTTATGTGTGACACATAGCTTGGCCACAGCCCCAGCTGTAGCCCCTGGGCAGTGCATATGTCACCCATTTGTACTCCAGAAAGCGCTCAGTTCGGAGCTGAGGCCAAGTATGAATGGAGGGAACACTTACTCGTTTTTCTCCAGAGCCAAGAGCAGCTGTTCACCTTCCGCTTCAATCAGGAGCTTCAGTGATGCAGGGTGACTCTGATGAGACAACAGAGAGGAGAGAGGATAAGAAAGATTGGTTCTGGGGGAAGCCAGACATGGGCATGGGCTATACAACTGAAAAATGTATCATGTTAAGATGTTTCATTTCAGTGGATATTGATAATTATTGATGATAATCAGAATCTTTAACAAAGACCCAAAGAAAAAAGGTGGAACTGTATGACTTTATTTTGATTTTAACCACTTTATTTATCGAGGCACACATGTAACAGGTTTAACTGACATTGAAACTGACGTCAATTTCAGTAACAGTGTATTTGAAGTGGTGTGCATAAGACTGTGATTACACTGTCATAACCATGAAGGAGCCTTTATGAATGATTATATCTGTTTTCATTAAGTGTCATTCGGTTAAGTATGTCATTTTTAATGCAAAGTCGACTTTGAGATGTCTCTGTTATGACAATTTGACTAAATCAAGCCAATCATGTCTTTGTTATGACTACTTTGACATTAACCAAGACACAAAAAAGTCTTTGTCATGACAGCTTGACAATATCAAACTAGAAGAAACTGTTTGCCTCTATGTTTTAACATTACGTTAAACTGTCATATGTGGGTGGTTTTGACACTGGGTGTCATGAGACGATTATAAGTGTTTAACAGTGTATAAGTGTTTACTTTTCAAGTAAAGTGGCACTACCTAGACTTGTTATAAGGATGTCATTAAATGTTATGAGGCTGGTTTGATGGCAAAGAACAGTTCCAAGGTGATTAAGCTTACAGAGTTAGCTGGTTAACAGGCAGCGGCTAGTTTACAAGTTGCTTAAAAAGGCTAAAGCTTATGTGCCGTTATCTGTAGCTTGCATTAGCTAGTTAGCTTGGTTAGCTGTTTAGCTAATCGCCTAATTAGCTGACTTAGCCCAAAAGTATCAGGAGCCAAATCCAGCAACATCGGTACTCTATTCCCGTCAAACTGACCACTGTCAGTTTTGAAGGCCATGTTTGCCGGCCATGTTTACCGAGATATCTTAGTCGGGTCAGACACTAAACACATCCTCTGAGGGTGATGGTGGCCAATTTGACAGGGAATACAATACCAGGATGGTTTTCTTGTTGGGTTTAGCTCCTGGCACTCCAGGACTGAGTCAGCTAATTAGGCAGCTAGCTATACGGCTAACTAAGCTTACTAACTAATAACAGCAGTTAGTCTGCTTTAGCAAAAAGCAGTTGTAATAGCTAACTGATATCTGTCCATCAACTAACTCTATACGCAAATTCACCTTGGTATTGCTCTGTCGTCCAAATGGTACCACCTTAGCTGAAGTCCAAGAAATATTTCATGACACCATTGCAAAAGCATTTGACAGTGTAATTAAACTTAATGGCATCTTTATGACAAAAGTGTCACCAAGATTTCCTCACCATCTTTATTCATTCTCTCATTCCATGCTTTCTGTGTTGTTGTGTCAGATGTTGATGGTGCAACTGAACAACACAGCTTTAAGTGATGTGGCTGTTTGTGCATCACTCGAAGTACGTGCCATTATCAAGGAATATGATGGCTATTTATGGGCCTACATTATGTGCTTTCATGGCAGTTAGCATTTAATGCATTTCAGTGAAACTTTGAACATTTTAGTGAACAATTTTCTTATTTCTGTTGATGTGGTTTCTATTGCAGATACATATCAGTATTGTTTTATTGCTCAGGTCCAGGGAGGCAGCATTTTGATTGAGGAAAGATGGCTCTCATTGCTGTTCAAGTGTCGTGGTGCGTTAGAATGGTTTAAATTTGAGAAAATGGGTGAAATTGGTGCTCTGTGTGGCAATAAAATGAAAAATCAGCAAATACTTCTTAAAACTTCATTTTCAATCCTGATTGAACTGTGACTGAGCCACCCAGCGCTGTGAGAAAACATACGAGACGACTGCTTTCAATTGATGAGAGCAGTCGGAAAGTCGACTTTGTATCTTAGAACAAGAGCTGAGAGGATTAGCTTTATGTTTCTATTCCATTTGACATTAATCCTGCAGAAAGCCACGAGCCTTCGCACCCCTGAGTTACAACACTGAGAGAGGAGCCATGTGTCTCTGTTAGAGTCAGATGAAGTGGCACAGAGTCATACATCACTTCTGTCAGTCGTGCCACGCAACAAACGCGGCTGCACGCCCACACGCGCATGCACACACACACACACACACACACACACACACACATCCAGATGTTAGCACATAACCTCTCTCCTCTCCTCCCGTGTGCTGCGCTCTCACTCAGATACAGAAACGCAAAAAAATCCTCCACATTCTCCATATCGCCGGGCAACCACACACACACACACACAAACACATCTAACGCAGGCAGTTCAATCTGGGTCAGCTGTGCAAAGGAGCGCTGCTCTGGGTTAAGTCATCCATCACCCCCCGTGGAGAAGAATGTCTAGTGGATCATAAGAGGATATGGAAGCAGAACACTTAAGGTTTTAGGCAGTATCATTGCACAAGCCATGTGAGACTGAACTTCCAGCTATTTTCTGTTCAGACAGCTTTCTGTATTCACACTCTGACCTCCTTCACACTGCAGAATGTTTATGACAACTTCCATTTACAACTTCATAGAAAATACAGTACACTGCACTCAAAGAAGCATAACGTGTTCCTCGACTTGCCCCTTTTGGAGAACCCTTTTTGAAACCTGGTGGAACTTTTCATAAAGGTTTTACTTGGAACCCTTTCACAGAGTTCTACTTCGAACCCGACATAAAGGATTACACCCAGAAGTCACGGTATAAGCCCTGATGAGAGGCTCTGCAGAGAAGCCTTCTATTGTGTAATGGTTCTACCCAGAACCCCCTTGTGGGTTCTTTCTACTTTCTAAGTGTGCTACAAAGAGCACAGCCAGGGGTTTCTACTGAAAAGCTTTTGAGATTCCAGTGATTTTATCTAGAACCCACAAAGAGGTTCTACTGAGAACCCTTTTATATTTCAAGGGTTTTACCTTGATCTCACCCAGGGAGTTCTATGGAGAACCCTTTTAAATTCCAAGGCTTTTATCTAGAATCAACCCAGGCGGTTCTACCAAGAAACCGACCCAGGGGGTTCCACCAAGAACACTTTTACATTCCAAGGGTTGTACCTAGAACCCACCCAAAGGGCTCTACCAGGAACCCTTTTATATTCCAAGGTTTTATCTAAAACCCATCCAGTGGAGTGTACCTAGAGCCCACCCAGGGGGCTCTAACGGGAACCATTTCATATGCCGACTGTTCTACGTAGAACCTACCAATAACCTTTTGGTTTTCCACCGATTTTACCTTGAACCAATCCAAGCGGTTCGACCTACAAACCTACCTAAACGGAACCCTGATTCTTACAGAGAAGTCTTGGTGAACTGTTACTTCAAGAACCCCAGCCCTTTCAGAAGAACCCTGCTGGAACCCTCCTTTCTAAGAATGTGCATGTTTGGGCTTGATATAAAGGGAGTAATAAATTCATATTCGTACTTAATTTCACCTTCAGAGAGTGATATTATATGATGGGAGGTTTGTTTTGTTTTCCGGGTAAAAACATCCCAAAGAAACCTTGTGGCACCTTGTCTGTTTGGTTAAGCCAGAACAAATTAATTCACAAATGAATTGACTCAATACCGCAACCTGCAAACACAAGCTGTGTTTTTAAGTCTGCCTGGCAGCCATGTATTTTGTTTTCGTAAAGTCTGGGATTATAACGCCAAACACAGCCAAGAATCCCAGATTTCAAACATTTCATTAATGTTCCAGTGGGATTTATAGTTTGCTTCCTGTCTAAGATGCAGATATGGTACAGCTGCCTTTGCCTGAAATGCACTAAACTGAGCACAAAGAGGTGATGGCTGCTGTCTCTGTCTGATTCCTGCACACTCTTGGTCCTGACACTCCATAAAGACTAAGATGCATTGTGCCGTTTAATGTTTACTTAAATTTGCATTGACTTTAAAGTCCTGTGATGCAGGATTTTCCTAAAAATGTGTATTTTATAGACTCACAGGACCCGGTATATATGACCCAGTAGAAGTGTGTGATGGTGTCTGTATCTGCAGATACCCTGCCCTCTACCTGTCTTTTCTTATTTTTTTGTGCCTGGGATGTTTTCGGGCGTCAACCTATTGGCACTGTGGAGTCGAAGTGGACATTTGGGCCGAGCTTGAAGAAATTTCCTCAAGGCCTTCTTGAGATATTATGTTCTCAAGACTGGGACAGACAGATGGATAACCTGGAAACATAATGTGATTGTGATTAATGTGTTTGTTTCCTGTGCCTCAGGATCAACACCATCCTGTCTGCCTGCCTGTCTCTCCTGCCTTCCTGCTTGGCAGCTCACCCGCCAACCTGCTGCCTGCTCCAGTCACAGTCCCATCACAACTCATCTCCTCTCCGTTCACCTAAAATAAACTTTCTAAACTTCATCAGCTACTTTGTCTGCACCCTGCACTTGGGGCCACTTTGTAAACATCACAATGATGTTAATTTGAGGCTCTATTTAATAGGGGAATATGAGAACAACCTTTCAAGACTGGAATGAGAAAGTCATCTAATTATACGCTTATTTAGCATAAATTCAGAATCTACAATCTGTTGCTTTGGAGCCACTTGATTAGATATGAAAGGTTGAATCTGGCAGCAGCACAATGTGACATCATCTCACGAAGTACTGCGGTTGCCACTCATATACAGTACATGCAAGTGCACTTTTCTTGTAGATTACTTTGTAATGTGACGCTGTATTTCTGCTACCTTTGGTTTGTCACAACATAAGCTAAAATAGTTGCCACTGTGATAGCTTTCCAGAGTTATAAAATCCTGTCTGAGAGCATTATAAACCTCTTTGCAGTGTTTAAAGCCTTCAAAATTATTGATCTGTTACTCAAACCACTCCCTGTGTTGTTCCAATGCAGGCCTGTTTTGGGTCTGAACCCCCACTAGGAGCCTAAAACTATTGAGGACAAACGTTTGAAATTTATTCCTGTGGGTGCTGCAGGGTCACTATATCCCCTGTTAACATGAAGGTGTTCAACAAACACCATGTCAGTCTGTCTGCTGGGTTATGAAATAAAGTGTTATGTGTACAAAGTTTTGTCTGATGGTGGTGCAAGAAGCTCTGCAGTCTCCGTGAGGCTTTCATCATAAGCTTTCATCCTCTGGGGAGAAGAGAAATCAGCCGTCTAGATTAGAAGACTACAAGTGGAAATTTGAGGGGCTTTTACAGCAGAGATCTGGGTCCAGATCTGAGTACACTTGACCCCAAAATGCAGTTCATTTGGTTAGTGTGAAAACTACAACGTGTCATTGACCCATGCCCAGGTCCACCTGAAAAGGTGGTCACAAGTACTGTTCATGTTTGCTCGAGTACTGTTCACATCAGGTGTGAAAGCTAAGTGTACTTAAATGGCAGGTTTTTCTACACCGTAGCAACGACAAAAACAAATGTAGAGTACTTAATGATGGAAGTGTACCCAGGTACAGAAGTACTTAACAAAGGATTTAGTTGCATTTGGCAGTACTGTTGCAGATTGCAACCAACTCGCCTCCCCCTCCCCCTCCAAATGTGTAGGAGAAACTGCAGTGACTATAAAAAAAAAACGCTCCACTCTGACCTGCTGTAAAAATCATGGCAGACTCATTCTAAGGTAACAAAAATACAATTTTTATTTTCAGGTGATTATACACTAATGAAAACTTACTCATGAATGTTCTAGTTAATTTCTGCCATTTTCTGTCAATAGATCAAAGTAAATTTTATACACTGGACCTTTAAAAGAAGAAGTAGAATATAAATGTATAAAACCAACTTCTATTATTCACCTGGGGTAGGAGCTGGCTGATTGGTTTCCACTCTCGTCCAACCAGCTGAAGAGGTACTGTAGTTCCATAGTGTTTCTGCTTTGCTGTTGGTCTGTGTTGAACAGTCGTGCTCGAAAGATTCCCTGAAAGAGAAAAAACAAACACCATGCTAGAATAGAAAAAACTTCAAAGTTCCGGCTTTATTCCAGATTCTCTCTGCATCTGTAAAACCAAACCATGTCCATCTTTGTGGACACAAACAATGGGAACACTGATTTTATACAAACAATGCTGATAATGAATTCCTCCCCTCCATTAAAGGCCCGAGCCCAGTGTTCATTAACAAAATACGGACACAACCTGACAGTACAGCTGCCTTGTAATATAAATTGTCACTTAAACAAAATGACAGTATTTGTATTGATGGCTTTTCTGTGTCACAGCACACAAATAATGCTCTCTGAATGCTTTTGTTTTTCATAACTAACAATTATCTGCGCTGATAAAATGCCATCTCCAATACATCTCCTGAACATATGTTCACCTCCTTTTTATAGACTGTCAGTAGAATGGAGGCTGTCTCCTCAGCCATTAAGACATGAATACAACAGCGCTAATCAGCACTCTCACACATCAAGCAGCGAGAGCCGTTAGCCTGTGGCGAAACCGTAACCACCCCCTCCGCCACTCAAGCTGCATAAATCTCCACACTACTTCAGGAGCGGAGAGTTTCGAGCGAAGAGGAACTGGGGTTGCTGCTGCTGCTGCTGCTGCTGTGATAACTCCTAACACATACAGGGCTAGTGTCCAGGATGCGGTGCAGGGATTAGACGTAGCTTTGGGGCATTGTTCCCAGCATGCTTTTATCTCCTCTCTCTCCGTTCTGACAGGGTGTTAACCGAGCTTCCGAATGGCTACAATTCTCGAAGCTCTGCTGTGTTGCCAGTCATTTAAGAATATATCCGTCCCCAAATCCAATACTGAAGCGTGCCGACGGGGAAAGAAGTGGCAGAAAAACATCCACTGTTCCAAGCAAACCTACCACTTATTACTGAGTCAGAAGCTGCAGTTGCTCTAAATAGTACATCAAATTTGGCTTCCCCTGGCAGTGTTGTTAAGAAGAAATAATCTTAAGTAGACTGCTTAAGCAGAAAAAGAAAAAGACGAGGTAATTTTGTAATGACACAAAACAAATGAACTTTTCTAGTATAAATAAACATATAAATTCAGTTAAACATGAGAAAACATGTTCAATAAGCTTAAGATATTAAGTTGAACTAACATCTAGGTGTGAATGTAAGCATGAGTGGTTGTTTGTCTCTATGTGTCAACCCTGAAATGAACTGGCTCCAGCCCCCCCGTGACCCATCAAAGGTAAGTAATGATGGACAATGAATGGGTAATTCCAGTATGAATTTTTACAATGCATGATTGAAAAGTATGTTAAATGTTTAGGTCAGAGGCTCCCAACCTTTGTATTGGGATCTCCCGCAAGATAATTGACCCTTCCTAAGCCCCGCCCCTTTTGCTCTGTGCCTCAATAACAATCAGTCAAGCTTGGTACCCAGCGGAACCTCTGTCAGGGTCCACTGGATGATAAACAAGATGGGAGAAAAGAAGAAAAACATTTCAGCTGCACAAAATCAAGCATTTCTGAGTCATTTCAGCATTTCTCATGAACAACCAGAGAGTTTAACCCTTTCACGGTACTAAAAAACTACCATGATCAAACGATCTGAGACAGGAACATCTTTAGTTGAGCTCCTCACAGTTCATAGACATATGCAACTCAGCATGCCGGCAGAAAAACAGCCAGTATACAGAGCAAGCCCACTATAACTGAGACAGACGCTGCAATCGCTCTAAATAGTACATCATGAGCACACAGAGAGTCAAAATGCAATCGTGAGCCACTGGAGGACATTGCTAACAGGGTTCCTGCAGTAATCAGCTCCCCGCAGCGGGGAAGCTGTTTCAGAGCTTGGGTCTCTTACTAACACAGCGGGGGTTGTTAGAACCATTTGTTTCAGTGCAAACATCCTAAATCAAATGTTTGCTTGTTTTTTTGTTTTCTCCCACTGACGCTCCATTGAGCGTCTCCAAACAGCAGGGAAACAGATTGAGTTTGAGGATGATGTCAGTGGACTTGTGAGAAGTTTATGCGTGTGGTCTGAGAATAATTTACGTATGTTTTGAAACTTCGTAACATTTTAATTTTGAGTCACATTGCAAACACACATAAACACACTCAAGGGGAAACACTCATCACAGATTATTATTATTACCAGCTCTTCCTTCGAGGTTCACATCCCGTCTGTCTCTCTGCACATGACTCACCCAGCTAAATTGCTGAGTCTGCTTATTATCCAGCATTAATAACACAGGTCAGGCAGAGTGCTCCCCAGCCGAGCTTTGTTCTGGTTCTCCTCTGAGGAAACCACCGCCACTCTGGAGTTCATCACACAGCCGCTCCAGCTGATAGCGGAGAGCCAGAGGTGACCAGCTCAGTCAGCAGTCCTCATCCAGCCCCGGCCTGGTGATGAGAAGCAGGCTCTGGCAAGGACGGGACGGCGTCACGCACACAACAGCGGGAGAAGCATCCCGCCCTCATTAGTCCCAGAAAACCACACCGTCTGGGGGAGGTGGGCATGCTGAGTAAGAGAACGCATGACAACTTCCGTGAAAAGCACGGATGGATAAACACAGCAGATGAGAGGAAGGAAAAACAAAGAAGTTTGACAGAGAAAGGTCATGTCAGGATTGCAGTCACGCTTGGGGAGTAATGGATTAAATGTAACGGGATTATGTAATTAGGATACAAAAAAGGTAACTGTATTCCATTACAGTTACAGGAAAAACACACAGTCAGATTACAGAGACATCCGGTAATTACAGTAAAACTTAAAACACATTTTAGAATAAAGAACAATATACTACTATGTGCAGTGTGCACACATTACAAGACTTTACAAGTCTAAGAACTTTTCAAGATTATTTTGTTTTTAAATCAGAAAACAGGAACAACATCAGAGTACAGTGACAGTTCTGCCTTCATCTGTGAAAACACGGCCATCATCCAAGAACTGAACATCTAATGAAAGAAACATAAAGTTGCTTAAGCTAACCGCTACACAGAATAACCGTTAGCGTTAGCTACGGGGACCAACCCCTATTGAGGCTACACAGACCAAAGGCTAATGTTAGCTAACCAGACCAACCACTAACATTAGCTACAGAGCCCAACTGCTAACGTGAGGTACAGCTACACAGACCAACCGCTACGCCGAAATCCAGTTAGCTAGCTAACCCGTCAGTATCTACTGCTGACTGTAGGTGGTGTTGTTGGCGACTGTGATGGTTTGTGGGTAAAACACAAGCCCCCAGAGTAAGTTTGAGTGTGAAGTTTGAATAGCATACTTAAGAAAGTACATTTAAATTTGAAGAATTGCTGCTGTTAATCTAGGCATAACGAAGAAAAGAACTGGCTAGCTGGAGAAAAAATAAACCTACAATGAACAAGAAACATATTGGGCTGAACAATTTGAACATATTTTGTATTGAGGTCATCCAAAAGTAATGGCAAGTCATCAAGTTACATTACTTTAATATTGCTATACTTGGATTAGATCAATGACTACACTTTTGAAAAAGTTCAATGGTAACTGGAAAATAACCCCGTCAAGCCTGATTGTGGTGAGCTGATTTACAGATGGAGCGGCCATCGCCTTTTCTGTGGTATGCACCACATCAACTTTGAAGATGAGGTTCACAACCATTCAGCGTTTGGTTCCCGGACTTCAAAGTCCACAAATGAATAACCATTTTGTTAATGTGGTGTGCTATGAGGTTTAATCCCCACTTATAAATGGCATTATATTAGTGGAAATAGTCTGCAGGGTCATTTTGTTTCCACGTGCTTGGAAGAGACATTCGGTAAAGTTGGAGCATGTCAGGCCTGTGGTGTGCGGAGTGTGTAAGTGGCTTTGTTAGCTAGAATGTTATAAGAGCCACCAGAAGCATTAAGGGAGCGGTAAAAGTGGCACCAGAGCCCAAAACCTTATTTATATGTTCAATAAAGGAGAGTGTAAACAGAGGTCTTAATAAAGTAGAGTTCTGGCCCTGATCAGCTCCCTTTATGCTCCAACGTACACAAGGAGAGTTTGTGCCATTTATATTGCCTCAATAAAGTCAATGCTAGGTTGGAGGATTGCATGTCTGTGGGTGTTTGTTCGCGTGTGGGTGACTGAAATCTGATATAGACCTATGACTGCATAAAGTAATAAACTTGGCCTCCCCTAGCAGCGTTGTTAAGAAGAAATAAAGTACTCTGTATGTAGAAACATTGTTTTGTTGCTTTACACACTATAATTCATGATTAGCTGCATATTCACACTAAGCATGGACTGAGTAATTTCCAGGTCAAAAGGCCTCTAGGCAACTGAGCTCAATTTGATTGAAAGGTTTTTTAGCCATCTAGGTCAGAGGTTTCCAACCTGGGGACTGGGATCTTCCAAAGGGTCACAAGATAATCAATAAATTGGCCTTCATCAGGGTTTTAGGATGACCTTAATGAAGGCCACAAGCCAGAATGCGTGGGTCTAACAATAAAGTTGCTCTTGATACTAGAAGTATTGTTGGAGTTTTGACTTCTTTGGCCTTTTTTCCTCCTCCATCCACATTTAAAGTGGGTGAAGTTGTGCCAGAAATGTCAAGGTTTTCTCAAATTTTTGCTTTTTTCTTGTGAAATATTGGAGATTTTAACCTCTTCAGGAGTAAAAAAAAAAAAAAAAAAACAGTACCACAATGAAACAATCTGAAAAAGGAACATCTTTGGTTGAACTCCTCACAGTTTATAGACAAATGGAACTTGTGATGAGGAAGTGGGCACCACTTGGTAAGTCGCAAGACAAAAGGTTAGGAATCTGTGGCCTTGGTGGGTCAGTCGCCAGCTTTATGGTTTTTGACCTCTTTAATAGTGTTGTACTACTCAAAATCACTCTTAAGACCGTTTTTTGATGATCTCAGTCAGAATCAACCACATTTTTCCTTGGTCTCGTCTCAGTTTCAAATAAGAAAAAAGATTCTGGATTTTATTACAAGACTGCCACCCCACACATCCCTTCACACACACTCCAAGAAAGTGAATGCAGGACAGGAAAATAACCTGTGGCTGTCTTTGGCTACCTAAACCACAGAGTTTGTCTGCAAAACGGCATCCAAAAGAAAACACACAGCAGTGTGTAAACTCTGCAATGCAATGCTTACTGACATCGGTGGGACCATGTCAAGCTCTTATCAGCACTTAGAAAGCAAGCATAAAGAAAGGTGATCTAAGTGTAAGTGACGCAAGCAACGCCAAGTAACTAAGTTGTGTTTTTGTTTGTGATAAACAATGACAAGACAGGCCACATAAAGTGATGTAGATAATAGTTGTGTAACATTGATTTTAGCTAATGTGAGCTCCAAAATAAAAGCCTACATAAAAGCTGGATGAGAGAGCTAGAGCTGTGACAGCACTTGGTCTAGTTTCAGTTTCAACACCTAAAAGTCTTGGTCTCATTTCTGTCTCAATACACTCTGGTCTTGGTCATGACTTGTTCTCAGTTTAGGTGGTTATGACTACAACACTGCCCAAAAAAACACAAAGCCTACTTGTCGCCCATCGCCAGCAGCTGCTGCGTCTGTGGGTTATGAGCAGATCAATCAAGAGTCTAGAGTCAATTTCCTTGTTTTATTTGAGTAATTTCAGACATGAAAAGGCAAAATGATCAAGTCATTCACAAGAAAATTAAGGTTAGAAGAACATCAATAAAAATAAATCGAATTTTGTGTGTGCAAATGATTTTATTTGCTTTTCCAATCTGTTCTGGTCTTAACATCTCACACCCCCTTGGGAGGTTTTCCTGATCCTCTGGTCTTGCAATACCACACAATTGGTGATCATGCCGCCTCCTGATTGTATGGGGGGTTCTAAATGTA
This sequence comes from Lutjanus erythropterus, assembly GCF_056507025.1. NCBI lineage: Eukaryota > Metazoa > Chordata > Actinopteri > Lutjaniformes > Lutjanidae > Lutjanus > Lutjanus erythropterus. The sequence goes on from NC_139333.1 coordinate 21,089,415, forward strand.
AGGTAGTTGCTAGAACAGTGGTGAGAATGGCTGCTAAAAACCTACGCCCCTAACATTTTTTCATCGACACACCTTACCACAAATGCTCTCCCCTATTATAACCACATAATGTGAACGTCCCATTGTGAAAAGCCACCCTTAAGACTTTGGAGTGGTTCGACAATAGAGATTTTTTTTTATCTGTAATTGTTTCCACACAGTTAGTAATGAAACCTGGGAGACTGTCCTCAGCCTCTATTGAGCAAAGCGTTTTGGGGTCAAGGTTGGGATTTTGTCGCCCACATTCACAGAAAGCAATGATTTGAAGATACGCAAGTCAAGAGATGCCTTGGTTGGTTGAAAAAGATTTTTAGACATCTCTGCAAGATTAAACAGTTGTTTCAACAGCATTTTGATTAATACACTTAATTCACTTTTGCACAATTTTTTTTTAAAAAGTTCTAACTTCTACATCTCACTGTCTTTCCAGGGTAAACTAAATCAGTGATTACTGGGGCAGTTTACATTTCCTGATAGCATTTCACAGTGAATCATTCCATGTTTTTTTCAGCGCTGCTAACTTAATGCATTCTCCACAGCCTATGAGCTGCTGGTCCCAGATGACCTTCTTCAGTTCTTTGCAGATCTCCAGACGTCCTTTCTGACTGCCCTTTCTTTCACAACGGCCTCCTCTTCCCTCCTCTCTCTGTTCCACCAAAACAAACCAACAACTGTTCAGCTTTATTAAACCCAAGAGCCTGCTTTCTCGCAACCGACCGCAACTCACTCCTTGACAGGCAAAGCATGAAATAATGTATTCATAACAATCTTTGGTTTTCCAACACATGGCATGCTGTTCTTTTCATCTGCACGCCTGATGAGGCTGAGCCCCCACATGTGCACAGGTCCTCACTGAGATAGGATACAGGCTACACATACGTGTACACATCAATAAAGAGCAGTCCTAATTACAGTCACCCTTTGTCAGATGGCTGGAGCAGGATAAACACACAAGGACACACTCCAAAGTCACTTTGACAGCAATTCTCTCCAATCTTTAAAGATGTCAGATTGAAAATGAAAAATAACGCCTTTGGCAGCTTGAATGAGACTCTTTGACATGCAAAATCTTTTGAATGGTACAAAAACAAGTGCGGAGGAGACACACTTGAGACGATTCCAGCATTGTTTGACACTGGTGGACGCTGTTTAGTTACACAGACCGCGAGAAGGAAATAAGAGCATGTGGAATTAATTAGGGCCAGAGTGATGAGTTTAATTTGGCCTGTTTCAAGCAGAACTATAACGTAACAAAGACAAAAAAAGACCTAAAACAAAACTGAACATACGGCTCTTGCCCTGATTCCATATGGAAGTGAGTTCTTGATAAAGGAAATCTAATAAAATGATCACTTTTCTGCATCAAGAGCATCTATCCACGGCCTTTTTTGTCCAGATTTAGTGGATGTCTTTAATCAGTGGACTGACCGGACTGGGAACATGATCCAGCAAAGTTTCAGAGCCAAAAGTTTGGTCTGACATCAGCCCATGGGGGAAAACTTGGTTAATGTTTATGGCTATTGTTCATTTAATAATGGCTGATTGACAGGCATATCACGAATTCAATTTATCCCCAATCAGACTGGGCAAATTATGCTAATTCAAACAGAATGGTGATTGGGGAACAGAATGATGAATGATACATTGAAGATCCATCAAGAGGGCTCTTTCATAAATGACCTTGGAAACAAAAGCGGTGAACTCAGCTGCCTTTCCTTATCTCATACTCTCCTTCATCATTTTCTCCAGGCCTCATCAATTATCAATCATTATTCTCATTATCGGCTATCGATTCTTATATTGATTCATTCAAAGAATATTTTTACTCTATGAAAAGCCCATCTCAAGTTCCAAGAGCCCAAAATGTTTTCAGATGTCTTTGTTGTTTTGATCGACTAAACATATTCCACTTCAATTTATTAATGCAGAAACAATTAGTCAAGTCATTTATTAGTGGATTCATCAGAGGCTTAATCATCAACATTTTGAGTAATTTAGTGAGGGAAAATGCCAAACCCCCACTGCCAAAATATGAGTATTTGCTGCCTTTTAAAATATAATTGAAAAAAACAAACAAACAAAGAATATCCTTGGAACTGTTTGTTGCACAAAACAAGCAATTTCAAGATAACACCTGGGGCTCTAGGAACTTGTGATGAGCATGTTTCACTGCAGTACATTCATTACAGTATACCAGGGTATTACGACAGTATGATTTTCAACAGAGTCAAAAATACAGATGCTCCTCCATTAAACTGATATGGACATGCTGTATTGAGGTGATGTACTGCAGTGCACAGCACACGCTACCAGAGGTCAGTCTCTCTGCCAGTGGAACAGCCAGCCGCTAGATGCAAATACATCCTGCAAACTGGTCCTTTACAAACACAAAGATTAATCAAAGATGAAATAATTATTCCTTGCAGCTCTAAATGATATAAAACAGAGAAAAGCAGCACATTTAGGAAGCAGGACGTCCATGCAATGTGCTCCTCGAGACTCGGTGCAGGGTTCATCAGGATTACAGAGCAAAGGTGAAAAGTGCCTGGTAATCTTGGCTTGACTCCACAGTAAACATTTGACCCATTAGGGGGACATTATGTCAACACCCTGGAGGTCACACTAGGAAACACAGAAACCTGCGGGTGACATCATGGTAATAGAAATCCGCAGAAACTGGAAAGAGGGTCTCCTTAAATCAAATCTAATAAGGTAGCAGTGAGTCAAAAGTCGCAGCAGTGAGAGTTGTTAATGGTGGGATTTATTGGTGGATGATTTTTTTTAGGGTCATAATCGAGCCATTTAACACTGGGCTCCCTCTTCTGGCACACAGCTCTTTTGTCTTCCTGTCTCTGTCTTTCTACCCCCACCTTGTACACTGAGCTCATTTACTGTCACACTAGCCTGATGTCAGCACATAATTACTCTATGGGAAATAGATGGTCCTGCAGCAAAAATTCCCGTCGGCTCAGCAGGAGGTTAATGTTGTCCGAGAAGCTGTGCCGTTATGCCCCTGGCGGGTGACAGCGTTACGGCCCCCCCCCCGCTGTGAGGGCTGTGCTCGCCGCCTGGCATGGAGCCTTAGCAGCAAAGGTCAGAGTTGGCGAGCTTCAGGAGCAGAACTGTGTGAAAGCTTGTTAATATGGTCCCTATGATGGATTTCATTTATAGCGTCCTGGAACTCCTCTCTGTCATGGGAAGCACATGTCTGGCGTACAGTCAAAGCACAAAAAAAAAACTAAAAAACAAAACCGCAAGAACCACAAGAGAAAAAAAAACACGAGGCTGCTGTGTCATTATGGATCCTCAAGTTATTGTACAGCTTTGGCTGCATCTCATTACCTCAGACAAGACAGTGGCCCTAAACGTCACATACACTCTTAAAAGTAAAGGTGCTAACTAGAACCATAAAGGGTTCTTTGGTTTGTCCCTATAGGAAAACCCTTTTTTGGTTCCTGGGAGAACCATTTATAAAGGTTCCACTGAAACTCATTCAGAGAGTTCTTCCTAGAATCCTAAAATAAAGGGTTATGTGTAGAACCATCTGTGAAAGGTTTTCCCACAAAACCCTCTATGAGAGGTTTTACAGAGAATATGTCTACGATGTAATGCCTCCACCCAGAACCCTCTCTGGGCGTTCTATCAAGAACCATTCCACCCTCTGGGTGCTCACAAGAAACCACCCAAGAGGTTCTACCAAGAACCCTTTCATAGTCAAAAAGGTTTTATCTAGAACTTGAGGAGATTCTGCAGAGAATTTATTTAAAATTTTCTAGAACCCACCCATGGGGTTCTACTGATAAACCTTTATATTATGGTACAGAGGTCCTTTGATGAAAAAGTTCCTCAAGGATTTCAACAACCCTTAAAGAAACCTTTTTATCAAAAAGGGGCATTTATTGGGTGAAAAGGGTTCATCATCTTATAACAAACCCATTCTTCAACAAAGAGTTCTCCAGAAGCAAATGGTTCTGGGTAGAACCTCAGCCTTTTAAGATGAACCATCTTGGAACCCTTATTTCTAAGGGTGTAGGTCAAGGATTATAACAAAAACAGATATCAGTGTATGATCAAACTGAAACAGCTCTGACACTTCATTAATTAATAAGTTGATCGATTAGAAAATTATGCCACAATTCCGTTCATTTGAGTCATTTGTCAAACAAAATCACAAAACAATCATTTTGCCTTTGAGAAGTGTCACAGAGAAGAAAAAATAATTTGTGCTCTCCATTTATTAATTCATCCTCTTATATTAGTAATAAGTGCTCTTGATTTAATGACTCATGCTCTCAAATGAGTCATTTCTGTGCATGAATTAGTTTGAACAGTTTTTGCCTCAATACGACCTCCTGGATTATGTGCAATTTTGAGAATTTGCTGATTTTTCTTTATCTCATTGTAAATTGAATATCTTTCATTTATTTTAGTCAGAAAAAAGGCAAGGTTACGACATCAGCTCCTCAATGTTGAGTCCTTGATATGATAATACAAATCAAGAACTGCTATTCTCACTGGGTGCTCAAAACCCTGAAAACAACCAAACCAAACTTTTAACAGTCCTGGGGTGGCCGAGGTTCTACTTGAAACTTCTGCCTATTTGATGGGCTGCTTGCCCTGCTCCATTTAAAAATACATCACAGGTCTGCCTGTGGAATATAACTCAGACAGATGCAGACAAAGCAACTGGCGGCAGCAGAACTTTCAGCCAATTTGTTAGGAACTCTCCCAGGTAGGAGGTGACCTGCTTGTTCCTGTTAACACATCTGCCTATTAGGAAACACATTGTGCTTTTTCCTTCTTGTTGCAGAATAAGGAGATGAAATCGGAATCTAGTCAAAATCAGTGTGTTAAGCTAAAAAGAGAAAAGTGATTATTGGACTAACAATAATCTGGTGGCTCTAAACACGATTTTAAAGACAAAACAACTCTGATAATATGTGAATGTTGGGTTTGCCACTTGGTCTACTGCCCCCAAGTGACCAGAAAATCAGTTATTGCTGTGATTCTTAATTTTGAAACCACAAACTTACATACGTAGAAAATATCTGGCTGGAGAGTCAGATGTTTTTCTCAGTAGACCAAGCAGGAGACAGACACACAATTTGTGTTAGTGTTGCTCCATGTCTGCTTGAACATATGCAGCTCTATGCTGACATGTTAACCATGACATCCCTAAAAAGTGATAATGGACCTTTTTCATGTGGAAGAATTTTAATATTCATAATTATAGCGTATAATCACCAGAAAATGTGTTTTCGTTACCTTAGCATGAATGGTGTTTATAACATCTAAAGAGGGAGTGGGTCATTTTCATGGATGAACTATTAATAACAGGATTCCAAACCCAAAGATGGCACCAATGAGACTTGTTCACCTGGTGCAAACATCAAAAAAGTTTTCTAGCCTCTTGGTTTACTTCTGCAGCCCACTGAATATGGTGTTTCTACCACTGACGTTACTACCACTGGCCCCGGCTATGAGTTACTGCAAGGTCTATAGACTGTGATGATGTCACAGCGTTTTAAATCACTTTAAATCATGTATGTGGAAAATGTTTTTTTGGCTACAGGGGAATTTTTGCTGCAATACTGGGAGTGTCCACTGGGGAAAGCAGTGATGCCAGATCTAGTTCCATTACACATGTATGGTCCTTTTCCATGGACTCTGCCATGTTGCAACGCTTTGCTTTTACAGTAGCCCAGAGCGAACAAACCTGGCTCTAGATACGGCCTTTTGTATTGTTTTGTAATGGGAGGGTGAGGCGAGGTCTATTCAGACTGGTTGCACTCTTCAAGGTGAAATAGCCTATAGTACTTTTTTATATCCAGTGACATCAATGGATTTGACAAAGAACAACAGATTTTGCAGCAGGAGAGCTCAGCTTTTTCTGTCAATATAGTGCACACTGAGGACTTTAATGCTTCAATTGACAGCATTTACCATCAACAATGACTGGACAAACACATACAAAGAGCCATTTTTTTCCTTTAAGTGAACCAGGATGCAGAATAGATTTATTTATTCATTATGCTACACCTCAAAGTACTGCAAAACAGAGCACAAGAACAGACCAGAACAGGCTTATAGACTGTCAGTGATTTTTGATGGGGTGAAACTTGAACTAACCCAGATAGATTTGACACTGACAACAGATATTTGAGCCAACTGAGCGCTCTGACCAGACGAGAGGGAAGACGCTCGGGGAGAGCCGTGCTGAGCTCAACTCTGACCTGTCTGGGTGTGAAAGTCCAATGAGAAAGTCCAGAGCCGGCATCGGGTTTCAGCTCGTGTGGTAAAGTTTTGTTGGGTGGGGGTCAAATGAGTCCAACGCAGCTTCGAAGAAATTAATGCAACACATGTAGGGTCAGGCCACATCAGCGCAGTCCAGCTATTTTCCCCTTCCCTGTATAAATATCCCCACTGCGGAGCAGCAACTGGTTGATCAATCTGTCTTAATGGACAAGCACACATCAGCCAACTCTTCTTACCAGCCTCCTGGGTCTCAACTATCCTGAACAACTCATCTGGAAGATCTGTATCCAGTCATACTGAAAAGATACTAACTGCCTCTGACTTGAGATGGGTCACATCATGGTGATAATGTCTCTCTGGGGGAGGACACTGTTTGCTAAAGGAATGTTTTACTACAGTCCAAAAATATATTCTCAGCTCAACTTTCATTTGTCTGAGCGTGCAGCACGCAAGCTGCATGCAGCGCTCGAGGCAGAGAGAGTCATGTTGGCTGAAGCAGTACAGCTGGCTAGTAAATACTGTCTGACACCAAGTGTGTCAACCATCGGAGGAAATCATTCACAAATGATCCCCGGCTAGGACAGAAACATGCACGAGACAGACAGGCAGAGGAAAACCAACAAGAAAGCTCAAGGAGCGCTGTCATGAAATATGTATGCCAACATGACGTTGCATAGAGCTCCATCTTTTCTCAGCAGCCTCAAATTCCTGACAGCAGAGACAAAAGTGCAGTCTGGAGACAGAGGAGAGACTCATAAAAAGGGAGCACTAATGATTCCCACTCATTATGCTTGAACATGAAGTAAGCTGCAACTAATTATTTTCATTAATCGAACGCTCATTTTGTCTATAAATAGTCCAGGGAAAATGTGAAAAATTCCACTCACAAGTTCGGAAAGCCAAAGGTAACATCTTCAAAAAGCCACCAGTCCAAACACACATTCAGTTTTAAATTATTCAAGACAGAGAAAACAGCAAATCCTCATACTTGAGAGGCTGGAAACAGCAAACAGTTGCCATTTTACTTGCTTAAATGGCCTTACTGATTAATACATATTTTTCCTCTTACTTGCAGTATTATTTATCCATGAGATCAGAAATCTTCATGGGTCCACCCAAGCCCTAGGACCTAAGACCCAACCCAGGAGCCATACGGATTCGGATCCACACTTTATACAGTCAGCTGGGTCCATGTTGGGTCCCATTCTGCTACCACATTTTACATGATGTGTCATACCCAAGTAGATCTGAAAACAATCAGGGATAATCAGACGACATTGATCATGATGGAATGACCTGCGTGAGCGAGTGCACCTGCCCAGGAGGTGAAGAGTCAGAGAGCAGACGTGAGATGATAGCAAATTTGCAATGCAAATGTTTGCATCCGTGGCAACGAAAGGCCAGCCGTTTTTATCAATCAAAAGGGCAAACAGTCAAAGTTATCTTCATTATGCAAAATGTAACAAAACGAGTTGTGTTTGTCATCCGTTACTGTAGCAGCAAGTGGATTTTTAAGCTGTAATAATGAGTGGATTGTCTGTTTCAGGAATAACTAAAAACCTGCATGAATCTGACCAGCTTTCTTGACATGGAGGATGGATTGCATGGATCACTGCCAGACAGAGGGGAGATGCCTCCTACCGTTACATTAGGCAAGACACAAAAGTTTTGTTTTCAAAACTTGAAAATTTACATTAACTTGTTAACAGCAATCAGTTGTGAAATCTGTGCCCATCGGGTCCTTGTTTCCTGGCAGGGTTGGAATCTGACATTTAAGGCTCTGCATGGGTCTGGGTCCCAGCTTTCAAATAACAGACAGGTCCAGTTTGGTTCTGGGAAGTACATTTCTGGGTGTTTTTGGGTTCGGGGACAAATTTCTGGACTCATAAAGACTAATACTGCCAAGTTTTTCTGCCATAGACATCATGTTGGTGCCAAGTAAAATAATATATTTGAAAAACTTGACAGCAATGTCTCTTTCTAGAAATCATGACTGGGTTACTCAAGATAATCCACACACCTTGTTGTGAGCAGTTTCAAGCTAGCTAAGCGGTACTAACATTACAGCACAATGTGCTGTCACAAGCACAAGCCTCTTATCTGTGAGTAAGTGCACACTTACTTTTGCTGGATGATACTTATATTTGAATGATGGTCTATGGATTAATACAAGTAGCCAGGTCATGATTTCTGTTTCCAAATGTTATTATTTTAGGTTTAAACACTGCAAGCCCAGTGCCATTATTTTCAAAAGAACTCAGACATCTCTACCGCCGATATTTTCAAAACTCAGCAACTCTCACAAAACAATCTAGATGAATTAATAGCACAAAAGGTAAGAAGAACAATACATGCTTTTGATTTAGGGGTGAACTGCCCCTTTAAGTTTTTGAACATCAGCTGATGGTTTCAGCATTTACAAGAAGTCAGGCATCACCCGGAATTTCACACTATTTGATTAAGCCGGTAAACATCCAGCCCAGCGGAAGATCGGCTCTCCAACTTTTCCGACCGTACACACACGAATGAAGTGGCGATGATGGTTCTCGACAAGTCTGAACCCACGGGAGCGAGCGCATCAAGGCCAGCTTCTGATGATGACGAACTGTTGATGAATAAATGAACAACTTCCTCACGCTTTGAATCCCACTTTTACACATTTGCCCTTGCTGGTAGGCCTAATTAATTCCCAGGATTCCACAGTGAGTGTCGTGACTGGCAGAGTGTTTAGATGTAAAAGCATTCTGTGTAGGCTCCTCCACCCACCACTGATGCACATAACTGTGTGTAGTGTCCTTGTTGAATCTCACCTGGGGCACGAACACTGGTGACTGAGATGTCATGAGCCACAGCCCAAAGCTTTGTGAGATGAAAACACACAAGCAAAGACTCAAATACACTCTGACATCACAGTGGAACATTAATTCCCCACACTCTTACAAATAAGGGTTCCAAGGGGTTCTCCCTGAAGGGCCAAGCTGCTTGTGAAGAACCCTTTTTTGAGGGAAAAGGTTTTTTTATATATATATATATGACTAGGGGTTCGACTGAAAACCCTTTTCATCCAAAGAACCCTGGAAGAAAGAGTTCTTCAAAGAGTGCTGAAATCCTCTTTGTTGAGGGCTTGTCAAGGGTTCTTTTTTTTTTTTACTGTAATATAAAATGGTTCACAGTAGAACAACCAGTAGAACAGTTTGTTCTAAGTAAAACCCTTGGAATGTACTCTGCAGAAACCCCTCAGTGGGTTCTAGATAAAACCCTTTAAACATTAAAAAGGCTCTCAGCAAAACTCCCAGAGTGTGCTCTAAATACAGCCCTTGCAATATAAAAAGGTGCTCTGTAGAACGATCTCGTTGGTTCTTGTTAAAACTTGTGAAATACAAAAAGGTTCTTGGTAGAACCCCATTGTATGTTCTAAATAAAACCCTTATTCTTGATGGAAATCCTCGGATAAGTTCTCCATAAAACAATATAAAGCAATTTTTGGTAGAATCCCATGGGTTCTTGTTAGCACTCTTAGAAAGTGGAGAGGGTTCTAGGTAAAACAATTTAAGATTTCTCTATAGAACCTCTCATAGGCGGTCCTGGGTGAAACCTTTCACAGATGGCTCTTTTGGGCTCTAGAAGAAGTAGAACTCCCTGAAAGTGGAACCTTTATAAAAGGTTACATCAGGTACCAAAAAGGGTTTTCCTATGGGGACAAGCCAAAGAACCCTTTATGGTTCTAGTTAGCACTTTTCTTTCTAAGAGTGCAGAGCTCTCCAGCAGCTATTTCACATTTGTTGCTGGGATGTCTTAACATAACAAACACTGTGAAATTTACAGCTTTTTAAAAAGCTACTTGACTCCTTAAGTACAAACTAAACAATGTGACTTTTATTTTATGTTTGCCACTAAAATAATCTGCAATTCATTTATAATTGAAAAAAAAGAAGCATGTTTGAAGTGCCTTGAAAAACTGATGAATGCTTAAAACTGTAGCTCCGAATGCCTCCAGTGCTGCCACTGATTACCAAAAAAGAGTTTCAGCATCATCAATTATACAGAGTCTCTCTCCTCTGAGGTACACAGTGGATGGACTGCGAGCTCAAATTTCATGCTTTTCACACAAAATCTATTGGAGAGAATGACAGAAATCCATTCATTTAGAAACACTGGAGATGTTTCATTTTGCCTAAAACATGTGTCCTGACCTGTAAGTGTGGTGTGCTAACAAAGGCTTCCATAAAACATGATGTACCCAACACAGCCAAGGGGGAGATGAAGAATAAGCAGTGGAGAAAAAGAGAATAGAGAACAGAGTAGAATGCACAATGACAGATGCAGACAGGATCATTTCAAGCTTGTTCTTCACGTTTCCAGATGAAAAGACTCTCTTTTAAATTCAAAACAATATATTGGCTGCTTTTACGCATGGCACAGCTGTATACATTTAGCATCTTCACGTCCTTTTCTCCTCTCTTACCTTCTGCAGATGTGGAGAGCACGCTGTCACACACCGATACGGAGACAGATAAAGCCTGAAGTGCTGTCAAAATCACAAACTTCAGACTCCGGCTCTCGGGATTCATGGTGCCCGGCTGAAGCGTGGACGGGACTGGCCAACTGTTTCACTGCAGCGCAACCATCATACAACCACAGTCCACCAACCAACAGCTGATGAACCCCCCCTTGGAATAAAAGTGACTTCCTGAAATATGATCAAGTATACGAGCTGGAGTGCTTTAGGAAATCCCGAGCGACAGCTGATTCAACTCCGTGCGCTCTGGCTCTCCCCATTCAGAGATGTCCAAGTCAGGAGCAAAAGCACCGCGCAGGAAAAAGCAAAAGTGAGAAATGGGAAGGAAAATGAAAAGCGAGCGATGAAAACATTGACAAACACACAGGCTGCTGTTGTCTCTGTCGCCCGCTGGAATGACATCAATTCCAGGGCAATTACTGAGGAGAAGTGTTGTCTTATGAGTGGGGACCATGTGCTTCAATGAAACGCTCCGCCAGGTCCTAAAGCCACCTCCGGCGTCCATAGTCAGTTAATGAGCAGCGTCAAGTTACCAGAAACAAGCAAAGTTCCGGTTACAGCTTTCAAAATAAAGCCCCAAACTAACTTTATCACTTACTTTTGCACAGTAATAGTAAAATAAATGATATTCTCAACAAATATAGGATAAAATAGCTTTCAAAAAATAATCAAATGCGTTTTTTAATGTTAACCCACTGAATTTTCTCTCTCCTTTTTGACCTATCATAGATTACACGATGCCACTTTAATTTTCTAAAAATTACTGATAGTTTGAGTGTGAAAATTTCTCCTTTTGTAACTTTGAAAATAGTAGTTTTTCAGTGGCTTTAAAAGAGAGTCCCTTGAAGTCCAGGAAGTGCTCCATCCCAAACATTTCTATATATTTTATGTCTAATAGTAGTAGTTGTTTGATGATATATTCTCATTTTCCTTTTTCCAGACCTTTAATGGTGCATTCACTGTGAGGTGCAGTTAAAAGCCCATTGTAAACGGAATATTTGAGCACAATATGTTTTGGGGTGTTGGCTGGACAGTGCAAGCAATCTGAACCTTGTACCGTCAGAACATGTAGGCCTACAGGGAGTCCAGAAAAAGCTACTAAGTGAACCTTGAGTGAAAATTATTTTGTCAAATTACAGATAAAGTTTTGCATAAATAGCTGCAATCTGATAGAGGTTCACTGTAACCCATGTGCCAATGTCACACGGTCTAGAAGATGCAAAGATGAAGAGCGCGAACCTAGCATTTTATTTTGAAGGCCCCTCACTCGATTTCCAGCCGTCCTCTTGGTATTCGTTGCTCAGCTTGACCTAACAGACTTGATAGGTGCACACAGCATCCCACACTGGGTGTAAATTTGAATTATTTAGTCCACACAGCCCTCACTCACAGATGTTATTATGGATCCATGTTGTTATTCAGTCAGAGAGAGCTGACAGCAGCATTGTGTGGAAAAAAAAAAAATCTGACTTGCACATCCAGTTGAATCTGTTGGCTCTATGCATGCATGCATGCAGCTCCTGGCTCTTCACCAAAATCTGTTCTCTCTGTACAGAACACGCACCAGAATCAGAATATCAGCTTTCAGATATATTCATGAGACTCACAGCCAGCTACTCAAGACTCAGCCTTTCAGGAAAGGCACTAAAAGATTACTGTACACGGGCCTACACATGGACAAGGCCCATTCAAACACTATGGCTCAATTCAATTATGCTCTTCAGCATGTGCACTCTGCACTGCACCACATGGCCATCCACTTCAGAAGAAAATGCAGGCAGATGTCCACATGCAGGCTGGATCCCTGACAGCTTTTTTCTCCTGCAACAGGAGAAAATTAAAGTACAGCATTTCAGGCTCACAGCACGAAGAGGTGAAGTCACAGCAGCACATCCAATCGCTGCCTTACACCGTTTGAAATATAGGAACTATAGGGTGCAGCCTGGTGTGATGATGCTCGGAAACCTCCATTTCTCAAACCTCTTCCTTCAGGATCAAATATGAATGGAAATTGAAGAACACTGAGGAGTGTTTCTCTGCATGCTGATTTTACTGGAACTCAACACTCGGTTGTGGGATGTTACAAAGAACTGATCTTTTGCTCTTTTTAAGAACCAGTGGAAGCTTGGAGGAAGATGATAAGGTGCAGAGAGGAGCGGGCAGTAAAATAAGACTTTCTGTTAGTGTGCTAGGACAGATAGCGCTCAATAATAAATCCCAGCTTCATGGAAGTTATTCCATCTAACCTCTGTGTTTATGTCCATGCAGTTTGGAAAAAATACAGCTTCACACAAGTGACTAGACAGACATTTTATGGCTACATTTGCAAGAAAAAAAAAGACATCTAAACACAATTCAAATATAAAATACATATAAAATGCATAAAGTCAAAGTATAAAGAATTCAGTTATTTTTTTAATGCTACATTGCATAGTGAAACATTTGGAAAGATGATCAGAGAGAAACAACACACAATAAATAACCTTCCTCAAACTGCAGTTATGGTTGATAGTTGTCTTTTTGCATGTGCATAAGACTGTCATTAAACTGTCATAACAATGTCATGACACCTGTCATAAACATGAAGGAGTCTTTACAAATGTTTATGGCCGTTGTCATAAAGCATCATTCAATTAAATAGGTTATCTTCAGTGCAAAGCTGACATTGTTTGTAATGTCGTTGTCATGGCAACCTGACATTAATCAGACCAATAATGTCTTTGTTATGACAGCTTGACATAAGCCAAGACAACAATGTCTTTGTTATGACAACCTGACTTTAATCACATCAAAAATGTCTGTATTATCACAACTTGACATTATCAAGCTTAAAGAAACTGACATAGCATGACATAACATGATTTGTCATGTTGTCATGATAAAGACATTGACAGGTTATGTTGTCTTAGTAACATTTTTGCCTTGATTAATGTCAAGTTGTCATAGCAAAGACATTATTGGGTTGATTGATGTCAAATTGTCATAATGAAGCATTTGCATTAAAAATGGCATAAGTGACTGAATGACACTTAATGACGACTGTTGTAAACATTCATGACAGGCGTCACAGCACGATTATGACAGTTTCATGACAGTGTTATGCACACCCTTTCAACTAAAGTGTTCATTATGGACCATAAGTGTTGTTTTTCATAATCTTCTAGCATCAGAATGAACACATGCGTGTGCAGTGACTTGGAAAGTTTACCAAACCAGTCAGTGGCACTCGTCTGTCTTCTCCGAGACATCGCTGCAAATTTAGATGGATGAGACAGCTGGACTATGAAAGAACTCCGACTTAAAGGCTAATGAGTAAAATAACAATTAAGAATGATGAAAAGAGCATCTGCTCCGTCGTCTGTTATTCAAGAAAAATAAATATCTACACATCTCACTTTTGATTTATGCCCAGCTCCATCATGTCGTGCAGCAGCACTCTGACGGAGCACTTTGGATCAAAACACACAAATCTAAATCTGCAGTGGGAGACCCAGGTCCATCATGAGACAAAGACAGAGACAAAAGCTCCATTCAAACCGGCACTGTCCATTAACAGGGCATTTCCAGTGAGAAGAGGTCACATTCCTCCATCTTAGCAGCTAATAGCTGGCACTGAACGATGGCAGAGCCCACACTCCAGGCTCTTCTCTCTGCTTATTGGTCGGATAATGAGGACGGCGGTCGAAGACTGTCCTGGATGGAACTGTGAAGCATAATGAATGATTCTGTCTTGTATCGCTGCTTCACATCACATGAGATCATGTGAAAGTGGCTGCGTGAGGACATCAGTGCTTTATCGTGCAGGGAGAGGTTACTCTGCATCCCATTACGTGAAGTATTCTGGAAAGAAAGGCAATCTGCAATCAAGTGAAAACAAGATAACGCTCATACACAGCATACATTACCGGTTCAGATGTTACATCAAAAGTCAGTGTGTTTACGAGGCTCAATGTGATATTTGATTAAATTACCAAAGCAGAATGCTCAGACATGATTTCATACAGTACATCCATTTTGGCCATCTTCATTCATAACTGCATACCACAAGGGCAGCTAGGACAGCTGAATCCCACAGATGAGCATCTGTTTTTCTCAAAACACAAATCTATGGCAATCTATCAAAACTCCAGGAGATTATTTGGCGCTGTTCTGAAGGTATTTCCACAATCTTGAAGGACTCTTCTGCTCCAGTGCATCAAATATACTCCGTCTACGGCACAATAAAAAACATTTTAAAGCCATTTAAAAGGTAACATCAGTATTTTTTCAACCCTATTTTCCCATGTTTTTTTGTGCCCCAGTTACTAATGGGGACGCCGGTTTTTGAAATCGGTCCAGTATTGAGAGAGACTGCTGCACCTGTCAGCAGAGAAACAGGCTGCAATTACAGATTGTTTTTTTACTGTCTGACAACATTATGGACAGGATCCCAACAGAAAGAGATCCTTTTCGGAGAGAGTAAGATCCGTTTTGTTTAACAAAAAACAGTCAATTTCTCGTTCTCGCCAAATGAAACTCATTAAAAATGCGTGGTTTGTCTTTCTGATGTTCCAACAATCACCAACTCTGGTTTGGTTGGGAAAAAAAAACCTTAATTCACCACGTGAGATGTGAAAATATCAGGAAAGGAGTGAGGGGGAGGAATATTTTCACGTCCAGCTCTGTGAATTAAGGGTTTATTTTGACCCAGAGTTGGTGATTGCTGGATTGTTGCAGTAGAAAACAGAACCAAGACACTTTTGGTGAGTTGAGTTTCGGAGTCTGGTGAGACTGATAAATCACCTGTTTCTGTTTAAACAAAAAGGATGTTACTATTTTTTAAAAAAGGTCACAGCCTGTCAGCAGCAAAAACATGCACTTTTAGTGGACTTCCTTTGGCAGTTTGCATTTGTCCACAAAGATTACAATTCAGCTGCTCACTCAAAACTGCTGGATCTGTATGACACGAAGAAATTTTTAAAAGTTTTGCATGGTTTCATGTGGGCTTCATCTGAAAAGATCAAGGACTTTTATTGTATTATGGAATACAGTACAGTCACAATGAGGGGAACAGGTTAAAAGTCTCTTTTATTGAGCATTAGAACATTTTTTTTATCCAGATGGGCTGAGGAGTCTTTGAAGGTTCTAGGAAAACCTTCAAAACAGCAGTAGGTGAGTTTAAATGACCTTCTGGGGTTCTGAAAGATTGCTATTGATGTATCTTTCAGAAAAACAGATGTTAAGTTCTGTGACGTTAACGCAATGCTAATACTCAAAACATTTTATCATATTCGCTGTCAAAGGACAAAGTTGACTTCATCAGTCTGTTGAATCAAGGCTGCAGGCTTTGTCATGTCATTGTTTTCATCTGCTGTCAGTCACTCAGCTGTTGTGTCTTTGAAGAATCTGATCCAACAGTCTCTGCAGCAAGAAAACAAAACACGCAGATTAAAACACTTGTGACAGAATGAGGGCTATAGATCACCAAATCCTCACAAAAACAAAACACGTTCTCCTCCAGCGTCGGGTTACGATCAAACAGTCCTGTATGATAAAACAGGGGTCGAGCCTGGTCCCTGTCGTCCTCTCGCCCCACACTGTTCAGGTTTCCAGCCCCTCTTTCAGGACCCGCTGGATCTCTGGCAAAGGGCCTCTCCGCCGTGTTATCTGCCACAGCAGCAGTGTGGGTGGAGCAGCTGTGTGTGGGCACCCACACTGTCTGCAGCTCGCCTGAATGGTGGCACTGCACTGTAGCTCTCTCTGCCACTGAAGGGCCTTTTGTTTCACGAAGAACACGGGCCTCATACACTCGGCAGCACAATGAGACTGTTCACAGCTTCTCTCCATAATGAGAGAGAGGGTGTGGGGTGCGGGGTGGAAGAGAGAAAGACTAAAATTCCTCTGGCAAATCAAACTCTTTCTGTAAATGGTGATAATTATTGGCCATGCAATAAAAAGCACTAATAGCAGCCACTTCACATGTTGAAAATGCCCCTGAAGTGCAGTTTTTGTTGGCTTTTCTAATCAAACTCACGGGAGAAGTGCAAAAAAAGTAGTAAAAGTTGGGCAGCAGCGACCTCTGGTGGAGCAAAAGACTCATTGTTCTGAAAGCAAAGACAAGCTCAAGAAATCCTTCAACAGCATATTCAATGTAATGCGACTCCTTTTAGAAATAAGCAGAACTGACATTTACATATTTTTATTTTTATTTCTTTGCAATCAGTGCAGCATCTCACCTCCAAGACCTGTCACCAAAAGTAACCCTACAATTACTCTGTCATAACTTGGAAGCTTTAAAAAACATTTATGATGCTTTTCAATGTTATTTTATATATTTTAATATGATTTATATCAATGTTTGCATATAAATTGAGGTATTTGCTGTTAATCTCAGACTGTGAATGTATTTTTTTGCCTTCTGATGGGCTAAACACACACAGGCTGTGGGACTGATCGCCTGACAGCTCAGCTCTGCTCTGCTTTGCTCCTGATTGGCCTCATCCAAGCACGTGTTGACTTCATCTGCCTGGGATCTTCCTCGTTTCTGTGTTTTACCAGATGAAAGTCTAGGAAGTGAAAAGCTGTTTCTTTAATGAAGTTTATTGCAAGTAAAAGGAGGGTCTGCAAGAGTTGTCTCTTCTCTTTCTCAAGAATGACCGTAACACCTGGACACCCTCATTGCTCCAGTCGTGCATTTAAACCAGGGGTCATATTTATAAAAAATAATCTTAGTTTTGTTAAAACTTAGAACTTAGTCTTAAGATCTTTTCAGACAGTGTGCTTAAGTATGATTCATAAAAGATACTGAACATAAAAAGCTTTCCTATGCAGGTTCTGAGAAGAAAACCTGTAACTTCAGTATCTGAGATCTATGAAAGTCAAACTAAACTTATATATATATATAAACTTATGTTTGTTTCAAACTCAAATACTCACATTTTGAAATAAACTGTTAGACATGAATCAAAACAAACATCTTGGAGTTCAAAAATTGCTGAATAAAATCAACCTTCACTTAAAGTAAAAGTGAATAATGATCAATAATTTAATATTTTCAAAAGAAAAATAAAAGAAAAGAAAAAATAGGGTGAACACTCAAAGATTCAAGTTAATCGAAAGAAAAAAGTTAATTATTAAATCAGTAAAAGATTATAGCTTGGCAAAGGTTTTTTAAGCTTATTTCAAAACTTAAGAGTTTGAGTTTGACCTAAATTTAGTGAAGACAGTTGCTTTGAAATTAAGAGCTTCATCAACTTTTTTTTTGTTGTTGTTGTTGTTATTGTTGTTGTTGTTTTTTTTTTTGTTTTTTTACAGGGAACAGCCAAAGACCAAAAGAGTGAAGTGAAGCATTTGGAAGATGAGATCGCAGCGATGGAGGAGGAGATTGAAGCCAGATAACCGTATTGTTCAGTGGTTTGACAAACAAAGCCAAACACAGCTTGAAAGTGTGTTTCCATTAATTTGTTTAAACTCTGAGATAAGATCATTTCATGTCAAAATATTTTTTTTTCTTTTTTTTTTTAAATAACTACTATAACTACTTTTCCTCTTAAGTCATTCTGAAGATCAAAGTTGATCGTAAGTCCATTTTATAAATGAGGGTCCAGGTCTGGAGGACAGGCTATCATTTACTATCACCTCGCCTCTTTTCAGCAACCACAGCAGATATTTCAGCTCCCAGCTTCACATTTCTTACATTTTCTACAATAGTGATACTTTTTGATGGTGTCCCACCGTACAAGCAGAAACCTCATCATGTTGCTTTAGATAGTTTGTTGACTATTGAACAGTAAACTGAAGGTGCTGTGTCACATTCTACAAAATTTAAATAGTCTATCATCAAATTTCATTCACGGAGAAAGAAGTGGGTACTGAAACTTCAGTTGAAAAGTGGAAACAGCTCACAGAATGCACGTCTCTCCCACTAGATTGCAAAGAACCTCAAAGATACTTCACCCCTCTGTGTGAAATTGTTCACAAGATCAAGGAACTCTGTCTCACCTATTTCTTACAATGTTTTCAACCTTTCCACCTGCCCCTACGAGCACGCCATCAGGGCTGTTTGAGCCAGCTAGAGCGAAGGATAGTTATGAAGTCCAGGCCATCTCTCTATTCACACTGGTAGTCAGAAAACTGTTGCTACAACTCTTGAAATCTGAGAAGATCACAATGTTTCATACGTGGCTGAAGGAATTAGGAAAATTAGATGTCAAATAGAGAGGAACTCTTTCAGAAAACCTGGCAACCCCATCTTCCGTCTGATTGAAAAATTTAAGTGAATGCTTGGCTCAATAACTTAATACTAATGTGACGAACTATGTCTAACTTCTGCCTTTCTTTTTCAAAATCAATAGAATGATGTTAATAAAAAGGAGTGACCAAAAAAATCGTAGCATCGGCGCACTACGAAAGGCGATAAAGACCTCGATCAATCCGTCAAACCCATCCACTCCCTTCTATCTGCATCTCTGAGAACGAGCTTTAAGTTCGGCCTTATTGCTCCACACTCTTTCCAGTTCGCCATAATGTCGGCAGACATTCTGAAGCCATTATTTTCAACAGCTGCACTGCTGTGAGGATTAAAGAAAAAAAAAAAGCTGTATTATTACCGCACACAGCCCTTTAGTGTTTGCCATTATTACTGCAAAATGTTTCACCCTTTTGCGAGGTTTAATTGAGCTTGCAGGAGAAAGGTGTGTTATTACTTGCTCAATTGCGTGCGGGTCATATACACAATTAATGTTCTGTTCAGTGTCTCCAGCAAGTACTTGTTAACATTGCGGTGAGCTATTTTGTGGTATTTGCTTTGTTTCATATTTTAAGGTATTTGGTGATTCAGTGCATGATTTGTACATGCATATAACTATTTCAGGGAGAGTCAGATAGGCAGATGTGCTGCTTAAATATTAAGAAATGACCACTGGAACATAAGAATCAGTTTGTGCATGAATGTGTGAATGTGTTCTATTTATTATACTACATATTTACCCCTTGATATACAGTTTTTTTCTCCCTTACATTGCGTTAACGTACAAAAATAATCTTATTATATACTTAGTTTGGTCTGGCTCTTCATTTAGACTGTTTGATTTCTTTAGGTGAAATATTAAAATCCATGACACCAGGCTTTTTATGGCTGCACCATTTTACCAAAAAAGATATCCTTGCCTGGGTTGAGACTTTTGAATCCGCCTACTCGACCGAGCTGACTGATTCTCTGGAAATGGAGCACAACGAGTTGACAGTTCTGCCTGATATCAGGACAGAAATATTCTAGACATCTTTTGCATTATTCTATATATAAAATCACCAAATTCAGCCCGACATATCTGGCATATTTGGGAAGATTTAAAAGAATAAAATGATGTGGGTTTGAATGACGTTTGACTGCAGGTTGGTGAGGTTTTGATGGGATGTGTTTTGACAAAAAGATGTAGAAATTACCTTTCTGAAAAGTTCAACTCGCTGTCTGTTGCTCAAACAAGCCTCCCTCTTCTTCTCTTCTTTTTTCCTCTTCATGTCTGCAAGTGTACTGTAACAAAAAAAGCATTATTTTAATGATTAAGTTTTATTTTTGTTGGTAGTGCTGACAGTTTAGGGTTGTTTTTTTTAAAAAAAATAGTACCTAAACATACTATATGTATCTATTACACAAAAACATTTACATTGTCATGAATTCAATGCTGATGAAATATAACAAAGCACATTTACTCAGATGTTTTATCTGACAGTTACTTTACAATTTAAAAGTTTTGCAAAACAGCTTATAGAAATACTCAATTAGTTGACTGACAGAAAATTAATTAACTATTTTGATCACTGTTTGAGTCATGAAAACATTTCATGGTTCCAGCCTCAGGACTGACTTTATTTACTTAATCGTTTGTTTATTTATCTACTCACCTACCCGCTCATTTATTTACTCACTCACTCATTCACTTTCTTACTTACATATTTATTTTATAGTGACAGGGGCTCTCAGTATTTTCAGATTTTTTCACAAGCCAAACAATAAATCAAGTTTTGGGGAAAATAAACAGCAGTTTAATCCACTTCAACCAACCACTGCAATAGAATCCTGCTTTTATATGTTAATACATGAGCAGTGTAAATCTGTACTTGAGTACATACTAAAATACTGTTACATACTAAAATATTACCCAGTTAAAAGTAAAAGTACTGGTGTTACAGAACACTTAAGTAAAAGTATTCCTTTCAGTAACTACTCAGAGTTTTAGTTACTTTATAACCACTGATGTTTTCTTTATTATAAATAGCTGCATTCAATCAAAGGAATTACAGTTTCTCTCCAAACTAGGGTTGCAAATGATAGCTGAACATACTAACAATCGAATTGTAATGGTAAATTTACTTGTTACAGACTATTTTTACAGTATTAGTACTTTGAAGTAGTACTTTTTAGTAAAATATCTGAATACTTCCTCCACCACTGGAATTCATTTATGTAAAAAAAAAAACAACCTTATAGTTACATGTAAGCATTTGTGGTACAGTCACTCTGTGTACTGTTTGTCAACTATATGAAACTCTATACTGTGTCTAGACTCACAGTCTAACACCTCAGAGTAACATTTCTTCCTAATCAATACGCAGGTCTGTCAGAAAGGAAAATAAACAAGTGAGAGGTGGAAGAGAAAAAAAAGACAATCAGAGCAAAAGTCTTGGCTGTGAAAAAAAAGAGCAGCAGATTCAGTATGGAGATGTCAGAGATAGCGGCCTGGCCCTCACATGAGGAAGAAATACAAGAGATAAGGGTGAATCTGCCTACAAAGAAGAGGCATCTGACAGTAGAGACTGAGATGTGAACTCACCGCTTGGATCTGAGCTGCATCTCTTTCCCAGTAATGGCTCTATCTCTGGGTTTGAAAAGGTTATCTGGAAACATGAGCGCGCGCGCACACACACACACACGCACACACACACACAGACACACACAATCCTGATTAAGTTGAAGCATGGCAGTGAATCACTCTAGCTTTTCCTGGTATTTGAAGAGACTGAAAGCCTCCTCTCTTGCAGAAAAAAAAGATCATATTGGA
Organism: Lutjanus erythropterus; assembly: GCF_056507025.1. Classification (NCBI taxonomy): domain Eukaryota; kingdom Metazoa; phylum Chordata; class Actinopteri; order Lutjaniformes; family Lutjanidae; genus Lutjanus; species Lutjanus erythropterus. The sequence continues at coordinate 21,111,267 of NC_139333.1, forward strand.
ATGTCCAGATAGAGCAGACAAGATTATTTCAAATAAAAAATAAGACATTTTATATACATTTTTAAACTCTCTGAACTGGTTTAAATCTGTCATTTTCCCAGCTGCCATTGAGCCACTGGTGTTTGTTCATGTTGTGGCCAGTAGAGGGCAGAAAGCGCTACATAATCCTTGTCACCAATCTTTAAATTCTTTATTGTTTACTGTGCAGCCTGGCACTCTGAATAGAAATCTCATCAGACAGAACACTGCATCGAGAGCTTAATGACATTTGAAGGTCACAAAAATATTTCCACTGAAATCCAATGCAGGCAATCAGTCTGAAACCTTGTTATTCAATAGAGGAGCACTATATATATATATATATATATATATATATATATATATACAGTACATAAACAATAAAGCCATTTGTTTCATATCTTGACTTGAAGTGCCTTTTATCGTATTTAGTTGTAGTTACAGTAAGCAGAGTGCCAGTACTCTCTTTCATTCTTTCCTTTTTTTCTTTACAGTTGGCCTAAAATAGTTTAAATGATATATCAGGGTGAAAATGTCCTTTTTATTACATTTCAGATACTGCTTGTTATGCAGTCCCTTCCGAATATAATACATTATTTTCTTTATCATTTCTTGTACATTTTATTTTATGCATTTATTTAGTTTTCTAGGCAGTTTTTGTAAATTAATTCCTGTTCTTACGGGCACAAAGAGGTGGATTTTCCTAAAAACCATGTATAAATGTCTAAATTCATACAAAAATAATCCCTCTGAATCATCAGTTATAACCCACTGAGAGTGTGTGGCTGTGTCTGCATCTGCAGAGACTCTATTTTCTTATTTTCCCCATGTCTGGGGTGTTTCTGGGCATCAACGTTTTGGACAGTAGCATGCAGCCAATAACAGATTGTAAAAACCCATCCAAGAGGAGCCGTTGAGCCAGGGAGGAGAGGCCAACCTTTAATGCTCTGTTGTGAAACTGCATCCCACAGTTTCTACTCATTCTGCCTTTAAAGTTCCCATGAAGCGGCTAGCGGAGCGCTTGTTGCTCACGTGTTTCCTGTAAAAGCAGGCAGTTAGGAAGGGACTTGTCACAGAGATTGACTGGTGTTCACAGCAGCCAATAGTGCTGAATGTGTGTTACGCCCCCACCCCTTGTCTGAGACAACTCCCAGTGAACAGAACCAGAAGAGGCGACAGTACTGAGTTGGTTTTCTCGCTGGGTTTGGTTTTCAACATCCCAGGGCTGAGCCACAGCTAACTGAGCTATCTTTCCATCAGGAAACTCCCTATCAGTCTTGGATGCAGTGTTCGTCCCGGTGTCCGGTCCTGTTTGCTGGCAGGCTGCTGAGCCCGGTGCTGTTGCCCGCTGAAGACAGCTAACAGTCACAGTTAGCTACTTTAGCAAACTCTGTAATTAAATAACAGAGATTTGAAGCCGAGCAGCAGGCAGACATCAAAGGGAAAATGAGAAAATATTTTCTCCATATAATGTGATCCAGTTTCACCCAAATGAGTAAATAAAGTTATAAAGTAGAAACACTGCATTTCGCTCCCATGAATGGATGTATTCTCTTTTCCATGCTCGGCTGCATCATGAGTGAGAAACCGTTTCATTGGCCCCCGGGTACAGGATGAGTCATCAACAGTTTTTAATCATTTTCTAGGAAAAGATAAGCTTAAAAAAAACCATTGAAATATCCAAGGATATCTACAAACTGACTTTTTCCTCATTGCTGGACAAGATACTGGCGTATGGGTGATGTGTAGCACAATATATATGTGATAAAAAATCTTAATTTGCCTGGGATTGAGTAGTTGTGGTGGATGGTCTTGTCTGAAACTACTGCTAACCTACAATTCTGGGATTCAGCAAAGGATTTTAGTGAATTTATCAGCCCTTTAAGCAACAAACAAACATGAATATATTGCATAATTGAGTAGAATCCAAAAATATTGGTATGACCCTCAGAAAACAACACATGTTGGCTAAAAGCTGCCTGTCTTTCTTTTTGTTCTCTGTGTGTGTGTGTGAGTGGTCATGTGGCAAACAGCCACTGCAGCTGCACTGGGACAATGGGCAGCACAGTGGCTGAGAGAGGTGAGGGTGGCTGCTGGCACAGTACCGTTCAGAGAGGTAGACTGGCCTCTGTGGACTCTCCTGTGCCTGAGAGCAGCAGGGTCCGACTGTGTGTCTACCGAATCCGCCAGCTCCCTCCTCTCCTGCGTCCTCCGCTCCAGCTCTCGCAGTCGGTCCCGGGAACGACTGATGAAGTCTGGCCTGGACCTCTGAAGCGCCTCCTGCCAAAAACCAGAAACATATTGCTCTTATTGACAAAACATTTAAGTCCAACCCCCGTTTCAACCTCCTCCCACTGCAGACTAAAGCCCTAAGGCATCCTATGGAAAACTGAAAAGACACTATAACTGTGTATTTCTCTTTTGCTGACAACGTAGTGTATTTAAGTTGTTGCCAGCCTACGGGTGGAAAATCGCCAAAGGGGTTGAGATAAACCTGAGGGGTCAGATAATTAACAACACAGGGATTTAAAAAGAAAACTTTCACAACTTTTCTCAAATCCTTTTGTAAAATGCTGGATAAGTTTACCTTCTCGGCCACTAAACGAAAATCAAGCAATTCAGGAAGGGAGCATCGTTCTTTGGTTACACCGGTCCCAAACACACACACATTGTGTTGTTCTAAAGCTGTGGTTCTCAACCTTTTTGAATAATCAGGTTGGTGTTCACGACCCCCACAAAAAAAATCTTGACGAGTAGAAAGTCTGGGTATTTCCAGTCTGTGATAGGAGCTCTGGGCTCTGTTGGAAACACGAGCAGCTTGTGTTTCTCAGTTGATGGTGCTGCTGTGGGACTTTCAGGTATTTCAGGAGCTTCGGGGAGTTTCAGGTGACCTTCTGGGGGCAGAACTTGGTAGAACAAATGCAGCATGAGGCTTTTTAGCCCTGGCCTAAGCATTAACTATGGGATAACTCAGCACCCATTCACACGCACATTGTGAAACCAGGTTTAAGCTAAACCCACGGCTATATGATTCACACTGCACTTCTACTTGCTCTGGGCTAAAACTCCTATTTCAGCCTTGTATTTAGCCCCGGACTGAGTTGATTTTCAGGGGCTAACCCCACACACTCGGGGCTAACACTGCTCCAGAGCACGGCCAGCAAGCCCTCGGCTAAAGTAGGTGTGAGCTCACTTTGTAATGTGCCAGGATTGTTCCAGTGTGAAAGCTCTCTTAGCCTGGGGCAAAGTACAGTGTGAAAAGCCCTAAAGTGCCCTGAAGTTTAGTGTGTGTGTGTTAGTTTGTGTCCAATCAGACCTCATGTGCATGCAAAGGCAGATTAGATCACTGTTACAGGTGATGAACACTTAAAAAATGCAGCAAAGCAAAAACAATTTAAAAAAAACACAAAATAAACATAAAAATCATTTTGCAGTCTAAAATATGACCCTCATTTCCCATCATGTCTACTGCTAGAGTGAGCAAGTGTTGTTTGTATATAACAAAATGTAAAAGTCACTTTAGTTTTTACTTTAAACTGCTGTTACATTTCTGGAGGCCAGCTGTTTTTCGCATATTTTTGAGTCCTTATGTTGAATGTCATTAAGGGGCTGAGAGCTGCTTTCCAGCTCCCATTCCACACGAGGCATAATGTACAGTGAGCAGGTCATTACTGGAAAATAAACCTTGACAGGATGATGCAGAATCATCCCGAGGGGGTTTATTTCACAATGATGACCCGCAAAATCAATAATTTTGACACACAACATTCATTTTAAAATGATTTTATGCTTTTAAAAGTGATTTTATTGCTCCGCCAGAGGCTATGATCAGAACTGCATCCACGACAAGTTATTCAGAAATAACAGACCTTAGAATTCTGTAACTGACCAATCAGAATTGAGTATTTAATAAAATACTTTGTAATATCCTCCACAACCATCTGCAAATGTATCTCGTAACCCTCTGGGGGTCCTAACCACAAGGCTGAGAACCACTGTTTTAAAGGGTTGTACAAATCTTGTCTGCTTAATAGTCTTATTTGGAAAATTAAATACTCAACCTTTTGTTTCATTATTTTCTTATCTAAATAATACCTCTGAGCTCACCTGTAGAGAAAAAGTTTCCGGTGACCTTTCGTCAGGACTCAGCGGAACAAATTCGGCATGAGGCTGTTTGTGTCGCTGGACTTCAGTTTGATCTGGACGTGGCTTCATCCACGTCCCCTCATCTGTCATAACCAAGGCAGAGAAAATCAAATTGTTTGCATTTCATTTACACCTGGCTCAGCCTCACATGCCTGAGCACAATGCACATAGCCTCTGGGCTGACATGACATATTACCAGTTGGTATGAATCAAACAAGCACAGTATGTAAGAGTGGAGGAATTACACAGTAGACGTGTCGATTCAAACAACAAAGATGAAGCCCTGAAAGGAAAGTGTTGAGCTTGCAACATTTTCCAGTTAATTGCTAAAAGGATCAATGTTTTATGAGGCAAAAGGTGAAATTATGGTTACATGTGAGGGGAAAGAGAGAAATAATAATACCAGTGTTTCCCTGGGGTGATGCAGCGGAGTCCTCAGAATTGCCATTTGGTGTTTTCTTCTTACTCAGTTGTCTTTGGAGTTTGATATTTGCTATGATCGCAGCTGCATTGAGAGCGAGCACTTCCTCTGGAGACTGATTCAAGTGGGGATCTGAAATGCAAGAGGACTTTGATGTAACTGAAGAGTCAGTAAAACAGTGACACTGGCTGACATTCAGCTACCATTTGGCTGCTGTGCACCACGGGCAGATTTTTAATACAATTTCATGATGTCCTGCCTCATTCGGAGGTTGACTGTAGCAAACCTTGAATTTAAATTACGCTGCCTCCGGCCTATGTAATTAATTGATGACACAGTTAATGAATGTGATTAAAGAATAATTAATAATTTCGTGCAGAGAAAAGACGTCATGAATAAAGGAGCACACTTCCTCAGCAGAAAACTCCCTCCTCATATTACTAATTCACCTGAATATTCAGGAACCCTAAACAAACGCTTGATCTGACTGTTTCATTCATTTTAGCTAATTAAAGGTCAACTTGAGTCAGAATTAATTCACAAAAATGAGAACTCGAGACTGGTTTCAGACTTTCCAATTTTTTAAATCATGGAGAAACAGAAATACGAGCCTTGCATGGCCCTACATCTTACAGTATATATTTTACTATTTATCAAAAGCACTGACAGAACTTGCATCTTGATGTGTAATTTTCTTATGAAGACTTGTGACATGACTTGGACGACTTGAAATGAGATCAAAAAAGAAGAAGGGTCCAAGACACTCTTCTGATAAAAAGCCTTTATTCACTGCCTTGGACCTTTCTTCTTTTTTGAACTTTTGTATTGCCCACCAAAGAGCATCTTCATTACAGTTGTTTGAACCTTCGTACTCTCTGGACTTTTTCTTTTTTTTCTTTTTTGCCTTGAAATAAGATTTGGACTTCCTCCAAAACACTTCTAAATAACTCTGCATTCATTTTGGGGAGATTTTCCTAACCTTAAAGGAATTAAATTTGACTTTTTGAGGAATATGTTTATTTCTTTCTTGCCAAGAGTTAGATGAAAGGCTAAATACCACATTTCCATTTGTGTGTTAAATTTGAAGCTTCAGCCAGAAGACGGTTAGCTTAGCCTAGCATACAGACAGGGGAAACAGCTAGTCTGGGAATGTCCAAAGATTTAAAAATCCACTCCAGTCACCTCTAAAACTGATTAATTAAAATGTTTGGTTGTTTTGTTGCCACCGTGAGATTGCCAGGCAACAAGCAAAGGCTCTAATGAGTTACTGCTAAGAAACATTTCAGCACATAACCCCTTATAAAATCACAAATAGTCATGTTTTCATTTTGGATTTTCATACATGCTAAATAAACAAGATATAACATGAGCTGTAGTGCTAGGAGGTGGATTTGTTTTTAACCATTGGACTGAGCCAGGCCAGCTGTTCTCCCCGTTTCCAGTCTTTAAGCTAAGCTAAGCTAATCATCCTCTGGTTATAACCTCATAATCAACAGACAGATATGACAGAGAGGTATTGATATCCCCATCTAACTCTCAGAAACAAAGCAAATAAGTTTCTTTACCAAACTGTCAAACCCAACGCATTAAGCTTAAAGGGAAAATCTGGCACTTTTCATGTGGACGTCCAGTCAATGTTCTCCTGCTTGTAATGATGTGACTTTCACGAACGAGTTGGCTCCTTTAAGTGAACAATGAGAGACAGTTCCTGTCTGAGAGCCGTTGTCTTCTCTCTCTCTCTCTCTCTCTCTCTCTCTCTCTCTCTCTCTCTCTCTCTCTCTCTCTGTTTAGGTATATTAATACAAGCCACACTGCTCTCTGGAAAAGCGCATGACAGTCAGAAGTTGGGTGTAGCATGGTCTAGCAATTTAAGTAATTTAGTTCTGCTAAATTCGGTCTACACACGCAGAGTGAAGTTATACTAGTGGGATATCGATGTTTGAATCAAAACCAAATTTCACTGCATCATTATCCACACAAATATTTTGCAGATAAACCTAATAATGTGTGTGTGCCTTCATGTACCAGGACACATTGTGCACAAGCTTCTGACCCTCATTCTGCCATGTATCACCACTTTAGTCTATAGCTATTACTTTGTTGGCCAATACATAGCATTAGGTGACAAAAACATTTTGCATGTCCCCTGGCTACCCTGAGGCTGAAATAGCCCATAGTTCTTACTTAAATGGATAGTTCAGTCATTATCTACTCACCCTCATGCTGATTTAAGGTCAGGTTTAGTTTTTTAGTCCACAAAACTCTGCTGGAGTTTCACATTAAAAAAGCATTGCAGAATCTCCCAAACAATGTAAATGAATGGTGACCAGTTTTCAAACAGGAAAAAACAACCAAAAATAAAAGTAAAATTTCTCCATACTGCTCGACTCGTGTAATTCATGTCTCCTAAAGTCCCAACACGCTGTTCATTTGCACGCACACACCATCACACCACACACAGCCAGTTCAGATGGTGTGCATGCACGCATGAATGTGGCTCCAAGCTAAGAATCTACAGTGAAGATTTAGGCTAAAAACATGGTGTAAATGACACTGATCAAATCAGCTTTGCATTTTGGGGCTTTAGGGGACTTGGATTACACCAGACGAGCGGTATGGAGGCATTTTATGTTTATTTTTTAAAATAGTTTCTTCTGCTTTAAAACCCCAGCAGTGTTTTGTGGACTAAAAACTAACTAACCCCAGTAACCCAACCTTCAGTCGGCATGATGGTGAGTAGATCAAATTTAAATTTTTCAAGTGAACCATCCCTTTAACATCAATGACATCACTGTGACATCACTGAATGCAAAAAGAACCGGTTCTGCATCCACATGAAAAGTGCCATTTTTTTCCTTTAATGTATGCCAAAGTCAAACCATAACCAAAAAACACAGATAACTTAGTGAAACTGGATTTTGATCCCCAGATGGCAAATGGGTCCCCACAATGTGAATGTGTGAAAAGGTTTTTGGCCCCACAACATAATTACCAACACATCCAAATCTAAGAGCTGTATTGCAGGATATGACTGCCAAAATTGATTCTAACACATCCTAATACCTTATTTTCACCATGTTTAGCAGCTTGTGATTTCACGTCCTCCCCGTGCTCTCAGTGAAAAGTGGGGAACCAGAATAGATTATACATGCAAAGAGGTGTGTGGGGGGAAAAAAAAGAGCAGGTGAAAATGAGAAAGGTACCGATGGGGCCTCTGCAACTCGACGATGCTGTTTGACAGCAGCGCTGATATCTGGCATGAGCGTCAATTGCACTCAGGGTGGCAGATAAAGAATCCTCTCAATACAATCAAATTATGCCTATCAATAAGACATCAAAGGTGAATGACAATATCAAACCTGAGAGTTCAGCCCCAGACGGCTGAATGGTGCATTATAAATTCAAGATAGAACACACAAATGGCTCAAAGGAAGCGTATATTTAGACCTCGCCATCCTTTGAAAATGGAGATCAGAGACAAAGGGAGGCTGTGTGCAGACAAGAAGACAGTCTGACTGGGACAGTGGAAAACCTACCCGGGGCCTTGATGAGAGAAAGACAGGGGGACGCCCTCCTCTCCACATTCCCTTGTGGAAATCTTTCCTTCTCGCCTCCGTTTGGCTCGAGGGTGTCTGCCACCGGCTGACCCGCTTCTTTCACTGCTGTTCGAGGGCTGATGAAACTACTGTCGGAGTTCACAGGGTTGATATTGGTCTCTTGTGGAAGCCCAAAGCTCCATTTCCTGGCAACCGGTTGTGTCACATTCTCCTTGCTTGGCTCAGAGTGTCCAAACACATTTCCATAGCAGCTCAGCGGTCTGTGCGGCCTATCCGATCGCCGTCCAACAGCCCTCAGAGGAACCCCAGAGGAAGCGGGTGCTGCTGCTATAGCAGGGGGGGTGCTCACAATGAGACTCAGCGTGGACCTGTGTAGTGTTCCACCATTTTTCTCTGCATCTGAAGTGGATTTGTTTGGTGCCATGGCAGAGTTTGGCCTCTTTGTAGAGTCCAGATGGTGGTATGAAGGTGCTGCATTGTGTTGTGGATGGTTTCCCTGACTCCACATGCTGTTTTCCTTGTACAGTCCCTCTGTGTAGCTGTGCCTGTACTCCGGGTGCCTCATCCCAGATCCCGCTTTGGCTGGACTGTAGCTCTCCCTGTGCTCTGTCACTTTGATTATGGTAGCCTTTCGTCTGTGGACCACTGTGTCCAAAGCATGGCTAGCTGGTGGGGTCCCTGCCTGGTTTGTGCTCTGGACAGGGCCAGAGGACATCATCCTTTGCTCTGTCACTTTGACTATAGTGGCTTGCCTCTGTACAGTAACCTGCCTGGAGTTTGGGTCCATGGACTGGTGGGCCAGCGGCGGAGAAGGAGATTTACTGGACTGGGAAGAGCCAGGCAAACTGGCCGATCGGCACACTTTCTTGGAGGAGATGGTGATGGAGGAGAAGCCAGCTTTGTTATGAGGAACGATTGTAGTCACAGCAGAGCTTGTCTGCGAGCCACTGTTTGTTCTGCGCAGCGGGGCTGTTGCTCTCATAGGCTGAACACTGCTTGTCCTATGCAAAGGGGTATATGTCTTGTACGCCTCTGTGCTGCTTGTCCCTTGCAGCAGAGTGTGTGGTTTGCAGGGATCAGCAGAAGGTGTTTGATGTAGAGTATGCTTGAGGGGCTCTGTGCTGGTTGTTTTCATCAGAGGGGGCTTCCTGTCGGGGTCTGAGCTGGTCCCCGTGGAGAGCTCATTGGACTGACTGCCTCCAGGGAAAGCTGACACCCTGTTGGTATTCCAGCCTCTCCTCAGAGCTTGCCATCCCACAGGTCTGTCCCCTCCATTAGCCGGAAAGCTTTGTTTTTCTGGCACCTACAGCATGTGGATGAAAGAGATTCTATGTGATAAATATCCTTAATTATGCATGGAAACCCCATCCCACCCTCCTGTTGTTGCTAATGTCTCTTACTAAATGTTTTGTCATTAATCAACACAATAAAACATATGCTGTGCATTCATCTTGCCATTCTGAGCTCCTGTTTCCAAGTACAGAAAATAGGGCATAACCTAATTTAATACGGCAAGAGATATTGACAATGTGACATCTCTCTAATACTACATTTCAACAGCAGGTCAGCTGTCTTGTCTTTCTTCAGGGCTTTGCTGTTTGTTCTTTAGTCAGATGACTCTCCCCATGCTTGACACAGTGAATGCCCCAGTAGCAATGGAAGCAGCAGCAGGCGAAGCCAGCACACAGCGTGACTTATCCCTCACAGAATCACAATGAGACTCTATCCTCAAAAGAAACTGAGAGAGGCAAAAAAGCAAGAAAAAGATTCTGGTCCTCGGGCTAGAGAAGATTCTGATGGTGTTTATGGAGCATGGAGAAATGCTGATGTGTCCATGTTGCCTGCAGGTTTATGATGTAACATACCTCCCTGATCACTCATTTATCAGTTCAACACAAACCATGTCGGTAATCATTTCTAAACTGAGTGTGAGATTTAGACATTTGTACTTTTAGGACATCTTGTGTCTGTCACTTTTCAACTTTCATGTTTCATGTTCTTGGATTTGCTATTTTGCAATGTACTTGAAGTATAAAAGTAAAATAAATAAATAAATAAATCTTAAGATAATTACAAGATGTTGCTTGGGAATCCGAAAAAGCGACATCACATCTCAAGTTAGGTAATGTTAGCAAAATCAGTAGCCAGCTAGTGTCTTGCTCTGTAGCAAATCTTTAGCTTGCTAGTTACAACTGGTAGCTAATGTTAGCAAACACTTGCTTGCTCATCAATCATTAGCTAGCTAGTTAGCTAGCATTTTGCTAACATTAGTCATCCAGTGTAACTAGCTAAGATTGATCTAGATTAGCATGCTATTTAGCGTTTTTGCTACAGAGCAAAACACAAGGTAGCAAATGATTTTGCTAATATTAGATCCTCAAAATTAAGTTTTCTTTTTAATATAGACAAATCTAGCACAAAACATATTTAAATGAACTAAACAGGAAATAAGATGTGTCCACTATAGATCTAGATTTATTTATTTATATATATTAACCTTTTCATTGTCTCTCAGCCTCAACATCTCAGCCACCAATTATTCCAATGGCGACTCATTGCAGCCACCACCATAAAAAAAAAAGACCTCTTTAAAAGTGTTGACAAGGCAACTCAAATTGCAAACAAGCTTAAATACGACTATTTTGATAATGAATTGTTGATCTATGGGGTTTTAATAATTATCAAACTTTCCTACAACCGAGAAAAGTGATTTAAAAATCTCTGGTGTCATCACAGTGTAAAGTCTACAAGCCAAATGGGAACATACAGGCGAGGGCAAGGGGAGAAACACTATTGAGCAAATTCAGTGGGCTGCATATCCAGCAAGTCAACCCAGAAACTAGAAAACTTTTTTGGTGTATGCGCAGGGCGACCAGTTCTCGTTAGACTGAATGGGCATCACCTTTGCATGCTGTATTTAGTTCATTATAATCCATCTGCGGGTTCTCCTGGTTACCAGGCTCGATCAGTTGTTATTGGGGCACATAGCAAAAAGGGGAGAGACTTTTAAATGAGTCAGTTGTGATCAAATTCATACATGCATGAATCTACCCCAATACTATAGCACCAGTTTGATGCAACTACTTGCAAAATCACATATCCATTGATCTAAATTTTGCAATCGTTATCCATAATGTGCTTACAGAATTTAGACAGTTGTAATTACCATTGTAGGCAATTTAGTCTGGCAACAAGTAGACTAGTTTGTCTAGTTTTGCATTGCCTAGGGTAAACGCTGCTGCAGACAGAGAGCACACAGACACTGACATCTGTGATTATAATGGTCCATAAAGCAAAGAGGTCTGATATCAGCCAGTTGCCTTTGTGTTGATCACAAGTCATTTTTTTTTCAGTGACTGTTCTGAATCCAGATGAGGCTTTGTTTACACCAGCTTTGACCTACCATATTTTTCTCTCTTTCAAAGTCCATATTCTTTTCTTCTCTAGTTTTTCATCACTGATCGTTTGAGCTGCTCTATCATAAATGGCTAGAAGATAGCTTTAAGTGATTATTCTCTGGCATTTTTTCATGTAAACAAGACTCTCTCGTCACACACTGTGAATGAGAGGTCAGAATATGTAGGAGTGTAAGTGTCCAGAAGGCGAGCGAAATGCAACCAAATCATGTAGAAATGAAAAATAATAACTTTGTTCTATTGTATGTACAAACATTTGAATGTTTTCTTTCTTAGGAGTGAATTTAGACCTTTTTCAACCCAATGCTGATAAATGAGGCTCTTGGTTTGTCTGATATTATGAGAGTCCAGCTCTTAAACACTTAATCTATCATGGTTAGGAACCGGAGACACTGACCTCAGAAAGCATAATATAGACTGGATTGGAGGACTTGATTTTACCTCAGTATCCAAGCAGACATACTATGAATTACTCAACATACACAGACCCACTAATATTCATCATAATATTCTACTAAAAAACAACCTTATGTTATCTGTTACCTGTTTAGTAATGGTAGAGTCTTGATCAGGAGTCGGCCACGTCTTTATACCTAAAGCGCTCGGACCGGTGTGACTTCTCTGCACCTCTTCATCTGTGTATCGAGGCAAAACAAATGATCACAAGACATGCTCTGTCTCTGTGTCTCTGTTTTCAACACACACACTGACACACACACACACACACGAGTTAGGCATTCCCCTGACTGTATGGCAATGTTGACACTGTCAATAATCGACGTTGGCACAGCAAAGTGAATCTAGCACCACCTCGGAGCCACTTCTCTGATTCCTCAGGAGACATAGCAACTTGACTGGTCTGCCTCTCAGCCCTGACTGATACTCTATTGCCCCCCACCCCCACCCCAACAGCCTGCCTGGCTGCATTTACACCTGCTGCTGTTACCATGGTGACTGGCTCTCACTTTGGGATAACCCTTGAATGCTGTGTGGATAATCTGTGGTGTATTTTAAGAGAGAAAACAAGAGACAAGGTGAAAATTGCACCACTTTGCAAATGTGATTACAGGTGAAAAACAAGGAAACGTGTCTTTAGCGGTGTCATAAAGGAAACCAGTCTTTCTGACACATTGTTCCACCTCCAACATAAAAGATGCAACAAGACGAAAAAGACGTTAAAAATGTATCAAGACAAAAACAACTTAAAGACGTAACAACACGAAAATCACATAATGAAACAAAAAAACGATAAGCGAGGGAGACTGAACTGCAGAGAAAAGGTGAGGTTCGGTTAGCTTTGCAAAGAAACAGTTGTTAGAAATGTCCTTCAGAGAACGACTTTTTACTTTTATTCTTTGGGTACATTGCAGTACTGTACTGTACTGTACTGTATTCTATCACTTTAACTTGAGTAAAGAAGTTGAATCAGTCTTTTTTTTTACACAAGTATCTGCACGTCCACTTGAGTGTAGAACCATCGCTGGTAAAGGGCCACACGCCAACTTGCGACCCCCTGCAACAGCTTCTCTCATTACCCCCACTAGCTGAGCTCAAATAACCTTTTTTCTGAATCAACAGCTGACCTTAATACTCCCAATGGAAAATAAAGAGGCAAGGCCATATGGCAAACACCCTCTGAAGTCCCCACCCTCCCAATTTATTCCTCATCTTCATGAGTTTTATCTAAGTAGTAAGTGCGGGTAGGCCAGCCTGTCTAAACATGACGGCCCTTGGAGCACAAGATCCAATTTTATTATCATTTGCTCATTAACATCAGGCCATTTTAAGTTTGTTAAATGTGACTTTTATGGAGGGAGAGGGCACTAAGTGTCTGCGATGGGACCTCGAGTCTGATTAAAACTACTTCTGCAAGGGTTGTCAGCAACAAGCAGAAAGAGAGGGGGAAAAAGGATGAGAAAGAGGTGAGATAATTTGCTAGCTGGAGTGTAACTGAGTCAATTCTTGTTGGAATAATTGTGGTCGGAATTTCTGATTTCCTTTCATTTGGTTTCAGATGTGGAATTGTGGATTTAAATGAACAGACAGCCGAGCAAGAGCAACTAGCTTCAAAGCAAGACATACTTGGTTGCAGTCCTGCATAGAGATTTTTGTTTCTTGTTGATCCTCTTTCATTGTTGGGATTTCAGCCATGGCCAATTTGTTTATATGCACCTGCAATTTATTATTATTCACTGTGAAGTAACTAAAAATATGAACATTTAGAGCTCATCTGATTGACTGGCACTGTCAATGGAATTATTGCTTGTCAAATGCAAAGCTATTTCTTCTTCATCATGCTTATACAGCATATGGCTTATATGGAATGATGAATAAAACAATCTATTATTGACCATATGGAGATGGAGAAATATTTTTTTATAATAGGTTAACATGATCATACTTTTCATTATGTTAGCACAGCCTGCGCATATAGTTTTAAAGCGAGAGTTCATATTTTTTTTAATTGGGGTTGTATGACGTGTTGGTCCATAGTCCATAGTAGTATATGCTATATTTGTTGCAGTCCAATATGCCTGATTTTACGGCTACTTTTCAAAAAAGTAGTGATGCATGCTGCAAAGTTTTGCAATAGTAGCAAGTAAAAATTGCTAAAAAGAGAAAATTTATTTATTTATTTATTTTTTTTATTTTATTTCAATTCTTTGTATAATTCATTAAAAATTAAAGGCAACTTGTTCCAGGGAGAATAAAACTATGCTCTGTGTTCGAAGTGACCTTACCAAAAATTCAAACAGAATATGTTTTATTTATGAATGAAGGCGTGCACCCGTGGGGTTTTCCACAAAGATACAAAAATCTTTTTGGAGCTCAAACTCAGTCAAAACAGCAAGCGCAAAATTATGAAATGCACTAAGTGCACAGCGCATTGATAAATGTCAATAACAAAGACAAACCTGTTCTTTTCAGTACCTGTGATAAAATTTAAAAACAATAATAATTAAAATACAAAAAAATAAGAAAATGTTGACTTAGTTCATTGAGACGTACGTGTATGACGTTTGGATTGATTTGTGGAAAAGGTGCAGGTATTGGACAAAATTGCAGGGTTATGCGTGTAAATGTGTGTTAATTGTAGCGATCGTAACATCACAACCTCACTGAGGGACTGATTGATTTTTTTAGGTGGTCCAGTTTAAGGGGATAAAATACATTTTGCTGCTAACCCTGTCCACAGCAGCACATTGCTTAGCTTTCATGCTGGTACTTGAGGCGTGACGACCGTCATCTATTGTAGGTAATACTCTAAGCGCCTTGTACAACCTCACTTCAAATTATCCAAACTATCCCTTTAACCAACAGCGTATGTGATGTTAATAAGGTTTAAGGTTCTTAAAACACCTGCACTTTCTATCAAAGTTCCTTGCCGCCATGGATGGATTACTTTGATTTCTGCAAGCAGCCCGAGCTTTGCCAGGATAATCTATGTATAAACAAGGACAAGGTTGGAAGATCAAACCTCAGATCAAACCCAGAGAGAGTGTGGCTGCCATGTTCAAAGATTAACAGGGCTCTTTCTCCAATCAGTCTGCATCTCTTCTTATCTTTTCTGCCTCCCACCATCTCTTTCTGTCACCTTTTCAAGCCTAATAGCGCCTATTTCCTTTAACTGCAATCCTGCCAGGTGGAGGAGTACCAGTTGTACTTGAAATTGACTTTGTTTTTGGGGGGTGTTGTTTAAAGTGATCATCCAGTCAGTCAGTGTGGAGCGTTTGAGAGAGGACAGGGGCAACACTGCTGCAAGAAGCTGATTAGAAGCAGGTAAACTGTGTGGCAAGTCAGCCCTGAAATAAGCTGTTGTTCTCCCTCTGGCTAACCCGGCCTCTGCAGTTACCCTGTAGCCACATTTGTTCTAGCACTGATCAACACCAGCTGAAATGGAACGGTTGTGGGTTTTGGGGAATGTTCCATTATGCAAGGGAGTTACTTTATAGTTTTAAATTTGGTTTCATGTATTGCTGTCAGGTATAACTCTTACATAATGAGCACACTAGCATAATTGTGTAGGAATTAAGTGAGCATTATTTTAACATACTCAACTTAGAACTCAGCTGTTATCCATGTGAATGTAAAGTGATACAGAAAATTGTATGTTAGTAGGTTACATACCCTGGTGCATGCTGGCTGTTGCTCGATTCTTCTGAAATGTTGGAGTGATGGGTTGTTTCAATTTCACCTGTAAAAAAAAAAAAAAAAAAAAAAAGCCCATTAGAAGACGTGATTTCTCCCCAAGAAAATACATTTTAATCAGCATTACTGAGCCTGAAAAAGTAGATTTGTCTTAAATGCTTAATCACTTTCTTGCTGAAGAAGATCAGAATCACTCTCATGTTTGAGTGCCATGCAATTGTTCCAGCGGCCAGTTAATCTGTACCTCCAGTCATCTGAAATGAGACTTAAAACCCATTTGTAAAGTGGCGTGTTATCCCGAAAACAAATGACCATTGCACCAAAGGCCAACTGCTCCTAAAATACCAGCCTTGCATAACTTTACATTATGTAATGCATTTAACTGTCACATACATAACTAAAGTATTAAACTCAAACTATTTTCTTTTCTTCAATCTATCAAAGTATTTTGGTGCCTAAAACTAACCAAACTGCAATCATTTCACGTCGTTTATCATGACGATGTAGGTTACCTGATGTTTACATGTCAAAATACACTAAGATATTAAGGGCAAAAATCTCCAGGGACAGTAATCCACAGGCTTTACAAAGCAGTGGGCTTTTGTCGTTGAGGTAAAGGGCTGCCAGAGAAATGGGCTTTCAGTCCAATGGGACATTTTTTGGATTATTGGGGTTTTGGAATAATAGGCTGCCGGATTGGCAAGCTGTTTCCCCTTGTTTCCACTCTTTGCGCTAAGCTAACTTGTGGCTCGATATTTACTGTACAGCTGAGAGAGTGGCATCAATCTCCTCATCTAACTCTTGGCAAAGAAAGAATTTTCCCACACTTTCTTTTAAACTATTCCTTTAAGCATAATCTTTAAGAACTACTGTAGGACTCATAAATATCAGTTAAACCAACTTTTGATTTATGCTACTGTGGTGACAATCCAAAAACTCTCAACACTGCCTCTACATAATATTTTTGTGAAGAGTCACAAGGGAAGGGATGTGCTTTGTGCATCAGTTCAGTCAAATCTCTGCTACAGCACAGCAACTTATCGATTTTGAAGTCATATTATCAGTTCACTGGGTAAGACTCCCATTGAATTTTCTCTGTACATTGACTTGCATCCTCTCAGGGCACAAAGCTCTATATCTGCCGCCACAGCTCCAAATGAGTCGTAAACCTTTCGAGAATGCATGGCGTTCCTGCAGAGTAAGCTGTTTTCAAAGGATGCCGGAGCTCTGCCTTCTCCCCGGGTAACTGAGACTTGACTACAAATGGCTCTCTGTGGCACTGTGTGTGTTTTAGTCTGCCTCGCCTGGCACTACGCACCGTCACCTCCATTACACAGCACTTTACCTTCAGACTTGCAGAGCTTACGCTGTCTAACTAACATGTAAGAATCACAATCACACAGCCTTAGAGGATGTCAGCGCCAAATCCAGGGTAAATCTCTCAAGCCAGACTTTGCAAAGACCTGTTTTAAAAGGTTGATACCCCAAAGAAGAGACACTAGAGCTGTTCCTTGGAGTTTCTCTGAGAATTCTCAGTGCTCTAAAATAAGAGTAAGGATGCCATGGGAAGGCAAACTCTCACCCCTGTGAAGGTGCCAATAATGCTGAAAGATACATAGAGCAACATATGCTGCCATATAGACATCTCTTTTAGACACATCTCTGCTTATTTCAGCAAGACAATTCTGCATTTGTTACAACAGTGTGACTTTGGAGTAGAAGATTTTGGGTACTAGTTTCATTCAAAATGTGTGGTGCATTATTGAAGCACAAAAAACAACAGTTACCCTGAACTGTTGAGCGCCTGAAGTCGTATATCAAGCAAGAATGAGAAAGAAATTCACTTTCAAAACTTCAATGATTAATGTTTTCAGTTCAAAAATGCTTACAGAGTGTTAAGAGAAAAGGTGGTGCATAACAGTGGTAAACATGCTGCTGTCCCAACTGGAATACGCTGCAAGCATCAAATTCAGATGAGTGTATATGTTCAAAAAACAAAAATGTTGATCAGTTTGGACATTAAATACATTTCCTTTGTAGTGTATTCAATTGAATAATAAACAAAATGTTTCTGCAAAGAAACAGTTCACTAATCACAAATCAACCAATGAAATGGCACATACACATTTGTGATTGGTTCGAATGGTGTCCACACCAGAAACGGACCACCTCAGAATTCACCAAAATTCACACCAACCCAAACAAACTACACCAAAGGGGTAAACATTTCAGAGTTCTGTTAAACCAGACCAAACAAGGTTGATGTGAACTGCATGACTAGATGCTTAAGGCTTTGCTCCGTGTTAAAATAAATGCTTTACCTGGCCAGCAGAGTGGTATGAAAACTCTCTTTGGTTGCAAGCTTCAGTCACCACCACCCTTCTTTGGATCGGCAGCCACCCAATTTTGACTGGAGCAAGATAACTGAGTTCGGCTTGCTCCTTCTTTGGGGCCTGCATGATATGAGCTCTCTCCCAGCTTCCTCTGCGCTCTGGTGGAGAAAAGAATTGGAGGGACTCCTGGCTCCCCAGCGAACTCTCACACAGGCTGGGACTCCCACACGAAGACGAACCCCTGCTGAAGGAGGGAATCCCCGGCTGTCTCCAGGCACGTCCTGCCGGCTCTCTGTGGAGAGCGGGCATGGACGTCGTCCGATCGTTGAAAGGTGGAACCTGATCGTGAACTGGGGCTCTGAGGAGGTCGTTCTGCATCCTCTGCAGGTGCTCCAGCCAGCCATCCAGCTGGCCTCCCTCAATGGCACTCTGGGGCCGAGGTGCTCGGTGGGGGCGAGAGACGCGGGGCACGACCTCCCCCTCTGCTATTAAGCTCTCCCAGTAGGACTCATCTCCTGATCTCCTCCACGCCGGAGCTCTTCGTAGGTGAGCAGCTGGCCTGCGTAGAGTCATCCCTCTGGAGCTCAGGTAACCACTCACAGCTCTCAGGTTTCAGCCCACGATAAAAGCCCTTTACAGTGGAGGAATTAATGAGAATCCCCTGGCTCAAGTGGACTTCATACTATGAGGCATGCCAGAAATGCACTGCTAGGAATTAGTTGCTACAAGAATGCTGGAGGTCATCTTTGTTCTTGTTCTGTTATGAGAAGGTATCAGAGTACAGTTACAAATGACAAATAAGTGCAAACTATTCCACATCATATGACACACTTCAATTTCCTGCTTTCCTTACTCCTGTCCACACTGCTGCTTACCAGTTACTGACAAATCATCCTCTTTCTCTTGCCTCCAACTCTCCTCAGTCCTTACTGTTTAGGGAGTAGACACTCTCTGTCTTGATACAAACTAGGTGCTAGTGGGTACTGTCTCCAGTCAGGCATGTAGCAATGTGAGGGATGCTTTGGTGAACAAAAGAGTTACTGAGCACAAGGGCTGAACGTCCAATACAGAGAGGGAGATGGAAAGAGACAGAGGGGTGGGCGGGCTTAAAGAAAAAACAAACACTTGTTGATGCAACGCTTGACGTAAGCAGATCTCTGTTTAAACAAAGAGCATCAGCGTTTTAATTATGAAACTGTCTCATTTTGGGTTTATGCAAGTCAGACATTTCACCATGCAATCTTCAAAAGACCGAATCATACTTCCTGACTTTGAGGCGTCCTTATAAATGATAGAGCATCACTAATGAGCAGATTATCCATGTTATTCCATGAGTCACTTACTGCTTCAGAAATCCTCTTTGTTGAATTCCCCCTGTTTCTGCTCTTCCCTGTGATCTCGTGGTTGGTGGCTGATGATGAGGCGCTGCTATCCTCAAGCCTCGATCCAAGCCATGTGACTTTTGCAAGACTGTCTTAAAATGGGCCAGTGTCCTCTTGGATAACTAACTGTGACCCACATGATGTCCCACAATGCATGAGTGAAGGGTATTTACAAGACAAGAAGAAACTTGCCTCTAGCTGGAGGCGAGATCCTGCTTCAGATTTTATTTAGAGGGAGTTTGATCTGCAAAGATACAACTTTTTCCCAAAATGAATCTGCAGTTGCTTTGATGTTTAATGAATTTCAGTGTTTCTCAGTGGATTAACAGTCCCCAGATGTCTTTCAAAGCAACTTCAGTCCCACTCAGTGCTATAACATTTTCCAAATGTCTTTCAAAGGCAAAGATAAGACAGAGATATCTTAAATATCAATTGCTGTGACCTGCTTTAAGACACCTTAACAAGCTGAGAAGCTGCATGCAGAAGGAAAAGGCGTGTGTAAAGCAATTTGCATCTTTTTGTCTGCTCTGCCTGGGAGATAACATCAAAACAAATCAAAAACTCAACTGAGTACAGACAGATTTAGACAAGGTTCAAAAGAAGTAGTTTCTTGCATGTGAGAATAAGTTTGAAAGCTGTAGCGCCCTCTGCTGGTACTACTCCAACATGGCAAGTGGAGGAATTGAGATAAAAAAAAAAAAAGAGGTCATGAGGTCACCGGTTTGAGTGACTTCTCTAAAAGATGAGATGCAGCCACATGATGCAACATTTGTGCAAATGAGATGAATAAAGATGAGCATGTTTGAAAGCGTGCACCAGGTGCATCTCTCTGGTGTCTATTATTTAGCACCTTTAGTTCTGAGGAACAACTCTATTTAGTTCAACACATCACTGCTCAGACTAACAGCTTCATCATTAAGTGCAAAGCAGGAAGGAAATGGACATATTGACCACGTGAACTCTAATTCTGTGGTCGAGCCAATCAAAGGAACAATCTCTGTGCAGCCTGTGTGTTTAATAATAGAGTAACACCATGCAGAAATGTTGCCTTAGGAAGAATATAACAGTATTAATACTGCAATAAGTTTTTTAATGATAGGCAGAGTGCAAAATTAACTTTTTCCCCCACTGGCCACATAGCTAGTTAATGTTCAAATATGATCAGCCACTCAATAGATTATCATTGCTGTTTTTGGCTGGTGATTGAAGCAAATCTACCGGCCACTTGCATATTTTACCAGCATTTGGATAGTGCTGATTTTGTGCCCTGATGATAGGATTGAAATAAGCTGAAACCATATGTGTATAATTAGCCTTGTCTTTACTATTTATTTACCTCAGGCTGATTGAAGCAGAAAAAAAAAAATCAGTTCCATTATATCTGTACAGAAAAGATAATCCACAATTTTACGTAGGAACTATTTTGTTTCTGCTGCATAAAGAAAGTAGTAGAAAATATGTAATTTTGATTTTAGGGTGAAATGTCCCTTTAAGGACCCTTCACACAGAGAACAATTTACAGTTCGATAAACAGATATACAGCTAAAAACAAAGACAACAAAGCTGAGCAGAGATAGATAGGTAGGAGATCATAATTATTTGTCTTTAAGCTCATTATTTTTTTTATTTTTTATCTCATATTTATGACTTTTTCATCTCAGAATTTCAACTTTTTAATCTCATAATTATGACTGTTTTTAATCTTTATCTCATATTTCTGACTTTTTATCTTTTACCTTTTTTGACTTTATATCTCAGAATTGAGTTTTAACACACAATTTGAGATGATAATTTCGACCTTTTCTCTCATAATTGACATTTATCTCAAAGTTTTGCTAATTATGGTATTTTTAAAAATCTCATAACTTTGATTTAAAAAAGAAGTACTCAGTTTTGATTGTATATCTCATACCTGAGTTTTACTCGGTAGCTAGACTTTTTATCTCCAAAATTTCGATTTTTTAATCTCATGATTGTAACTTTTTACTTCAAAATTAGACTTTTTATCTCATAGTTCTACTTCCTATCTCATAATTTCGACTTTTTATCTCACAATTATAGCTTTTTTTTCTTATCTCAAAATTTGATTTTTTTCTCTTTATATCTCAAAATTTTGTTTGTTTTTTTACTACTGCCATCCGTGAAATACAGTACATAAAGCATGATTTATAGAGGATAGTTTCTACTTAAAATTCACAATAATAATAATAAAAGTTTTCATAAACTTACTATGAAAGTGATCTGGAAAAAAAAAAAGATACATACACATAAATAAAGATTTTCCTCGTGTGTTGGTGGGTGTGACTGCCAGGCGAGGTTCATACAGTTCACCCAGTTTTATTTATCACCACTTGATGTCATATTTCTGACACTATGCTGAACTCATAATTCATACAGGACTTTTCGCCGGTCACGCAGCAGTTTCCGCCTCTCAGTATTTACAGCGGTGGAAGTTTAGCAGGACGCCTACAGGGTGAAAAAGTTGTGTGATCCCTTCCTCCCCCTTGCGGAGCGTCCTGTCACTGGTGGAAAATGGCTGCTCGGAGTAGCTCCTCAAAGCTCAGAGAAAACTGAGGGGGAAAAAAGTCTGCATTAACAACCAGGGGTCTCGTCTGGACCTTTTCTAACAGGCTGAAGGACAACTCGCGGAAGCCTCGACACTGAGAATGTCTCGCTGGGTGCCCACCAAAAAGGAAAAGTATGGTGTTGGTACGTAGAAAAAAAAAAAAAAAACTTGCATGCTCCATCGCTAGCTCGTCCTAGCTCTCTCTCTGTGTGCGCTCAGATTGCACAAGTTTGGGAAGGATTGTGATTAGAAAAGCGACCCGGCTGTTTTGTTTCTCGTCAGTTTTTATGCGGGATGTGATTTGTTATAAATTTGACTAAACTGCCGGACTGCAAATCTCATGTGTCGGGAATTTGCCTGCTAGTTTGCATGAAACGCAAAACAAGGAATGTGTGTCTATTGTGAGGAAGAGGACTGTGTGTGTGTGTGTGGATTGGGAATTGTTGAGAGGCGCGCCTAGTTATAGCGCTGTTTCCTGTGTTATGGGGCCTCCGCTACAAACTAACCAGCTACTATCAGGCGAAACATCACTTGCAACTTTTCGGTTTGTTGGTTGGTTGTGTTTGTTGCTCCATCTTCTACTCAGGGAAAGCCCTTTTTTTATTTATATATATAGTGTTATTTTTCAGGGTCACTTCCTCATGAGCTTTGAAAGCAGGCGTGCTGGCCTGAGAGCCGTGTCCCGTTTAGCTCCCACTCTCTCCTTCAGGGGATTATTTAACAACACACAAAGTCTAACTTCTGTTACTGAAGTTATCATGGGAGGTTCCGTTAGTAAAAAACACCCTGTGCTGTGTGGGAACTGACATGAATATGAGTAATATTTAGGGTATTTGGCTACTTTTTAATCATTTGTCTTTACTGTCAGCTATACATTAAAGTTATAGCATACTATATACTGATGTGTGATAACTTCACATTTAAGTAAAAAATGCATATTTGGAGTTGATGCCAAAAAAAGGCCTACATGGACTGTAGAACTGACATGAATATTAATATTTATTTGGGGAATTTTTTAAATCACTTGTCTTACTGTCAGCTTGTATGTTTTAGGTATTGTTTTTTTTAACCTAATACCTGCAGTAATCACCTACTTTTCAAGATTACTATATTTTACAATTTTGTATTTTAAAAATAAGTTGTTATAACTGTCGCCCATGTTTTGGGGCTGAGCTGATATTGGGGAGTGAAAAAAATCTGATATATTAGTTGATAATCTTTTTTTTTTTTTTTTTTTTACAAAGTTTATTTATGAATTCTCCATTTTTGTTAATACAACCTTGAATTCACTAAATAGGCGCATTTTGATAGAAAGAAAACAAATCCCCCACTCCTTCACTCGGGATAACATTCAGAGGGTATAGAAGATAAATAAAAACTAGAACTGCAAGCAGTTATGAACGGGGGCCAAGCCTCCCCGCGCGAGCCGGTCCCCGCGGCCCTCGGAACCCACCGCCGCGGGCTCCGAGGGACGCGGGGCTCGGGGCGATCGCGGGGACGCGCGCCGTCGTCCTAGCTGCGGCATTCCAGTTCAGGGCAATTGTCAGGACACAGGCCAACGCTGAGCTGCAGTATTCACTGTAGTGGGTGTGCACTGTTAGTGCCAAAGGCAGAATGCGTGGTGATTTTGATTTCGATGTTTTGGGGTTTGTAGCGCCCCCTCTTGGCCAATCCGCACCAAATTTGGCACAGAGTCTGTGGTTGACCTCTGGAACGACCGTGTTAAGTTTGAAGTCGAAAGACTTTAGTTTGACCGAAATATGACACAACATGTGTTTTTTAAGCTAGCCAAAAAATAGTTTGGTTATAATTAGCGCATTTTTTGTTGTGCAACAATTCTTTTGATAACTTTAGATCAGACACGTCTAGACATCGTATGTGCAAAGTTTGGCGCAGATGGCGCTTAAACTGTAGGAGGAGTTCGAAAAAGTAGGTTTCGGACATGCGGCGACTTAGCGACGGGAATTTTCGGCGAAAGTGGGCGTGGCCTACGTCAGAAAAACCAGCGCTATTGAGGGAATACGGCAATATAAGATTTTTGAACAGGTCATTTAAAATGTGGAAGTTATAGGCAAAAATGCGTTATAGCGCCCCCTAGTGGAGCACACGTGCGATTTTAGGTAGGCGGGATCTGAGTCCTATTCTAAATGTACCCATAAAATTTCAAAGCCCTAAGTGTTATAATTTGGCAGAAATTATTTTTTTTTGTTTATCTTGTAATAAGCCCCGCCCACATTGACCTGTCATGACCCCCTTGAAGTTATGGCCTCAGGGCTGGCCCTACATCGTACGGACCAAATTTGGTAGAAATCGGTGCAGCCGTTCTAGAGATATAAACTTCCCACATCTGTAGCGCCCCCTAGGCGCCGACATTCGCCAAATTCAGCTCATACGCTCCCAGTCTCATGCCAACCAAGGACCTCTGATTTGGTGTCGATAGCATTTACTTTGCCCGAGATATGCAAGATTTTCCATTTTTACCGCTAGCTACGGAAATTTGTTCGTTAATAATTCGCGGAATTTTCAACCCAAAAAAAATCTTTTGATAACTTTAGCTCATGACCAGCAGAAGAGTGTCCGGGCCAATTTTCGTGCCGATTGAACAAAATCCCTAGGAGGAGTTCGAAAAAGCAGGTTTTGCAGTTTTCGCGATTTTGCGAAAAAATTATTTAGGCGGAAGTGGGCGTGGCCAATTACAAAGTGACTCAGCTGCATTCAAGGAATATGGTGATATAAGGTTTTTGAATGTGCGACATACGGTCTGGGAGTTATAGGCCAAAACGCGTTGTCCTTGGTTATAGCGCCCCCTGTAGGCGGACGTGTGCAGTTTTTTGCGTCTGAGGTACGTGCGGGGGTGTGGGCCAACCCTCCAAATTGCACCGCCCTACCTTGCACGGTTTAGCCTGCAGCATGACTTTTATCAACGGAAGAATAAAAATAGAAAATAATAAGAAGATGATGAATAATAATAAAAATCCGAACAATTACAATAGGGTTCCCAGCACCGCTGGTCCTGGGAACCGCGTATGCCTTGCATTCGCGGTCCCCAGGCCCCGCGGGCTTGGCCCCCTAATAAGTGTAGAAATTCTGTGAAGTAATCAAAGCACACTGAAACAGTAAACTTTCACTGGTATTTTTTAAGCAAAAGTCTATGTAACAAAACAAATTGAACAACTTGAATTAAAAATAAATAAATAATCAAATAAACAAATAAAAAAAATACTTCTGCTTATGACCTGTATTTTGTGCATACTGAGGTTAAGAAAGGCTCAGATGTAGTGAGCGAAGTTGAGTGATTTAATATTCCGCAGCGCTGAATGAACCAAATCTAACTGACATCACTATGACAACAAAAACTAAAAACAGTTCTGACTCTTCAGATATTCCGTTTGTGTTTTAAGTTCACCAAAAAACTCGATATTTTGTCAGCCCTGTTCTGACATAATCTGTCAAATATTATCATAGCCAATATTTAGTGGCTATGATTTAATTATTGGATAATAAATAATAACATAAATGTTACAGTATCGTACTATAACTAGATTCTTTTTCTCAACCCAACCACAGGGTTTCATTTATTTACATTCTGGCCCAGGAACCATAACGTCGGGTTAGTGCTTTTGGCATTAGATGTAGTTCTTGAATACATTTCTATAACTGTTTACACAGCAGATGATAGGCTACACATGTTTGAAATTAAGAGTGCTTTTAAAAAACGGTTTCTCTTGTAGTATCATTTGACTAATTGATGAGTGTGTATAAATAAACCAAACCATCCTGATAGCAGCAATAAAGCCAGAAACATTAAAAGCGTGATGTTCTGGAGAAGAGCTGCACGACTTGCTTAATTTCAATGGACTCACATTGGGGAAGTGTGAAATATGAGAGCAACATAGTGGTGGTTAAACTCGCTTGCTGGCTGTGCTACACTTGAATGTCTGAAATAATAGTGTAATGGAACTAATCCTGATTTTTCCGGGGATCCCCTGGAACATCCCGTCCTGCTCAGTCTGCAGTGTAGCAAATTACACTTGTTTTCCAGAAGACTCTGGTTTCACGACAATGGATTGTTATTTTTTAATGTGTGCAATAATGTAACCCCACCATATGCATACCGAGTCCCTTTTTAGCTGTGTCCATTAGCGGGACTGAAGGCTTGCAGCTGTATGAGGGATGCTAATGCTGATTAATGGGGCGAGTTCAGCAGGTTGCACCAAAGCTTTGATTCACATCTCAGACTGCAGCTTCCAAATGAGCTCTTGCTGTTTTCAGTCCAGTCCACGCTATATGAGCCTGTGGAGGTGTAGCGGACTATGGTTTATATATTGTATATTGTTTTTTCAGATTTTAATGCCAGCAAAACATTTCAAAAAAGTTGGGACATGGACAACAAACACTGAGAAAGTTCAAGAGTTAAACAGGTTAATTGGGATTTCACCTTCTACAATCCATAATATTGTTAAAAGATGCAGAGAATACAGAGAAATCTCTGCACATACGGGGCAAAGCTGAAAACCAACATTGAATGTATGTGAGCTTTGACTCCGTCAGGCGGCACTCCATTAAAAACCCACGTACTGGAAAACCGATGTCGGTAAGCACAGTTTTGTTACTGCATCTACAAATGCAAGTTAAGTGGAAAAGTGTGCTGTGGTCTGATGGGTCCACGTTTCAGATTGTTTTTGGAAATCATGGATGTTGCGGCCTCCTTGACGCTGAAAGGTACGCACACGTTTTGAAGCAACATATGCCGCCATTCGCTGTAAAAGATTTAGGGTCCTACGCCGGTCTGCTGGCTGTCCAGATCTGTCACACTGATGATGCGTGGTGCATTATGAAGCACATAGCAACAGAGATCCTGGATTGTGGAGCTCTTGAGGTCCTACATCACGCAAGAATGAGAAAGATTTTCACTTTCAGAACCTTAAAAATTAGTGCTCTCAGTTACCAAACACTTACTGAGTGTTGTTAAAAGAAAAAGTGATGTAACACAGTGGTAAACTTGCTCCTGTCCCAACTTTTTTGAAAAATGTTGCAGGCATCAAATTTAGAATTAGTGCGTACTTACAAAAAAACAACAAAGCTAATAAGCTCAAGCATTAAATATGTTGTAAATGCATTGTATTCAATTCAATATAAGGTCGAAATGTTTTTTGCAGATCTTCGCGTTCTGTTTTTATGTCGTCCCAGCTTTTTGTTTTTTGTAAATGTGTGTGAGAAGTGTGCTATTCCGATTCAAATGATCGCTCCATATTCTCAAATATCCATGAGATGTTGAAAGTGGAGGTTCTTCAAAACATCTCAGAGAAAACTCTCATGAGGCTCACTGAATGTAAGAGTGGATGAGTCATTAGTAGGAAGAGAGGCAGCTGCCACATCACTGCTGCAGAGGATTGGTGGGGTGCACAGCTATTGCACTTTAATACTTCATGTGTTGACCAAGAAGCACTAATGAGCACACTGTGAGACCTCTTTCGCTGGCAGTATACTCACTGTGGACCTATTTCTATTTCAGTAAAACTTTTGTCACCCCTCTCATAATGGCCCCATGGCTTTATTAGTGTGTGTAGGCAAACCGTGTCCTTTAGTATTTTCACAGCATCATTAATAATAAATGCTACTGTCTTCTTGCATAGAGCATAGCAGCAATAATAAAGGGCTTTGTTATCATAACAGCGGATTCACATTACATTAGATGGATGATTGCACAGTAGCGAGCTCAAACACCAATACTGGAAATTAAACCATATTAGATTTGTGTCAGTAATAACTGAGAAAACACAACTCTGTGAAAAAAAAAGAAATCATGGCTTTGTTTGTCTCTTCTTTTTCTCTGCTGGTTGTTATGCGTCGGTTGTGTGGCAACCAAAGATCTCACCAGCTGCTTAGCTTCAGCATCAGATGAACTCTCCAGTGTACTTACATGATTGGTTGCGGTTAGAGCTGGGCAGTGTATTAGTTTAATATCAATTTTGTGACACAAGACTCTATTGCCTTTGATTTTATCATAACGTCATGATTAGGGCTGTAACTGCAGACAGCCAATTATTTTTCAGCCGAATCTATTAAGTGTTTTGTTTACGAATTGTCATAAAATAGTGACAGAGACATAGAAGTTTTAATTTACGCTGATGCAGAACTGAAAAAATCCTCACACCAGAGGACAGGACCAGTAAACAGTTGCTAAAATAGTTGTTGATTGGTTTTGATTAGACTAATTGTACTTGCTGAAACATGGAATGTCTCTACCTGTTGGCCATCATTTCCATGAAACAGTGGTTTTTCTTTTCAAATATCTGTTCCTGTTATCTTTCAAATCTTCTCAAATCACCAGCAGTCGTAATGATATTTGATTTTATCTTGATTTTATACTGATACTGCGACGAACACCACATTACTGCGGTCATGTGACCTCTGCTGGCAAGTTGAGCTCATTACTGTCATCACTGCAGATTTTCATGTCTCATGTTGAGGTCAAGTCAGGAACACAGCATCTGATTGGTTCACAAGTTAGGAACACAGCCTCTGACCAACCCAGCCCAAAGCATCTTGGGATTGCCTATGGGTGGCTAACATGTTAATGACAGCAACAACTGTTTTCAACATGGAAAGATGGATAATAACCACAGAAGACATTCAGTGTTGGATCATGGATTTATTTTACCACGTCTCCAAGAAGAAACAGCTCTTCAGATTACAAAGCTTCTGAAAGGGATACAATTGCAATAGGGCCGATGTCATAAAGGTACAACGCTAGCATTAGCATTAGCTTAACATTAGCCTTTCCTGCTTAGCTCCCTTCGGGGCTGACCTGGTCACTGTTTAAGGAGATCGGTAATAACAGACAAGACTTTTCTTGGTCTTGAGAAGCTTCGGCGTTATGCTACGCTATTAACAGTATCCTTCAGTAAAGTCCAACAAAACGCAATTATGAAGGAAGTCGTAAGTCGCCATTCCACGGTAATAAGTTCCTGTGTCACCATGGTAATAAAAAAATTATACTGTCACACCTCTAATACTAGCTGTAGTGAGGAATGACAACCTCCAGGTTCTCTGCTGCACATCATGATAACTGCCCTTACCTGTTCCAAGTATACAACACAATTGGAATGTAACTAAGTGGCCTTCATTTACCTGTGTGATGTTTTTAAAGGTGCACTGTGGTGTATTTTCTAAAACAAACAAACAAACTCATTGTGTGTCCTCAAGGTCTAACAAACGTGCGGAGTGGATATACTTCCTCATAAAACAAAAGATTTTAAGTACTATAAAATCCAGCATTGTTTCATTTATGTTTATTAGCTTGCAGTTCTCTTCTTTCCTCCAGTTTTTTTTGGTGCATTGCAGCATATTTTGGTGTGTTACATCATTTGTAGGTCAGCGGAATAGTTTGAAACTATAAGTAGGACTGTTATTCTTGTCAAAAGGGGGAAAATCAGGGATCCACTCTGAGAAAAACAGCTCGATAGCTCTACTAGAGGTGTAAAACTCCATGGAGACTCTTTAAGTGCAATTAGATGTACTTCGGTGAGAATTACCATTATAAACCACTTTATACCTGCTACATTCCATAGGCAAATTTATTTTTACTTCACTGTTTTTATTTTACAGCTGTAGTTACAGTACTGTTTACTTTTCTGGTAAAGACATGTATAGCAAAAGGACTCTGTTCTAATCGACACAGTTATGTGATGCCTTCATTAATGATGTGTTTGAGGTTCTTCCACTGACAAATTGGGCTTCAGTTGAACAATGTCGGCGCATGGTTTGATACTAATCTTTGTCCGTTTGTCCGGGAGGAGCAACACTGTTGGCTAACCCAGGCATGTACAAACTAGTCGCTTCGCTCCAAGCAACCAACCGTACACCTGATCAGTTGATTAAACGAGTCGAGCCCGGTGTGCTCCGGCTTGGTAGGAACAAAAAACCTGCAGCCACATGGCACTTCATGGAGTAGTTTGGACATGCCTGGGCTAACCTGACTAGTATGCTAAAGATGATGCACAACAACTGGTGCACTTCCAAAATGTCTCAGGTAAAACTTGCACTCTAGAGTTTCTGTATCGCGTGTGAGTAGTAGCGCTCCAAACACCCTGACCAGTGCGTTTCAGGATGAATGCATGCACCAATCCACCTCTAATTTGGATGTAAATTAGATAAAATGAACCTAATCTTGATCAGCTACAACAGAGAATCCTTACCTGCACATCAATGCAACAGTAATAATGACACTTTAAGGACTCTTTGCTGATACTTCTGTACTCTCACTTGACTTAATGGTTTTTATGCGTGGTGGAGTATTTTCACAAGGTTCTGAATCATCAGTTGTAAAACCTGTTCCCATTGAACAAGGTTTGGTATGTGAGCACCTTGACTTTATTTTTGGAAAACCCATCTTCTCAATGCATCTGGAATCCCCCCTCATCCCACCAGAGGCAACAAACTTTATTGCTTTTTACGTTGTTTCTAAGGATAATTAATACCCCGAGGCATTAGCTCGACTTCCTCCTCCAAATAATGTCTTCAGTTCCACTGGCATGTTCAGAATGCTGCCCGTCAGCCGGGATTTAACTCGGCCGATCTGGTGAATTGACAGAATTCATCGGCATTCATGAGGCGGTCACACACAGAAAGAAAGAGTTATCGACTATTTTCAAATGGAAGTTGAGGTTTTGGGGCCTCGGTGCGTGACTTCATTCTTTGACCCGTATATTCATATGATAAAAGAGGAGCAGGGCGATCCATTCGTCAAAGAAATGTTAAAATCATATCTCTCTTGACCTTGAGCTAATTTCATTACACAGTTCTTTTCTTGTCAAATGCCAACCAGCCCGGCATAAATCAAAGGGATCAGGAGTTTTGAAGCCTAGTTATTCTTGTGGCATCTCAAAAGTGATTTAACAGGGCCTCGGGGAGATGTTTTTGAGTGTCTCTGGGTTCTGTGATGAATTAACCAGAAATACTTTTTGATGCTAATTTCAAGTGTTGTCTCATTAATTCTGTTTCATCAGGATGTTTCTGTTCCTTAAGAGAGACTTCAGAGAGTTGTGGTTCTAGAAAGCAAACCAGAGAACACCAAGCAACAAGACTATTTACTGGATCTGCACGCCGCTGTTGAGACTTGAGCACAAATTACCTCTGAGAGCTCGTGTTGTCATGAGAAATGTTTTCCATCCCATGATGCTTTTGCCTTTGTAATTTAGCTTTAAGTAATCTTAACATAATACCAAGCTGGAACATAGAAAATGTTGTGATTATTATCTCTGCCAGGCGTAAGCCTCGAGGGGATCATGTGATCGCTTGCGTGTGTGAGTGACCAACGGACCTTGTCCGCTGCTAATCTCACATATTGCTAGTACGATTAGCCTAATTTTTTTGGTACACATTCACAACTGTATGCTGAAGAACCTCTGTGATCATAAGTTTTGAAAAACCTTGAACCATGCCGTCAGCAGCTGTGGCCACAGGCATTATGTTTTCAGGTCATCACGTTCTTGTGAACATGACGCCTCAAGAACGCC
This sequence comes from Lutjanus erythropterus, assembly GCF_056507025.1. Taxonomy (NCBI): domain Eukaryota; kingdom Metazoa; phylum Chordata; class Actinopteri; order Lutjaniformes; family Lutjanidae; genus Lutjanus; species Lutjanus erythropterus. The sequence continues at coordinate 21,142,776 of NC_139333.1, forward strand.
TTGAAGGGATTTCTTTAGAGTTGGCGAGAACATCCACTTGGACTCAAAGATGAACTGATCAGACTTCGGTGGTCAAAGGTCACTGCAACTTCACAGCTGCTTTCTTCAGTTTTGTCACAAATGTCCACATGGTTGATTGATCGCTAAAGTCTAAGCAATTAAAGGTCAAAGTCACAATGGCCTCCCAAAATGTGATGCTGGTCATAACTCAAGAATTCACCTGCGAATTATGACAAAATTTCACAAAAATGTCTAAAAGTACAGTAAAAGCATTGGGACTAGCTACTCAAAAGTTACTAGTTACATGTAGGTCAGTGTAATGTCATAAAGAAGTACAGAAACCAGACAATATTCACATTTAAGAAGCTTCAATCTAAGAATTTTGACTTTTGTTGCAGATCTAGTTATTTAATTGAATTCCAAGATAAATATAATTGTAAGCTGTTACAGTCACTGAGGAAAAAGGGGTTGTTAAATTACAGTTACTAATTGAAAGATTGGTGATTAAAAAGGGGTTGCATGTAAATATTATTTTTGGTTGCCTGGTCGAGATCCTCACTCTACTGAGTGACTTCTTCTAGTTCAAGATACATTCGGAAGTTTCCTTTTTCTTGCAGTTGCAGGTTTGGGCAGTAAAGGAAATGCTGCTTCCTGTAGGTCAGATCACACTCTGGTAGCTTATCTAAGAGGACAATTGGACACACACACATACACACTGAGCTCAAGACATTAACTGTGGTGTGGTTATGATTCATATTCTTAAACTGGTGTGTGGCAGACTGCAGGCCAACGGGACTGACAAGCCTAGACGGCTCTCATTTGGAACAGGTTAGCGGTGAGTGACACATTGGGAGCAGAAAATAGAGACGCAGTCGTTTCGTCTCTCGACTGAGGCCCGAAGTAATTTGTGAAGCCCCCGCCCTGCACCCAAGAAAACCATCTCCCACCCACAAGTGCAGTAAGCTAACAAATATGGTTGCAATTAAAACACAGTCTCGGTTACTAAATAAATTCTAACCATGTGTTCTTAAACTGCCTGCCTCGTATTTTACCCCTCTCTTATAGTCTGGGCTGAAGCTATTTGGTGTAAAATATGGGTGGGAGAAATTTGACTCATTCCCTTTTATCAGTTTGCTTCTTGGTTTTATATGCTGGGAGCTATTTTCATTGCATTTCATTCAGAGAATGCCTTGTCTCACGTCTGTTTCAAGGCGCAATAAATATGAAAAGGGGGGGAGTGTGGCTCTTGTCAACGCTGCACTCCCTGCCAGATATCGCAGCTATTAATTCTGACATAACAAAGAATTCAACAATATTAACTACACAGTTGAGTTTTAGAACAAGGCACCTGGTTTCTCTCTGCTTACATTTAAACTCTGTCCAAGAAAAAATGCTGAGCTGACGAAATCGGAGACAAGAGGGCTTTTACTGGAGTGAAATAAAGCATCTGATTAATTGGAAGGATTCAGGAGAAGGAAGGAGATGCTGCGGAGATGAGCAGAAGAGGGAGGATTTTTTTTTTGTCTTGTCAGGAGAAGAGTAACAAACAGTTTCATCTTTGTTTGGTCTGTGTTGCATTCAGGTGGTGTTTATGATCAGCCCGGCACCTTTGCTCATAAATAAAAGTGTACAAACAGAAATTGCTTGTGTTTCGCAGCAGGGGGAGGCGATCAAATTATAGGATGCGCAGAGCAGAGCTACAGTGAGATATGTTTTCTCGTCTCGCACATCCTTCCTTTGGTGTGGTGACCAATATGTGTGTTTATGTTATGTTTGGTAACAGAAATCTACGTGTTTTTATTAAGCGCCGACTGTGAAAAGTGTGCAGCTCTCTGAGCGATCACCTGGAGCCTGAACACTAAGCTAACACCATTATTTCCAGTATTATGAGTTTGTGCATCGTGGTGTTGGATTATTTGTTTTTGTGTGTGTGCAGAATGCTGAATGCATCCTCCACCTCATCCTGCTCAAATTTTTCCCCCACAAATAATACAGCTGTGCTGCACTCGCTGACCTGCCCTACAGGTCTATAAATGAAACATCAGACAACTCGCATTAGGGATGATAATCGGAGTGGGAATTGATAAGATTTTATTGATTATATTGGGGCCAGTGCCATTGTTGATTCTGCGTAATGGTCTGTTTCTTTATCAATTCCCTCATGGATTCCTCATTAATTTTCTGTCGGGGGTAAAAAAAAAAAAGTAGGCCTGCACAGATTTTCACCAAGCTGACTGTACCCTGAGAGCTGACAGCCTGCCAGCTGGAGCAACTGTCATCAATGAAATGAGACAGTATTTAAAGCTAAAGGTCAACTTAATTCTCTGCATAAAACCAGTCCTAGTACAGGAGCAGATCTAAACCGGTGACTTATTCAGGGGTACTGACTGGAGAATCGACTTAGCATACATGTTTTTGATAGTGGAGGAAACCCACATGCAAACTCCATACAGAAAGGTCCTGTCTGAACCGGTATTCAAACCCATGACCTTCTTGCTTTGAGGCAAAAGTGTGAACTACTGTGCCACTGTGCAGTACAATATGTATTCATTTTCTTATATGTACAATATTTGTACAATATTTTTCCTCAGTTAAAAAATGTAAATGTAAAAGTGTTTCCACCCTGATTTGTCACCTTTCTTAAATGAAGCCACAATTTGGACATTTTCTTCCTCTTTGCCGTTACTAGGACATGGCATTGCCACCATAATAACTACTAAATGTAATGGCAAAAATAAAAATTTTATTTTTAAGACTCTTTTCATCTGATTTAATGGAGAATCTGACCCGGTGAAAGGCATTAAGAATAACTGTATAGACATAGCTGATCTTCTCGTGCATGGTCTTGTTAACTTGCATAGGTCTCATAGAGGCATCAGTAATAAATTAAGACCGTTCGTAACCAGTTAAAAACTCCTTGTAGTAGCTTTAAATTTAAAATTGAATCAAGACCTTAGTCGACATGGATTGAGACTTGTGACGCTCCAAAGTTTCTGGCAGCGTGGACACAAAAGTTTGATGTCATTGTCTTGCAGTGCACAACTGCTAGAAAAACATCCCGGAATTGATAAGATCAGAAGCGCATCGCTTAGATGGATTAGAAAATTTGGCACCAGATCTCTAACCCCATCTGTTCTCTGCATAAACATAAAATATGCAAAACTTGATTTGTGACTTAGTTTATGCATAATTCCAGTTTGAGCTGGGTGTGTGCTGAACCTCATGACTCATACCTAAACAGGTCATTGTAAATTTTACCTTGAGTAAAACTCATCTTTTTGCACAAAAAAAGTATTTAGAGACTCTTAATTGTCTCAGCAGTCATTAGACGCTGTCTCTTAGTCAAAACTTTGGCCATCATCCCCTTCTTCTGTCTTTGGAGGTCAGTATGACTTTGCTATTCTTCATTCTGAAAGGGAATTATATATTAACTATGGGCCGTGCTGCTTGGTGAGGCAATTCTAATAGTACAGCTCCCAATGGCTTGCTGTGAGATGGTCGCTAAGACAAATGACAGCTGGCCTATTTAATCAGTGCATAGCTAAGTGGTTCCACACTATTCCTTCTTGGCTCACCGCTGAGACAAAGCTGGAACACTTCTACATCTTGTTTAAGTGTCGCTGTCATCTGAAAGGTTGAGGTGAATGAAGCACGTGTGAACAAGTTAACCTTGGATTTACGCAAGTGGGGAAAAAAAAACGATTGGTCTCTTAACTGCTAATTGTAGTGGAGTTTAACATTTTTGCAACAAAACACGGAGATGCTTCGGTAAACAAGAGCAAATAAATCTGGAAAGCTCTAAAAATGTAATGTCATGAATCAGAAATGAGTCAACATCCTGTGAAATCATCATTTGTTCCCTTTTTTAAGGACTTTTTGTCTTCGTTCTCGGTCTCAGTTGTTTTTGTTTTTATTGTGACATCTGGAGAGGCTGGTTGGTGCTGGCAAACCTAATCAAGATGTTTCTCTACGCCCTAGGTTGGTTGATCGGATGCTTTTTGTGACTATACGGAGCATTTTTGTCATGAAAGTTGACACAAGTAGCTGTGAGCGTGTAGACAGTGACTTTTCTTCTTGGCAGCTTATCAAAGGCAGGAAGACATGAAGAAGAAAGGACACACAAACGCACGCGTCCGGGCTGATCATGTATGATGACTGTATGTGTGAGTGACTGATGTGGGTCGGCATCACGGGCGGGCGGTCTGCGGTACCATCAGTATTGATTGCGGACATGCCAAGCAGCTTGTGCATTGTCTGAAAAGGAGTCCTGCTGTGCTGCTCTTGCTAGCTTGACAGATGGCTAATGGTGTGTAACACTTCAATGTGAAACAAAGGTCACTGATGTAGACGTGTGTTATTACATAATTTAGCTTCAGCAGGATGAAATGAGAACCTTTCAGCTGTCTTATTATATCAGACAGGCAGTTACTATGGTTGTATGAAGGCATTGGTTCATGTTAATAAACTTCAGCTTAGTTTAACATCCAATGAGTTTCATCTAAAATTATAGTCCGCAGCACTTTTCCTCTGTCACAAAGTTAAAACAAAAATGCCTTGGAACAATGACATTAGCCACAACAATTTGTCTACCTTTATCAGAATCCAATCCAAAGGAGTAAGTGGAGTGATCATTCAATCAGGGTTGTCAGCGGGTGTCGAAGGAGTTACCAAGAAAAACAACAAAAAAAAATTGATGGGGAAGGAAAATCTGAAATCAGCTCTGATTGAACTAAACTCTCAGCCAGACACGTTTCCCACCAGGAAATTGTTCAGCCGAGGCGGTAAGCCTCCCTGATCCTGACACATCTCAGCTCGTGATCGGGCGAATTTTTAGATGATGGCCTGATTTAAGTTTTGTTCAGGCTCAAATCAGATCTTTGTGACAGATTGTTATTTGCAGGTTATCACATCAGATTTGTGTGTCCAGACGTCACCAACCTGTCTGCACAGGTTCCTGTGGTGATGAAGTAGACATCAGTACCTATAAACTATAACTGAACGATTTTGAAAAACTATTTAATTTTCGATTTCATTGAAAAACATCATGGTGTGATTTTTGCAAGGATCTGCACCAAGCAAAGATGTTTTTGTAAAATGATGTATTGTCTGGGTGTGACAAGATGATATTTTGTCACACAATTTGCCTTGAACAAATATTACACCCTCTGCAGTTTCAGAACCGCAGTAGACTGTATTGAGATTGTAATAAAAAATTTGATTTGTTGTTCAGCCTTACTAAATACACTGGCTTTCCAACGCAAAAACACAAGGAATGCAGATCCAGCATATTGTCCTCTAAACAGTCGCGCCGTCAAGTAACAGTGCAAAACTCTTCTGTCACAAATCCGATTGGACTCGCATTTCATATGCTTTTCTGCTTCTTCCAGACTTTCTAAAATCATTTGGGATATTCAAAAAAAAAAACAGATTTGTGCTGACAGTCTGAACAAAACTGGACACTGGAGATAATTGTTTTTGTTATGTGAAATGCACGACTGCTCTTTTCCCTGAGAGTTAAGCTTATATTTCATAAAAATGTTATATATTCCACTATAAAACACTCGAGGAAGACGTGGTAGAACATAAGCAAATCAGATCATCCAAACATGGTTTTATCTAGAGCTGCAATGATTAATTAATCGGTTATCAACTTCTAAATTAATTGCCAACTGTTTTGATAGTTGATTAAATGGTCTGAGTAAATTTTTAAGGAAAATGTCCAAATTCTCTGTTTCCAGCCTCTTAAATGTGAATATGTTCTTCACTCCTTTAATTCAGTAAACAGAATATCTTTGGGTTGTGGTAAAAAAAAAAAAAAAAACCCTGTATGAGGATGTCATCTTTTGTAACATTTTATAGACCAACAACTAAACTATTAACTGAAAAAATGATGATTATTTCTCTCAACACATATTTTCCCACATTCTCTCTGTATGATGGCGCTGCTACATAAGGCGGGGGGGCATCAGTGATCTAATCTGTGTCACTGCTTTTTATTAATTGCTGAGTGGGAGCTTTTATGTTAAAAACCTGGAAAAGAACACATATGGAGTCACCCCTTTAAGATACTCAGCCATAAACATGAGGAAGCATTTCTTTTCATTACTGTAGTTTAATTTTTTTATTTATTATTTTGTTGGAGACACAAGCTTTAGGCAGGATAAGCAGAGCAATTGCTTTGTGGAAACAAAGTTTAATGTCTGGGAATAAAAACTAGAGGCCAGAACTGGCAGTGAATATAAGACTGTAAACTCAGGCTGCATTGAGGATTCTTAACAACATCTCGCTGACCGCTCTGGCCAAGGCTTTATTCTACCAGAGTGATGAGTCTGCAGCTGAGCTGAGGCTGTGCCAGGCTGCCAGTGGGTGAGCTGACACTGGGCGACCTGTCTGTTTCTGTGGGTCAAGCATGGGCTAAAAGGACGGACTTCCTGGGAAAACTCACTTCCCGAGTATTAGAGTAGCTGTGAGCTGCTGGCAGGTACGACTCGGGGTGAACGCACAACTTCAAGATGAGCGCCAACAGCATCAATATGCAAGCTGTTATTAAAGTCCCATAAGCTGGAAGACGTTCTCCACTGAGCATATTTATGTTGCCTAAGTAAACTTCCCTAGAGTTATGTTTTCCAGTCATTATACTATATTGGTTTTGAGTCTTCTAATCCCAGTTGCTGAGATTCATCCATAGAAGAAATCATAGGGCTCAACAACTCTGAGGCTATTCAGGTTATAAAAATGTCAACATTAATATCGGCTGCAGTCCATTTAATGTTGCATTTCTCACCTTTAAAAAGTCCCATGGGTTGTTTTGGGGACTTGTAATGGAGTTGTCAGTCATTGATTGTGGTCGCAGACGGGCTTGGGACTGCCACGTGCAGCAAGAGACAGCCTTTCAGTATGGCTGGCATTTGATGAAATGGCCTTTTGTGTGTTTGTGTGTGTGTGTTTCTGTGTGTGTGTGTGTGTGTGTGTGTGTGTGTGTGTGTGTGTCTGCCTAAATACTTGATAAAGTCAGAGCCTTGCAGCTCAGATGTTGGTGGGCCCTGGAGGCAGTTTAAGATTTCAGTGAGTGGCAGTTCTACTCTGTGATCAACCTTTAGGGATTTAGATGAAGCCGTCTCACTTCTGGTGCTGACACCTCGGTCTCCTTTTGTTTAAAATAAAGAAGACAGAGATTGTGGAGACATGTAGTGAGTTTTCATCTGGCCAACACATTTTCTACTGGAACTTTAGAAGTTAAAGTAGAGTATTTTGGAAGCATGTTTTGTCGTGTTTGTTGAAATTCTCTTTACGTCCTCACGGCATTCAGTAAATCAAACGATGTGACAGAAAACAATTCGGTATCTGTTGCTGTTGCAGGCCCATCCGATCACTGCATTCTGCACATCTACCTGCCTACCTGTGCATACTCTGCCTGTGTACTCATTGGTCATGACTGGAGTACATGTACAGGCCGAACTTGCTTACCACAATAGGACAGTCACGTATTTCACATTTCAGAAGGGAGGGTTAAAAAAAATCTCCCCTGCTATTGAAATCAAGTGCAACAGTCATTTCAGAAACCTCAAGCGCTACCTTCAAGCAGTCACGTTAACCGATGAGAAACTGAAAGTAAACAAATATAAGCCTCTGCAAAAGCTTCTGCAAACACAAGAACCTATCCTATAAATACATCATTAAATGCACACTGTTTGGTTTTGCTACAGACTGCAGATTGTTTCCGAGAGCCTAGTTCTGGCCTGTGCTGCTCCAATTAAATTGTTAAATGAAACAATTGATGGGGTAGTAAAGGTGATGATAGTTTAAAGTTTAATGAGGAAATTATTATTCCAGTCGCAGTATTTTTATTTCTTCTCTAAAGCTTGTGCAGATGTATAGTAGCAACATTTCATCTGAAGTGGTTAGGCTGTTGCTTTCTTTGAAAAGAGATGGGAGTCAAGGTCCTTTTGGAGTTGTTAGATGAATCCAAATGGAGCAAATGCATCAACAAGTCCTTAATTACGAAGTCAGGTTCACACTATCCAGCTTTGGTGCTGCTCTAAGCCCAAGGTCCACTTATAAAACATGTATTTCAAAAGGCCAAATGATGATGTTGTCAGTGGCTGGTACACTTTGTACGTGCTCTTTCAATATCAGCGGCTTTGCAATCACTAGGAGAGCAGAGTGGCTGTTAATTTCAGCAGGTTAGGACATTAAGGCAAAACGACCTGTTGGATCTTTGTTTTTTCTGTGACTTGGTGACCAAACTAGTTGGGTGACAGAGGGGTTCAGTGGATTATACTGGAAGGTAATTGCTTTCATGTATTCTAGCAATTTAACATAAAACATTTTAAACATATGCATGATCCTGAAGTAGAGCAGGTATCCTGGACTAATGAAGGGTGTCATAATTTCAATATTAAGTGGAAAATCGATCAAAATGAGCCTTCTAATAATCAAAGTCAAAGCCAGAATCTGTGATTCTAACAGTATTTTTTTCTCTTTATTCCCACCTACTTGCAGCAACCAGCGTGTGTTTCAAAATAAAAGTTGAGTTAAAAAATATGTTGATCTTCATAAGTCAAGACACGATTGTCTAACAATGGCTGTCAGTGTTAAAAAAAAAAAGAAAAGAAAAAAGCTTAAAAAGAAAAGTTGAATCAATCGATCTTGAACTTGTAGCTCAGTTGGTTGAGCGTGTGTCCCGTGTACTGAGCCTGAGTCCTCTGCAGTGGTGTGGGTTCGATACCGCATGTTATCTTCCCACTCTCTCACCCCATTTCCTGTCCTAACCTAAGCTGTCCTATCAAAATAAGGGCATAAAAGGTACATAAAAAGAAATAACAGCACAATATATACACCGGGTCCTCATGGTACAGTTGAAAATTCAGTCACTAACATATTCAGGTTTGCAGCGTTAGCTCCGAGAGCTGCAACAATGTGAGAAACTCCGACTGGGAAATACACAATCCACCGGATTATTTCTCCTCTTGACACAGGCTTCTGTTTACAGGCTGGCTACAATAATGCAGACTTTGCAGCATGATCTGATACAGAAGGTAAAGATAGTGTTTCTCTCCTCCACTGACCATATAAAATTTGGCATTTTGGGGTTAATAAATTACGTGGTATCGGATCGACGCATATACTTGTGAACTCACAATACACAAAGATGCCTTTTCTGTGTTATTTGGGCCATTTTCCAGTACTGGTTTCAGTGTTAGAACAACCCTAGTGTGTTTGACTCTCAGATTTTAGCAAAATATACAGACACTTCCCCTTTCAGTAGATAAAAGTGAAAACACCTCTCAAGTGACAAACTTTGCACAGATACAAGTCAGCATAGTCAAGTTCACACATTTTAAACTTAAGAAAGATGTTTTTGAGTGGAGGGGATTTTTGAAGAAATATTTTCTTCTTCTGAATTGGAGTTAAGTGTTGTGGTCCCTGCTGTATCCGCTCATTCACCAGTTGTCTTTTGAATGTTCCACGCTGTGCAAGACTGCCTGTCTGTGCTGTTAAAACTGTTTGTCAGTTTGATGTCGGCACTTACAAGCAACGGGTGACTGCAGGCAACCTTTCCTAACATCATTACTGATCTTCCCGACCTTCGTCTTTTTCCGTAGGACATTTCAAAGCATTGATGCCACGCTGCTCTCTTGTCACTGACAGCATGACTTCAGTGGAGCTCAACTTCAGCCTTGATTATAAATAATAGCATGAGGAAGAGGACCTAGGCATTTCCTGTTGAATATGTCTGTTTTGCGACTCTTGATTGGGCGGATACCACCTGATGAAGGTCAAGTACAGTATCATATTCTTGTCAGCGAAGTCACATGAAGTCTCAACACTGCCACCAAAGAGGTTTCAAAGTAAACTTGCTGAGTCAATTGCAGAGTTTCTTCAAATATTTGAAGGTAATTATGCACTCATTAGCATTCTTATCACAAGAGATGTAACACAGGGCAGGAAATAATTAGCTACTTCTTGCTGTGCAAAAGGCTAATGTGTGTGGATTCTGACAGTTTACTTCCCCATGCTGTGTACTGGGGCAAAGATAGAACAAATACAACCCTGTGATCTGTCTTAGGACTGAACAATTTATCGAAATATGGTACCGGTACCAATACCAGTACCCTCATGTAATCACATAATCACTTCCATGTGTGCGTGAGTGAGTGAGTGAGTGTGATCACCGGACCTTGCCAGTTTGTTTGCAGCTAATCTTGAAAACCGCTGAATGAAAAAAAAATACCATTCCCACTAAAGTCAGGATTAGTCAGTATTGCAAGATCAATACCTGTCAAAATAATTGCAGTTTTACTTTTCTTTCCACATTGTTCAGCTCTAATCGGTTCCAATTTATTAAGAGATCCAAACGTTTATGTTACTGTGGTTGAAAACATTTAGAAAATTGCAATTCTTCCCTGAGCCCAGTCGTTTTTTAATTGTACTTTTAAACACATATGGTAATATAGTTGAGTACATACAAATATCTGCAGCCACACGTGAACACATTCAGACAAACTCGTATAAAAAAAGGACTGTAAGACTAAAAATGGAGAACTGCATAAAAGACGACTTTTGATGTGTCGTCTCGTCTGTGAATGGATTTTACGTATAGGAAATGTGTGTTGCAAAATCTGTCAACCATTTCAAAAAGCATATTACATTACTGGCTTTGTAATTGTGTGTTTCTGTATAATTGTCCAGCCGTTTTCAGGATTATGTTAAATGGTCTGCCTCTTGAATCAGTGAGTCATAGAGAAAGAGTTTCAAAGGTCCTTATTCCCTCTAAAGCTCATGAGACGTGTGTGCAAAGTGCAGTGAGGTTTTCTTTGCAGAGCCGGTGCAGATACCTCGTGTACCACCGAGAATATATCACCAGAGACCACTGTGTGAGAAACTCCGCGTGAAAAGCTTTGCTCGGTGCTCCGTAATGAGCTAGGTTCTGCTCTCCCTCTCCCTGTTGTATTGGGAAGATGATTTTCAATTAAAGGCTCTGCAGAGGCATTGGAAGCTGAGTTATCGGCCCGCGTTAGATTGTACCCGGAGGCCCGCGTTGGAGCTGGGCACATGGCGGGAAGTTCTGCCAAAAGGCATTACTGCTTTTGGCACCCAGCTTTGGCACGTTGTAGTTTTCTCCACCTGCTCTTTCCTTCACCTTACTTCTCTCATTATGCCCCAAACGCGCCCACTTCCTCTGCTGTGCGCCGTTTTATTTTTGCAGTGTTCTTTTTCTCTGTTCACCTTATCTCTTTTTAAAACGAGGTATTGTTTAATCTTCCTGTAGTCATGAAAAGTATCAGTATTTCCTTCTGGCCTACTGGAAGGGCCACATCTATTGTGATACAGTAATATCTCAAGTGGCATTTCCTGCTTGTTTCCAGTCAGAGGGAGGAGGAGAAATCTGGTTCCACTAGTGAGACAGAGAGAGAGAGAGGGACCTGGGGCTTTCCTCGCTCCCCGCTCAGCTGCTGTCGTATTAATTTCAGGTTAATTACAATAGCATTATCTCCACTTTCCAACTGCAGATAAAGCTAAAAGGCTGTTGTATATAATTGGTTTAAGAGAAAAAAAATGGTGATTTTGTTGGTATTTCGCAATCCTGGGTTCGCTGTCTGCATTTGCCTCTAAATTAGAACCATCAGGCTTCTGTGTGAACGCCTAAACCTCTTATTAAACCCTATTAGAGAGGGACTAGAAATTAATTATCATGTGTTCCCCCGCCTTGTACGTCACTGACAAAGCTCTTTCTCCGGCTGAGTGTTGCAAACACGCTGTATAGCTGATTGTCCGCATTCACTGTGCATGCCGCCGCCTAATATAATAACGATGATATTGCAATCTCGCAGCCAAACCCCAGTGGACTGTGTGTTTTAATAACATACTTAAATGATTTCATTTCTTTCACTGTGTTTGAAATGATCCTCATTTCTGAGGAGTAGAAAATAATTGAGGAAAATTGGAATTATTGTTAGTTCTCATGCCTTGAAATAGACCCAAAAAAAATCAGATTCTTATGAGTTCTCATAACCTGCGAGCCTTCCCCAGTGCTCCCAGCATCATATCGGTATATTACTGATACTTTTCTATTCAGCTTTCCTCTTGTCAACTGCTTTGCTACGGGGACACCTGGGTGTTTAACTGTGGGAGTTCATTCATTACGGTTATATCCTGCTGAAGGGCTTTGTTCACACATAGTGCGAGATGTTAGAAGACGATAGCAGCCTTGACACACTTACCACTCCAAGAAACACATACAACCTGTGAGTCTCACCCACGCCAGAGTAGGTTTGCCTTAACGCTGAAAGAATTAGTTAGTTAGTTGAATTAGAGCTGCTTGATTAATCAATTATTAATCAACTATTAAATTAATTGCTGGCTATTTTTATAATCGATCATTTAGAGTAATTTTTTAATTTAAAAAAATGCCCAGGTTCTTTGATTTTAGCTTCTCAAATGTGAATATGTTCTCATTTCTTTAGCCCTCTTTGGGTTGTGAACAAAACAAAATGTTCATCACCTTAGGCTTTGGGAAACAATGGTCAGTATTTTTCAGCATTGTCAGACATTTTTTATGGGCCAAACAACTAATCGATAAATCGAAAAAATAATGGATTAGCTGATAATGAAAAGAATCGTTAGTCTCAAATGTGAGGATATGATGATATCCTTTGTGATTAACGGTAGTTTTTAACTTTCTTTAACAATGCAGATGAAGATGTGAATTTTTTTTCACTGTTTTCTGACATTTTATAGACAAAACAGTTAAATGGTTATAGGTGGAGACAGACAGCTTTTCAGCTCTCCCCCCAGCATTTCCAAGTGGCTGTCATAAGAAACGGCACCTGTTAATGTTTCGTCGGAGCCCAACTCCACGGAGAAATGATCAACACCACTCTGGAAATCAGAAAGAGAAGAGAAGCATGTTCACCGAAGAGGTAAATTGAAAACTATTGTAATGATGTGCATTGAATAGCGATAGCATGGTTTAAGTGAGGCTAGCCTACGTCTTCACATAAACGAGTAACTACAGCGGGAGGTCGTCGTCAGGCTGGAGGGGCGAATAACGTTAGAAGAAAACATTTCGGAGTAAAAGTTGGAATTTGTTCAGTCTGTTGTGGAAAAAAATCACACAGATGAAAGTGAGGCCTATAAGGAACAAATGAAAATGTGGATGGTGCCATGGTTCTATAGCCATTACACTGTGCAGTCAACATTCATTTCCTAATGATAAGTTAAAGCAAAAAAGTTGTCTTTTTCCACTTTAATAATTAGTAGTTGCAGCCTTAGTTGGAATTATCTCAGAAACAATAAATTGATTAGTTAGTTGATAGAATTGTCAAAGATTTTGATAAGCAATTCATCATTGCAAAAACTAATTTGTCAAGGTAAACTGCCAGTCATTCTCTGGTTTCAGCTTTTCTGTTTTAATCATGTCATATTGAATATATTTGAGCATTTGAAAGTTGTTCAGACCAAAAGAACAGTTTAAAGACTCCTTGGACTGTTGGAAACTGTGATGGATTTTTCTGTACCATCATTATAGAGTTAGCAGTAGAGAGACAACAGGAAATGAGGTCATCAGAGTGTCCCCATCTTCCTCTCATTGAAGGGTAATGTAGAAAACACGGGGATGGCCATTTAGCTGAATATATACCGATGAGGTTTTGGGAGCAACACCGAATGTAAACATAACCTTTGTTTGTTTACCAGAAAACTCCACAGGGTGCCTTTAAACTTAAAAAAAACATTGTAATTTAAAGTCCGATTTGATGCAGATTTATATTCAATAAAATACTTTTGAAACATTGTTTTCTTTAGTGTGCGTCATCTTCAGTACTGAGGGAGTGCGACATGAGTTAGTTAAGAGTCCACAGATACAGTAGGAACGCCGGTTCCCACCCCCCACCCACGCTCCCAAGGCCGATGTTCCTCCCGTTGTCCTAACAGCACTTGGCAGATCCCTGAAGAATACCAGTCAGCGCTGCAGCAGAGCTCGCTGCAGCCGGCACCAGCAGGACTCATCAGGAAAACGCAGTTAACACCTGCAACTGCATCTCACTCGGCTCACGTGTGTCCCATACAAATGACTACACCAGGTTGGTGTCAGACAAGGACATGTTTGTACTCCAGTCGTGTCCTCTAAAGCATCACAGCCTCAAAAGGCTCATTTAAAAAAACTTTTTTCCCCGTAAAGCTCAAATCCAGCTCCATATAGGAGTTTATAGTGTGAAAAATTCTGCCCTTGAAATCACTCACAATAATTGTGACGCAGATGGAAAGAAATTGTAGCATCTTCACTAAAAGACGTATTTACGTGTCCCTAAATGAGGGAATGTTTTCAAAATTGAGTCCTATATGACGCCTGGTCTGGATATTATAATCTTCACTCAAATTTAAGCACTGTGTGCTGCAGTGAGGTGAGGCCTGAACTCTCTGTTGAAGGAAATTTTAAATGGTCAAATGATATTCGATATTCAGAAGACTGATGCTCTTAAGAAGTAAGAGGTATATCATTTTACATGTAAATATCTTCAGTGAGTCAGTCTGGGTTAGTCAATTACAGTCGGATATATCCTTTAAAGAATACTGTGTGTGTGTGTAACCCCTCTTTGCTGACTCCTCCGTCTTGCTGCGGAGACCCATAGTGCAGCTGGAGTGTAATAATCATCCTCTATTCAATCCTGCTGCCTGGAAAAGGGCGTCCTTCTAAGTCTGCTGTGCACTTATTGGAACTCCTCCTTATACAAGTTAAGCACTGTATGAAAATCATACTGGTTGCTCAGTGTTACTTTTTATTACTGTTTTCTTGCGAGCCATGATTCTTTGTCTTTCTCTGATGTCTTTCCCTCTGTCTCGTAACGGACTGCCTTTCGTCCACGGTCTTTGTGACCTACACATGATCAGTGTCAGGTTTGAGATCAGGTGACGTCTCATATTGACATTTGTCAGTTTCACTTCCGTGAACACACGGCAGACACGAGAATTGAAACATCACAGGATCAGATCAACAATTTTAAATGATTACTGGCAGAATAGGAAAGGCGGCAACACAAACTTGCTGCTTTATGAGCCGATTGGAGTTGTGACTACTTTCATTACAGATGAATCTGCTGATAATTTTCTAAAATGTCAGAAAATCTCGTCTTGCTTGTTTTGAAAACTCAAAGATATTCGGTCAGGGAAAAGCAGAACATTCTCACAACTGAAAAGCTGCAACTGTAGGGAATGTTTTGTACTTTTGCTTAAAAATGTGGCTTTTCTGCATTCACCTTCTTCATGACACAGGAAAAACAGTCCAATGAAATAGCTGGATGACAAAACAAAACATGTCTGTTGCTTTATGTAATTATTTTAGTAAGTTGCAGTTAAGTAGAAATTGTAGTTTTTGGGAGGTGCATGACAGCCAATTGTAAATTCCTTCAAAGGATGGCAAAAAGTAAAAATGTTTTAACTTTGGACAGCAATAGTAAAGCGTTAGCATTGCCATTATTCTGTCAGCCTTACTTATTTGCAGATAGTTCAGTAATCGAGGAGTTAACTGTGTCAGCTCTAGAGCCAAGGTTACATTAGACGGGACGACATTGCACAAAATCCACAGGCAGCGTTTATTTACATAAAAATCTCTTTAATGGTCCTTTGTGATATTTGAAAAAAAGGATTAAGAGTATACAGTGTGTCTGCAGCGAATCTTGGGAGAATATTGTGGTTCAACATCAGGTCGTACTTCAAAATTCTTCCCTCTTAAAGTACAGCTTGCCAAAATTTCTCTCGGGGGCCGTTCACACACTGAGACGTGTTGCTTAAGGGAAACGCTTTGAACTCAACGAATTTCAATGGAAGAAAGCAACTTATAGCGCTGTAACAGGGCTGGGGAGCGGCCATGCTCTTTTGTAACTGAGCCCAAAGTCGATGATTTTGGAAACTTTTTTTAGCAGCAACATACAGCACGGATCAGCCATCAACGGGCAAAGAAAGATAAGGGGGTGTTAATATAGAGTGTTAAATGAATACGATTTATGTAGGGGAAATAAACAGGTGGGAGTTCACTGAAGCTATCATGCTGACCTTTATTTCACTAGAACTCAACGTGAATCCTTTTTTTATGTGTTGCTTCCCCTTAATGAGTGATAATAATTGTGGGGTGCGGGTGGGGCGTGAACTTTTTTCCAGCTTCTGAAGGAGGCCATGACAGAAAAAGTTTGGCAACCACTGCTTTAAGGAGATGCATTGATAACAGATGTTCTGATACCATTTAGTCCCTCTTTATTTTGCTACCTGAACGTTGCATTGGCGTTAGAGTATGGCTCTGATACCAGTAACTTTGCCATCCTGGAAAAAAAAAGCTGTCAGAAGAAGATGCTGGGAAGTATCAGGATCCCGTTCTGTGATATCTGATCTGTGCATACACCAACATATTCTCTGATGCCCAATACCTTTTGCTGTGTTTTAGGCAGTATTAGCGACATCTTATCAATATCAGCACAACCCTAATTGAAGCCAAAATTTCTGATGATACCAGTGGCAGATACCAGTGCACACGTCTGCACCAGTTGGATACCCGAGGTTCCTGGGTCCTTCATTAGTCTGTAAGGTGTAACACTTCTACATTCACCTGCACATTCACTCCCATGCTGTATCGGTTGAGCTTGTTTTCATACCACTCAGTCTTTGGCCAGACCGAGCTGCTGCAGAGATTTGATTGACGTGACTGGACGGAGCCACTGACGTCATCCACCTACCTGCTGCGAGACACTGCAGGATTTTCTGCCTGTTCGGGTGCTCAAAAGCCCAGCCAGAGCAGCCTGAGAGTTGCCTCATGCTCCACGCTGCCTCTTCTTCCTGGAGGATCCTCTTGTCTGGGATTTCCTGGCTGGCTCTTTTTTGCGGGCTTACAGCCCACGGGGACTTTATACAAAACATCAAGAGGCTCAGTCTCTTTCCAATGAGCATTTTCTATGTGCTTCTTTCCTCCCTTTTTCCCACCCCTCCTTCATCAGCATACTGTATTCTCATCTGAGTGTAATGATATGTTATACTCTGCGTGGATTAGTGCAGGTTATTAGTGAGCCCAAAGTGTAGAATTACAATCAGACCAGTGTTTAGATGAGGCTGCTTATAATTGTGGAGAGGGCGTAGACATGTGCTGGCTAAGTGGATAGGTCTGTAATCTGATTCCTCACTCGTTTCCTCTGATGATAATGTTCTGAGAGTTTGCACAGCCTTATGCAAGAGGTTATGTATGGTAATGAGCCCCCGGCAAATGATGCCTCTGTTTATCACGTTTCCAGAAAATCATTTGCATGCCGTTCTCCAGGGAGAATATGGTCCACTTCCTCATCCTCTTGGTCTTCCTCTGATGGGTTTTCTCTCCCTCACTGCCTCCGAACTGACATCAGTTTACTCTCGGGTATGCAAATACAGGTTTATGAGTAATCAGAGCTGTCATTCAACCCCCACGTGATGAGAATCACTTCGGTTGCTGTGTTAACCTGCGCCATCATCGCCTCACATGTCAGGCCTGTGTTTGATGGTTGTCATTTACTCAGCATCTTCCCAGGGTGTCGTTTGTGTTCATTTTGTGATTGCACCTCGTGCCCAGTGAGAATCTCCCTGCTTCTCTGAGCTCCCATTTGTTTGATATGAGACCGAGTCTCATTGGCAGTGATCACAGCGCAGTATTTCATTTTCCGATGAAATATTAGGTCCCTGTCAGTGTTTGTTCGGGCTGTTCCCTCTCAGCACCTGCCGTTTAGATAACGTGCTGAATCAGCCGGACCTGTGACCCAGTTCCAAACAAACACACAGATGCAGCAGTTGATGGCTTTACAGGCTTTTCTGGCTACTCTTAATGATGGTTTAATTGAGTGCACCCCACTGTAGAGTGACTAGGCTGCTCTCTGATGGCTGCACACAGATTAATCCCACCTCCCTTTTGATTGTTTTGTTGCTTTCTCCCCCTGTAGGTACCTTTTGTATCCCAGCGTGGTACCACTGAATTCATTTCCTGGGGTCTTTGTTCCATTGTCAGCCCGTGGCTCGTGTTCTGGTGGATTCACTGGGCTCGTTGGATTGTTCTGGGGAGGGGGTCGCAAAATGCATTGTGGACATGCACATACACTTTGATAACAAAACAACACAGGGCTGAATGAAACAGACTACACATGGCATTTCATGCCCTCCACTAAACTGACTTATGCCATACATGCTGGACACCAATTACAGACTGTCAGAGGTATTACATCACTTTATTTTCATTTTTTACGATCACACATTCTGTCTTTTTGATTCAGTTATTGAAACTGAAAGCTCATCTAGACTGATTGATTTTCAATTTAACATTGAAATTGTGACACTCCTAGTGAGCAACAGTTAGCTATTACGGTGCCTCCTATTTGCTTGGAGGAACCTTTGACAAGTCACCATTACCTTAAACATCGCTCCTTTAAGCAGACGTTCCATGAAGGTCTTCCTGTTTGTGTTTTCATATTGTTAATATTTTTAAAAACATCCTGTTGCCAATTAACAAGTTTTTTTTTTACAGTGTTCTCCAGTTTCAGTTTCTAGCACCTCTATGGCCTCTTTGTACCTTTCCTTTATAAGTCGCTTTGTGTTGCCTGATGGCTCAGTTAT
This sequence comes from Lutjanus erythropterus, assembly GCF_056507025.1. Classification (NCBI taxonomy): domain Eukaryota; kingdom Metazoa; phylum Chordata; class Actinopteri; order Lutjaniformes; family Lutjanidae; genus Lutjanus; species Lutjanus erythropterus. The sequence continues at coordinate 21,161,394 of NC_139333.1, forward strand.
ACTGTCTTACAACACTGTCCGACCTCTTAGATAGCTGACACAGAGTGTACCGCTAATTGGAATTTTCTGTAGGCTAATCAGAGGAGCCTTGTAACTGTGATGTGACATAAGTCACTGCTTCTGTAATGTTTTTACCTTGCACAGAATCAGAAATCCACATAATCTGGTGGGAGTTTTTTCAGTTATATGATTAATTATTTGGTTGTGAACTTGCAAAAATATTTTAATTGCGTACTTTGTCTGACAAGTAGCTAAAAAAATATAAACTAGAACTTACAAAAAACATCAAAGACTCCTGTGTGGGTGGAAAAATACATAAGCAATTTCACCCCAGTAGCATAAGCGACAAAAACAGAAATGCTTTGTTTTAGATAATTGTCCACCATAACAACTTGAGAGCTAAAAGGTAACAAAAAAAAGCCATTGCTGTGTTCCACCTGATATGCTAATGAAATATAATCAGCTCTTCTGATGGCAGGTGACCGTGGGAGAAAACAGTCGATTCGCTCAATGTGCTATCGGCATGCTGGGAAGGCTCTGGAGCCTGTGGCTAGGGTCTTTTTTAATTAAGTTATCATTCACCTCTGGAAACCTCTGTCGAAGTGTCCCTGCATGCATTCCCTCAGCAGGACATATACACTCAGATAGACGCCTGCTTGTGTCATTTCTCCCTGCAGGGGTCCTCTCAACACAGCCACCTGTCATACTGTCAGTGTATAAGTTGTGTATAGATTTTGTGTGTGTGTGTGTGTGTGTGTGGGCCCTTGTAGATTTTTCCTCAGAAAGGTGTCTGTCATGGCTGGTTTGACAGCGACATGTTGTTCATCTCTCTCTGAATGAGAGAACAAGTGTCACCAGTCAGTTCTAACATGACCTTGACATGTTGATGGAGCTTTGACAAAAAATGTGAGATTCTGTGTGCGTGCATGTGTGTGTGTGTTGGCTGGTGAATCAATGGCACCAGAGGGAGAATAGCCTGCATTGTATAGGGAGAGCTACAAGAAAATCCACAGTCCACAGACATCTTTAATCAGCAGTATTTTCTTTTACACTCAATAAAAGAATTTTTACCTTTGCCAAGGAGATTGTTTTCTGCCCCATTTGTTTTTTTATGTTTTAGAAGGGTAATGCAAACACTTGTAAACAGATTTTGATTAAATTTGGTGGAGGATTTGGCCTAAGGCATGAGTGATTTGTTTTTGGAACAAATCTAGGAAGGTTTTAATAACCCTTTGCTCACAAAATGCCGCAAAACAAGCATCTTGTGTGTCTGGTTTATCCAGTTTGTTGAGATAATACTATTGTGATCGCAATGCTATTTTCTGTTAGCGCGTTAATGGAAATCCCTATTTTGTGTTCACATCAAGGTAATGGACTAAGTGCTAGCTAATTATGTTAGAAAAATAGCTTCACTAATCCAAAATTGATTCAGGAGTGTCAAAAAACAAAACAAAAAAAACACTGCGAACAGTAACATTTGCATTTTGGAACATAAACTAGCTAACTCTCAGCAATGCATCATGGGAAGCTGTGCATATGAGGGCTGTACATGTAAATGTCACAAGCAAGAATCCTAAAGTGCCCCACAATGGCTGAGGGATGCCAATACACAAGTTACATTACACAAACTACAAAAGCTGAGTAAAATTACTACTCCTATTACTACTACTACTAATAATAATAGTAATAATAGTAATGATATTGATAGCGATGATGATAATCAAATTATCATTATAAAGATTTTAATAAATGAATAAAGAAATCCAGATTCAGTTATTGGAATCTGATCCTAATTGAGAAACAGTGGCTCTATACATTTCTACATAAGTTATATGCTACATACGTGAATCCTATCGGATGGGGCTTCAGTTTTGTTGTTGTCTCACAAACAAACAATTTTAGACTTGGATTTATTTTTTTAGTTGCTTAAATTGATTCATTCCACATAAATAAATTGTTATACTGTAGAGATGCCAACTCAATTTTCCTTTTGGCAACTTCATTTAACTCACCAGCATGTTGGTGATTTACCAACCAATTTTGGGAGTACCTGTAAAGCGCTCTATTGATTCCTGTTCATTTAGCACACAGAAATATGCTTTTGTTGTACTGACCAGAAAACCGAGCGAGCTTCATGGTTTCACCTGTTCATTTTCTCTGAGAAAACCCACGAAAATCAGGAATGCTGCAATATTTAATTATCTCTGTGTCTCCATCCTGTAATTCTGAAGAGAATCTGTTTTCCACTGGCATTATAGTTGTTTTGGCGTTTTCCATCATTATTGGTTTCTTTTCAGTGGGTGGTAGAAATGTGTTGATATTACAGCTTCAGTGGTGCCAGGCCCAACCATCACTGTGTCAGACTGTGTGGGTGGACATCCTGTGGATGTGTGATGCCTCTACTACACATTGCAATGGCACACAATTAGCGCCACAAGGGATCCAAACGCTTTATTGCCTTTTTCCTCCTCCTGTAATATCTCCTCCTCTTATATTGTCCTCTCTCGTTCTTCAGCAATCTATAACTACGATGCCCGGGGAGAGGAGGAGCTGTCGCTGCAGATTGGAGACACAGTGCACATACTTGAGACATATGAAGGTGAGAACAGGCTTACTGATGGCAAGCATGATCAGAGCTGACACACCAGTGTGGGACATTATTTTCCTGTCATCGCTTGTACCTCTTTTGTTTGTCAAACTTTTGTACATGTGTTCAATAAGATAATATATTAGCAATGATGACTGCGATGGTGTGTTTCTGTAAATACATTCTTCAGTTTTGCAAGTGTGTCACTGAGGAGGCGTATTATATTCACAGAGTTATTAGTTTGATTAATAAAACAACTGATTTGCACAGCGTTATTAAAAAGTTAACTTTAATGCAAGTTTCTTATTCTTCTTTTGTGCTATATGAGAGAAAAGCAGCCGACATTTAACATGAGTCTCTTCTCCTTTAGACTGGTACAGAGGGCATAGGCTGAGGAGAAAATCCAAAAAGGTGAGTGGCCAGTAAACCACGGTTTTACACACTCAAATCAGTGACCAAGAGATTACTCTTTACAGCTTCGGCTTTTCGACTGTTCAGCTTCTCCCGTAATGTTGTTTGCTTTGTGATCTCTTCCTCTTCTAGGGCATATTTCCTGCTTGTTATATACACTTGAAAGAGGCCACAGTTGAGGGAAGCGGGTGAGTATTTTCTCCACTTCCACTTTTTAATGACGTCTGAATTTCAGATTTTTTTATTTTCTCACGAGCAAGAAGATAGCTTCTACTTTTGCTTAGGCTGTATGTAAGATTATTATTATTTAATTGCTACCATATATCAGGTTGCATCTTGCAGTTCTAATTATTTTGTCCTCCTTTCTGAGTAACTGAAAAGCTTGACTTTTTGTACATTGTATGTAGAGAGCTTCTGAGGTTGTTTTACCAGTAGGATATTAGACATACCACATTATTCCTACATTAGTGGTACTATTCAACAGCAGTTCAGTTTAGGGTAAGCCCTTCAACAGACAATATTATGTTCCACATTGTTCATATATTCTTGGTATTATTCAGCTTTTCAAACCAGCGGTGCACTTAAGCATCAGTTTTTCAACAGTCAGCATTCACATCTGCAAATGCTTCAAAAATTGCCTCCATATTAAGATGCATATTGCATTTATATATTTTTGGTTAAAGATGTATTGAGCTGTCGTCTTCTTCTGAACTACTGAGAAACTTGTTTGCGTAAGTTGTACATGGAAAGCCTCTGAGATTGTTTCAGCGGAGAGATCTGCGCTTGATATGATGTGACATGTGTGTTTGTTGTTGCACAACTTGTGGCACTGTTTTGTTTTGATCTGTCCTCTTTGATTTCACTCGCACAACACAAAAAAGATAAACTCCAAACTTCAAAGTCCTTGAATTCAACTGAGAACCTTGAGTAACAGATATGTTTTTCATAGAATAATAACGAAAAGAGGATTTGAACAAAGCTGTGAAATGAATAGGAATTTACTTGGATAAAAGTCAACATGTTTGGGACCAACAGTGTCTCAGTGTGGAGGGAGAAAGGGAACAGAATCGCTGTGTGAAATTTGTTCACTGTCACTCCAGGCAAAAGGAGACGGTCATCCCCACTGAGCTCCCCCTGGTTCAGGAGGTTACCACCACACTGCGGGAGTGGGCTACAATATGGAGGGATTTGTATGTGGTAAGCAAACCTGTCCACACGCATACGTACACATGCATTAATGCTGGATGTTTTTTGGGGGGAGATAATGCAATGTATGGATGCTAAAGGGTAAAGAAACACTGGGGGCAGTGGGCTAGAGGTTAAACAGTGTTTGAGTGTCTACTGGTAACACACTGAGAATAGATAAAACCTCATGCAACCCCACTTTAACAGAATATAAGTCCATAATCATTTTCACGCTTTTTCTTAAAAGTGTTATCCTTAAAATGGTAACTGCACCTTTTGTTAACAATGAAGAGCTTCGGTCGCCTACGCTGTCCTGATGCCTGTCGACTGTTCAGACACAAAGAGCACTTGGACGTTCTAAATTTCCTGTGTTTAACCTACAAACGTGTTCATCCGTCTTTTTCCGCTGACAGGGGGACAAACGCGAGATGTTCAACTCTGTCCGTGACATGATCTACGACCTCATCGAATGGCGTTCCCAGATCCTGTCCGGCACCCTCCCGCAGGACGAGCTCTCTGAGCTTAAGCAGAAAGTCACCTCCAAGATAGACTACGGCAACAAGTGAGGATCCGTTCTGTGGAGGCTTTAAGCCTCGTCCTTCCCTCCCCACAGCTTATATCCCTTTATCCTCATATCTATCCGGTAAAATGACTCTTGTTGGAATAGGTCAGCAGTGTCAGTCAATAGAAAATGACAGGTCATCACTTAGCCTGAGGACAAACTGGAGGGATTTAGCTTCAGCAAACTGTACTGTATTCCATCATGAAATGACAGCTCGTGCTGTGTCTGCAGTGGGCCTCGGAAATCGGTTGAGAACGAAAAATTGTGAGGCTTCATTCTGCCCCTGTGATGAAACTTTAAACCTTTGGCCAGGTAGAAAAATGGCTTTTACCTCTGCAGAAACAGGGAGTGATGAGGTGATGAAATGCATTGACTGCATGTTGGCTGCATGCTGCTGTCTGCGCTGACTCCCTCCGTAGAAGAAAGAGCTGATCAAAATAGAGAATCTTTGAAAGAAAACAGTAGAGCCTCTCCTATAATACACCCTGTATTATAGGAGAGGAAGGTGAAGCAAAGGGAGTGGCAGCGTACAGTCAGTGTGTATGATTGTGTGTTTTCATCTTGGCCGGCTCTGCCACTCATTAACTCTCCCCCATTTTTATGCAAGGTACTTGGATCTCGATCTGGTGGTCAGAGACAAAGATGGTAACATACTGGACCCAGAGCTCACCAGCACCATCAGCCTGTTCAGAGCGCACGAGGCGGCCTCCAAACAAATTGAGGACCGGATTCAGGAAGAGAAGGTAAAGACAGAGTGGACCTGGTCTCCTGCCACTTAGGGACCATTTCTACTCCTGCAACTAAACTCTGGTCTTTATCCACACAGTATATGAAAAGTAAGTGAAAGTACAGGCGCAGTTACACAGCGGTATAGAAGGATAACTGTTTGAAATGACCCCAGTCAATTTTCCATCACCCTGTGAGCAACTGTGATGTGATTTTATGCTGTATGAACGTACGAGTCTGCAAACAGCAGGGCGCAGCGAAAGGAGTTGGTTGCATTGCCGAGAAGATGGAGGTGTCGCCTGCAGCTCACTGTGGCTGCTCCTTTTTGTTCGTTTACTCCCTGCAATATTTCAGTCTGATCTGCTGTTAAAAAAAATGCATGAAATGATTGTTTTCTCATTTTATAGATGCATTTTCAATGAACAGTTTTGGCACATGGACAAACATTGCATTTCCTGCGTCCACTTCACAATAAAAGTCGACATGTCTTTCACCAGTTAAATGCTTTTAATGTGAAGCCGCAGTTAGCAATAACTTAAGACAGCATATTTTCCAGGAATGTTGCTACAGGCACCCAGTTTGTAATCATGCAAATATATACATAGCTCTACTGTAATCAGACAAATGAACAAAATGCATTTCAAGGTAAGAAAAATGCCAGAAAATACACAGAACCCCTGCTGATCCATCTAGAATGGAGTTTTTGGCATTTGCAGAGCTGAAGTATAGAAGTGGGGAAAAATGGGGCCACTCCTGGTACACACAAGATGCTTGACTGCCTCTTCAGAAAGTCAGGAACTCAGCCAGATTCCCTGTCTATTTTACTTGGCGGATCAGTGGCATCCCTCACCTGAATGTCAGTTGGCAGTATGTAGGAGTGCCAGACGCTAAGTGCCCTGCAGTTATGTGGTCTCATCTTATGTGACCTTTTCATCTAGAGGTCTTTATTGCATATGCATGGGCAATAAGAAAGTGTCCAGGTCAACGTGATAAATATTAATGATGTGGCCCCCAGCATATTTTTGAAGGGCGTCCAGGGTATCACGCAAATCAGTCCACCTTTTACTGCAGATGCAGCTCTGGAGATAAAGGGAATATAGGGGCTTTTTATTCCAGTGTGTAATATATTATCATGAATTCTGATGGATTTATAGTTAACACTTGCCTCTTAACTTGTTAGATATTTAGAAAGACACTGAGGCAGTGACTGACTTTCAGTAATCCTGTGTGCAGTTGCTAACTACACCTATGTTCAGTATCTGTTTCTTCATGCGCTGGATTTTCTCCTGGGCTCGTTGCTCAAACTACACAGGTCGAGCTGCATGTGACAGAAAGCTATGGAAGAGTAAGCCAATATTGAATCCAATGCCTCTGTTTCCCTCCGACAGTCTCAGAAGCAGAATATTGATCTGAGCAGGCAAGCAAAGTTTGCCTCCACGCCGGCGTTTGCCCTCTTCGTGACTCTAAAGAATGTGGTGTGTAAGATCGGCGAGGATGCAGAGGTGCTCATGTCACTATATGACCCAGTGGAGTCTAAATTCATCAGGTAATTCTTTCTTTCTTTCTTTCTTTCTTTCTTTCTTCACTCACATTCACAAACAGTTTTGATAAAACATTTGGATATACTTGATATGTATTTTTTGCTTCTTGTAGTTTCACTTTGACCATTCTTGCATTGAGAACCGAGTTTCTTCCAGTTGCTAATGAAAATTTATTAAAATAAAAGCTCAGGTTTTTTGAAGTGGGGTTGTACGAGTCAGTGTGTTGCCAACAGTAGATGGCGGTTTGGAGAAGCAGCACAAGTCTTGGAGAAGGAGGCTAAGTGATGTATTGCTGTGGACAGGGTCTGCACTGAAAAATAGCCACTGAAAAAAAGGCCCACCAAAAAAAAACAATATCAGTTTAAGTGTGCTCTATATTTTGAATATTTTAATTGTTTTACCTTGGCGTCAGACCACAAACCACCCTTATATAAACCAAGTTTCGCTCTCTATCACTCAACCAGACTCCATTGGCGAACTCAGTCATTTTGCCTCGCAGAACACAGGAGTTGCTGCCTTAATTGGATAGCTTGATTGTGTTTTTGTCTCACTTTAGTTTTTCAAAAGTGTGATTCAAAATGTCTAATTTCACCAGTGGAGTCTCGTTGAGTGAGAGAGAGCAATATTTGGCTTGTGTAATGGCAGTTGTGGCAGTTGTCGGATGGCAAAAAATGATGAATGAATATCACTAATACAGCTGAAGATCAATAGGAAACTGGAGAGTGAGAGGTGGGACGACACACAGCAAAGGGGCCACACCCTGGAACAGGACCCGGGCTCTGTACAGGGGGCAAACACTTTACCAGTCCTCAAAACTGGCGGCGTGCCAACCACCACGCCTACTGTAGTAATACACTGACTACGGATAAATACCTCATACAACCCACTTCAAACACCCAGAACAATCCCTTTAAGATTATTTACTTGTGCCCGTGTTCCTCTGTATTTGACTGTAGCTCACACAGTGAGATGCTTTTCATATCAATCATAACAACTCACAGCCAAATACTGTGATGCTGTTGGTATTTCTAAATCGAGTGGTGATGAGTAAAAACGTTCCCTTCATGTGATGACAAGATCGAAAGAAACGCCTTTTATGCGCCGTGCATTATGTCTAGAATGCCTTTGATGTCTGAGACTTATACTTTCGAGAACCGTTAGCTATCAGCAAATACAAACACTGACAGACGCTTGTAAGCACACACACACACACACACAGACACACACATGCAACGCAGGAACGTGACCAGAACAAGTGCAGCCTGCTTCCCAGGGATTTGCTATTGTTTTAGGATTGTGACAGCAAATTATCACAAGTAGAGCAGCTCGGCTGTGGAATGTTTCTTTTGCATCCAACATCAGTCATGCATTTTGTTTCCCAAGCGGATCGGTGTCTGGATTAACATTCAAGCATCCGCAGCTTTGAAGGAAACTATAGTGAATGCAACTCAACGGATTTCCTTAATTCACCGAATCATAGATGTTTCAATGTGAATCTGAGAAATTGCTGAGGCAGATTATGAGTCATGCTTTTTTTTTTTTTCTGTTTGTCCCCACAGTGAAAACTACCTGGTGAAGTGGTCCAGTTCAGGTCTGGTGAAAGACATAGATCAGCTTCATAATCTGCGGGCCGTCTTCACGGTGAGTGTGTTTGCCTCTGTGTGTGGTGTGTGTGTGTGTTCACTCGCCTGTGGTAGTCCACTGTTTATTCAGCCATGTTATGAGGCATGTGGGAGCCTGTTTGCGGAGCCTGTGTTTGTTAAGCCCTCTCAGAAAGAGCCTGGCCTGCTGTATGTATTTACCAAGGCAGTCACCTCTATCTAATGGAAGCCCAAGGGCGGCCGGGTCATCGTGCACCCACTGAGAGCGCTTTGCTAGTTTTGGAAGGCATTGCCCCGCAGGAAATGAATCAGTGGACACAATCACAAATGTTGCTGAAGCAAGTTGTGGTAAAAAAAAAGTTTCCCGTTAACATGAACTCATCTGCACCTTAGAATAAAGCAGTAAACCCCAAGTGGTGCTGGTTTACTGTGATTTTAGAAGAGCTAAGGGGTGATGTGAGGCTCTGCTTTGTGTCATGCCTAAATCCTTCTTATCTGTTCTAAATTCACTGTTAATCATTACCTCACATGGTTTTATCACTTTTATAAAATACTTATTACATATACCTGTCAAGGCTTCATAAAATAAATGCACAGCAACAAGAAATGTTATGAGTGATACAGTTTCTGGTGTAAAATCTAATCTAAATTTTAGGCCTTAAAATGTCTTAAATACGATTTTGACCGATTTTGATTTTTTTGGATTATGGAGTGGATGTTAGTTTTACAAAGTTGCATTAACCTCAGTCTCGCTTTTAAATGTGTTTGAGGAAAAATTTACATTAAACAACTTAACAACTACTAGAAGTTTTACGTTACATAATTTGGATTGGTAGATTTTGTTAAGAGATGAATTGATATCAATTAAGTAATGTGACATTAATTAACACACTTTTTTGCAAGTATGAGCATTAAATAGGTCTTAAATTCATAATGGTCTTAAAAAGTTTTTAATTCAACTTGTTGAAACCTGCAGAAACCCTGTGATAACAAATAATCATTCTTCTGCCAAGTAATGTAGGTCTTTAGCCACATTTAGCAGAATGGTTGCAAAACACATAGATGCAATGGAAAGCATGCTTAAAGATGGGGATGATTATTAACACTTTCCCGGGTATTGCCATTAATTGTGCAGTTGTTGCTGTAGTGTTTGGTTACGTTAGGACTTGTCTTTGCTGGTACAGAGCTGTCTGACTCTGGACAGGTACATTTTAATTGCGCAGTGCCATAAACAAGGATATTGTTCCTGCTTACTCTCTTTCATTGTTGTTCAGCTGCCGGTAAATTCGCATTTATGCCTCGTCAGTGACATGATTTCTCTTACATACAATCTTGTGAAAGCGATGAAAGATGTTTCTCCAACAAAGCAACAGGACGCTGCGGGTTCCCTGCCCGCTCAAACACAAATCCCCGCAGGCTCTTTTTGGTTCGTTTGCTGGCATCTTTGTGGTTTTCTTTGCATTCATTGAGCGACAGCGTTGCGTAACTTCTGGCAATTCTTGTCCTGGCAGATGATAAATGGCCACATATTCTAACTGTTCTGGCTTCATTTCTTGACGTCTTTCTTTTTTTATCTTCCTCCTGCATCTCTTTCAGCCACTCGCCTGGCCTACCAAGTAGATCAAAACTCAAAACAAAATCTGATAATTTGTGTGTTACAGTAATACCAAAGTGATGTGGTCACATCACGCGGTTAGCCAATCATGATCAAGGACTGGTCCATTAATTGATCATTTGTTGTTATGCACCTCTGTGCTGTAAAAAATGGGTCCCAAATTGTACAATCTGATTATAAGAGCTTTGTATTCATCTACATGAAGAAAAAGTCATTGTTACGCAGTAGCATTAGTCATTTTCCATAACTTCTCTGTTTGTCCCCCCCCTCAGGATTTAGGCAGCGAAGATCTGAAAAGAGAGAAGATCAGCTTCGTGTGTCAGATTGTCAGAGTGGGACGTATGGAGCTACGAGACAACAACACCAAGAAGCTGACATCAGGACTGAGGCGACCCTTTGGAGTGGCAGGTAAAGCAGACTACACAGAGACTCCATGATAACCTGCTGTTCCAAAAGGAGCGGCGAGGCACGAGTTTGAAATACTTTTTAAAAAACGCTGATTATCTCAGAAGTTTGTAGCCTTAGCTCTGCGCGAATGTCCCCATGTGCGTGAACTTTGAGAACAGATCCTTTGTTTTGCCTTATTGTAGTTCAAAGGGAGTATTGTGCCAAAGTCCTTGTCTGGATGAGTAAATATATTTGGGGAAAATTCATAGATATCCAGCTAAAGTAGAAAGAGGAATTAGTTTGATTTATCTCCTGTTGGCAGGCTGCCAGGCGTTTCGTAAACTAATTAGATTGGCGTTTTGCCCGCAGTTCTCCAACAGAGAAAATGATTCCCCTCTTTCAGTGTCTTTTTCCAAACGCCACTTGAAGAGAAGGTAAATGACAGCCTGATTTATGACGGCTTATCAGTAGACATCTTCATCGTTGCTGCGATGCACTGCGTGACGGAGAGATGGATTTTTCTGAGTTTTTCTCTTTTTTAAGATGTAGTCATAAAGGGCTTGATGTGGTCGACCTCCGGCCCATAGAGTCACGGAGCGAAAACCAGCAGCAGCCATTGTCCTCCCTCTCTCATTCACTTCAGCTGGAGCAGATTCAAGGGGGTGTTTCCTGCATGCTCAGCAAATAGCAAAAGTGTTATTGATGCATCTCGAGCAATGTGACATCATACCATTTTGTGTAATATTACAAAGTCAGAATGCTCACTGCAGCATCACTCTTACAGACTGCTTAGTTTAAGATCCCTTTGCCCAATGTTTATTTTGTACCTACCTCAGACTTGTGACATCACATCCTTTTTCAGTGTAGATATGTTGGAAGGCAAATGTGACAGAAACCATTTCTTTATGCAGCTGTAACTTGTTTGAAAATGTAAAGAAATATAAAAAGTAACACGATGCGAGACTGAAAATCTCTGGTTGGATGTTTCAAGCCTCCACTGGATATCACTGATGGGGTATGTTCGGATGTTTGCGCTGTTGAATGTGTAACCACACCCAGCAGTGATGTCACAGGGTCCTGGAGTACACCTGTACATCACTGTACAACCAACAAGGAAACATTTGTTAAATCTGATTAAATCATGGTTTAACTATACATACTGCTGGGCCAAACATTAAAACTAGCTTAAAATATCAAGAGATTAAATCTAAATGCTTTTACTATAAACACCCCAAAAAAAAAATTTGATCCAATATTAAAGGGATAGTTCACCCAAAAATGAAAATTCAGTCATTGCCTGCTCACCCTCGTGCAGATAGATGGTCGGGTTTAGTTTTTCAGTCCACAAAACACTGCTGGAGTGTCACAGGAAAACAGCGCTATAGAATCTCCCACCGGTATAAGTGAATTGTAACCAGTTTTCAAACAGGAAAAAACAACTGTAAAACAAATACAAAATGCCTCCATACTGTGCCTTAAAGCCCCGACATGCCAAGTTGACTTGATGTAGACTGTAGATTCTTAGCATGGAGCCACGTTCACATGCGCGTACACACTGTCTGAACTGAGTGTATGTAGCATGACTGTGTGTGTGTGTGTGTGTGTGCAAGTGAACAGCATGTTTTTGTTAGAAATATAGATCAACCAAAAATTAATGTTTCTCTCCCTCTTTTATACTTTAATTAAAATGTATTTCTTATTTACCCTTATTTTGCTTAAGGAGCCATTTCCAAATTGATTTAACTCACACGAATTTACTGAACAAAGAACTGATTTGTGCACCAGAGCCCTCCCCTCTGTGTTGGTATAACCCAGTCTAAGTGTGTTTTTTAAGTCGGATAAGAGATTTGTTTCACACCTGTTTTTTTCTTGACCTCTATACAAGTCACAGAAAACAGAGTTGATTGATGCTTTTTCTGTCATAGTCCCGCATGTGCCTTAATTAGTGCCGATTGAAGGAGAGCCAACGCTGGCTGGCCTTCCTTACCATGCATCTCTATCTCTGTCACAGACATGCTATGCTCTGCAGGCCTTGAGAATGTTTTAACCCCCTCTCTCTCCTCGTTTTTTTTTTTTTTCCCACAGTAATGGACGTCACTGACATCATAACTGGCAAAATGGACGACGAGGACAAGCAGCACTTTATCCCATTTCAGCCGTAAGTGGATTGTTCTGCAGCACAAAATAAATCACGTTCGTACATGCAGGGAGTTCCTTTAAGTTCAGCCTAATGTTGCATAAAAAAGTAAAGCTGATATGTTTCCGCTCTTAAACTTATTTCCATTATTTTGAGCATGTACAGTATGTCAAAGTCACAGCGGTTGCATTTTAGATTTTTTTTTAAAGTCTTGAATCCTTGACACCTGATTAGTGGGGGTTTTAAGACAGTAGCACTCCCCCTATTCCCTGCTGACTCAATTAAAGCAATCTCATTAACTGCTGCCATTCTCGTAGGACTGCGTACAGAGCCAGAGTAACCTTTTCCTTAACGTGATTTCCTGCATAATTGGAAATGCTTCAGATTCAGGCAGTTTAGCTGGCAGATCACCTCACTTAACGGTTTTATCTGTGAGCATAAATCATGGAAATTAGAGCCTTCCGGTGTGAAGAGAAGAACAGGATCTACAAGATGTTATTTATGTCCAAGTGTGAGTATTTGCCCCAGAATTTTAACTGATCAAGTTTTGAAATAGCGGTTCTAGGGGCCCATTATTGAATGTGTTTTCAAGGCCAGCAGAGGCAGGAAGTGAAGGAGCTATTTAGGGAAGGTTCCACGTAGTGATATAATTTGGATAGACTCCTGGCATCCTAACAGAAATGGGAATTGCTCTTAGAAATGGACTAGATAGATGGAAATCTTGTTCAAATAGTTTGTTGTTTTTGTTTTTCTCCAGAGGCTGCTTCATTTATAAGTCTGAGGCTGAGTTGACCTCATCTCTGGCTTGTTGCCAAACCAACTTGCATTTAGATAATGCATCTGTGGCAAACTTTCATGTTGTGCTGAAATGATTGATTAGTTGATTGACAGAAAACCCCACAGTGTCCACCTCTTTCGTTAAAATCGGATCCAAATTAGGGTTGTACTAAATGTCAGTTTTAAAAATTCCAGGCGTCTATTGAGGTTTTTGAATGAAGCTTTGAATGTCTGTCACCATATTTTATGATATTTACCCAACAAAATGTCCAGCACAGTTCTCAGTTTGAATGAAGTGATTCATCGGATTGAATGACTCACTCTTTTTTTTTTATTAAATCAACTTTCTTTGATGAACACAACTTGTCAGTTTCAATATGGATTGAAGCTTTATATTTTCTTAGATAAAACCGTTGTGAATTCTGAACATGATTATGTAGATCTTGTGCTAATACAGTTTGACCTCGACAGAGTTTGACAGAGAGTTATTGGAAATGTTTCATTTACATGTATCAGAAACAATCCTACTCAGTCACCAGTGGAATCTAATTCTATATATAATATAATAATAATAATTAGTGTAGTTTTATGAAGCTTTGAAGCTCTGACCTTTTCGGTACTGCCCCAGTCCAAATACAAACCACAATTTCTAGTTGGGACTTTGTGTAAAACATAAATAAAAACAGAATGCAATTATTTGCAAATACTTTTTGACTTTTATTCAATTGAATACAGTACAAAGACAAGATATTTATTGTTCAAACTGATAAACTCTTTTGCTTGTTGTAAATATTTGATGCCTGCAGCATGTTTTAAAAAAGTTGGGACAGGAGCAACAAAAGACTGGGAACTTTCCACAGGTAAACGGGTTAACTGGTAACAGGTTCACCGCTTGATGAAAAACTGTCGACAGTCCAACAGTTTAAGAATGTTTCTCAACACACAAGTGCAAGGAATTCAGAGATTTTTCCATCTACAATCCTATAATATCATTAAAAGATTCAGAGAATCTGAAAAAATCTCTGCACGAAAGGGGCTCAAAACCAACATTGAATGCCTGTGACCTTTGACCCCTCAGACGGCGCCGCATTAACAGCCAAATTGACTGTATAAAGGATGCTTCACAGGCTCAGGAACACTTCTGAAAACCATCGGGAAACACAGTTCATTGCTGCATCTATAAATGCAAGCAAAAGCCACATTTGAACGACATCCAGAAATGCTGCCAACTTCTCTGGGCCCGAGCTCATCTGAGCTGGACTGACAGAAAGAGGAAAAGTGTGCAGGGTGCACATTTTAGAGTCCTCTGGGCTGAAGAGGAAAAGGACCGTCCAGATTGTTACTGGCGCAAAGTTCAAAAGACAGCATCTGTTAGTGTCCATGGCATCATGGGTAAATGTCACATCTGTGAAGGCCACATTAATGCTGCAAAGTACATACAGGTTTTGTAGCAACATATGCTGCCATCCAGACGTCTTTTTCAGAGACGTCCCTGCTTATTTCAGCAAGACAATGCAAAGACACATTCTGCATGTGTCAAAATGGCGTAGCGATGTAGTAAAAAAGTACTATACTGACCTGCCTGCAGTCCAGACCTGTATCCCACTGCAAATGTGTGGTGCATTATGACGACAAGAGACACTTTGGACTGTTAGCAATCAAGCAAGAATGGGAAAGAATTTGACTTTGTCCTCAGTTCCCAAAAGCTTACTGAATGTTGTTAAAAGAAAAGGTGATGTAACACAGTGGTAAACATGCAGTGGAACATGTTGCAGGCATCAAATACAAAATGAGTCCATATTTAGAAAAAGCAAAAAAGTTAACCAGTTTGAACATTAAACAGCCTGAGTTTGTACTACATTCAATTGAAAATTGGGTGAATAGTATTTGCAAATGGTTGCATTCTGTTTTTATTTACGTTTTGCACACTGTCACAACTTTTTTGGAATTGTGACTCGAATACTCAAAAAATTTACTACTGCAAATTTGATGGTAAAACCTGCCTTGTTGCTGTTGTCTCACAATGTTTTTGTCCCATGGATGAACTTCTGCTGTCACTTCTACTTACTCGCTTGGATGGGTTTCGGATTCAAGGTTGGAGGCACTGAAGACAGTCTGAGTGACAGAGATCCTTTACTGCCTCCTCCATGCTGACATCACCGCTGTCGTCTCCTTCCATGCTCTTCTTCTTCTGCTTGTTTAGAGTCCTCTGTACTGCAGATGCCATCCCCGCCCACCGCGCACATTTCTCTCACAGCTGCCACACTCATGGTGCTTCCCAGATCACATCTGCCACTTTCTTACGCTCTGTACGTCACTCGTCTCAATCAGTCTGTCTACACCTGAAGTCCTGCGGAGTACAAAACATGATGTTATATTTTAGTTTGCTTTCTCACTGAAGCAGATTGGCAATGTGTGTTTTTGGACTGGATGTAGTCTGGAGTTTGCAGCCTTGAAAACTTTTCAGCACTGACCATGTGCAGGTCAAGCTTCCCACTGCTGCATTGGCGCTATAAATGCTGACTGGGCACCATTTCCTAAACGATGATTTCTCTGTGTGTTTCTGTCATTACCCATCCTGCCTCACTGTTAACTGCTAACAAGCGGCTTTGTGTCTGTCACGGTATTCGCATCACTCTTCGGTGTGTGTCTCTCTCTTTCTCTCACCCCACTCCCCTCCTCACAACCATCACTTTGTGGCTCTTTTGCCCCGCTCCTCCTCCTCCTCCTCCTCTTCTTTCTCCGCCATCTCTTCTATCCTCTGTGGTGTTTGCCCGTTGTGTGCATACTGCAGGCTAGCGTTGGATGACGCCATTCGCCACAAGCAGCTGAACATCTCCCGTTTTTCACCCAGGGTGGCAGGGGAGAACGACTTCCTCCAGACAGTCATCAACAAAGTTATCACCGCCAAAGAGGTCAATCACAAGGGCCAAGGTACAGTGCAAGGTTCAGACATGACAACCAGGGCCAAGGATGAAACTCACCACACTACTGTCTGACTTTTAACAAAAAATGTGTCTTATGTATTTTATAAAATGATTATATTAGGTCTGGGCCTCAGGAAAAGCCAACCTGGATCTGAAAATTGTCTCCAATGTTTGGGAATATCCAGCTTTGCATAGTTAAGGGCAGTTGCACCTGTAGGCAATTGGATTTGGTTAACATTAAAGGGTAACCAACTTGACCCTGTTTTCACATGATTTTGTGTTTAAGGCACTGATGGGGACAACAGTTTTTGAAACTGGCCTGAAGCTGGTTGCAGTGTCATCCTTTTGGGCGACTGTTAACCAGCACAGTATATCCACTAAAAGTGCTTGTTTTTGCCACTGACGGGCTCAGATTGTTATTCTAAGTGTCTGACAACAAACAGATAGGCTTTCTGCAGAGCAGAGCCTGACACAGGAGAGGATTTTCACCTCTGGTCCATCCCACTCCCACAAAAATACTCCTGTCCCATCACAATCCTGTTAATCCACAGTCAGGTGTCTGCAAAAAACTGACCTATTGTTATATGATTCTTGCTCCTGCACACTCCTGTTAACTTTTTATTTCCCGTCCCAGTCCAGTGATCAATAGTGAGAAAAAATCCAGAAACAGTACTTTTGTTATCATCATCATTATCCTCATTCAGTCATGACAGATGTCAAATAAAAATCGCCCAAAATGTCTCGGCTTGTCATTCCACTCTTCCAGCATTCACCAACTCTGGTTTGGCCAAAATAAACCATTAATTTACACCATCAGATGTAAAAATATCGGGAGAGCTAGATGGGTGGTCAGACATCAGAGGAGCAGTGGCGTGTACAGCCAGAATGTTTTTTCCACATCTGCAATGATGAATTAACAATTTATTTCAGCCAAACAATCATAGCTGGTGATTGTTGGAGCATTAGAAAGACAAGCCAAGACATTTCTCATTTTATTTTATTTCTTTCGAGCTTGAATGAAGTGTATTTTCTATGTTGTTAAAATGACAGTTTTGCAAATGGAGTCTGGTGGGTTTGGTGAAAGCAATAGAACAGCTATTACTGGTTAAAGGTAAAGAATCTTACTCTTTTACAAAAAAGTTTATCTCTATAGCAGTCCTTTCCATAATGTTGTCAGTCACGTAATTGTGATCAAAATGATGTACTTTGATGGTGCGCAATTGCTTATAAGGAGTACATAGCAGCATACTTCATGACTCACTCAATACTGGACCAATTTACAAAATTGTTGTCCACATCAGTCACTTTGATAGTAAAAAAAATGGGTCTAGACTGGAAAATATCAGAGATACCCTTTAAAGGAAGCCAAACACTCTGTTGCAGTGTTTTTATTTTCATTTCTATAAACTGGTGCTTTAGCACATATTGCCTTTTTCAGGAAACTTGCACTATCTGTCAAAATGTTAATAGAGTAAAGTTTGCATCAGAGCTGCGAGTGCGCAGCTTTCACCTCCTCCGTTTCACATCCGCTGTGTCTGCAAGCCGGCACCTCGAGAGACCAGGTGTTCACTTTCATTCAGCTCCTCATTGGCTAGCTAATTGGTTGACTGCGTCTCGCTGAAGTGTTGTAATTTTCTTTCATACTACATCATAGATCTGTTCATACAAAGAACCATTACCCCCAACACATTGGCAGGGTGTTGGAGCTGTTCATCTTGTTAATAAGAACAGAGCTCTTTGTCAAGTGCTCACACTATAAATCACTGCACATCCTATAAATAGTTGCCCTCATCACCATGGCTACAGGATCTAAGTAATCCAGCTGTTAATTAAGCGGGTGAGTCTTCTGCAAAGAACTAGATCTTATCAGTAATTTGACATCTGCGGTTAGAAGAACAACATGAGCCATCTAAGGGATTTGTGCTGGGAGGGGGGAGGGCGGACATGACAGCCTCCATGGTATTGTCATGCCCTATGAAGATGTACTTGGATAAATGTCAGGTCTGCTCCGACCCACAGTGGGAAGAACAGCGGAGCTCTGAGAGCAGCTGTTTCGGTCACGCTTGCATATCAAAAGGCTTCCAGCTTGCCTAGTGAGAGATGTGTCACTCATAACAATATGGAGCCTGTAAAGTGAAAGTGAGCAAAGCTTCAGGGTTCACGGGCGCCGCTCACTTTGGTGGCCTCTGAAGGGCCACACTACAGGACCGCTTTAATTGGGCGCCTTTGTTTTTAGTCATTCTCAGACTTGTTCAGAAGATTCTGTCTTTGCTGCTTTGTTTTTTTTTTTTTCTGAGAGAATATTGAGAGTGAGTGTGGTTGAGCTGGCACGCCGTGCGGCGTCTGCAGAAAAGAAGCTTTTCCTCCCGAACCAGGCGAAAATGCAAAGCAGCTACTTGCCTTAAATTGTGAGGAAATATGACCCATGAAAGTCCCCTGAAGGCCGTTTTGGTTCAGAATCATTCAGAGCGGCAGAGTTTCCTCTCAAACTTCACACTCTCGGGTTTTCAAAGACCAATTATTTAAGTCTGGGAATTACTGCAAAATTTGAATATTCCACCATAAATGTCACTATTTTCTTTAAAAACTAAGAGTTCCTGAAGAAGAGGTCTGGGGCAGTGGGGACGTTATCATGAATTTGGCAGTGGGTCAGAAAATGTATGTATATATTTTTCCAAATTTTCCCATTTAGTTACTAAGCACCGAACATTTGTTTCTTTGTTCCTCCCAGGATTCCTGCTCAGAGGCAGCACTTTTATTTGAGCAAATAGAGCGTTTGCAGGGATGACATATTTTTGTTGGCTAACCCTGAAGTTAGCATTGCTCTCGCTCCCTTCACAAAAAGCAAATATTTTTTTTAATTAGTCCACATTAGTCCAGCTTGTTGAGACATTTTGAATAAGAAACTTTACATATTTTAGCTTTAAAGATATCTTTAAGCTTGAAAACCAGCTAATGGGATATTTGCTGATGTATTTTATGTTGTAGAACAAAAAATGAAAACCACTCATGTTAACCACAGACCTCATTTAGGCACCTGAGCAAAAACCCAACTAGAAGTGCTAATATGCAAACATAATTCCAGGTTTTAACATTCATTCCTGCAGAACTCCATGTCTGTGTGGGAATTTCAGTAATGATATTTTTAGTCCAATAAGATTGACTATAGTTTGGCACAAAGGATGTACAGGTAATATGGTAGATCTCAAGCAGGCATCAACCATCTTGGTCCAACACGTGTTCTGTCATTCTTGTAGTTTTTCTCGTTCTTATGCACACCCAATTATACTGTACTTTCAACGGAGCATAAGAAAAACACACACAGGCCCTCTCTCCCTCTGTTAGTATGTTTTCCTAATCACGTCCCTGCGGGTAGCTTCTATTTAGTGTCTTGTCCTAGAGCTGTTAGATGTCACTGACAGCTGAAAGCACTAGAAGAAATCTCTTTTTAGTATTTTCCTGGGGCAGTTTGCTCTCATGCTGTCTCCCCCTAACGCTATCCTGTTGGTCCCTCCCCCTCTGACTGCGTCACCAGGCCTGTGGGTGACTCTGAAGCTGCTCCCCGGAGACATCCATCAGATTCGGAAGGACTTCCCTCACCTGGTGGACCGATCAACAGCTGTGGCTCGCAAGATGGGCTTCCCTGAGATCATCATGCCAGGTTGAGTTTTTAAAAAAAAAAAAAGCTTTACCTTGGCTGACTGTCCTTGCAAGTCTCCTTTTTAAAATTTGATTGGTTGAACACATCAGTCATTTAGGAAGTGATTTAGATTTACTATTTCAGAAAATGTGAGTGTGGGAGAAAAGGACATATCATACTTCATTAAGGTTTGATTAAGACATTAGTTATGTAATGGACTGAAGTCAGCCATAAAGTAAATGGTGCCAAATATCCACTTACGCCACCTAAAATGTAATGACTTATGCAGTAATATTCATTAAAAATGAATGAATAAATGCATGAACCCCGGGCACTACGAAGACTGTAAAAAGCGAGGATTTCCTCTCCTCTGACCCGCTTCTTTCTGCTTCCTAAAGGCGACGTGCGAAATGACATCTACGTGACTCTGGTTCAGGGGGATTTTGACAAGGGGAGCAAGACCACGCCCAAGAACGTCGAGGTGACCATGTCCGTTTATGACGAGGACGGCAAGAAACTGGAGGTACGGCCGAGGAATGTTAAATTAGAATCCAATTCCAAAGAAATACCAGAATGCAATGATTTGCAGCTATTTTTCAATGTATTCAAATGAATGTAGTTTGAAACTGCAAAGGCTCTGTCGATGCTGTAAGGTACATACAGGTTTTGGTTTTGTTACAGCAGTTTGGCTTTGTAGTAGCAGACAGTCGGTACTAGACTGGCCCGCCTGCAGTCCAGACCTGTCTCCCATTGAAAATGTGTGGTGCATTATGAAGCTCAAAATATGACAACAGAGACCACTGACTGTTGAGCCCCTGAAGTCATTTTTCAAGCAACAGTGAGAAAGAATTTCACTTTCAAAACTTCAGCAACTAGTATCCTCAGTTCCCAAACTTGTTCTTAACTTACTGAGTGCTGCTGAAAGAAAGGTATCACAGTGGTAAACATGACCCTGTCCCAACTTTTTTGGAACGTGCAGCCACCATCAAATTCAGAATAATCAGTTTGAGCAACAGACATCTTGTCTTTGTGCTGTATTCTATTGAATATTGGTCGAAAAAGCTTTTGCAAATCGTTGCATTCAGTTTTTAAGTTACACAACATCCCAGCTTTTTTAGAATTTGGTTTTGTGCCTCTCTGGTATGTTTCTTCTGGGTTTCAGCTCAGTCTCAGCATTCAGGACACAAAGTGCTATAGCCGATCGCTTTCTCAGACAGTCTGTGATTTAGCAGGCTTTCTTTAATCTCACACAGCTCAGCACGCTGCTTAACTGACCAGGACTCCTATAAAGTAGTGTGATACACAGGCCAGACCATGCGCCTTTGCAATGCCACCTGTCAAAAAATGACAGAATGCAATATTGGTGCTTTGTGGTTGATTGAGTAGCCTAAAATCTGGCTCACCACTGCAAGAATCAACCTTTATCATTGTCAGAGTCAGTTACAGACCTCAACATAAGGACGAGCAATATGGGCAGCAGAGTCCGATAGTTGCAAGGCACAAAAGAAGTGGACTCAGCTTTCCCCTTCAGGTATAATTACCTTTGATAATGAAGTTAGAAGCATAATTTTCTCCCCTGTCTATTTGTTTGTTTGCAAGCTGTCTCAAAAAGTTGCAAATATATTTGGATGGAATTCGCAGCCGTTGGCACAGAGATCAGTTAATTACATTTTGTTGGTGGTCAGCAATTAATTTTAATTTCACTGGACCTGTTGTAGGCATTCATTGGAAAGTCTGGCACTCAGGTTTGGAGCTTAACACCAGAAAGAAACAAACAAATCCACATTAATCATTGTGTTAGCTGCCGGTTTGCACGTTGGAGAATGTTTAATGGACATCCGAGCGCTGCTGTCTACTTTTTTTTTTAATTATCTGCCAGCCCATCACTGTCTGATGTCCTAATAAAGCCTTTGTTTCATCTAGAGTCTCCAGCCAGTGACCCCTTTCTCTGATGTTTAATTATTGTCACCCCCTGCTTGACTTTACCTCTTGTTCTGCAGAGGCCATCAGTTAATGGGGGATATGAGAGGTTTAGAGCGGTTGGACAAGAGGAGTATGTGGGAAGAACCGGGGCATGAGGTGTGTGTCTGTGGGAGTGTGTGCTCACGTGTCTGCGAATGTTCAGTTTTAATGGTGTTCCAGTTATGGTTGAGAGTTCTGATTTAACTGTGTCCTGATGTTTGGAGCCACTGTTTGTAGTGATCATGCATTAATTCGCATTAAGTTAAGATCTACCTAATATTTTGTTTGAGGCATTAACAGTATAGTTCAGAGGAACTTATGCACAGTCAATGGATGGCGGTCAGCATGCTCCAGTTTGGAGAAGCAGCAGGAGTACTGGTGAAGAAAGCCAACCAAACTAACATCTGTCAATAATAGACTGACTATGAAAAACCCAAACTATCCCTTTAATGCTATTATATCCGTACTCTGTGTATTTGTGTACTTGGAGTGAGAGTGTAAGTTACAAGAGAGTGATTTGAGGAGACAAACCCCTGGTCATGAGGAGGCCTCCTGCAGTGAATCAGAAACGAGCGCCATTACCCCCGCCTGCCTCAATTATACACATTAGTGTTAGATTGAGAGGCTTCGTCTGTGATTTGGCCCAGCAGGCTGTGGAAGTGTAAGAATATGGTGATTATACTGTAAATTCTGTCCTGAAGTAGAAGAAAGCAGTGATCATCATTGTGATTATTTTTGGATGTTACGATTGCAGTGCGCTTTATATCTTTAGTGCGTCATCTTCTGTTTTGTTACATATATCTGACCTCTATTTGTATTTATATTTATTTGTATTTTTAAGATAAGATAAGATAAGATAAGATATTCCTTTATTAGTCCCACAGTGGGGAAATTTTCAGTTTTTTTTATTTATATTGTAGGTTCAGAATTACAATACCATGTCTACTGGTCCCTTTTAATCATCTAGAAGCAGCTCTACTGTGTGAAGACATGGTGTGTATGAATAGGCTGTTGCACCGTCAGAGTCTTTAGGCTGTAATAACTGGAGTCACTGACAGCACTTGACAGTGATCGAGTGAGATTGACATGGGTGTCATGCCCACGTTGTTTCTGCAACGCTGGAGCCCCCTTCGACGTCTTGTCCTGCAACTTTTCACAGAAGTCTCATCTGTTCGGTTTCCCCGGGGATCAGTGCTGATGGCTTAAGTTCTCGCTCTTCCTTCCTGTGTTTTAATTGGCTGAGAGGAAGTTCTGTTTCTGAGATGACAGATGTCATTTCCTGTCCGTCACTTTGACGTTTGAAGTGGTTTGAGTGTGATCTTTTATAATAGAAACTTTCAGGGAACAGTCGCTTTTGAAAGATTAAATTCCAGCAGACATGGAATTAAGAAATGTTGGAAATCTTTGGAAATGTTTGGATCACAGAGAAACCAGAGAAACCAAGTTTGCATAGGTTCTAGCTTAATCTGTCGATGGAAAATTATTTTTACAGCAGGACTGAGCTAACAAAGCAGTTTTGTGTTTGTATGTGTGGTATTTATTTTGTTTGGGAAATCCCATGATGACGATGCTCAAGTTGAGTAGCAGACTCAACAGGGACTAGAAATAATCTCTGTTGCTTGGTTGCTACTAAGGGTCGGCCTACATGCTGGAGTGGTAAATCAGGTTTAATTACATAGAAGTTCTACTGACGTGACTGACTATTTTCCAGTTATTAGTCAGACCCTGTGCGTTTCCAGGGGCACAGAGATAACACTAGCAGAAAGGGTTTTTTTGTTAGTTTGAGAGTGATTTGCTCCAGTGTGTATACATTTGATGATATCTATTAGTGTGTTGGTAACCTGCTGTATAATCGCAACATAACATGAGCCAGTGAGCTTAAATGTCATTTTTAGGACCACACCCTCTCGCGTAATATTGCATAATTAACCACCTAGCTAAATACTCATGTAAAAGTATATAAAATCATTTTTTTGGGGGAGGACGGGTCTTTTTTATCACCTGCACTGCTAATGCTAAATGCTAATGCACTCTAGTTTATATAGTGTTAGGATATGTATGTGTCATCCAGCCGTGATTTCAGAGTTAACTGCACAATTCAGCACTACATAGCTCAGTGTCTTCACATGTTTTCAGCTATTACTTTCTAACATGTTAGAAGAAAATCTCCAAATTTGCTTTCCACAGACTTTAATCAACCTTAACCCTAGATTGTGATCATAACAGCTTCTATTTTAGGAGAGGAACATTTTTTTTTCCATCAAGCCATGTACAGACACCAGACACTTGAAAATAGCTGAATATAATTACTCTTATATTGAGCCAAGTTTCACAACAGGTTTGCTTTTTAAGTTTAACTTTTTGTGGCTTTCTCTCTGGATGTGTCTGCCTCTGTCTCAGCCTTCTTATCCCCTCCATTCTTCTCTGTCTTTAGTCTTTCTGTCTCTCTGGTCTCTTTGTGCCTCTGGATTTTGTCATCCCTTCTCCGTCTCAAAGAGGATTTGTGATGTTGTGTAGTGAGAGTTTGGACAGTGACTTCTTATCACCTTGACATATTAGCACACCCCCACAAACCCCCTCTCACCCGCGGCTAGACCTCAGCCACTTTCTCCTCGTCCAAAATCTGAAGCTGTCATGAATCTTGGCCACTTAGTGGAGGGGCCTGAGTTGTAGAGCTAGCACCTGCCCCCCAGATCTGCTCGGCGTGGCTTGGGGGAGACGGGAGCCTGTTATTCCTCATAATTGCTGGTTGTCAGAAGCCATTAGTGTTGGAGTATTTTAGCTGCAGCACACTAGCAGGGCCAGGGAGTCAGCTGGAGTAGTGGGAGGAAAAGAGGTAGGCTGGCTGAGCACAGATTGATAGAAAACAAGGCATGCGTGCCATCCGCTGTCAGTCCGTCCCTCGTGCCAAATCCCCGACGGGTCTGCGTAGTATTTTACATACGCACCCTGACCTGTTGTAGAAACTCCAGGGACCCACTAGGAAGACCAATTTGCATGGCTGGATCCATCAGCACCAGCTGGTCCGCCTCCCTGCACCTGGCTTCCCTCCACTTCTCACTGCACGGGAGCCACTGCCCCTCCTTCTTTAATAATTAATTTCTAATTTATTTCTTATTTCCACAGCGCTGTCACGAGATTGGCGGCCAACAGGCAGGCGCTCCCGCATAAAGTGCATCCAGACTTTTAAAGGCCGTTCTTCCAGATTTAGGCGGAGACTCCATTTTATGAAATAAGTGCTAGTCAATTTTCCACATGCTGCGAGTGTGCCAATGTTTTGACATGGCGCTTATGACTCAGCCGTCATGGTTTTCCCGATTTGAATGAACCTACAGCTGTGCCAGTATAACCAGATAACCAGTCATACTGTTCATTAACTTCATCTCTGTGTTTTCTTAATCTTTATCAAGAACGTGATCTTCCCCGGAGCTGGAGACGAAGGCATCAATGAGTACAAATCTGTCATCTACTACCAAGTGAAGCAGCCGCGCTGGTTTGAAACAATAAAGGTGCGTTTCTCTCCTCACCTCTACCTCTGCATATTTCTTCTTTGTTATACTGAGTAATTTTCAAGTCATTATTTCCACCTTGACTGAAATACCGCCCTTTGATATGATTCTTAAATCTATTATTCATCACAACACAGATTTCCGTCACCAGTAATTTGTCGAATGATTTCTCTTGAATATTCACCCATGAAGCTTTGAAGTGTAGACTGACAGTGGTAGATATTAGCTCACACAGTAGATTGAATAGTTAATGTGGTGGCTGGACGCTATTGAAGTGACTAATGGGGACGACAGTTTTTAATTGGTCCACTATTGAGACAGAGTTAGCAGAAGTAAAACTGAGCTACAACCATTTAGGCTGTTAAGTTTAAAAAAGGTAGTGCAGGGCGCCTCGTGTTTTGCAACCCGCCAGATGCACTCTGTCTGATCACGGCCTAAAAGTGCTTGTTTATTCCGCTGATGGGCTCAGATTGTTGCGTGTGTTGTGTCTGTCAACATTGCGGAAAGGGTCGACCTTTTTTAAAGACCTAAGTGTGTTTCGATTAACCAGAAACAGCTGCTTTATTGCTCTCGACAAACTAACCAGACTGCGTTCGGAAACTGTAATTTTAACAACGTCGTTGTCATTCAAAGTTGACAGAAAGACAATAAAACTCACCGAAAACATCTTGGCTCATCTTTCCAATGTTCAGACAATCACCAGCTCTGGTTGATTGGTTGAAATGAAACCCTTTATTTATTAATGTGAAAATACTGGGAGAGGAGAGGGAAGGAGGTTGGCTATCATCAGAGAAGCAGCGGGGTTTATTCTAAGTCGGTGAATTAATGTAAGTGATGATTTTTTTTCTACCAGAAAACTGGGGATGGTGGTTGTTAAAAACAGTGGAAAGATGAGCCAAGATGTTTTTTGGTGAGTTTAAGTTTCTGTCAAGTTTGAATACAGATGAATTTCAAATTACAGTTTTGCAAAGGGAGTCTGATGAGTTTAAAACAGCCATAACTGGTTAAAAAAATGGATCTTACTCTCTAAAAAAGGTCTCTCTTTGTAGCGATCCTTTCCATATCGCTGTCAGACACTGTGATGCAATAGCAATCTGAGCCTGGGCACTTTTAGTGGACGTTCTTTGACAGAGCCTGGAGGGATTACATCGCAGCCCATTTATGTTCCCTCAGTGTTGAACTAGTTTCAAAAATGGTTTTCTTATTTGTCGCACAAAAATGTTGGAAAGTAGAGCCTAGGTTGAAAAATATTGAAGTTACCCTTTAAATTACGTTTTAGCTCATTTACTACAAATCACTCGAACTATGACTTGCCATTGGTTTCAGTTCATTTCTGTCGAGTTTTAAAATCTGTGTCCCTAAAAATCTGCTATGTGGGTGTGTGTTCATGTGTGTAGATGTCTCACATTGTCCCTTTCTTTCCCCAACTTCAGGTTGCCATTCCTATTGAAGACGTGAACCGGAGCCACTTGCGATTCACCTTTCGCCACCGTTCATCGCAGGACTGTGAGTACGAATGTCAGCGTGTAAATAATCAGTTTAGCCGATGACCAGCTGCACAATTGGCTGCTAATCTATCCACGGCACAAAATAATGGAAGATATCCAATCCAAGCAGATGTGTTGCTCGGTGATAAATACTTTGAAGCTCACCCTTTGTCACATTAATCAGAGGCATTAGTCTGCCCCTGCACAAAGCGGCATCATGGAGTGGCTTGTCAGAGACTACAGCTGGGATGTGAAAAATGCCTGAGGGGGCTCGTTTGTTTATTGGGACCAGCGTCTCGCTAAATGCAGCCAGTGTTGTATGTCCTTCTGTTTTTTAACATCCTTTTTAATTTTGGGGGTGTAGAGGGCAGGGAAGCCTGGCGTACTGGCAGACCTGCCGTCCCATCTGCCCACCACATGGCGAGGCCATCCCTCCAGCAGCAGGAGTGGTGCAGGGAACAGGATTTTGGAGGGGTGATGGGAGCCGTGACAGGTGTATATTCTAAACAATCAATTCATATGGCACAGAAGGCAAAACAGAACTGGGAGGATATCAGCAGGGGAAAGTGTATCTCTTCCCTGGTGAAGTGATCTGCAGCTGTCGCCGTCCACCACGTCCAAAACCCTTCAGCTCAGTTTGCTTCTCACCTGCATGCAGGTGGGTTGGAGGAAACAGACAGGTCTCAGCGCTCAGTGCTGGCTTATAATCCACTTGGAGAGCCTTCTTGTCATGCTCGGCACCTTGCTTCTGCAGTTAACACTGTTACTAGGCATGCCTTTGAAAGTCTGTGACTTGCTGTTATCTCGCTGTAACGGTTGCTTTAGAAACTGGCTCACCTCAAGTGACTGTGGGACTGCAGGGGCATGCTGATGCTGCCAAACTTTAACTTGTCTCTGACAATGGACAATAGAGAGGTATGCTGAAAGAGTGTAATGGCTTGATTATTTGGATTTGTGTGTGGTGTGTATGCCTTGTATTTCCCTGTCAGTGACACCTGGCCGTTGATATCCCTGTACACATGAATCTAACTTTATCCAAGTTTCTGTTTGTTTGCATGTGTGCAGGCATCGAGACAATTCTTGTTGTTTCTGCGCTGAATCCGTAGTTGAGGATGAACCCACTTTGATATCTGTCCTCTAGGGCTGGGGCGATGCACTTGTCTCTCGATTTAATGCTGCCACGATACCTGGATGCAGATTGGATATGTATTGCAATTCTTTAGTGTGATTCAGTATTACTGTATATCATGACTGATGTTTCCAACAACAGTGCACATCACGTGTCAGTCAGTCTTTCTGAGTTTTATTTCAGCAGCATCATTGCTATACTGCCTATTAACCAAATAAAATACTTTTTGAAGTAAACTGTTATGTTAAGCTGTTACTGCTTGGAAAGCTAGAGCCATAAGAAAATAATAAATAAAATAAGATTTAGACAAAAAATTAATGGAGCCCCTGGCTGTATTTGTAACCCCATTGGGAATGTAGAATTTGAATTTTGAACCTTTGAAGTTGCTGCAGGTCTTCAGTGTGGAGACTTGAAGCCAGAGGAGCAGAACTGTTAGACCTGTAAAATCAGCAGCTGCTAGTTTGTTTTCTCAGATCAGAGGAAATATAAACCCGGAAGTCTGAGCACACATGTCCTTTTGTGTTCAGAATATAAAATAAAATAGATCGGTTTGTTAAGATTTATTTCTGTGATTGCAATGCTAATTTCCGTCAATGTTAATTCCCATTATGTATTAGCATTTTATGTATATATAAAAAGCTGAAGTGATCTGTGTGTGTGTGTGTGTGTGTGTGTGTATATATATATATATATATATATATATATATATATATATATATATATATATCTTTCTGTGGCTCTCACAGATAGAGAGCCAAGAGAGACAGAGAATGGGATGAAATCGTTGGTCTCAGAACTTGTTTTCTGTGTTGGCTGGGGGCTGCACACCACTGCCAAACAGGCTGAAGCCCAGAAACCTTCAGAATGCAGCAACATATAAGAAAATATGAAAATACAGGCAGAGTGCAGACTCTGTGTGGATTCAGTCAGCATGTGTGTGTGGAAGAGGGGCTTGTGATGTTAATCTTTGTAATGCAGACATCATAACGTCTTAAAATATAATGTCTACATTATATTGGCAAACCACTTCTCTGAGAAAACAGGGAAATACTTCACTTCTCTGAGAGTTTTAGAAGAAAAGCAGAGTAGAGACGCTCCTTCAGATGAAGTCCTTTCAGTCCTCTGCTGTCATCTTGTGCTTGTGTCCTTCCTGATTCCTCCGCTGCTCTTAGCGAGTACTGAACTTTTAGCAGAAACGCAGAGTGACAGAGCTGCTCATCAAGGCCGCTGCTCGAGCTCATGTGCTCAGTATCTCAGCCCCCCTGGTTCAGAATCAGGCCAGTGCTAACGCAGTGCATCAGACTACCACTCCAACATTGTCAGGCCTCATCAGACTGATGGCTGCTATCACAGATGCCGCCACGGCTGTAAGAGATCCCCGCCATCTTTTCACTTCTGTTTCATCTGTCATTATGCCACTACCTGGTGAGTGGGGTAGAGGGTAGGCTTGAAAATGTGGCACAGTACACTCAACATAAATCTGAAGTGACAGCCCACCTTAGAGGTGGAAGTCTGCACAACTTTCACACAAACTTGACTTTGATTGGCTGTAAAAAGTAGCTCTGTCCTGAAAGTGACCTTTTTTCCCCGTGAAATGCAGAGTTTTGAGTCCTCCGCTCTCCTGAGGAAGTCACAAATACATTTTTCTCTACTGGGTGGCATGCGTACAGTGTTTTCCCTCCACTGGTTTCTCTCAAGCCGGCCCAGCAATTATTCACCGGCGAGGCTGCAGGCAGCAAACCAATGAGGGGATTTATGCAGATAGAATGCACAAGATACTTCCATGAATCATGTCTCCCTGCACGTAAATTTGGGCTTGTTGATCCACAATGATGATATATGTGGCCCTATCCAAACGCTTGGTTACAGGACAAAGTCATAACTCTCCTGCTTGTTTACACAGCCCTTCCTCTCTACATCCCCAAATGCAGTCACACACACACACGTGCGTCCACGAACACACAAGCACTGAGCATCTTCTCTCCACCCTGGCTGGATTATACAAACCGTTCACAGCTGCAGCCCTGGGATCAAGTGCAAATGTTTATTCATATGCAAACAGGAAGTGAACACACAAAATGGCTTCAGGGTTCATACAAAGTTTTGAAACTTGGGATTTTTAACTCTCATGTATACAAAGTTAGGAATGTGCTTGAATTTGAATATATTTGATTTTCAACATAATTTGCTGGCCTGTTCAACTTACAGCCTACACTCCAGATATGGCCCTTTTGAATATTTCTATGACCTGCAAGTGGCTGACTGCAAATCAGGCATATTTGAGATATGAAAAAATGCAAACTACCAATCAAACAGCTGGTAAAATAATAAAAGTGACAATACACATTGATTTCTCTCTGCAAATGCATTTACAGTAACAGTAACAGAGTATTCCTTTCTTTAAAATATGCTTGTTAAAACAGTTTCTTTAATGATCAAATACATTTTCAGATACTGGATATATCAGCTTGTAATTAACTGTTAAATTCGTGTCATTGCACCTCCCACTTGCTCTTTACCTCGCACAGTTAATTCACACCCATGTGTAATTGCTCTTTACACAGTAGATGTAGTGTAATGTGTGTGTCTGCCCCATTTAGGGAAACGGCGCATGCACAGATACAGTCCCAGCGGAGGGAAAGGTAGAGTCAGTCGAGTCTTGTGCCAACTCAGGAGCTGACTCAGGGCCTGTAGTGCTGAGATTTACATTTGAGATGAATCTGTTTTGTTTGTCTGCTTGTTTGTTAATGAGTTGTTGTAAAGGCAGCCATGCAGCATAGTTTATTGCAACGGAGCCTTGCTCTAACAGCTCTTATGTTGTCTTTAATTTCCTGAAGATGCACTTTTTCATCTAAACACAGAGTGTACGTGCAGAAGTACACTTTTGTCCAAAAAAAGAGAAAGTAAATCACGCATGGATATGGTAATTTCAAGTCTCCCATCTCGTGGTTTTCTGTCTTTCTCACACATTTCTCCTCTTCCTCCCACAGCCAAAGACAAATCAGAGAAGATCTTTGCTTTGTCTTTCGTGAAGCTGATGAGATACGACGGGACGACTCTGAGGGACGGCGAGCATGATCTCATCGTGTACAAGGTAAATGGGGAAATATCATATTACACAGTTAGCTCTCGGCCTGTGGGGGTTCTGGTGTGTTTGTTCCAGGCTACTTGCTGCGCCGGCCCACGCTCCTCATGACGTGACCAACAGAAATCATTCCTACAGTAGGTGAAAAATTGGTCCGTCTCATTAGTAGCTGCCATAATAACAGCTTCAGTGCCTTCTATGGAGGGTTGTGCAGTTGGTACGCATCAGCCCCCACAGTGAAATGAAATTACTTCCCAATTAAAATCCCTTGTATAATGAAACCTTTGCGTTACGGAGCCCATTTATGTTAATTAAAAAGTTAATGTGGGAAAAATTCCTCCAGTTAGATTTTGCTTTCTTTTATGTTTTGCGTTGCCCTTGTCAGTCAAGGTTGCGGTTTGGCAGAGAAGCTTGTTTTTACTCTCACATGCAACAACTGGCAGAAAAACACTGGTTCAATGATGTATACACGAGGCATCTTTAAAAACCCACAGTAAAAGAACAAAACAGTTCATTACAATATAAACACCAGATATGGATTTCAATTATTCTGCAGAAATTAATGAGCTTCCTGAACCAGCTGAGCTGTAAGTTGTAAACTTGCTGATAAATTGAGTCTCTTCCTGGAAAACCAGGCGGAGGCAAAGAAGCTGGAGGACTCGTCTCTGTACCTGAACCTACCTGCCACGAAGCTGGAGCTGGAGGAGAAAGGATACTCCACCACTGGGAAAAGCACCCAGAACCTGGGCAACTGCACCATCAGCAAGGACTCCTTCCAGATCTCCACCCTGGTCTGCTCCACCAAGCTTACACAGAACGGTAACAGCTTCGATACTTCAGTCAGCATTTGTGGTTTTTCCTATTCTGTTGTCTTTCATCGTTTTCTGTACAAGTGACCGCCTTTCTGAAGCTGGAACTGTGCTCCTACGGACATGGATGTAAATAACTAAACAGAGAAGGGTGTTATGAGTTACTGCAGGTCATACGAGGTATGTCATGATACCAGAAATTTAGTAGTCGATACCAATACTAGTGAATTTCCATGACTTTCCATGCCTAATTCGATACCAGGGTAAAAAAACAAAAACAAGAATAAAAGCCATTGTTGCTTTTCTTTGTCACCTGAAATAAAAACTCTTCTGAGCTTATAGAAGAAAAGACTGAGGGGAAGATTTACTGAGCCTGCCACAAATCACTGTCAGGAGAGCATGTAGGGAAAATGATGCAAAATGGATTTCTGCCCAAACTTCAAGTCTGTTGCTTTTTATTCTCATTCTTTCCCTGTTTTTCCCTTCTTATTTTAACAGTTAATTTTAACAGAATAGTAGTAGTACACATTTTAGGGCTGTACTGTATTTTTTAGCCTGGTGTTTGGCTGCACAGTGTAGAAAAAGAACAGACTCCACGGTTTCAAGATTTAACCTGTGTTGTTGTGTTTTCAGCTGAGCTCACAGAGCGCACTGGATGCGCTGCTGTGTGCACTGCTGCAGCCAGTGTGTGTTTGACTGAGGGGGAGATAGAGAGAGGTGAAGGACGGTGTAAGGAGGACCACTGATTTGTCACTTGACCTGCCAGTTGATCCGAACCCACCCGCCCCACGGGTTAACTGGGCAGATCCACGCGTCACTGCTTTTTCTTTTGGACTAGTCGGAGTGCAGCTGTTGCTGCACGTGTTGCTGTCTTACATGTGTAGTTGTTGTTTTTCAGTGCTTGTAGGGGTTTTTCTCCTTCTGCTGGCATTTTACAGCAGACTACAGCACTTGTGAGTGTTTATGCTGTCCTTGTCATGTCCAGAAGAACTACACCTCCAGTACCTATGGTACTGCAAAGAAACAAGTACTGTCATGTTTTCAAAATGTTGGCATGGACTTGATACCAAAGTATCGGTTCTTGTGACACCCCAGAAAATCTCAACAAGGCATAACGTGAACTTCTGTCTTTAAGGGTGTGGGTTTACTTTTCAGCATAGTGGTCATGAAACAGATCAGTGCATACAAAAGCACCGCCTACTGACCAATCAGTTTTCATGAAAAATGACGTCACCATTCTCAGAAGATCCCGCGGAGATCAGATTGTGAGAGGGTCTCTCAGGAGGGCCATCAAAGCCCTTTGGCTTCCCCCCCGGCCAGTTTTTATAGAAGCAGGAGCAGCAGGAGTCCACTCCTGTGTAGGACGGCCCCCTCCTGTCTTCCTCTAAAGCTGCAACGATTAATTGATCATGAAATTAGTCGCCCACTACTTTGATGTGTGATTTGAGTAAATTAGAAGTAGGAGACAAAGTGGAAATTCCTGATCCTTAAATGTGAATATTTTAGTTGCAGCTCTGTCTTCTTCATTTTGTCCTGCTGGCTTCAAGCAATGTCAAGGCTATTTCATTGTGCTTAACATACCACTATTATCCTACAGCAGAGACTGATTGAAGCACTGTACTTTAGCCTGCTTACTGACTTATCTATTTTTTATTTGCTCTCAAGTCTGTTAGACGCCTCTGAGGTGGCAGCTGAAAGAAAAAGGCTAAAATTGTCATGCACACAGTTAGAATACATTTAAGCAAGACATTAACTCAACATATTTAATGGAATACATAAATGTAAGAATAGTTGGATCTAATAATGCCCTGATGATGGGGCAGTGACATTTTAAACCTTTTAATTTATGCATTCACTCATGGCTGAACTGGGAAAACCTGATTTGACTTACTGAGTTGGTAACCACTGCCGTGTGGCTGCTTTGCATGATTGGATTTGTTAGGCTTACTGAAGCCAAAAAACAAAATGTATCCTTGTTATATTGAACTTGTTTCATGGTACAGGCCTGCAGGTGGAATCAGTTTTCGTTGATCTGATTTCCTTTGTTTTTTCTTTACATTGTGGTTTGCTAAATGTGGTACTGCTTCCTATTAGACACGTAACCCCAAACTAAACTAACAACACCTGCGTATGTTTGCAGCCCAGAGAAGCATTAATTCCAGCAGTAATCATTTTCACATTTACTTCAAAAAGAGATTTTTTCCAATGTATTTTAGCCACGTAGGACCTGGATTTTGAAACCAGCTTTGGGCCACACACTCTGACTTGAAAAGACGGATTAACCATGCACAGTAACCGCTTTAAGAAAGATCACTTCTCCAGGACTCCAGGACCTCTGCGGTCCGTCGCTCCTTCCACCTGGTCTTTACACGTGTCCATATGTTGGACATTTGCCCTCGCTCAAGGGTTTTTTCTTCGTCCCTTTCTCCTTCTAACCCGCCCCCCCCTTCCTCCACTCCCTCCTGTCAGTCAGACTCGACTAGATTTTAGTCCATCTCTGCTGAGCGGACGACAGCTCTGCTGTTTACCGCCGTCAATCTCCTACAGCATTTTTTCCCACAGGTTGCTGAAAAAAAATGACAATTATTAAGCTAAGGAAATCCCCATCTCTGCCATGTGGCTCATGGATGAAGGATTTTGGCCCCTTGTGTCCCTTCAGCCTTTCTACATGTTTATAAACCCCAGACACGGTGGTCTCAGTGTGTGAAAAGCTGCTCTCCTGTGTTTGAGTGGTCAAAAGCCCCCCAGCTCTGATTTCACGGTTACTCTAAACAGACCCATCCTAAATGTCTGCTTTGCTTTCCTGTGCGCTTGATGCATTGTGCATTCTTTGTTTATTTTGTTGTTTTGGCGTGCAGGACGGAGTCACCGTTTTAATTAGAGCCAAAATGAAAGCTTCCTCATTCCTCTCAGTGGTTTTTGGCCACAGCCTGAAAGAGAATGAGAATGAAGAAGGGACAGATTCACCGCAGGCTAACTTTGACTGGAATTGAAATTAATTGTTTTACTCGCCCACAGCAACACCCTGTTTTAAATAAAGGAGTGCATCATGTCCTTATGTTTTTATTCATGGTAACGCAAAGATAATTCTGAATAGTCACGCAAGGGCAAGTGTGAAAGGAAATGCTTGGAGTGAGCTGTTGAAGCAAATTGATGCTGGTGTGGACTGGCACTTAGTCTTTTTGCAGTATCAGAGCGCTCACTGAATAGTCCTTTTATATACCTGCAAAAAGAAGCAAAATGAACCTGTTTTTACCTTTTCCTGGAGCTAAATATGATATAATTCTCTTCTCAGGAGTTGTAAAATAAAGTGCGGCTGGAGAAGATCAGCAGCTTGTTTGTATTCTCCAATTTTCCAAATATTATTAAAGGATATTTTTACTTTATTACAACTTGGATCTTATTTATGTGCATAATTTCTGCTAAACAAAGTGGTGATCGAGGAACATGTCACATAGGTCATGACACCTACTTTTGTATAGCCAGAAATAATTGCAATAAATGTTATTGTCATTTTAAGACCACTTTTATTCCGCAGCACTTAATGCCACTGATAATAAAAATATTATAGCATAATAATGCAAGTACAAAAAATCTTAAAATGTACCTAATAAAATATAAATAAAATGGACTATTTTGTCAGATTATCTAAACCACTTTATTTGGAGGTAAAGCTGAAAGTGAGCGCACTCAACAGTACAGTACTTGAGCACAATTTAACCAGAAGCTGAGGGAAAGAAGCTGTGATATAATTACTGTAATAACTCATAAAATGAGCATGATATGTCCTCAGTGATTAAGGAAATAGGCATCGTTTATGAGTTGTAAGAAATCATCTACAGTCTTTTAGAAGGAGTAGAGGAGTAGAACAGCTGTTTAACTCACAGTGTAGGACTCATCGTTGCTTGTTATTGTCAGATTACAGTGTTGTGCTTGTCTTGGGCTCCTGCAGTGTTCCTGCAGCCTGCCTGAGCTTCCTCGAGTCTAGGGAGAAGAGGATGGGGAAAACAACTCGCTTCAGCTTTAGATTGTATATTAAATAGGATTTCAGTCTATTTAATATACAGTCTATGGCTCCAACTCACTATTTGGACTGCAGTACTCATTTTTTGACACACAGTTGTTATATATTGCTCCTTTAAGTCTATAAAAGAGCACTTTAAGTAATGATTTTAGCGTTCAGCTTCTTTATTTCTTCCAAATAAGTTTGGCCAACCTAGACATAGTAAGACTCAAGCTTTGATGAACTTGAAGTATCCTTTAAAGAAGACCAAGGCACTGGATTTCATCCGTTGCGTCACGCACATGGTCCCAATTCTTCCATCAGTAAACAGAGGCTTGACATGACGTCTGAGGTTATAAACTTCAAGTAATTTGACTTTACTTTCTCTGCTCACATCACAGGACTGTTGGGAGTTGGAAAAGTTTTGTACCTCTTGCACTTATAGAGCCATCTCAGAGCCTTTTTGTGTTATTAAATAAAAAGCAACACATGGCTGTTGATCTTGATGCGCTGACATTTTGGAAACTCAGGATTTTACACCTGACAGTGGATCTGAACAGCAACAGCTCTCTGTCTGCATCGATCTTCCACAGAAATCTCCTCTCCACCAGCCGCCATACTAATGCAGAGGCCTTATGTGACCTTGTTGTAAATCTTTGCTGTCTAAACAAAGACCTGCATCGGAGAAAAAGAAAAGTGCATTTTTCTTTCTTTCTCTCCTAGGTGTGACCCAGATAACATGCACAATAAATGTCCATAAAGCTTCAGTAATGAGGTCACTGCGGACCCCAGAAGTATCTTGTTGTCAAAGTACCGCTGCGTATATTGTGTGAAAGAGGGGGGCGTTGTGTGTTGTTACAGTAATGTTCCCTTTGAGGGTTATTAAGTTTAGTCTGCGGTGTAAGTTGTCATTTAAACACAGTCGTGTGTTCCCTCCCACTCTGCTCGGTGGGTGGTGATGTCAGCTGATGAGCAGCCTCAGTTTCAGAAGCAGAACCTGCTCACACTGATGACGTGATGGAGAAAAATTGTCAGGAGCTCTAACCTTTTACTTATCTATAGATTTATAGTATTTAATACGCAAGAAGAACTCAATCAGTACCTTTCTTTCCCTCGTTTGTCCACTTTGCCTTACTTTTTCCCCGTTTTCCCTGCGTGAGAGGGATGAGCAGCAGTGTGTGTCCTGGTGAGACCGCTCAGTCCTATAGAGCCGCTCCACTGCTGATATTTACCTGGCACTTTGTGGTGGTAATTTGCAAGGCACCAATAGGTGCTCGGGGATCAGACTGCCTCGTCACTGCACACTGAGTTTGATTAAACAGAGAGGTTTGTGTGTGTGTGTGCATGCATGCATTCGTGCGTGTGTGTGCGCGTGTCCCCCAGGATATGTCCTCCCACGCCGAAGCTCTAGGAAAAGGGTTGAGTTCTTTTAATAAAGCAACGCAGAGCGAATCTATCTCCGACTGTGCTGGAGTCTGCCTGCTTTATTAAAACCTAGAAGCTCTTTAAAACTCCCACCCAAACAGCTAACTCACTCGATAGCTCACTCATTCACTCAGTCACCCTTCTATCTTCCTGTACAGTTTCTCAGTTATTTTCAATATGTGTCTATTCTGATTTCTCCTTAACAGTTCTGGGAGAATAGTCATCCAGCGATGTTTTGCAGTCGGCAAATAGTTGACAGGAAAACTTCCAAACCATATCTGAGATTTGGGAAATATTTTAAAGTTCCAGTGTGCAGTGTTTTCTGACATCTAGCGGTGAGCTTGCAGATCGAAGACAAGTTGCATCACCCTCCCCTTCCAAGTGTGTAGCAGAACACTTGGTGTCTGCAAAACTCACAAAGAATGCAGAAGGCTGCATCTAGAGTCAGTGTTTGGTTTGACTGTTCTGGAGGTGGACCCACGACCTCCGTAGACATAAACCGCTTATTCTAAGGTAACAAAAATACAACAGTTGTTATTTTCAGGTGCTTATACACGAATGAAAACACACTTGTGTATATGTAATATTCAATTTCTGCCAATAATCACAGTAACTATATATGTCATATATTTCCCAAAGTATTAAGGGTCCTAAAACATATTTTAAGACAAGCATGCAAGTAATAGAACAACTAGGACAGAGTGGTAAGTTCAGGAAATTACATCATTGTATTGTAAAGCTGCCATTAACACCAGGAAAAGACAAAACTATATATAGACGTCTAATGTTTAATATTGATATATTGCTCATCCTTTACCTTTCTACTTATTTTCTACTTATTACTAATATTCACCACAGCCTTACTGGTTGGTCACAAGTCATTTCTCCTGAAGACTAACTCAGGCAAAGGGGGAAAAAAGGCCCTTGAATGCCCCCTGCAACAGACTGCCTGCTTCACACACATGACACCTCATCTCTGATCCCCACATCCGAGATGAAACAGTCTTTAATTAAGCGAGATTTATGCAGGCGGTCTCCCGGCTCTGGGAGCTCGTGTGAAGTGGCTGCTGGCTCTTCCCTGGGTATTTTCAGTGTGCTTCACTAAACGCAGGCTGGAGGAGAAGCCGAGATCTAATGACAGCAGAGCCGGGAGACGACCCGGCCTGGTGAAAGATGTATTAACATCCTGTTCCTACCTTGGCTGGAAGGAGAAAAATATTTCATGGGAAAAAAAAAAATAGTTTGAGAGTAGGAAAGTAAAGTTTATACTGCATGTGACATTGTTGTTACATCACCGTGTTAACAAAGCCTGCTCTTTTAAAATGGATAACCGAACACAAGGCTGTTACCATTAAAGAAAAACTACTTAGTGGTTGTGTTTACTTGAACAAAACATTCAAATGGTAATGTGAAGTCTTTTGCATTTCAGTTGTGCAGTGACAGTGTAACCTATTCTCCCAGAATTAATTATTCTACCACTCTCCATCTGCCAGTTTTGTAGCTTTTAAATTTGGCTGCCTGCAAAGACAGCCATTCTCAAGCAGATGTTATTTGTCGAAGGTGCTCAGTGATTTTCTTACAATTCCCAGCCAAGCAAGCCAGAATCTCCCCCGACGCGGCCTGCGTCACCGTCCCATGTGCCACAGGCGGTGTGTGTGTGGCCTCTTAACAGCGGTGCCCCCGGTGGGATCAAGCCGCCCGATGATTTATTCTCGTCTCATTCCATTTGTCTCTCTGAGGTGCTAAACCGTCAATTTTCAAATCTATATCCCCTCGGGGACGGGGATCCCTGGTAGCTTAGACGGGGTCTGGTGGCTCAGCCGCGATGGGTTGTCGGGTTTGCAGATGATAGGCATCCATCACGGTGTCGCCATGCTTGATTGACTCTCACATAGCCAATCAGGCATGGCGAACGGAGAGAGGGAGCCGATAGAGCGAGGGTCCCAGGAATGCCTGAATTCTGAAGAGATGCTGAAAGTCAAATAATGCAGGCAGGGCAGCTAATATGTCATGAATCTGCTATAGGAAGGTTTCTCTTTCTTGTATAAGAAACTTAACTTACATAACAGTTAACAATAATAGCTATGGATGAGGTACATTAGTGTAAAAAAGAATTAAAAGAGTGGTTCATATAAATAAAATGGGTCGTTGCAGTGCATAACAAGCTGTTGGAAGATATCCAGTGTTCTGCCAACATGTGAGATTCAGCGGCTACAATTTATTTATCATCTCATCCAGGTCAGTCATTCTGAGGGAGAGGGATGAACGTCAGACTCTTAACATAAATGATCAGGGGCCTCTAATGACTGTAAAATTTGTCTGTCAAACCCCATGTGGAGAAATTGATCTTTTCCAACTGCAAAAAAGACATCCTGTCATGCTGCCGTGAAGCAGGTGATGGGGCGACGGATTCTTCCATTAATTAAAGTATGACAGATAATTATTCAATTAATATATTGTTAAATCAACAACAGAAAAATAGTACTAATTATTCCACACTTCTAGCTTCTTTAATGTGATGATTTGCTGCTTTTCTCTGTTTCATATTATGGAAAACTGGACAGACAAAACAACATTTCTGAGGACGTCACCTTTTGCTCTGGAAAATTTTGTGTAACTGTTTTTGTGGCTATGAATATTTTAAGCTATTCTGCAATATACATTATACATCATGAGGCACAGTATTTGTTACTGAATACCACTTAATCAATTGCAGCAATACTGTCTGTATGACTATTGGTGCTGTCACAAAATATAAACACAATGAGAATAATCGTATAAAAACGGTGGCAATAATAATTAAGTGTGTAAAGGCATATCATAGAGAAGCTATTGCCCAGCCCTGCTGTAGGTTCTCCTACACATTTGGAAAGGGGGGAAGAGACGAATAGGTTGCTATCCAATTAAATAAAATTTAAAAAAAAGTGTTCCAGCTTTTTAGTATTGCATTTCTGTAAAGCTGGGGGACTCCACGAGTTTAAGCATAATCAATGCAGCTGAGGCAGAGTTGTGTAATCTCCAAGCTCAACACAAGATAACCCTGATGACTTCCCCTGGGTTTGACAAAGCTCCCTCGGAACCACAGAACACATTAGACACCTGTTTCACAGGCGGAGTGGTAAACTCATCTCGATGTTAACAGTGAGTGAAGTTGGCCTCTAAACTGACTGATGTCTCTCAACACTGTCTGTCACTACATTTCGGAAGATAAATCTCTTCTGTACGTAGAAAAGAGCTGACTGACGTTCACGGGAGCCGGTGCCTTAACAAATCGACATGAGTGCATTTTTTAAAGCTCCCAATTTGATAATCTGCCCAAAGGTGGTCTGAGCGAACGCTCCCTTGATTAATCACATCATGACTCATCCTCTTACGCCTAAATTCATTTTCCATGATTAAAGTCAGAGATCTAATAGAATGACTAAAGCCAGATTTGGAAAATTTACAAACTGACTTGTGTGTGTTGGAGAAGCATCTTAAACAAATAACTGACCCAACACTCATCAAATTCAAATGTTCAAACTTAATCATCATTTCTCACTACCTCTCCATCTCCCTTCACACTAGAAGTCCTCACAGGTTCAAAAATGAATGCCTGAATTACTAGCCGTGACACATATAATCCAAAGAAGTCAAGGCTGAGAAAGTCAGTAAAATGCATCCAGATTTTCTCTTCCTCTCTTGCTGAACCACTTGAGTGTCTTGATTGAAACACTCATTATTTCAGCTTAGAAGTCCACTTGTTGTCACTGTGATGGATGACAAATGTGATTTGCTTTGTATCAGCTTTGCATTTTTATTGCGTCTGACTGCTTTCCCTTTTGAACTAAAATAACGATTGCTCGTTCATTGCAACGATTGCTTAGGATTGATAAGTTGCTATCATCTGCATAGACATATACATCCAGAGGCTGACATTTTTTCTAGAATCTCCTGGGACACAGGATTAAAGTCAGTTTTACTATTCTTCATGGGACTGGAATGCGGCAGGGAAAAAGGTCAATGGGAACAGGCAGGAGGAGGAATCGTAACAATGGGTCCTTTTTTTTAAAAAAAAAAAAAATATATAAAAATGTGTGGGTTGGTGGGAGCAGAATGGGATGGAAGTCATTCTTCCAGGATTGGAACTGGATGTAAATAATTTTTTTTCCCTAGCTCATGGAATTGGGACCAGACGGGAGTATTATTGTGAGAGTGGGATGGGACAGGAGTGAAAATCCATTTCTGTGTCACCGTCTAATGCAGATGGCGCATTGGCCTTTGGATCTTACTTCAACACTGATGCCATATTGGTTCTGTCAAGTGCTTATAGTGCTTTTCATGCCGCTCCCTGTTTACATGTATTTGATTACAGGCCAGTCTTGTCCAGACCAATATGGCAGTGACGTTTACGTATTTGCAGCAACAGACGGAAGCAAACATTGCAGTGTATATTTATGTTTGCGATCATCTGTGATCTCCCGGACAACTTTGACCTCTGCTCTCTGACCCTTCACCCCCTGAGAAGGGGCACTCGCTCGTGCATTTGGCACCACCTTGTGGCCACAGATGCACTTTGCAGTTGCTGTTGGGCCACACTCACAGAACTTCCATCATTATCGGCGCTGTCTGACCACAGCTGGGTCTTTTTGGATTAACGTGGGTATTACACATAATTTTAAACAGACCTGGGACCCACAGAAATATAACAGGAACCAAGCCTGATCTGATCGACTGTATAAAACGTGGATTGAAACCCGCACAAGTCCTGAGTCAAGTCCAGGGTCTATGTTTTTGGGTGGACCAATGAAGACCTCTACTTCACACTGTTTTACACTTGACAGGATGATCTAACTGCTGTGTTTTGTGGTAATGACTTGTTTTTTGGGGGGTTTTTTCAGTGGACCTTCTTGGCCTGCTGAAGTGGCGCTCCAACACCAGCCTGCTGCAGCAGAACCTCCGTCAGCTGATGAAGGTGGAAGGCGGCGAGGTCGTCAAGGTCAGAGGGTCATCTTGCACCGTGCTGACCACACTTCATCTTTGTTTTGACGCTGAAACAAAAAAACTAATGATCTTTACAAACGTCCTTTGTTAATTGTTCTATCCTTTTGCCTGATACAGATAAGCAAAAACAACAGCAAAAACAAGTCTCAACAGCTGTTGACATTAACACAATCCTTAGTGTTCCTGAAAGCTACAGCTTCTTGGCAACAATTTCACAAATGATTTCACTGCCTGTCAGAGCGAACAGGTTGCTCGTTCTTTTTTTTCCATGATGTCTGCAGCAAGGAGGGAGCACATAGCACCGCACACAGCGTACAGAAGGGGAGGAGATGACCTGCTGTCAGAAGTACAGGCAGAGGCCCTTTAAGTGCGCAGCGTGGGGCAGATGAATAAATCACTCTCTAGAGAAAGTTTTGCGCAGACTGCAGGTTGGGGGGCCTGGCAGATTGCAGTGTATCAGAGAAAAGTCCTTCACCCAGACAGTTTTGATCAGAACAGATAGACGTGTCAGCCACAGCTGGACCAGTTCATTAAACCACAGGGGTGTGATTATTATTACAACCACATTAGCACTCAATCTCTCCAAAGTGCTCCGAGGCTGTCGGTGTGCAGTTAGATAACATTTTCATCTTGGCATTTAAAAGACATTTCATCAATAGGGTATACATTATACATCTATGCTGGGGTCTTCCACAGCCGCCATTGTTTGTTCGAGATGAGTTAGTTGCATGAACACTTCTGGCTGTCGTCACACCTAAAACTATGCGTGTAGCTGCCAGTAGTCCCTCCTCGGATGCTGTTTTGCTGCACCACTTTTGGTGCGGACACAAATGAATAACCTGAAGCCTGGCAGGATGAATTCTCGTGTGATTTCATGATCTCGTGAATCCAGCTGCCTCACAAGGTAACATTTACGTCCCGGCCCCGAGTCCGGGAAACGCTGCTCTAATGTGATACTGCTTCTGAGTAAACAGTGCAGTCTTCCTTCATCTCTGTCATGCAGTCTGGCCTGTTTGAGATTGAACGGTGCTTCAGACTCCACACAGCGGCGCACACTATGTTTGTTTCTCATTGAGACCGTGATGAATCTCATCCATCCTGAGATGACAGACCAAGCGCAGTATATCTCTGTTTCCGACACCTTTACATCTGTTTTCACATTGCCTCAGAATTGGCTGAGTAAATGGAGCATGTTTCCCCAGAGAGGAAGGGTGTATATAGTTAGTGTTTCTTGAGGTGCTGCTGACAGGGAAATTATTACTGTCTTCATAGAACTATATTGGCTCGTGTTAACAGCAGCACAGGGTGTGTAATGGGTGGCACTGTCAGAGCAGGAGTTCACTGCTATTTAGTTACACCACGCAGCTTGTGTGGGCTTCATATTCAACACGGTAGCGTTCATAATGTTTGGGATTACCTCTAATTTGGAAGCGTTTGTTTACTAAATAGCATCCAAATCTCCTTGCTGCTTCCACTCTCAAAAATAGCATAAAACATCCCCCTAAGATCCATACTTTGTTTGTCTGTTATCATTCTTTATTTGGATCCCCATTAGCTTCCACAAAGTGTTCGCTAGTCCCCCTTGGGGTCCACAGAAACAACAACAGCCACAATAAAAAAAACATTTTAAAATCACACAGCATCAATAAGACAAGAAAATGCGACATAAGCCAAACATAAATATCAGAAAATGAGTGAAATGACTCTACACAAGAAATAAAATATCAGTTATGGAAATAAAACCAAAGTTGTCATAAACACACAGCAACAAGAAATATAAATATATATATAAACTGAAGAAAAAGGTTCCAAAACAGCAAAATAACATCTGTTAAATTCATTGATTTTTTGTTTTAGTGA
The DNA here is from genome assembly GCF_056507025.1 of Lutjanus erythropterus. Classification (NCBI taxonomy): domain Eukaryota; kingdom Metazoa; phylum Chordata; class Actinopteri; order Lutjaniformes; family Lutjanidae; genus Lutjanus; species Lutjanus erythropterus. The sequence goes on from NC_139333.1 coordinate 21,205,742, forward strand.
CTTTTTTTTTTTTTAAAGGAAATTTATTTTCGATCTGTCTGATGTTGGAGGGAAGTATATTCCAGACTTGGTGCGACCTGGTGGCCACTACTCAGTTGATGTGACTTATACCATGACCACTGTACACTAGTTTAGATAATAGTCTATGCATCTCTCACACATCAGCACAGAAAGAACAAGGAAGAACTCATCTTTATATACATCGTAATGCTTTCATGTGTCTTACTACGACTTCTTTTGTGATCTTTATTACTTTGTTCCTGATGAGAGATAAATGCACTTGGCTTAAGGTCATTTCTCGCTTTACTGTCACCAGCTGGATGTGGAAATGATTATCAGTTTGTCTGTTTGATTTGAAAGAGCAGCGAAAGCTGTTCTGAGACTAAAACCTTCTATAAACATTTTTTTTAGTGCCATGTTTTATTGTTTCGCCTGCTATAACATTCTGTGCATCTGTCATTCTAGTTCCTGCAAGACACTCTGGATGCTCTCTTCAACATCATGATGGAGAACTCTGACAGTGACACTTTTGATACTCTGGTGTTCGATGCCTTGGTAAGCAAAGAAGCACACGGCAGAGCTAAATGCAAACCAGGGGAGGTTCTTGTCGGCGGGAGTAAACACTCAAACATGTTTGTAGCTGAGATGCAAATGTGTAATGTTGTTTGATCTTTCATTCGCTCAAACCACTTTTTGATGGATGTCTCCGCTCTATGCAGTGTGTCAGACCTGCTGTTTTCGGTCTTAAGCTGTAGATCTAAACTACAACCCCTTTCTGGAGAGAACTGCAAACCAGCAAAGTGTCATTAGAATAATGAATAATCATAAAAATGTTGTTTGTTTTGTTTGATATGTTTTAGCACGATGTTTCTGCACCATAAAGAACCATTTTTGACCACAGAAGTGTCAAACAGCATCCACTGGAAGTGCAAGAGAAGAAGAATAATATCTTCATTTGCCAGGGCAAACACACCTACAATACACACCTTAACTCCTCACAAGAATGTTGAGTGTGTGCCAGGGGTACGCCTCAGAGGACGATACCTCAACTGGGACACTTGCCTGCATCTCTGTTAATATAGTGTTGCAGTGCAGTCCACAAGTCTTTTCCGCATTCACATGTTTTTGTTCTTTTGGCTCTGTACTTAAGCACACTGGATGGAGGTTGACTTTAAGCTTTTTATTAATATGATATATATTTCTGTTTATAAAATAGTTAGGATTCCTACAGTTGAAGTTAACAGGAGGGATGTCAGCTCTTTCAGACATCAAAGTCAGTACTTAAACTTCAGCGGCTGTCTCATTAAAATTAAGTCTGCACACCAGAAACTGCTTCTTACAGCCTCATAGCGACTTAATTTTATACTTTTGTGTCTGTTTTTTTTGTCAGGCACCCAGTACTTACTGCCTTTGGATGTGTGTGCTGTTTTTATATTTTTAGTGTATATTGTAGCCAACAGACTGCTCCCTGTTGTTCATAAATAAGCACTGGGCTCATCATTTACAGAGGAAAGAGCAGTTTAGTTTATTCACAAAACAGCTCAAATGAGAAGACATAGATATGTGAAATAAGACATCCTAACAAGCTGTCTGATGACTGAGAGTAGGGCTCCATACACTGAGAAAATGGAATTTAAAATAAATGTTCATTATCACAATGTCTAGATTTGAATAAAAGCACATATTAAACAGTAACATTTACAACCGACAAAACACCTAAGACTATCCATAGACCTTAAAATCAAACCCTAAACTGACCCGTAAAGCCACGAAATGGTCCCTAAACATTTTTTCCATTAGTTTAAATATTTGTTAAACATGTAAGATACAATAAATACAGACACGTGGCAAATGGAAATAAAAGTCCAATTTAAATGGATTTCAGAGTAACTAGTTTTAGAAGTCCCCAGCTGCTTAGGGTATTCGAGCTTTAACATATTTTAGTATTAACTGCTGCCTTAAGCTCTTTTTGGAGAAGAATAAGCATGAATTTGTAGCGCCGGGGAAGGATTTTCATTAATGTTGTTTGCCTAACATTAAAGGTCTCATTTCCCTGCAAAATGGAGCACAAAGCAGGCAAAACGAAATTAGCCCGCTGAAATTTTGATTACATAACGTTTTCATGCATTCTATCAAGCGTTTGTAGCCAATGAGTTGACGGAGTATCAGGCAGAATCCTATCTGGCGGTCCATCGTCTAACATCATTGGGTCTATCTCCAAAGAACAGTTTTCTCTTTCAGAGACAGGGGTTAGAAATTGTGTTGTCGGGTGTCCCAGATTATCTGCAGGCGAGAGAATTGAGAGAAAATGGCTTTCTGCTCAAATGCAATCTTGTTTAATTTCCCAATCTTTTTCAGCATATTGAGTAAGACAGGCAGTTTTTCCCCGCTCTCCATTATGAGCCATGTGGTTTACATTTTAATGAATATGTCTTTGTTCTGTGACAGGTGTTCATAATCGGGCTTATAGCTGACAGAAAGTTCCAGCATTTTAACCCTGTTCTGGAGACCTACATTCGAAAGCATTTCAGCGCCACGCTGGCATACACGTGAGTTAATTACCCGCTACACAAATACGTCAACTACAGTTTCATTTTTGCTATTACTACCAGATTTGTCAGACTGTATATGATTATGTTTGTAGGAAGCTGACCAAAGTTCTGAAGAACTACGTGGACAATGCAGAGAAGCTGACTGAACAGCTGCTGAAGGCCATGAAGGCTCTGGAGTACATCTTCAAGTTCATCGTCCGCTCCAGAGTCCTCTTTAACCAGTATGTCCTGACGCACATTGTGATACTGTTACGAAGGCCAGGATGCTGTTGACATTGAGGCTGTTTATACCGGGTATTAACATGCATATTGAGTGATCTGATCTCAATGCATCTCAGGTATATTCGCAGCTGTACTCAGAGCTGTCCGCTTGTGCTCAGATAATCCAGGATGCATGTCATACAAGGTGTAAACAGGCTCAACGAGGATAAATATCAGTATGTTTTCATGCAAATCTTGGGTGTGCTAGAGAATCCTCTGATGTACTTGTGACCACTTCTTACAACTGTGTCGTAGCTTTGAGCCATTGTGCGTTGTGAAGAGCAGGATTTACTGCCTGGGTGTGGTTAATCTTTATATAGAACATTTTTTATTTACACATGATGTCATCCAGCCACAATCAGACTTAAATACAAGAAATCACACATGCATACAGACACGCTTTCACTGGCCACACTTTCTGGACACAGTATTTTTTGGTCATCTTTATAAATATTTTATTTTTCAATAGTTTTCATTTCTTCATTGCCGTCACTATTCATTAAATAATACTTTGGGTTCACTGTAATTTCATAATAAAAATCAATATTGCAGCAGCATTGATTGTGGTTTTCCACAGTTTGCCGCTGCTGTGGAATAAAGTTGAAACAGGTAAAAGCGGAGTTTCATTGGATGAGGTAATTTCTGTGGATGTATTTTTAATTGGCTGCGAGGACGTTAAATGAATGATAATGTTGTAGAGTCCGCGGAATGAAGCTGGCGGCTGAGGGGCTGATGTATGATCCTGGTCTAATTGAGTGTGCAGAGTTTGATTGGTTTTCTGTCCGATGTCTAGAGGACGGTCCGTCCTTTACCTCACATATCAGACCACAGCAACGTCACTCGTCGAGCTGTCCATGTTCACAGTGTGTGCCAAGTGGTTCCTTTTAAACCAGGGTCCTATTTTTATGCATTTTGGTTTCTAAGTGCAGGTTCACACCTAAGTGTCCAGTTCCTGAATTGAATAAATGTGAAGTTGATTCGTTGGTTCATTTTTCTAACTTGCTTGATTCTTGTTCACAAAAAAAAAAAAAAATGGGGCTGAGGTTTAAAAATACCAGAATTACCCTTTAGAGTGGATTTTTGGATCTTTGTGTTTTGTTGAAGCACTTTCTTTCGTTGGTTGCCAGAATCAGCTCAGTTTGGCTGTTGCTGCTGAGTTAGACTCGAGGCCTTTCATGCGGCTCTGACCAGAAGGTGTCAAGGCTACACCAGCACATGTTCAGCCTTTCATTGTGGGCCAGTGGAAGATTTCTTTGAAGCTGCAGAGGAGACTCTCTAATCACACACTTTCCCCCCCGTGACTTGAAACTGGTGTGGCTGTCCGGAGCTCAATCTGCCCCTTGGTGCTGCAGGTGAGGAGCAGCTTTAAGTAATTGTTGTGGAAGCCATGAGATGGACGCCTCTAATCCCATGATTTCTGTAAGCCCTCGACGGTGACCATCCTGGACTATGTAATACCTGCAGCCCCGTGAGAGATTGTAGCACCACAAAACCCACCTCTCTGGAAGAAAGCCAGTGAGATCTGGTGTGGTGGAAGCAATCTAAACACTTCACCCCTCTTTGACCTGCCTGATTTTTATTCTTTTGAATCTGAGCGGTTGACACTTTGCAGCCAGCACAACATGGCTCATTTACAGTTAATACCCAGTTTGTGGAGATTTATGGGCCCCGCAAGTAGGATGAAAGGCATTTGCATTTTGGGGCGGATTATGGAGGAAGCCCTCCACTCTTAGAAATAAAAGTGCTATCTAGAACCATAACAGGTTCTCTGACTTGTCCCTGTAGGCGAACCCATTTTGCTTCCTGGTAGAACCTGTTCATACAGTTCTACCTGCAACCCAAAATGAAGTTTTATACCCATAACCATCTGTGAAAGGCTCCACCCTCCCTGAGGGTTCTATCAAGCACCTTTCCACCTTCTAAGGGTGCTCTGGTTAGAACCTCAGCCATTCAAGAAGGAAACCCTTGTTTCTCATAGACCTTTACCACCAACCAGGAATCGGCACTGTTTTGAACCGTTTGGAGCATTTCCACCAAAAAAATAAATCAAAACCCTAAAAAGTTGGTTCTCAGCTAGAACCAAACAATATCAGGTATTCCCTGGGAACTGAAGTGGGTGTGTCTTGTTCTCCAGGTTATGTTATGTTATTGTGTAGCTCTCTCTGTTGATCACATCCTTGACAACAATGGTTCTGCACAAACCTAGTGGAACCTTGTGGCACCAAGGTTCCAAGGATCTGTTCAAAAAACAGAGCTAATTTGTTTGAAATGGGGGCTCAGACAGTTACACCTAGAACCCAACATAAAAGGGTTGTACCCAGAACCATCTGTGAAAGGTTTCACCCAGACCCACTTTGAGAGAACCCACCCTGGGGCTTCTTTGATATTCCAAATGTTTTATTTAAAATCCACTTGTAGAGGTTCAACTGAGAACCCTTTTGTATTCAAAGGACTCTGTCTAGAAGCCCACCCTGGGGGTTCTACCAAGAACCCTTTTATGTTGTGGTGCAAAGAGCCCTTGATGAAAGAGCTCTTGAAGCATTTCAACAATCCTTGAAGAATTCTTTCTTTCAGAAAGCGTTCTTTGAATGGAAAGGCTTCATAATGTAACCCTTAGCCTTCTTCAGAAGCAAACATTTCTGTGTAAAAGCTCAGCCCTTCAAGAAGAACCCTTCCGGTACCCTCGTTTCTCAGAGTGTGCTTTGTGTTCTCTTGCATTTAGAAAAAGGGGGAAGTGTTTTTTTAACCAATTGTTCTATGATAACTGGCTTTGGGCCACAACAGTCACTGGGCAGCTTTTCTCCACAAAACCAAACTACCAGAAGAGACTTTGGTGATACTACGCCAGAGACAGATTAGAAAGTAAAGTCACCGAACCCTTTCGTGGCATTTGCTTTGTGTTCCTGGTGTAGTATTCCAGGAGAATCATTAGCATAGATCATTAATTTTTCTGATTTTTGTTTCTGCATGACAGCAGGCAGGTGCTTCAGGGTCTTGTCATGTTGTTTTAAATGCTAATCTTGCTGGCAGCAAGAGTGATGTCTGTGGTCCTGATCCAATAATATTTGCATTGATAACACACACGGGCCATTCTGCTGGCTGCTTTTAATGATTTAACAGGGAAGCATCAAACTCTTGTCATTTCCAGCGCGGGCGGGGCTGTTTACACAGGGATGAAACAAACAACAGCCTTGTGATCATCTGCCAATGTAATTCTCTACTTCATCTCCTCCCAGGCTCTACGAGAACAAAGGAGAGGCCGACTTCATGGAGTCCTTGAGGAACCTTTTCACATCCTTTAATGACATGATGAACAGTAATTCAGAGAACACTGGCATGGTGAAGGTAGGCCGAGTATCTCACAAATCCAACTGCATGCTATCACTCAAACTCCCTGCCAAGACGTTTCTGCTGCTGCTGCAGCGTGAATAGTAAATACCTGCTGCTGTGTGAATAGTAAATAAATCTGCTGTGATTTGCTTTGGATGACATGCTCTGTAATTGGAGATGCATGTGTCTTGTTAGTTGCAGCTTATCATACATTAACACGAGGGTTCCTTCTGTTCATTGATGGTCTCTGTGTCCTGCAGTGTTTGTTTTCTTCACCTTTGTCATGTCTCTTTGTGGAGATTTTCCTGATCTTTACTCTCATTTGTTCTCCATGTGACCTTGTTAGGGCTGCACATAAAACGAAAAGAGGTATAATAAAGAAGGTAGAGGTCGACTGATAGTGGATTTTTCGAGTTTGGAGCAGCCCCCCCATCCCAGTGAATATCAAACTCAAAGTAATAAATACCTAAATAAGTTTAATAATCTGAAACTGAACATCAGATTTATATTTTTGAGCCATCTTTTACCCTCAAAGTCAGTGATTCCATTGAGAAGCCTGATAAAATAGAGGAAACAGAGCTTGAATACATAAAAACATTCACACGATGACATTACTTGACTTGGTTTTGGAGCCTCTTTGTAAAACAGTGATGTTCTGGTGGAGGCTGCAGAGCCACTGGCCACTGTCAGAGCCAAGTTCCACTGATACTGTTTCCCATCAGCCAAAGCGATTCTTTGGTCAACCCTTATTTGCCTCCCTGACAAGAGTTAGATGAAAAGATCTATATCCCTCTTATGTCTGTGCTATAAATATGAAGCTGCAGCTAGCAGATGGTTAGCTTAGCTGATTTTGTTACTGATTTTGTTAGTCTACCTTGGCCAGCTTTTTCCATTCTTTATGCTAAGCTAAGCTAAGCTAACTGGCTGTAAATTCATACACTATTACACAAAAGTACCCTTTTATTGATCTTCTAATCTAACAGGAAACAAATATGTTTATTTCCCAACATGTCAAACTATCCCTTGAAGATTACGGCTCAGTCTGGAACTTTTTAGGTACGGGCCAAAATATCAAAAATATATAAAATAGTACGTTAGACTTAATCATGTCTGTACAGTATAATTTGAACATATGCAACAGCATGTCAAATGGATGTGACGGGAGCGAGCATCAGTGACAAAATGCATTGATTTCTGGGACGCCCTGTTTCTATTTACTGCTGTTGCTTGCATTGAAATCCCTGCAAAGCGGTTGATACATCAAGTTAAAATTGGGAGTTGTCTATACAGTATCTCCTAATTTAACTACATAACCCTAAATAAGGTGGCAGCTGGCTGGAGGGCGATCACAAGGGAGCTGGTTTATGAAGGTAATTGACCGTGGCTAATAGCAACCTACTTGCTGCTGGCTATATTGTGTGTATACAACAAAATGTTTGTTTTTGGTTTAAAAAGTAAAAAATGAAAGAAGATAGGAATGCGCAGGGTAGGAAATTAATTTTCAAAATGTGAACATCTACCAGCCACTGACAGATAAATGCTCAAATTTATCATCGTTATTATTTTGTGTCTAAAATCTACCAGCTCCTGTCATAATTTACCAGCAATTGGCTGTAATTTGCCATCCTGCCTGCAGAGTTTGATTAAATGACAGACGGACGGTTTAGACTAACAAATTCAGCGTGGACAGAGACGGAGACAGAGAGCACCTGATGTTACGCAGTGGAAGGTGATAGTGTGACACTCGCATTCAGTTAGGACACGGTGTAATAGAGAAAAAGCTGGACTCCAGGGAGTCCATTTGTTTCTTCTTCGTGAGGGAACGTAGTCTCGGGCGCTGCAGATTGAATTTTAAATGCTGGTCAAGCTGACTTATTGTATTTGTAATTTATTTAGTAGAAGGAGGGTGTTGTTAGTCAGCCAAGAGAGGTAATGTGTTTTTTGTGCAGCCCTAACCTTTCAGATTTTCTTGCATCTACACATTAAGTACGTTTGTTCTCTGTTGGTTTCTCTTGTCTTGTTTTGTCTATATGTGTGTTTGTGTTTTTCCTGTCTCCGTCTCACTCTGACCTTGACTGTCCTGTGGCCTGGGGCTTCTCTGGCCTTCTGCTCTTTAGCTGCTCCTTAAGGTATTTATTTCACAGCCTTACTTCTTCCGCCCTTTAAGCTCTCTCTGTTGTGTTTTCATTTCATTGTCCTTGACCCCAAACTCAGCAACTCCAGATCTGAAACAAACACACAGGCATATATGTTTTGCCATTCTGTGCAGATAGCGCACACACACACACACACACACACACACACACACACACACGCTCATGTGCACACAGCTTTTAGAGATAACATAATCACAGGGTACATGCACCTTGGCACACCTACAGTAGATCCATGTGCACACTGAACCATAGGAGAAGCTCAGGAGTCAATTAGGAGTCAGTTGCTGTGTAATTGGGTGAGATATTAGCTTTACTGTCAGTAAATTAAAAACTGATCTTGAGGAACGGGCATGAAAGCGAGGAATCCTGGTTTCTTCCCAAGTCCGCCCTTGTGAAAGCACTGTGACAGGTGGGAGCTAATGAGCAGTCCCATCATAGCTCAAGTCAGAATCCTGATGAACATCTGGACAGACCGACACACATGCCGGAGAAAACTTATGAAACTAAACACACACACACACACACACAAAAACATGCTTCCAGTGACTGTGAGGCACACGTGGGAGACTCTTCACTGAGACTTAAGAGTGATACTTCACACAACACATCCCCGCACAACAGGTGGGAGTTCAGTTGTTGAGAACAAAGTAAAAAAGAAAAAAAAAAGACATTCTGTTAAAAAAGCTCCTTGAAAGACTGAAATCCAGGTGTCAGTCTCCCCAACTCTCTGTGTCTGTAGAGACAGGTGAGGGTGTTGAGTTGCACATATTAAAGCTCTAAAAATATCCACCGAGATGAGAGTAGATTAAAGCAGGATTTTATTTGGAGCTCTTGGCTATATCCAGATGTTCGGAAACATGACAGGCTTTCTGTCTTTTTTCACATCATTACATTTACTGCAGTCGGTAACGAAATATTTTGGCATTTAGCTTTGGCATCGTGGCGTATTTACTAGTGAAACAGGACATAACGCTGGCTGGATGGACCAGCGACAGACTGATGGCAGCAGTAAGACTGCGCCCTGTAGTTTTAGTGATAACATTATCATGGCCAGAATGAAGGAATTGGGAATTTAAAAAAAAAGCCATAACGCAGATTTTCCAACAATAGGTCAGTGCTAAAAGCTAAATGGAGATTCCTTTATTCAACACACATTTTGAAAATTCAACAAATTATAATTTTACACAGTATCTGACAATGTACAGTCTTGCAATGTGTTTTCATTTCAATTCATGGCACAATTCAAACTGGATCAAAACATTATTAATCTCTCGCCATTGACCATCATACATATTGTTTCTGAAATAAGGTCCCGTTGGGAACACTGGAAGGGGAGGGACTCTCGCCCCTCTATAGTGAATTCACATTTTAACCAACAGATCGCTGGTGAGCTTTACGACCATTAGATCTATCTTCCAACTGAGTCGCCCCGCTGTGACTTAATCTTAAAAATAGAAACCCCGAAAACAAAACTTTAGGAAAGCCTAAAGTTGAAGACTGATTGATGGGTGAATGTAATGATATTATTGTTCAGATTGATTGATTCAGGCCTATTTAAACATATAAGAATACAAATGGATTGATGGGGGCATATATTGTTCAATAGGTACACAACAGACCTTTTTCACAGCAGCCATGTTTATATGAAATAGTAGAGTAAACAGTGCTACCACTGATGGTATTGAAGGTCCTGTTCCATTTAGTGTAGCAGAGAATTTCCAGCGAGCCGACGTTCACAATAACAACACACTGACTCTATTTGACGTGAATGGAATCTTAATTAGTGTCACCGGTGACGCCTGTTTTCATCCTACTATTTCATGTCAACGTGGCTGCTGTGAAAAAGGTCCGTATGACCCGGGATGCGATCTAAAAGGGTTAAAAAGGTATTTTTCATTTCATCTCGACCTTCACCTCATTTGAACATTGCTAATTGGCTTTCACATATTTTCAGAAACAGACCGTGTACAATAACAAACAGTGGACTGTAGCAGGTGACGTCCAGTGTGCTACATCTGTACGACTAATCAACCCGTATGAGACGGACTGGCACTGCTGCTAATTTGCACAGATGCTGTATAAACAACCCCAACCCACCTTGGCCGGCATTTAGCAGCAGTCAGTTAGAGAGGGAAGTGTCAGCTTGGTTAATGATTCCCATTATTAATGGATGGCTCTGTAATCAGCCACTGGGTCCTCGCACTTGATGACTTTGTTATCGTATTGATGGGTAAACATAGATCGCATCTGGCTGTGCCTATTGAGGTATCACTACAGGGAGACCTTCCTTTGCTTCCAGTTTATTTATTACAAGCCTTAACACCACCTCCTGCCCTCAGGTAGGCTGAATGAAATAAATGAAATGTAGCCACACACACTAGGTATTTAAACCAAACATATTGATCACAGGAACTTGGTAATCAATAGTAAAACTGTTCTAGTTTTTGGCCCACAGAAGTGAAACAGAATCAGCTTAATGAAGCTACACATTTACACTCAGGCTGGGTTGCACCAACATAGATTAATGTAATCTTAGATTAGTTCCAATTAGAGTTTAGCAAAGCTAGGATTAAAATAAGTAAATCCATTTTTAAAATTAAGCAGAGCTCTGTTGCACAATTAAAAACTGTAACTGCAAAATGTTGCATTGTTTGCTAGCTAGCTAAAAAAGTTAGAACAACTTTTTATTGTTTGTAAGCAAGTGGAAAAGTTTTTTTTTTTTTTTTTTTTTTTTTAAGTTATATAGTTGGCTAGCTAGTTATAGAGTGGGAGTGATAAAAAGAAGAGACATGTCATCAGAGTCAGTTGGCTTGAGTCTGTCCCTCACCTCTCTTTGAGGAGCATGATTATTTTTCTCAAACCATCTCAAAAAGTTTGGTGCAACATAATTTAAAGTTAAACCATGACTTAAACAGGTTTAAAAACGAATCCTTGTGGTCGCAAACCCAACCTTAATACATCAGCACAGAATTCCCACCATACATGTGGAAAATATTGTATTAAATAATGTTGAATGTAAATCAGCGACTGAAGTAATTAACTTTGAGAAAATGAAAATGATCTGCTAATTGTTTCTTTTATTTTTCTGGTTCAGGGCGCTGCACTGAAGTATATTCCCACCATTGTCAATGACGTCAAGCTGGTCTTTGATCCAAAGGAACTCAGGTAATTTATGCACACTGCTTATATTCTGTATATTCTTATGCCCTGTTGTTGTTACGGTGGCACCTGTGGTACACTGTTATAATTTTAGGGAGTAGTATTCAGTGATAGAGGAGAACTTGTCATCACAGCAGATCAAACGGCTCTTTTTTCCCGTTTTTTTTTTTTTGGTGAGACCTGACTGTAATTTGCATCTTTCTGTCAGTTTCTCAACCAGACGGTGTGTTGCTGAAGGAACACCACAGCAGCTCATTAAAGCACATGTTTAGAAAATCCCCAAATTGGACTAAAATGTCCTTTTGCTGCGGAATGAAAGGAGAAATCTTTGCCTTTGTTTGTTTTTTGAGGCTTCCGCTTGAATTAAAATTTCATGTTTAGATGTGTCCCCTAACAAGCTGATGGGATGTAAAGACTTAGAAAGCACCAATTACCCTTTTGTCTGGCTCTCTACCCCCGGCTGTTTTTATTCAACAACTCAACATTCAGGAGCCGTACTGTGGTGGGCACCGGTTAAACACGGCCAGGTTGCCGTGGAAACCCACCGGCCGCTCCACTCGAGTGTCCATTTCAGTTAATGTTGTCTACCGTGAATGTCATCTGCCATAGCTTAATGCTTGTCTTAATAATGAATGACTTCTGAAGTGTCACATGCAGATTCACTGTGATACTAAATTATATATTTATGGTAATGTTGAACAAAAAAAAAAAAAACGTGATGATCTGTCTTGAATTACTTTTATTTATAGAAACTGGACTTTAAATTCCAAAAGACTTCCATGACCACTGAACAAAACTTTTCATGTAATTTTTGGGGCAGCGTTCCAAAACTAATTTTTGAGACCTGAGAGAGGACATTACATTTGTGACAAATGCCTCATGGGTGTGCCCTTGATTTTCTGTCCCATTTGAATGTCTTTAATCTGTTATGCTGAAAGGACACAGCACAAAAACAAAGTGGAACGGCCTCATTCATCGGCCAAATATGTTTACAAATATGTGGGAAAAAAATAGCTTTTCTAATGTATTCAGTGAAATACTTTCCAGCTGCAAATGAGTCTTTAAAAACATATTTTGTCCTGGTTGTCTCATGAAGAAATATGCATCCTGTGCAGACAGTTAGATCAGCAGGAAGGAGACAGGACACAGGAAAATCAGCCCAATGTTTGTTGGTAAAAACTAAGCTACTATTTTCCTAATGATTTAATATCTTCTGATGAAAGTCAGTAGAGATGATGAATAATAATGAAGTGTGTGAGAAGTGGTGGAACTCTTTCTTGGGTCTGTTTCAGTCAGATTATTTTAAAATGATCTATTCATCATTAAAAACTTAACATGTTGGATCAAAAATGGTTTTCCACAGCCAGTAGTGTAAAGAAAAATTAATGCACTTTTACTGAATAAACCATTAGTGGGTATATTTGATGATCGAGGCTGTTGTTCATATCATCTAGTCATTAAATTAATTCAAAAACAAAGACGAGATGTTGACAGGATCCGTCCTCCTCCGCTTAATCAAATATCTGAGGGGAAGCCCCGTATCCCTTTATTGTTGCACATCGTTTCAACAAATATTTTCCCGTCTGAAACACTCTCGACGCTGGGGTCTGTTTTTCTGGCAGCTCAGACACTGGCACAAGGCGTGCTACTACATGTGGGTATTTTCCAGACCTTGAAATGTGCTTTGCCTGTTCATTTGCAAGCACTCAGCAAGGAGCCCCCCTTCCATTTGCCCACATCCAGCACCTGGGCAGCTGCCATTTCCACAGCAGATTCTGGGCCACGCAGGGCCGCCAATCCCTGCCTCTGGCTTCCACTCTGCTCCACCACTACCGCAGCCTCAGTGAAAGACAGGTCTTTTGTCAAAGGTGGAAGACTCTCAGTCGTTCAGCCCATCCATTCAGTGAAGGTTTTTCTCACATTCCTTCCCAATTTAATCTACCAGATACATCCTTCTCTGCGCGACACCGATTCTGTTTCTTTTTAACCGAATCAAAATTCTTAGTTATGTAGTTTGTGACGAGGCTTGCTAAAAATTTTAGCCAGAAACTTTTTAAAATATTCACATTTTATTTAATTTTAATTGACTGACAGCCTTCTCACACCTGCTCTCTGTGCCGAACAGCCAAAGGAACCATTAGCCATCCAGCTACTCAACCACACTGCAACAACTACAAAACAGAATCAACATTGAACCAATAACCATAAATACTCTGCAGCCCAGTCAGAATTTATCGGAGTGAGTGTTTTGATGTGGTGTGTTGGCTGACGTGATGTCTCAATCTCAATGGCTACTTCTACAAAAATAAGTAAAAATTCTGTAATTTGAGGCCTGCTGCACCTTGTGCATGAAAACTTTTGATTTAAAGACGTCAGAGTGGGATCAGAGTCAAAAAAACACAAAGCTCCTGTAAAAAGCCATCAGAAAACACCTGCCATCGCACAATATTTGTCTGTATTCGGAACATGGCCTTCCTGTTGGAGCCCCATGCGACTCATTCTGCACTAGCAATGTTCTGGGACTCCTATTTTCCTTCATATCCTTTGTACTTTTTCGCCAGTATGGACGTGAAGTGGGTCTTAAATTACATTCATAATGGTTTTTAAAAAGGTCTTAAAAGGTCTAAAATTTAACTTGTTGAAGCCTGCAGAAACCCTGTGGAGATAACATGAGAAAAGCTTTTGATTTCAGCTTAAATTTTGAAAGCTGCGGTCCTTATGAACCCATTCACTTAGCCATAAATCACAGGCCTGGCTCTTTTTCCTGCCTGAGCAAAGGTGGCATCAGCTGTTCCTGTTGTTAGCGCAAACCTGGCTGAGCGGCTGAGCTGGAGGCGACTAAATTGAAGCCTTGGGGGTGGGGGTGTTTCATCCCCTGCCAGAACCTTTTCTCTCCTCCTTGAGCCTCAGCTTGCCAGCATAACGAGCATCCGGCCTCCTCATTGAGGAAAAAAAAACTGTCAGCTTTATGTGTGTCTGTGAATGCAGATTTATCTCCCAGGCTCTGAACTGTTGAATGCTCAGAGCTTGATCTCGCTGAGCAACGTGTCGGTCGGAAAATGAATCATAGGTTCAAAAATATTAATCTTAAAGGTGTCCATTGGCATACAAGGCTGTAAAGACGCAGACATCCTTCAGGACAACGACTTTGTTAAACACAAGTAATATTTAAAGTCTACTGAAGCCGTTGAGGTTGAGGTCACACACACCCACACAGGTGTTTTCATTTATTCGGGCTGATTAGACACTCAGGAGTCCAGACTGTGTGGGTGGAAATAGTGTTCTTGATTGACATTTGGCTGACTGGACTGTCAGTTTTATTGAACCTGTTACAGAACTTCATTTTAAACATATGAAGTTTGTAAACCTTAGGAGAGTCATCTTACATAAAAGTTTCTAGTGGGTGAGTTGTGCTGAGATATTTCTATATAAAATAATCATTCACAAGGCCAGTAATAAACCTTCAGGCTGAAGTTTTGTATGATTTTATACAACCCCGACTGTGAAAAAGCTGTGAAAATGTACATAAAACCAGAATGCAATGATTTGCAAGTCTTTTGGACGTCTGTTCAGTTGAATACGGTCATATAAGACATATAATGTTCAAACTGCCACGCTGTATTAACAAGTGCGGAATGAGTCTTGGCATTTTCTTGCTGAAATAATCAGGGACTCTTCAGAAGGAGACGCCGTCTGGATGACAGCATATGTTGCTCCATACTATATGCACTTTTCAGTGTTAATGGGACCTTCACACATGTGACCCATGCCTGTACCTGCCAACCCTCCTGATTTTCCCAGGAGATGTTTTTCATTGCTCTCTCCCCATTTTCTCCTGGGTTCACAATTCTCCAGCATTTCTCCTGATTTATTTCCACCCAGCCAACACAAACACAAGCTACTCCAAACACGACTAAGGATTTCTTCTAGTTCAGGATTTCATTTCTTTAGGAAAGTTTTAAAGGAAGTTTTAAGGTGTTTGTAAAAATCTGCCCTATCAATTATCTTTAAGGGGCAGGGGCAAAAAATAAATGATGAAAACTGATGAATATTAGTTTATGCCGGAGATTTATGCAGGTTCATTCTTCTTTCTTTTCTGAGAATTAAAAGTAAAATTAAAAGTTTTTATACGTAAATGCTGGTGCATTGTATTTATTATGCATTATTAAAATATCTTTAAAAGACACCAAAATACAGGAAACAATACAGGATCTCTGAAACTCTGTTTTGGTTTCAAAATCCTCCCTATTTTTGAGGTTTCAAGGTTGGCAAGCAAGCTCATGCCAAGGGCACTAACAATCTCCCATAACACCACAGATGCTGGCTTTTGAACTTTGGGGCTGGATGGTCCTTTTCTCTTTAACCCAAAGGACACAATGTCCATGATTTCCAAAAACAATCTGAAATGTGGACTCATCAGACCACAAGACACTTTTCCAGTTTGCGTCAGTCCGTCTCAGACGAGCTCGGGCCCAGAGTTGTCAGCGGTTTTTTTGAATGTTGTTGTGGTTCTCTGGATTTAGTCAGGAAGCCTTTTATAGATTTAAAAAACAGATGTCTGTTTTTGGTTAAATGAGCAATTAAATACCTGAGAAATAAAGGTACTTCATCACATGAAAACAGCAAGGCTCCGTCCTTCATCGTCATTGATTTGCAGCATCGATTGCTATCCTCTAATCCAATCAGAGTCAGGAAAATCTATCCAGCGAGCTGTTCTGGAAGTTCATCCCAGGTCAGTTCCTTTGGGTCAGTTGACAAATTGTTATTGTCTCTTGCTACATATTGTGGTATCCTCCAACACCAGCCAGAATATCTGAAAAGTACCTGTGTGGGTGTGTGGGACCTTTTTAATTGCGTTTTGGATGATTGCTCGTGATGGGAAGCAGTCAGCCAGCCCAAGATGCTTGATCAGCTTGACCTTTCGTCTTCATTGTCCTCCTCCTGTCTCCGCAGCAAGCTGTTCACCGAGTTCATCCTGAAGGTTCCTCTGGGTCGCCTGGTGAAACAGAAGCTGGACTGTCTGATTGACATTGTCCACAGTGATCTCTTTACTCATCACGGTGAGAGCACACCGGCACACACACACACACACACATGTAACCTGTGCTCACAGCTCTTGAGTGTGTGCACCTTCACTCACAGTGCAGTAATATAGGCAATCACACACACCAGCTGCCTCCCTCAGGCAGCCCTGTGTGAGCCCACAGTAAAGGTCATTGGTGAGGCGTAGTGGAAATCCCTCTTGTTATCTAAGACAGTTAAGCATCCCCACTGCTAAAATCACCTGTACTCATCTGTATCAGGATATCAGTATTCCCTGCTGAAGTCTCAGCCCCTCCTTTCTTCTTTGTTAAAGGGTAACTTAAAGGGTATTTTTCAACCTGGACCCCGTTCTCCCATGTTTTTGTGTTCTGTGTAATGGGCACAGAGCAAAACCAAGCTGCAGAGTAATCCCCCCCAGGCAATTGCACGCTGTCGAGTCCGCTAACAGTGCTTGTTCTTGCCGTCGACAGGCTCAGATTTTTATTCTACATGTCTGACAACATTATGGAAATGATCACTGCAGAGAGAGAGAGCCTTTTTTTAAAGAGCAAGGGAAATTTTGTTAAACCAGAAACAGCTGTTTCATTGCCCTCACCAGACTCCCTTTGCCGAAATGTTCATTTAAATGTTGTTGTCAACAGAAAGAAAATAAAACTTCTAAGCTAATCTTTCTGCTGTTCCAACAATCGCCCGCTCTGGTTTTCTCAAAGTAAACCCTTTATTTACGGCATTAGATGTGAAAATAGCGAAGAGGTTCGAACATCAGTGACGCAGCGGAGGAGAAACGGCATGTACAGGTTTATTTTAACCCAACAAACCGGACTTGGTGATTGTTTGGGCGGTGGAAATAAAACGTCTGTTTCCAGTTAAAGAGAACGTATCTTACTCTTTAAGAAAAAGTCTCCCTCTGTATTGATCCTTTCCAAAATATTTTCAGACACAGAATAACAATCTGAGCCTGTCAGTTGCAAAAACAAGCACTTTCAGTGGACTTACTTTCTTGTGCAGTTGCTTGGAGGGATTATGTTGTAGCTCTGCCGGCTGCACTCTCTCTCTAAACTGGACCAGTTTCAAAAATTGTCCCCTTTAGTCACTCAGACACCAAACAGATGGGAATATATGGCCCAGGCTGAAAGATACTTAAGTTTCCCTTTAATTATTTAATCATTTTTCCTTTGTCAGATAATTTCTGCTCTCATTTCCTCGTCCTTGTCTCAGACCAGTAGCACTTCATTGCAACACTCTGTTTCAACACATGGACAACAAGCTATTGTGTATTTTTGAACATGTTGTCCTAACATTAAATATGAAGGGCAGGGGTGTACAGAGAGATGGTTAATGAGGACCTGCACCTTTAGTCTCTGCAGCCACGCTAGCCTCTGGCGTCCTGTGCACAGGGCGCCGCTCTGGTGACGTTCTCGGGGTCCAGGCATTTTGCTAGAGGCAGCAGTCATCCGAGGCCATGTTAGGTTAGGTCCAGATTTAGAGACAAAACACGCAGGCACATACTGTCCCGTGGCGGTAAATTAAGTGCAAAGTCCCTAACCCAATAAAATGGCAACAGTGATTTAATGTGGCTGGCGGGGACAGCACATGCCTCAGAGCTGTTGACCAAGGAAGTGGACAACAAAATTATCCACTCGCACGGCTGCTCTCTGCCTCCGTCATCAGCAGATGTTCGGTTCAGCATGAATGTACAGGAAACAAGAGGTAAAATGGAATTTGGACAGGGTGTAATGAAACGTTTGTCCTCTTGAAAAATGTCTGATATTGAGCATAATGCAGTGTAAATGTCTCTGCCTTCAACTTAATGATCCAGTCCTTTCATACTTTTGCAACATAAAATTGTCTGATTGGTGTTTTGGCCAGTTTAGTGAGTAACTATTGAAGGGCAATGCTCAGTGCGTGGGCCTCCGGTCATTACTATTGATCTGTTGGTGTAATTGTAGACAGGCAAGCCTCCCTGATGCTCACGAATGGCTCTGCTGATCAGCAGGAGGACTTGTTGCTGTAGATATAGCCTTTTTCGCTGCTCAGTTCCCCCAACAGCTCCACGCACCGGTGCTTCAAACACCTCCAGTCGTCTTTGAGGTGGATGCACGTCTTAAAGACGCTGCAAAACCAGTGACGGAGAACGCTTAATTGCCAAGTAAGACTGTCCTTTCCATCGGTATCAAGCTGAGCTCCACTTTGGAGATGTTTTATCGCAGATACGGACCACTGCGATGAGCAAACGAGTCAGCCAGGCAGTTTTTAAGGTGATCTAATCAGCTGCAGTAAGTGCACATGCTCATGGGACTCATTATGAGATGCATCCTGATCCCCGGGGGGTCCCTGAAAGGTTCCCGCACCAGCCAATCCCAAAGTGAAATGCGCTGGAGTGTTTTCAGCAAATGAACGCCCAACAACCGAGATGCTCAACCCTCAACGCTGAGTTTGTTAGCAGCCTCTACACGCTCATCAATATGCATTGAACGTGTTCACTGATGGAAGTGTTTTCTTTCCTGTAGGCTGCACAGAGATTAACTTTAACTGTTTCTGTGTAAAAGCATGTGTTTTTCACTCCCAGATTGACTTATTTCTGCTCAAAATGACGAATTTAGACAATAAGATGACATCCATTTCTCCATGGGCTTCATCTATATGTTTGAAATTGAAATGCTGAGTGTCGGACATGATTGGTATGCATAAGCGACTCCACGCTGCAGGTGGAAACTTAATGAACTCAGAAAAGAAAGAAGTTTTTCGTTTCTTTTTTCCATTTTGGAGGCACAGCGTCGAGTCACCTTCACTGTTGACGCTGTTTAAGGAGCGAGCGGGACGGGCGCATAAATCACTTGCAAATGGGCTCATTGGAAGAGAACAAATATGTCAGCTGCTCTCCTGGTCTGTGTTAAAGGGGAAAATCACTGTAGCGTCTAAAATCTGTTTGCGCTGGAAGTTTGAGGAGAGCGCCCATGGCCTAGCTTGATAGTTCCAGTCTGCTTGTCCCGCTCCCACCCTGCTACTAGAGTGTGAATGCGTATGTATGCTCACATGTCCATTTATGAGTCTGTGTGTGTGTATTTTGAGTTTGGAGGAGGTGCAGCGGGGATGAGGATTGGACCCCTGTAAAAACAAGGTATTAAACCCTCCACACAATGTTAGACGCCCTCAGATAAGAGATTTGCTTTTGTGCTCAAGCCCTGGAAGATTACTGAGCATATACACACATATATGTGGAACAAATAAAAAAACAGTTTCCCTGTAAGCCGTCTCAGGCAGATAGCTCGGTGCTCTATTCCACACCAACAGAAATATTTATGTGTAGACGTGGTTGTGTGCCTAACTAACACGTGTCAAGTCGAAGTCTTCAAGTGAAAGCTTTATGCGAATAATAGCTTTGCTGCCATCAGAGTGCGGGAGAGTGGGACTGTGAGAGAAAATCATTATCATGGGAGTCCTCTGGGATTGACAGCTACAGAGGGACAATCAGAGATAGCATGGAAGGAGTTTTGAAAATTAAGGCTGACTTATATTTTCAGGTCTCGTACTTCAGTAAGATACCACCTCAACTAAACTTTATAGAATAATGGCAGTCGCCAGTGAAAAGCCTTTACGAAACAAATGGACCACCCACATTAGCAGACTGGTTTAGTGTGTAGCAGAAAAAAACATTTGTTTTGAGACTCAAGACAGATATGTTTGATAAATGTTTGAAAGGATGGATTGAGATTATCAAACCATATTGTTCATCAATAGATGCAAAGGAATAGTTCACCCCTAAAGCTCCAAACTGCCAACTTGACTAAAAAAATGTTATTTACATCGTGTTTTTGCCTGAATTTTTACTGTAGATCCTTAGTTGGAGCCGCGTTCGCATGCACACCGTCTGAACTAGATGTGTGTGTGTTGTGACGGTGTGCAAACAGCATCTTGAGACTTTAGGAGACTTGGATTATGCCAGAGTATGGAGGCATTTAATGTTTTTATACTGTTGTTTGTTTGTTTTTTACATTTGAAAACCGCTCACCACTCACCTCTGTTGTTTGAGGTTGTGCAACACTGTTTTCCTGTGAAACTCCAGCAGTGTTTTGCAGACTAACAAAATAAACCCGACCCTCAGTCGACATGATGGTGAGTAGATAATGACTGAATTTTCATTTCTGGGTGAACTATCCCTTTAAGGTAAAAGTAAATTCCTGGTTATCCACACACAGACTCTCCTTTTTGTTTGTGTGTTGTGTATGATGTAAAATACTTTGTACCTTTTGACTTTCTACTCAAAAGAAAAGAGAATATTTTTTTAAAAAAGTTGCCCTCAGACACAGGAGGCTGTTCACTAATGATTTATGGAGCATTTTAAGATGTTCAGTCGGAGTATCAGTCTATATTCTACACGCTGAATTGGCACAATGACAGGGAGTCAGCGCTGCGAAAACAAAGGAGGACGTGGGTTGTTGCTAATGGGGCCCTAGAGGTAGTAGCCTTGATAGGTCCAGTACTTTGGTCTAAAGTGAAATATCTTGACAACAATTGGATTTATTTGGATAAATCCTAATGACTCTGTCGGTCCTGTGGGCTTTAATCAAAGGGACTCCACTCTGTTAACACTTAAAGGTTCAGTAATAGAGTCTGGAGGAAGATAGTTGATTGTTGATTCTCATTCCCAGGTTGTTGAATTACCAACGCTTTGGGAATCAGGCTCAACATTCAACTATTTTACCGTCCTGCTTTTGGCCTGCCATCGCAGACTTGGTTTTTAAAGCCTGAAAACAGAGCCAGGAGGAGGAGCAGAAGTTTATTTTTTCTCAGACCACTTAAATAACATTATACTTAAAGATTATTATGGAACTTTTTGCCCAGTGACGCCAAACATTAACCCAGCTTTAAGTTCTTGAAAGAACATTGTGAGAAAGGATAAATATTCTTTATTTTGATGATCTCCCGCCTGTCCTGTAGCACCAAATACAATCAGATCATCGACGTTTCATAAAAGATACCTCAAAATATTCAGGAAAGACTGCCGTGACGTTCCCTAAATCAGAAAATCACTCTCCCCAAACAGTGAATCCTTTTGATTTAGGTGTCAGCTTAACCTTTCATCTTGTGCCCCCCATTTGCTTTTGTTTATCATGTGTCTCGAAATGTAATAGGAGGATTACTGTGAAATTGAGTGAGCAGTTTAATGATCTTTAAAGGATAAGCTTCATGTAATTTTATTCTGTGACAGAGTTAACTTTCCTGTTGCACTCGCCGTGAGCCTGAAAAAATGATTTTCATGCTCATGAGAGGATAAAAACCCAGCCAACAAAACTCACTGAACTGCCAACGTAGCTGTACGCCGTAAAAACATTTTTAACTTAAAAGAAGTTGTGTCTGAAGTTGACTGAATTTGAAATGACAAGTAGAGGCAATTTAGTAATGATTGTTGTGAAAACAAGCAGCCTTGACTTATCTTGAAGTGTAATAGAGACACACAGAAAGATTCCTCTCATATATGCTTTCTTCAAAAAAAGGGTTTGTCGGAGGGTTTTAACTCTCAAACAATGCGTGCTGGAAAGTCTGCTAATGTCCTGATCATTTTTCCATTCAAGAAGAAACTATTTTAATAAGCTGATTGAACTTTGAACTCATCATTTCAAGTGAAAAGACTTTAAGAAGAACTCATGTTAATAAGCTCTGAAGTGTTAAATACTAGAAATTGCAAGAGCTTCAGTTGTATTTCTACAAACGTTCTGCTTGGTCTTTATGCCTTTTTAGTTTCTTTCTCAAGTATTTCTTCACACAAACACACACTCTGACGGCACAGGAACTTAGTGTGTTGATCAGCATCATTTTATAATATAATTGTAATATAAGTAATAATATAAGTAATGATTTATAATTTGGACCTCATATGTGGCTGATATGCTGTCTTCATTGGAAGAGTTTCCTGCAATTATTTCTGCATTAGGATTATTAAAAGCAATTCAGAAGGAGTCCAGCGGCTATGAGAGATTTCCTAGAATGCTAGAAGAGAATCTTTGCTTAATTGGTGCACTAATCAATGCCCGAGTCATTAAGAATGAAATTTCAAATTCTGACGGAGTCTTTATTTGTTGAAATTTTAATTACTGTTTATTTAATTAAATTTCTTCAGCGCCCTTTTATTACAGAGCCTCATCATGGACTCTGCAGAGCTCTGACTTATTGCTTATGGTTAATTGCAGTGATACTGAAACAGCTGGAAAATATTCTCCTCAGTCAAAGATGCTGTTTTTTTTGTTGTTGTTGTTGTTGTTGGTGCATGTTGGGATTTAAACATCAGTTTATCATTTCTTCATCTCCTTTATAAAGGGGGTCAGAGAATGTGAAGCACTGATTGGATCCATGTCCAATACATCTGGGTGTTGTTTATGAAGAGGTCACAACAGTTCATGCTATTCATTACGCGTTACATCCTGCTCTTTATCTCCCGGCCTTGAGCAGTATCGACGAGTGCCAAAGCTTTACGTTTGCGTGTGTCCTGATGAATAATGAAGCTAAGATTTTATTTTGTCCCAGCTGATTGGCTTATTAAAACTGTAACATTATCTGTGAAGCGGAGAGATTGTATTGATTGTGAATGGAAATCCATCGCTGGGTGTTCATTTAGAGCGCCGGCGCCACAGCACATTATTATAAAGATTGTAATTTGAAAAGAACTGTTGTCCCTGCAGTTTGGTTGATTGCTGAAGGTTTAACTCAACGTGCTGCTCTTTTGTTCTCATACTTTTCTTTTAATATGACATTACAGTCGATACTCTACGAGAATGACTTAGTATCGTTGCACTGCATGTGGGCACAGAGATTTGTTTTATTTTTTTTACAGTTTTGTCTTTTCTTTTCCTTTCTTGCAGATGGGGTTATCAATTTTTCAAGGTGGACAGAAAACTGTTATGTGATTGCTTCCCTCTCCATAAATCTATAAAATACTCACTTAACCCCCTATCCAATACTTCCCGTCTTCTAAATTGAACCAACCTAACTCCAGTTTTTGTCCCCAGGCTTTAAATTTGACCCACACTCACAAATGCCACTGAGATTGGAATCGAAGGTTTAATAAAAAATATGATAATTTTGTGGCAGGCTGCCTCCACGAGAATACTCTCTGGCTTATCGCCGCTGTCCTCCATGTTCAATTGCCAACCAAATTATCTACCCTCTGCATATGGAAATTCACCTTTTGATGTTACCGTCAACGTCGGCCCAACTCTTTTGGTCGGGTTCAGTCGCGTGTTGAGTGGAATTTTAATTGTAACTGTTACTTTGACAGAGTTAGCAAGAAAGTTGTTGTTGTCTGCTGGCGTTGCTCGCTAATTTAGGTGCAAAGGGGACATAAAGTATGCAATATTCCACCACATGTACCAATTTTATAAAACTTATTCATGATTTATTTTTTCAGAATGTCAAAGTTTGACATTCACCGCGGCGCCACTGTTACCTACTGGGGCAGGAGGAGGTGAGGTGCAGAATTGGAGAGAGTTCAATTAAACCAATTTTTCATGCTAATTTTGAAATACTTAGATGAGTTGTCAGGTCACTAAGTCATTTGATAATTATTTTTTCTTACCTGACTCTTCAAAGGAGGAAAATCTGGAAAACATTCTGTGACATCCATATTACATACTACTTCATAAAAACTGGTCACTCACTGACCTTTATTTTGTTGATCATATTGTATTATAATTCTCACATTATAACCATTTTATAGTTTATCATGGTCACTGCTATAATGCATTATAAAATGGTTATAATGT
Source organism: Lutjanus erythropterus (assembly GCF_056507025.1). Taxonomy (NCBI): domain Eukaryota; kingdom Metazoa; phylum Chordata; class Actinopteri; order Lutjaniformes; family Lutjanidae; genus Lutjanus; species Lutjanus erythropterus. Next base: position 21,230,003 of record NC_139333.1, read on the forward strand.
ATTACAGCTACAGTATGTTCTTTTGGGGGAACATTAACAAAAAACAAACAGTTGAAATTGTATTATTCAGTTTCTGTTAGGAGCAGTTAAAAACATTTTTACAACTTTTTAAATGTTCTTGCGTAGATTTATTTTTGTCACTTGTAATGTATTACACTGTAACTTATGATCACATTATAATGCATTAGAACAGCTAGTCTTTAATAAAAAATAGGAAAATAAAAATGACCACTAATTCTCAGTATCAACTGAAATGAAACAGTTTATTGTAATAATCTTTTTTTTGTTCAGCTGTATCGCCCACAAGTAATAATGATTATAGTGCATCATAAAATGGTTATAACCTATTACAACCACAAGCATTGTAATACACTATTATCCTTGCCAGAACAAAAGTCAGTGAATGATCAGAAATTATCAAATATCAGGATACTTGACCTTAAGTCATTATGAAGCGCTGTAGAATGTCTTATGATTTGATAATTGCTTTAAATGACTCTGAATATTTATGAGTGCTTTTATAACTCTAAGTGTACATTAGTATAAGCACAGTATAATGCATTATAAGTACATTTATAATGGATTATAGACATGGGCATCATAGAAAGCGTTACTGAAAATCTTCATGGTTCTGATCTTTCCTTTTGTTCCGACAGTCGTGCTGCTGTACTTTAACAACGCTCAGTTTAATTAATAGATTCATTGTGTGCATTGTTTTAATTTAATCCTCTGAGCTGCGAGGAAGCCATTAACAAGCTGCGTGCGTCCTCATCGAGAGCGTGTCGAGAGCATATGCTGCGCCGCCTTGTGCAATCCATCATCTGCTCCATGTGCCGAGCGCCGTTGTCAATATGTGTGCTTGGTGGCGTCCCCGCAGATTGCCGCGAGATCCTCCTGCCGCTGATGACGGACCAGCTGAAGTTCCACCTGGAGAAGCGGGAGGAGCCGAAGGCCTGCTGCCAGCTGCTCAGCGACATCCTGGAGGTGCTCTACAGGAAGGACGTGGTGAGGAACACAACTTTCTCCAGCTTTTATGTGCTTTTATTTCCCTCTGGGGCAAACGGCAGCATAACAGGGGGATCCAGGACTCCCTCCATAAATAAGAAGCACATTTCCACTGTGGTTATTTTACTGAATAGCTACTAATCAGTGTGCTGTTCTTAATTTATTTTATTGCCCCGCATGCCCTGAAAAGAGCACATTTTACGGCACTGTTAATTTACTAACCTGTAGAGTTGGTTGTGCTCTGTAATTCATTGCTCAGGGCAGCTCCAAGAACATGATGATGAGCTCAGCTTCAGCTCACAGTGTTTTTGAGTCCAGAGATAGTGATGTGGTGCACGTGATGATAGAAGTCAGTCACAGAGACAGTTATGTAGCCATCAGAGCTAATTATTTTTTTCAGTTGCGACTTATCTCTTCATTGTTTTTCCTCAATTATTTTGTTTGTAAAATAGCCACAACATTCCAATTACAAGTACCCATAACCCAAGGTGACCTCTTCAAATTGCTTTTTTTGTCTGACCAGCAGTCCAAACCCTGAAAAATTCAATTTACACAAAACATAAAACAGAGAAAGGCAGCTACTACAGCAAATTTTTCCTTAAATTTTTAAAGTGGGGTTGTTTCAGGTAAAGGGTCATTATCGATCAATCTGTCAGCGATTTTCTCAATAAGTTGTTTGGTCCATAAATGTAATAATGGCCTCCTCAGGTGTGTTGTTTTGTCCACAATAGTTGTGGAGGACTAAAGAAATATTAACATTTGAGAAACTGCAATCAGAGAATTTGGCGATTAATTTACTAGTTGACAACTAATCGATTGAATCGACTAAACGTTGCAGCTTTGATGAGGTTTTTTTTCCCATATAGAGTGTATTTCCTACAGTAGACAGTGGTCAGCATGTCCCCAGTTTGAAAAAGCAGCGGGAGTAACGGCGAAGGGAGCTAAGAAATGTACTCCTCTGGTAAGGGTCCGCAGCAAAATGTATTTCAGCCACCTTAAGAAAAAAATCAAGATCAGTTTCAGTGTGTGCTATATTTACACTGCTTTTCCTTTCTGGCAGACAGCCTTTAGCGACAGGAAACAGTTGTTATACAAGCCAAATATCACTCTCTCCAAACCAAAATGATCAATCAGTTAGTTTGCTTGTGGATTGAGGCGGCGGTGGACCACCAACTTCAGTGTTCTGTGAGGTAAAACTTACTGTTTTTGCCAAAGGAAACTGGTTAAGTGAGAGAGAGCGATATTCGGCTTACATAATGGCAGTTTCCTGTTTGAAAAGACTGCCTGTTGGCAAGGTGAAGTGGTTAGAATATTCTAAATATAGTGTGCACTTAAGCCGATAGATAGATTTTTCTCAGGTGGACCTTTTTTTAAAGTGGCAGAAAACATTTTGCTGTCCACAGCAGTACATTGCTTAGCCTTCACACAGATACTCCTGCAGCTTCTCCGAACATGACGTCTGCCAACCTCCATCTACTGCAGGTACTACACTAACTATAGATGAGTGCCTCATACAAACCCAGTCCAATATTCATCATTTTCTATAAATCATCTAATGAACAAATCGGTTTATTTAAATGCTGAAATGAATTCACTGGAGTCCCTCACTCACAGACCTCACATGCACACATTGTACTTATACACACACACAAAAACATTCAACAGCTTCACAAGTGTGTTTCATCCTCTTCCATGCCCAGACTCCCAATGTCCTCCCTCAGGGCCTCTCAGACTCCCCTCGCCATTGATCACCGTGGCCTGGCCTCCCACACTCTACTCTGCTAGGGATTATCCACCTCTCCCACTTGCTCAGCCTTTCACACTCCTCCTCCTCTCTCCGTGTCTCTGCTCCTGCTGCTTCTCCTCCCTGCCTCGCCCTCTCCATCACACCCGCACTGCTCACTCTCATAGACGTACATACACACAGAGATAAGGGAAGGAATAAGATAGGAAAGAAATCCACAGTGGATACTTCTGTCTACTCATGACATGTATTACACCAGCAAGGACTGGTTTGTAAAATTGATTAAATTATTGTTTAACTTAAAATTATGTTGCACTAAAATTTAAACTAGCTGAAAATGAAAAAAGATTAAATTTAAATTTGTCTTTAAACTTTAGTTTTACTCCAAAACACACTCACCAAAACTTTAAACTCAAATTTGAACTGTGATTTTAACTTTAAACTTACACTTGAGGAGGTTAAATTTTTAAAACTGTTAAACTGTTAAACTTTTTTTTTAAAAAAACTTTTAGCTAACTAGCAAAAAATCCAATGTTTTTCTTCATTCAATAGCTTGCAAAAAATAGAAGTTTTCTTTTTCAGATAGCGAGCAAACTATGTAACTTTTTAAAAACATTTTAGCTAGTTCTTTTTTAGATGTCAACAAATACAGATCAAATGGAACATTTTTCACCCCTTTTATACTTATTAGGTCCCAGCAGCCCTTGAGCTTATTCTAATTAGAATAAACAAGCGTCTCCATATTAATTAAAGTCTGTTTACCTTTGGTTTGTATAAATAAACTTTTCTTTTCTAAGCAGAAATTAATTTCAAATTGTGCAACACAACTCTGCCTAAGTTTAAATCTGGATTTACTCGTTTTACATCTAGTTTTTTCTAAACTCAGATTGTATTAAATTAAACCATGTTGGTGCAACCCAGACGTAGGATATAAGAGGTTTATCTCTCAGGAAAAGAGTGGGAGTCGTGGTTTTCTTGAACGCGTGTCACATTTGTGGCATTTGAATGCAATATCTGAAACTCCCTCTTCAAATAGTTTATTCTCCCCAGCATTCATCTGTGATTGTGTGATTGTTTGCGTATGTGCTCGGACTCGCGTGCACGAGTTCTTCAGTCGCAGAAAGAGCTGCGTAAATTATTGAAAGCTAAGATTAATGCAGCAGAGCTCCATCTGCTCGGAAGATTCCCCCCACAGACAGGTAAAACCACGAGAGCCCTATTCCCACTCAAACTCACTAATAAGCAAGACCAAGTAAAATTGGCCCACTTATGACACCGGCACAGCTGCCCCATGGGTGTTTTCCCTTCCGAAAAAAAAGCAGAGACTCGCTATGTATAAATCATTTTGGCTGCATCAGTCATATTTGTCAGGTCTCTCAGCACAAATTGCCTTCAAAGCATCTTTAGAGTTTCAAGTTTTCAAGAGCAGTGTTAACACTTTTCTTATCTACTGATGAAGACAAACAGATTATTCTTTACAAAACCTGTAAACAAGTCACATCTTCTACCACTTTGTTGTGGTTCCTTTTAGTTTGAATGATTTCTCAAAAACCTTTTAAGCAGACGTCAGTGAAATTCGAAAGAATCGAAAGTTGGTTTTTTGATGATCTATCACCACGTCTATTTCTTGATATTAAACAGGGATCCTCACTAAACTACTTGAACATTCTGGTCCATATCCTGTGGTGATGCATTCTTCTTATTTGTGCAGACAACTGCCCAAATGTACATGAAGAGCTTTGATGTCCTGCCTCTCACAATCTATAGGTTTCAAGGTTCTGCCTGGAGACGTCGATTTGCACTTTCGACTCTCAAAATATATTATTTATATAAAATCCACCACTTTTTAAGTTAAAGTAGCCTCAGTAGCATGGTGTAATGTGTAGAGTGTAGTGCGATAAAATTTGCAACTAATGGTAAAACCTCCCTCTCCTCTTTTTTTTATGCCTTTAATGCTTTCAGAGCAACCTTAACGTGCAGCACGACTCAGTAAATATCTGTTCTGTCCGACTTCTTTATAGTCACTACTAGATTTAGTAGAAAAAGCAGGTTAAGAAGTAGACACTATTATGTAACAATAAAAAGTTTTCACAAGTTTTCTTTGAAATGTGAATTGTTAAAGGAGCAGTATGTAGCAATTGTCCATCCAAGAATGAGTACTGCAGTCCAGATAGTGAGCTGGAGTCATAGATGGCATATCAGATAGACTGAAGTCCTATTTAATGTGTGATCTAGGGTTGAAGTGAGTTTTTACAGGCTGCAGGAGCACCGGATGAGCTCTGAACATTGTAAACTGACAATAATAAGTGAAGTCCAGTCTTGCACTGTAAGTTGATCAGCTGTTTATAATTGTCAGTTGTCTGTCGGTGTAAACTTAAGCCTCTTATCCTGAAAACAAAAGCCCACTGCTCCAAAAATACACAGTCTATGGTTGTGTTGCGTTCAGTGACCACCTGTCTCACTGCCTGCCAGACTCCATTAACAAACTGCTCAATTTAACAGTTTTAAGTATCTGCTCCTTCAAAAAGATTATTAATGATTTCTCATGACTCATAAACAGACACTTACTCATTTAGTTAACAATCGGCATTAATTTTTAACTCTGATTAACATGAGATGGGTAAACAAATACATTTCAGGCCGGAATAGAAATTTCAAAGGAAGCGGCTGTAGCGTTGTTATCAGAGAAGTATTTCAACTTGAAAGTGTGTTACAGATTTCTCCTTTAAATTTTATTATTTAGCAACACAAGAAACTCAAGGTTTCATCTCAAAGTCAATGACACAATAAAAAAACAAAATAATGACTTGAAAAAATATTTTATTACATAATAGATCTCGTGTGTGCAGCATTTTTTGTTTGTATAAAATTAGTTTTTCCTTAAAACTTAAAGTGCATCTACTTTCCTTCTTCAGTAAAATAAATGTCAGCCATAAAATTGGCGTACATTGTCCTTGGCAATGAATGCAGCAGTCAACAGCAGTCCTTTTATAATTTTGATAAAATATAATTGTACTATCACTGTAGGCATTGTCACTGCCTGGTAAGGTATTGGACATTTGCTATATTTAGTATATTGTTAAATCCCTATTAAATGTAATTTTCTCCTTCCTTCCCTATGTTCATGTCTTTGTGTGTGTGTGTTTTCTGCAGGGTCCCACCCAGTGGCACGTTCAGATCATCATGGAGAAGCTGCTGAGGACTGTTAACAGGACAGTCATCTCCATGGGCCGCGACTCCCCGCACATTGTAAGTTTGTCTCGCTCTCTGCAGCTTTTAGCTGCACTCCCACGACTCGCTTTCCTCCAGTCTGTCTTTTTTTTTTTTTCCTTCTGGCTGTTACACACATACATACTCGTTCACTTGTGCACACACGCTCACACACTCCAATTTAGAGGTCCCTGTACCACAACTAGCTGTAACTCCCACAGGCCCACTGCAACTCCAATCCCATTCCAGAGCTATCATTAAAAGTAAAGTCTACCTCGGTGAAATGCTTTCACACCACCTCAATCTGAGAGCGGCTTTGATCTGCTCATATCGTTCTCCAGCCAGCTGTTTGTGTGTTTTGTTTTGCTGTGTCTTGTTTTTTTTTTTTTTAATAGATGTGTTTGCCTGTTTTTACGTCTGATTCCTCACTTATTAGAACATTTCTGATGCTCTGTGCTGTAATCTAATCAGTGCCCCCCCTCCTCCTCTGCTGTTAGCATCCTTCCCTCAATCACTTTCTTGGCAACAATTGCACTTATCAGTCAGCGTATAAATGTGCTGTGTGCCCGAGCTGTTTTCTTGAGTCCAGAAAGTCCAAATAAACATCAGTGTCTGTGTTGTGTGAGTCATGAATTTCAATTTCTGTGAGCTTAAAGCCAGTTCAGACCAAAGTTTCGTGCGTTCCATTGATTCTTGCACCGCATGTCACCTTTTTCTAGGTGGTTTTTAGGAGCACAAAAAGTTAAAATATCCTCAACTTTTAAGTGCAGTGTCACAATTCTTCAAATCCATGATTCGCCATTGTTAGACTATCTAGTCTTGAGTTGTAAAAATCAGCAGATCATTGGTGTTATGCCCTGACAGCTGTCATTCACATTTTGAAATTGTTTTAAAAGATAATCTGTATGGTACCAAGTGAGCTACGCTGTGTCGTCTTTGAAGTGTTTTTTTTTTCTTCAGACACACTGGACACCACAAGTAGGCGAGGATGGAGAGAAAACAAAAAATACTAGAACTGCAGATTCTGCCTTTTATTTCCATTATTCAAACTGAAAGCTCTTTTAAATCCATTTCCGATTTAGTATTGAAGTTGTGGCTCCCCTACAAAGCACAGAGTCATAGCGCTCATCAGTGTAATCATATTTGATGTCATATTTTTAAGTTACATAAACAGCTGACAGGGCAAAAAGTTGCAAAGTGTGGGTGCGCTTTAATTAATGTAAGTCTTTTACAAACTGTCAGTAATGGCAGAGTTTTGGACGGAGGAACGAAATGATCGCCTGCTTGAGGAAAAAGCCTTAAAATGTCAGTTTACTGCAAAACTGACAACTTGACTGCAAACCTTTTATCCCGCTCTGCTCGCATTCACCGTCACTCTGTGCTGCTCGCTCTCTCCAGTCAACAGACGCTCGATCCACACGCACCTGTTATGTTTTCGCCGTCTCGTCAGTGCTCGAAATGCAGCTATAAGAAAGTAACCCACAATCACCACACTCATTCATATTTTAAAACGCTACAAATTATATCCAGCTACAGAAAAAGCCTGGAAAGCCAGCGGTTAGAACAGAAGTACAAGAAAGTCGTTGCTATGGAGACGATACACCGTCTCATCCAGTCGCATTTGTGTAAACTGACACGTCGCAGACTGGTGCATTGTTGTTGCAAGTTTTAACTCGTCTCGTCTCAAATATTTGGTCTGAACTTGCCTTTAGACTCAGTCTGCTGCATCCTGTTGGTGCTGATATTAATCAGAGCAGCACGTAGCTTGTGATGTGACTTTCAAAGTGAGACTTGGGTAATAAACATATGTAGTTTTTATGCACAGTTTTATGATGGAGGCTCCTCTGGGGGCACTTAAAGGCTCTTTTACAGCCTACTTAAAAAGAGCCAAGTGATGAGAGAGACATTTTCTCTGGACTTCAGCTATGCACGGGAAAATGGAGAGTAGTATGATGCTGAATGATGATATTGATACTGTTAGTGCCTGGTGTAGCATCCTTTCTCCTCTTGTGTCACGTTATTTTTCGTGTGTGTGTGTGTGTGTGTGTGTGTGAGCATAGCACCCTCTCCGTCTGTGGAGCAGCAGGAAACGGAATCACCTGTTTAAATGGAAGCTTATCTGCTTTTATTACCAGTCACTGAGCCACACCAGCAGAGAGTGATTTAATAAAGCCAACAGTAGGCAGAGTTATCACGCACTAATCATCCTGTGTGTGTTTGTGAGTGTGTGTGTGTTATGTCATGGTGCTTTAATACGTCTGCCGCACTCATCCTTCGTCCCCTGTGTCCTCTTACTCTCTTCCTCGTTCCTGTCTTTCTCGCTCACGTTTCCGCTCCCTCTAAGTTGCAGTAAAGTGATTTTGTATTGCAGAGATTCCACCCCCCACCCCCAAACACACTAACGCACACACACACTTCTAAAGGTATTTCAGCAGTGCACCAAGCTAATCGCATAAATGTGGTGCCCTCTGTTGTGTAACCGATCGCCAGCGTGCATGGCACTACATAATGTAAAGCTAATGAAGCCGTGAGTTGAGCTGAGGCCTCCCTGCTGCCCGTTTCTCTCCCAGCCAGCTGCCTGGAGGGGGTCTAGGACTCCCACTTACTCTCCCCTCTCTAGCTCTCCAATCTATTCATTTTCATGCCAGGCATAGACTCTGCATCGCCCCGCCTGGCGCGTGGTCTGAGAGTTTGGAAAGTCGGATTTGGAAAAGATGTTAGAAGTTGTAGCAGCTGCCTCTGCAGCTCGCCCTCCACTCCTGACATTCTTCCCCTCTGTTATTTTTCACTGCAGTGGGGTTCTTCTGATCATGTGTACGCAACAAAAATATGAACTCTTTTGTTTTTGCTCCCATTTTTTGTGAGTTGAAGTAAAATATCTAAGGCTTCCTCTGTTCACACAAAATTTCTCTGAGGAATTTTTCACAAATTTAATAAAAAACATAAGTCAACACTTCCTCTTTGCCAACATAATCCATCACCTGACAGGTGAGGCATTTAGAGATGCTGATTGAACGGAATGATTATTGTCCAGGCGTGCCTCGGACTGGTCGCAATAAAAGGCAAATCTAAATTGTGAAGTTTTATCTTGCCAAAGAATTAGGCACTGAATGATGGCTATTTCACACAGGGCAAAGTCTTACCTTCTGAGGCAGCTGGATTTGAGAGATCACACAAGAGTCCATCTTGCCAGGTTTCAAGTAATCTGTTTGTGTCCACACCAAATGTGGTGCAGCCGATCAGCGTCAGGGACTACTGGCAGCTGCGGGCGTGGTTTTAGGTGTGACAATAGCGAGAAGCGTCCAAGGAAGCAACTCGTCTCGAAGAAACAGTGGCAGCCAGATACTGAAATGGCGTCAGTTATATCAGAACCAGAGAGTTTTTATCCATTGAAAGAAGAGCAAAGAACAGCACTGAAAATATGTTTTTGCTCTTCTCCCGAGTGGCCTTGGCAAGAGTTGAAGACCATGTAAGACGTGATCCGCAGATGGTTCATGCAGTCACCTTTTTTTTTAAAGTGCCTGCCCTTTTCCAAGCAGTTTCTAAGGATGACTTCCCAGATGGTTCTGTGTAACAACTCGGCCAACGAAAGCAATGAGTATTAGTCAACCAGAGGCAGAGGAGGGTATCCATCTGTCCCATTCTTGTGAACGTTATATCTCAAGAACCCCTCAATGGAACTTCTTCAAATTTGGTACAAACATCCACTTGAACTCAAGGATGGAGGTCAAGGTCACTGTGACCTCACATCCGTCTCTTTCTCGTGAACTTGATATTTAAGGAAAATCTGGATGAAGTTGCTCCAGAATTGGTACAAGCATCCATTTGGACTGAAGTATGAAGTAATCAGAATTCTGAGGTCAAAGGTCACTGTAACGTCACAAAGCCTGTCCTATTGATTAGGACAAAATTTCACACAAATGTCAAATGGGATAAAATGATGAAGTGATCACATTTTATATCTGAAACATCAACTTCACTGTGACATCATCATGTTCAGATCTTTATCAGACCTTTATAAAACTAGTCTCTAAGTGAAGACAGTATGTTTCTCACTGGAAATTATTGTATCATAAATGTCGATATATTCATTCAACAACCATCCAACTCATGAAAGATGGGAGTAAAACCAAGCGTTGCCTGTATATATTCGTTAAGTATATTTCAGATGCAGAACTTACCTACCACTGAAAGGTCGTCAACACTCACAATGCCACCACATGCAGGCCTCCTCTAAGTGCACCCTTTTCGGTGCACCCGTGCGGCCTAGGTGAAATTGCGTTCCCTTCTTCCAGCAGTGGTGGCTGAATGGCGCGAAAGCAGACCAGCCACCTTTCTGGTTAATGAAACCATTCTACCTGTGACCTCCTGTGGTCCTTGTTAAAATTATGTACTTAATATATGTGTGCTGTGGCTGCCCTCTTGCCTTACTTCGCTCCCTCACACACAGCTTGCTTTCATTGTCCCTTCTGACTCTTGCCTTTCGGCTGCTGCTGCCTCTATAGGTAGCTAGCCTCTGTACTTGACTGCCTTGACATTTCTAAGTACTTGCATAATATTTAGCCTCACTGTGCAGAGTGTCCTTTTACCCAGTGGGAGTTAGAGATCACATCAAAGCTTTGTCTTTCTGAAACAGCTCTTTTACACACTCACTATACATCATATAGTACTTGGGACAAAGCTGCATTCGATGCAGGTCCCTAAATCACTATAACAATCACTAAGGCCGGTGTGAATTTTGAACAGGTACGAGGCCCAGTTAGCGCCACTGGAAGTGTCGTCGCTTTCTAATGAGAGGACTGCTGCTGGGTACTGCTGCCTACTCTGCAGGCAGATTGCGCGCTGCTGCTCACACAACACTGCAGCCAACCGGCAGCCTTGTTCTTCTGAGTGGCAGCCTCTTACATTTAGATTTATGCATTAACGTTCTACTCTGTCTCCCGCCCCTCTCTTCTCTCTCCTCTCTCCTGGCGGCGGTGGACACAGAATGTTGATGAGAATGATCACAGTGACGGCTCGGGGGCGTCTGTTTTGTGGTGTGTGTTGTCACTGCAGTGCTACGCCTGTTAGCAACTTAGACACAGCATCGCCGCACATTTGCCTCGTTGGACATCCCAGCAGGCTGTGGCTTTGTATTCATGTCCACCCTCACACAGGTTGAGACAAGTCCTTGTGAATACATTTACATTAGGATGGTAGCAGAAACATTGTGTCAGTTCCTGCTGAAATTACTGAGTTCTACCTTTATGTCCTTGAATTACATTTCCTCTAGTTTTAAGCCTCTGGATGAGCCCTGCAGATACACATGGAAATGAATCTGCAGCTGGATAAATCAGTGTGTTACACACTTGCTGTCTTCAACCAAACCGATGAAACAAGCCTTTGTGTTTTTCTTAGTCTATCATGTTAGTCGTAATGACCTTTCTATATTTTGTTATGCATTGTCGACAAATACCTAAATGTCAATATAAATAATATAGTATACCTAAAAGACCTGAGGCTAAATTGAATATGTTTATAGATACTTTGCTTTTGCTTTTCCTTAAAGGAATAGGTTGGATTATTTGTTGTGGAGCTGAATGAGGTACTTATTGATAGCCAGTGTGTTAGTTACAGTAGATGGTGGATGACATGCCACCAGTTTGGAGAACTGTCCTTTTAAAACACGGAAGTCACTCAATAACATAAACAAACTAACAGTTTTAGGCTGCTGTAGACCAGCATCTCCTGTGTTCTTAGGTTTTTCTTCTTAGGTTAAAGTACTAATTTCGCTCATGGACTTTGGTCGGTTTGGAGAGAGCGATATTTGGCTTGCATAACAGTGGTTTCCTGTCAGAAAAGGCAGTCTGATGGCGAAGTATAGTGTAGTAAGCGTAGACTTAAACTGATATTGATTTTTTTTTTTTGGTGGACCTTTTTAAGTGGCTAAAATACCTTTTGATGCTGTCAGTTCATTGCTCAACTTCTGTGCTGGTTCCTCTGTTTCCTCAAACAGGAGGTCTGCAGACCACCATCTACTGCAGGTAATACACTGATTATAAGCATCTTATACAACCACATCAAATAATCCAAACTTTCCCTTTAATGTCGTCTAATTGAACTATTGAATCTTTTGTAGCTGCAGATTTGAGGACAAAAGGACAGCATTTTTCTATTATTGGTTATGCTTATTCTGATGATTTTCCTGCAGTGTGCAGAAGGAACTGGGTGTAAAGCTGCAGAGGAAGGACTATATGTTATTGATTGACAGTATGGGGCTGACCAGCTATAGGGGCTGGAGCTCGTTCTTTGCGGCATGCACTCAATGACCGAATATATTGCAACACAGCTGTTTCAATGACATCTATTCAGATGAAAATCCTCTCCTGTATATCTTTGGCTTTCTGTATCACCCGCTCTCTTTATCTGCCTGTCTTTGTATCCATTTCTGTCCAAATATTTCTTTCAGCCTCTCCGTGCTTCTCTCTTTCCCGTCCTCTCCCTCTCCCTCTCTCCTGCTGGCCAGACTGCTGCAGAGCTCTTACAGAAAAGAAGCATAGTGAGTTATGGCACTGCATCATAATGCCTCAAACATGCACTTATCACTCACTCGCTGCACCTCTCCTCTTCTCTCCCGCGCTCAAACTTTGACTGAGCGTCCTCTTGGGTTTATTGACCCTGCAACAACTCATGTCACACGTGTGCTCGCTGTCAACTCTGTGCGAGAACCACTGGGAGTCACGTGGTGATGCTCACCACCTTCAAACCACAGGAGGACTGCGGTTAAAGGCGGTAAGAATGCGAGATGTGAAAGGGCACTGGGGGTCTTGTTTGTACCCTCAGTACTGTGCTGTAGACATCCACCCGAGGGAAGCCCTGTGGAGACAGCCCTGCTACGGGTGAGAAGAGCATGTGTGTGTGTGTGGGGGGGGGGGGGGCATTGCTGCCCTCGAGCAACATTGGTTCCTGCAGCTTTGTGCTTCCATGTGAGGGTGACTCTGTTTCTCTGGGGCATTTACTCAGAGCTTTGTCCCCAGTTTACCTCATGGATTCACCTCATTGCAGGTCCATGCCAACATTAGCAGGTGCACCGTGCATGTACGCACACAAGCGAACGACCATGCCAGAAAGTCCAGACATTAAAGTAAGGATGAGCGGGGTGAGAACTGTGCTGTGAGTGTAAGCTTCAGATCAGACACAGGTTCTAAGGCAGGTTGACTTCCTGCTCCAGGAGCCCCTTGCTGCTTATCCCTCTGTTGTATTCTGCTCTCGTGTCGCGCCACCCTGCTACATCAAAGAGATGCAAGGCTGATTCGAGGCGGATTTTCAACCTTATCTCCTGCTTTTCATCACATAAGATTGTAGAGTTGCTTGTTTTGCATACGGAATTTTCAAAGTTAGCTAAAGTGAACTAAATTACAGGGTGGGTTCACCCAAATTACAAAAAAAACAAAACATATTTCATCTCTTACCCCATAGAAGCAGCTATGCTGGTAATGTTTACTCTGAGTTTTGGTGAATGACATGGTGCTTCCAGAAACAGTGACACTGACTGGATAATTCAGATGATACAGTCCAAGGTGACCTCCCTCTCTTTTACTGAACTAAGATGAGTTTAATTGCCTTGCCAACACTTTGTACAACCACAACACTTTATTCAACCTCAACAGAATAAAAACTAAATATAACTCATCAAACTGCCTTTGTTAGTCTTTCCCCTGTTATAACCCTCACCAACTCTGGTTTGATCAAAGTAAATCCTTAATTCACTGCATTAGATGTAAAATATTTTGGCTCTACGGGCTCTTTTTACTCGCTCTTTGGCTCAGTGGGTGTGCACTCTGTCGCTGACTGAGTCTTACCCTGCGTAGCGGCTCTCACTCATTCTTTGGGGGCAGACCACGAAATTAGCAAAATAAAATGATAAAAAATTGCCAGAAAAGAAAGACAAAAACTGGTAGCTGATGCATTTGTCCAGTCGCTCAAGCCTACTACTCACTACGCTACGCAAATGACACTCGGCCTTCTTCAGACTTTGAGAGCTCTGTAGATGTCTGTTTTTATTTTTCATCTTTTGCATATTAAATATCTTTTATTTCTTTTGTCTTTTTTAAAAAAAACAGTATAAAATACACAGTATTGCACATAATAAATCAATTGCACTTCTTTAAGGTACAGATAAACATCTAGTTCTCTCTTGATGCTACAGCATAACTACTGAAAGAAACCAACCTGGCATGTACAAGAGTGGAGGTGTGAATCACATGTAGCCAACAGAAAGCAGCATGATGGAGCTTGTGAAAGTCAAACCAGTGATATTTAGTAGATTGGTAGGTTGTGACAATAGATAAGGATGTTTTCTTTTATGCCCTTGAAACCACTTTGGCACATTTCCTGTCTTGTGGGGCAGTGTTTTTGGCTTTGAGAGTGACTTCAGTTTTATGCTCCTGCAGGCATTGTTACGTAATCTTATTTTCTTTTAGATATTGGCTGCTGTCCCACTCATTAAAATGGTATTAGCCCTATTTGATGCTATACAACATATATCTATATATAGTAAATGCAATTTATTTTGGCTGTACATAGTCTTTGAACCCTGTATAGAGCCACTACATGAGTCTTTACTTTACAGCTGAAGAGATGGGAAGCAATGAGCAGGAGCTAATCATTTTTAAAAAAGAGGGGGGGGGGGGGGGACTTTTTGCCATTCTCTTTAAAAATTGTTTCTGGAAAAGCTAGAAAATATCCTGCAAAATCCGAGGGTTGTAAAAAGCATGCAAGGCTACACGCCTGCCACCCTGCACTGTAGAAGCCCTGGTTGTGATCAGAAGTGGCACATTCAGTCTTTCTGGCTTGGTTTCAGTAGCTATCGTAGTAGCTGATGCAGGATACTGCAGCAATACAATCACGGCTATCTTCTGGTACCTCTCACATGTGCTAAGAACCAACATTATTCGTTATACTTGGTTTCGTGACTGAAACAGTAAAGGATCTTTGAACGTCTGTGTGTTGAGCCAGAACTCTCTATAGTTTCACACTGATGACTGTATGGATTCCCTCTTTTCTTGCGGGTGTTGGGTTTCAATCACCATATGCATTGTGAGGTTAGTAAGAACTAAGTTTGATGTATGAAAAGGAATTCAGAATCAGAAATATTTTCCCTCTTATACACTGTAGTTTTTCGAAATTGACAGCTCCCTTCACAGCAGCTCAAATAAATATATTCCACTAAACCTTAAAGTGAATGTATATAGATATATATTTATATAGAAAAAAGTACATTGACGTCTAACTTTGCAAATGTTATTAAGAAAATAAGTGTTATTTATTCATTCTTTACTCCAAAGTCAGTTGATTCAAGGAGACATTTTAGCGATAGATAGAAAGTTGATCATAGAATTCCAATAAACATCTCTGACTTCTTTGTCCTTTAGGTCTCTTCTTTAGGTATTATGAAAGTCTTCGATCTGTCATGGTTAGTAGGTGATCTACATGTGTGAGTTAATACTCAAAATAGTTCTTTTTAATTATTCTGGAGAAAATGTATCCTGAACAGTGTTAATTGTGCTTTGCAGTACGGTGATATGCTGTCGATGTAGACCTCAGAGCATCGTGGTTGACTTGCCAGCCTCTCCTGGAGGCTGGGAAGAAAAGACAAAGTCCCAACTGGTGAATAGAAATGTGACGGTCACTGAACCGTCATCATAGGATAGGACCCCCAAAGACGTCAGCTAGAAAAATATATGCAAATAGACAGAGGGAAATCAAATTTGTCTTCTCACCTTGCTGATCTCCAAATATGTCGCCCTGGTGTAATTTCACACCCTGTTTGAAGAAATTAGTTCAAAATAATTCTGAATCCATTTTTGGTAAGCATGACATTTTGAATTTTCCATGGAATCCACACTTGTGTCCCATTACACCTCCTGTCGTCTCTGAGAAGGGGTTCAGTATCCAGTGGCGGAGCTCTCCGTTATTATCAGGTCTACAAAAAGCCAAGTAGATGTGATAGAACAGAAGAAGATGGATAAACCAAACCGGATGGTCGTATAAATCCTGTGCATCGGTAATGGATGGTAGGAGACGGACAGTCCTGTGTTTTCACAGGAACCAAAGTTTCCAGCGAGCGTGCTTCTTGGAGTCAGCTTTGGACTTGCGTTTCGGGGTGGAGGTGAAGGCCTCCTGGGAGTAAGGCAGGGGGGGGAAGTGGCCGTCCTCCGTAGGGCAAAGCCTCTTCATCAGCGGCTGCAGCTTGTCCTCCTGCTGCTTGAAGTCCAGCTCCACACTGCAGCAAAAAAAAAAAAAAAACAGTGAGAGAGACACAATCAGCTCCAACAGTAGCTTAACTGCGGCATGCAGCTATTAGTCTAGTCTTATGATACCAGAGAATTGGACTTCTCGCTACCTATCGATCCTCTGGGGATTTCTAAATGCAAGGTAGTTGCTCGAATGATGGGAAGTACAGCTGCTAACAGACCTCTGACCCTTACATTTTTTCAAGGACACACCTTACTGGACACAATGCTCTCCCCTTATTCTCCTCAGTAGTAATCACACAGTGTCACTGCCCCAACATGAAGGGCTCTTTTAAAGGATTTATTTGGCATTGGAGGTTTTTCTTTAACTATGTCCACCTAGTTTTAGCTATGAAGTCTGAGAGATTTTCCTCTATCTCTAGAAAGTGAAGCATTGAGACATGTGAGTCTACTATTAATCTGACTCACCAGATGTACACTGTGGGTATAAGCCTGACATTAGCTGTCCAACTCAGGCAACATTCTCCTTTATTTGCAATAAAGTTTCTTAATAAAGATTATTGCAAGCTAGTGGTGCAGTGTGCGGGAGTTCATTCTTCTCCTGCCCATTGATTTTCCTCCTGTGCGCCTGTCTACAAGAAACTGAAGGTATGCGTGAACCTTTATTTCTATTTTTGGTCATTTTCCTGCCCTTCAGTTATCTGCATGTCACCATTTTTAAAAGCCCTGCCACTGCCACCACGCTAGCAACATACAGGCTGAAAATAGCGAGGAACCCTAACCCCAACTGGTCGCCGACAGTACAGGGAAACAAGCTCGCATCTGTTGTCTTTTCTTTTGTGAGGATTGAGCCATTTCAATGTCAGGGCTCACCTCCCCACCATTTTTAAAATTTCTGTCCCAATGGGGAACAACAGCAACAATTCTCCTGGCCAGCAACACTGCTACACACTGAAAATGTCAACCCTAACCTGGTCGGTAATGGTATGAAAGTACCAGGCTAGAAACATTAGTGTCATTTAGAGCATTAAGGTTCCCAGACTTTTTCATCTGTAGACACAAAAGAGAAATTTCTAACTCAAACTTAGAAAAATAGATCATGACTTGCCGTAACATTCGCATTTACAAACTACTGATAAAGAACACAACAAAATGAAATGTATTTATTTCATTGTAAAAGTGCAAAAAAGTGCAACATTAGTCAAATTTGCTGAGAGTAACATTAAGTTTGTCACCACCTCACAAAAAACTTGCGCTGCCCGTTGAAACATGAGAGGACTTTTAATTTGATAGAGGAAGTACAATGCATAATGCGGTAACTTAAACAGGGCAAAATGTTACCATTTGTTAGTGGGTAAATGTTGGTAGCCTGGTTGTCATTTTTGTGCTTGTTTATCGTTTTAACCGTCAGTAAGGTGGCTGTTACATTTCTTGACCCCAGCTGTATTTTGCTGCTGCATTATGTGACCTTTCACCATCGCTGACGCAGCACTGTGGAGACGGCTCTGGCTGTTTGAGGCTATACAGATATTAACACCACGTCAGTCCAGTTGCTACTACAAGTTAAATAATATAATCTATCGTACATTTCGTTATAATTTAGTAGAAAGCCTCTCTCTGTGATTTTCCCACTGCTTTCTGCGTTAATTTGCTGTTGCCTCTTGCTGCCGTTAATGCAACACAAACACTATCATCACATTAAAGCCCACCAAGCAATCATAATCCCTGCTATTTCCAGAAGGGCTTTTATTGTGAAAGATTTGCAGAATTGATCGGAATGAATGAATCAGTGAGTAATAACAGTATTTCCCTCATAACAGTAATAGAATGGTGAGAATAGGACAACCATGTTCTGCTACTGATTGAATAAATGCTGTGGAAACGTGAATCAGAGAGGTTGAATGACTGTTGTGGTTCAGTCACCGTGTAACTTTTTTGTCGCCTTATAATTTCTTTTATTTTGAACCAGCTGTCACTTCTTCGAACAGGCTGCGAACCTGGTCATTATTTGAGTACAGGCTTTTATTTGACACTTTTACCATGCATATTCTTCCTTCATCACCACTGAAACCACTCTGCTTTTCTTTCCCCTTCATGCTTCTTTTAAATCTTGACATGTTGTGACTGCCCCACTCCCCCTCTAACCATATTAAGTATCTACGTTGTGGCCTGTTCTCACTTGACCCCTGCATAAGCATCTGTCACAGCGCTGCTCAGCCTGGTAAAGCGACCTACATTTCTCACTCACTTCGTCCTCATTCCCAGTAAAACCTCCCATTTTAAATTGTTTCTTTTATTGCATCTGGCTGCCAAGTTTTGCTGCCGCCTCTGCCGCTGCTGTCGTTTTTGTTATTTGCATTCTTATTGTGATTCATAAAGCGAGAAGGAAGCCGATTAGTATTTCTCCCAGTTAGGAGGGCTGGGTCAGTGGAGGGGGCGTTGATCTGAAGATCATTTGCTTTGCTAAAACTGAGATCAGAGCCGGGGTATCGATGTGAGCTTTTTTGGATTTTAGTTTATATCATGTTGCTTTGATCGCCGCACAACATTGCAACATCAGCAAAAGGTAATGGGACTGCAGAAGGATTTAATTCATGAACACACACACACACACTCACAAGCACAGAGTCTTTTCCTTCTCGGTGTACTACTCCATGTTTCCCCAGGGTGCTAGGGGATTTATCTGGACCAGCCATCATTGTAATCCCACGCCCGCGCACATCTGACTCCTAGGTTCTGTTAAGTGAACCTCAGATTACGGCCTCAGCCGTGGTAAGTGTAGGGGGACTTTAATCGGCTAAAGCTTCCTCCAGCCACCAGCCTGAGTTCAGGCTGGTGGGGACTCTGACGGGCAGACTTACATAATGGCAGCAGGATCCACTTCATGAATACTGCAGTTTGTCTGGCTAGACGCTACCATTTACCACTGTGAGAGATTATGCAGACTGAAGGTGAGCTGGGCAGTAAGCTGCCTGCTCTGATTGAAATACAAGGCACCGGTAATGATTGCCCGCTGCAACACTTAGACATCTTTTTTCACTGACTAGTTTATGAAAAATCTACACTGAAAAGAATTCTATCAAGAGAAGCACTGTTGGTGATGAGTGCTCCAGGCGAACTATAGGTGCACATTTGAAGGTAGAACTTCTTTAAATAAGGTATCACAAATACATCAGTTTCTATTATCTACACTGATGCATTTGGCATTGACTGGAATAGAACAGACACCGTAAATGTGGGTGTCTGACAGTGACTCAAGTGAATGTTGGGTGCTGAACCAGACACTCGGCACTTTGCATTCGTTTGATTCAGGCCTTTACATGAGGCCAAGAACACTGCATCTATTAGCAATACATCACAGGCTGTTAATTACACCACTTCACTTTGTGTGAAATCTGTTGGAGTTAGTTTGTGTGTGCGCACACATGTTTGTATAGCCTGACATTGAATTAGTCTGGAATCTGTCAGTTCATTTATGATTTTGAAAGGGTGTTATCAACAAATGCGGATCAAAACGCCACTGGACGCAATTGGATAGGCCCGCGACAAATCACAGCAACAAAACGTATGACATGTTTCACTAAATTGTGTCATAAGTACAGCAAACACATCTATCAGATTAACAAAAGCTTTAAGTGCAGAGGCGTTCACAGACCCCAACTGTTTTCAACATCAATACTGTGAAGTCTCCTGATAGCTACTTGTCAGCTGTTACAACACTAAAGCTGTAACAGAAGAAAGATTTTGCCGCCTCGCCGTGATGTCTGGAGCAAAAATACCAAATAAATTCAACACCTCGAAAGCCCACCGAAGGAGACACGCCGAGGAAGGAGCTTTGATGCAATGGACGTAGCTAAGCTAATGGCAGCGATAAACAAATCAGAACAGACAGTGCTGGCAAGAATAGGTGCCATGGACAGGAAAGCAGACTTGAAATCACATGAACTGAATAAAATGATAGACTCTCTGTCGACGGACTTGGAAGGCCAGATCGACATGAGTTGTATGGAACGATCATCTGACAAGCCTCAAAGATGCTACAAGTGCAAGTCTTAGGGTGTGTTCGCTTCCAACCTGTTTTGTGCAGCTTTAACAAACTCTTAAATTTCCTGTCTGGCTTGGTTCACGCACGGCCGATGACAATGCTTGGAAAGGAGGGTTCATGTAGGGCTGTTCACGCAGAATAGAGCATGAAACGGACCAATTAATGTACTTAACAGTCCGGGTGATTTCTCAAACCTTATTTCATTTGTGCACCAAGATTTGTAAATGAATGAGCCTGAAATGGAGCACAACTAAAAGGCACAATGAATCATTAGCCTTTTTGTTTCTTTGGAAAAACCTTGCTGGCTTTGAACCAAACATTAAACCCTGCTCACGAATTGTCTGTATTTTGTTTTGCTCAAAATGACTTTTTTTTTAACGCTCAGGCAAAAAGATTTGTCCTGAGGTGCCTCAATCAGTTCAGAAATATCTCCAAAATGAAACCGTTTCTTTGAAGACATAAAAAAGGGTACGGTAGTTCATGCTATGATTGTTTCATTTAGACCGCTGCAGCTCTCTTTATCCAAACACAAATTATTCAGTGTTTTTCTGGGATGCAACCGGTCCAAAATTCAGTGGCCAGCATTTAGAAGGTGCCAAGGTAAGAGACCATAATGCTGCTTTTTTTTGTCTTCCCCGTACTGATCTCAAATCAAATTTAGAATTTGAAGATTTTATGTATCACAGATGACTTGGCTGCAGACTACATTTGAGACCTCCTTAGCCCTTTGTACACCCCACAATGTGCCCTGAAGGCTGCCAATAAGCTGCTTTAATTTCCAAAAATCAACTGAATGATTGAGCTGTAGCAGTCAGTCAGCCCTTAAACAGTCCAACTAAGTTTATTTTAAATTCCTTCTTAAAACTTTAATTCACAAACATGATTTTTACCTAATGCTGCATAATTCATCCTGTTTTTGAATTTTACTGCTTGACGCTAGTTATATAAATATATATTTTGCTTTGGTCTGGCCCAAGGGAACCGAACTACATGTGTCAACACAGCCCTGGGGATCACAATGTATATTAAGATCACGATGTCTTCTGAAGTCAATCTCAAGCTCACACATATTAAACATAATTCATAGGCTGCAGAATTAACAGGCTCTTGCAACTCAAATAACTGTCGTAAGGCAGCATCAAAGGATTCTGTGATCAATGGCTGTGTGTTTGTCAGAGCGTAATGAGCGTGTGGTGGTGTCACTGGTGAAGCAGCGTGCCTTTTTTATCTCTTAAAAAACCTTCAATTAACACCATGTAAAGGCACAAAGAGACTACCCTTTTTTTTGGGCATCTTTGGAGAAGTACTGCAGCTTAATGCGGTGTCAGTTTTGTGGGATGTGTTTCTCACACACACTGATGCACTATAGCGGTGATAGGATTTTCTCTGCTCTTCAGTGTAAGCCTCTAATGCTGCTGGGACTGTTGTTGCTGTTCATCCACAGCTTCAGGTTATTGCCCTGCATGGACACACTGCCATTTAACCTGATTAAAAACATATATATATATTTATTGATACAAGCATTAAATGTATTTTCAAACAGTTATTAGTGCATTTCCGTTTACAGTACTCACGTAGCAGTCTTTGTCCAGCTCTTGCCTTAAGGTTTGTGACCCTGTAGTTTCACTATACAGTTAGGAAGTATTTTAGGATTGCTCTGAAGGGCTGTCCCTGAAAACTCAGTGGTTCTAATAATCAGTTGAGATGACCCCAGGTCGCGTCACGTTTTGTCAGTTCAATTGCTGTGAGCGTGAGGCAGGACGGCGGCTGCTCTGGTGATAACTGTCAGTGAAATCAGCTAAAGCGCTTTCGAATCCGACGGTGGTACGGGCTCCTCTACTGCCGTCCGCTGTGGTCGACTCTTCAGCTGACAGCGCCGCAGCCGCCTGGCAGGAGAGGCGCTGTGTGGTGCACCGCTCGGATTTCATAACTCAACAACGAGCAGGATGCACTTCACTTTATCCGACTGCAGAAAATCTGATGTTTTCACACCACGGACGACAGAGAAAGGCCTTCTGAAATGATTTAACTGCTATAAACTTCCCGACGATTAATGTTATCGTTTCAAATTTTTATAATTTACCTTGCCATGGAACAGACTTTTCCAACCAGGAACTGAAGTATATATAAATATATGTGTATACAGACATTTTTGACATTTGCCCAATCACTGTCTTTAAACCATCTCTGTCAGTCATAGTCGGTGCCATCTGAAATGACCCATATACTTACTGTCAGACAGATGTTTGGATGACACTGATGTAACATAACTCCTTCCATCCCTTTCATTGAGACAGAACACGCATTAGTTGCACAGCTGCAAGAGGTTGCTTAGCAGGAAAACATAAACATATGTTTTCAGCAATAACACACTTGTCATCTTTCTGATGGGGACAGTCACTAATTCTGACGCGTCTGGTAAAATCCTGTCACAGCGACGTGTTTAAACATGGTCAGACTCTGAGTAAACGGCAGCGATCAGGGATTACCCCGTGAGAGAAGCTTCAAATTAGTGTTTCAGAAGATCATTGTGAACATGATGCAATTTTGAATCTGTGCTTCGATCCCTCCCTCTCTGCCGTGTTTCATGTCAGATCCCAGGCTAAACTGAGAAGCATAAATGTCATGACGTGACTTTCAAAAGATAGAAGTTCACACTGACAGCTCATAAGCGGAAACCATGTTTAGACATCTCAGTTCAAGTATTAGACATGTTTACATGCCTCACCTGACAGATGTTTACACACTTTCTACACCATTGTGTCCAATGTATGTTATGTCAGACTAAATCGCTATTCAGCTACAATCCAAGTGTCCTTTCAAGTTCAGATGCTACCTGTGTTGCCGCTCCATCACAGTATTTCTTTCAGGCTTAATGAAGCTTGGTTGCTGTTTTGTAGTCAGACTAAATCCTTAAACACACTCTCAGCGTACATATTTGAACAACCTGTGGATCCGTGATGCTCAGAACGCAACAGTGGTCCTGGTAGCTGTTTATTTTATCTAAGCCCGAGTTATTTTTATGAAGCTGAATCGATGCTTTAATTAAATTTGCTTCTCGTATAAAAATACAGAGCTTTCAATCTGCCGGGAGGATCGTACAAAGCAGAGGTAAAGTGGTCTGTGGCTTGGGAAAAGTATAGCGAGAAAACTTAAATGTCACCGAAAAGAAAAAAAAGTCTGCATAATTTCATTTGGAGGAGAGAAAAAAAAGCAGAGTGAAAAGATAATCATCTCATCTTTGAAACATACTCAAAAGGCCTTTTAATAAAAGATTTATTAGTCTCTACCCGGCCCAGTTATCAGCATCTCCTTATGAAACTGTCACGGGCCCTGCTGCGTCGCTCCACATTTTGATTTTTCGCTGAAAGCGTTGTTGGCATTCTCTTGTCCCCTAGCTGCCACTCCCCAGAGTGGGTCGTTGGATCGGAACAAATTGAAGACGGCACTGTGGACCTTGTCAGTCTTTAACCTCTCTCCCGCACTTGTTCTGACTCTTTCTTTGTCTCTCTCACTCTTTTCCTGTCGAGCTCCTGTTCTCCAAAAAGTGTGTATACAAGAAAAAAACCCTCTCACATCAACTCATCACTGACACACACACCTCTCAGCTGCCCTTTAACCCCTCTTTAAATGTCTGTGTGTCTTTATCACGTCTTCTCCTCTGTCCCCTTTTGCACATTCTCACCCTCCTTTCCTCTTTTGTTCCCTTATCCTCCCGGGTGTTAACATGCTCTTCCCGACTGTCCTCACTGTCCCCCTCGACACTGTCTGTCCCGCCGAGGATCCGTCTTGTAGCTATGGTAACCAGCTCGCCACCATGTTGGGAAACATCATTATGCTCGCACAAAAAGAGATATCTTCTCCCGGCAGAGTCGTGCAGTAGGACAGGCTTGCTGCTCAATAATTTCCATATGTTATAATGTAATCAGCTCTGCAGCCTTTAGCAACGCTTAATTGATTTTCATAGCCGTGCATAATAGATTGGAGATTTTTTACTCCTTTTTAAACACCCATTCCTTTTTCAAAATTTATTTTATTATCTTTTTTATAATCTGTTTCCACTGCACAGTGTAATTCAGAGAGCATTTCATCATCAGATGGTTAAATGATCAGCTGCGACTCCCCATGCATGCTGACAAAATTAAACTGATTGGAAATAACTGTAGTCCATTGTGAACAATGATACCCAGTGGCGGGGACCTCCCCAATCAACATCCTTAATCACAACCACTTAAACCTATCTCCCTGTTTGATCAGCACATTAGCCCGCATAAATGCAGCGTGAGGAAAATGAGATTACAGGGTTTCTGCGTCAAGATGCATCACGACTTAATGGCTGTGGACTCGAAATAAGTGGAATGCATTTCAAATCCCCGGCTTTTCCGCACCATCCCGTCTGTCTCATTTTCTTCCTTTACGTTGTTTGTCTCTCATGCTTCCTCTTCTTTCTGTCATCCCCCCGTCCCACCTATCTCAGTAACAGATATTACATCACCTGGCAAGATAGAATGAATTGCAATAATCTTTTCATCCCTTTCTCTTCCCTGTTCTGTTTCAATGTCACGCGCGTTGTATTAAGCATCGAATCCCCAAGTTCATTTGAACACGCACTGTTAGCTGTTCGGAGGAGATAACGTATTCTGTGGAAAGTTACTGAGACCGGAAAAAAGAAAGGGAGACTGAGTTCAGTATGGTTCAAAAAAGAGTAGAGTGGGACCAGACAAGGACAAGAGACTACAGCAGCTTGTGTATTCTGTTTGAAGTCCATGCCCACAGACTACAGCAGCGTATTGATCTGCCGCTGTTGTTATGCTAAGGATGGGCTCCAAGATGATGCCATGTACTCTTGGACAAATTGATTATGCTGAAGAGTGCACGGCTGGCTCCTTACCGGGCTGCGTTAAAATGATTTATGGACCCATATGTCCACTCCGGTCATGAGACCAGCTCCATCATAAACACAAGAGTTAGGAGTTTGGCCCTGACGCAAAGACACAAGCACGCTCAAAAAAAAAGAAAAATCCTAATAGATATTATAGACAGCTATTCTTCCCACGTAAAGTGTGTGTTCCTTCATGGCTCTGCTTCCTATCTTGTGTTCCTCCACCTCCAGAGAGGTTGTTTTCATGGAGATCTAAGTAATTAGATTGCCATTTAATCCTCCTGCCTGTGCGAATACAACTGCTATATTTGATTCTGTGTCTAATCAACACAATTCACCATGCCAAGTGAGTCTCTTAAAGGAGAACTCGGATCAATTTAACAATTTTCAAACATCTCACCTCGAAATTTCTGCCCTTTGTCATGTTGAAACCCTGCCAGGCGCCGGTTAGGTTTGTAAGAAACGAGCCTTCTGTTTCATATCAACTTGGTGTTTTTTTTTTCTGCACTTCCTCCACAGTTTCACGCTTCAGCGTTTCAGTTGATTGTGGCAGATCTAGGAAGCCAAATGATCTGATGTTAATAAATTGCCTGTTTGCAGACAGTTGTCATTGTGTGTTTTTTAGGGCTGCGCAATATTAGCCAGGCTTCATGGATATCTCAGTTCATTTCTGATTTCTAAGGGGCGCAGACCAAAATGCATGTGGATGCATTTGGTTAGACCTACAACCAATCAGAGCAGCAAAACATGATGTAGCTCTGAGCGATACATGCAAGCTGGTGCAGTACTTGATCCAGTATCAAGCAGGAAAAAATGGCAGCTTAGTGACAAACCTTCTCAAATTGCAGTTGAACAGTACACGAAAATGTTTCAGATTTTTTTAGGTGAGAAATACGCAACGCTGTAATGTCTTGATTCATAATTGATCAGCACTGCCTAGTTTGACAGCTTGATCTGAGTATCATGAGCTGGTGTGTTGCATTTGAAATGTGTGATGTCACTGAACTGACTTTTAAATTCAGGATGAGTGAGGTTCTTGTCAGTCATTGTATCAAACCTGCGTCGTATTAAATAAATGGTTTTATTTGGCCCCAAGACAAGAGAGGACGGCGGAAATCTCCCTAAACGGGATGGTGGCCAAACGAATCATCCAGAGAAAATCAATCATGGAGTTGCAGATTCGTCTGGTTCCCAGGTTTGCACAAGAGATGTACAGTATATTGCAATATTATAATAATACAGGAAATTTCACCAGATACATGCAGTGTGTTATTCGTGTACAGATAAACAATTTATTTTTCATCATTTGGATATTTCTGAAATCTGCCCTCCTCTAACAAAACAACCCTTCCTCCTACTTCCACCACGCTTGGTGCAGCCCTCTGCCACCCCTTCAGAAATAAACTTGAGCTCCTCCTCTTTTGGCTTCACAAATGCGACTTTGGACATGGACAACAACGCCATGACGAGTTGCTGCTGTGAACAGGAATACAGGCACTCAAAGACCACATAACTGAACAACGGCCTCGAGCATCCAGGCAACATTTTCAGTGACCGCAGCTCTGTCGCATGCGTGTTTACAGGTAGACTCTGCATGCACAACCATCAGCTTGCTCTAGTGAAAGGATGCAAACAGGTAGTGCTCATTTTTAGGTTGTGGTGGGCGTGCTTTGGTTGTTTGATAAATTAATGGAGTGCACCCCGCCAGCAGAAAACAATAGGATTTGATCTGTGTATCCAAGAACATGCAAGTCTGATTAACTTATGTAATATCAGGTGACCGTAGTCATAGAAGATGAGAAGCTCAAGTTTTTTTTCTCCTTTTCTATTGAGCAGCAAAACAGTTGAAGCAAGATGAGTTAATTTGCCTCACTTGACATTGCCTGTCAGACAAAGTGACTACAGCACGTCTTGCAGTCCTAGTGTGCATGATCAGCACCGACCAAGTCAAGAGACACATTTTTACAGCATTCAGTCAGTTTCTCTTCAGAAATTTCAAATACAGGTAAGAAGAACTAGATAATACAGGTATGTTGCACAACCCACTGACATGTAGGCATAATTGGCTCACATTCAAATGGGCACGCTTAATCACAGCTCCTATTGCAGCCTGCATTCTGCATATTTTAATCCTTCATTGGGAATTCAGGTCATGGCGATATTTAAATGAAACACCTTTCCCAACACACTGCTGATTAGTATAGGTACACTGTGAGCTGCCAGGAATATCTTGACAAAAAAGAACCTTAGAGTGGAATAGCTCATATTTTTAGATTTAGACGTGTTATCGTGCCGCAGTTTGTGCTCACAGATTCAGAGGGACGGTTAGTGAATGCAGAGACTGCACAGCAGGGCAAAGCTCGGTGGGTCTTTATTCAGGCGGGCAAAGCAGACTTGGAGGATAGGTAGACCAGAGGGAGCTTGGCCTTCTCTTCCCCAGGGCCAAATCACACAGAGTTAGCATTAAACATGTTCCTGACTAATTCATAATACCAGGCGAGCGCACGTCTCAGCAGTCTGTCCCAGCTCATCCATGCTTTAACCCTGTACTCAACCCATAGCCTCTTTATTCCCTCGTGCCATGTTGTGTCCTTCACATCATGAGCCATAATTCAGCTCACCTCACTTCATCTCGCTGTCGTTGAATTGTGGTAAAAGTGACTGTTCTTGTTGTCCACCCCGCGGCTATGCGGGCGACCTACCGTGATTTAAAAACGCTCGGCTTTACGACACGATGCACCTTCCTCAGCTCAAACATGAGAGGGGACAGAGCTGTGCCCTGCTCCTTCATTTTCAGCAGCCGATTGAAGTTCGGCCAGTGGCTTATCAGTTATTGAGAGCAGTGGATAGAAAATGATTTAAATGGCTCATCAAAAGGCAAAATGCCAACTGAGTGGAGCAGCAGTGTCCACTAAAAACAGTTTTATTGATCCCCTCTCACCCTCCTGCTCTTTAAATCTCTTGTCTCTCTCATCTTTTGCCCCCCTCCTGTTTGTCTGGACTGTTGGATTCGGACTTTTTCTGAGCACCAAGCAGAAAAAAAAACCAGCCAGACACACAGACATGTATGCACATACAGATTTTGTAATGCACTCCTAACTGTGAACAAAGAGCCCTCATGGGACCTGCAAACTGCAGGCCTTTTTAAACTTTGATCCCATCGTAAAGAAGACCTGTCTTTATGCTGGCTTTGCTTGTTTACACTGAACAAAACAACGCTGGTAAAATGCTGTGCCAGTGTGGTTTTAGACTACATTTCAGTGTCTTATTGTGTAAAGAGGAAGACTCAAGCCCAACAGAGGGGTCGAGACCTGCAATGCTTTGTCAGAAAATCAGGACCACTGATTTCAAACTTTGAGCTGACCCCTCACAGTTAAGATCAGATCATCATTCAGTCCACCACTTTGGTCCAGACTGAAGTATCTCAACAACCATTGGACTGTACAGACTTTCATGGGATGCCTCTCCAGGGGATGCATCCTAATAACTTTGGTGATCCCCTGACTTTATTCTTGTGTTAGGTTCATGTTTGTGGTTCAGCATGAAATATTGGATAGATTCTTGTGAAATTTGCTACAGATGTTCAAGGTCCCTAAAGGATAAATTCAAATTACTTTGGTGATCCCCTGACTTTTCATCTTGAACCGTCATCAGGTCAAAAACTCCCAAAACTTTGGTGTATGACCAAAGACCTACTAAACTAATGCCATTCCCATCTAAAAGGATGGACAATAAGATGGTACCATGGGAAAGAGTAAACCTTCTAAACATCAGCATTTTAGCCTCTTTCTCACATAGTTCCCAGAAAATTACCGGGGTAACCTTTCAGGAAATATTTCTGTCTTGCACCTTTTCACACATGCCATGGCAATGCTGGAATACATGGGGCCAAAGGACAGTCCAGCAGATGGTAATGCAATACTATAAAACCCAAAAGAAAATGAGGCATGGCCAGATGTACATGTATGCAGCGGAAGATTATTAGGAACCAGAAACATGCATTTGATTTAAAAGGAAAACTAAAAGAGCGTTGTTGTCGTTGTAACTCCAGTCCTCGTTGCAGTCTTGTGATTGGTTCACTCGTACCACATGAAAGCTGCTTCTATCCCTTGTCCCTGCAGTGTTGCTGCTTTCATTCACAGCACAGCCGTTCAGGCATTTTCCCTGAAATGTTAGTAAGTCTTGAGATGGGAATGTCGTGAATGGGGCTTTGGGGCATGTTAGCATGCTGATACTGGCATTTCACCCAAAGTACAACTGTACAACAAATCCTCAAATCTGAGCAGCTGGAACCAGACATGCCGTTGTTCTCTATAAGCTACTGAAACAGTTATCAAAATTGATGCCAATTAATTTTCTGTCGACTGATTATTTAATAATTCTTCCCTTCTCAGCATCGTTTCACATACATAAATACATTCACAAAGAAAAGGGGCTGAACAATTAATCAAAATATAAAGCACACAACACAAAGAAACCTAGGCTGCAAAGAATGACACACACACACCCCTCCATAAAGAGATAACTATGCACCCTGCTAGACTAATGACTTTGGACTCAAGTCTGTACTGGTTGTCAAATAAATTGAGCTGAATGTGAAAGTATGCAGAGGCTCAGTTGGCTTGGCAACAGCACACAGTGATGATATTTCATGATGTTTTAATGGTAATTAATTTCACCTTTCTCGGCCCTGTGCTCACACATTCTATAGTGTGCGTCCTCTCTCCTCTCCAAACTTGTGCCCCCCTGTCGCTAAATCCAGCTAACCCTATACCTGCTCACACACCTCTTCAGTGAATGAAGGGGTGTGAGGAGACGATGGAGAGGCTGACAGAGATGTATAGATTCAGAGAGAGCGCGTGGTGTGTAAATGTCACACGTCCCCATGTGCTCATTAACACCATCTACATTAGTCTTGCATCCCTGGCCCCCCTCTCTTCTGTCCTTTTTCCACCTGTTCACTTTCCCTCAAGGAGAAAGGACAGGGCACATTTGGATCATTGTGTCTTTGAAGAGGAATGGCCACTAACCTGTAAATAATGCATGCGCTGTTCCGGCATGTGTCACAGTTGGCCGTGTCCTGTCCGGTTCGATAGGAGAGTCTGCGGGGAAGATAAGAGTCTTGAATGAGTAATTATAGGACTCGTTAAGCTGCTGCCGCACACCTTCCTTTCTCATCTTGTTTGTTGTCCCTCGTTAGCAAGACAGAAGTAAATGAGGGTGATGAGGAGTCATGAGGCCCTCCTGAGTGGCCTGTGTCCGGCAGCCAGGGCGCGAAGGGCGCAGTGTTGGCCATTAGCTGTGGTTGACTGATTGGAGGTCGGATAAGGCAAACTAGTACAGAGGATGAGTTTCTGGGCTGCACTAAAAGGTACAGTACAGGCATTAAATTACATGAGCCCACACAAATTGCAGCAGAAACTTTTTCAACTATTCTAGTCTCATTAACATGTCATTTATAACATAGCAAAAGTATTAAAAAATGGGGGAAAGTACTGAAAAATACTCAAATCGGTGATGCCACACAATCAGTTCTCTGCAGTCCCCAGTCAACCAAAAACTATGTTTTACATAAGACAATTCAATTTAATTTAATTTGTATAGCACCAAATCCTAACAAACATTATCTCAGGGCGCTTTTCAAATAGAATAGGTCTAAATCACACTCTTTATAAGCCCAATTGAGCAATAATGGAGGCAGACATGGTGAGTAAAACCTCAATTTTGACATGCAGAAACCTCAAGGGCATCCAGGCTCTTTGTTAAGGGTGGGGGCCATCCAGCTTAGTGGTTCAGTGCATGTGCAAAATTTAATTCTTAACCCTCACATGCATAAGTGGACCAAAATTACCAAGTGGGTTTGTTTTCTTGCGATATCTTTGTAATGAAAACACGTTCCAAAAAAGCTTGAAGTAGATTTTCATTGTTGCCAACATTAATGTTGAATAGTGCCAATTTGGCAGTCACAAATATAGTTAAATGTTATTTATATTATTTATTTCTATTTAAAAATACTATACTATACTATATGTTCAATCAATGCTAGCATTTATACATATTTGTGCCAGTTTGTGTTTCCTCGTATACGAGCCTGATTTTTTTTGGCAGCTTTTCTAAAAAATTGTGATGATTGTTGCAATGTAGTAGCAGGTGATAAATAACCAAAAAAGAAGTTGTGAATTATTTCTTTTTTTGCTCTTGGTGCAATTCATTAAAAATCAAAGGCAACTTGTGCCGGTGAGAATAAAACTGCACTCTGTTTTGAGTTCTAAGTAACCTTCTTAAAAAGCCTCAGGATTACTAAAAATCTAACAAAGTGTGATTTATTTGTAAATGAACCAGGGGGTATTCCACAAAGAA
This sequence comes from Lutjanus erythropterus, assembly GCF_056507025.1. Taxonomy (NCBI): domain Eukaryota; kingdom Metazoa; phylum Chordata; class Actinopteri; order Lutjaniformes; family Lutjanidae; genus Lutjanus; species Lutjanus erythropterus. Next base: position 21,261,484 of record NC_139333.1, read on the forward strand.
ATAAAATCTTTTTGAAGCTCAAACTCAAAAAAGTAAGTGCAAATTGATTAAATATGAAAGTGCACAGAGCATTGATAAATGTCAGTCACAGTGACGAACCATCTTCTTGTCAGTACCCATGACAAAATTAAAAATACAAAAAAAATTACGTTTGTAAAGTTGCAGTGATTGAACCATATTACAAGATCGTGCAGAATTCTTGGGAATTGGTTGAATTTACGTGCATTGTTGCAATCACAACATAACAACTTTCTGGAGGGGCTTACTGATATAATCATTTTAATTTAAATGATTATTTTTGAACGCAAAATGGTTAGGACTTTTTATGTTACAGAAGAAACCTTTACGAGGAAGAAGCATTTATCAGATTTTCTCTTGTAACTTGTGTGAGTTTCACCCCATTTTTGGTAGGATCAATTTTCAAAACTTTCCCTCTTTAAGACTTTTTTATAAAATCTGAGAAAAATGCCTAACATGGTTTCCCAGCATCCAATGTGACATCCTCTATCAGTCCTCCACGTTTCCCAGTACCAAACCTCTTAACTCACTACAGAAACCCCACCATTGATTAATCTGTTTAGTACAGGATAGTGTTGTAAAACATGCAGCAAGTTATTTTCACTGTGAAACATTTACTGCGTGAAAAATCTGAGAACCATTTGGAAGTTAATGGGTCCTCAAAGCAGATAAAATTTGACAGTTTTGTTTAGGACAGCAGCCCTTTGGCTCTATGCAGTCAGTCCGTCTTTATTTCACTGTGATATTGATTCACCAAATTAACATTCAAACCCATCGATATCTTATTATATTATATTCTGAGAGTCCTTATATTGTTCTATTTGCAGATGTCAGTGAGATAAAATATTGTCATGAGCCACGTTTCCATTATAGATCCCTATTTCTCCTGGGGCAGCTAAAGACCAGGTGATTGCCCTGGGTGGAACTACTTGGTTACATGCTTCAGAGGCTCAGTGGTTCTCTTATTGGATTAGCATGTGGAAATGTGCATATTGATTGACAGCAAGCGTTTCTCCTTGTAATTAACGGCACATCGCAGTGGACACACTGTGGACTCACTTCACCAGTGACATGGACAAGAAGGAAATCCTCTGCTGGTTGGGTTTTATGGTTATGACCTGCACTGCTGCATCAACAGTAAAGAGTCTTGTAAACCCAGTACAGATGTCAGGCTTATTGTAGCTGTTATTTACCCGTATTGTCCTTCATCGGTGGCTCTCCTTCACAATTAAGTGGTTATATGGAGTCACACTTAATAGCCAATTCCAAATACAATCACCCTCCTACTTAAAGCAGTGTTATTTGGATGGAAGCATTTGTAGGTGTCACAAGCCCTTGCTGATAAATTTACTACGGCTAAAAGTGATGGTGAAAAATGTCGATCGGTGTTTCCCAAAAATGAAGATGAGGCCCTTAACTGTCTTGTTTTGTCCACAGCCAAAAGGTACTCAGTTTACTGTCACAGAGGAGTAAAGACATCAAAAAATATTCACATTCAAGAAGCTCAAATCAGAGAATTTTGACTTTATTTCCCTTAAAAAATTTAACATTGTCTTGAGTATCACATTGATCCACAGGTAGGAAACTGTGGAACTGTAAGTAGCACAGTTTTTGTACACTTTTTGTTAAAAGGTATTGACCTTTTTCACACAAATTCACCCAGTTCTGCACGAGGTTTCTGCTTGTGCAAACAGACTTTTTCCTTGCAGCTATTGTTTGGTCTTTGTAAATAGTATTATAGAGCGTACAGTGAAGACCTGCTCCATATGAACAGTTCCCTGAGATAACTTATGTTGTGATTTGACTTCTGACTTTTGAGATTTCTGGATTGGTTGCACTCACAGCAAAGAAAAACTGAATAAACGTCAACGTGTCTGTCCAGAATGTCCTTATTACACACAAATTTGCAGTTTCCAATGCTTTGAGCACCACGAATGAAATTCAGTTTAACTCCACTGAATTGGCAGAGTCGGAAATCATAAGCCCCTTTTCCATTCACATGAGCTGGCTTGGTTTGACTCACTTTGACTCGGCTCATCAGCCCAGCACAGCAGGAATTTCCATCTCCACTATAATGCATACCCACATGTGGGTGTGTATTTAACTGGTGATCTGCTTGAATTAAGTTGAGCGGCTGGAAAACAGTGGATAAACACATTTTGTTCCTTATCAAATCTTCACAGTAAAAGCCACCTTTAATTTTGTTATTTTAAAAACAGCAGAATAGGAAAGATTGGGTTTTTACCTACAGCTGAAAGCAAACATGAAACGGTAAAATAATGCACCAACACAGTAGAGAAACTTCGCTTCAAACCACGGAGATTCAGTTAGAAGCTACAAAAGTCCCAGGAGGTGAACACAGAGACTTTTAAAAACAGGTCTGGTCTCCTGCACAACACAAGTGAATCTCACAATACACACTTTGACGGAGGGGGGGTGAAACAGGGTTGGCAAGTAAGTTGTCACAGTAACCAGTTTGGAGGCAGGATGGGCACAATTTTTCCAGACTCGTCATAGCTTGGCACGTTACAAGTGGTAAGTTCAAATCAACGTGGCATGGCTTGATTCTGCACAGCCAGAAGTGACAATGCCCTAATAGTGGCTAGATGCCAGTATAAGAAAGTGAGAAAATGTATATTGTTTATTTGTTTTTTTGGTACTGAAGTGACCCTTGAACCAATCACTGTCATAAATCAGGATTTCTCCAATGAAAATTGCTGTAAATGCTGCTGGATTCTTCTCCTCATTGAGGTTAATATGCTAACTTTCACATTTATTTCCTATCTCTCATCTTTGCAGTAGCAGGGACATTTTTCAAATCGCTATCAGGGACTCTTGTCACGCTGCCCATAAGGTGCGGCACCAATAAAAATTAAACCTCTATCATAAATATTCCCTTCTTATCTACTCCTCTCTGTGCTATATGCTGTGACAGGTATATTAGAGGTGTTGATATCAATATTGTTATTTAAGGCTGTCGCAGAATGAGGTAATGGGAGAGCCTGAGAGGAGCACAAGTGCAGTGATAGGGGAAGATTGCAGCGTGAATTATTTGCAATTAATGGCCTTGCCATTGGAGAGGGGTTGACAGCGCAGGGCAGTGGGGAAGTTCAAGCCTGGCTTCACTTTCCACCCAGGTGAGCCAATCGATTAGCAGCCAATGGGGTGCAAGGGCAACCGGGTCGCGTCCTTAGAACAACTCGAGCTTATTTTCTCCATCTCTCGCCCTCATGCTGTCTTGATCTCTTTCTCCCTTCTATCTCTCATCCCTCCCCACGCCTCCCTCACACTGAGTTGATAAGAGAAAATAAGAGAGCAGAGCTCATTTCGGCAGGCCTCCCTGGGGAGAGCGGAGCCAAAAGTGCCATTAACAGTATATTTATACTCACTACCCCCTTTGTGCTACTAGGTGAGCTCTCCCAAAGGTCACTGAGTGGGTGGGAGTCCAGAGGCATAAAAACATGGACACATACACAGTGTTAATAGACAACAAGTCCTCATGAGTGTGATTAATTGGGTCTGGCCTGCCAACACTGGCTGATGATGCAGCAAATTTATTCCCAAGCTTTTGTATTGTTGGATGCAACCAGTGATGTTCTCTAGCATCCTTCACACTGTGTTGTACGCCCAGAGCAAGGCTGCACTTCAGGGGTGTGTGTGTGTGTGAGTCTGTATGTGCTTGCATACATGATGTGTGGGGACATCATGCAAGTAGCTCTAAACTTTTTTCTTTTTCCCCCAGCAGCTTGGAAAGAGCTGCTTATATAATTTGGGAAGTTCCAAATAACCTGGAGATATGTAGCCTCGTCCCTCTCACTCACTTTCTTTCAATCGCTTGCTCTCTAGCTGTTTTCCTCTTCAGGTGTCTCTGTTTCCATCTAGTAGCAAATAAGAAGAAGCAGTAGTTGTTCTGGGTGTTTGGAGTTTGGAAGTCTTGTTCATTTTCTGCATGGTGACTTTAGGCGACTTGCATTTGGGGCATTTAAAATTCTTGGATTTGCATGAAACTGTTCCAGTTGAATCATCAGTACAAAAGACAACCCCAATTTTTTCAAAAGTTGGGACAAAATGTAAAAAGTAAATAAAACAGAGTGCAATAATTTGCTGATCTTTTTCAACCTGTATTTAGTTGGATACAAAGTACAAGAACAACTCTTCAAATTTGGTTCAAACGTCCATGTGGACTTGGGGATGAGCTGATTAGAACTTGGTGGTTGAAGGTCAAAGGTCGCTGCTATAACACGTGAATTCATGTGCTAAGTATGACAAATTTTCACAAAGATATCAAAAATGATGAACTGATGACATTTTATATGCAAAAGGTCAAAGGTCATCTTCACTGTCATAATGTTCAGCTCTCCATCAGTCCTCTGTCCTCCTCTAAGAGAAGACAAGCATGTTTCTCACTGGAAATTAGTCACTGCGATCATGCATTTCAATATAGTGAGAACTAACATTTTGCTAAAAATACATTTCATTAAAGTCCCTATAGTTCTTCACTAAATATACTATACGAGTCTGGAGGGACATGTATGTAAGCTGCTACTTAACTGGTCATGGAGGACATACAACCACAGCATCCAACTCATTTGGAATCAGGGTTGTGTGAGTGACTCTGATGGACAACATCTACATCTGAAAAAGTTAGACGCCTTTAAACATGTGGGGGCACTTAAGGTCAACTATGAAACAGAGCATTTGAGATAGAAATAACCAATCACAGAGCCTCGAAGTCTGATCTAGCTGTTTTAAATTAGTTCACTTCTGTTTCCTGGCTCAATTTTAGTTGAATTCATCGACTATGTTGTGATGATCTGTTCTTAGTTGCAACAACAAATTTGCTGCGTTTTTGATTTGCACCTCTAAATTGTTTCCACCCCTTAAAAACTTTGATGAGGTGTCATGGTTCCAGTGTTCAGGAACACTGAGGACAGCACTGAAAAACTTTGAAATGGGAATTTAAATTCATAAAAAAAAAATACTTAGAACACGTCGTTCCAGCACTATTCCTGCTACTCTCTTCTCTTTCTCCCTCTTTCCTTTCCACATATTTATTGTGGTTCTCACCCAGATTGGGTGGACGGTGGAGAAATAAAAGTTTGAATATTTAAGGGTCATTACTGCGGCCAGTATCCAGTTGAAATGGCTTTTTATTGTGGCTAATTTGAATTTTGGTTCTGCTTTTTTATCAAGGGTGCCAAAGCTTTTTAAACATTACCATTTATTTATTTTATTTTCCTACGTGTGTGTGTGTGTTCATATATATGTTTTTTTATTAGTCTCAGCGCATTGAATTTCAATTCACGTCTAAGCAGCATGTCATGAACACGTGTGTGTGTTGATGAATGCACACAGCATTGCATTTCCTTCGATGAAAAATGAATGTCACAACATAAGCAGTTATATATCAGATGTAATTGCACACACAGTTCACCTATAGCCTGTGGGCGCTCCTATTTGTTGTGTCAGTGACATTTATGTAACGGGTGTGTGAAGCTAATGTAGTGTGACTAAAGCAGCATTACTTATTTTTTGCTTGGGTCGCTAAAAATCCGACTCAGGAAATTGGAAATATGTACAGGAGGAATACGACTGCGTTTGTATGGAAAAGTAGAGGCTCAGATGGATTACAAGAGGCTTATACTGCTCACTGACTTTAAGTAAATGAAGGCTTTTGTAATTAACACGTGGATTGTTTCTTTATGCATGTGACCAGATGGCACCGTTAAACAGTAGTCACTAATTTTCATTTACAAATGAAGGCCCTCCTCTCCTCCCGTCTCCGCTCCCACCTGCCACTTTAGACACATCTGATCAGCCAGATGTGTTTGGCGACACGCAGAAGACGGCTCCCCATGCAGCACCACATGTCTGTTTGCTTTTCCACTCGCAACACACTTTCATGAGTTTGGCGATAAGGAGATTATAGCTGCTTTGTGCAAGATTGGAGGAGAATAATTGTCTTTTTAGATGGCATAACCTCAAACTGTTGAGCGATTGGTTCAAAAGGAGTTTTACCCCGTCGTTCAGTCAAGTTGATATTGAGAGTTGCTTTCATGCACTTTGAAGCATTTGTGGTTTTGTGCTCCTTGTTTATAAGCTTGACAGGTAGGTGTGTGTGTGTGTTTGAGTGTGTAATTCCCACAGGCCTTGGACTCCAGGTTTGTATGATGTTGATTATATGGATTTTCTCACTCCATACCTCGCCACAGTGCCGGTCAGAACAGATAGGGATCTGAGTGCCGAGCCCTAGCAATTCACTCAACAAATTGGCCATTTTGTTTGCCTCATCCCTTTGGATAGACAATCCTCTATTTCAGCAGCCGAGATCCTATCTGCAGCCCTTTTGTATATACTCAGTATCCATTGGACAGCAAATGGCTTTTTCACAGGCCATAGCTTTTTCAAAGGCCTTTGACTTACTAGATAAACATGGCATGCAGCTGGATGAGCCCAATTATTAAATGTTTAGTTTTGTATTTTACTTAAGCAGTAAAATAACTTGAAAGTGTCATTCCATGATTCAGTGTCCTCCTTAGAATAATATTAGTTTTTCAATCTTTTTTTAATCAAATTCATATATTCAAAAATATTCAAAGTTTAATCAGTATTAGAATCAATATTCTTAGGGCGTGTTCACTCAAACTTTATTTAGTCTGGTTGGACTGAGCCCCCTCCTGGTGCAGTTTGTTTGAGTTGCAGACCAAACAGCCAGTCTCTGGTCCGCCTTGAAGGGGTGGTCTCGGACCTCGGACAAGTGAACTCTGGAGCAGTTTATTTCTGGTGTGAACACCATTTGAAGGAACCACAGACGCGTACCGTTGCATTTGTTTATTGGTTTAAAAACTTGTTTGCTTCCTGTTGTGGTGACGGGTGAACTAGTGGTGTACTTACTGCAGAAACTTGACTGGCAGTGGGCCAAGCATTACTCATGAGACTCTCAGTGTTTCCTCTGTCGCCACCCATTAAAGAAACAAAATATTTTATTTATGTCATTTATGTGCACTCAATTCAGTTCAGCTCAGTGTGAGAGCCATCTGTGGCGCTTCACTCTCTTCCCTCTGCGTGCTTTGCCAAAGAACTGCCTGGAGCTGCGTTGTTACTTGAGAACAACTTGTAACGTCACTGTAAGTGTAACAAAAACATCCCAATTTTTATGTAATCCATCTATAACCAAAGATATACATATATCAACCCTTACCAGTCGAGCCAAAGCTCAGCAACTCTTTAAAAAGTTTCTGCGTATTCAGCTTGCAGTACTTTTGTAGCTTCTAATTGAATCTCTGTGGTTTGAAGTTTCTCTCCTGTGTTGCTGTTTTATTTTACTGTTTCATGTTCGCTTTCAGCTGTATAGGTGCTGCTGATAAAAACCCAACATTTCCCGTTTTGGCTGTTTCATAATAAAAGCTTTTAAATAACAAAACAGGTGACTTTTATTTATAGGAAATGCAACGTCTATTGTGTTGCATACCAGCTGCATTACAGCTTGTTCTGATCTCACACGCGTGGTTATGTTCACAGTGGCTGAATCACCTCCATTCAAAAATAGCGAGAGCGGTCTGTCATTCCCTTAGCTATGGGTTGAATATGGTTTAAAGGCAACATTCGTAGTGGCAGTGTTTCATACAACGAGTCATCAAACCACTAGGGCAAAATAGAGTGAGATGATTTCTCTGTAAATAAGTCCTGCAGCAGCTCTGTCATATCTGGAAGGAAATCATTACAAAGGACATTGTGCTGTAATAGCACCACGGGGCACATCAGGTGAAAGCCACATCATCCCAGCTCCATGCCACTGTGATCTCCTTTTCGACAGATTTTGGGTGGTTCAGTCAAGGCTCTGCTGAACAGCTGTCACACATACAAGCTGTCCTAAGATCTAGAAATAATGTGACACATCAAGAGAGGGTACTCTTCCTGTTCGTGCTGAATCATGAATGTTTCTATGTCTCTGATGTTTCCTCGACTCTACTCTGTGAACACCGGGCCCTTTGCTCAAATGTGGTTCATTGTTATATAGGGTATATTACATTTCTTTTTTTTTCCCCAGCGTATGCTTGACACCAGTGAAAAGTAGGGAGGCCTTATTAAGATCTTATTGTGCAGATGGCGTGACTGATCCACAGTTTTTTTTCTCAATGTTATAGACTTCAGTGTTTCCGCTATCAGTTTAGTCATGGTGGGAAATCGACTCAGTTTTTAATGCTAGAGGAATTTCGTGGTGTTCATGCAGTGAGCTGTACACAATTTAGATTTGTGAAACAGAGAGCCCTGGTATCGGATCGGTACTCTGTAACAGCAGGAAGGTATCCTGAGTTGAAGTGCTGGAATTGATATTGGGAGAGAAAAAGTCAAATCGTTGCATCTCTAGTGTAAAGAACAGGTATAAGTGAGATGTCTTACCCTTCTCTGAGGGCCTCTCCCTTCTCCAGTTCCTGGATGACCCCCAGCAGCACCTTGATGGTCTCTTGGCTGGAGCTGATGAGATTTTCCATGGCCTGGAGCTGTGCTTTAACATCCCCATCCTGATTCATAGGCACTATTTGCTTACAGGCCTCCTGTGTTTGGTCGGGCGGTGCACCACCAGCCTCACCACCTGTGCAGGGTGACAGAGGCTCCTCCATGCCCCGTAGAGGCCGGGCAGATAACTGTCCTGTGTGGCACTGTGCCTGTGTTGTACAGCCTCTGCCGGCACGTGGGAGCGTCTCACTCTGCAGCCCGTTGAGCTGCAGGGCTTTCTTCCGCTTGCTCCGCACAGACGGACTGTCCAGGCACTCCACCTGGGTAAGGGAGTTCCACGCGATGGGGCCCGTAACCTTGGAGGCCCTGTCCGGCAGGGTTCGGGACGAGCCCTCCTCCAGATTGAGCAGCTGCCTCTTGGTCAAGCGGTCTGTATCAGCCTCCCTGTGTTGTAATCCTGTCCTGGCTTTGGATGGGACACTGCAGAGCTGGTACTCCGCCTGTGCTCCGGCTCCGCTTCCTCTCTGTGTGTCTGCAAGGCAGTCTGTGTCTGCAGAGCAACTGAGCAGCAGAGCGTCAGAGCACAGGCCATCAGGTGCAGTGTGCTGCTCCACTGTGGCAATGCACTCATTAGTATGGAGCAGAGCCCTGGTCCTCCGGACTCCACTCCCCCCGCAGGCTCCCTCCTCCTCTTCCTCATCTAAACCCTGCTCAGCAGCCTTGGACTGCTTCACCTCCATGACAAAACCGTTATTCTGACCTTTATAAGTTTCCACGGCCGCCACGTGTTTAAAGGTGTGGCCTTTCTTGCGCTCAAAGGGAAAGGTCTGATAGCGTTTCTTCAGGTCAGGGGACGTTTGCACGCCAGTGCTCCTTGTGACGTTCGGGATGGATCTGCGGGCAGGGACGGTCATGTACTTGCGGTATGCCACTTTGTATGAGATTGGCTTGCCACCTTTCCCCGCTGCCTGCAACTCCGCCTCCCTTTGCTCGTTCTGTGCCTCGCAGATATCCTTGAAACGCACTTGCAGGGCCTTGTTTCTCTTCCTCACCTGTCGACTGGCTTCCAGGGAATACTTCACCTCCAGTGCCAGCGAGGTGGAGGGCACGGGCGCTGCCTCCGAATCAGACTCTGAGTTGGTGAGCATGCATTTGCCACCCTCCTTGCTCACCATGTTTCCTGAGAAGCATGGAGAAAGATGCTGCGTTAATCAGTGGTAATGAATGGCTTAGACAAAGACCCCTGCCTCACTATTACATCCCACTCAACAGAACACACGTTATCAAAGCTTAGGGAGAAGGGAGGAACCTGTGCAGTTATTTAATGAATATTATTAAAAAAGTGCTTTTATCAGACTTGTCATTATGCATGCCAAAAAGCATAGCAAATATAAATTTTAAAGGAGCAGATTATTCGCGTATTTTGAGTCACTTCCCTTGATAGTTGAGTTTAACAGCAATAATAGTGTTTGACATTGAATATAGTTTCTGCGTTTGACACTGAAGGAGTGGTAATGTCATGCAAGCCTTATGTTTTCATATGAATGTATGGTATGTCTGTCCTTGAGAGGAAAGCGTTTCATTTTGTTTTTATTTCCAGTTTCCGAGGGTTTTTTATGCTTGCCAATCCTTCTGTGTTTATTTACTGAAAAACTGCAAGGGTTATGATTTTAGCATGCCCTAAAAATAATCCTAGCAGATTGCCATGATGCATTTAATCTTCTGCTCTGTGTAACCAATAACTCCAATTTCATTCGTTTATCATGCCAGTTACAGCATCTGTCAGTAGCAAGTCCTTTTCCTCTCCTCTCCTCTCCTCCCACTTTCTAAGTTGATGAGTAATTGTGTCTCAGTTTGTATGGAGCTCTTAAATACACTCTAACAGTAGCATTATACTGTTGACTTTTCTGAAGACGACATCTGAGCTCTGCAGTTTATTTCCATGGTTCATTAGGTTCAGTAGGACTCTTCGCTGCCTGACCTTTCCCTCTCACAGTTAATAATTAAGTAAAAATAGAATTTTTAGGCCTATCTGGGGCACATTTGCAGTGTTCTAGCATATGTCAGTGTGGCATCTGTTCATTTTCGAGTTCCTAAATGAATGGAGACGAGAATATGCTGATAAAATGGGGACAACACCTACAAACAGACAGACTTTTGTCTGATAACTGTACAACAACCCCCTAAGGAGAAACATCCTAAGCAGAGATAATATGAATTATCTGTCCTTGTGTGATTGCGCCATCACAACTCTGTATATTTCCCCCTGATGCTCAGACGCAAATATAATTCGCCTTCTGCCTGTTGATTTACAATAAGCAAACACTCCACATGCTCATATAGATGCGGAATCAGATAGGACAATTATCCATCTCAGCTTATCTGCCATGACTGCGCTCTGTCAACAGGGAATGACTTCCTATTTCAAACCTGGCTGTTTACTTACCTGGGAGCTATAGAGAGGACATTTTGTCTCACTGTCTTCTACATCACATTATCGTCCTGGCTCTGTATTATTGAATTATAATCTCGGTCTCTGGCTCCGTTTGGAGAGCGACAGCCACCTGTCTTTATCTATCTCATCTAAGATCTAACAGTCTTATAACCCTTTACAGACACACAGTATCATCTATAAATATGACAACTTTACATGCAGTTATAATTATTCAGTATTTTTTCTGCCAAAGATGCTCTGGCAATCTTCCAGCTGAGGACACTGTAACATTTTATCAGCATGATAATATGAATAAAAGTTGTCATGCCCAGGATTATGATGTTCTTGCATACAGCGTTCTTACAAAAGTTCTCCATAATTGCAGGGCTCCTATTCTCCACACTGAGCATAAAAAATTAACATAATTTTGCTGAGAATAATGTCTTTGCTTGGTACATTATACCTAACTTTCAAAGTAGCCAGATGACAAATATCTCTCGGGCACTGGAACTCTCTGTATTGAAGTTTTTTTTCATTAAAGAAACCTGTGTTTGAAACTTAAAAAGCCATTACAGACAGATGTTACAGATTGACAGTCCTCCCCCGAAACTGTCCAAATATTGCCCTGTAATATCACTGAAAAGACTTAGAACAGCACAGCAGGCCCATATAGACGGGTTAGAGATGGCAGCTTTCTGCTGTGCTAGCAGATGTTTGTTTGATTCTCATCAGGCAGGTAATTACTGGTGTGACTAAATGACCTGGGAGAGCAGTTCAATGCAGTTTATGTGGAAAAGTCCAACACAGAAGACATCCTGCCACCTCTACAAAACACACTATAGCTGCATTTCCACCACAGGGACTTTCCTAAGGGTCTAGCAGCCAATAGAGGAACAATATTTTACCCCACAAAATGTCCCTGCTCAGAGGGGTGGTACTTTTCAGAAGTACAGGAACTCACAATAACAGCCGTCCCTTTTTCATACATCAGCAGGCTAATTTGCTTAATCTCCGTGGGTCTTTAGTCCGTGGTGGAAACGCAGGCAACAATGGTTCCTTAAAAAGTAGTTCCTGGGACTAAAATTTCTAGGTACTTTGGTTGGAAATACAGCTGATGATTAGGTCTGTGTATCCTTTAAAAAATCACATATTTATTACTGATTTCCATGGACTTTGAGTGTAAAACTTTGTAGGAGTGAGCTTGCAGAACCTGCAGTGGCTGCAAAACTTTTGAAAGGCCATATCTAGAGCCATTGTTTGGTTTGTCTATTGTGGAAACATTGCGGCCTCTGTGGAAGAGGACTTGCGCCCTGTAAATGGCTCATTCCAAGGTAACAACACAATATAGCTGCATTTCCACTGCAGAAACCTTTGAAAGAACTCAGTTCATTTTCACCGCAGGGGCCAGGGTCTGTATTAAGTTCTGAGGACATTATTTTAACCCAAAAAAGTCCCTGCTTAGACGGTAGAACTTTACAAAAGTACCGCAACTTTGGGGGTTGGGCTTGCAGTGCTGTGTCATCCTCATTCTCTAGTCGTACACAAAAATTCTTTAAAAACAGCTGTCACTTTTTCATATGTCAGATAATTACTGACTATATATATATATATATATATATATATATATATATATATATACTGTCTACTGTCTATAGTTCCTTGAAAAGAAGCTCCAGGGACTAAAAGTTCTGGTTACTTCAGGTGGAAACGTGACTTATGATGCATGTGTAACACCACAGCACCGTACAGTGTGTAAAAAGAGGACAAAATGCAACACATTCACAAGTTCTCAAGAAAGTGTCAGCCCCGATCACTGTAGTCATGCACACAGAAAGGCCAGGGGCATTTAGGAAAAAAAAGGCACACAGTGTAGTTATCAATGGAAACACAAAAGAACAGCGCTGCCGTGAAGATCTCCACCTTTGTATTTTATGAATGTAATCACTTAATGACTCCTGACCCTCTTTGCCATTAGGTTGATTGAGCTGTGAAAGCAGAGGGACGTGCAACGATGTAAAGGGGTAGAACTGAGGCTGCATATAGCACCATCCAATGCATTAATTTTCCAATTATTACCTCGGCTGTGCAGAGACTTGAACAAAGTCTAACTCTTTTATTTCCTTGTGACGTTCATTCCTAGACTATATTATCTATTCAGCAGCATGGCTGTGCTCTCCTGGTCCATCATTGTCAGTGTCCTCTCCATGTTTGTCCAGAGGACGACATTTTGAACGAGAGATTAAACTGTTACCAAGCGAGGTCAGCGAATACTTCTGTGTTATAAGCTATAGGCCCGAATTCCACATTATGTTCAATATCTGCCAATTTATATCTGATTACGATTTAAGATGCCACCAATTCTAAACCATCAGACACTGAGACATGAATCCGGCTTGACGTCACAAACAGCAACAGTGTTTTCTCACCCCTTTCTACACTCCTTTCCCTTCACACAGGCTCCAAAATGCATACAGTTTTGTGGTATTGTATCATATCCTCGTTCAAAGTTGATCCTTTTCGACATGTGAGCACCGCAGGCTGAATGATGTGTCCCTGGCTCCACATATCTGATTTGTTACCCATTGGGTTCAGGCCGGGCCGACTGTAGCAGCTCTCGTATCTCACCTCCGGCTGGAACACCACCCCCTGGCCTCTTGCATAAACAGCATGACTCATCACGCAAGGCTGTGACAACTGCCCCCTTTTAGGGTGGCTCAGATCCTGTTTTTTTTCAATGTAGGGGGCAAGCAAGTGAAGTGAACTGACCCACTATTTTCTACCCAGTAGGACGGACCAAAAACAGACCTCACAGGGGTCATGTGCGCATGGCAAAATACATCAGACGTATTCACATCTGACCTTGTTTAGCGGCACAGCTCACATGGCCGTTCAACTGGCTCTATGGGTCATTATTTGGCTTCTTTCGAGGGGGAAACAAGTCCACGACGAGAGCCTGTTTAGCACGGCTGGTTCTTGGGAGGATTTTCTCTGCTAATTCAGCCATTCTTTCAGGCTGTGGAGTGCTGCAAGGACAATCCAGATTACCGCAGTAATGCAATTCATTATTCCTTAATGGAAATGGTCTTTATGCTCAGAGCACGTGCCCATTTAATGCAACACACCTTGAATTTAAAAACGAGTCCCCATTACTTACATTATTTTAAAACTGCGTATGAGTCGGCAGTTTTGTGAATGGCAGTTGCCTAATTGAACTTTTGGTTGCCGGGGGTAACATCTTTAAAAGGTGGAAATTTCGGTGTCCTGATTAAACCTGGGGATTGAATGTTTACCATAACTTTGAGCCTGACTAATTTTGTTTTATCGCTTCTGCTCCACCGAAGGGAAAATTCATTAATATAGTATGCATCACAAAACCAGTGGATTGATTAAACGCTGGAAATATGCCGTACATGTCAATTAGCAACAGCTGCCTAAACAGTCTTTCTTGTTTAAGCGTTTAACAGGCTGTTTCAATGAGCTTTTCTGTTATCTCTTCATTTCTTAAATATTCCTTAAATCTTTTCCTAATTTATGCAGTGTTGCATGTGTAGCTGCTTAACTGCTAGCTGAGAAAAAACAGTATATTAGTAAGCTATTTAGTCATACACTTTATGAGCACTTTTTTTTATTTTGGCCATTTTATTCTGATTGAGGGAAAACTTAAAGGTCTTCATTTCACCACCATGTTTATACAGAGGGGACAAACCAGACACCAGCTCTAGATGCAGCCTGTCATTCTCCTCCAATCCACAAGCTCATCGCTAGATGCCACTAAATCCTGCACACTGGTCCTTGATATTTTAAACCAGTGGTTTTCAAACTGGGGTCCAGTAAGTGACAGCAAAATGAGGACTAGAATATTTTAACATTTATCACATTGTTTGGAAGTTGGTGCAAGAGCTGCAACAGTTAATCGAATATCAAATTAATCGCCAGCTTTATAAAGAAAAAAGTAAGAATTCTCTGATTCCAGCTTCTTCAATGTGAGTATTTTCTGGTTTCTTCGCTCCTTTGTGAATGTAAAATGAATATTAAGACAGTAAAATGGATTTTGGAAAAAAAGAAGATATGAGGATGTCACCTTTGCGAAACACAAATTGACATTTTTCGCCACTTCCTGACATTTTGTAGAAAAATACTGACAGATAAATTGACAATGGAAATAATCAGCAATTACAGCTCTAGTTGGAACAACAAGAGAAGAAAAATAGAATTGGCTGTTTATTGCAATTTATAGTAATTCTGGATTGATTATTGATTGACTGTGAGGACTTTTTTGTCTTCAGAGATACTCAGAGGGGATTCCTTAAGACAAAAACTTCTCAAATTGTGCCATGTCTGGCAAATAAATCTGGCAACTCACTTGCTCAACTGGGCAAGTGGTAAAAAAAAAAGAAGAATTAAACTATTAAGATAATCAGTGAATTGTGAAGTCACTTTTCATGCAAAATGGCAGAAATTCTTTTTTCGTTTCCTTTTCGTTTTCAGCCTCTCAAATATGGAGATTTTCCACTTTCCTGTGTTTATTGGCATATTAAATTGAATGTTTTTAGGCTTTATACGGATTAAAAGAGACATTTAAAAACATCACCCTGTACTTTGAGAAACTGGGATGGACAATTTTCACTATTTTTTGACTTTTTTACCATGACAATTAACTTCTGAGTATTTTTTATTATTTGATAACCACTATAAAATAAACCAGTTTGTATAGGGACAAGTAAAAACTGACTTTTGGCAAGTAGATTTCTGGGCTGCTTGCCTGGTTGCACAGTTCTCATTGAACCTTGATCTATAAATCACTGACCTGTGAATGAATTTCAACAATTTACTGTTTTTCTCAGGAATCACTTACTGCACCTATAATGTCCATGTTATTAACTGATGTGTACAACAACCTCTCACTGTATGGATGTCATGTTTAACAATACTTTTGACAGTGTTAATACCCTCCAATCTTTCAAAGCCCCCCTTCTCAACCCTCCCAAAAATGACTCAACTCTTGTTTTTTTTCTCTGAATAAAAATCACAGTGAAATAAAAATTGATTTTTGATTGTTTGCTCTTGTGCTACGCGATCAACAGAATTCCAACTCCTCCATCGGTGCAGTTTTACATTATTACAGCTCAGCGTGCTCTTAGATGCAGCTTGAACAAATGAGCGTGGCGGTATCATCACAGTCATGGAAGTTCCAAACTGCTGTAATCCACTTTTATCTACTCGTGTTTTGTTTTCCTCTTTTCTCTCCTGTCAACTTCCTCTCATAATTACACGGGGCTTAGTAGTGTTTCGGAAAGTCTTTGATCTGTCTCTTAAGAGCAAACTGATTATGCAGTAAAAAGATACGCAGGCTCGTAGTTTGCTTTAGATCGTGTTGTGGGTTTGCCGTTTTTATTTTCTGTCTGTCTCTGTGCTGCAGCGTGTGAGCAAGCTCGGGTGCTCCCGTGCTCCCGGGGTGTGATGTGAGGGTATATATAGCCGAATGATTGACTGAACAGGTCAGTGTTGAGGGATAACAGCAGTGCAGTGCATTAGGCCGACACCAAACGCAGCAAATCCTTTGTCAGTTAATGGTAGCTTAATGCTGTAAGATGGAATGGCACTGGAAATCACAGGATTTTAAAGGATTGTCTTTCTAGTAATTGTTGCTCAGTCATCATGGACCACTGCACTGTTGCCAAGCACCATTTCATTGCTTGAGATTTTGCTCATCATGTAGTGTCGCAGTAATAACTAAATAACACCAGGAACATATTTTTTTTGTCCAGAGTGCAGTATGAAAGAGGAGAAGGCAACATGTTTTACCCTGTCGTATTTCAATCCTAGTTACAATCACAGTCAGATCCACTGGATTTTTAATGCCATCATGATTCTACAGCTTGAAATACTAGAAATCTGTACAGTGTCAGTGTCTTCTGTGTATTAAATTTAGGGTCAGATGTATTTCTAATCAGATGTTGCAATTAGAGCTGCAACAAACAGTTATTTTCATTATAAATTAATCTGCCAGACCATCCCAGTCCAAATATACTCAGTTTAATTTGGTAGAGAAGCAGGGATTCTCCATATTTAAGAGGCCGAAAACAGAATTTTCTGCCATTTCTGCCTGAAAAATTACTAATAATTTGCTTATTGTCAAAATAGTTGGGGAATTCTGTCAATTGACTAATCAATTAGTCAACTAAACATTTTAACTCTAATTGCTGTAAAAACATGGTTAAGATTAAAACCAGAAAAAAAAAAAAAACTGAAAAGTTCAAAGTTTTGACTTAATATTTTAAATCAACATTAAAATCCTGCACAGCCTGTTCATTCTGTTTAAACCTGGTAATTCTGCGTTTTTGCAGATAAGTATTAAGCTACACTAATATTAGTATTATACTATTTGTAGCCGCCGTTGTAATTAGATTACATTATTAATTAGATTAGCGTAGGATTGTTTCCAACAAGCGTGATCAAATCATTTCTAATAACTCAGAGTGTTGCAAAGTCAAAATTTATTGCGACAAGATGGACAGTAACCATTTCTAGAATTCACACATGCTTTTATCTAACAGTATCTTCTGCTTTAATCCATACTTGTTGGTCTTTAGCCTTTCAAAAACTGTTTGCTCTCCTGCTTGCACACGTTGTGTTAACAGGCTAACAGCACCATAAATTACATTTGTTACAATTAATTACATTTGACTAAATGGCAACCTGGCTGTGGTTGTGGTGCTCAAGAACAAAAAAAAAAAAAAAAAAAAAAAACTTTTGAAAAACTCAACAGCAATGTCTGTTTCCAAAAACTTGGTGAGCGGTGTCGTGTAGGAACTACTTTCTTTCTGCCATCGAATCAACTGGAACTACTTTCTTCCTATGATGAAGAACATTTTGGAGTGAACCGTCCCTTTTAAATGTGCTATCATATGGGTATTTGCATAAACATGATACTGATACTGTGGTGGGATCAATCCAGATTTGCTCTTAATCCACAGCACTCAAAATATCCCTATACATTATGTTTTAACCATATGTACAGCATTTACTGAAAGGCCATTTGTGTATTACGTATATTTTACCATTAATGTTTTATATGTATATTACATTTACATTGCCTCCGGTTGTGTGAGAGGAGGACTGCAGTACAGGACTTTATTCAGACTAATGGCTCCTCATTGAGCCTCCCAAGCCCTTACAGTTCTGTTCATGTCATTAGTAATTTTTTCCTCCCTTATTGTGCATGATGCTAGAAATTAGTATCATGAAACAGCTCAGTGTACTGTACATCAGCCTGCTGCTGTTTTCATGGAGGATTTCGTATCCTTGGACTGTAGCCTACGGACACGGTTGCCTTATTATTTTTTACTCACTTTGTCCCCACTGAATTCGCGCTTGTTTTCTTTCTTATTTTCGTACTCTCTGTAGTTAGTTGACTTTGTGTGCTGCGCCTTCTTGGGAGCTTGATGAATTCACAGGAAACCTGTAATCCATACGTCAGTGAACACGCGGGCTCGATGGAGATCAGACCTGAGGAAAGGACGCATGCTGCAGAGGCTGCCTGCTCTAATCAGAATGCATCAGATCACTCCCTTCTTTCCTCTACTCTTCGTCTATCTTCATACCATTACACCTCTTCTTTATGTTGCTAATTTTTTTTTTGTTCTCTTCCTTTCATTCTTTCCTCCTTTGTTGCCTTTTCTCTCTGTCTTTCTGTCTCTCCCTCTGTGTTTGCCTTCTAGACAAGCTGATGTTTCAAAGCTGATGGGTAACTAGAGAACTCCCCTGCTGCTCTCAGATTCCTCCTAGTCATCCCTAGCAAAGAAAAAAAAAGAGACATACACACAACCACCCACCATGATAGAAAAGGAGACGAAAAGACTAGAATAAACAAGGTGCAGGGAGAAGGGATGTTTTCACTGTGCTTGGATGGAGCAGAATTGAATGTGAGCGAAACAGACGGAGATAGTGATGAAGAGGGAAGATGAAGCCATGGAGAAGGATCCATGAGCAAGAATAGGCGGGGACCCGGGGGGAGACAGACGGGGAAAGCCATCCCATCTTGACGTTAAGATGTATCATTTTGTCAGCTCAACTGAATCTCACGAAAGCCCCATGTGGCGTCAGAGGGAGAGGCTGTATGAA
The DNA here is from genome assembly GCF_056507025.1 of Lutjanus erythropterus. Lineage (NCBI taxonomy): Eukaryota > Metazoa > Chordata > Actinopteri > Lutjaniformes > Lutjanidae > Lutjanus > Lutjanus erythropterus. The sequence goes on from NC_139333.1 coordinate 21,280,520, forward strand.
GCGACGGTACAATCAACAGAAAAAAACTGTAATTTTCAACTGTTTTGTAAAGACCTTCCTCGGTGTGCAGGACTCTCCAGGGGACATGGACATGTCAAGGTCCACTTAGTCTTGTACATAAAATCAAAAATACATGTCAGGCTTTTAGCTTACAGTCTGTCCCAGAAGTCTTTGCAGTGTTTCACGCAGTGTTTCTCACTGTAACACACTAACAGTAACTGTTGAGACCCTGTTTCTTATTCCACCATTTTACTTCTGTGAAATTCTCCACCTTGTTTTAGTATTTTCCCACGAACTACTTTAATCTGCTGACCTTGCATTTCCCCTTTATTTCTGTTCGCGGCTGTCCTAGACGAGCCCCCAGCGACTTGCCCCACCTCTTTTTGTTCTCTCTCTCTGTACTGTGTGTTTCTGATCTGTTGACGTTCTTCATCAGCAGCATGTTTTATAAAGCCACCCAAAAAGCACAACTTGCATTTTGGATTTTTTTTCACCTGCTATTCGGTTTTCTTGGTAGCAGGGGAGCTGCGTGTAGAGGAGGCTAGTTGTCAAAGACGACGTGATCGAAATCATCATCTAAATGTTTCTCTGCAGAGCATGCAGATTGTCACTAGACCCTTCTTGCGACAGCAGAACCAACAGGTGCAAGAGGTGTAGAGTGAGGGGAGATCATCCCCTCGTTAAACATTGTGGAAAAAATAGAAATTAAAAAAGTACAGAATGGGTCATCAAGTACTTTGGCAGCTATTAATACCTGTGTGGCCCATCTAAATAAAGTCTCTGTGTAGGAAACACTGATCTGATGTCAGTGACAGTTTCAGTATCCTTTAAAGAGCCTGTTTGTACAAGTCATCCAGTAACTATTCAGCTGATCTCTTCACCTTCGCCCCCAAAAAATGAAGATCCTTCAAATGTTTCAGCTCACCTTTGCTTCATTCAAATTTTTCTCATTACAACAGAGAGCACTCACCCTTTAGATTTTTAGACATCCAGTACTAGTAAGAAGCGTTTTCCGGGGTGGATCCCCATTTTGTTTGTGCACATGTACAAGTACACGCATGCACACATGGGTGTCGTTATAAACAGTCCTGCCAATGTTGTCACATGAGTCCAATGATCAACAGGTGGCGGTGACATGCCAAAATATGCTGCAATGCATCAGCAAAGGCAGGTAAGAAGAAGACTGCATGCTAGTAAACAGAGATGTAAACGATGCAGCATTTAAAATACTTAAAAATTTGCTTTGCAAATGTTAGGAGTAAGGAAATACACTTGCCACATACAATAAATTTTGCTGAGAAACATGGAATGTTTGAATGTTTGGTTTGTTTACAAGGGAACTGCAGAAGACACTTGTTCAAAATGGTTCAAATTCACATAAAGCCTGCAGTACCACTGTGCACCTGCTAAGATCAGAAATTTAAGAAGTAAAAAGAGAAATAGTCACAATGTCCTTTGAGTTGATCCATATAAACTTATTCGTCAAAACTTTTGATAATCAATAAAGTGTCATTTAACAAGTAGAAATAAAACAGTTGCTCATTCAGCCGTCTCAAATCTAAGAATTTTCAGCTTTTTTCTCTTATGTAATTAAAAATCTATATCTATAAACAGATATGTGCATATAAATGCCAAATCCACAGGCAAGGAATAAGATTTTAGTATCGGAAGCATTCTGGTTTCTGTTTGTAGTCCGTTTGTTGTCTGAGTAGTGCAGTACTGACAAATCACATTTGAGCAGGCTTTGGTTGCATGCAGGTAAACTGCCTGTGCGGAGAGCAAATGAGGGAGGAGTGCATGGGCTGAATTACAATCACGGATGACGATTTAGCTTTTTATTAACTTTATGTAAATTTATTTGCATTATTGTGTTAGGATATCCTTCCATTCTCGTGCCTCAAGGTGCTAATCAGACTGACAATAACCTGAGCACAGAAGAAGTCTTGGCCTGGATGTCCATTAACCGGATGTGTGCCAGCCACACCGGAAGCCCCAAAAACATAGACCACTGCCCCCAGAACAACTCAAGCACTTTAAAGCAATTGGCCTTGGGCTCTGGGAAATTTTATTGGTCATTTTTTACTGTTTTATTGACAAAACTCCTAATCGAAGAAACAATAAACATGCATTTTTAATTAAGAGAACTATTAGTTGCAGTGCTAAAAGCAGTAAAGCAATAGAGACATAATGTAGGTACATATGCTCTACTTCTTCCTTTTACCACAGAAAACTCCTCTATCTTCTGTTCTTCTGCCTCTGGGCCTGTCTGAGCCCCAGCTGACTGGGCCCCTACTGCAAAGCAGTGGGGAACACATGCTTTACACACACATACACCAGCGCACACTGACAACAACACCCAGGTGGGATCAGGTGCGAAGCCTCTTCTTCCGTATGCAGTAGACGTACAAAGTCACACACGCACACACCTTCTCCTCTTCAACAGCAGACGCGCACGATTCACCTCAACTGCGCGGCGTTGCCGTGGCACTCCCAGGGAAGCAAAAAAAAAAATCAGTCTCTTAATGAATAATCCTATTAGCACATGAAAGGTAACATCTGGCTTGTTCCAAAAGCAGTCATTCTTTTATAGGAGAGCAATTTGTTTTCTGGATGAATGAGTACCCCTCCCAGAAAGCAGGGCCACGGGAGGCGAATGCCCACTTCGCCACTCGTTTGGAAACCCTGCACCCCCCCCCACACTCAAAAAAAAAAAAAAACTTCCCAAAAATGCTATTTATGCAGTCCAACTCTATCACATATCTCCCTGCCAGCTCTCTCTGTTGTGTTCATGACATCTCTGTTTGAAAAAAAAAAAAAAGGCTTTGTTCCACCTTCATGTACCTCTGCATTTGTGCACACACACTCCAGAATGGTCTTCTTTCTCTAGGCTAGGTGCAGACTGGTATCAGTGACATCCTAAAAATAAAGATTAGCTTTGAAGCAGCGGGCCATCACACCCATCACTCCTGCCCGGTTCTCACAGAGGCAGCACGAAGGTTAAAGGAAGACAGGCAGTGACGGATGAAGGGCAACGTGCCTTTTCTTTTTATTTCGAGATACATCCTACTTCATCCCAACCCTGTAATTTTACATAATTGTATTTACATTACATGAATTAGACTGTGGCGGCAGGTATGTACTTTTCATGTCACTCTTGAGTGTCACCACATAATACCACTCAATTGTGAAAAAATTCAATATCCTCTCCTGCCATACTCTCTCTATTATTTGCTCTGTGTCTCTTTTTTTTTTTCTCTGTGTATCTATCTTCATCTGCTTCCCTCAGTCCTCCTCTTCTTCTTAGTGTCTGCAGAAAGTGAAATAGAGCAGAGGGGAGATTGTATCAGAGCGTTGATGTGAGATAGGGTTGAAGGGGAGACAGAGAGCGATGGCAGGAGGGTTTGTGGGGGAAGAGTGGGAGTGACATGCGTTTTGTGTGGCGACTGAAGGACAGTGGAGATGTGAGGGACACACACACACACACACACACACAGACACCCATGCTCCAGTAATCTGTAAGGAGATGGTGACTTCACCCACTCCATTAATCTAGATTAGTCTGTAGTTTAGGTGTCAGATGCAGCTAAGCTCTCATTGCCTATTCCTCAGTGCTGCAAGCTTCAATACACGGGACAACAGCTTCATGCAACAATCCCTGCAATTTTTTTCTTTTGGTCTAGATATCGGTGTGTTTTATGTAACGCTCACTCAGCTGCAAAACTGAGAGGAAATGCAGCATCATGCAAGCCCCCTTTGTACGCAAGCACTGTTTCAGCTATGTATGCGAAGACAGTCAGGTTACATCTGGATCAAAATCCTCTCGGAAAACAGAAAAACTGACCTGCCAGATCTGATAAATGTCAGCCAACAGTGGCAGGGAGTTTTTTTTTTTTTTCCTTGCTGATATTCACCTGATATATAAACATTTGTCATGATTAAAGTTTTCTAAACTGACTGAATCGTGTCTTAAACTCCAGCACATTCCACAACCACTGGCTGAAATCTCCCTTTAACCACTTCACTCGAGCAGAGGCGACTGAGCATTAAATCAATCTGAGATTTACCTCCTTTCATCTGCCACACGTATTTGATATTTGATCAGCCGACTAAAAAGGGAAAATCTACAGTGAAAACATTCCCTGTGGCTTATCCCGGGCTCAGTCCCACAGAGTGAGCAGATCCCCTGGATTTCCCCCTCCAGAGGTTATTAGAACTGACTTTCCTCCTCCAGACTGAGAGGTGAAATAGAGGAGAGGACGAGAGCAGAAAGGAGCGACTCACCTCAGACTGTGAATTACTGACGTAAAGGATGCGATAGCCTAGATCCCCGGTTGTGCCCATGCATGCCCGTTTCCTTGATGGATTAGAGGCGAGCTGGAAGAGGAGGCTATGCCATGGCAGAAGTTAACAGGCAGCAGCACGCAGGCAGACAGGCAGGCGGAGCAGCGGCAGCAGCAGTAGTTGGAGTAGTTGTTGCACATCGGCGTCCTCTGATCCAGTGGCGTGAGGTTCCTCTAAGCCCCAGTCAGAGTCAACACTCCCCCTCTTCTCCCGCTCTCCTCTGTTTCCCCTTTTCCTTTCCTCCGCACGGCACCGTCAGGTCGGCACTCACTCACACACGCACACACAACACACTCGCACACAACACACACACACATACAGTGGCTGAACTCTGGACGCCTCAGCGACAGAGCCCACGCAGGCAGAATATCCCCATCGTGCCGCCGCAGTTCTCCTCTCTGGCTTTCTCCTCTCTTTTCTGCGTGTGTGTGCGTCTAAGTGTGTGTGTGTGTGTAGACAGACAGAGAGAGAGAGAGAGAGATTAAGCAAGAGGGGGAGGGAGCATGGGAAAGAGAGAGAGAGGAGAGGAGAGGGAGGAGGGAAGGTTGCAGTGGAGAAAGTACAGCTCTGGTTTTGGCTACATCTGGCAGGTTCATGCATCACCCCTTCATCTCATCATCAGTGGAAGCGGCTCTGTCAGTGACCTCACATGCACGGAGACCATATGCACACGAAAACTTGCCTCATTCTTTGTCAGAGGCAGAAGAATTCAACTTTGAATGGATCCATTCAGACTGCACTTTTCCTCACGACTCTGCAGCCCCGGCAACGCAAGCATTCGTCTCGAGAAATAGTCGGCGACGGATGCCGTTCGCACGCACACCTGTGTCCTCTTTGTCTCCCGGTGTCTCCATAGAGTGATGCTCATCCTGTAATATCAGCCTGTAGAGTTTCATGCCAACTCCATTCACCTTTTGTCATCACAGCTCTTGTCTTTCCTTCGTGTGGGAAGAAGATTCCATCTGCTTGTTTCCTTGTTTTTATCCATCTGTCTTTGGCTAGTTAGTTGTTAACACTGTTTGTGCAGGAGAGGACTCCCGTTTTTTATCTGGGAATGTTCCATTTCCCTCTCAGACTTAATTGGACTTGTGCTTTGCCAGCGTAGTGTTCAATGAACAAAATAAGGAGGGAAACAGCACTCTTGATCATGTCAAAGTGGAGCTATAAAAGCCTGGTTGGATGTTTTCTGAGCCATAGCTCGCCCTCACTCTCGCACAGGGAAACCCCTAGTTCTGCTCTAAGCCTCAGGTACCATGGTAATGAGCTGCAGCTCTACAGACAGCAGCTGCTGCAACTGTGTGTGTGTTTTAAGTGTATATGTGTGTGTGTTAGTGTATGTGATTTTTTTTTTCTCATATACCCTATGACCAGTGAAGCAGCAGATAAACAAAAACTGGCATTTTGGCTGAAAATGAAATCCGTTCTTCAAATTTAAGCCCCTGTAAAAGTGTCTGAGAGAAAAATGAATGTATAAAAGCTCACAATTTTATATGTAAATCAGCTTTAATTAACTTTCTTGCATCAGATAGCAACTTAGATGGAACTATGATACATCCATCTTTGTAATTTAAATAAAACTTATTATAACAATATCTCTCCTCATTCTGAGCCATCTCCCTCTTCTTAATATGACACTTCTCATTATTACATCTTGTTTATGACACTTTTTTATTATTATAACCATTTTCATTAGCTTTATTTCCCTGTTCACACTAAATTGATATTAAAATTTTCTCTGTTGGATCATTCTGTGTTATTGGATAATTCTTTTGCCATTAAAATCTTGTCTCCTCATCAGTAAATCCTGTTGGCTGCTATGAGGTTATTCTTCTTATTAATTTGTAATTTAGCAATTTTCAGCTGGTATTAAACAAATTGTAATGCAGAATATCTGTTGTATTGAACTAAAATGATTGAACCCTGAATGTGAAATTAAATATTTTCCACGAAGCATGTCGGTTTGATATGACTGTAAGTCCAACTGCGTATCTGAATTGTGTCAGCTGAATCAGATTTGGCAGTTCAGTACGAAGAATCAGCTATTTCTTCCTTTTTTCAGTTCAGTGTCACACAAAACTCAAGTTTTATTGCTTTTCTTCACCATATAAAAGTGTGCATCCTCTGCAGCGCTGTCGGTCACGGTGGATGGCAGTACAGGAAGTTGTACCACCGTCTGGTTCAAACGTGGCAAAGCTGTTTTCACCACAGCGTTGTGTATTGGAGCAGCCGCTGCAATACAGGCCTGCAACTGATGTTGTTTTCATTATAGATTAATCTGTTGAGCATTTCCTTTATTTATCGATTAGTTGTTTGGTCCAGAAAATGTGAAAGACTGAAAATGAAAGGAAAAATCAATTTTGTTTCAAATATATTCATCTCAGGCAAAGCAAGTTTATTTATACAGCAGCATTCAGACTCAAGGCAACTCAAAGTGCTTTACAGTAGCATTAATTAAAAATAAGACATTAAAAAAACATTAAAATTGCATCTAAAAGACAATTAAAAACAAAAAACAAAAGCAAACAAATAGAAAAACAAGAGTTACAGAGTACTTTAACAATAAGTTATGTATCTACTTTACTGGACAGTTGCAATGAACAGTGTTTAAAGGCCTGATTTAACTGAGCTGATAGCAGACCGCAGATATTCAGGAAGCTTGTTCCACAGGTGGGCAGCGTAAAAACTAAAAGCTGCTTCACCTTCTCAGGTTTTGATCCTGGGCACGCTGAGTAACGCTTCCCAGACGACCCAGATATATTAATTTATTGTTTTATAAACTCGTAATAGGATTTTAAAGTCTAGAACCAGCAAATATTCACATCTGACAAGCTGAAATCAGAGATTATGGGCATTGGGCATATATATATGGGCAAAAATTGTGTCCAAACAGCTGATCAACTATCAAAATAGTTTGTGATTCATTTAGTAGTTGACAAAAACTGGGCAAAATGTATTCCACATATTGTATAATATTGAGTTCAGCTGACTGATAGAAATACTTCATGTGTTCCATTTCTATCCTGTGTCTTAGTTAGGAGGGTGTATAGAAGTATCTACACAGAATATGTATTGTTAAATGAAAAAAACAATGGGTGTTTTTCCCCAGCATGCCAAACTACATAGTTTAAATTGGAAAAAAATGTTTTATATATTAAATTTTTTGTACCTAATAAAGTAGTAGAAGAAAAGAAAACTAAAAACTTTAAACCTCAGATTGTTTCCCTCGTTCTCTCTAAATACGTCATGGCGTCAGTGTTTGTTTTTGACCAGATACCAACATCAGAAAATATACATGGTTGAAGGAATACTTGACAGCTCTGTGACTGTACACAACTCAGTGGCAGCCAGCAGGACAGCTGCTCCAGCTGTGGAAGAGAGTCACAAAAAAAATATTTTTCTCGACTGAAAGGGCGGACGTGACTGAATTACCGCCGAGTCTCAGGTTCACTTCACACTTAAATCCATTAGACCTCCTTCCCTTGTTTATCACTCTCTCGCAGCTCTCTCAGTCGAGCCCTTTCATGACACTTGTGAATAACAGAAAGTTTTGTTATTCTTTGTTCATCCCCTCGCCTCATCTCGCTTCTCGACAACGTGACATGAAATACCCCTGCTTCCTCCTGACTGACTGACTGCGCCTTCAAGGTGCTGAACGCCGCGCTCACACTCGCACAGCACAGTTTTTTATGAGACCGGCTTCTTGTTTTGGAGTGACAGTAACATATCTGCTTCACAGCCTTGTTATTGCTCTGCGAGGCAATGACAAGCTGCAGGTTTGACACTGGAGAAAGCTGAATAATGCATGTAAAGATTTAACCTTGGACCATCTCCGTGCTTGGCAAGTGTTTTAGATCTGAACCCGGGGTTAATGGCATTTATTTAATGGCTAGAGCCCCTCCGGGAGGTGGTGTCTACTGTAGGTGGGGCTGGAATAGGCTTTGCCGTTTTCTTTTATTGGAATCTGCTCAGCGTTCTGCTTGTGTAAGCAAACTGTTTCTCAGATGGATAAACCAGTGGCAGTGGACGAGTCGCCGGAGTGACTCTCCTCTCCTATTGATTTCACTACCTCAAAGCAAAGCCCTCAGGGGACTCGTATTTGATGTCCTTGTCCCCTGCATGTATGCTATACACAGTGCTGTGGTCAAAGGAAGATCCAGACCCCGTCTTCAATTTTTGCTGCTGGGCCTGTTTTGATTGAAACATTTCTGTTTCGGTTCCGCAGAAGTGAGTCTACTGTCTCTATCAAATACAGGCAAAGCAAATCTTACTAATATATTATATATGAAATTTTGTATAAAAAAAAAGTAACAAGACGTTTGCCCTTGGCTGAGGTGGGACAGATAAGTGAAGGCATGAAACATTAGGGCTGATGCGAATGCTTTGAAACTTCAAAGCTTTTACCGTTCCAATTCGTTTTCGAGTGCTGGAGGGGTTTTTTTTGTTGTTGTTGTTTTGAAGAGAGGCGGAAGAAACACTGAAAAAAAGATAAAGAGCAAGAAGCGGAGTTCCTTTATGGCATTTAATTAGTCTCAACACATACGCACATAAAAATTAGGAGCGCGCAAAACAATATTTGCAAAGTGGAAAAACACGAAGGAAGTGTTTCTGCTCCATGTGCACAGCTGCGGTCCCGCAAGCACGGGACCTTGACCAGTGCGAGCTCAAACCAGCCCACGTCCTCGCAACAAGGGATACAACCTGATCTGAATGCGTTGTTTGGTGAAGCACAAATAATGCAATGGAAACAGATATTTCTTCCATCCGAAGTTGCTCATTGTTAGAAAATGTTGGCGCCATGATTACCTCAGCATAGTTAAAAAGAAAAACAAAAGTCCCATCTACCTTAATCAGTTACTGATTTAATGCACCAGGATTATTTATTTAATGAATTTAATTTTTACACAGTTTATATTTATTGTAGAGAATTAATTTCCAATACAAAACAGAATCTTTTGATTTAAAAGTTTCTGATTTCAGTATCCTGTGTCTAAAGGGGAGGTAGTGGTAAACTTAAGACTGTTCATAATAATGAAAATAAAAAGAAATGAAAAGTACAGTGTGAGGAAATATATTTCAGAATTTATACCGATATTTGACCATTTTGATGCCTTATAGGCAAAACAGTTGCATAAATATTAGGTTAGAAAATAAAATATTTGCAACATTTCGTTCAGGTCTGAATCACTGGTTTGTTTGTCTTCTGTCTGAATGCAGATGCAGATAATTTTGTTGGTGATACAGGCACAAATAATGGCGTCTCGCTGCACTTCTTCTCGCAAGTCCTCAGCAATTTCTTCCTTATTAAGTAAACTTTTGTGACTTTGGAGGCGGGGATGGAATAGACAGTGGCCGTCTCCCCTCTTGTCCTCGTCTCTCGTTAGACTAGATTATAATAAGAAGGTATCTGATTTGTATTTCATGTTTTAGACATCTCTTCTAATGGACGCGTGCTGTGTGTTTTGTGGCCTGAGTGCAGAGTTTCCGTGGTGCAGTGATGTTCTTTGTTGTCGCCTCTCACGCTGCTTCTTCTCAGCTCACACTCCTGACATACTCGTGCATCATAGTGATAATTGGTGTTGTATGTGCCAGCACCTCCCAGTGGAAATTAACCTGAGAAAATTGTCTTTTCATTGAATTTTCTACATTTCCCTGATTTTCTCATCCTACTTGTTTTGTGGTGTCAAACCCCTTCTCCAGAATTAAAACAATATATAATTATCTAATGCATCTGTTCTTAAAGTACTGATTCCTATTCTGCAGCTTCCCATGTGCAACTTATATTTTAGTAGCCTCACTGTCACCACTCTAACCAGTCCTCTGAGATCCTGAGTGCATCCATCCACACTGAGTACATTAGAGTTGAGTGTCATATCTGTATGGAACCAAATTACTAGATGGTGAAGAGAGCTGTCAATTTATTGTAGCTTAGATCTCTCTGCAATCGGGAAAGAGAAAAGGGAAGTTTTTGAGTGTGTGTGTGTGTGTGTGTGTGTGTGTGTGTGTGTGTGTGTGTGTGTGTGTGTGTGTGTGTGTGTGTGTGTGTGTGTGTGTGTATTTCAGCTGACAGGCTGATATGACGTGTCTGCTGTGCAGCAGCACTGCCCCAGCAAGTCTCAGAGTGAGAAGCAAAGCTGAAAATGTGCCTAGCAGATACGTCAGCGAGAGTCTGTCCCCATCTGCTGCAGTCTTTTGGTCTTTTCATCAAGCGCGTGTCCAAAGCTGGCTCTACGTCTGTCCAGAAAAAGCAACTCCTGTATGAAGAAGGTTAAAACACAGTCAGCCAAAGCATGCAAGTTATATGAGAGCGATAATATGTGTGAATTAGATCCTGTGATAGAAATAAAACTAAAGGGAACCTGCAGTTTGTTGTGGACTACATTTTGTACCATCAACTTCCAGAAATGTCAGAAACGGTTTGATTTTCTGGCTCGGCCTCAGGTCCTGTACCCGCCAAGAGCTAATTCAAAGTGTGAGCCGCCTCCAACCACAATATTTAAAGCTGGTTCTGACCTTTAGCAACAAATAGTCTGAGCTGTTTGGGCAGCGTGTTATGGCTCCAAGACATGTCAACGCATTATTGACCTACACAACCCCCCTCGTGCTCCAGTCCGTTTTCACAATCTGCCACGCTGACCAGGCAATGGTCAGTAACATCTATTTCCTTTGCGGCGAATGATGCACGGTTGGCATTGGACACACAAAGGTTTCTTTTCAGAGAAAGTGGCCGCGGCTCGGTGGAGTTTCCTGTATGAATTAAGGTGTCTGTTCAAGGAAGCATTATGCTTTGATGTATTAGAGTGTGAAAGTGCTTCCTCGAGCTTGTCTAAGTTGGATGCTGTCTGAATGAATGGCATAACGGGTCACTTTCATGGCTGGCTGCCCAGGTTTTCTGTGGTTATTATTTATCCTTATGTATTCTGAAGTGTTTATCCGGACGTCACAATGCATTACGCCAAATTCTGCTGAAGAAGAAAATGAAGTGTGAATGGTTTCCTCTGGCCTTGAACAGGTCCTCTACTTGTTTCCATTGGCTGACCCGCCTGACTGCCACCTTGTTGGCCCGATGTTGGAGCCAAGTGGGCTCGCTGTTGAATCCCGCAGCAGTGGCCAAGTGCCTCGCATGTGTCAGCTCTGCCTCCCTTTGACAGAACAGTGTGAAAAATGTTCAAGTGCTGCTGCCTTCCCAGCCTCTCTGTTCTTTCCCTGCACTGTTCATGTGTGTGTGGAAGTGGAGGAAAGAGAGGCGGAGGGACGGATTTACCCAAAAGACACAATAAACTACATAGGAATTTTAGAGCAACTGAAGAAAGTCAATATTTCTCCTTCAGTTTTATTACATTTAATTTTACATACATTTATTTAAATTGTCTGTATCATGTTATATATTAAATAAGCCGTTATGAGTGAGCTGCAGTCAGAAAAGTTTTGTGAAAGTGCAGGTTTGTGTACAACAAAGACAACAGCAGAAGAGACTCATCCTTGGATAAAAGGTGTTTCCTCTATGAGGGACTATTGATGCCATTTCGGCTCAGAAAGTCACCTCAGCTGACATCTTTAAGTCGTCTTTTTTGGAGTGAGGAGGCAAACTGAAGAGCATATATTATTTTGTGCTGTTGCTTGTCTCCGCCAGTGAAGCACATCCTCTTATACTCAACGTTTCTCTCTTTCTCGTAAGATGTTTCCACTCAAACTTGGTGTGGATCACGTGTGTTTGCTCAAGAAGGGTGTCGTCATCCCTCTCAGATTAAATGGTATAGTAGTCATGTGAGGTTTTCTCTGCGCTTGTGTAATTTCCGTCATAATGAGCCAGCAAATTCATATTTCATCAGGCCTGCAGCTAATAGAGAGAGCGAAAGGAATCATTTTGGTCCCAGTTGGTCATCCCCCCCCCCCATCCTCATCTTCCTCTCCTCTCCTGTGTCAGTTTTCTCTCCTCCAGAGACGGGAGGAGGCTCAGTCTACATCTCTCCAGAGACCCGCGTGCCATTTCCCCACTGGCTTAATTAAAGGCTTAAAACAATGCTCTGTTTATAAGGCAACCCGTCACTTCTAGAACAAACATCAATTTTTGCTTCTCTGCTGTCAGGCGCTAAAGTGAGATGAATTATCAGAGAGATGCGAGCTAGGGAGCGGCGTATGATGGATCAGGCCCTGGCCTCTAATCACCGCTTTTTCATTTCCGCTAAGATTCTGCCTCATTTGCCCTCAAGCATAAGACGGATATGGAGGCAGGGGGGTTCGGAAAAATCTGCAGCTTTTGGACGCCGTGATAGAGATCAATAGTCAAGTTTCCGTTTATTGTTTAGCTTGAGAAATTGTTATTGATGACAGCTCAATTGGTGGCCATTAAATGATTGACTTCCACAAGCATCTTGAGCATCTTTGTCTTGTTCATCAGGTGCTTCATCATCTCCAGCAGGAGCTCAGTGATCGATCTAAAACTGATGGCTCCTTGGTTTGCTTATGACCTTTGTATTTGAAGTTTTCTCACAAATCGCTCCCTTGTTTTATTTTTCTAATTTATTCATTAGTTTTTAATTAAGTTTATCGGCCTTTCAGCATAATCAGACATTCGTAAAGACAGTTTATTTTGCTGTGCTCAGGACGCTTTAACAACTCAGAACCTCTGTATTTGACATCATCAACGATCACTTATCTTTCTGGTGTGTTCACGAACAGCAGCCGACAAATCCTACTGCTTCTAACTTTAACCAGATTTCTGGCAAAGTCAAGACACAGTTGATCACGTCTGGCTGATTAGAGTTTAATTTACTCTCACTGTTCCCTTCATGACAAACACTCAGTATGGTAGTGGTTAGAAAATTGCAGTTTCAAACACTTCAGACGTTAATCATCATAAGTTTGTATCATCACTGACGTGTGCAGTGTTTTATAAGCGCAATTTATGGCATCTTAAGCAGAAGGGACATTGGATTATACACAATTCAGACAGTACAACAGGCATCAACTGGCTTTGGTTTTAAAGTACAGCTGATTTGATTTAAGTAATACTTTCTTTTCTGCTGCCCTCAGTTTAGTCATTTACATTTTTTTGGCCCACAAATGATTAATAAAAGCAAAATGGCTGCCATTTTTCACCATCCAACAATTAACTTTCATAGTCAGAATCCAAACAAGCCATGACATGCAGGAAGCATCACACAATAAAACTTAAAGTAACTTTGTGCATAAAAGCAGGATTTCTTAACCTTTTCGTTTCTGTTTCTTGTGCCTTTCTTTGTTTTGTTTTATTTTCTGTTGGTATTGTTAGGCTGGCAGCTGAAGTATTTTCAGGGAGTATTTTTGTGGTCGTCCCTCCTCGGCAGCTTCTCAGTGTGTCACATACCTCTGTCTCCCACGCCAGAATCAGAATTGATAGGTCTGCTTGTGACTAGCGAGGGAGAGACTTCTCTCTTTTTTTTTTTCTTGTCCGAATGCTTCTTTTCTTGACCTGCTTTATTTGATTTACCTGCGTCCTTTCTCTCTCGGAAAAAAAAAAAAAGAATAAAATGGATAAACCCATCGTCATGGTAACGATACTGGGTTTATCCTGGCGATAAAATTGGAAAGAGGAGCCATGACGGGGACAGGCCGGCCTTTGAGTTCTTCTGGTTCACTCCGGATGCCGCTGGTCACTCTGACAGGTCTGTGGAGTCAGCTGTATGACAGCGAAGGCTATCACACCCCGCTACTTTGCACCCATCAATTCAGAGACCTCAGAGGGGCGTACCTGAACCTTTCCGTTTGCCGTCATGCCCCACATCTCTATTTCTCACATTACCCCTTAACAGCTGGCATGGCATGTGTTCCTGTTCCACATTTAGATCTTAATTGCTGCGCGGTGAAAGGTCTGAATCCCCTTTTCGGGGAGAGATTCTCTGTCTGTGTCTTCCCCTCTGAAGCCACATCAAGCCCAGGAATATGGTAGTTAGATCCCTCCCCTGTATTTAATTTGCCATCAGGATTTGCCAGCTGATCCTACTGCCTCTAGCAGCAATTACATTTGTTTGGGAGCTTAAGATTCATTCATGAGCAACACATTACAGCTATAAAATCAATAGTAACAGTGGCATATGTATTCCTGTGCTGTTAGCAGTCTTGATTGAAAGTTGGGAGTAAGCTTAAGGGGCTTACGCTACTGTATGCAGCGCTGGAGCCTTACGGCAAGTCCCACACTGAGGCTTACAGCATGTAAAGTTTGCTCTGAAGGCTCTTTATCTGGGGGATTCATTCACAGCTGAAGAGATAGGAAGAAAGAATGAACATGGGATACCCTCCAGCTGATCGAGCCTCTCTAGTCTTTGTGGTGAGTAGCTGCATCAGCTGCCAGTTACTTCTTAAGACTGCTGCCTGCTTTGAAGCCCTCGCCGCTTTTATTTAAAAAAAAAAAAAAAGTGACTGCCCAATGTGAGGGGGGTGGCAGCAGCCTGTGCCCGCCCCCGACGCCGGTTACACTCGCAAATGTGGGAAATTAAGAGTTTGAATGAAGAAATATGTCTTAGTAGCACTTTATTTGGGGGGTGTATATAAGACTGAGATGATACTGTCATAACCATGGCATGACACCACACTGTCATGAACATGAATGAGTCTTCATAAATGTCTGACTGTTGACTGTCATTTGGTCAAAAATGTCATTTTAATCCAATTGTTTTAGATGTATTTATTATGACAGCTTGACATTAATCAAGATAACAATGTCTCTGTTATGACAACTTGACAGTAACCAAGACAGCTTGACCAGTCATAAAGATGCCATAGCAGGCGTAACTATCAAACTGAAAGGAACTATTTGTCTAAGTTAACATTAACATGTTAATAAATGTAATTGGTTGTGACACTGACATGATCATAATTTTGTCAGAAATATTTTCCTTGATCTCAACTACATTGATACATTTTGGACTTGTCATAAAGATGTCATTACACTGTTGAATGCTTTTATAGTGTCGTGAATAATTCACTTAATTACAACTTAAGTGGAAGCGTTTACCATTTATAAAGAAGTCATTAAATGTTATAAGGTCATTTTGATGACCGAGTACAGTACTAAGGTGATTTGCAAAGTTTGTAGTACATGGACAGACAGCTAGCTTTACTTGTTGCTAAAGTAGGCTAACCGCTTACTGCTGTTAACTGTAGCTGGTGTTAGCTAGTTGGACCGGCTGACTGAACCCAGCGAGAAAAAAACCTTGGTACTGTTATCCCTGTCAAACTGTCCACTATCAGTCTTTGAGGCTGTGTACAGTTCCAGTCTGGCAGCTTCCTTTAGGAGTTCCGTTTCGTGGGAACACAGCAATGCCACCAACCCACCTTTAACAGGCGATTGACGTTGCCCCGAAATGGCTAGACGATTGCTTTCTGCTTATATATTTCATTTGCTTTTGTATCAAAAGGCAGAAACACTGCGGTCTGCTCCGGTGGACGAATGCATTCTCCTTCTGTCATAAGCAAAAAAGTTTCACTGGATGCAAATTTAGTAACGCCCCCTGAATGCAGGATGAGTCATCAACAGTTTTTGATTATTTTCCAGAAAAAGTACTACAAAACTACTAAAACTCTACAGTACTTTCATGGCATTCCTGAGCCAGATACTGGTGTATAGGTGATGTAAAGCACAATATATATGTGATAAAACCACTTAAACATTTTGATTTCATGGGAACTTTAAGTAACTTCATCCTCGTCTTTTTCCACTTGATACATTATTTGTCTCTTTGCTACTTTCTCATCAGGCTCTGTCTAAATTTGTTCTCCATCTTTAATGCTGAATAACTGAAGCTAACTGAGGCTTACATGCCCTCACAGATGAAAGAGTCTTGCCCTCTGTACTTTCGAAAAACATTACCATATTAATATAACATGAGTCACGCTGGTTTCTGTGAAGCATTACTGAGAGGCAAGTGAAGCAGTCATCGCAACAACAAAAAAGGGAAAGAAACGTGAATAATAGATGTTTGCATTTGTGATTGTTTTGTTGTCTTTTGCATGATTGTCTTGTTAGTGTTGATGTGGCAAGCGTCCTCTCCATACATTATTATAATAACCTTTTGTCTAAAGATTTTCCAGTGTGTTATTCTGAAAATTAAGCAAACAATAACTCCAAGAACAGAAAAAAAACTTGTAAGGAGAGGTCGATTGAGGTAAGAGCGTGTGAGCGCTGAGCATCGTTTCAGCTCTGCTGTGCTTTGGTGGGTCAGGCCTTAATTACAGCTCAAGGAGAGGTTCTCCAGCGAAACAGAATGCCTTGTGAGGATTAACTACCATGAAGCAGCTGAGTTATATCCGTCCGCATGAGGACTGCGGTAACAGAGTCCTCACATCACCGAGGTAGTCCCTGTCCGCCAGATTAACGGCCCAACCTGGGGTTTGTTCAGGTGATTAGTTATGGGATGATACTCGCATGTGGAAAATGAGTCGGTGCTTTCTGTAGCCAAATCTCACTGCAGCTCACAGGACGTGTCCGCTTTGCTCGATTTCAAAATGTGTGCTAAAGCTGCTTTGTGTGTCTTTGTGTAGACAGATGCTTTCAATCAAAGATTAAAATAAATCCTTAAAAAATATGTCTTTAAAAGAGGCATCAAGTTGAAAGACCTTCCTTTTGGCCTCAATCTCATAAGTCATTGCTTTTGTTAGCTTGAGGTGAAGATTTATATTGTGAGTTGTGAAAAAGGTCAGTTTCTTTGAGTTGGAGATAGACAGTCACCTATAATTCTTGAGTATTTTAGTGCTCATCCAGCCTTAGATTTAGTAATCTGGATGTGCTTTCATGCGTTCGTTAACAAAGCAGTTTTAATTGCTTTCTCTTATCATTGGTGCATTTTCTTTGATTAGCTACTTGAGGTAAAACTATCGTGGAGAAGTATTCCTCTGATAATACTGTGCGCTCTTATTCCTCAAATGTATTAATGCAAATTCTGTAACTTATGGTTAAGATTTATTTACATCTTTTGTTTGTCCTAATGAATGCACTTACAACATCATCTTTTTGCCATCTGTGTCTTTCTACTTTTCTTTTGTTCCTTTATGAGTCTCTTGATAGCTGATTATCATGACTCGCTCTATAAATCTGTTGCTTAATTCATGTATTCCTGTGAATTTCTCACACAACCTCACTCGACTAGTGCATTATAGTAGTCATCGACAACCTTCCCAAAAAAGGTGTCACCTAGTCACAGGAGATAAATCGTATTTTTTCACCCAGTAACAATGATCACTTCTCATCAAAAAGGTCACAACCAGTGAAAGGTTAGAAAATGTAGGCGGGACCAACCTGCGGTTAGGTGAAAAAGGGGTCTTTGATTGACTCTTTTACTAATTACCTGCAATCTGATTGGACTAAAACCCCAGCAGACTTGTGTGAAAATTGAAATGCTGTTTAACTGCAATAACAACATAACTGCTGTCTCATTCGTGATCTGTCCTCTAAATGCCTTAGTCTACAATGATGCACAGTATCTATTATGGGTTTTGATAGTCAACTGGTCCAGGAGTTCCCAAACTTTTTAAGTCAAGTCGCCCCACAATAGAGACACATTAGATCTTAGACCCCCAGTTTAAGGTTTTGTCTTCCTTCTCTTCTGAGTATTTTTTAGCTGTAACCAGTAGCTGTATAGGTCAGTGTGTGGGTTGGTCAGTCCACAAATATGCCCCACCAGTTAGTGGCCTTTCACCCTGAGAAGCTGAAATTTGGCACGGAGTTCCAAGTGCGTGTGTGTGTGTGTTTGTGTGTGTGTATGTGTGTGTTAGGTTTGAAGATAATAAAGTCTTCAAAGTAAATCAATGATCAAACGAGGATCATTAAAAATTACAATCAACCAAAACTGTTTCTTTCTTTGTTATTCCACTTCCAAAAAATGTGACCAAGTTAAAATATTATGTTGTTCCTTTTGCTGGAGGCACCCCACAGTCCACTCAAGGACCCCTTTTAGTCCCCGGACCCCAGTTTGAAAACCACTGGACTAGTCAACTAAACTGTGAAATCCATAGATGCATACATTCCCAGTTCATGTATCCAGTATGCCTCGTTTTTTTGTCCAGACGCATCAGTGGCATGACGGCATCCTCTCTCTCCACCCATTTGCTTTCCCTTATCTGCTCTCAGCAGCACATGTACAGCGTGCTAACCAGAGCCAGGATAGCAAAGTAAAAGACAGCGCTTTAGGGACCTCACAGGCGTTATAATCAGCGGAGACAAAGAGCCAGGGAGTGGAGGGCAGCAGGTTAATGAGATCAGCCACAGAGTGAGGGCGCCTACCTTTCCAAACCTGGGAGGCCAGGCCTGCTTCAGTACTCAGATCCAATCAGCTCAGCTAGTCAGTATCCATCAAAATCAAACAGCAGCACAGAGTCATTCCATCCTCAGCCTTCAATTCGAACTTGATTGTGTATTGAATGCACTCCTTTCTCTTCTCCAGGGGAGCTTCGTGGCCAGCATGACTGCCACGCTGAGGCAGATGGACGACTATCATTATGCTCATCTGATCAGCACCTTTGGCAAGATAAGGAGCGATGTGGTGGTGAGTACACCTTATCACTGCGTCTACTAGATGTAATACTTCGGGCATTGTCATGTAATGACTTTAAATGCAGGTCCATAGTTCACTGTCATCTTGCTCTGGAAATCAAAAGGTTGATTAGATATGTTAGGAAAATGTTTTTCCTTCACAATAAAGTATGAAATTGAATTTCCGTTAGTCCTTGCTCTCGGGTTGCTACACGGTACAGCATGCTCTTGATGATAGTAACTCCTAAGGGAAGCAGATCACTTGTAGCCAACAAGTTGTGGAGGAGGGATGAATCTCATTGATGTTATGGATTTCAGCTCTGAATAATTCCTCCCTCAAAGCAGTATTTCTCTACTATCTGCTGCCAGATTAGCATTATGTTTCTCTACCCTGACAAGTGGGGAAAAGAATCCCGCTGTTTGGTTTTACCCCAGCAAATGACTTTTGAGCTTCAGAGGAAGGTCAAGAATCTGATTTATCTTACAGGTGAAGCTTTATAATCTGAGCAGACAGAGATTCTTGCTCCACATACTGCTTTTACTTGGCATTAAATAAATGGATGCTCCTGTAAGAATTTATAGGATTAGTAAGACTACTACTTAATTGTACTTGATTGAGCTTGTGCATGCTCCTAAGCAGCATTTGTTTATGAATAGAACTCACTGACCTTCATGATTGTACATGGGAGCTTGTTTGAGGCTGTCTGTCTGGCTCCCGTAGCAGGATAAACAATCACTGTGATGAAGCTGGATCTTTCAACAGATTTATTGTTCCTCAAGCTGGCGTGGGCCATATCCACATTTCAAAACTGGCTGCAGCCCAAAGGACTTTGTTGTTTTTGCAGTTGTTCTCTAAACACGCCACCACAAAGCACGGGGATTCATCCAGGAGTGAAACATCTCCAGCCAGAAATAGATTTACATGCATATTTATGTTTGAGGTATTTAGCGGGCTTCTGATATTAAGTGGAGGCTGTTGAGTGTGACAGTAGAATAAAGACATTTTTTAAAAAGGCAGAAATTTCACATAAGAAAAAAATGACAACTTTGTAGCTCTGAAAGCATGTGAAGTTAAAGGGATATTTCAGAGTTTCTGATGTGGGGTTGTGTGAGGTACTGAGCCACAGTCAGTTTATTACCTACAGCAGATTTTCACCACCTTGCCTTAACATTAGACTCATGTTCCAATGGGAAACAGCTGATGTATAAGCCAGATATTACTTTCTCTCCCTCAACCAGACTCCTTTGGCAGAACCAGGCATTTTACTTTGCAGAATACAGTTGTTGTTGTCGCTGTTCTTCCGCTGCTTAAATCTGTTAATTTGTTTGTTATTGCGTGACTGGTGAATCTAAACTAACCCCTTAAGACACCAAAGTCACACAGTAACACAAACAAACTGACCAATCAAGGCAGCGGTAGACCAGCAACTCCAGTCGTCTGTAAGGTAAAATTACCGATTTTGGTGATAGTGATATTTGGCTTATAGAACGGTGATTTACTGTTGGAAAAGGCTGTCTGACAGCAAGGTAAAGAAGTGAAAATGTTCTAAAGTCAGTGTACACTTCAGCAGATTTTTTTTAGGTGGCTAAAATACATTTTGTTGCTGACCGTGTCCACAGCAGTACACAGCTTAGCTTCAGGTACTCCTGCTGCTTCTACGTAATCGGGGCAAACTGATCGCCGTCTGCATACTACACATAATAGACTGACTAAGAATAAATACCTCACACAAACAGACTTCAAAAAAATCCAAACTGTGCCTTAAACTTAATGTGCTGTCAGGGCTACAAAGTTGTCAACTTCTTTGTTATGTTAAGAAAGGAGAATTTGAAGTTGTGTTGCTTTAGAGAATTTAGAGCTAAGCATCTATTAGTATAACTGAACCTAGTTATCAAGTTGTCATGTTATACTTTAATAGCCGATAATTATATGTGCAGTTTGTTATCTAACTATCACATGAACAGCTGAGAAGTGAGAAGTACGATAGCTGTAATCTCACTGCAATACAGTGTGTGAGCGTGAAGAACACGCCGGGTTATAGGTCTCGAGTGCCACCTGCAAAAGGGAAATATTTGATTCACCTTGACCTTAAAAAGTAATCTAAAAGCTGTTTCTGCCTGAAAGCCACTAACTCCAAATGGTTCGTTTCAGACTGCTCTTATCTCAGATGTGGGAAGAATAACAGTTTTCATTTTGAAAACTTTCTCTCTCTTACAGGATTTCCTCATGGAAACATTTATCATGTTTAAAGATCTCATTGGGAAAAACGTGTACCCCTCAGACTGGGTCATAATGAACATGATGCAAAATAAGTAAGTGCGACACGCCACTGGACACACATGCACACACACAAACACGCACATGAAGCATGCTGCTTTAAATGCCCTACGCTGTTGTTGCTAAGGAACTGCAGTCAGAAGTGGGTAAGGGTATTTTCTAATGTTTTTCTCTCCATGCAAATATCGGCACAAGGCCTCAGCAGTGTAGCAATCAGATGAGCAGTCAGCGCAGCCGCAAACAATCACATGAATTATAGATGCTCGGGTGTATGCAGCCTGCTAATCTCCAAACTTAGTCTCAGCATCTCTTTACTTTGTTGCTTGTTGTGCTGCTGCGGCCTTCTGTTTTATTAATGTGAACCTTGCCTGATTCCATTTTTGTTGGAAATATAAAAGGAGATGAAATGTGCTTTGCAGTTTAGGAGTTTAGTCAAGTGCTGTGCTTTGTGCACTTGTCAGATGAAGTTACAGCTAGAGGAGTGTTTAAAGGTTTTTTTTCTGTTTTTTTTGTGTGTGCCTCCATTTGTATCTCTCTGCAGAAGAGACGCGTATCAGAATGTGTTGTAGTGGTCAATTATGCAATGGCACAGCAACAGCTGTCAGATGAATACCTTAAGTTGTTTTTTTCCTCAGCTAAAAAAATCTAAATTCCTCCTTCCCCAACAGCATCAATGCATTATTGAAATTGCTGGATGTGTTTTGAACAGTAGCCAAAGATCCATGGTCACTGTAAAATTTACATATCTGTTAAAAAAAAAAAATACCCCCATCTATTTAGCATTGCACTCCTGTATCATTCACAAGTTCACACTTAAAAAGAGCCACAGAGGAGCATCATCCTTTGATCGAAGCAGGAGAACCAGAGATGTCGCCTTTTTTTGATCCACAGATTTTCCTTCCTTGTCAAAACCTTGCATTTACATTATACACAATACAAGTCAACTGCAGACATAATATATGTCCAGAGCCAACCTCTGTAGCCCCAACTGACACTTGAATCAAATGACGTCACTTGAGGCAATTTATCAGATTTCACGCAGCTCCATCTGGAGCTACAAAAGGGTTTATGTAACGTCTTTATGACAGCGACAGACTGGCGACAGCTGTGGCATTTTTGAGTCGTCCATCCATCCCATTGAATTTCTTCAGATCTGGCAAACAATGTCCACCAAGGAAAAGGTCACTGTGACCTCACAAAACACATTTTTATGCCCCAACACTGGCACCAGTCTTGGCCAGAGGCATTTTCAGGTTTCCATCCACCCCATTCTTGTGAACATGATATCTCATGAACACCTACATGAAATTCCTTCAAACATGGCACAAATGTCCACTTGAACTCAGTGATGAACTGGTCAGATTTTGGTGCCCAAAGGTCTCTGTGACCTCATGTCTGTCTCCGTCTATCTCAGGAACACCCAGAGGAAATTTATTTAAATTAAAATAAAATAAAACACAAATGTCAGATAGAATAAAATGGTGAAGTTGTAACATTTCATGTCCAGTGAGCAACTTCACTGCAGCATCATCATGCTCTGCAAAAGCCATTTTCTGTCTATTATTCAAGGGCATAACTCAGGAGCAGAAGGCGAGATTGTGAGCATATTTCACATTTGGTTGGATGTTGAATTGGTTGGGAGCCCACCGTGAAACTGTGCTGATTGTAAAGATCTTATGTGCTGCAAGGCTGAAGATATTTGAAAATCTGTAGCCTCTTTACAGCAACATCTATTGTAGTTGATGGCAAGCTCACTGGTTTTGCTGGTATTAAGCTTCAGGTGTTGCACCATGTGATGGAGCTCTCTGTCAGACCTCTGCACTGCTCTGTAAAATGCCTCTAAGTGAATACAGCATGTTTCTCACGGGAATCATACATGTCCATTTCACCAGAAAATACACTGAATACCTTTTATTAAATTCCTTCTTACATTACATGTATTATATGAGTCTGACATACATGGACATAAATTCAACTTGACTGGTTTGTGGAGGCATACAACTGTGACGTGGTCATTCCAGTTTCACATATGCAATAGTACTCCCCAAGACTTGTAAACCGACTTTGATGTAATGGATCATGCACCGGACCAAAAACAATGCAAACACTAAAACTGAAGGCTTTTCACATTACAGCAGAGTACGTGGAGCTGTATCAGTTTGAGAGCAGCTTTAAAGTGGCCATTTATGGCAGATGGAGAGCTTATATAGACAGCCCCTTGTTGACTGTGAGCAGTTTTACTCCCTGTCCTCTCTTTCCAAAACTACTCCAATATCATCACCAGCTAGGCTATTTGACTAGAGATTGCATTGCTACTCAATTTTGGTTGCATTGCATTGCTTTCATCTGTCCCATTTGATTGCTACAAGGCAGATTCCTTCTCGAATTCGCACTGCGCCCTCCTAAAAACATTGTCAGCCACCTGAGTCAAATGCAGAAGACATCGGTGTGCTGTAGCTCGGTGATGATGCTCCTCTGTGGCCCGCAGGTGTGCAAATCACATCTGTTCTGCTATAGACTGAGCTGCAGTGTTAGGGAATAAAAACATGCAGCCCTGACCCTCCTAAGACACACAGACACTACACAGCAGCAGCAGCACACGCTCCACGTGCTTGCACTGGACTAACAAGCTCCTTCAAACACTCCATACCCACTGTGATCCTGTTTCTGGAGCACTTTTAGGGTGATGTGATGAGCATCACTGAGCTCCCACAGCGGTTCATTCTCCGATCATGCTTTCTAGTGTATGAAATGTTTTATTTTTGACTCGCAGACTCGAGGCCAATGTGTCATTTCCCATGCTTCAGTAGAATCTTCCCCAATTGAACCTTTTGTCTACTTGTTTGTGACAGCCGTTGGATTAATTCTGCATTCTAGTCAGTGCATTCAGCCACTTGCTTGTGTTAAATCATTGTTCAACTCAATGAAAAATAAGCCTGTCAAAGTCTGACTCATCTCACAGTCTTTATACTTGAGCCTGTTTGAATACCGCAGGTGTCGGCTTTGCAACAAATTAGCACAACTCTTGCATTTGTCGCCATCCGTCAGAGTGTGTTTGATCGGTTGTTTCCTGCTCCCCACAGTGAGAACCCAAGGTGACACTTTCGTTCATCCCATGAGAGAGCTATAAATGTTTTGCATTAACAATCTAAGAGCACAGAAGCTGTGTGCCTGCGTCATGCTCTTTTGCTGCACACTCTTTGATTGCCAGAGCGCCATAGACCGAATGAATTCACAGCAGTCTCAGCAAACTTTAAAGTGTCTCGTCTCAGAGGATTTAGCTTCGAACCGCTTTATCCTAAAGTTCATTTATAGTTTTAAAGCAGTGCTAATTTCTGTTTTCTGTATTTTTATGATCTGAAAAAGAACTAAAAAGTAAATTCCTCAGAAATATCCCCTTACAAAGTTGGTTTGGATATAATTTACAAAGCCCCCCAGGGTCAGGTGTGGAAAAATAGCTATATGTAAATCTGTCTATATGACTGTCATCATATTCCAGTTTTCTGTGTTTCCACTGTTCAATGTTGAGGGGTAGTTATAGTACTTAAGTCAGCCATAAAGTGGGTAGATCAGCTCAAATTGCAGTGTGATTGTTACTGAAAGGCTGTGTCGTATATTTGCAGCCACAGACAAGAAATAAAAAGTCCCTGTTTGTGCCACTTAATACAGCATCTTTCTGTACTCGTCGCAGCAGAGCTGGTGTGTGAAAAACTAGCGGGGGGGAAAAAATTACATGAGAACATCATTATCTACTATATCCGCTGCTTCTAAAACATATCTGGAAGACGTCTGGTTTTAGGATCTTTTAATTGTCTTTAGCTTGACTCATAGCAGCTAACTAGCTAGCTCACTTCTACAACAAACCAAACTAAACCCCCGTCACTCAGGTTACCCACGAGCCCACCATCCCTAAGGGAGAAGGTTTAGCTGATTACATATGTGCAGTGGGTATATAATTCTGTGCTTTACTATTTTTCCTGATGTTTTTGGATTAATATTACTGCTGTGATAAAGTTTATGTTGCATTGCTCATTTTAGATACCTTCTATACTGCTGAGTAGCGCAGCAGTGTGTCACTCTATAAAAAAGATCAGATATTTTGCACTATTTGAGAATTTACAGTGTTGTTTTAGAGAAAATGTGTGTCTCAGGTTACAAATTGGTGCCCAAAGTGTTGCAATCCTTGCACACATATGTGCACAAATTGAAAGTACAGATTTCCACTCTTTACGGTCTTTATTTTTATTTATTTATTTATTTTTTTGTCTCAGCTTTCCCCAGTGGTGGCTCTGTAATTATTGGAGGCTCAGTATTTAACTCTGTTTTGGTCTCCACCACCGTTAATACAGACCTACAATCTGATTCAGTGCTGCAAAGTGGTGGTTGCAATTAACAAATCTGTAAATTAGTAATTTCAGATTGAATATACAGATTTATTTCTCTGATGACCCCGGGGCAGCTCTGTAATTATTGTATGCTGCTATTTTAGTCCTGTTTTGGTCTCCACCGACTCCAAATATATCCGACTCTTTAGCTTTAGATGTTCGGCTGTAATCACCAGCTGTTGTGTGTGCAGTTGTGTGTCCATTAGTGCTGGACAGTTAGTGCGCAGTGGGTTTATCAGAGCTTGTTTGCTGTAAACAGCTGCCCGCTACTGCTGCTAGAAGATGGATTAATGACAGCGATGAGACTGAACCACAGAGTAAATGTGCTGTAAGATCAGCTAGAAGTCTTTGGGTCATATTTCTCTGTAGGTTCACCACTGCAAGCGGAAAAGCGTCATCGTCATTTGATCCGATGTTAATGTAAAAATATTCATTAGTGGACATTTTTAGATGTTTTTGAAATATATTTGAAAGCCTCGTGGAGCATATTTGAATATCCCCCAGTCTCTCCTCACAGTCTCTTGCTTCTGGGCAATCCACACATGCCACATTCAGCACACAGATAGCCACCCACGGCACCAGCAGACGGTTCTTTCATGTCCACACATTACGGTAGCACCACTAATGAGATGGGCATCAGCAGTAGCAGCAGTCGTTTCCTCCCACTCCTTCTTCTCCACCCATCACCTCTTACTTCCTCCAGGTTGTAAACTGATTTATGGGCTCTAATTGCCCCGGGGACAGAAGCATCAGACCGGTTAGCCACTGACTGCCATTTCCACCATACCAACTGGTCATGGCTTTAATAGTGACAGCTAATTGGCAGGAGAGATGCTTCAAAATGATGGGCAACATGTTTGCTCACTATGGTCAGGATTAGCAGAGAACTTGATTACGTGGCCCCCAACACAGACGGCATGCACAATGTTTGGCTTTTTCACCATCTTTGTTGCAGATTCACAGGTGGATGAAACAGGATTTAATCCGTATAGTCAGTGTATTACCTACAGTAGATGGCGGTTTACATGCCCTAGTTTGGAGAAGCAAAGAAGAGTAACAGGACATAAGCTAAGAAATGTACTCTGAACCACCTAAAACAAAATCAGTTTAAGCGTACACTATATTTAGAATATTTCCACCACTTTATCTTGCTGTCAGACAGCCCTTTTCAAAGGGAAACCGCCATTATACCAAGCCAAGTATTTCTCTGACTTGCTTAACCAGACTTCTTTTGTAAAAACAGTCATTTTGCCTTGCAGAACACAGGAGTTGCTCATCTGCTCTTAGCTCGGCCCGTTAGTTAGTGTTATTGGATGACTTTGATGTTTTAAATGGTTAGTTCGAATTGACCAAAGTGACACATTAACGCAAACTGACTAACAGATCGAGGCAGTGGTAGACCAGTATCTCCTGTATTCTGCGAAGTAAAAATTACTAATTTTTTAATGGAGTCTGGTTGGTTTGGTGAGAGTGATATTTGGCTTATATAACTGTGGTTTCCCATCAGAAAATGCTGTCTAATGGCAAAGTAAAGCAGTGGAAATATTCTAAATATAGCATACACTTGAACTGACAGTGATTTTCTTTTTCTTTTTTTTTTTTGGTGGCTAAAATATGTTTTCCACTGCCATCTACTGTAGATAATACTGACTATAGATAAGTACCTCATACAACACCACCTCAAGTAATCCGAACTATCCCTTAAAAGCATCAAACAATTTTCCTCTTGTAACGCGACAATGTTGCAAAAGCTTTGTATGTGAATTCATCCTGGTGTTTTTAGAGGTGTTCTTTTGTTTTTGTTAAGGAATGCTTACCGAATTAGCACAAGTTGCCATTTGCCTAAACGCTATAGTCACTGTTGGTTTTCTAGCTGCTGGCTGCTCTGTATAGTCAGCCAAATGTGCTCCCCTACAGATTTGCATAGTAAACTTTTCAAGAGCCTTGCGCTTTTCACCCTTATTACCCAAGATTTGCTGATTCACCACATACTAAGTGCAGTCATCATCATCAATCTGAACAATGTTCATTGGCAGTGTGTTTATTTTTTTATTTCTTACAGTTGTAAGGTGAAGCATTTGAACAGCTGTCTGTGCTGCAACCAAAAGACTTAATTAACAGATTGAGTAGAAATCATGTTAGATGATCAACTGTAATTTGTGATATTTAACAAATTGATAAAGTGCTGCCTTTTTTCTCCCAGTCTAAAAGCTAATGACTAAATTGATACTTGTTTTAAAGGTTAAAATCAAGTTTTAAATGTTAGAAACTGCTCTGTCATCCAAACAACACACAGAGGTGAACCGAACAGCTGTTTTCTTGCTGTCACTTTATTATTTTCATCTTTGTTGATATGCAAAAGAGGACATGAGACATCTTTTTCATGCCTTGCGGGCCTACTAGGACACAGGCAAACTCTTAATGTATCAGATTTGAGTTAACATCAGATGACCTTCTCTTAATCAGTTCATTTCCCCAAATGACGCCAAAAGTTTCTTTGCAGAGCTGTTAATTATGTGTAAGAATAGTGGATCGAGAGATGAATGGGGAGTTCTCTGAGAGCCCAGCGTGGCAGATGAAAAGATGAAAGCCCAGATGAGCTGAAGAGGCAGCTCTTTAACTCGATAACCCATGCCATCAGTCCCTCACAGACTCATTAGGAGAGGGTTTCTGAAGCTGGATAGCTGCCGTTTGGAGTTCTCTCCATGACTAATCCAGGACCTGCAGGGCAGGTCTGGAAGGCAGGAAGGAAGGAGGGCTCACAGAGAGTGAAAAGACTGCCAATGATGTTGTGATCCTCTTTGCCCCCCCTACAACCCACCACCCACCAAGATAAAAAAAAACACACTACCTGTGGTATTATGGGTGTTTGATTTGACATACTCTCCTCTTAAGAGTGTGCTGTTGAAAGGATGCTATTTGAAAAACCTCTGCTTTTCCTATTCACCAGGTACAGCTGTGCGCAATCAAAATTATAACTTAAATAAAAGTAAAATTACTCCCATAAATCATGACTCAAGTAAAAGCAAAACGTCCCATTTGAGAAGCCTACTCAAGCAAAACTCAGTTAGTAAATAAAACACCAATTTGAAAGCCAGTCATAGCTAACATTAGCTAATAACATTTTCACCTACAGTATGTGCAGCTTACTTGTAGTTGTGCGGGTTAGAAAGTGGAGATCTGTGGAGTGTTTTTTCTGGTGAGACACTGCAGCACTTCATCGTGTAACTGCTGTCTTTTTAAGCTTATGGTATAAAAAGTGTGTCCAGATGTTGCCAGGGAATGTCACTGGAAGCTGCCTCTTGTTCTGTCTTTTGCTCCATCATCATCCCATCATGGCGAGCTAGCAGCTAGCATCTTGTAGAGGTGCTCAGCGTGCTCTTTTACCCCTACACTCAATCCCTGCAGCTATAGGAGACTAGATGTAACTGAGGTATAAATCGCAAATACTCCAGCAAAGAGTGAAAGTAGAGTTTAATAAAAAGGAACATGAAAAGTACTAGTTCCTTTAAGAAAAACTACTTTTTTGCTCAAGTGCATTACTGCGTTGCTGCTACACACCTCATGGTGCTAAGAACAGATTGAAACCGAAGCAAACAAGTAGATCTGACATCTATAACATTTTACGTTTTCTGATAAAACTGTTTATTGCTATTTTGTCCAAGTATTAAAACATGTTTTAGTTAATAGTGTCATATACACTCTGTTGCCAGTTTACAAGTTAAACCAGGACTGATCAGCCACCAGTAAAAATATGCTATTGGGTGATCAAGATTAATAATTCTTAGTGGCTCTTCGCAAAAAGCGATCAGTGATGCAAAAAATGTTCACCCCCAAATTACTTGCATGTCAATTACTCACACTGTGTCGCCTTAAATTCCTGA
Organism: Lutjanus erythropterus; assembly: GCF_056507025.1. NCBI lineage: Eukaryota > Metazoa > Chordata > Actinopteri > Lutjaniformes > Lutjanidae > Lutjanus > Lutjanus erythropterus. The sequence goes on from NC_139333.1 coordinate 21,309,914, forward strand.
AGGTTTTCTTTTCTTGCATGCCAGTGCCTCCACACGAACATCCAAAGATCCAAACTTGTTGATGATGTTCCTTTTTTTAAAGTAGATAAACCATTGCATTACATCTGTTTAGAAACTCACACAAATCGTGTGTTATAATCCATCTTATTTAGTTATATAGTACTAGTTGTATGCTCAGTACTTCCAAACAAAAACAAGCACACAGCATTTATAGCCAAGGTTATGCTGCGTATTCCAGTGGAATATAGCGGCAATGTGAACATATACACAGATACATATACATATGCATCCCATGAACCCATACATAGGCCCATACTCATACATACAGTTCGTACACACTGTCATTTATATACACATATAGTAGTCACATGAATGCAACCCTCAGCTCAAGGTTCTCCTGACAACGTCCCAGTGGCCACTCACACTTTCAGTAAACCTGCTGCTCTCTTCATGTTTAGCAAGTCTTTGCAGTCCTCCAGCCATGAATCCCTTGAGAAGCAAGCTGGCTTTCGCTCTGTCCAGTTGAGAAGCATCAGATATCTTTACTGGAGGCATACTGTTATACAAAGACATATGATCATGGGACTAGTTATATTATCAGGCTTTTTACCCAAAATGCAAACTGTTGGGTAAGAATTGCTTCTCTCTATAACGCAACATAAACAGCAGCCTCCAAAATGATGTTAACACCTTATTCCAAAATGCCTAAATTATCTGTGCACACTCATTAGGATACCCACTACCAGTGCTTCTCAAACCTCAGCTTTTTGGCATTGCCAGCTGAAAAGAAGAGCCTGACCTTTACATGGCTTCCCTACTACGGTGCTTTGTTAATGTGGTGACAGTCGTCTACTCTCCCTCTCGTGTGTGTGGTTTGAGTCTGTGTGTTGGAGCCCCGATTTGGTAATTCTGCAATAAAGAGATTAAGACACAGCTTTACAGAGGAGCCATGGGATAGTGCGCTGCACCACCAGCTGCTGCTAGATGTACGGGTATTTGTTTGCCAACATGCCAGTGTAGGTTAGAAGCTTTAAGTTAATCTCCATACACATTCAAAAAGCTGTGTAAATGCCAGCCACACCTCCTCCACAGACTACTCCGAGTTGTACTACTCGGACTTTCTCTCACTATGTGTGTATATGCTTGAGCCTTTGCCTGGGCAAGTAATATTGTTTTGCCCACGGAGTCCCTTTTAATAGTGCCCCCCTGGAGAGCAGTAACATCCAGTGTGATTCCTCTCATCATGGTTTTATCAAAATCATTATCAAGAAACAGCAGGGAGGCTTACTGTGCAGGAAAAATATCTGTCAACTGGACCGACTACACTGCAGCCCTTAGTGGCAGAATTCAGGTCATTTACTTAAAGGGGACCTATTATGCTCTCTCTTATTTTCTTTCATAAATATATATAATATTACGATGTCTTGTGTTTGTATTATTAAACAATGAGAGGTCAACATACATAAAAGCAATCCTTGTGGGGAAATACCGAGACACGCCCATCCAGCCGCTCTGTCTGGTATTCGGCCATTTTTCTCAGGACTACTCTTTTTGAAGATTGTTGTGTATGTCTTGTACAAATTGCCTTTTCAGTTTTGAACAAAAGTTAAATATGTTCTGTTTTTCTCTCTGGTGTTCTCAGGCTGTTCTGCCTCGAGTCCCTGTGATTCACAGTTTCCTGATGGACAGATAGCTTTAGTTGTTGCTAAAGTAACCACTTATTACTGCTAACTGTCTGCCATTAGCTGGTTACCTCGGCGCAATTTGCCTCAAGGCTTTTTAATCATTGAGTTACTCGAGTTACTTGAGGAAGAGTTTCAGCCCTGTTATTTCCTAAGTTAGGTTGCTGTAGCTGTTTTTGAGCACAGTGCCAAGATGATGAGGCAACACTCACAAGAACGAGTTACTGTCCCTCTGCAGGCGAAAGGCAAGAGAACTAAAATGACTTGGTATACAAAATAATAAGATTTTTCTGAAGATTTTTCTACTCTAATGGAGTTGCAGAATAAAAACAAAGAGCTGGAAATAAGCATAAAAGGTAAAAGTAAGTAAAAGTTGCAATACACCATGTAAAAATACTGAAATACTCCATTAGAATTGAATATCCTGCATCCAGAATTGTACTTAATTACTTGCATACAAATGTGTTAAAAGCAAACTGTACTGTAACAACAATATAACAGCATTTGTTTGTGTTAGCTGTTAAGGCAGAGCTGATTTATGTGCCTTTAGGAGTTTAATTTCTAACAGTGCATTACAGTTTCTAAGGTTATCATGTGTGTTGTATGTACAATAAATGCTGTAACTGAAAAGCTGACAAATGACTGCAATTATAATGTCTCCCTCTGAAATAAGCAGAAGTAGAAATAGAAAAGAGCATAAAATTGACATTAACGCCTCAAATTTGTGCTGTACTTTCCTTTGCCACCTCTGTTTTGTAGCTGACCCTGACTTTTCATTTTCTTGTGCTGGCAGACAACTGAAATGACTTTTTTTTTCTGTTGGCTAGAAAATAAGGATCACTTACTTCGCTGAGGCAGATGCTTCATTGGAGAACCAGTGAATATGCTGTAGCTCATTTCTGTCTTTCCTCTCTGAACATAAGTGACATGTTTGCTGTACACTCGACGAATGCTCCTTTCACTTTGATAACCCAATTACTTCTGTCAAACCAAATGGCCCCATTTCATGACTGCATGTCTGATGTGTATCTAATTTGGCATTCAAACCAGCATTGATGCAAACTGCAAACAGCATTGACTTAAAGGGCGCCCATGGCGTGAATGTCAGTCTGCTAATATGCCAAGGACCTAAATAATCATCCCTAATGCACTGATTGTAACAGCTGTCAAGGCTATGTAAAGTTTCACTGTAAGAAATGCGGCTAAATCTTCATCAAAACTTTGTCTGAGAAGTGTAAAAATATTCTTTATGTTTTAGGAATAAAAAGTCCATATGCTTTTTGTCTTCACTCTCTAGTTTTCTGCAGGCATATCATTTGTATTTAAAAGAAATCGTGGAAGACTAAATGTTAAAACTTTAGACTGTTAGAATGTCTTTTAATTGCTTCGTGATTCATCTGATAACTTTGAATATGCCTCATTATCTCATCCATTGCTCAACGTGAACTTCGCTACCACTCTGACTCCTGTGCAGAAAGTGGGAGTTTTCCTACTCGCTAATATTTAGAGTTCTGTCTAAATCAGCCTGTGTTGCCTCATTAGTAGTCCGTTCACCTCTTCACAAACTTTTGGCCTGGATGAAACGCAGCCTTAGCTGTCATTGTTACATCTCAGATCTCTGTGTTTATAGGCTGGCGGAAGCTAGCGCTCTTCAGCTGTGACACTGGCATCACACTGCCTGATGCTGCCAAGTCAAAGGGACTGCAGCTTTTTTTTTTTTTTTCTTCACAGTATTCGCGTGGCAGACAAGCCTTCGCTGGCCTGTGGGGTCAGTCAGAAATCATATCATTTTCACTGTCATTGTACACAGCCTCACAGACACGTTAGATGTGTGCTAACTCACAAACACACAGATCTAAAGTTACTTTTGACTCTCTATCATCAGTTTGCTTTTCTACAGAAAAATGCGGCAAAAGTTTTCAGAGGGTCTTCTGGTTCTGTCAGTAACTTCCAAGAGATATCAGTGTTCCTGTAAAGCTCTCATTTCTTTTGTTATAAATAGAATCACAACAAAACCCTCAAATTTGTCATCAGTTTCTTTTTCTTTTTTATCAACATTTGATGTTTGCCCACAGGATCTAGCCATTGCTCTAGGGATGGCAGTGTCAGATGGTCCATCTCTTTGGTCCAGTCTAAGATATCTTTAAGTCTCTGTAAAGGAAGAGGAGAGTTTTTCTTCTAAACTCATTATACATGCTAGAAAATAGTTGCTGAAAACATTTGAAAAGACTGAGAACTATGTGGTACTGAACTGTTGTTGATCTCTGTGTTCTGGACTTTTTGGGTGACGTGCTGGAGCCGTGGTCCCCCAACACCATATAAGCCCCACAAACCAACACAAACACTGCTTCCCCCTCCATAACAGTCAGTTACGAACATACCTTACACGACTCTCCAAGTCCAGATCAGCCCAGCAATTCACTTCAGTTCCAACAACTCAAAACAGCAGATAAAAAAAGATACCATTCTGTCACTGTCCTTTGGTTCTGGTGGCTCAAACATGTCTGGACCTGTCCAATGAATCTAATCGATGGGGCGTCAGTGTTTCAGGTCGTTTTCAGGTGGTAGGGGTTGACTCTGTGACAGCAGAGCAGAAGAGCCTCACAGAATTTCAGAGCAGAGAAAAACAGTATAGTTAGCAATTTCTTTCATTACTCAAATTTGGCTCGATGGTTAATAACACATTTCTGCGGTGTAACAAACTCAGAAACAACTATTGCCAACTTCAACATATATTTCACAGCCAGTCTTGCCTCGTCCAATATACTGGCGACATTGATGTATTGCTAACATGCTAATTTAAAAAAATTATACCTGCTAAACATCATCATTGTGAGCATGTTGCCATGCTAACATTAGCACTTAGCTCAAAGCACCACCATACTTTATAGCCTCAAAGACCTGCTAGCATGGCCAGAGGCTTGTAGTCTTATTTATTAAAAATTCAGTATATCTAGCACCTTGTTTGTTGTTTGTGTGTCATTTCTCCTTGTTATTGTTCATACATAGAGTAAATTCTTTTGGCTAGTCAGGAAACTTGAATATATCACTTTCTACAGCCTGACAAACTTCAATTTCAAGTTACTGCTGTGTTTTTAGCATTTCAGCACACTCCACCAGTCACCACTCCAGACTTATTAATTAAAGGACTTAATGGATTTCAGTTTGAAGATATAAGACCCATTTTGTATTGATGCAAAGATTTTTATTTTCGCACCATCATCCCAGCCAGGTTTAAGAGCCCTTTATTGCTAAGTGGTTTAAATGTTAAAGTGAAGTGGGGAAGTGAGGAGTTCTTTTTCCCTCGGTGTAAATGAAAAGGTCTAACAGCTGAGAGCAGTCCTTTGACTCACCCCAGTGATATTTTGAGTCATTAGAGCTTCCCTTAGCTTCCCTGGGGTGTGCTGCTCAGTATAAATTCTTACAACCTAGTTTATCTGAAAAGCCATGATAGACTTTAGCAAGAGCCAGATATTCTGCATTTAAGATGCGTCAGAGGAAAGAAAGCTGTCACACCGCAGTGAGAATATAATTGAAAAAATATGTTGACAGATAAATGGATCTAATATTAGATCAGGTGTCTGAAATAAAGGTAATCTAATTTAATAAATTGGTCTGATAATGAAGGTTTTTGACCTTCCCTTATCTCTGAGCACAGGCAGATATGCCAGCTATTCAGCAACAGTATGCAAATAGATCGTGATCATTATCGGGAATGCTCTCTGAACTCAATTAGCAAGTATGATCTGCTGATAACTTTTCATTAGCATATATGCTAGGTGTCTGTGGTGCAGATCATCTGACAGAGCTCGAGTCTGTGTGCAGGAAGTTGGCTGATTTAAAACATTTTAAATGCAGCGAAGGGTATGAAGAGCAAATCATCCGTTTTCCATGCTGAAATGTAAATGTTCAGCACACCCATCAATCAGCGGTAATGGGGTGATTTTTCTGACACTGACAGTTTGATAGAGTATATTTGTCATAATATTGCCATATGTATACAGTATCAGAATGACTCTAATGTGTAGGATGTGCTATCTGGCTCTTGCACCGCTAATTAGCAAGTTAAAGGATCTCCAAGTTGTGTTTTTGTCTCCCCTAAGTAGAAAATAGGAAAAGCCCTATGGTTTCTGGATGTGATTTGAGCTGCCTTGGTTTCACTGCTGAAGTTAAGATAAAACTAGAAGAGTGCACTCAGTAGAGTGCAGATCCCCGCCAGGCAACAGATGGTGAAGCACCTACTGCAATGCCACCACAACTGCCGGATGCAACCAGCGGAGATTTGCAAATTTCCGCCAACATTAACACAACGCCCACATACGTTGACTCTGACTGAAACAAGATTTCAGATTATAAAAAAAACAGAAAGCAACAAGAGGGCAGGCTGTTTTTTAGGAATTGCACATTTCTGTGGTGTCCCCAGAAATGCTTGATGTCTTTGCTGAAGGCGTAAAGCAAACACTAAACTTGCTGGATAAGTCTGAAGTTTGATTACATTTACAGAAGCCGCTTAAATTTCCCAGTCATTAAGATTTTCCTTGTAGTTGTAATGAAGTTATAAAGAACTGGTTTGTCACTGTCTCTCCCTCTGCATCTAAGCTTCTTTATTTTCCCTCTGCAGCATAATGACCGGCCTTCGCAGATGTTGCAAGGCAGCCAAGCATCTTCCCCCTGGCATTTGGCTTTGTTAATAATGCAAGCTTAAAAGAGCAGTGGCACCACAGACTGCATAATATGCAGTTAATGGTTCACTATGCAGACAGTCTTGATTCACACTCATATTGCTGCGACTGTGCAAAGAATATTCCCTGAAATCAATATGGCGATTAATTACAGACCGTACAGTAATTACGTCTTTTTATGAATAATTCCTCTCTGACTAACTCAAATACAGACAGGGCAGAGCTTTTGTTAGGACCACAATTTTAAATTTTCATTCTTTTAAGCCCACATTAAAAAATATATATTCCAAAGTTAAGAAATTACCTCTGAATGCCTTTAATCTTGTTTGAAATGGCCTTTTTGGAGTGTCTTAGTCAGAGCCCACTGTGAGGGAGAGTATATTCTATTTTCATCCGCCTCATTAAGTTTTTCACTTTAATTAATGGCAGGATGTGCTCACAGAGGAACTGTCCTGTCTGTTCGTTAAAGCCCATTATACGTCTGAGCTCAGGCAGACTGCCGGTTTCAAATAGGCTGTTAGGTAATAGAGTTTACATTATCGTGTGAACTGCAACATGAGAGAGAGGCGCTCATAAAACATTGTTTATGGGAAGCATCTCACGTTAGCGTACAGATCAGTCGTGTAGAGAGCACCGGAGATTTCCTCTGCCTGCATCATCAACCAGTTGTTGTGCAAACCGTGAAGCAGTGCCGCTACTGGAAAGAGAGATCAAGCAGAAATGGTTGATTACTGCTACAGTTTGCCTGTTGAGTTGATATTTAGCCAGAAGCTGTGAAAGGTATTGATCTTCCTCTTTTACTCGCTGTGTGACCCAGCAGTGGGAGTTGTGTACTACCTAAGTAATGTGTGTAGAACTCACAGCTACTGGTGATTAGAAACAAGTTTAGTTGGACCCATCATATTTTTCACCAATAAACTAGCCTCTGTCTGGCTTTGTTGAATAAAAACCACAGCCTCAGCATATAATTAGGGATGTTTCATTAGCATGTCTGATGGTAGTGGATTATGATGAGTAGTGCAAATGTGTATTTTTGTCATCATGTAAACTGTGCAGAGCCCAGGATGAACAGCTGCTGCTGTTTTATTTTATTTTATTTAAGCCTTATTTAGCCCATTGAGATCTCATTTCATTATCAACCATCAGTAGGCATAGCGCACATAGTGATTTAAATCATAAGATACAAAAATGCTAAACATCAATAATACAATTGAAAGTTGTTTTTTGATTAAAAGATGATTATGGTATCACTATGACAACATCTAATTCAGTTACCAAATCTTTGAATGTGCCCAAGGAGACTGGGGCATTTAACTTCATGGTCTCTTCAAACTTATTCCAGGTTCTAGTTGCACAATACTTAAAAACTGAGGGACTTCAAGAACTAACCAGTCAAAGCCACGTAATGTGGGATGTCCGGGAGTTGGGTAGCTTTTGTAAGTGCTGAGCTCTCCTAGTGGCCAGGGACTCCTAGTCCACTGCTTGATAGAGATTACAATGGTGCGTTCCAAAATTATCACCGGTCGTAAAACCCAGCGCTGAATGATAATCGGTGTCAAGCTGTTTCAAGGTGGTAGAGGCGGCGTGCATATAGATGGTGTCAACGTAGTGAAGTACTGGAAAGAAAGCAGATTGTACGAACTGCTTTCTAATTTCGGTCGAACACAATCTAAAAAAGAACCTGGGTTAGTTTGCAAGTCAGTAGTTGTGCCTGTTGTCCAGTTAGATACATCATATAGATAAGGTACATTTTTTTAAAGGAGCAGACTGGATTATATTCCTCTGCCCAAATGCACCTTGAAGTGGAAATGGACAACTCTGATCTCTCCCCCTAGAGTTTCCAAGTGGTATTATACACAACACCGGATCATTTTCCGTTTCCATAGAGCCCAGCTTTAGGAAGAAATGTTCAACACCACTTTGGAAATAAGAGTGATGATGAAAGAAGCATGTTCACTGAAGAGGTAAATTGAAAGTAATGGTGGTAATGGTAATGGTGTGCATTGCATAGTAATAACATAAGTTTATTTAACATTAGCCTGTTGCTTTGCACAACCAAGTGACTACAGCAGGGGTTGGTTTCAGGATGAAGGGGGGTAAAACATTAATAGAAAACATTAGTCTCTAATGGAAACATCATTTTCCAGATATTTGCATATTGAAAGCACCAAGATAGGACGCCGGAAACGTGGATGGTGTCATTTTATAGCCGTTACACTGTGCAATCAACCTTTATTTCATAATGACAAAGCAAAATTTGTCTATTTCTACTTCGAAGTTGTTGTGTTGCTTGGTGCAAGAGGACTAATCAATACATTTTCAATGCTAAATAAAATATTTAAAACCCCAGTGTGCTTCTACTGTAGACAAACTTGCTTTCACAAGGAATGTTGAATTATTGGTTTTAGAAATTAAATTTATAATATTCCTTTATTTTATTTTATGTTTATTTAACAGAAGCAATGCACATTTTTGTGCACCAGGGATACAGTAGCTAAAAGGCAGTTTTAATCTGTGGTCCCATAGCAGAAGCTCCCAATGATGCACAGGTGGATAAAAGTAAAATCTTAAAAACAGTAACAGACAGTAGCTGTGAAGTAAAAACACTGCACTTCAATCAAAACACACCATTAACACTAATTACCACTACTAAAAACCAAATTATTACAAAAAACAAAAGCCACATTCAAGTTCCCAACTAGACATCATAATATCTCTGAACTACAGTAAAGTAAATTAAAATTTAATTGTACCAATGCAATCTTTAACACTGTCCAGTGTGACTGCTGTTCTGAGTATCCCTAAGCCATTTCTGCAATTGTCTTGTGTTTTTTAATATTCAAGATGCACAATGAATTTCCCCGTTTTTATGTATTTCAAAATTAAAAACTGTAAATAATGAGATCCGCATACTGAGCAGCAATATTTCCCGGCCTACAGGTGCTGTGGATGCAAACACATTTTAGCATGAGTCCAGTGTTAAGCGTATCAACTATATTGACATGTTCACAGCTGCAGAAAATTGAGTGAGGTGTGCAGAGGGGGAGCCTGTGCTTGTGCAGACAGGATGGTGGTAATAGGCTGTCTCAGTGCTTAGGAGATGGGAGGAGGGGGAGGCGGGGGGTCTTCCGCTCTGAGGCCAGAGAGCCAGAGAAATGGACTCCTAATGGCTTATCCAAAGGTGTTAAATGACAGTTAACCTTTCCAGCTAATGATTAAGGTGACTCTTAATACTGTATGTATCACACATCAGGCCCAGATAGCATTTAGTCGGCAATGGAGATAAATGTGGGACATGAATATTGTATATATTAAAAATACACCAGATCCCACAGCGTTGCCATCTCAACTGTGATGGTTATTCCTGTTCAAGGTCAGTTAGACTGGGCGGTCAGGGAAACCCCAGCCTCCGTCTCTACGGAAATGAAATGTAGACCTTCCAGTGAGCTCAGGTGACAGGGACCCTTATAGCCATGCAGCTGAAACATAAAGAGATTCATAATGATGTCTGAGTAAGCGGCTGTTCCCACAGCGAGACCGGGTTCAAATAAGGGTTTAGCTCACGCCACGATGGAGGCAGAAGGCTCTCACTGAGCTGCTGGTGCAGCAGATGTCTGCTCACCTGCCAGTGTCAGTTACATGCGCTTTACATCTTCATCCCGCTTTATGGCCTGCTCATGAAGCCCTGATGCAATCCACTTAAGTGGCATAACAATTGTCCTTGTTTCACCTTCCCATTTTTTATCGCACGTTTTATCAGATGTATCTTCATAAGCAGCTTTGAGCAACCATTTGTTGTTTATTGATTAGTACACTGAACAAAAATATAACAAAAATAACACGTTTGTTTTTGCCCCTGTTTTTCATGAGATGAAATAAAAGATCTGAGAGCGTTTTCACGCCAACCTTGTTAAGTCTGGTTGAACCGAACCCTTGAGCGGTCACCCCCTTGATACGGTGTGTTTGGGTTGCAGTGAACGGTGTACTCGAGCTCTAGTGCAGACAAAACAGCAGAACTCTGGTCCACCTTGAAGGCGTTGTCTTGGACAACTATCAAATGAACTCTGGAGTGGTTAATTTCCGTTGTGAACACTATGTAAACCAGTCACAGGAAGCGTATCCCTACATGTGTCATTTTATTGGTTAAAAGATGTTTTCTCTTCTGTTTTGTTGGTGAACTAGCAGTGCATTTTCTACCAAAACATCGACTGACAGGGGACAAACCTGGACATTCACTGTCACCTCTACAATTGTGCACACCTTGAAATAAACCAAATATATTTATTTATGTGCTCATTTATGTGCACTCGTTTCATTCCAGCTCAATGTGAGAGAGGGATCAGTCGTGTTTCTCTCTACTCGTCTGTGTGATTCGCCAGTGAATGGAACAGAACAAAAGCTCATTAAAAGTCTCTGTGTGTTCAGCCATCAGTACTTCTGTAGCTTCTAACTGAACCTCTGTGGTCTAAAGTTTAGTTTCTCTCTTGCATCACTGTTTATGCTTTCAGGTATCTTTTATTTTACTGTTTAGTGTTTGCTTTCAGTAGATAGGTGTTGTGTTAAGTCACTGCTGATTAAACCGACATTTTTGTTGAGTGTAGATGGTAAATACTCAAACCAACTGAAGCAGGGACTAAGACTGAGAAATCACAAGAACCTGAAGTGTTCTTTTAAAGTAAGCCAGGTTATTGTATATGCTGTGCTGGACATTTTTCTCCCACTCTCATGATAAGGGCTTTTTTTTTTTTTCTCCGTGGGTAATTCTTAGAGATTAGTACACACATTGTTGTATGGCTGGTTCCGCCAGGGAATGAAGTTAAATAGCGGATGGGCCTCTGACTCTGTAAGTAGCAATCATAATTCCCCTCTAAAAGCTTCATGCCACTTAAGTTATTAACATTTAATTTTGCAACATCAGAGTGGATTAACCCATCAGACAGTGTTCTCATTAAGGTCTACTCATCGCATCTCTTTTCGGGAGTGCCTCCAGCCCTTCTGCACCTCAGTCTGTCTCAGAAAGACTCAACCTGCATTTCACCTCTGCTAGAAGCACAGATTTTTACAAGGGCAAAGACTTATTCTTTGTGAAAGTACAAACCACTCATGTTTTTCATCTTGTCTGGCTACAGCCTTAACCAAATACAGCTCAGTTTATTTAGAGTGTGTATGGGTGTGCAGTATGCTTTTTTGTAAGTTCGCCACCTAAACTAAGTAGTTTTTTTTTGCAGAGCTATACATAAGAAAAACATTTCTATTTGTGTATGTATTTTTGTTCAGAGCACAGTGTTCCACAGTGTTAAAGAATGATATCAGTTCATAGTCAGCTCCCTCCAGCAACTGGAACCATGAAAAGATCCACAATAAACAAGACTTCAACAACTTGATGAAAGAAAGAATGCATGAATGTGGTAATAAAATTTTAATTTAAAGGCCCAGTATGTAAGATCGACAGAGATCTGTTTGCAGAATATGGCAGAAATTGTACATGATATCCGTAAGTTTGTTTTCATCAGAGCATAATCACATGAAGATAAGAATACTTGTGTGTTTGTGTTTTCGTTGCCGTTGCCATTTATATTTACAGAGGGTGGGGGGTCCTCCTCCACAGAGGCTGCCATGTTGCACTGCCATGTCTCTACAGTAGCCCAGAATGAACAAACCAAACACTGACTCTAGACAGGGACTTTTGCGCTTGTGGCTCAGCCTTCCACTAACTTGAATGGGGATAATTGTACAGCTTTCTTTTACTTTCCAAATGTTACCGAATGGATCAAATCCTTTTGAAACGAGTCAGGGGTTGTGATGCTCAAAAAAATGCATTTGTCTTTTTACAGACGCGCCTTTCACAATTAAAGCTTATGGGAAAGTCTTTCTTGGCAGGAGTGCATCTCGTGACATTGTCATTACACAGTTTGGCCAGTTGGCTTCAAAGCCCCGCACACTTCCTGGGGCCTGGCTTGGAAGGGGAGGTGTTTGCGTTCAGTTACAGCTAGATACAACTAAATTTTGCACACTGATCCTTTAAGTCTTTCAATGATTTTGATTGAAGTTGCCTTTTTTAGTATTTTCACCGTTGTCAGGAAAGTTTATTCTTTGCCTTATCACCTCTGTAAGTTTAATAAACATATCGTGTACATTTGAGTGTTGGATTGGAACAAAAGTATGAAGGTCAATGGATAGTGTGTGCAGCGTTTTATGTATCTTACAGTGTTTGTGTTTACCTGCCTGGGGACTGCAGATGGAAAGTAGCTGTCAGGTTCAAATGGTACACAGCGTCTCTTCTCTTTAATTGAGATTAATGTTCTTTTCAATGGGTCCCTAAGAAATAAATTTCATAAGATAAAATACATATAAAAACATGACCAAAATTTTAAAAAAGCATAACCTGAACTTCTCTTCAGTCAGCATTTGTATCCTGTAGCTTTTATAGTGTCTATATATGAGGTAGCAACAATAATGCATAATGCTTTGATCCATTAAGTAGCGTAGATATAAGTAAAATTAAACTTTAACTGTTTTATTTACACTTGCTGCATTTGTGGGCATTTCCTCTGCTGGTTGTTGCATGGTGTTTTATTGTCATTTTAATGTACACATATTTTTGTTTGCATGGGATGTGAATATGAATATCTGCAGGCAACTTAATCAACAAGGAAAGTGGTTTCAGTGAGAAATGCACATACTGTAGTTGTCTGACTGTGACCTTTATGCCCATGTAAATAGAAAGTATAGAATGTAATTAGCTTAATTTCATCAGTAAGGAAACTAGATCCAAACACTTTCCTCTTATCTTTCCAGAGTGTTCCTACGGGCCATAAGTCAGTATGCAGCCGTGCTGAACAAGAAATTTCTGGACCAAACCAACTTTGAGCTACAGGTAAGAGCTGAAAGCCTTTTTTTTTTTTTCCTTTTTTAGACAATCTTGATAACAGCCCCCCTTCCACCTTCTTTCAGTCGAAGCAACACTGAATTTTGATTTTAAGTCCTATTAACAGCAGTTTTGATGAAGATCTGAATGGCATTTTTTAAGTCATCGCTTTGCTGCAATTTCACAGAGGCTGTTGTTAATGTGCAGCATTGTTGGATATTCTGAAAAGGGGGGGAAAAAAAGAGATCACTGAAGGCAGTAGACATAAAAATTGTGGAAGGAACATCAATTACTGTGTAATGGCCGGCAATTTGATGTGTATTTCAGAATATTTTAACCTGCCTCCCCTTCCCTCTAGAATGGAGCAACTTTTCAGGTTGCTTTGTAACTGCCTGACATATGGAAGAATGTTAATGTTGTCAACAGCTGAATTGCTCTGGGCTTTTAAAGCCTTTATGGATTGATTATTTTAACAGCGTTTCAGTGTGACTTACAGCACTTGGAGCTCCCTTTATGGTGTATGAATAAAATGTTCTTATAGCCCTTGTTTTAAACTACAGCTCAGAGGTGTAAAGATAATTTATCTGAATAGAATCACATAGTCTTATACAGCCATTTTTACAGTCGTAGCTTAAATAGTTAGGTATTTTGTAGGGCTGATAGTCAAAGAGTTGGATCATTAGTTGGAGTCAACTGTGAGTCTTCCAGTCGAGCATTTGCTTTTTTCCTTTGTCATTCAGTGTGTATTACACAAACAGATAGCTTAAAAAACATGTACATGGACAATAATTTATTACAGTTAGGAATTATGAAAGAGGGGAATCATACATATATATTTTTTATATTTGCTGGAGCATTTATTTTTTTAAAAATGACAACATGAGTTGGTGGATAACTGATGAGAAAAGGTGAAAGGAGTGGTCGGTAAACAAGTTTCAGCTCTTGTTTTTTAGCTGCATCATTGTATGCAAAGCAATGCAACAGCATAACAGACTGTAAACTTTACAAACCGAGGCTCTAAATCACCATAAACCAAGAAACTAATATAATAAAGAGCACAGGTGACGCTTACTTGTTTGCTTGTGCTTGTTTTTTGCCACTGAGAGGCTCAGAATGTTATTATGCATGTCTGAGAACATTATGCTACAGTGCGAGACCTTTCTTCATTCACGCTCGACAGAAACTAAATCAAACTCACCAAAAATGCGTCGGTTTGGTTGAAATAAATCCTTAATTCAGGTGATGCCAGATGCTGCCATCAGCAGCCGGGGAGAGATGCTCCGAAGGTCTGCCAGTTTTACAACTGAACTATACGAGGAAACACACTTTAACTTTTACTGGATGACAACAAATACCTACACTGCCTCCACTGAAAAAGGGTTCACCCGGGTGTTGTGTTTACATTACTGCCAGTTGAAGCTGGAGATGATAAATACCTGTGTCTACTGTGGAGTAATTCGACCTCTGTTCGCATTGAAGAAAAAAGATGTTAACGGTTGCTAGTGGGTCTTTCGTCCAGTGTAAAAGGGGCTTAAGGGACAACTCTAGTGTTTTGGCTTGTGTAAGTTCTCATTAGAAGGTAATAAGTCTGTATGCTGAGGCTGATTTCCACTGTATGCATGGACTATTTGCACAGCAGTGAAAAATGACAACAACAGCACTCGTTTTAGCTGCTGTCGTCGTCTGATTGAGAGTGCGCTCTGGAGGCCAGTGGGCTAAATCACCAACCTCTCCCTCCGTTGGGACAGCTTCCCGACACACCAAGTATACCCATCTCATCTAAACCCTTTGATTTAATGAAACTGTAAAGCTTTCCAGCCCACAGTGTGGTGGTGTGCTACTGAATGATATTGTTGTAAAACTGTTTTTGACCGTGAGTTAAATGCCCTTTTTATTCTTTTTACAACACGCTCTCTCCGTCCGTCCCTCAGCTGTGGAACAACTACTTTCACCTGGCCGTGGCCTTCCTCACCCAGGAGTCTCTGCAGCTGGAGAACTTCTCCAGCGACAAAAGAGCCAAGATCTTCCACAAGTGAGTACAGGCGCTCTCTCGCAATCCACAGGACATTGTCATTGCACACCAACACAGCCCGAGCTCCCTCCTCAGCATGAGCAGGCTTTATATAATTCATCACACGGAGGCTCACTGGGATATCGTGCACCCCATGGCTCCAATGGAGGCTTCACTAGTTGTGCACCCTTCTGAACAAAGCAGAACAGCCTCATAGTAACTCCAGGGGTATTTGAGAGCCCATCTCAGACTCAAATCCCAGGTTTCAGACAAAGTTAGGAATCCCCTCTTGGAATGAAGGTACAGTTTCTTTGGTTTCTCCTCAAAGCATCTCCATCTCTCCCTTTCCTGAACAGAGAAAGGGGTGAAATTTTGATATAAACGCCGAGTTCCTACAGAAAATGGCTGAAGATTTAAGTCTGCTATTTGTATTGATATTCATTGCTTCTGAAAATCCATCCTAAGTTTCCCGATCAGCCACTGCCTTGATCTACTAAAAGCTGTTCATGTACGTTAGTATTGTTCTTGTAGAGTCTGGTAATGCAGCTAAACGTGTAAATGCTTTCTGGGCAGATGTGGAGCATGTTTACTCTCATCTTCATTTGGAGGAGCTTTTGTCACTAAAGCATACATCACACTGGCTCATGCTTGACAGCGAGACTCCTCGTTGGTCAGTGCTTTATTATCAGTCCAGAAAAACTCCCACACAAACAGCCAAACACAGTAAACAAGACGTTCCCAGCCACCCCCACCCTGCCGCCTTTCTCTACGTGTCAGCATTCCCCAAAAGAAACCGCTTTTTGCTTCTCACACATACAAGAACTGCCATTCCTTGGGTAAACACAGAAAAGGGCAGGTCTGTGCTTTTCTATTTCCATGCTGTTTATTTGACATTCCCAAATATGTCATTCAAAATGCAACCAGGTAGCTTCCAGAGCAGGCGAAGGGGATATTATACATGGGTTGTCAGTTTTCCCTTTCACCCACTCTTTCTACCTCAACCCGCCCACTCTCCTTCTCTGCCTCTGTGTCTGCCTCCCTCCACCTACAGCTCACCTTCTCTCTTTTACCTCCTTCTCTCTGCATCCCGTTTCCCTGTGTGCTGGCGCATGAACTGTCAGTGCTGCCTGCAATACCAATTATTGCGCCTTGCTTGCGAGCAGAGAACAGAGGGGTGAAATCAAAGATGTGTAGAGCACGACTCTTTAATGCTCTGCAGCGGCTTCTCTCCTGCGTTGCACACGTCACCCACTGCTGTTTGGGAAGTTCTGGTCCATTACTGGTGTCTGGCGTCCTCATTTCCTCCTAACATGTATTCACAGACATGTACTGCATGGCCTGAATAGGAGGATAAATGCATTTCAGTGTGTAGGCATGACTCAGCAACAACTCTGACGAATGCAGTGTTATCATAACCGACTAAATAAAAATTTAGATGAACAGTAACTTTCCTTAAACTGGGGCTCTGGCCAGGAAAATGCAGCCACATGAGGACTGCATAATGAGACGCCATGAATAAGAGTTGCAAGAGTTTTTGACAACAATTTTTTTTTCGCAGTAAAAGCTATGTGAAGGGTTTCTGTCCACTGAAAGACTAGAAGGCTTTTAATTTGAAATGGATGCAGGAATTGTGAAATTTGATAAATGCAATGTTATTATAACTAACAAAATTAAGATCAAAATTTCTACAAACTATAATTTTCCCTAAACCATTCATGTAGAGGGGGTCTGGCCAGGAAAAAGCAGCCACACATACTAGGACTGCACTTGCACTACTTGCTGACTTCCCCTTGGCGCTTGCCCTCGGGGGAATCCCCGCCACCATCATCATAAGTGCTGTTCTGTTTGTCTGAAGCACTGAAGTGAACTTGGTGAAATCGACCCTCGGAGGGCTGAGTGAGTGAGTCAACAAGGATGATCACTCCAGAGGTGTGTGTGACCCACAACGCGTTGCAGTCATGCATTTACTGCAAAAAAAAAAAGAGAAAATATTTATTTACTTACAAGGGACAAGGCATAGACAGACTAGTCAGTAAATTACCATGAAGACACTGCATGACTCTTAAATCTAATCTTCTTCTTTCCGCTTTCTTGTTACTTCTCGTCTCTTTTTAAATTTTCCAGAGCATCTTGCAATGACAGTTACATCAATTCTTAGAAAATCAAACTGGTTTAAACTAGCACACCAGACTGACAAAAGCAAAAGCCTACCAAACTCTAAAGCAGACACATGGAGAGCTAGATAAATGAGCATACAGCAATGTCATTGTCATAATCTGTGCATATGATTGATGAGTAGAGGGAGTGTCATATTGTCAGATTTTGTGAATATCTCCCACTTCCTTCTTGCTTCAGGCTTTGATCACATCTCATCCATTTGTATAGGTCACCGCTTGTCAATCACTTGTTTTGTTTGCTTGTTTTTCTCTTGCTGCATCCTCCATTTTTTTCATCCATCTTTTCTTATTTTTTTCCATCACCTCATGCCTCCACGTCCATCTCCTCATTTCTCCTCTCAGCGTTGGTCTTTGGCCCCTGACCCAGTTGCATTACACAGCACAAGCTGCTGAAAGCCCCCAATCCACTCGCTGCTCATTGCTGTCCCTCTGTAGACATGTTATTCTTGGTTAACCTCTCTGAGAGCTTTCCGCCCCTGTAGCTGACAGGTATGTGTTGTAGGTCCTGACAGCCGACAGTCATAGCTGCCTGTCTGGCTGCCTGCGGGAGTGTGACAGAAAGGCACCCTGCATCTGTCTAAGCTCAGATGAGTACATGATGCCTCCTGAGCAGTCATCAGCACGTCCATATGTAGAGACACATGCTTCCATCAGCACATAAGCATGCTATGAGTGTGATCATGCACAAAGATATGTGCAGGAATTAATTATAAAACACACGCTGCACATTAAAGTGTGGATGAGAGGGAAAAACAGTAGAAAATGTAATGCATAATGCATTACAAATTCTCTTTTTTTGCATGCTGCTCTACTGTAATTTATAGAGGCAGGCATCTATTTATATTTTATCATCTTGCCAATACTCTGCCTAAAGATCAATCCTTGGGCTTTGCAACATTCCTTCATTTTACAGCTAAATATGGTAAAAGGTTTTGACCTGGCCAACCTGCAAAGAGGTGACGCAGCTTCTTTGTTAAGGATTCTTTCAGCGCTCTTCTCCCCTCCGTCAAATTACATTAGTGTGTCTTTGTACAATATTGGCAATGCAGTCAATTAGGTTTCAGGATTCCGTCAGGGCTTCAGGGTGCTCTGAAATGCCACAGCGCGGTAAAGAGGCTCTGAATGGATATTAATTAGAGGTCAGGAGAGGTGTCACACTCAGACCTCAAACTCTCATCCTTTTACTACTCTGCAATGTCATGCCAAGGTGTCGTGCCATCATTGTGTGTGAGGAAGAGGAGACAGAGGTGCCACTGTGCCTCCATCAGTCACTCAGTGTGATAGTCTGATGTCAGACAGGCCTCATTCTTGGCAGGGGAAACAATGCAGTCGCCTGCAGCGCCACCAGCTGGAGGACGGGAAAAGTTATTAATGACTCTGATAATACTTTAAAATACCTTTCAAATCACCTCAAAGTGGTGTCAGATATTTGATTTATAGATAAGCCAATACTTTCCTCACTCAGTTTTGTCCTGCTTGACCTAAAAGAGCAGTTTGTGATATCATCTCTGCTTCTTTGTGTTTACATTAAAACAAAATGTTAATTCAAAAATACACTGATCAGCCACAACATTAAAACTGAATAACATTGATCATCTTGTTACAATGGCACCTGTCAAGGACTGGGATATGTTAGTCAGCAATTGATGTGAAGGAAGCAGTACAAATGAGGCAAGCATAAGGATCAGAGCGACTTTTACAAGGGTCAAATTGTGATGGCTAGACAACCGGGTCAGAGCATTTCCAAAATGGCAGGTCTTATGGGGTGTTCTCGGTTTGCAGGGGTTAGTAAATACCAAAAGTGGTCCAGGACAACCAGGGCCCTTTTCTAACAAATCAGTCTACGAACCAGCCTGCATTTCCACCAGTTTCCAGTAGACAATTGTAATCAAGTACATCATCAACAGAATGACAGTGCACAACAACCTGTAGAATATTACACACCCACTTTGGTTCCCAAGGAAAAATCTGCTATTTTTTCATTCCAGCTGGGAACTTTTCATGTTCCAAACCAGTTTATTTTTGGTGGAAATGCTCAGAACAGTTCAAAACTAGGTGCTTGAACTGGAATGTGGCCAGTTCCGTGTTGTTTGAAAAGGCCTGCCAGTGAACCGGTGTCGGGGTCATGGGTGCACAGGGCTCATTGATGTAAGTGGCAAGCGAAGGCCAGATTGGTCCACAATAATAGCTGAAAAAATAAACGGCTGGCTGTCTGCCTGTGGCGCTGCAGACCAGTCAGAGGGCCCATGCTGACTACAGGGGGCATTCGAGCATCACGACTGGACCATGGAGCGATGGAAGAAGGTAACCTGGTGTTGAGTTGACGTCCAAATTCCCCAGATCTTGCTCCGATGGAGCATGTGTGGGATGTGCTGGAACAACAAGTCCGATCCATGGAAGCCCCGCCTCACAACTTAAAGAAGGATTTGTTGCTCATGTCTTGGTGACAGATACCACAGGACACATTCAGAGGTCTGCTTCGGCAGGTCAGAGCTGTTTTGTTCTGTTTTGGTGGCCTCTTATTCCTGCAGCACTGTTTGTCATGCCTTGGATTTACCATACTGTGGTATTGATGCACACCTTAACCAACTGGATGTTGGAATGAAAGAAATCAGCAATACATCTATGCAATTATACATATTTGCGCACTCACTTTCTCTAAATACAGAATACTCTAGAGTCACGTAAAAAGCAATTTATTGTTTAATTTCAAACCAATTAGCTAGCTTTACACAAGGTTAATAAGGTTGTTTCAACCAAATAAAAACAACCATTTTTCCAAATTACCCAGCAGTCTACAGTGATCTGTGATTTTAGGCAAGGCAATTTTTGACATTCTAATTTCAGTCAGTGCTTAAACAGTGGGTAACACAGCAATTATTATGGATTTACTGTATCTTTCAAGTGTACAAAACTTCTTTCTCTTTTAGCTGATTGGTTCAGCTGCACAGCCTCATGGCTTAGTTTGAGGGCACAGACTGTGAGGGTTTGGCACCGCTTCAAAAACAGAACCACAATATTGCAGTTCAGTGCAGTTATTCCCCACGGTGAGCCGGCATTGAAAATACATCTGACTGCTGCTCAGCATGCAATGGTGCGGTTAAAGCGTACCATATCAGGCCGGTGGAAAAAAGGGTAAAAACGGTCAGAAGCAGCTCTCTCGGGACTGTTATCTTCATCGTGTCCTCTATATTCTTAATCTCAAAAACAATTTCAGGCTTGAACTTGCTCTTTTTTCTTATCACTTGTCCAATCGGTTTTCTAAGAACTGAATTCATTTCTTTTGTTTCATGTGATCAGTTTCGCAGAAGCGGCCTCACTTTCTCCCTCTCTGACCACCGTTTCCACTCACGTTAGTCCCTCCATCATTCACTGTCTGTCTTTCCACTTCACTATTTGTCCTCTCTGTGACCTGGGCCTGTGTGGCAGGCAGGGAGATGGGCTCCAAGCTGCTGTGGAGATTGGTTCATGACCTAGACATGGCAGAGCTGATCAGCTTAGAAGCCCTCATTCGCAACAGCCAGACAAAAAGTGATCCTCCCAGCTTCTTTTTGCAAATCTTTGTTTCACACAAGGGCCCTCAACCGACAACGTCGAGCTCAAACTACTAGTACCAACAAAGACTGTCTGATCAAACTCTTTGCCTCGTGCCTTCTATCCTCTTTGTGTTTGAATGCACACAGAGCTGAAGACAGACCATAGCTGTTAACCAGCCGACTTTGTGTATAGCTCATTAGCGTGTGTTTGTATTCCAAAGAACATCACGAAAAGACAAAACAAACTATCTCACCAGGGTCACAGAGCTGTGAATCTGTTTAAACAGTCTCATTAAATGCATGTGTAATGGGTGTCATTCAGGCATAGATGAGAGAGACTTGAGGAACTTCTTTCCACCTTTTATTCAGCTCTCTGAAGGAAGACAACAGGAAACACATATTGCATATTGTCTTTTATTAGAAATATTTTCAGCCATATTTTTATCTGTTTGTTTGCTTGTTTCGAATATGATGCATGCATACTATATGTACATTGTTTGCTTACTATAATATACTGTTTATACATAGATTTTTATGTGTATACCATTAGTATTTCTATAGATATGATTGTGGATAATGAAAGAAATCACTTGCATATTATCTACATAATTATCTACAAATCCCAATTCCAAAAAAAAGTTGGGGCACTGTGGAAAACAAATAAATACAAAATGCAAAATGCGACAAGTTGCGACTCTACCATGCAAAGTGAAAGCCATGTATCAACAGCATCCGAAACGCCACTGACTTCTCAGGGCCCAGACACATTCTGCACTTCTTACAACAGCGAGGTGTTGTAGTTAAAGTGTTTGTATACTAGTCTGGCCTCCCTGCAGTCCAAACCTGTCTCCTGTTGAAAATGCATGGAGCATTATGAAGCGCAAAATATGGCAACAGAGACCACTGACTGCTGAGCAGCTCAAGTCTTGTGTTAAGCAAGAATGGGAACATGAGCAATTAGTGTCCACAGTTCCCAAATGCTTACTGAGTGTCTTTAAAAGAAAAGGTGATGTAACACAGTGGTAAAGATGCCCCTGTCCCAACTTTTTTTTGCAGTGTGTTTCAGGCGTCAAATTGAGAATGAGTGTATTTTTTACTGAATTGTATCAGTTTGAACTTGTCTTTGTACTGAAGTAAGTTCTGTTTTTATTATGTTTTACACAGTGTTCCAACCTTTTTTGGAATTGGGTTTGTAATTCCTGTGCTGTTGATTTATGTGTTAAGTGATTCCTGAGTAACAAGAGGATGGGATTGGGAGAAATGGATAAGTTGTACTATCAGTTTTGCAAATGTTTTCTTTCTGCTGTTGTGTCTTTTTATGTGTTTTTATCTTTGCACACTGACTTGGTTCATCATGTCAGGGGTTAAAGGGTGAGACTGGAGTGGGTTGGTAGGAGGAAAAACAAGGGAAAGGAGGGGAGGTCAAAAATAAATAATACAATATGCCATACAATATAAAGAATAAATAATTGAACACAAAAAAATATTTCACATTGTCTTTAGCTCGGCCACTGCACATATATGGACCTTTATCAAAGTAAAGCAACACTCAGAGACGCTATGAAATCTATTTTTTAAATCGACTGTGACGCCCAGAATTGTTTTGTCTTGCATTACGCTTCCTTTTGCTGTATCTGCTGTGTTGCAGATGTCCACTGGAAACTTCCATGAAGCAGCCTGTTTTCCAGCATCCATATTTTGTGTTTAGTTCACTTTTCCTTAAGTTTTGGGCTCATTCTCTAATCCTATGCCTCGCTTTGACTGAAAAAGCCATATTATAAGCAACAGCATTGACACTGATGTTAGCTTGCAGCTGCAGCACAGCTGAAACATGACACAGCCATTCATACATACAGTGTGCGACATTACACCAGGCAGTCAGCGAGCAATAATTTGTATTTGCATTGCATTCACTGAGTTAACACATGAGCCTAAATCAATTAAGCCCTAAGTCATTTTATCTTCTGTGCCGTGATTTGACTATAGCTTGTGTAACATTTGCTCCTGTTTGTGTTTCAGGTACCAGGACATGAGAAGACAAATTGGCTTTGAAATCAGGGATATGTGGTACAATCTAGGTAATTTAACCAACTCCTTTTGTCAATATTGTTCATTTTGTCCTGAATGAATTCACTGATGATCAATCATACAAACTCTGCAATAGAAGGCGAGCAAATTGACACGTATTACAAGTGTTGTTTTCTCAATCTGTGTTTATGATTATGTTCCAATGAAGTACATTCACACTCATTACAAGTCAGATCGGGAAGAACGGCAGCTAAATATAGTTGATCATGTGTTAATTAACTTTATGTTTTGCGATGAGAGACTCAACAAAGCCTCAGTGGAAAGAGAATGCGGTACAGGGATTGTGGTCTTAGATTTGGGCACCTGTGCAGTCTTCTCAGTGTGATCTACACCATCTGATCCCTTAATTAAAGCTTTCCAGCAGATTAGATGGACGCATTCACTGCTTTTTTAATGAGCCCCTTGCTATTTTTTACCTGAGGTGTAAGGTCTGAAGTTATTTACCACTTGGTTGTCATGGAGAATTCTGATGAGAGGAGACTTTTTTTTTTCTAGCAACAGCTCCTTTTAAAGCTGCAGCACATTAAGGACTACTTGTGTCCTGTTAGGATCAGCATATTCTACGTGTTTTGTTCAGGTGAGATGTGTAGTACACTGTGCATTTATAATAAATACATGTTCTTTTTTCCCTCTCTTAAGGGCCCCACAAGATCAAATTCATTCCAGAGATGGTGGGTCCTATCCTGGAGATGACGCTAGTTCCTGAGATCGAGTTGCGAAAGGCCACCATCGCCATCTTCTTCGACATGATGCAGTGCGAGTCCCACTTCACGTGCAGCTTCCAGCGGGTGCGTCCTCCAAGACACGACAAAACAAACTGACTGTGACAAACTTACGAAGAGTAGCGGAGTGTTGGTGAGGGGGAGTGAACGGCACAGCAGAGGCGTAGTCCGTCTGAGGGGAAAAAGTTTCGTAGCCACAAGCTTAGTTGTAATTCTGCAAATCTCATTTTGTTGTGCTGCGATTATCAACAGCCACGGTAAGTGGAACTTAATGTTCTGCCCTGTTACAGTGCAAAATTAAGCCTTTCTGCATGAGGAAATCCGTTTGGCTACAGCTGTTCTGCCTTAAGATGTCTCAGGCAGTTTTCAGCTTTGTGATGTTTATGCGGGCTCCCAAAGTATGTGACGCTTATTCTACTTGTATCAAATTGTAAAGCGACACAAAGGCTTCCAAATGTCTGTGCTGGCCCTTGTAGTCCTGTGAAGACAGCAGCATCCCTCTCTCCAGGGAAAGGAGTGCTGCTAATTAAGTCAATGTGTCACTCAGGAGCTGGCTCATTGGAGGTGAATGCCACTGTCTTATTCTTTCCCTTTAGTGGAATGTGATCAATTTCACTTTGGCCTGACCTCTTTTAATGCTGTAAGCCGGTAATATTCCTTTTACTGGGTCTGTCTCTGGCTCCATGTGTGTTGTAAATCCTTGGCTTAACAGCAACAGCAGCTTTTTTTTATATCTGTTCTTACTTGCTGCATTTTCCTCTCCTGTTCTGTGTTTGTGCCTAGACAACAAACGAGCAAATCAAGAAGTCTGTGAAAATTGGTTTCGCTCAGCACAACAAAGCCCTTTTTAGCTGTGACCACCAGCAGCTCTCTAGGTTGTTCTGTCAGTGGGTCAAGTCGGTCCGCAAACAATTCCCCTTCCTTTGACGGTCACAGTTTTCACCCCAGGGGGCTGAAGCTTGGCATGGAGGTCAAGGTGTGAGAGAGTGAAAGTGTGTGTTCATGCCATTAACATATATAAAGATATACAACATGACAGCTCCCCAGATGTGAAGCCAAAACATCTTGATCACCCCCTGGTGACTGGCTGCAGTATTGGCCATAAACCCTGTTCAATCTTGGTAGACAGGACATCAACAAAAGTAAAGAATAAAAGTACACGTCAGATAATTTTTCTCAAACTTTGTTTCTGTTATTTTAGGTAGTTCTTTTCACACTTATATATGCTCAAGTAGACCCTGTAGGGTGGAACCTCAATACGACAGCTCCAACCCTGATCACCACTGTGCAGACTCCTAATGACATCACCAGCCTAAGACACCAGAATTCATATCTAGTATGTTTTGGCTTCATTTTTGTACGTTTAAAGGAAATGGAGAGACGTCATCCACTTTTATTGACAGTCTTCATGCCAGTTGACCCTTCCTAAGTCCCTCCCCTTTTCGCTCTGTGTTCCAGTAACAGTTGAGCATACTTGGTTCCCGTAAAAGTGATATATAGGGTCACATTTTAAGAAATACTAACTTTTTAAGTGTTGGCAAAACTCTAATTAACTAGTTAGCTAATGATTGATGTAGCTAGCTAGTTGGCTAGTGTTTTTGCTAACATTAGCTAGGTAACATGTTTTAACCATATTCAAAATTTGGTTTTCTTTTCAACATAGACGAGCCTTGCACGTAACATATGTAAGTACAGGAAAGGAGAAAACTGACTGAGGTACCAAGGTGACGTGGAAAAGGGAGTAGCCTGTTGCAAAAAGATGCATAGCTTTCAAGTGGATTCATAAATTTACACAAGATTTCGAGGACAGGTTGGACATGGGCCAAAGGGCGTCTGAGAATCTGTTCAGGCCATTTGGCAAGAAGGGGGTGTGGATATGGCCTATAACAAAAAGGCACACTCCCTCAGTATGACCAGTTTTTGTAGAAAGACTCAGACATACATATACATAAAACTACAACTTCAATAAGGTTGAAATTTGTCACAGAGGTTGTGTGCATGTGAATGCATGAAAGTGTGAATGCTTGCATGCATGGTTGCAGCCATTGCACATTTACATATGTTTTTATAGAGCTGCTGCGTACAAATATCAGAGAAATAAGGTCCATGCGTCACTGTCAGAATGTACGGCAGCAGCAGAGAAAATATAAAGGAAATGTGTCTCATGATGCAGCCTTGTTCTTTGTTCTAACCAAATTTATACACGCAGAGAAGAGCTTTAATAATAAACAGATGATACCAGCTCACAACCAGCTGGGCTGCTGCAAGAGAGGGACGATTAAAGTAGAAGCACAGATCCCCTCAGCCACCGAGCCTCGATGCAGAGAGGGAGCGAGAGTGAGACAGGGAGATGGCGTTAATGAATTGAAAAATTAGCTACACTGATTATTTACGCCTGCTCTGTCTAATTGCAGTTTGAGAACGAGATCATCACCAAGCTGGATCACGAGGTGGAGGGGGGCCGCGGAGACGAGCAGTACAAAGTTCTCTTTCAGAAAATGTAAGTGCTGATTAATGGGCAGGATTACGCCTGAGCCTCTCACACAAGTTAGATAATGCTAATTGCAACATAGCACTCCTCAAAATAATCACAGTGTGCTGATGATCACACGACTTCTCATCACAGCTTGCCTCTGTGATATTTGCTTTCAGCACAGTTGGATGCTAACTCTGGCTTATTGGGTAAAAAAAGAACATTTCCGCAAATCCTTGGTGGCAAAAGTTTGACATTTTAAACTGTAGAAAAACCTCTTATACACGCTTCACGTTTGTTTTCCTCTCTGCCCCTGGTTTCTCTTCTCTCCGCCTCCACAACCAACACACACCAGTCTACTGGAGCACTGCAGGAAGCACAAGTACTTAGCCAAGTCAGGTGAGAACTTCGTCACTCTGGTGGTCCGTCTGCTGGAGAGGTTGCTGGACTACAGGACCATCATGCACGACGAGAACAAGGAGAATCGCATGAGCTGCACCGTCAACGTGCTAGTAAGATGGTTTCCTTTTCCTCAGTTCCTGAATGCACACATGAGCCTAGACGGCAACCCTAGATCTGTGAAATGCACACTAGATTCAGCACAGCCTTTATGAACTTAGGTGATGTAAGCTAAAGTGCCAGAAAGTGGAGCCAGACAGACAGATCAGTCGGCCAATATAATTGGCCCAATATTGGCTGAGCACAGCTAAATCAATCTAAAGTATATCAGTTGTCCAATATTTTTTTTACAGAACATAATGCATATTTTATTTTATAGGCAGTGTTTTATTTATAGTTAATATTTTTTCTTAGTTTAGGTTGTTATATTTGTGTTTTTTTTAATTCATAGTTAATTATAGTTATTAAAAGCATACTATGCAGGATTTAAAAAAAAAAACTATGCATAGACTCATATAAAAATGTACTTCTCAGTCATCACTTACAACCCACCAGAAGTGTGTGGTGGTGCCTGCATCCACAGAGACCCCACCTTCTGCCCGTACCTTGTTATATTCTCATTATTCTACTGTGCGCTGGAAGCTCTACCAACCCAAAATGTTGGTGTGGGAGTGAGACTCAACAATCAACTATCTTTCTTGTGCATTTAAAAAGCAACTGACAAATCCTGCTTGTTTTGCCTTCAGAATCACCAATGAAACTTTACTGTTTCAGTCATTTTGGATTTTATATATGTAAATACATAATATCAGCTGATGTGTCAATATTCATTTTTTTCTGTAATGTCAGTATCTGCCTCAAAAACACAATATCTGTGTAAGGAGAGGACCATGGTGGTTGAATGGGTCAAACAGGAATTTTCACCCAGGAGACCAGAGTTTACATTCAGTATGAAACCAGTCATCTTTGACTGTTTTGTTTTAGACTTAGTTGGCTTATTATTTTCCTTTTTTTTTTAAGTTTTCACTTGCAGTTTGGTTAGCTTTAGGCAACAAAACTACATGGTCAGGTTCAGAAAAAGATAGTGGTTCGGGTTAAAATAATAAGTCAGTGTTAACTCTGGGTTTCACATGGGACACGAACAGGAGCTTACTAGCAGAAAGCCCTGAAGGCAAATTCTACCAGGTGCGAGCTGCTTCAAAGTCTGAAAAGACTACACACATAAATCTTGCAAGAGTTTCACAAATCTAGGGTTACCATCTAGATACAAACCCATTAAAGATGTCACATGGAGTCCACTGAATGAATGACGTGTGGGAATGTATATTAAAGTGCTGTTGTACTGACTATCTCCAGTGTGTAGATGTTATTGCGGTGGAGTTAACCTTCAGGTGTCCGGACGGATTCATAAAACAGCCTCAAGACTGTATTCAGCTCTGTCTACTTAACAGACTGAATATCGATTTTTATATTTTTGAAACTCACAACCGTTGTTTGTGGTCTAAAGGCAAACAAACCAGCCACAGGATTTTCTGTAAGCCATGTGTATATTAATGCAAATTATTTCTTAAGCGTAGTAACATGTATGCATTTTAGCGTGGGTATTTTTCCTGATTAATAGGTCAGTAGGTAAAACTGCTGTTCTTGTATTCCGCTCTATGTAATATGTCAGATTAAAGTGTGAGACCACAGTCCAACAATAACAAGCCCTGAATCATTACTGTACAAGGCGCCTCCTTTTCATCTTGCCTCTATAGCCTCTGTCTGTTAGTCATTGTGACGTTTATGTAACGGTTATTAGAGGAGCTGTGAGGAGGAATGATTCATGTACTTAAAAGTCCCAGTGCTGTTATACTGTTATACTATATCAGCTCTTATTCAATATCTATCTCCAATAAAATCACTCGGTGGAAAGTAACTGTCGTTTAAATAGTTAAACATTACATGGTTCACTGGTTAATGTTGTGAGTAAAGTGACCAAAATGATATGTGACTACCCACAGACAAGAAACAATAACAGCCACCTCCACATGTCACAGCGTGTTAAGATGTTCTCACCGAGTGTCTCACCTGAAACACCTC
Source organism: Lutjanus erythropterus (assembly GCF_056507025.1). Taxonomy (NCBI): domain Eukaryota; kingdom Metazoa; phylum Chordata; class Actinopteri; order Lutjaniformes; family Lutjanidae; genus Lutjanus; species Lutjanus erythropterus. The sequence continues at coordinate 21,338,634 of NC_139333.1, forward strand.
TCCTCTGTGATGTGACATTTCATCTGCGTGCACCAAAATGTCATTTTTTGCCTCACGTGACGGCCGGCATCGAGCTCCGGGCCCCTGGCCTATATTCAGCATTTATCTGAGTCATGTTCTGTCGGGGTTCTGCCAGGTTGTGTAAAAATGTAAGTTTTCAGTTTTAGCCAGGAAGGCAGCGTGACCGCCCTACCGCTGTGATTCTGATGTCAGCCAACTCACTTTTCTTTAGTAGATGCTTTGCGTCGTCCCTGCTGCAAGCCATAACTTTGTTATTCATCCATATTTTAGGAAATTAATTTGTCACGCTGCCAAAATATTGTTCTCTTAAAAGTATTAAGAAATAACCTCAAGTTTAGAGCGTTATGCAATGTAAGCATGATGCACTGAACCTTTGTAAACAGTATAAAGACATTGTTGTCGCTGGAAATATATGAACTCTTTTAATCCCATTTTAATTCTCTGTCTCTTTCCTTCCTGCAGAACTTTTACAAAGAGATAGACAGAGAGGAGATGTACATCAGGTAAGACAAAGTCCATGATCAGAATTCATACTAATACTGAAATTCTGTTTATATGAAGTATGACATCAAATTGGGTGTCTAGTCCATTCCAGCACAGTATAGTGGATTGTGTCTACATGAGAAATGCCAGGATGTGTACAAGATTAACAAGAAGTCCTGAGTAAGCTCTGGGAGCTTAAGAGCCATGGCTGGATAAATTAATGAAGAATTACACAAGTGAACGTGAAGCAAGAGCTATTCAGCACACAGGACATGCATTTGGATTTTTTTAAGTGGGGTTTTATGAGGTACTTCTCCATATTCAGTGTATTATCTATAGTAGATGGCGGTCGACACGCCCCCAGTTTGGAGAAGCAGCAGGAGTACCGGAGTAGGATGCTAAGCAGTGTGCTACTGTGGACAGGGTCGGCAGTAACATTTTTTACTGCTTTAGCTTGCCGTCAGACAGCCTTTTCGAATGGGAAACCATCGTTACATGAGACAAATATCACTGCTGCTGCTGCTCTACGACCGCCTCGATCGGCCAGCTTGTTTGTGTTACTGTGTGAATTTGGTCTTTTAAAGGGTTAGTTCAGATTTACCAAAGTAACAGAAAGAAAGAGATCAAGGCTCTGGTGTACCAGCAACTCCTGTGATCTGCAAGATAAAATAACTGTTTGTAAAAGGAGTTTGGTTGTGCGAGTAAGAGCAATATTTGGCTTATATAACGGTGGTTTCCCGTAGGTAAAGGCTCTATGATGGAAAGGTAAAGCAGTTAAACATTCTTAATGTAGCATACACTTAAAATGGTATAGATTTTGCTTTTAGTTAGTCCTTTTATACACTTTGCTGCTGACCCTGTTAACAGCAGTACATTGCTTAGCTTCCTACATGGTACACTTCTTTGATTCTCCAAACTGGAAGCAGCTGACTGCCATCTATTAAAGATAATACACTGACTACTGATAAGTACCTTATACAGTACTGCTTCAAAATACCTGAATTATCCCTTTCTGGACATACTGTCCTTTCAAGGCATTTTACAAACACCACTAAGGTACATTACATGAATTACTTAAGCAGACTCTGTGCTGTGACATTCAGTCAGGCTCACTTTTTACCTGCCAAACACTAAATGCTGTACATGTTGGCTCTTTTCCTCCCAGCTGTATGTCCCCAGAGATCCAGAATAAAATATTTGATTCTGTTAAAATCCGTTTCCATTTCCACAATCTCCCCAATCTTCAGTTTTCCATCTGTCTGTCAAACATGATTTGAGGTAAAAAAGCGTCTGTCAAGACACATCAGTCTGGCGGAGTTAACTTTCTGTCTGTTGTTGAAAGTCTGAGAGGACCACCCAGACGTAAATCATAAATCACTCCTATTTCCCGCCAGGTACCTGTACAAGCTGTGTGACCTCCACAAAGAGTGCGACAACTACACCGAGGCTGCCTACACTCTGCTGCTACACGCCAAACTGCTCAAGGTAAACAGACACAATACCAACAACAAATAAATGTGCAAGTACTTTCTCTAACAGCATAGATCACAGAACCCAAATACACTGTTAAGCTGGTGTCGGGCAGATGGCATTTAACCTGAGGCATTAAACAACGTGTGCATCTGTGAATCTGAACGTGTGCAGGGGAGATAGGGCCGCATCCCTTTAATCCCACCACGGCATGAGATGGCTGCTCAGAGGGCAGAATTGCTGAGCAGCATCTTTTTCACCTCACATAGTCGATGCAAATCACGGCTAGTATCTGATCTCTCCTGGAAAAAAAAAAAATAGCTAAGACGTACTTTAAAGCGGAGGAAAAAGCAGCAACAGCCACCTGAGGTGCTTCGAGATAAAACGTGTTCTTCTACTGTCCTCTTTGTGAGCAGGAAACTAATAATCCTCCACTGAAAATCACATTGTTCAGCACAAGAAACCTGTCAGTTAAGGTGGGAAAAGGGCAGTTTTCTGTCACCTTTAGTGCAACTATATCACCAGTTTGAGACATTAGTTTGTGACACTTCTTCAACATATATATGATCTTTACTTAACTGAAAAACTTATGGTATGCAATCTGAGATATGTCATCTGCTCTTTGGTGGATTGTAATTCATAATCACCAGTTTGTACTGGTTAATAATTGTCTTTTAATCGATTGTCCCTAAAAGGTTTCAATAAATACGTAAATTTCAAAACATTAGAATTTTCTGGCAATGTGTGTCAGGCTTTACAGGGTTAAATCGTTTACATAAATATTCATAAGCGATCACGAAGCATTTATTTTAGGATCACACCTTTTTCTAGCGTAGGCCTGCTCTAGGCCTCGAAAGTTTTCATCCCCAGAACTTTACAGCATCCACACATCCGCGGAATTCCTCACACAAAGCGCCGCTGTGTTTATTCCCAGTCGGGGGTTCGGTATACCTTGAATTTGGGAGTTGCTCCTCTCTGCGTTTTATCCAAAATGGTTGCATCCAACGTCTCATCTGCATTTGCATAAATAGCTGGCTGCTTCAGCCTTTGTACAGGTCCCGACAGGGGAGAGCAGGCTGTGACTGAATCACATTTTCCTCGCCGAGCAGTCACAGTAGCATTTGCAGGAGTTGTTTGTGTTGTTATTATTTTAATTCTGCTCATCTCCCAGCAGCTGTGGCATCCCTGCACACACCGTCAGAGAGGGATTCACTATTATTTTGTGGAAATTGGTTAATTTTGTTCCACCGGAGTCTGTATAAATCCTTTCTTTTCCAATAAGCTCTCCAATGTGATCTTTGAAGTCACTGTCCGCCTTTTGTATTCACACACAGGCACGTGTGAACAAGCTTGAATGAGGATGAATGATGGATATTTAATTCTGCATCCTCCAGCAGATACAGAATAAAACTGGCTCCTGGAGTAATAATTAGTCTTCCAGTAAACTACCTGCAGCAGTATAATATTGGTTGATGAATATCCCGTACTTTGTGTCTTGTCAGAGATGTATCAGCACTTTGGTTTTGTCGATGCAAGGTCACCATCCATCCATGAATAAGCAGGGATCTTTTTACCATGTAAGAGCTGCAGTCCAGCTGTAAATGAATCAATAACCTGATCCAAAGCCTCCCAACATCCCTCCCCGTGCCACAACAATGTGCAGAGCAATTACTTTTTCGCCCCTTTCCAGTGCAGCGTATGCAAATTCCTTGGCTTTGCTATTCAAATGTGGCCCTCGCTCCAAACTTGGTCAGATTTTCAAAGAGATCTTAACTCTCCAGGTTACTCGCAGCGCTGCAGAATCCCAATTAAAACTGGCTGGTAACGAATCAATCCTGGCAGGATGCAAAGGATTATGCTTCTGCGATACAAGAGGCCAATCAGATCCATCTCCCCGTTCGCTGAGCTGCTTTAGTCTGTCAGAAATCTCATTATTCTCCATGCAGGGTGAAGAACAGTCTTGTTGTTTCTTTTTTGCATCACTGTTCTTTGTTTTCAAAAATCCAGCAGAATACTGTAATTAATTAGATCACAGTCAATTTGGAGCATTGATGTTTTGGTTCTTTATAGTTTGAGTCTGATAGTTAGAGTGTTATGGGTTATTGATCATTTTGGAGTGTTGATATTGGTGTTTTGATTATTTTGAACATTGATATTGGAGTTATTGATGCTCTGGTGTCATGATATCTTGGTTATCGATAATTTGGAGTGTTCATATTAGGGTTATTGATACTTCGGTGTGATGACATTGTGGGTTATTGATAATTTGTAGTGTTGATATTAAAGTCCTCAATCCTTTGTAGAGTTGATATTAAGGTTATCGATCATTTGGAGTTACTCAAGTGTCATGCTGTAGGGGTTATTGATACTTTGGTGTAATGATATTGGGATTCTTGATCCTTTAGTGTGTTGAGATTGGGTTTCTTTATAATTTGGAGTGTTTATGTCAGGGTCGTTATGGTTAATTTGTAGTCTTGATATTGGTGTGGTTGTGGTCAATTGTGTCCAATTTTAATTGTTAAGATGGCCATTAGTGATGCTTCTCTCTGCTCGCCCAGCTTCACTTCACTGGACTGGCGTCCACTATTTTGTGCGTTTGTGCTAAATACTATAAAAGCAACCACTGGCCACAGCGAGCTATGTATTGCACTGATGCTCTCGCCGAGCCCATTCAATATGTATCGACGCCTGTTTCATTGCCCATGTCTCAAGTTTCCATCTTGCCCTGCCAGAGTGCAGGGCAGCTTTAAAAAGAATTACGCATCAATCTCGCCCCATTTGCATTGGCTATAACTCAGTGATTGATTTCTTGTCACCTGTTCCCCTTTCGCTCTGTATTGTATTGCACAGTGTTGACCCCCAGTGCTAACTTGTCCTCTGTAGTGGTCGGACGAGCCGTGTGCAGCCCACCTGACCCAGAGAGACGGCTACCAGGCCACCACTCAAGGACAGCTTAAGGACCAGCTCTACCAGCAGATTATCAATTACTTCGACAAGGGCAAGGTAAGACACACACAGTCTGGCACACGCGCAGAAGATTGGCCATAATCGTGATAAATCCTGGACTCTGCAGCTGCTATTTTTAGATGCTGTCAACACTGTTAAATACCTCTTCTGGCAGGTTTTTGAAGAAGAATGGGAGTTTTATATTCCTCCTCTACAGAACGGGGATTGTAAATAATCCTCTTCTTTTAGCTGATGCTCTTATGGACGAAGGCGCGTATCAGACTACACAAGCATTAATATGGCTCCTTTGTGTTGTCCCTCTACCTTCCATTAAACCTTTTTTCCTGCGCTACCACTACCCTTTCTTTTTCCCTCATAACACTTCAGAGAGATACTTGAAGAACAGCCTCAGACTAAGTGAATGTTCAAGTTGCACAGGGCCTGGTTACTGTGCAACACTTCTACACTCTTCATAGTTAAAACCCCAATTACAAAAAGTTGGGACGTTGTGTAAAATGTAGATATGTAGATGTGAATTTGATGCCTGCAACACATTCCAAAAAAATCAGTTAAAGGTTAAATATCTTGTTTTTTGGAATGTAATCACTTGAAAATTGGTGAAAGGATTTACAAATCTTTGCAGCTGCATAGGACCAGGTTACCGTGATATTCTTCTGCACTCTTTGCATTTATTTCCAGAGGAGAACATTTTTTTTAGGCTGTGAGCTAAGCCTGGAATGGGTCTGCAGGACTGCAGCCAGAGCTTCTCAGAGATGATGTCCCAGGGCTTTGCATGTGTCATCAGTGCCGGGGTGCAGCCGCCGCTCTTGGTTCTCTAGCCAACTGTCACTCAGCAGGATACGGCCAGAGAGACAACAAATTGAAAGAGCCTTGGCTAAGCACGCACACACAAACACACCAGAGTGATCAGGAAGCGTCACAGCGGCTGTAAGAATACATCAACACTCTAGAGGGGGAGGGTATCAACTGACTTTCTGAGAGTGTCATCGGAGTCATCCAGAAAGCAGTCCCAGATGGTGTTGCCACCGCCGCTCTCGCTGATGGCAGGCTGATCTGAGTAGCAGCCTGGACTCGGTCCACCTCCGGCAGCCTGGCCCAGATCAGTTCAGCTCAATCGAGTCTGTCAGGAAGCCACTTAGAAGCCTTTCAACATGTTCGAGTGGCTCCCGTCTATCTGTGACACCACTCCACTGCGTCGGATGAGATTTGCTTCTCCCGAGAGGATGGCGTCTAAGTTTTAGTGTTTCAGACCAAAGAAAAACAAAAAGAATATTGACATACAAGTCACACTTATTTATTTTCAAGAAGTTTTATATTGAGTGGCATTTCCTGGGAGAGTTGATTTGTTTGTTTTGTTTTTTAATTTGAAAAAGTAATGCTTTATCTCAGCTTGAATCTCAATAATTAATTCATTTACAAACTGTCTCTGTTTATGTGCCCAATAGATGTGGGAGGAGGCAATCATTTTGGGAAAGGAACTCGCTGAACAGTACGAGAATGAAATGTTTGATTTTGAGCAGCTTAGCGCATCCTTGGTAAGTAATATTTTTGTGTTGTACTTAATGTATAATGTCATAAATGGAGTTATTACTACTCTACTATGATACATTTAGAGCAAATGACCTTTTAAACGGACAGGATTATTTGAAGTAGGACTGAATGAGGTATTTATTAATATTCACTGTAGTAACTACAGCAGATGGCAGTTGGCATGTGCACAGTTTGGAGAAGCAGAGAGGAGCACAGCACAGAATCTAAGCCATGTGCTGCTGTGGACAGGGTCAGCAGCAAAACGTTTTTAAGGCACCGAAAGAAAACATATCAACCCAAAAAAACAATAATAGTTTAAGTGCATACTCGATGTAGAGTATTTTTGCTGCTTTACTATGCTGTCAGACAGCCTCTTCCAACATGAAACAGTCATTATGTAAGCCTAATATCGCAACCAGACTCCTTCAGGAAAAACAATTTATCTCAGAATATGGGAGTTGCTGGTTTACTGCTGCCTTGTTCAGTTAATTTGTTTGTGTTAATCTGTGACTTCAGTGTTATAAAATGTTCAAATTCACCAAAGTCACGCAATAACACAAACAAACTAACCAATTGGGGCAGCGGTAGATCAGCAGCTCCCATGCTTGCGAGGTAAAACTTACTGAATAGGCTGTGTAATGTCAAGGTAAAGCAGGGAAAATATTCAAGATATAGTGCACACTTAAGCTTGCAATGATTTTTTGGGGTTGGCTGAAAACATGTTTTGCTGCTACTGTGCTGGTACTCCTGTGTGCTTCTCAAACCCGGGGCCATGCTGACCTCCATCTACTGTAGCTCAATAAATACTTCATGCAACCCACCTTCAAATAATCCAAACTATCCCTTTAAGAGAACCACAACTGTGGGGTCTGTTTATTTTGTTTGTTTAACCAATAAAGAGAGAGAGATTACCATCACTTTTTCAACATCTTGTGGCAAAACAGGCAGCAGCGACAGGAGTGAGAGGACAGAAAACATGTCGCAATATCAGAGGGAAAGAAAAATGCATTTGTAAAGTTTGGCAAATAAAATCACCAAAAAGTGTGAATGTTTTGTGTCTCCCAACAGAGGAAGCAAGCCCAGTTCTACGAGAACATAGTGAAGGTCATCCGGCCCAAGCCAGACTACTTTGCCGTAGGCTATTATGGCATGGGGTTCCCCTCCTTCCTACGCGTGAGTACGAGCATCAACATACATCCCCCGCGACACAGCGTGGGTGAGCCACATGTCAAAACAGATGATCAATAGCTTTACCAGCCCTCGCTTAGTTCTCAGGCTCAGCCGTCGATACATGTGTGTTTCACACGCCTCGCTCCCACGGGTTTTAGTTGTTTTGGCGGGACTGGCTTGTTCAACAACATCCCACCTGGTCTGGCTTTCACTTACTTACTCACTCGCAGAGAACAAACTGTGAATCAGAGCAGCAGTTCCATGTCTGGGCTATAGAGTAGATCCAGAAAAATGAGGTCTTTCTCTCTCTTCTCGCCTCCTCTTCTCTCATTCATGGTCTCTCTCAAACTCCTTTAGTCTTTCTCCTTTTTATGTATTTATTATCTGTCTGTTTCTAGCTTGCACTGTGTGATCCTGCATCCATGTGGTGTCAGAATAATCTCACAAATTAGCTCCAGACTGAGAAAGTCCATGTGAATGCCCCCTAAAGTTGGAACAGCAACTCAGAAATTTAAGTACACGACTTTCTAAGTTGTTGACTCTTGACGTAACATATGCAGAAACATAACAGACCAAAGTAAATGTTTGGTTGATAACTTTTCATGTACTTGTAATTTGTAATATGGTATTTGGCTGTCACATAGAGTGACACAGATTAGTTTAAAAAGTTGTTCATTATTAAGTTATTAACCCTGATAATAAGTCAGGTAAAGCAATATTTACCTAAAGCTTAAGATACTTCAGCAGCTATATGAATTGTCACTGGGGCGCTGGTCTCAGCCGACCCCTCGCCCAGATGCGTACGACAAGTACAAGTTCAACAAAAATTACGACTTAAAAGCTCATGAACACATGAAAGTTGGAAGAGCGGCTTCCCGGCTCACATGAATGCGACATAAGTCACTCTGTCTTCTGGTCAGTTGGTCGAACCAAAAAATTTCCCCCGAAACCTGTATATCCATATCCAGCTATAAAAACCGTGGATCCCAGATAAAAATGACCACCTGAAATGATTCAGTCTAGTTTGTGGTCCATGGTCTGCATCACAAGGTGTCCCATCAGCACCTGCACAACAAAATAATGCCCCCAATACAGGGTCCAAGATTTTATCTTAACATTATCTGATAAAAAACACTGCTTACCAGCTATTTTGTTTCCACATTGCTTCTCCTCTGATAAAGAAATGCAGTTTTTTTTCTTAGTCTCATTGTAAAAAAAAAAAAAAAAAGCTCCAAAATATCACAGTTTCTTTCTCCTGAGTCCTGTTTTTGTTATTGTTGACTTTAACTTGCTTTGTGTAAAACAGCTGTGAAGCGCGCACTCAGGCAGCAAAGGAAATGAAAGTGGCGCTCACAGCACAGGAAGTGGAGCTGTTGACAAACACATTTCATCCTAGTTTTCATTAACGAAATTAACACCACCGCTGAGTCATGGCTTATAATCCCCAAACATTCAGGCCGACTTGTTTTGATAGTTGGAGCTCTACTCTGGAAGCCTTTATGACTTAATCAACCATTATTAGTTGGCCATTGATCATTGTGACTGTGAACGCATGACGAAAATGATTAAACAGCAGGTATATTATAACTGTGCTGAACCTGAACTGATCTGTACTTCCCCTCTAAATATCCTGCCTGGCCTCGTGCCAGTCTGATCACAGCTTATCACAAATTCACGACGTGTTTAACAGGAGTTTGATATCTTCTCGCCGGCCTTATTCGGTGTCTGAGGTGCTACCGTGTGCGTATCAGACCTCTTTTGCTCTCCGCCTGCGAAGGGTGTCCTGCTCTGTCCACATATCAGGTTTTATTTAAACAGAAAATTAAACTAAAGTAGAAATTTCTTGGTGTGAAGAGAAAGGACAGTGCTGCTGAAGGACGGTTTGTTTGCTTTTAATATATTCCCCGTTACAGCTGTTTTCGGGTTGTCATCCTACGTGCTGCTGAAGGTGTTGTTTTCCTGTCTTTGAGGAATTCGGACCATTTTAATCACACAAGACGCAACACACTAAATGGCCCAGAGCCGTCATAGAATAAGATGATGTAAAAGTCCAGTTTCAAGAACACTGATCTCCTGATCATACTCTTTTCATTCTATTATGAAGAACAGCCATTTCACAAGGGTCTTTTGCCACTCTGCGATCTCCATGTGCTCCTCCTAACCTCTTTCATCTGGCAGGGCAGAAACTCCATTACTGACAGGGCAAGCTGCACTGGCCTAATCTAACTGGCTATTTAAACAGCCTTTGAGGACAGCTGTGAGTTCGCTTTTTTCCATCTCCTTTTTATCCTTTTGGAGGCCATTTGACCGTATCTTAAATAACCAGGGCGAGAGAATGCCAGATTGCTTTTGCCAATAGAAATCTGCACTTAATTTATCCGTTTATTGTTTTCACTTTTTAAACTGTGGTGTTTCTTATGCTATATTAGATACGAGGTAGTGTGCAGGCTGGTCTTAAATAAATACTCAGGCCAGTAAATATTTATTAGCCTCCTTTACAACCCAGTTTTCCCCTGAAAGTAGGGTTGTATGGTGATGACGTTCTTGTGGATACTCGGTGTATTACCTTCAGGAGATGGCGGTCCCACTTTGGAAGCAGAGAGGAGTCCCGGTGTGGGACGCCAAGCAATGTACTGCTGTGGACAGGATCAGCAGCAAATATTTCATTATTTTAGACACCTTAAAGAGGTCCATCCAAAAAATTCTGTATCAGTTTAAGTGGACGCTGTATTTGGAGTATTTTCTAAACTTTACCTTGCTGTCACACAGCCTTTTTCCAATGAGAAGCCACAAGCCAAATACCCACTCTCTCGAAACCAACCAAACTTAATGGGCAAAACAGTCATTTTTCCTCATTTCAAGTAGATCACAGGAGTTGCTGAGTTCTACCACTGCCTTGATCAGCTAGTTCGATTGTGTTATCGTGTGACTGGTGTTTTAAAAGGTTGATTTTTTTACTGAGCCTTTTTAGGTGGCTGGTTTTGTTACTGACCGTGTCCACAGCAGTACATTGCTTAACTTCCATGCTGGTACTCCTGCTGCATCTCCAAACTGGGGGCACGTTGACCACCATCTATGGTTACTGTAGGTAATACACTGACAGTTGATAAGGACCTCATACAAACCCCCTTAAAATAATCCAAAACATCCCTTTAAGTGTTGTTGAATGAATACAAACGAACAGATGTAAAGCATTTCCTCCTGATGGAGAGCTCTTGCATTGGCTTGCTGCTATTTTGTTGATATATTTCATAATTATGTTGAGAGATTTCTGTGTGAGTACAGAGGGAAGCGTTCAAGTACGGCTTGCTTATTAAGATAAATATAGTTCGGAGGGGTTTTGTTTCATACCCCTCGTTGCTGTTTGTGTTGCAGCATCGCAGTGTCCTCAGGGAAGAGTCAATTACGTGAGAAAATCAATACTCTGATAAAGGCATTTTGTGCCCACCCCCCTCAAGAATTGATTTTATGCAAGAGTGCTTAATTCAGCTGCTTATGATTTATTAGTTGTTAATGTGGTTCGACACTAGGGTACTTGCTAATTGTAAAATGTTCTGTGTCATTTGTTTAGATCTGCAGATACAGCTAAGCCAGTGGTCCCACTTACCTTCCTTTTCGTGTAGTTCTGTATAAAAACCCTGTGGTTGGTAACAGCCCATACAACCACCTATATTTATCATAAGTCATTATTTCAGCCTTGAAAGTCACAGTACCTTGTCAAGAAGCTTTGAAGCACTACTTCACGCTTCTATTGTATGTATTTGCTGTGTAAAGAATCCCCGGCTTCTTTCAGCTTTTAGACACGTTCAGGGTATTCTCAGAATTTCAAAGACAGATTTCCTCTACAGTTGTTTCTCTCGCTTTACATCCAGTCGGCATATTCCTCCTCCTCCTCCTCCCTTCTGTTCCTATCAATCCTAAACTTTACTTAATCCCTGTATTGAGTTTCCTGTGAGCGCTCAGCTTAAAGAGCAGCTGAGTGCGCGTGAATGTTGGTTTGAAATATGTATCCTAACACACCACATTCGGAGACACTTGGATGTGAGCTGTCATGTTCCATCATTCAAAATGTTCCTCAGACAGACCCCTGAGCACACCCAGGGAGATGAAGGAACGATCCCAGCTCATACATTTTTAGGAGCGCACTGTACACTCCTCTCATATAACTTATTTTTGTTTGGGGAATAAAACATGATGACCTTTTTTTTTATTAGTCTCTGTGTCCATTAAACCATATCTGATTCTGCAGTTTGAAAGGAAGTGTCCATACATTTTACAGTTTTTCTCGCAAACTGTCACTGCCAAGAGGGTGAGACATTAGTATCTCATTGGTTTTCCTGTTGTCCTTATCAGCATATGCTACAAATCCTCCAGTCTTGCTACAAGCATGCCCAAGGAGCTTAAAGGAACAGTTCACTCCTAAATCAAAATTGCATCTGAGCAGGAAAAAGCATGATTGATATGCGGTTGATTATCAAAGATAATACAGAGCTAGTAATGTTAGATGAGAGGCGTCCAAGATGGGCGGTGATGAAAGTCTGTGATGAGTCTGGATCTATGATAATAATCTCAGATTTCTCCACAGTCTAACTGTAGAAAATTTGATGCTATCCAGTTGTTGATATCTGCAATGCACATGTGAGGGTTGCTTAATTGATTGTGTCATTATGGTCAAAGGAGAGATATAATTGTGTATCATCTGCATAGTAATAGTAATTTCTACTGTGTTTTTTAAATATGTGAGCAAGTTGTAGCATATAAACGGAATATAGTAAGGGCTCAAGAACTGAACCCTGTGGAACGCCATATTTTAATGGTAATGAAGCTGGACACAAAATGACTTTCCTGAAATATAAGGATTGAACTGATCTAAAACCAAACCTGAGATGCCCACCCAATTTTTAAGACTAGGATCAACAGTGTCGAAAGCCACAGACAGATCAAACAGGAGAAAAAGACCACAGTCAGCTGCTAAAAGGAAGATCATTTAAAACCCTAAGGAGAGTAGTTTCTGTGCTCTGACCTGCACTAAAACCTGACTGAAATTTCTCAAAGAGACCATTATCATTCATAAAAGAAATTGTCTGCTCTGCAGCGACTTTTTCTAGGACCTTCACATGGAGTGGCAGTTTTAAGATCGGCCGGAAATGATTGAGAATGTCTGGGTCCAGTGTAGGTTTCACGAGAGGCAGGATGAGACGAGAGGGTCATTGATGGCATCCTCCTCAGCTGAGCTGTACCGTCTCGTCCATGAGTAGCTGCATGCTTCCTTCTCCTGTAGAAAGAAAATAGTTCCTACATTAAACTGCTCACAATAAGTTAATGTGGATTTTCTTGAGTCACCGGGTCATTATTTCTGGAAGGGGATATTGCTTGTTGAGTTAATGTGTTACTTTGGTGCTTTGAGCACCACAAGCTGAGTCCCATTTAGTTCCATTATATTCTAAAGGCAGTAGACATCTCTACAGCCGATATCTTCAAAACTCAGCAACTCACACAATAACAATTTAGTTAGATAAATAGCACTACAGGAAAGATGAGAAATATGTGTGAACGGTCCCTTTAAATCCTGGCAGTATGCATTTCGTTTGGAACTTGATAACATTCAGCTATATGAACTGTTGCCGCTTTGTCTCTCGACTGTATGAAATTGCCTTTTTACCTCCCAGCCAAGAAAGAAAAGACCATTTTAGCATAAATTATTATCTCACTGACAACGATTTTCTCTGCCAGAGCTAGCCATTGTAGGTTTGAGGGTAATGAAAATGAGAATTGTGACATTGAGATTACTGTATACACGACCAGAATGCTCAAAAACATAATGGGAATACGCTGTCTTCTTATGAATAGGTATACAATATGCAGTGATGGGAAAAGATTAGCTGTCCGCCTCAGTCAGATTGGGATGATTTGGAGAAAATATAGGAAGCAAATCTCACAGTTGTTCACCACCTGAAAATTGCAGCTGTGTTTTGTCAGGCAGGTTTAGCAGAGTCTCCTGCGGTTGAAAGGGATGGCTCCTGAAATCAATGTGCTCTTGTCAACTTATCTGTCAAAGCAAATTTGGAAATGGCCACAGGCATATTTCATGACTGCAGTTCCTTTAATTAATTGGGGAATTGAGATGTGTGCCGTGCATGAGAGGAGGGCTTGCTGTGTGTGAGCTGCTGTGCAGTGATGGTGTATGAAAGGAAGGAGGGTATCTAATAATTGCAAGGCTATTCTCCCCAAGTAAGATCCTGACTTTCAAACTGTGTTTATAGTCTAATGTCCATGTTAAGTTAATGAATGGAGCTGGTAATTCGTAGTTAGCTCTCAATAAGGGCGAACTGATTGTTTCCAGGGGAAATTTAGGGGTCTGTCTTCTGCTCCGCAAAGTAACTAATGCAGCTGTCACTTTCATGCTCAGTGTCCATGTTGTGTAGGTAGCAAATTTACCAAACATACTTGCGCCCGTCTGCGGTTGTGATTACCACCATGGACCAACAAAAACTCTGTCTAATATGTCAATGACACAGTATTTTTCTGTTAATTAAAGGGCAAATCATTCAGATAGTAAGATTTGCCTCCATAGGTGGGTTCACAGCGTGCATACACTCTGCTTTTAAGACACTGCAGTTAACAACATTCTGTTTAATAGCAGACGGGTTGCAAGTGAGTGAAATAGGCTAAAGCACCTCCTCATGTAGAGAGGTGCTGTGCACATTTATGCAACTTCACCAACTGTTAAAATTCAACAGGATCTCAGTATCTAATGTTATTTAATGTCATGGTCTTGTACACATCCTAAAAAAATATTTACTCTGTCTTCTCTGGAAAGTTTCCTCTCTCCTGTCTGTTTGTAACTACAGTTTTTAGTTTAACGATGTTTGGATCAGCGGCATTACCGCACACATGATGACATTTAAAATGACCGAAAGCAGCCTAAAAATGTTTTTCTAAATCACGTCGAGCAGCACAAACTTTCCAGCGTTTTTTAACGATTTACTCTAATGATTAAAGAGGCTGCTTTCAGTAATTAACGTAACGTTTTCATGTGTGTTGTCACAAGTCATGCTGCTGTGCCTTGTGCATAAATGTGCACAGGGAGACACTTTTTTTAATTTTATCCACCTACAACCCATCCGCTATCAATCAGCCCAACCTGTGAATTAACCGCAGGCCCTGCATCAGTACCAATGTGTCATTTCAGCATCACTCTTTGCTTCTCCAACTTGCCGAATCAGTTTTGGTAAATAGCAATGTGCCACAGGCAGGCACACCTGCTTCTTCAAGGGAATGGGTCATGGCGCTCTGGTTGGTTTAATGCATGTTACACCCAAAACACACCTATGATTAATTAAGAGGCTAAATTCAACCCCTTTGTGCCCAGATCATGCACTGTTGAATAACAAAGTACAGTTGGACACACCTTAAATGCACTTTGCATCTGTAGATAGTCTATATATGGCCCAAAACCATTAAGATATAGTAGTAAGACGTTAGTAAGATGTCTGAACCACTACAGTGGTTTGAAGGCAACTTCATCAATAGCAGCAGCAGCTGTCTGTGAACAGCCCCCCCAGCAAAGTGGTGGTAGTCTTTTGCAGTCTATCAGTTGGCTAAAATGGAAGTCCTCCCCCAAAGCAAACCCACCCTGAACTCAGCTGGGATTGACTAATCACTGAATCTGTGCCAGGAACTTTCTGTCACCCTCATTTCTAAGTATTTAATATGGAGATTATGATAATGTATTTTAACCCAGTCACAGCACCAAGCCAAGTAGATTTACAAATCATGTAACTTTCTCTTAATATTACAATTTTGTCTTTGTCCCACATATGTCCTTACAGTCAGCACTGAATGTATTTTAGCTACTGGATCTAATCTTCTTGTGAAATGGTCCGTGGTCTATGAAATGATGCTTTCAATATGTGTACCTTATGTGCACATAATATGTGCAGATTACCGCCTGCTTTCATGATCGAGTGCGTCTCTCCTCGTGTGCATGTCCAAGGTCTCACTGCTCTCTTTGTCTCACAGAACAAAATGTTCATCTACCGTGGGAAGGAGTACGAGCGCAGGGAGGATTTCGAAGCACGTCTTCTCACGCAGTTCCCCAACGCAGAGAAGATGAAGACGACCACGCCGCCCAGCGAGGACACAAAGTGTTCCTCTGGACAGTGTATCCTTATTTTTAACAGTGTACTGAAAGATGCTTTTCAATTTTTGCTCTTTAGTTTTTGTTTTGAATGATTGTTCAAATTCCATCAAGTTGTTTTTCATCATTTTTTTTTTTTTTGGTGTAGCCGCCTTGTTAAGTGCTGCCAGTCCACAAAATGAAAGAAAATGTTTTATCCACAGAGAGAGAGAGATATTTGGCTTATAAGATTGTATTTTACAATTTGATTTCATGCTATGCTGATTAACAAAAATACTTAACTATAACCAGCTCCCAGTTAATTGTATTTCATTCACTTTCAGTTCAGTTCAGTTCAGCAGTTTCATTTATTTCCTTGATGTTTCTGCTAAAGACATCCAGTGTTTCACAGTGAAACCCATCCTCGACCTGCCTGCCAAGTTCCAGAACAAGCCCGTCTCTGAACAAATAGTGAGGTAAGCAGGATATCCTTGCTTCACACACACTCATTTCTTTACAATTACAGAGTGTGTTATTCAAAGTCACGCAGCATGCATTTCAATCCAGCAAACCCAATTTACTTTCCCCAGTCACTCAAAAACAATTTAGAGAGCTTGTGATGACATGCAAAAGTGCGTGAGCGTTTTTAGGCGCGTGGTGCGTTGAAGACCGCAGCGGTGGAGGTGATTAAATCTTGATGTAAATGTGTGTCTGTGCAGAACAAACAGCGGTTGACCTTCTTGTTGTTCTCGTGGATATTAACTCGCACCAGCCATCTGCTATTAGTCACTGTGCCAAGTACAACATTGTTTCTCTGACATCATTAATACCTTTGTGTCGTGCACCAGGGCCACAGCAAACAGAGGGGGGCCCCTACGCTCCCACTTGTTTGCCCATTCTGTACGCCAGCCATCACCCCACTGCATCACTCAGCTGTGTAAATTCACTTTGATATGCCACCCACCGCATCAATGGACATAATTAAAAGAAGACATTTACTTGGAAAACCTTTAGGCAAATATACCTGCGCACTGATCTTTATCGCAAGCCTGCACCGTTGGTCACATCCCTCTGCAGAAGCCTGTTTGCTTGTTTGCAAACTGTGTCTGATTGGAATATGTAACTCTGTTAATAGCCTAGATTAGACAGCCATGTTTAGAGAGGGATAGAGGACGGTTCCACACCAACTGTCTGTCCGTCTCTCGCTCTCTGCCAAATCTGTTGCCTCTGTTTCTTTCTCCCGGGTTCTCTCTCTGTCTCCATCTCTCATTTATTCTCTCATTCAGTGCAAAAGATCAACGGTGCATAGCAATGAGACTGAGCTGTTTGAGCCAAAGGGGTCACAAGCAGCAGGCGGAGCACACACCCCTCTTCTGACCTTGCTTTGTCCAGACCATGCTACTGCATCATCTCCAGCCCGCCAGCTAATGGCATGTAAAAAGCTTAATTGGGGTAGCGCAGCTGATTTAAAGCTGCTTTATTAATCTGTTTATTAGATCAGAGGCTCAGAGGCTCAGTTTTTTAGGTTAATGCCCCGCTTTCTCTGCTCATTTGGGAATGGGCCTCATCAGGTTCATTAAATCGTGTGTTTCCCTTTGTGAGTAAATCTGATTGCTGGTATAATATAAATGGCTTGGCGTACCGGTATGACCTGAGCCTAATGTCTCTGCGCAGTTTGAGTGTCACAAAAGGTGTAGGATGTTCATTAGCAAAACATTAACAGTCTTTTATGGGGGCTACATGATCAGTGGGAATTTCTGTGGTGCTCGCTTCTCAACGCTAGAAAACCTGGGCTATTTGAATGTGTTGCAGACTCACAAAAGACAAAAAGAGTAAGAGAGGGTGGCCTGGTAACCCATGTACTGAGGCTGTGAGTCCTCCGCAGTGGCCGTGGGTTCAACACCTGCATGCAGCACATTGCTGCACACAGTCCCCCCTGTACTCATTTCAGCTGTCTTATCCATAATGGCATAAAAAGTTGCCAAACATATATATTTGGAGAGAGAGAAAAGTGCTTATGTGGATGAGTGCAGGAAAGTGAGTGTGCGAATATGGACAGAAATGTTGACATGATATGAATGAATTAATGAATTAATTGAGGCCTGTTACTCTGTGTGGTTTAAAACTGCAGACTAGAGTCTCTGTTAACAGTAACAGCTGGATCCATCTTATATGTGCTGATTTTCTCTATGAAACATCTGTATTTCCATTTGCTGTTGGAAGCCCATTTCCACCAATGTGATGAAAATCAGGAGCTTGTGTCTCAAAATAATGTTTTATTATCATTATTCTGAGATAACTCATTATTTTGAAATATTAATTAATTATTTTGACACAGTATCTACAAATAGTCTATATAGTATATAAAATAAAATCATCCTTAACCCTTGAATTAAATTCATTATTTCCGTGGACTTACAGTCATTGTTTTCTTTGGTGATCTTGCCCCTAAAATTAGTTTTGTACAGTGTTAAATTGACTTGCTCACTCCGTGGTAACGCAGGTGACCTCATTGAAATATAAGGATGTTTTTTCTTTTTCTCCCTAGTGAATTGCATTTTTGAGGGGCTAAACGTGCTCAAAAACACGTGAAATTTGGCACAAAATTCAGTTGTGGTGAAAATTT
Organism: Lutjanus erythropterus; assembly: GCF_056507025.1. NCBI lineage: Eukaryota > Metazoa > Chordata > Actinopteri > Lutjaniformes > Lutjanidae > Lutjanus > Lutjanus erythropterus. The sequence goes on from NC_139333.1 coordinate 21,357,020, forward strand.
ACACCTGACATAGGTTTCAGCAGTGGGCATGGCAGAATGGCTCAACCACACCACTAAAATACGGGCCTCTTGACATCTTTTCACCAAGATGCACCAAAATCAGATGTGTAAAACAGGTCCATTAACAAGTTCATGACTGCTACATGCCCCGATGCACAGGAATGTGTAAGGGCCCCGATCATTACTGCTTGCAGCTTTCATTCATTTTTCATGTTGCACACATTGGTAGGTAACATAGTTAACAAGCCAATTGTGCGTTCGTTATGAATAGTGTGTGTGATTTGGTGATTGCACTGGGAGTGTTTTTGGCAACAGACAGGACTTTGTTCTATCCTAGGGCCGGCCTTGATCCCTTAGTTGAAACAATTCAAAAGTTGTAGCAACTCATCTGTACACCCTTATTGCTGCTGCTACAAACATGAAAGGGCACTGGTTTTGGAACTGCACTGCTTCCTTTCATATTTTATTCATAATTGTTTGCTAATAAAGTCAAAGCATGCTCTTCTGACCATATGGCATTGTTTTAGGGATGGGAAACGCAATATGTTGAATGAGCATAATAGATCTGTGTTCGTTTCCCCTGGAGAGGGTGAAATGATTTCTGCCGGCAAAGAGAGACAGACAGAAAGAGGGAAAAAGAGCAAGTAATGCGTCTGTGTGTGGGAGAGCATGTATGTGCCCAGACAGCTGCTCCCACAGCCTCTACGTAACACCGTCATTTTTCTAGTGTGAAAAGTCTATTAACCTGATTTGGCAAAGTTCATCCCTGCTAGTCATGTGCCTGTGTCATGTATGCTGCAGCTTCTCTACGTGTCTGACATGCCGGACTCCCTTCGGGGGGCCGCCGGTGACGAATGTGACCTAAAAATGAATTAATTCACCATGTAGATGAGGCTGTGCCTTCGGCAGCCAGTCAGGCCCAACATGCTAAATGCCACAGTTCCTGGCAGAGGCAAGCCTGGAGGGGGCCTGTCCTGTGTTTGACCCGAAGCAAAGCAATCAACCTTTGAATCAAGCTGTAGATTGCCCCTAACAGTTTTAATTTACTCAGGTGCTGATTTCTTTTCCCTCCCCAGCTTCTACACAGTAAATGAAGTCCATAAATTCCAGTATTCCAAGCCAGTGAGGAAGGGAGAGAAGGATCCCGACAACGAGTTTGCGGTAATTGCTGTTTTTGTTTGTTTGTTTGTTTGTTTGTTTGTTTTTTTCTAATCACTCACTTTGACTTAGCTTGCCAATTTTATTTTAATGTTTTATGTATCATTTGTTCATCATGAAGGTAATTTTTATGCTCTTATGAATGAAAAACTAATTAAGCCATTTTTAACTTCTAAATATAACATGGCTACTTGGTATTGAACTATGATTTAGACTAATTTAGCTCAATGTTTAGATTAATCGATTAGATGTTAACTCTACAGTTATTTCTTTTAATCATTTTTGTAAATATCCAATCTGATTTCAGCTTTTCAAATCTGAATATTTAATGGCTTCTTTATTCCTCTCTGACAGTAAATTGAATGTCTTTGGGTTTTGGAAAAAGATTGACAGACATCCACCACTTTTGTTTGCCACAGTCGCTGAATTTGAATCATTCGTAGTTGGAGTGATAATAGTCCTGTGTGTTTATATTTATGTGTTTTAGTTTTGACAAATGATGCCTAGAATAGGTGAATATATATTACAAAACAACAATTACTTTATCTCTAAAAGTTTCCTTGTTTGTCTCTTACTCACGCCAAGTCACAGATAAACGATAGATACCAACAGATATTGTGTGTATACACATATGACTCTAGAAACAAGTGACTCAACTCCACTAACTGGGCAAACAAATTGTACTTTCGCCAGATAATGTACTGAGAAGGGCAAATTACAATAGGCAGGATAATGATCGAATTGTTTGTCGGGTGCTCAGACGCAGCAAACGGTATAAGACTAAAAAGGGCTTTTCATTTTTGTCTGTTTTGATCAAGTTTCTGCTTGTTTGTCTCAGCGTCGCAGCCGCTATTTTGTAATTTATTATGGGATGCCGCTGGATTATTCTTCAAGGTTTATGCTCCGCAGTTCTTCAGCAGAGTAAATCAATAGCAGAGCAGAACTCTCATTTACATAGGCAGAAGATTTTACACCAACAACGAGGGATACAGAGGATTTAGTTTTTATTTTCAAGGTGCCAACAAGAACATCCAGACTAAATAAAATTGTTGACAGTGATCCAGATCTGGTTGCCTAGTGAAACTGTTACTGTCAAGCCCTGTTTTTTAGTTCATCTATTGAATTATGTTTTGTGCACACTTAATATCCAGGTTGCAAGTGACAAGGGCAAGAAATTAAACCCGTTCACAATTTCCTCTCTCTGTTTACCATCACTTCAGCTGAGCAGGATGATGTATTTAACTCATCTCAGACTTACTCTATTATGTGACAGACTGATTTCTCTCTCCGTCCTGACAGGGAGCTGATGGATACCTATTGCTTGACATGTTGTATCTGTCAGACCTATTTAACATGTCAATATACACACATCTTCGTAATTTTCCATCCCTCCAGCGTAAGCAACAAATACACTCTAAAGCTGATGTATTGCAGGAGATTCCATCTTATCTGGGCTGTCTGTGAGCAGCACACCTCCTTCCCACCAGCCCACCTTCAGTGGGCTTTGATTGAGCAACCTTTACATCATCTTACTCCCACTGACGCAGTGACAGCCTTAGACTGGGTTACTCCTAAAAAGATTAATATAATCTAAGATTAGTTCTTATCAGAGATTTAAAATTAAGCAGAGCTCCGTAGCACAATTAAAAACTAATCTCAGTTTATTAAATCCAAGTTAAGTGATTGAAAACAAAATTAAATAGAGTTTAATCAATATGGAGATGCTGGCTTAGGATACTCAAATCAAGATTATTAAAATTTGAATTTGAGTGCTGTTGGAACCTGGTAATTATAAGAGAGGGGAGAAAACAACTTAACCTTAACAAAATGTTGCACTGTTTGCTAGCTAACTAAAAAAAAAAAACAAAAAAAAAAACATTACATTGTTTGCTAGCTAACTTAAAAGTAAACAAAATATTACTTTGTCTGCTAGCTAGCTAAAAAGCTGCTAGCTAGGTAAATAATCAGTTAGCCTACTCAAAATGGCTCAGTAGATAAGCTCTAATTTCTGTCCCACTTGTTGGTCAAATTATTAACTGAGGAGAAATAAACTTAAGATAAAACTCAGATGGGTTAAGTCTCCATCTCAACTTTCTTTGAGGGACTTGATTTTTCTCAGTCCATCTCAAAAAAGCAGCCATTTTAAAAGTTAAATCTCCTGAAGTGTAAGTTTAAAGTTAATACTAGATTGCAGTTTAATTTTTAAATAAAGTTTAAAATTTAGTTTTTTTTTTTATTTTGGTACAACAGATTACATTTAATCTAGGTTTAGAGTAAAAACAGAACCAAGTTTTTTTAAGTTTGGTGCAACATAATTTAAAGTCAAACCATGATTTAATCAGGCTTACAAAATAATCCTTGTTGGTACAACCCAGACTAAGAGCTTGGTTCACTGTGAGTTGGCACGAAAACAGCAGCGAATCCATGTGTGTACAGTTCCTCGTAATATCAGTTGATTTCCTTTTTCAGATTTTTTGAATTATTTCCATTTTTCTCAACAGAACATGTGGATTGAGAGGACCACGTACACGACAGCCTACAAGCTTCCTGGCATCCTGCGCTGGTTTGAAGTCAAGTCGGTCTCCACAGTGAGTATGAAGGGCCTGTGTGCCAGGCAGTCCTCCTAATCAGATGAGGATCTGCAGCCTTGCTCAGAGGCAATCGATATGATTTGTCCACTTAAGCTGTATAGACAGCCGCGCGGACGCGGGCGTGCCACTCCCTAGACTAACGACAGGGCACGTTCTCTCTCTCTGCCAGAGGGCCCACATCGATTTCACCAAGCACTCCTTATAGCCTGTTTCCACTGAAAATAGCTACACAGCACAAACACGACCAGAGGAGAGCTCAGAACTCCCTCACTGTTGATTTTTCCTGTAATAGAATTACCTGGATTGCTGTATTGAAACCCCGTTTATCAGAGGCTGGTGTGACTGCGACAAACTGACTTTAGTGTTTACTGTAGGGCTTGAGTTCATTTCCCCTCCATCCCACTGAAGCAGAATTAAAATGTTAGTATTTTAGCTCTGTCGTTTTGACAAATTAAAATGCTGGTCCGTTGTCCCCATTTCGGGCTTGGGTGTTTTCTATTGGAAAAGGGAGAGTGGAGGAATGACTACTGTCATATGAGCAAGGTTTGCAGGGTTACTTTAAAAATGTATTCCCAAACAATTACTAATTACCTGTTAAAAATGTTGTCAGGAACCTAATCCAGGTATCACAATATTAAAGTAGTGTAACTTTACTTACCATTACTTTGGGATTACTTCAATACCAAACTGTGAAACTGTTTAGCCTAATATGTTGCATGTTGGTTGTTAAGTTTACTAATTGTTTGTTCCTTCGTTATGTGCAAATGCATCTTTATATTAACAGCAGTAATCAACCTTTTCACTGCAGCCACTTTGACATGAAAAAGGATGGTAAACACTAATGTTACCAGTGGTACTAAGCTCTTAATACCTTAGTTAGTGTCATCTTTAAATTAGATGTCCAGTCCTTGAATGATGGCAGCATTTTCACAGCTGTACTGTGATGTTGTTCCACTTTTTTGAAAAAAAAAAAATATATATATATACACAAAATAATGGTGAAATTTCATGATAATGAATTAGCAACTTAGCTAAGAGTGGTGTCCTGAACGTTTTTGTTAATTTGATAGAATACAGCTACCTTTTTTTTGTATCCTAATTATGTAACTGTTATTCACCAAGTCTGATTATAAGTTGGAGCACAAGAGCAGTTTACAGTATCACATATAGCCAAAACACCCGTCTCCTCCTTTTAATTTGTCATTAGTTTGTCCCAAAACAAATGCACTACTTAGCGTAATTAGGCTGGGTAAGTATTCCACAATCAATTACTCTTTATTTGTTGCTTTGATTAGCTACTTTCATGTCTGTGCTGGTGAAAGCTTTAGGAAGGGGCACTTCTCCCGCTCTCCTCAGATGTTCGGTGTTCACCACAGTCTGCTCACTTTCAGTTCATGGCTGTAAAAATAGCACCACATGACATCTATACAGCCAGGCAGCTTGGGCGTTTAGCTCGCCAAAATGGTCCTTCTGGTCGCTACATCCCGAGCACAGTCATTTCACTACAAAGATTTGATCCCGCACAGAACTCCCAAGTCCGTGCAGTGAAGTGTTATTCTCCATTGTCACACTAATTCAAAGCAGAGGCCTGTTCCTTCAGGCTGGGTTGGAACATACTGTCAGGAGCAGCTTGCCCTCCAGATGAGCCGGGGAGAGGCCAGGTCCCCGAGGTCAGACTCTCTATTTAAAGCTTAATGACTGGGCTGAGATTCACCCAGCTAAAGCCATCCATCTGACAATGCTTTTTACCAAGCTGGCCTGAGACGTACCGGCACAGATTGGAGATTTGTCTCCCTGGCACAACATCTTTATTTTTTTTGGCCGGGGGTCTAAATCTGACATTTACTCAACAATCCACTCGTGTTTCCTCTAAATTCTTACTAGCAAGCCGGGAGGAGGAGGTGATATTTTTTCATCCAAAGTAATGAGATTGCCCACACGTGGAGTTACACGGGCTGAGTTGTAATTTGCTTTCACGCAGTAGTGGAATTAATGACAGCATTTCCAAGTATTTTATTCATCTTTTCTGGGGATTGCCAATCATATTTTGTTGACACGGGAATTGAAATTCCCCTACACCAACGTGCTATCCATCTTCATTTGACAGTTGCAGGTTCACGTATGGGCGCAGTGAAAAATGATCCATTGCTTCTCCATCCTACGTGATTTATGTGTCTAGTTAAGGGTTCCTAAGCCCTTCTTCTAATAAGCCATCCCTAGTCAGTGAATGCAAAATGTTTCCGCTTGATTGTTAGGATCACAGAGACAGTAGTGATGTATGTGTGTGTACTACTGAAACAGGTGAATAAGTGCTGAGAATAGCTGATGACATTTCCACTTGCTGTGCTGCACAGGAGGAGATCAGTCCACTGGAGAACGCCATGGAAACGATGCAGCTGACCAATGAGAAGATCAGCAGCATGGTGCAGAGGCATCTCAACGACCCCAACCTTCCCATCAATCCCCTTTCCATGCTGCTGAATGGGATTGTGGACCCAGCTGTCATGGGCGGTTTCGCAAACTATGAGAAGGTAGAAGACATGAAAAAATTCTGCGCTCACTCAATCTTATATTGTCTCATGATGTTTGCCCTCAAGTTCACATCTGTATTTTTAACTTCACTCTGCTTAAATAGAAGCCTTAAAGGCATTTAATTTAGAGGTGCCCGTATTTCCATTTTATACTCTTTTATACACGACATGAGAGGTTAATAACATACTTTTTACCCCACTGCATTTATCTGATAGTTGTAGTTACTAGTTACTTTTCAAAATAAGAGCCTATGGCTGACAACTGTAGGGATACACCTTAAGCACATTTCGACAGTGTTTGCGTAATTACTCTCACTTCCAGAAGGGGGACACAAAAGTTTCGCACTGCAGGTTTAACTATAATTTGGATGATGAGGAGTTATACTACTCTGTACCTGTATTTATACAATATTATAAAGTATTTCCCTCCACTTCCTCTACCACTGCTTAAAAGAATAGCTTGACATTGTGGGAAGTTTTTTTTTTTTTATGTTCAAGATGAGAAAGTCGATACCGCTCTCATGTCTGTTCACTAAACATGAAAGTTAAGCCAGGAAAAGCTTAGCTTAGCATAAAGACAGGAAGCAGGGAGAAACAGCTACCCTGCCTCTCTCCTAATGTAACAAAATCCACCTGCCAGCGCCTTAAAGGCTCATTACACCTCTTGCATAATGTATGTTCCCAGACTGTTGTCGTCACAACTTGTTTGCCAGGCAATCAGCAGAGACTTCAGGAAGTCACCGCACCCGTCCAAGAAATAGTCCAGCTCATAACCCCCCGTAATGCACAACTTAAGGTTTCTACACTCAAGTTGATGTAAGAGTTAAACAAATGGAACAGAATACGTTAACTGGTGAGCTTTAGCCGTGCTGACAGACAGATATTCTAACCTCTGGACAGAGCCGGGCAAGCTGTTTCCCCACGTTTCCATTCTTTAAGCTAAGCTAAGCTAACCTCCCGCTGCACCAGCTTAATTTCTAGCATACAGGCATGAGACAGGATCTATTCCTGTGACACAACATCTGCAGTCACATTTTATATTCCTGAAAAAGAAATGCTTACACTGTTATGTTGTTTTTTTTTCCCCACGTTTGATTTCATGCAGTAAAATCTCATCAAAGTCTCATGCATATTTCATTTCCTATAAGATCCCATTCTATCAGCCTTTAATATTTTTATAACCACACTTGTGACTGCTCACGCTCATATTGTTTGCCTCTCACAGGTCATCATAAATCTGGTTTTGTTTGATGTGACCTGGGCCTTTTTTTTCTTTTGAAAGGCCCGACTCAATCTTCCTCATGTCCTGTTTTTCATCACATTTCTGGTGTCCGCACTGGTTTGTGAGCTGCACACTCTATTCACCGTAACACAATAGCAACTCATGTGGCAAAGGAAAGTCTCTTTGGAAACTCAGATGATAAAAGAATGATAGCCTGTTGGTTTCCCAGCATATATCACCACCTGGAATAGATTCATATTGGTCTTGTGAAACGATGCAGTATGAGGCAGAGGAGGAGCGACGTGAATTCTTTGCCCCCGGGTCACTCCTTCATCTCGGTGAAATAGTGCAGGTAGCGGAAGGGAGACGGATGTCTTGACTACATTTTTCTCATCTTAAAAGCCCCTCCCAATGCATTTCACCTTGACTCATCAGTTTTTTCCCTATTTCTCCCTATTTCCCTTTTTTTTTTTTAAATCATAAACTTCTCCACATCTCAGATTGTTCCTTCCACCTTCCTCTGAACTTACTCCTCTCCCTCCCAACATACTTACCCCAGTATCTCTTCTCCCTCTTCTCCAGGCCTTCTTCAATGATAAATACATGCAGGAGCACCCAGAGGACCTTGAGAAGATCGAGAAACTGAAGGACCTAATCGCCTGGCAGGTGAGGCTGACGCTCAGAATGCATATGATCGTGGCAAAGCATCAGTCTGTCTCGTCAAAGATGTCAGGGTTCATGCAGAGTGGCATGATCTGCTTATCCTGGATTACATGCTTGTTTGCTTCAAAAGATAACATTTCATCATATTCTCTGGTATTTTTTTTTCCATGAGTGGCCATAACCTACATGCAGACAAAAATACAGAATATAATTTGATGGTACGGAGGAGCATGAGAGGCGTGATAATGTGAATTCACTTGGCCTTTGAGCCTAATTGAGCTTTCTTGATTTGCATGAATTTGCTTTGGGCTGTTCTCTCATATGTTAGTTACTGTGGTTTAAAGGTAGAATCTACACAATCTACACATTGTTGGTAAATGCACTATTCAGAGTTTTTCTCCTACCCACTTCTCCTCTACTCTGCAGTGAACAAGAGAGAGGGCGAGAGACATAGACTGTGAATCAGGAGAGCAAACCACGGTAGCGATTACAAAAACCTTATTTTCTGATTATATCAAAGCGGTTACATTCAAAAGCGCAAATAAACACGCCCACAATCCCGCACAATGCCAGTTATTGTGTGTGTGTGTGTGAATACAGCTGAAGCGATCCTCAGCCTGCTCCGCCTGTGTGTCTGTGTATATATCTCTTGTTTGCAGCTCTCACAGGTGGAGAGCAGAGGAAAGAGATGGAGAATGCGATAAAACTGAACTGTCGGCCGCTAAATTTTTATAGTTCCAACTTGAAAACCTGTGCACTGCTATTAGCGCACCACCACCAGAAACATTACAAATGCAGCAAAGTGCGACAAAATAAGAAAATACAGGCAAAAGGGTAGAGAATCTCCAGATATGTGCACCACCACACCCCTCTGGTTGGTCATTAGTGATGATGAGAGGTATTGTGTTCATATGAAAAACAGAAAAATGTTGTATATTGTGCCTTTAAATTATTAGAGTTAAAAGAAAAATTTAGCATTTTTCAAATGGATGTCCAGCCAATGCTAAAACAACACCATGCTAGATGTGAGAATAAATTAGATTATTAGACTAGATGAGTATTTTTGTCCATTAACACTTTGTTTTCGCAAAGTAATCACTATAGGCTAGGGTGGTGATACAGGCCAACATGGATGTAGGTGTCAATAGCTTGTGCATGTTGGCACAGCTCAGCAAGCAGGACAGCTTAGATTTGTTCGTCAATATTGCATGCGCTGAGGCATTTATTGCTTCAATTGACCATCAACACTGACTGGAGATCGACATGAAAATTGCCAGATTTTTTTAAGTATTTTGTCAGTGGAACCAGAAATTTGGTTGCCATGCACTAACCGTAAAGGAAGAACCAGGCAGTGTGTTTTGCACACCTGAACATCCTTGATATACACAGTGAAGTGTGTGGATGCTGAAGGATATTCTGTTCTGTATATTCTGGCATTGATATCTGACTTGTTGTCACCTTACTAAAGTGCTGCTGCTGCAGCTGCAAAGGGAAAAAAAAGTCACTCTGAAAGGTTACAGCTGAAAATATAATATCATTTGAAGAACTCGTGAGTGCACTGCCAAGAGTGTCCAATGACGGTAAGTGAAGTGAGCGGTGGGGGAAAGTGTGTTAAAGAGTTCAGTGGAGATAATAGCAAGGGAGAGTGCTGAAGCAAACATTCTGAAGTTAGGGAGGATGCTCCGCTGCATGAAGAGACGGCGAGAGATCAGCACTGGCTGTTTTTGCGAGCTCTGCACCCTCACTGAGCCTGAAGGAAGTGCACACACAGCAGAGGAGAGATGGCACACACGCATTGTTGGAATACATCACAGCATGTGCGGATCTTTAGCTTATTTGTAGCTCATCTTTGATTTATAAACTCCTGGCTATCTTTGCTTTCTAGAGGAATAACAAAAACTTCCCTTTCTGGGTTTTTTTTGTTTTTTTCGAAAGCTGCACTGTAGGTTTTGTTTGCTTCTTTTATCGCTCTCTCTGAACTCTTAAGCTCTGAACCGAGGGTCACTTTAATACTCGGGAAGTCATGGTTTCCTGCCTTATGGTTCACCCAGGATTCGAGCACAGATACAAGAAATTTCTCTGTCTGCTTCCTATCGCTAGTTGTAAGGAAACAGGGAAGTTAATTGAATGTGCAATAGTTCTTCCCTTCTCCGTTGTTGCAAAATAGGTCAACTTTGTGCTCTGCATCTCTGGTGGAACCCGAATCTGAAAAGTTCGGCTCCTTTGTGTTTGTGAAATCTTTTGTCTCTACACGACACAATGAGTCACACAGGAATATGCTTCCATGTCTTATTGGCTTCTTATTTGGTCTCCAAACTTGATGTCATTCTGGTTGCTGCCTGTATTTTTTGCCTTAGAAGTAAGACTGTTTTTTATAATTATGATTTTCCATATTAGTCGTTACTCTAGTTTTTCCACATTCATTTTTTGAAGGCATTCAAATCGTGTGAATGTGGTGAAATGTAGGATATCACTGACTGAAGTAAAAGTTGACAAAGCAGGTGAGGGTAACCTAAAAATAAACGTGTCGCTACTTCATTACTCCTGGAAAGAAGTGGATATCACAAATACATTATGTCTGACAAGGTTGGCGTATGCAGCTAGATTTTTACCTCTAACACTTACCAGTTATTTTTATATCCATCTCAAAGCGAAGGCACTGAACAAAAATGTAAGACGACCTTTTTCTCAAAGCTTTGTGTTCAGATGTTTAAACATTGGTGTGAGATTTCAGCTGGACTAAAATAGTGTTAGAAATCTAAAGCGTATTTCCAACGGTAAAAGAACAAAACATCCCCATGGTAAGTCATAATTCTAAAGTAAAAAGCTAAAAAAAGTATGAGATAAAAAGTAAAATATAAAAAGTCAATATTATGACAAAAAAAATCACAATTCTGAGATAAAGTTGGAAATATGAGCAAAAAAAGATCTTAAAAATTAAAATTAAGAGCTAAAAAGCCATAATAACATTTGAAAAAATCTAAATTGTGAGATTAAGTCATAATTATGAAATTAGAAGTAATAATTGTAAAATAAAAAGTCTAAATTATAAGATAAAGTCAGAGTTGTAAGATACAAAGTTATGATTATGAGATTTTTTTAAAAAAAGGGTCAAAATTTACAGTCAGTTATAAGATGAAAAGGAATAAATATCTGACAAATAGTCATAATTATGAGATTAAAAAATTGAAATTATAAGTTAAAAGATCATGGTCAGGGATTTTTTTTACTGGCAGAAATGGGCATCCATAAAAATCACACTACAATTTTGAAATGATCTTTCACCTTTAATCCGCAGCCCTAATTAGCAGGAGCTCTGTTGTACAACTCAGTCACACTGGAACGATATAAACGAGGTGCACTATCTTGGGAGCTGTGTTGAGTTAAAACTGTCTTTCACATCATGCTAACTCAGCGCTGTCTCTTCCATAAGCACGACTGAAGTTGTTTGGTGCGATCATCACAGCCACATGTCATACAGAAAGCATAAATACCCTATGTCTGCAGAGCCCACGCCAAACAAACACACACGGAAGTTTTAAAGAGATGACTAAGGCAGCAGAGTTGTCGATTTGAAATGGTATCAGCTGTCTCCCTGCCAGAGCCGGCGTGCTTGTTTATCTCGCGTCTTGAATCTGTCTAAATGAGGCAAATGAAGGCGAGCCTGCTCCAATGAACAAACTAAACGGTTCGAAATGAGCCAGTGTTCACTGTTATTCTGAAATACCCATTGTCCTCGTCTCGTAATTAGAGAGGAAATGAGCGACTGGAAATCAGGAAATTAGGTATTGTAAAAACCTCCCTGGCAAATACAAAGTAGGTGTTTTCTGTGATGTTTCTGGTTATAATTAGCGAACACTGGAGACAGATGCCTAAATTAGCGCCTCAAACTTCTTACCGCAGTATGAGACATTCTATTAAAAGGGTTGCTGGGTGATTAATAAATTAAATCACAGGCCTAAGGGGGCCAGTTGCATATTGGCGTGCATATATCAGAATGTTTCTGTGACAATTCAGTTTTCTTTATGGCGTCTTCTGAAGGTTTTTGCTTCTGCTTTTGCTCCTTTCATCTCATATATAGCCGAGTCTGTCTGCTTATTAGTCTGTCTGACTCACCACTGGCTGCGCCCTTCTCCGAGACCTTTGTGACCTTCATGAAAGGTCTTAATATGTCATCATAGCCTTAATAGCAGGCATCTCAAAGGCGTCGTGGCTGTCCCAGCACCCTAGGGTGTGGCTCAGAAGTCTGCTCACTGTGCCTTAGAGAAGGATAGAGTGACAGAGTTCAGCTTAGGATGGTGGGCTCTGGGAGACATTGCTGATATTAAACGCTCATGCCGTGTCTATCACTTCTTGTCACCTGATAATACCAGCTTTCATCTGTTTATAAATGGGAGCTAAACTTCATTTGTAATCACTGCATGCCCACAAACGTGCAGCAGTTTAGTTCAACAGCTGTTTGCATGAAAATATAAAAGGGGAATGTATAAATCCATGTAAACCCTGCAAGACAAATAGTGTAGTGATCGTATCGCAGGCTCCTAAATGTTGCCTTGTTTGCTCCCTATTTATAATAAACTTTTATGGGTTTGTGCTGCCCCGTTTATTGGCACCACGTTTAAAGTTACAATAAATTACAATCATTAAGGGGCACACAAACTCTGAAGAAAAATTACAGAAACTGTATCACTGTGGCAAAATTTGGTTCTGGATACACCTCACATAACGGAAACTGCTGTACCACTGAAGCAGTACTTTGCTAGTACTTTGTTACTGGCACTGCCATCTCCTGTTTCCTGACTGCTACCAGTTAATTATTATCAGTAAATCCAACTCTAATACATCCCCAGTCTCTAAAGACGTCCCCCAAGGTTCTGTGCTCGGTCCCCTCCTTTTCATCCATTACGTGCTTCCCCTTGGTCGCATCATATGCCGCCATGGCCTTTGTTTCAACTGCTATGCTGACCATACCCAGCTCTACATCTCAACAAAATCCATTACCGCTGCCACTCACTCCACCCTGATGACCCGTCTCTCTGGTATAAAAGCCTGGATGCAAACTAACTACCTCAAACTCACAACAGTGACAAATCTGAAACCTAATCATCAGCCCGAGATCCCTCATGAAAATCTGCCAGTTTTTCCCTCTGCATCAATGGCTTCACTGTCTCTGCTTCCACACACCTTTAACCTGATCTTTGAGCAGATTCCATTAATCAAATTACAAAAACTGCCTTCTTTCCATCTTAAAAACATTGCCCGTCTTCGCCCCTCCCTCTCCTTCCCAGCTGCTGCTCATCCGTGCCTTTATCGCCTCACAACTCGAGTACTGCAACAGCACTCTGTACAGTACATCCACCCAAATCCTTAAACTACAGTACATCCAAAACTGAGCCGCCCGTCTGCTCACCCACCCCCACACTAGAGAGCACATCACACCAGTCCTCATTGAACTAAAGTTTTAGGACTGCGTTTTGCACAGTTGTGGCGATGTCGTGTTGAGAAAATCTGCTCACAGACATATAAACACTCGCCTAAGTACTCAGCGTCTCTGGTAGTTCCCACTACAGTAGGTGTCTCCAGCACTGAGTGCTCATGGGTCAGAATGGCACCATGTCATCGTCAGATGGTCTCTAGCTAATTTCTCTAACTGTTGCATGTTTAGCTCATCTACTTTGGCACGTGGCTGTGATCAGTTAAAACAGTGATACTCGACCACTGGTATTGTCACAAGTGTTTCTCGTTATCAGGAAAGAAAGCCCAGAAATGTCCCCATGACGATGTGCTTCTTGGCATTTTCCATTTAGTGTATGTGGCCGTTTCTTCCAGTATTTGTTTTTTATAAAGACTCAAGCTTTTAAATCTGACGTTTTGACTGTTGCTGTCACATGTGGCCCTGATTCCTGCCCAGATGACCAAACAAAACATTGGCTTTGCCTCACTTTCCCAGCTTGCATTTAAGTATCTCATATAAAAACTTCTATCCACTACTCCAACGTTGTGCTTTTCTTGCTAAAAAAAAAAAAAAGCAAACTTTACCATTTTCCAGTCCATGCTACATGCTAAGTCCATACAGTGTGTGCTATTTCTTGTAGTGTACATTGTTAGACTTTGTAAAGTGTGTCAAATCTACACTGGGGTTTTGTAAATGCTGCCCCAGGTCTCCGGTGTCTAATTATGTGATATTAACATCAGCCTCACATGAGGCAATACCTCTAAATCATAAACCTGCTGTCTCTGTGAGACTGCTGCAGAGGAATAAAAACTTTTTTAAAAAGTTGGTACATGTAATTAAACTACTGAGTATGTGTGTATGTGAGGGAGTGTGTGTGTGTGCAACCTTGAGCCTAAGTGTCTTCCACAATGAGCTTATCTCTGTGCAGCCACCAAGCAGAATTCTGTTGCCATGCCGCCACTCAGTCGCATTCAATCATCCTGAGGTCTATAAAAAGATGTGGGTATCCTGGGAGACGTGAATCTTGCCTCAGCTTTCACACTCACTGTTGTTTCTCCCCGTTTTCTGTCCTTTTTTTGTCTCACAACACTTCGTCCCTCTGACTCCTCTGCCTTCCCCTGTCTCTTCCTCCTAACCTTTTTCCACCTCTGCCTCTCTTTCCTCTCTGCTTCACCTTTTCCCTCTCAGCCTCCTGCTCTCCTCTCCTCTCTCCTCCAAGAGGTGATGATGAAGGTGCTCAATATCAGGGGAAATCCTCGCAGGGTGTCTGTAGCCTCCTCTCATTTATCTTTCTGTTCAAGCCGGGGCTTTGGTTTTGTGGAGCACAGCTCGGTAGCTAACATTCAGTGAGTGGAATATCCTCGATTTTAGACACAGTGATACATGCTCAGTGTGTCTTTTCAAGCTGGTCTGCTCACTGAGTGCTCCTCATATCACAGGATGCTGTTTAATGTATTAGCACAGTGTATTACACATGGCTGAGAAGAGGAGGGTGTCTGATTTTTTTTTAATCAGAAAACCATATACGTGTGTGTTTCTGCAGTATTTTCTCTCTCCCTGCTAATAAGCCCACCACATGATGAATCAGTGTAAATAAAACATGCACTGTTTGAGATTATTACAAAAGGTTGCATCACGAAACCGAAGTGGTGTTGTGCGCCAGCTGAGTGAAGTTGGTTCTTGCTGTGGAGGGGCAGCTTGCCCCCGGCGGAAAGGAAGAAAGGCGAGTGGTCTCTAGGGAATCAGAGGTTAGCACACACACCGCCTTCTCTTTACCGGCTCACCTCTGCCAGACACTTCACACGCGTCTTTGTACTCTGAGCAGATGCTTTGTTCCATTCGCTCGGGGCTTAGGTGAATTTGTTAGCCGTAAATGCTACTGTACCTGAAAACATTCGTATACGAGAACATTACATTTTGAGCTTGCTGCCTTATGCTTCATTTTCCTGAGCTTGGAGCTGTTGTCCTCATTAGTGAACACTATTGTGCCATCTAGTCGAAACCAGAGCACAATGCATTTATCTAACTATAAAGCAAGGAATCTCTGTCTGTCTGCATGTATGTAATACACTTACCTCAAGAATTGTTCATCAGATGTACTTCAAACTTGGCAGATGTATTGCTGCGGACCCAAGAAAGTGCCATGTCAAGTTTGGTGCAATTTGGACACATGACGTTCTCAATATTAATTTTGAATAAACAGGTAACGGTGCTCTATGCAGCAGTTGGGACTGGGACTTATCAAAGTAACTAATGCCATTGATCAAGACAGTGGAACGTCGCAAAGTTGGCTTTGCCCGGTGAAAGCGTGATTCCTACAGAGAACGAACCTGCAGCTTAAAAACCTCACTCATGATGATGTAAAGTATTTTAGACAGAGTTGGTGTTTTGGACACAGTGTGGTGCTGAACAGGCTCAGCTCTGTAAATTTGGAAATGTCTTATCACAACATTGCAACTGCTCTGCAAGAACATTTGAAGTGAAAGTACTGGAGCGTTTTGTCGATAAAGCAGCGGCAGTAGCAAGATGGCACCAACCTGCTTACTTTTTGTCCCCGCCCAAGCATGAAATATTAGGATCATCAACACGCAGAACGTGTCTCTGTGGTTGCGCTTTGATTCTGAACATTTTGATAAAGTGAAGGGTTCGGATGAGCCGTTCTCAGGAAAGCTGCAAGCAGCGATGCCAGGGTCAGAGAAATCGTCCCTCTCCAGACGGGCATGTTTTGAACGGGAATTGCGCTAATCAGTGTAAAAGCAAGACGCTGTGAAAACAGAAAAAGGTTCAAAACTTCATCAGATTTTAATGTTGAAACTTGGTTATTTAAAATTAGCAGCATTTGTAGTTTGATTATGACATGCAGATTTAGCAGATTTTAGCAGTAGAATTTATTTATCTCTGAAATGATACAAATTATATTCTGTGTGTTTTAAAGTAAAATGGAACAATGAAACTATCAGGAGAATATTTTCCACAGCACTTAATGTGGACTGTGGTGGTTCTACCCTTTTTTCTTTACATTTAATAAATAATTTGAAGAGTCTGCTCACTAAAATTGAAATACTAGATGGATGGAATGAAGCCGATCGGGCCACACATAACATCGACCAAGTCATCCATCACAGAGAAAATACTAAGCTTTTTTATACTTTAAACTCACTGAACTCCTCCCATCTGGCATGTAGGAAGCCCCCCAAAAACAAACTGAAACATGTTTGCAAATACTGTTTGGTTCACTTCAACAACTGAGAAGGATCAACTGTTTCTCCTTCATCTTTCCTCTTCGCCTCTCGGCTCTGAAGGCTGAACTGAGTGGCACTTCCATCCTACGTTACTTTTTTTTTATTTCGAGCTGTTTTTTCTTGACTAATTAAACTGAATTTTAATTTCTGCTTGTGAGCTCATTATTTATATACTGAGGTGTCCAAAATAAGTCTACACAATATTTCAAATGTACTTTTTGATGCTTTGAGCGCCACAAGCTGAGAGCCATAGAGATTATATTATCTCTTCGGCAGATACCTCCAAAACTCTGCAACTCACACCAAAACTATTTAGATGGATGAATAGCACTAAAGGCCTGAGTAAAAGGTGGCGTCCCCACCCAGGTCATCACCATAAGTCATCGCATCAGTAATCTAGGACATTGGCTATGGTATGAAAACTTCTCCTTGAAGTACCATATAGTTTGCACACGTGCTCAGTTTGACAAAGTGATTAAAGCAATTCCCATATCAGTCAAACTATTAGTTCAAAACATAGATAGGCAGTCATGTGTGAATTTTTTAACTGAGTGAAATTCAAATAAATTGATATGGAATGCTTGAATAATGTACTGTTCCCAATTAATCTCACAGAAACTCTGTCACCCAACCGTTTTCAGACTGAGAAATTTGAAAATGGAGAACCAAATATATCACTTACCCTATCAGCCCTAAAACCAAGGAAATCCATTTTTAAAACTCTCAACAATATTTATTCATCCAATGAAATGCTAAGAAAGAGATTTAACATTGATCACAATAATTGTTTCTTTTGTTATACTGAAATTGAAACCACAGGTTGTCCACAGGTCAATGTCTATACTGTATGACATTCTGGGACGACTTGCAGGACTTGCTACCATCCAAAATCCCACTACATGTTCCTCTCACAAGAGAAACTATTGTGTTTGGTATTGATCTCAAGGACACTAAAGGTGACTTACACTACTGGCATTTTTTTATCTACATATCTAAATGGAGGAAAATTAAACCCCACTTCTCAGTTACTTAAAGGGACGTTATGGCCAATCATCTGAGTGCCTTAAAATTAATGGAAGGAAAATAATCCAAGTCTCTCCTCAAAATTTATGAAGAACTAAAAGTTTTTTATGACCCCTAGATCGACTTAATGCATTTTTCCTTTTCACAATTTTGTTTTTCTGTTTTGTTAGTTTATTTTTTTCCTACTTATTGCTCTGCATTATAATATCAATGTTAAATTACTTTTCTATACCATGCCTTGTATGTTATTCCTCTATAATGTTTTTCTATGCCTTGTTGTAATTGTTTTGTTACAAATAAAGTTTTTAAAAATTCAGTCAGCCATCTTTGAAAAAAAAACAAACAAAAAAAAAGGTATCCCATAGCAACAACAAGATCAAAGAACCGTGTTCTGATGATGTCATCAAGTCAGTTCTGGAATGTTGTACTATAAAAGGCTTCTCAGAGTCAAACCTGCATCAGACACGATTTTCACTGTCGAGTATTCAGACACGAATTTCATCGTCACAAGTTAGGAAAGAAGTTTTACAGGTTCAAACACGAGTTACAATGGAAACGACACAAAGTCAGAGAAAGCAGAGGAGGCAGAGGAGAAACAACGCTGAGATCCATCAGCAGACTCATCAAGTTAAGGATTTTGCCACCAGACGCCTTGATTTCTACCTCCATTCCCTGGAGGAGGAAATAAGGTGCGAGCTTAAGGACAGCGAGGCAAGGCTGACCAGGGGTCGATGTGAGCAGAGGCTCCACTTGGACATCCACGTGGACTCGCTGACCGCTCTCATCGATCAGCTCCAGGACAAGCAAGAGGACAACAAGAGCAAAGAGCAGATGCAGAGTGAAATATGTAGACTGCAAGCCCTGCATAACCGCTCTGAACAGGAAGATACTGAGACTCTGAAATTACGTTTCAGGAAAATCTGCTTCATGCTGCGGACAGCTCAGAGCGACCTTGAGCAGAAGACATCCTACAACAAAGAACTTGAAGTCAAGTTGGAGGCCATGACCAAAAAGAACGAGGACCTTCAAAGTGAAGTCGAGGCCATGAAGTTACAGGTCCGTGTTGAGAAACAGCTGCGTGCCGTGGCTGAAACCAACATGGAGACGACAACTCATGGCCTTAAGTTGCAGCTTTTTGAAAAGGACACCGCGGAGTTTGAGGCTCGCACAAAGGCTGAACAGCTGGAGGCCGATCTTGTGTTTGAGCGGGATCAAGCTCATAAGCTGCAAGCAAAGCTGAACAAAATGGAGGAGAGTCTTTCTAAACAGAAGGAGGATGCAAAAAAGACACTGGAACGAGTCAAGGCTTCCCATCAAGCCCAGCTGGAGGGACAAAAAGCAGAGACCAGGAAGATTTCTTCTGCCCTGAAAAAGGCAGAGGATCTGCTGGAGACTCAGCGTCGCAGCTGGCAGCAGAAGGTGCAAGAAAAAGAAAAATCAAAGACTTTCTTTGCGGCTCAACTTGAAGAGCAGAAACAAGAAAACAAAACTCTTGCAGATGCTCTGCAGAAGGTTGAGCAGCAGCTGGAAACTCATAACGAGTGGCAGAAGGAAAAATCATCCCTCCTTCAGGCCACAGAAGACCTCAGGAAGACTCTCCAGGAAAAGGAGCAGGAGTGGAAGAAGAAAGAGTTCTCCCTGAACTCCCAGCTGACAGCTCTCGAGAGTCAGCTAGCCAAGAAGAAAAAGAAGAAGAAGTGGTACCGTGTACTCATGAGTGGCGTCTGAAGATCATCTACAGCCCACGCACTTCCAGCTCAGGGACAGGGACTTACACAAACAGAGGTATTTGTGAGTATTAATCAGTTTTAACCCCCAAACAGCACTTTGAAAACGGCTGTTTGAGGGTCAAGACTTTACGTTCGTGCAGCACGGTGGTCAGCACTGCCCCCCTCACAGCAGAAAGATCCTGAATCTTAAACTCACTTGGATCAGGGTCTTTCTGCATGGAGTTCAGATGTTTTCCCCGTGATTACGTGGGTTTCCTCCAGGAGCTCTGGTTTCCCCACGCTAAAAACAAAAAGAAAGAAAGTTGCACATACTCACATATATACCCCCAGCCATAGGGAGTTTTTCCTCGTCTTCCTGGAGAGCTTGGGCTGGGCGCCTCTTCCTGAGCTGGATCTGCGAGACACATTTAAACACCATCAGCCACATGAATGAACATCACTTTTGTACATCAAAAAAATAAAAAAAAAAATAAAATAAAATAATGTCATGTTTCTTGGTCATTTGTTTTTTAGAATTTAAAGTTGCACTGTGTGTCACATTTGATATTAAATGGTTTGTTTGATGAATAAATCAGGGACAAACAGTGATCGGTCAGTTTTGTTGACTAGATCTCAAAGATGCTCATCAGCACATGGTCAGTTACAGTTCTGAACAGTTCTGTACACACATACATGCTAAAAGATCTGCCATAACACCCGAAAAAGGTTGCTTGATTGCAGAAAACAATGGTTTGAACAATGGTGGTTTGGTTGTGACATTTCCTAAATTTACACCCTGATTTAAAAAAAATACTACATGTACTTTAAAATGATGGGAACTTACACTGCTTTGGTAGTGACATGAGAATGTGGGACTTTTTTTTTACATACAGCCTCATGATTTTAAATAAAATATATGTTGTTGAAATAAGAGGTTATGGTTTGGGAAAGCTGCCTCCCAACTGAAACTACACTACAAATCAGCAAATAAGTCATTCCCAGTAACTCGGTTGTGACGGAAGATTTTATTTGGGTCATCAAATAACATATTGTTTTTTTGATGACAGGAAAAAATGAGAGCCTGTTAATTCTGCTTAAATTCACTTATTTTGTCTGGTTTATATATTAGGCTAAAAGGTCCTATATTGTTACACAGCCTAAATGCATTTATTTCTGATTTAAAGAACTTAAATACTTAATATGTTCTCGAGAACACAGGTCAACATAATATAAGACGATCTGGAAATGACAGTAAAACTGGTCACGGCCATTCATTTATGCACATATTAACTTTTACCAAAATGTGTTGATAAGGCCTATTGTGGATTGTTTCTTGATGGTTTATCTTTTTTAAAAAGTGGATCCTAAGGAACAAAGTTTGGGAGACACTGCTATGTAAGGGATCCTGCAGGGTTCTGCATCACACTGTCATGATTTATTTCACAATAACGACCTGCTCACTGTACATTATCCTGCTTGATACATGGTTATTCACAAAAAAAATCCAAAAATTGACACAAAATATTCATTTCAAAGTGATTTTGGTAATTTAACAGTGACTCTATTTTTCCTGCGGAGTCTGTGATTAGAACTGTATCCATAGCAACAGTCTGTTAGTCTTAGCAACGGTCTGCTATACAGAAATAACTCATACATTGTGTTCATGTAGTCCACATGTATCTAGAGATGAAACGGTACAAACATTTCATATTGGAATGAAAGAATTAAAATTCTTTATTTCAAACATGTAAAAAAAAATGAAAGAAAAAGAAATAAAACAACAAACAAATAGAGTTCAATAAACCTATACAGCAAATTCAACAGGCAAATATGGTTCTGCATAGAACCCCAAGTTAGGGTTCTGGGTGGGACCATTACTCCCAAGAAGGGGTCCCCCTATTAGACCCTCTAGTTGGGGGTTCTGGGTGAAACTTTTCATGGATGGTTCTCGGTATAACCCTTTATGTCGGGTTATTTGAAGAACTCTCTGATAGGTTTCCAAGTAGAACCTTTACAAAAGGTTTCACCAGGAGGCCAAGCTGAAGAACCATTTATGGTTCTTGTTAGCACTTTTATTTCTAAGACCTGCTCTTGTTACATTTAAACAATACTGCACTTAATGCATTAACCCAGCGGTCACCCTGAGTGATGACTGTGACCCCTAGGGTGTCTTCAGTTACTGCGGGGAACCTCCAAATTTTTGTTTGATCTATTTATTCCAAAAATATATTACTTGAAATTATGTTTGAAAATACACATCATCGTTTTTATGAATGCATACAAATGTTATATCTAAGGCTAAACAGAGATTTTACAAACACAGATACTGTTGTAACATGCAGCTTACTTTCACATACAGTCAGTCTTGGATCACCTTTAACATTACAAACAAGCTGGGGTGCTACTTATTATTACGCCTGGCAGGGATTAGTCGCTTGCTACCATGTGTGTGAGTGAATAACTGGCCTGAAGCTCGTCCACAGATAATCTCTCATGCTCATTGGAGGGAATTTCTTCAAACTTGGTGAAATATATCCCCTTGGACTCGAGGATTCATTGATTAGATTTTGGTGGTCTAAGGTCACAGTGCTGAAGACATTTTTGGCTGTAACTCAAGAATTAATGCTCAAATTCTGACAAAATTTTACACAAATATCTAATAGGACAAAATTTTGAGGAGATGACAATTTATATCCAAAAACTCAAAGGTCAGTGTGACTGTGACAAAACTAGTTCTGAGGTATGGAGCAAGAAAGTTACAAAACAGACAGAGTCCCAAAAGTTTTATTGTTTGCTATTTTGTTTTTGCTAAAGCCAAGTTCAGTCATTGAAATAATCAGTTTTATGTTTATTGTGTAAAACGGTTAAATAAATCCATTGTCCCCACCCATGAAGATGCTTTTTTTTTTTTTTTTTCAAAAAACTACTTCCTGTTCAAAGACAAAGCTTGGGTTTTACACTCATCAGGCCCTGCTAATCTCATAATAGCTGGGGGAAATTAATAATGCTTAGAAAATCAAAGATCAGGCCTTAGGAGGTTAAGATCAAGCACGAGATGCACCCTGCAGGTTACTGCTCTGAATGGGGCAGACTAATTTTTATTGTTTGCTTTATTTTTGCTTATTCATGTGCATAAAAGCACGAACTGCTTTCCTTTCACCTTTAACAGTATTTCTCACTTAAAGCAGTGAGACAGTCAGGGAATATTTTTACAGTTGCCATGGGAAAGAAAAGGTCTCCTATTACCAAAGCTGACTGTAACATCTTTGCTGGATTCTGGTGAGTTATTGTGCAGCTCTTCCACCACCAAAAGACAGTATGTTTGCACTGAAACACAGGTTCTGAAGCCCGATAAGTTAACCTGTGATTTCAACCAGGAGAGAAGGAAAAAAAAATCACTCAGATGCTGACTCTCCCGAGAGATAATGCTCCCTCCTCTCGCCAGATTTAGTCAGCAGAGCTTGCTGACACTGACTGTGGCACCGGGGTTCCCTAATTATTAGTTTTCAGCCGTTTCAGTCTCTCCCTCTGTCTCCTTCTACCTGAGCTGCCTCTGTTATGTGTTTAGATTTTGCTATTCACCAGCTGCCTACAGTGTGAGAGGCAGCAGTTTGCTGGGTGCATTGCGTCTTTATTTGCGTCACAGGAGGAGAGGAAAGCATCCATCACATGCAGTACATGCCTATACATGTATTCTGTCTATGCTTTCTTGTGTGATTTACCTGCGTTCTGATGTGTTGATGCTGGTGGAGGGAGGCAGGAGGAGGAGGGAGTGTCATGGCAACAGACTTCTCTAATATAGTCTACTTCCACCTGGATGAGGTTTCAGTGAATTTTCTTTTTTGTGCACACAGACACACTCAGACTGATGTACATTCGCTGCTCGTGCTGAGTGTGCACAGCCGAGGGGCTAAAGGTCATGTGCGTTAAATTGGATGTATGTGGCGTATATTCCTCTGATGTATAAAAAAAAAAGCAGCGTGCAGCTGAACCTCTCATCTCTCTGGGGTATGTTGGATGAAGGTTTCTCACACTTCTGTTTTTGCTCCCCCCCCCCCCCCTCCGCCAGATCCCGCACCTCGCAGAGGGTGTTCGTATCCACGGAGAGAAGGTCACGGAGGCGCTGAGGCCTTTCCACGACCGCTTGGAGGCCTGCTTCAAGCAACTGCGGGAGAAGGTGGAGAAACAGTACGGGGCAAAATCCTTGGTAAGAGCTTTTGTGACCTTTCTGTTGCAGGAAAAGTGCTTTGTAACTCAGTGTGGTCATTTTTAGGAGGCACTAATGGAATCGGCAGCTGTTTCTTTTACTTCTGTGGTGTTGAGTCGAAGATTTTTCGTGAATGAATATGTATGTTGCACCTTTCAGACATCCGTTTTATTACTTTGTTTGGTCATGGATGCTAGTAGTTTTAGCATTTATTTCACTGATATTTACGTTACTCTTTCATTTTTTCTTAAATTTCATATGCAGCACAGATGCAATTACTTTACCTAATTACGAGAACGCCTGGTTTCTTTTGCCTGTTTTAAAGGTCCAGTCCATAAAATTTAGAGGGAATGTGACAGAAATTTAATATAATATCCATAAGTGTGTTTTCATTAGTGTATAACAACCTGAAAATAAGAGTCATAGTTTTTTTGTTACTTTATATCATTTATATAGCTGTCAAAAGAAGACGTGGATCCCCTTCCACAGATGTTGAATGTGTTGATGTTGAACCGCCATGTTTTACAGGAGCCCTTAACAGACTAGATATGGACTTGCTTGTTTTTCATTAGTTTCACAGCCACCATACTTTCACCTACACATTAGGAAGGGTAGGGTAAGGTGAGGTGTGTTCATTTGGTTGCAGCTGGGTGCCTCTAAATCATACAAATTGGTACTTAAAAGTTGCTGGAAACTTGATTTAGAATAATGTGCAAATGCTGCATTGTAAAAAATATTTAAAGTGACAGAAAATATCAAATAATTACTTAAGAATGTCTTCAAAAAGGCGATCGTGAAATCGTGGTGTGGGTTCCTGAGGATGAAGATAGAAAGTTGTGCAGTGTGAACGGCTGAACGATCTGACACCTCTGAAAGTCATGCAGCGTGACAAAGGTATAAAGATAACCGAGGAGAGACATGTTCCCTCTTTGGATCTGCTTACTTGTGTGCAGAAGTGCTGCTAAACTGTTTTAAAAACGCAGCGTCTGAATCAGCACATAAAGATTCAAGAAAAGAACATTTTTAAAAAGACAGCATTTGAGTTTCCTGTTCCTTTACAGTAAGTCCTCCAGATGCTCTTAGAACATGTGTGTCGGACGTGCTTTTACTTTTAGCTGAAGTCAGCTCATGTGCAGTGGGATGCTGCTGGGGATGACCTCCCGTCTCTGTCCTCCTTTACAGATTTAATTGTTGCTTGGCCAAGCTTTTCCCTCCATCTTGCCTGAGGTAAAGGGGCCCTCGCTCAATTTAAAGGGAGAGGGCGGTGACCTTTCCAACGAGAGAAAAGCCATCACTTTCCAGAGTGTGATAATAAGGTTATCCTATCAGATGTGTGATGGCTCCTTTCTACGCTTGAAAAGACTCTTTAAATGCAGACGGTTTCATTGTTAGAGCCACTCTGACCAGATTTTTCTTCTTTTTACAGAACTACAGAAATTAATAGTATGTCCAGAGTTCTTTTTTTCTTTTCAGCTAACTTTATGTTCAATTATGTTGCTGTGTTTTGAGATCTATACTGTACACTGTCGGAAGATAAATGTGATGTTTTACTGTATGTAAAAACTGCTATTGTGTTTTAATTGAAAATGTTTTGGAAACCTTGATGTTGCACATTGCATTTTGTTTCTGAGAGCCAGCATCTTTTTTCAGTTGTTCCCAAAGAGGAGAATGCATTTTGCAGCCGCATACGCCACGGGCACGGTGCCCGGTGTTGTTTGTCCATGCTCCACCTTTTCTGTGCAGCTGAAGCTGAAAATGTCAGGTTTCCCAGAAAGACGCCGGAGTTGTCTCCGCCACTTTTTTCCAGGCAGCCAATCACATAATAGATGGGTACTCGTCACCCTGGAGTTTACCTCTCTGTTTGCGTCGGAGAGCAGAAACTGAACTCATGTCTGTGCAGGAGCCCAGAGGGAAAGATGTTTTTTAAAGTATCTGTGTGTCCAGCTCCTCTACGGCCTCCAAAGGTCTATGTGGTAATCTCTGTGTTTGAACTTTAGTTCCTCTTCTGAGACGCTGTTTTTACTCTGAAGTGTTCCTGAAGTTTCACTTTCAGGTTTGCTTTCAGCTGATAGGACTCGTATCAAGTTACTGCTGGTGAAAACAAAACACTTCCTGATTTTGCTGAAGTTTTAAGATAATAAAATATTGAGGACCTTTATTGTGAAATTTTTTTAGGAAGCGACATGTGGTTACAGTGTACAGTGACAGCTAAAAAACAAGATCTGAGACTTGTTTACACTCGTTTCACCTTCTCTCACAAGTTAACCACTAGAACTTTAATAAGGACACCAGCTACTATAGAAATATATATGATTGACTGATGACTGACAAAGAAAGAAAAAAAAGGATTGCAGGACTTGAAAGCTCAGTGAACTGAGGGGTCTGCGGCTAATAATTCAACTCATCGACTTTCAACACGTGACCTTACTGCTAGCTAGTCCACCCACTTGACCGACTGTTTGATGAATAAAGTCTGAAAGCATTTCCCAAGGACTGAGTATGTCGTCAAAAGATGAACTATGCTTATAGTTCACAGAAGAAAATGTTCTTGGAATATCAAATTCTTTCTATATAGAAATGTAAATGGTCTTGGATTGTGTATTGTGAGTGTTTGAAGGTTAAATGCTACTCTCCAGATGCTAGAAAATATCAGTTATAATATCAGTCATTTTAAGTTAGTGACTGAGTAGTTTCAGTTTCACTTTAAATTTACGTCTTTGTAGCTTTTTTTTGTGTAACATTTGCGGGTCCACTGCTTTGGTTTAGACTGAAATATCTCAGCAACAACTGGATGGGTTTCTGAATGAAATTTGCCAAGAAATATTTTACAAACATTAATGGTTTACAAATCAATTAATCTTAAAGGGACACTTCACCCCAATATATATATATTTTTTTTTTTTCCGCTGAATCTCCAAAACCCAACTCACACCAAAACAATCTAATGGATAATTACCACTACAGGCCAGAAGAGAAATATGTATTTTTGGAGTGAACTGTTCCTGAGTTTGCTGAGGCCCTCACTTTTCTTCCAGCACCATGACATTTCGAAAAATGTCTCCACAGCCATTGGATGGATTGCAATAACATTTTGCACAGACATTAGTGTCTCCCTCATTATGAATTGTATTTTTTTTCCAAGTAAATACCTCAAAAACAAACGATATACCCATCAGTTTCAGTTTTGTTAGAAAATGCTAGCGTGCAAACACACTAAACAAAGATGGCAATGATGGTTGTAGTCTCTTTTTCTTCCATTTCCATGTTGTCTTCCATCCATTTCTTCCTACAGTCAATTTATGACAGAATGTGTGCTGTAAATAAGAATAAAAATGCAACATAACTTCAAAGGAATCTGTGATTTTGAAGCTGAATTCTTTGCGTTTTCCTTTTTCCTTGTATCAGCCGCCAGCAGACGAGCGGCGGGGGCCTCGTCCTCACTCCATGGTGCGCTCCTTCACCATGCCCTCCTCCCAGAGGCCGCTGTCGGTGGCTTCGGTCACCTCCATCTCCTCTGACAACTCTCCCTCCAGGCCCGGCTCAGATGGGTAACACCTGGTTTACACTTCTTCTGGGCATAAAACACCATACGTCCTCCTTGGCTTTCGGTCATCCCATCTGAGCAGTTTTAAAAATTGTTTTTGGATAACTTGTATGACTTTGATGAATCAGTCTCAAGATTTATATTTAACTTTTTTCTTTTCAAAACTAAGAGGATTTCTGTACTTATGCAATTTAAAAAAATACCCTTTTTGTTGAGTTCATGAAGACTTAAAGATAAATCCTTACCGGCTTAATTTTGAAAATGTGAATAAATTGTATATTGTATTGTATATTGTATAATATTTTAGCTAGACTCCAGGTAACAAAACACACACAGCAGTGTTGTATAGTTAGAATACCTCAGAGTCTTGAGTCAGAATATCATAAAAAGTTCAAGGTTTTATTGAAGGCTGTATTAAGAATGAACATACAGAGAACTATCTGTCCTGCATCTCAAGTAAAAGAGTAAATCTACTTCAGATGTTCAAAGGATGCAGGAGATGCACAGTGTTTGATTGGACCATCATCATATTCTCTTTATTCCAGTTTTGCCCTGGAGCCTCTCCTGCCAAAGAAGCTGCACACCAAGTCTCAGGACAAGCTGGACCGGGACGAGCCCGAGAGGGAGCGCAAGGAGAAGAAGAAGGAGAAGAGGAACAGCAAGCACCAGGAGATCTTTGACAAAGAGATGAAGACCACGGAGATCCCTCTGCAGCCCGCTGAAGCTGTCATACTGTCAGAAACGGTACTGAAAAAGTGACCCCGTACAAGGAGTTAGCTCACCTGTGTTTTACTCTTTCCCTCTTTCTCTTCTTTCCTCTTCCTTTTTTGTACTTCTGATCTGTCGCTCTCCTGCACCCTCCTGTGTTCTCCTGCTCCTCTTTTGTTTTCTCTCTTGTACTCTGCCCCACACAAGTGCAATGATTTTCTGTGGATGTTTATAGTTCACAAAGAAGAAAGTAGGGGTGATGTTACATGCAGAAACACAGACACTTATTGGCACGAGGAACAAAAAAGCTTTAGACCGGCAGCTTCTCTGCATTGCAATGCATTTCAAGCTCAGTACTCTCCCTCAGGCATCACGATGATGATGCTCCTTCTTCTTTGTCTTTGTCTTACTACTGACCCATTTGGAAAAGCTTGTTTCCACTATTTCTTGTGGATTCCTAGATCTGCATGGTTCTTAATGCTCTTTCCTTGTTTCATTAAGTGGCAGCCAATCAGCTCCTCCTCAATTAAGTCCAGCCGGGTACTTTATTATCTTTATTTTGACTCTTTTATAATAGAATTGATTAACAATTGCCTATGCATGTACATTTTATAACCACTAGACTCAAGCTTCAAAACAATCTGCCCCCACAGTCTCTATAGGATTGTGTGTGTGTGCGAGTTCAGCTGAGAGGTTGTGTCCTGCTGAGTGGAGAGTGGAGAGTCGTCTTCAGTGTGTGACAAATATTAGCAGAATAATGGATGGCAAAAAAAAACATTAAGAATGGCACTGATTGCACAGAGAGGAGACACCCTCATTAGAGCGGATACTTCACCAAACACCAGTGGCAGCAACTTGTGCAACAATTGCATAGTAAGCATTCAAAGTCCACTGAAAGTGCAGCGTTTTCCATATACACCACACAGATGTTTATGGGCTTAATGCATGCATGACAGAATTATTTTTGGCACAGGTTTAGTTTAGAAACACTTGAATTTAAAACCAATACATAGGCTAAACAAGACATGGAATTTAAAACACATTCCACCTTAAAATAATTTTGTTTATTTTCATTGAATAAGATTAAACAAACCATCGCTGTGGCATTGGCGTGAACCAGAGGCCCTTAAATTTAGGTTTTTATATCCCAAATCTTTCTCTGGAGGGCATGGCTTCAAATCCCCCTGGCTGGTTACTGTTTCCTGCTGGCTGGCTACTCCATATCCTTGTGAAAAGCCCAGTCACTACCACTCTTGTACACAAGAATACTCAAAATCTGCCATCAGTGCCATCACATTTGCTGAGCACATACATGCTCGCAAAGTCTGAATCATTTCCATTTCTGACTGTTCAAGAGCTTTTCTCCAGTGCCACTTTTAGGTCAAGTTTGCACACAAGGTAGCTAATTAATAGATTATTCACAAACAGAAAGATCTGTTTGGTTTTCTGTAGTATTATCAAGCCAGATTTGGGCATTTTAGTCCCCTTAGCATGTAGAAGAAAAGCAAAATCATAGATATGGTGTTTATTTTGTCCAACACATTCATACCATAGGTTTCATTTAGCATTGTATCTCCAGCAGAGTCTTCTCTCTACCTCACACTGCTCGCATTTCCACTCCACTCCCCTCGCTGTCTCCTCACTCTCTCTCTCTCTGCTGTTCTTCTTTACCACTTCTGTGTCCATTACAGCAGACTGAGGGTATCGCTGTGTTCTGCATGCCCGGTGGGAACGCTCCCTGGCTAACAGCATTAAGATAAGGGTGGGAATGGGATCCAGAGGAAGCCTGTGGGAGTGGTAGAGCCGTCTGGCTCGTGATAGGAGCCTCCTGCCTCAGGGGTCAAGGGTAGACCACCTAGGGGTCGGTGGTGGTTACCTGTTTGGTAACTAGTAGTTTTAGCTCAGGTTTAATCTGGAACACCTAAATTAATACAACACCATTTTCACGCTCAATACAAATGTTTTAGTGTTTTGGAGAAAAAAAATACCATCTCTGAATGAAGTGTGTTGTTATTTTCAGTGTCTCCCTCGTGGCTCACTGTTTGAGTTTGGCCAATTACAAAGTTGTTTGTTAATGTAGCCTACAGTGTGGAATAGCCCTGAGGACATATCTTTTCATATTCAAATTCCAGCCATAATAAAGCTGGGAGAGCGCAAGTCTTGCATGCAAACAATGATTTGTAACCACAAATAAGATATTGCAACCCAACGAGCACATTTATCCAAATGGTTTCTCTTTTAGGAATACAAATAGCCAACTTAATGTGCGTGTGGATACGCACACCACAGTCCCAGTGGAGATGTGAAACTAATTTTCTACTTTAAATGATCCTTTATTGATCTTCTGCTGAACGTCATCACGCACTCAACTCATTTGCCACGCAGTAAATTTTGTTCTCAGCTCTGTTTTATTGACTTGTGTAATTCAGTTTTTATTTTGAGCTCTTGGTAATGACTCAACCCCTTCTCTTCTTTGTTGGTGCATTATCACTCAGATCAGCCCCCTGCGGCCCCAGAGACCAAGGAGTCAAGTTCTCAGCCAGATTGGTGGAGACCGCCGCCTCTCCGTCTCCCCTGGACCCCCTTCCTCCTCCTCCAACTCCTCCTCGTCCTCGCCAGGACCCCCACCCATCACGCCCAGGAGCAAACTCTCCTTCAGCCTGCACACTGTTTCAAGTAAGAGCAATCTGACATTGTATCATCTTCAAACTGGAGCTTCCATGGTCTCTGCAGGCCCTCTCTGCCTCCCTCTGACTTTGCGTTGCCTCTTGCATCACTGTTACCACATGCCTTGGTACACGTGACGACTCTCGGTTTGATCTAAAACGCGGAGCTATGTGTCATCTCAGCTACACTTCTTTAAATGGCTGTGCAAATCACGACTGTCAGCACCAAACACTTACCTCTAAATTTATCTCTTTGTCGCTGAGCTGGCTGCTAACACCAGGATAGCACATAATGGGCTCAGTGTGTTGACTCGCTTATCGAGGATGCTCATTAGCAAAAGAGAGTCAGCTGCTTCAAAATTTTAATTCTTCAAATTCACACGCAGTGCTGCTTCTCTTAGAGGCTTAAAATGAAACATTTTACCTGGTAAGAAAAGCTGAGATGCAGTTTATTGCTTGATCAGATCAGTTTCATACAAGCATCTTTAAAGGTCCCGGCTAAACAGACATGACTAAATAACATCAGAAACACAAGGCGTGTGATGTCGTTCTCTGTGCAGGAAGGCACAACACCACTATATCTTTACGTTGCACTTGGTTCTCTGCTGACATCTAATGAGGCTGGATGTTGTATTTAGCATCTTGAAGTTACAGGATTCTTGTTTAACCATCTGCAGTTTGCAGAAACTCAAGAGGAGCCTCTATCAGAGACACGTGTTTTGAAAAAGGAACAGTCAAAATCAGTGAAACAAAGGTCAAGATATCCTGACTTTTAACTGACTGTACGGGTCAAGCTCCAAAAACAGCACACGCTGTTATTGAAACTCAAATGGCATTTCTTTTTTAAGATCCTTCTTGACTGTTAAGTACCTTCAAGTCTTTTTCTTTCAAGTTACACACCCTCAGTATGTAACACTTTAACCCCCTCATTGTTATTTAAAACCAGTTATTAAATGTTTATACTGTATAGTGCTTATAAATGCTTAATAGGTTGCACTAAAGTGTCACCTAATCTGTAGGTTCAAAGCCAAGATGATATAATCAGGGTTAAGCGTTAAAGGAATAGTTCATATTATTTGAAGTGAAGTGGGGATGAATGAAGGGCTTAACAGTAGTCAGTCTATTATCTTTCAGTGTTTCCCCTGTCCTGGTCCTCAGAGCTCACTGTCCTGCATGTTTTAGATGTTTCCCTGCTCCAACACACCTGATTCACATGAATCATCAGCTCGTTATCAGGCTTCAGGCTGTCAGGCAGAGGCTTCATGACGAGCTGATCATCTGAATCAGGTGTGTTTGAGCAGGGAAACATCTAAAACATGCAGGACAGTGAGCTCTGAGGACCAGGACAGGGGAAACACTGCCTTTAGTAGTTCCAGCGTGGAGGTTAAGCAGCAATGCACTGCTGTAGACGGGGTCAGCAACAAAATGTATTTGAGCCGCTTAAAAAAGATCCACCCAAAAATCAAGACAGTCCAGAACTTCCTGTGTTCTAGGAAGCAAAATTACTGATTTTGCTTAAGGAGTCTGGCTGTTTTGGAAAATATTAGACTTACATATCGGGGCAAAAAATATTCAAAATATTGCTAAATATAATATACCTACTTTGGTAATACAGTGAATATCAATAAGTACCTTATCCAATCCTGTTTCAAATAACTGAACTGCGACTTTTAAGTTCCTACTTGACCGTGGAAATAATATTTTGGCAAAAAAAACTTAAGAGGCACTTACTATTGTAGCTTCTTTGAGCCACAGAAGACATAATACAACAGTAGCATGGTACAGTATCCCCATGACCACTTAATTGATCTTAACGTGTGCAGGAATTTTGCTCCATTTAACTTCATTTTCTCTCTTTTTTGTCACACACTTAGCCTTAATGATGGGAAACCACCATAATAGGCCATGTGATGTATTTTGGGTCCCAGTCGTACTGTTTAGGTACCTGTGTAGTTTGATGATGAATGTTCCCTCCCCGTCTCACACAGGTCTGGAGCTGAACGGGATGGGCTGTTCTGACAAAGGTGAAATCCCTCCTCCGCTGCCTGTGAAAGGCAGCACGGCTGATTATGGCAACCTGCTAGATAATCAAGACTTGACGAGTCCCTCGACGCCTCCGCCACCCCCGCCACATCAAAGGGTAGGTGTTTTAATTAGGGCTGAGAGGAGCTCCTTAATGATGCATGGCACTTATAATGAAACAAGAGGGCGATACATGCACTTGACAATCGGGTCAACCTCCTCCGCTGTCCCCCCTACCCCTGTGCGTCCTGTGCTGATGTCCGGGCGTTCATGTCGGAGTGTGTGCATGTTTCACACTCACATTTAAGCTTGCACTGCATTTGCGCATCATTTTTGGTAATGTGTGTCGCAGGAGAGTGTAGGCATCAGACAGTTAGCAGCAAGGGCCTACACCCACCTGTCTACCCCACTGTTATTTATACTCACCCCCCCCTCCTCCAGCCGGCCCGGCGCTCAGACGTGATTGATTGGATGATTACTTTACCTCTCACATCCATCAGGAGCTCTCCCGCTGTTAATCAGCGGCTCGTCTCTCCACACTCACCGACGTCTTCGCTGGCCATCCTCTCGCCGCGCCACTCCGTTAACTAATCTTATTTATCCACTGTCACGGCTCGTGGACAGGTAGTAAAACGGAGCCTCTGCACACAGTGTGGCAGCAGGCTGACAGCAGCGTAGTGAGAGCAGATGTTCTGAGTGACAGCCGCTCTACATTTAAAGTCCTTGATGGAGGCAGAGGTGAGGTCACTGATGAGCAT
This sequence comes from Lutjanus erythropterus, assembly GCF_056507025.1. NCBI lineage: Eukaryota > Metazoa > Chordata > Actinopteri > Lutjaniformes > Lutjanidae > Lutjanus > Lutjanus erythropterus. The sequence goes on from NC_139333.1 coordinate 21,390,519, forward strand.
TAACTCCATGTCTGTTAGCTCTGTTATTACCTCAGGTGTCTTAAGGAGGACAGATGGCTTAAACATTTCAAGTTTTTCCTGCCTTGAGTGAAAATAGACTCAGCATAACAGAATCTTGATTCCCCTTATCTTGATCCTCAGCTACTGTCATATAAAAGCTCTAATCTGTACTCTTTTACCACATAGATATGGAATATGTTTCTAAAAATAATTTAACTGTTTCGCTTATGGATGAAAAAATTTACATTTTGTGTTTAAGTTAAGGTAAGGGTGCTCCAGTCAAGATTTTTAGGGCTGATCCATGGAAGCAGTATTGGTCGACAACACTAATCACCGACTACAGGGTCTATTTGAAGCCTTTTTCTTAGTGTTTGCCATTAAGTATTAATTTAACTATTCTAAATAACATTTCAAATGAAGTATTAAACAACTTGAAAATTATTGCAGAAGCACTTGGGGACCTATTGTTAAAGAAAATGTTTGAGTTTGCTGATAATTCTTTAAATAGACTTTTTTAGATCTGCTTATGTAAAAATTAGTGGGACACTGTTATGATTTTAGCATTTAATTATTAAAAATGTTGCAAAAGAACAAGAGTCACAGATGTAGGCCTGTATAGTTCAACAGAGAAAAACAAGAAAAAAAAGAAACATTCCCTTTTTAACAACCTTCATGGTCATTCAAGTATAGATATCTGAGTTTACAAGATGTACCTGAATGCACCATGAAGGCCTGCCTGTGTGTGCGTGTCAAACTCTGAGACAGATAGCGGAGCACAGAAGTAGCGTGCCCGTAAACGACACCAAAACGTGGTGGAGACTGTCAGCAGTTCTTTTTTATTACATTCAGTGCAAACATTTACCAACAGTGTGACAGATGACCTTCAGAGATTATCTCGCTGAGGGGAAAATCTATCCACGTTTGACACTTGGCAGGTGTTAATTTTGATCCTCCGATTAGCTCTTCTGATCAGCCTTTATAGAGACCACCTATCAAACTATTTCGAGTGAATATCAACCATTAACAATCGTGGCTAATCAATTGGCCTGTTGTCCTGTGAGTTTGCAAACATTATTGATTAAATAAAACATTTCGTTGAATCACAGAACATTAATAACTTAGATTTAGGTGTCGGAGAAGGATCAGCTTATATGTTGCATTATAATGGGGTAGAGACTAGTCTAGCCTCTGCTCCACACCTGCCAACACTTCTGTCTTTCTCGGGTTTCTCCTGTATTTCATGGCCATTTTCGGGGCCCCTGCCTTATTGTTGTTTCTCCCTAGAAACTCCCACAGCTTGCACAGCCCTCAAACCTTATTTTGAACAATCGTCATAAATGGATCCAGAAGTTTTGTGTGTTTGTCTGACACCGGCCCAGTTCAGGGTGCAAAAGCCTGCGTTGCACCAGTTCAACGTTTTGCACCCTCAGTTGAAATTTGAATGATAAATGCCAAGCGTAAGGTTGTAGGTCTGAGGCGCGTAGACTGTGCATCTCCAAGCGCCCCTCTAAAACAGCTGTACCAGTCTCAGTCAAAGATTTACCTCTTGATAAAAAAGCAGAATACACGCTTATAACCAACCAGTCTTTAACCCTTCCTGTTAAGCATTTATAAGTCAGTGTGTAGAGGTCTGTATGGTTACACTGTAGCAGCTCGTGTCATTTAACGAAGGTGATTTAATCAAGATAAACACTGTAAACACCTGTGCAGCCCAGTATTGTGCTGCGTTCAGGTGCTTCAGTGATTTCACAGACTGAAGGACAGCAGATAGCCCTGCCACCCTGATAAATACTCCCATATTTTGACACCTAAATGTTGGCAGGTATTCTCTACTCTGTCTGTCTCTTGCCCTTCCTGGTCAGGTCTTTGCACAGTTGTACAGACTGATTAGTTGAGGTTCAAGTAGTCTGACAATCTAAGGCACCGTGATATCCTAATCTTACATAGTGGCCATCTTAAAAGACAGAAACACTGTGTAAGCTGATCCTGGCATTAGTCCCAGTATGAAAAGACCTGCCAATCAATTTGCGACTGATAGCATCTTTAAATCCAAAGCTGAAGTGGAAAGCCTTATTTGATAAAACGCTGATTTCAGGGTTACTGTTTTGTCTGTTTGCAGCATGTTCCACCTCCTCTGCCCAGCAAGACCCCTCCTCCGCCTCCTCCCAAGACCACCAGGAAGCAGGCCTCCATCGATTCAGGAATTGTACAGTGAACAAAGACGCTGACAGTAGGACCAAACAACACACTGACAACACAACAAAAACAACATCAACAGTAACCGCTCTCCCCCCCACCAAAAAATAAAGCGGCTGTTTTTACCCACACATTCCTCGTTCCCTGTCCCAGCTTGACAAGATGAATACCTCACTGCAGCCCGCCCCTTCTTATCATCCTCTTTTTTTTCCCTTTCTTGTTTTGCCTTCAGTTTGACGATGATGCAGTCTGCAACAGGGAGCATGTTGCACAGATGAGTAGTCACTGAATTTATAGATGCTGTCCACCACTCCACTTCAAGACTTTATCGGGACATTGTGTTCAGACAGATAAGCTCGGACCAACGGCTTTCCAATACTGACCCACTCTCGAGTATATGAGAGCACATAGCGCATTAAAGAATAATCTCTTTTTATTCATATTCCCACTATGTACAGAGGTTTGTATATATGATTTTATTTTATTTCAGGTTTTTGTATGTGATTTTATCATGACTCTTTTTGTATTAACGTATCATTAGTTTAAGTGGCATTTATATGAAACAAAAAAGGGCTTGTAGGTTTTGAATTGACAGGGATTTTAAAGAGTTGGTATGTGAGAACCTATCATGGATTTTAATGGTAAAAGTTTTGGAGTGCACATACAACTAACTCCTCTATCACATTATTATCATTGTTCAGACCTTGTCCTAGATTGCTGTAACCTTGGATTTCAATAATATTGTTCCCAATTCACTACTGACATGAATTCTGAATAAACTTTCAAATGTATGTATTTTTAAAAAAAAAAAGATGTCTGCCTCATTATTTTTGGTCTGCAGCGAGAGATGCTGAAAATAGATGTGGGTGTTTTTTTTTTATATTTCTCAAACTCAAAACAAAGCGGCAATCTGTACGCGTTTCCTCCCTTCTACTGAACAGTCGGTAACGAAGCTTTCTTCTTCTTCTGCTTGACTGACAGGCATCACAACAGCTGCTTCATTATCAACACACACGCAGGTTTTAAACCGGGATGTGTTACGCCACAGAATGGCTTCTATGTAGGCTAATGCAATCTCATTTACATAATGTGTCCACTCACCAAGCGATCATTTCTCTCTTTCAAAGCTGAAAGTGTGAGTCTGGAATGTGGCCCATATTGGAAGAATAGTTAAGCAGCGTAGATGAGCCAACAAACCACAGGTGCCAGCTTTGTTCTCATTAATGCAAACTTCAATTCTGCTTTTATAGAGGATGTTGAAGGTCATACTTAACATTTTTATATTAAAAAAGCTGTGGTCGTGGCGTAAAAAACAAGTCATGTGATTAATTTTTTATGCTTGTGTTTTTCAGAATTATAGATTGGGCCTCATGGGAACCCATCGAATTTTTTTCTCATCTTTTTATGCTTGATGGGTTTAATGTATTTTGACTCCAAATTAATGACTGGAGTTTGAACCCTTAAGTGTATAATTATCTGTTGTGCAGCAGCTTTAAATTGAATTGCTCTTTAATTAGTTTAGGAATATTTGCATTACTTTGGCAGGAATAATATAACTTTAGTAACATAAAGGTCAGTGACAGTGATCATTTTGGCACAGAGCAGCGTTTGAGGCATACAGTTTCAGGAAATATAGTATTTAATCATTATGCCTGTCAATACTGTATGTTGAATACTTGCCAACTTCAAGACCTCAAAAATAGGTAGTCGCAGCCAAAGAGGGTTTTGTAGGGGTCGTTCCCCAGAAAAAAATGGACGTTCATTGATTTTGTTTCTTGCATTCTGGTGACTTTTAACACAGAAACCGAATATTTTACAAATGTTATTCTAAAGGTAAAAAAATGTGTCCTTTTCCTTTAAAGCTTTATATAAGACATGGGAATTGTTCTTTTCAGGACATCTGAAGTGTGCTTGAGCATTTCTTGATTTTAGCACTCTCCATTTTTCTCTCTGTCTCTCACTCGCTGAGGAGGACGAGGCGGGAGCCTGGATTTAAAAATCTCTGTCTCTGGGCCGAGCAGAACTACTGTGTACTGACCATCAAAGTAGACTCAGAAGCTAGAAAACATTTTTGGCCTATGCATCAGGCGAGCAATTCTCATTGGACTGAATAGGTGCCATTTTGGGGTCTGCTAACCAGTTTTTAATAGTACCTCCATGGCTAGGCTAAACTACACAGTGGTCGCATGACGTCACAACCCCACAACAGAGTGACAGACAACTCATTTAGCCACTTGTTAGCAACTGCATTTTACTGACAAATTTATTAGTAGAACAAAATGTGAAAATCTCTTAAGCTTGTTATTTCAGGGGAACCAGAAATGCTAATATGCTAACTCATGTCTGGGTTTTAGGACTCGTTCCTGTAGCACCTTTTGCAGAAATGAAAATATACTTATCAATATTATAGTCCTTTTCTGCCATATTCTGGCAATAAATCCTTGTAAATCTTACACATGGGACTTAGAAAATCATGTGATTTTTCACCTTGCAGCTTTATTAGTCGTTTACCTCCTCATATTAAGAAAACTAATTCATTAGTTGAGCATATATTTAGTTTATTACCAGTTTTCCAGCTGTTATTTCTGCTCTAGTGACTCAAAGCCGCTGTAAAATTGTGCTGTTGAACCTTCAATTTCCGTGCCATCATTTGCACATTTTGCAAATGTATTTACAGGCCCCGCTGTCTGTACCATAAAACCAGCTTGTGGGACCTTTTTTGAAGTGTTTGCCCCAGGTGGCTCATATTCCTCTGCTCTCTTATTCTGCTGACACTCTGTGAGTGGGTGTCCGCCTGAGGAGAAATGCTCAAACTGTAGCATCTGTTGTTTGAAGGTGGGTTTTTTTAAAAAAACATCTCAAGAAAGTTGGGGTTTAGAAAGCTCTCTTGTCCTAATTAGGAACACCGAATGACATCTTTCTCCCGTGGTGTTTCATTTGGCAAAATCTGTCATAGGAGACCACTTGTAATAGTGTAGCTCATGGGTGGTTTTAACATATCTTGTCAGACTATAAAATGTCTCATTAATGTGTTGGCAATTCAATGCAGATTCTTAATTGCTCACCAAGTAAATTTGTTGACTTCTGTATAAAATTCTGAACAGAACTGATGTTCTAAGGGGCTGGAAATTGTCAGAAAGGTGCTAAAGCTTTGAAAAATGCTTGTAGAGAATATATAAGTTGATATTCATCTGCAGTCTATTCCATTTCCTGCCATGCTTTCTGTAGCAATCACCCAGGCGCCCTCTTTCCTCACATGTGTATATAGGCAAACAGTAAAATCCATTTAAACCAGGTAACAGCATGTTACCACGGCTGAATACAAGCTACAGTATGTGCGCCATACAGGACCTTCATTTGACCATGTACTATCTGTCGAGCTGATAAATTGCCCTCCAAACGCAGAAAGAAATGGAGTAAGTAATATTCAATAAAAATGCAAGTTTTACTATCTTACCAATGTTGTTTTTCTCTCATGTTGCTCAATTCTTTCTTCCACTTTCTCTCAAGGCTTCACCACCTGAATATCTCAAAGGGCCATTACCCCTCGCTACGGCGCAGGACCGTACTCTGCTTACAATAACAAAAACACAGTGGTGTTCATTAAAGCCTCTGCTCAGCGCTAATGTGCGTTCGACCCACTGCTTTGGTAACTTAAACACCACGCGGTTGGAATTTATAGTTTCAATTGATCCCGTGTGAAAACCTCAGGGAGTGTGTTGCCATGTGAGAGACATGAACAAACTTTAATGGTCACTAACTAATCAGCCACTCCTAATTGCCGATCAATAGCTACTGTGCAGGAGTTACAGTGTTGGCCACAGCACCGCTAAACAACACAAAGGCAGTTAATGAGCACGCTATTATGGTTTATCCATTTATGATTTAAAGCATACATTTCCTGCATGCAGTGCCTTAAAAAAAAGTACTTCTCCCTATAACTTTTTACGGATTTAACAAAATTGAATCACATTGCCTCTGTGCCAGCGACAGCCGTGGGCGGAGGCATTATGTTTTTCGGATATTGGTCCTCGTCTTGCGAACGTGGTATCTCAAGAATATTTTAACAGAATTTCTTTAACGTCCACATCTAGTCATGTTTTAAACAATATGAAATGTTCTGCAAGAAGTAATAAATTGTGTCTGGTATGTCTTTTTTTGCAAAATAAGTTCAAACACCTAGACATAGCTCTTCACCCTGCCTTCATTTAGTAACCGAGGATCAATATGCAAATAGTCCCCACTCTCTCCACACACCACACACCACCTCTAAGTAGCTGCACCTGGCTTCTCCTCTGTTTTTCTTGCTAATGGACAGGTCGCACAGCAGACGTTTTGATATGTCACAGCAGGAAACTCACAGGTGTATTAATGATTGATGCATTCCACTTAGGGGACGTCCTGCTATTACGCTGGTTCACTGTCACCGTCACCGGGATGCTTAATGGAACTGAGCTGTTGTTACTATTATTAAGTCCACCTGTGTTTTTTCCTGCTGTGACAAGTCAAAACGTCTGCTGTACAACCAGTCCATCACAGCTACACCTGGGCTGGGCTTCACCTCTTATGATCTGTAGAGCGCCACCCCCTCAATCAGCGGGATTGGTTCCTTAGGTTCGTGATGTAATATACCCAGTCTTACTGAATCCAAAATTTTGGTGGTCAAAGTTTGCTGTGATCTCGTGTTCATCCAGTTCTCATAACACGTTATCTCAGCAACACCTGGAGGGAATTTCTTCAAAACTGGCACAGACATCGATTTGAACTCACCAGCGCATTGATTAGAATAATTTGGTGGTCAAAGGTTACTGTGACGTCACAAAATGTTACGCTAATTAGGAAAAAAACTCATGCAAATACCTTCTAGGATAAAACGATGAAGTGATAATATTTTATATGTAAAAGGTAAATTGCACTGTGACGTCATAATGTTCTGCAAAAACACTTGAAGCTCTTTATCAGTCCTCTGTACTCTTCTGTGAAAAATGGTCTCTAACTGAAGACCGCATGTTTCTCACTGGAAATTATTCAATCATATATGTCTACATACTCTCAATGCCTTTCATTAAATTCCTTCACTACACATTAGAGCTGTCACAATTCTTAAAATCCATGATTTAATTTGACTTTTGATTTTAAGGTCACAATTTAATTTTTAATCTTGTTTTTCAGCACTCGCAGCTGTGCTATTGTTAGACTGCTGAAGCTTTGATTTGAAAAGATCAACAGGTTTTGGTTTTGGTTTTGACAACTGTCATTGTTATTCACATTTCCAGTGCCAGCCTGCAGTCACAGAAAAGTGCTTCATGCCGCAAGGGCTGGTTCAGTTACTTTAGTCGACTGTAACGTGCATAGATAAGCATATAATAATAGTTACCGAAAGCTTGCGTGTAGCGTTTGCTGTCACTGAAGAGAAATGCACTCTTCACAGCAGAGTTGTGTAAAACGTTACCAAGATAAATGTTACCAGCAGAAACACTGAGCGAGCTGCTAGATAACAGTTGGTAATGTGGACAGCGAGGGTCACTCCAAGAACTGGAGTCTCCTACACTGGCAGTGAAAAATGCAGCTGCAGGCGACTCTTAAACCACGCAGTTTTGTCTTTGAAATGGTATCTGTTTGTTTTTGGACACACACAAATTGGCGGGTGGGTTGATTTTTGATTTGATATTGAAATTTTTACACCCCCACATACTTTGTATTGGTCTGGACAGACATGGATGTAAACTGCAACTTGACTGGTTGGCAGAGACATAAAATCACAAAGTGGTAATTTTTGGTACTGCTTAAATGAAAAGGTCTATTGTCAGAATATAAATAGATCTCTACAAAAAGATCTTAAGTTGAAAATATAGAAACCAAACAACCACATGTTAATAGCTGCTCAGTTCTATTTAAGTAACCAAGTGAGTCATGACAGTGTGACAGTGAGCCAGCGTGCATAATCCCAGGACCTTGAAAGTGAAGCAGCTACATGGACCTCAGCCATCATTCAGTTAATCGTTTACACTCGTGCTTTTCCCACTGAGACGTGTCAAAATGTGCCTGTTGTGTCAGTATTCACCCCCTTTTACTATGACACACCTGCACCCGGCGCTGCCGCAGCCAGTTGTTTTTAGCCTTGCATAATAAGCTGAATGGAGGTCACCAGTGTGTGATCCAGGTGTGACATTTAAATACTAAAAACACTGGAAGGTCCAACAGATGCTTAGTCAATGTCCTGACACAAACTACATCATGAATACAAAATAACAAACAAATCTGTAACATGGTTACTGAAAGTACAGTGAGGTGAATCATGAAAAATGGCACAGCTGTAATCTGCCTGGAGCAGCCCTGTGGACACACTGGAGCAGCTACAGGCTGTTATGGCCGAGGTGCATACAGCAACTGTTGCCCCTGTGATACACCAAGAGGAGCGTGATGGAGCAGTGGCAAAGAGAAAGTAACCGAGGCCTCACATGACATGGCACACCGTGATGTATAGAGGTAGAGGGAACATAAATGCTGCAAAATACAGAGAAATTCTGGAGGAAAATCCGCTGCAAACTGCAAGGGAAGTGCTATTTAGAAGATTTATTTTCCTGCAAGATAATGACCCCAAACATAAGGACAATGATACACAGGAACAGCTTCTGAACAACAATGCTGCCAAGTCAGAGTCCAAACCTTAATCCATTATGTTCATGGCAATAATAAACTTTTATCTCTTTTCAGTAAAGCAGTAAAGTTGCAGTTAACTGAGGATAAACGGTGAAATATGCTAAAATGGTGGGATAACTGCAGAAAAATAGAGCCTCGTCCCTTTGACTTATTTGAACTTTTTCATATTTTGTGATACTGAATGACACTGGATGCAAGTAAGACTAATGGCCGTAGATAAACAATTCTCCACAAATATCTCAAACTGAACTCAAGAAACAATACGACCCCAAACATAAGACAATGCAACACAGAAATGCCTTCAGAATAACTATGCTAATGTCCTGAAGTTGCCAGACCTCAGTCCATCACATTTGTGGCAATAATAAACTTTATTGTAAGTTTTATTTATACAGCTCCCATTGGTAAAGCAGTAAAGTTGCAGTTAACTGAGGATAAATGGTAAAATATGCTAAACTAGTGGGACAACAAGACAGAAATAACTGACTAAAACTAGAAAATGGCACTGATATTTAAATAGATTTTCTCAGTTACTGTAATAATAATAAATACATTTATTTTGTAATGTACCTTTAAGTAGTTACTTTCCAGTGCTGCTTGTGTTGTTATTAAAAGTTATCATTACCTCTTGGGTTCTTGGGTTATGGCCAAAAATGGCAGTAACAGTGACCTTTGACCACCAAAATCTAAGTGTTTCATTCTTGAGTCCAACTGGACATTTTTACTGAATTTGGAGAATTTCACTCCAATCATTAAAATCTAATGAGTTCATTCTGAGTCCAAGTGGACATTTATGGCAACTTTGAAGAAACTGAGTTATTCTTGTGATATCACCTTCACAAGAACAGGATGGACATGAGGTCACAGCGACTGTGACCTTGACCTTGGACCACTAAAATCTAATCACACATGATCGCTAGGGCTGTGCATCTTCACTAATCTCACGATTCGATTAGATTCGATTACAATTATCCTGTCAACAATTCGATTCGATTTGATTTCACGATGCATCACAATGCATTGCATCCTCAGTTTTCTATATTACGTCACATGGCTACTTTTTCATCGATGAATACAAGCATTCAGATAAATATGAACTCCCTTTTTTACTGTTTAGAAAGTGCGTCAGAAATAAGCGCATAAAAGTCTTAACATTAAATTGTAAAATAAATAAATTGTATAAGTCGAGCCTCCCTGTATTTGTGTAAAAATTGTTCCGTCTTCAAAAACAAAAATACTTCTTCAGTCTAGCTGTAGCTTCTAGCAACTGTCTTCTGCCCAAGTAACTGGTAATAAAGCTGCAATGATTAATCGATTATTAAATTAATCACCAACTATTTTGATAACTGATTAGTGGTTTTGAGTCTTTTTTTTTAATCAATAAGTGTCAAAATTTTCTGATTCTAGCTTCTCAAATGTAAATATTATCTGATTTATTGAGTCATCTTATGACAGTAAACTGAATATTTTTGTGTTTTTGGACATAAGACATTTGAGGACGTCAACATGAGCGAAAACAATGCTCAACATTTTTATCTATTTTAAAACCTGTGATGGAAATAATTGTTAGTTGCAGCCTTAAAACTGACTAGGGATGTACACGATTAAAATATCGCTAGTCGACACCAGAAATACTATTTATCAGTATTTTATTCATGTACAATGCCAGTTAACGGTTGCCTCAAAGGTGTTATGCGGCCGCCGGCCACTAGTCGGCGCTGCAGCCGCATCAGACAGCAGCCTCTCTCGCCCTGATGTCCCACCCAATCCCGGATGTTTTTAATCAGCAAAATCGGACAGATGACAGTATGTAAAACCAGCGTGGTTTATCTGTGTTTTGATATAGAAAATGGAAATAAAGTTGAATGTAGGCTGTGACAGAATAATCCGATCCATTGCCACTGGACTGGAGTGATGTGTGACCGCATTAAGCACAGACACGGACATTAACCTACAGACAGACCAGCTACCGCCGCTAGCTAATATTAGCCACCATGTGTAGCAGGCTGGCAGCTAACATCAGCTCCAGGTAAGCTAAACCATGTTGTTTACCCCCAGACGCTGTGATCACTGTGACTTTTCGGTCTGAAAAAGTGGAGCATTTAGTGAGATATTGCCATGTTTTGTAGGTTAAAATGCGATTTGGCGATTGTTGACTGTGATTGACTGCTTCAAAAGTAGCTATAATACACACAATATTTTTCGGACAGTGTTTAACATTATCAGTTGTTAGTAAGTTCAATTTTAACTGCTTTCTGAGTATTTTCTCATGGATTGATTAGTGAAAATTAAATGTCGTGTGGGAAAGGGTGATTCTCTTCCCTTTCTCAGAGTTTAGCGGCAATTCTTGGCTGGGCTGGTGTTTTTTTGACGGTGCCAGGCGTTAGCTTCTCAGAGTGAAAACGGCTCAAGTGGTATTTTCAAGGTGTTTGATTTCTGTATGACAGATTTTACCCACAGCGTGTGTCTTGTCCAGTTCGTGCTTCCCAGCAAGTTCATAAGGGGTCTGCTTTTAAAATACTAGGTGCGTTTTTAATCACTTGCTCTTGGTTTTCACTTCCCTTCGCCATATTGCGATTGCTATGGCGCTGGTTGCTACGCGCTGGTTGTTAGGCGCTGGTTGCTTCCAGGAAGTTATCTTGAATTTTAGGACTATATTGTCCAGTCGCTGCTGGAAAAACAAAACGGAACCTCTGGACGCTATAATCGATTATGTTCTGTCACTGCATCGATGCAGAATCGTCCACGTCTGCATCGCGATGCATCTTACAACAACCCAAAATTACTGACGGCTCTGTTCTTCTTTAGTCTGTGTTACCAAAACTTTTTTTTTTTCTGGGGACCTAATTATTTAAAATTACAAACCATCATCATACCATTGGCCTTAATTGAAATTCCTGGGAAGAGTTCATTTCTGCATAAATGAAGAGTCCTGATAATTTTTACTGCCATTTAAATACTTTATAAATGAGAAATAAATACATTTAAGCTCAGTTAACAAGTCATCTCATTGTTTTTATTTCCTCTATATAAGAAAACTTCATAAATGAGACAAATTAAAAATTAGCAGGCTCTCATTTTTTCCTCTCATCAGTAAAACAATATACATATTTTAAATGCTTTATAAAATGTGTAGTGCCAATATAAATCTTACATTTGCTGAATGGTGACCCAAATAAAATCTCCTGTGACCCACCTGTGGGTCAAGTAACACAGTAAGTCATGACAGTGGAAGTGCAATTTAGAAGTTTTAATTTCCAGCAGAATAATGACTCCAACCATGTAGTTACAAAGTCAGTCATGACCACTATCCGATATATATTTGTGGCAATAATAAACTTTATAGTAACTATTTATGCAGTTATCTTCAGTAAAGTTGTAAAGCTGCAGTAAAGTGAGGATAAATTGTAATAAATATGCTAAAATAATGGGATAACAGGACAGAAAAATTGTATACAAGTACAGAGTTGAGTCTATCTGCATAGACTGAAGGTTGCCAAGAGGTTGCTTTGCTAAATATTTACTTAAGTAGTGTGAATACTGCATTCAGCCACTTAGTTATTTATATTTGTACTCAATTTACATCATTTTTACAGATTTGTTTTCACTTGAGTGTTAAAAAGTTTTCAGCGAGCATCAGATGTTTATTTCAGCCACAGTGATTTAAAGTTGTAAACCTGTGGAACTTGAAGAAGTCCAGGGGGGATCCAATCTTTTTTTTATATATTCACTGTAACCTGCTTATTGTATTGCAATGATAAGATCATTCTCTCCAAACTGTGAGGTGGGAATAAAAAGTTTCATCACTGACATAATTCACTTATCAGGAATACCCAGTGCACACTCAATATCTAGCCTTGCAATTGAAAAGGGATAAAGGGTGAAGCATTTCAGCAGTGGTAATATTACATAGTTAACTGGCAGCTATTTCAATAGGCTCTCAGTGATTTGTGCTCAGGCATTATGCTTCACCCTCTCTCTCCTCAAAGCATAGGGAAATGCATCGCTTAATTGAGAGGATTTCCAGAGGCTTTGTGGGGGGAAACGCTGTGAGCTAGCTCCTTCTCTCCAGGAGAAATGTATTTACAACGCATTCCATCTCCATCTCATTTGTCATTTGGGCCTGGAATAATGTGTATATTTTCCTTCCCTCTTGACACACTTTCATTTGCTGGGAGGCTGCAAATGTGCACGCTCCTCTTTAAATGTCTCCTTCGCATAATGAACGAGGACAATATTTCCATAAATCAACAGCCGTGCATATATCCAATCACAACTGTCTATGGGGGTTTCACAGATTTTTTTTCCCCTCAAAAGGAGAGTCACTACAAGTAATGGACATGGTTAGAAATAGCTTTTATACTGTGAAAAACAGCTTTTCAGAAGTTAGTGTGTCTGATGTACAGATTTATTTTTGTTTGGGCTGAGGTTACTGTCTTTACTTAAGTGCCAACACCATAAACAAGACTAAAATATAAAACTGTATGTTATTTAGTATAAATTAATCTTCAAAAAACCCTCTGCAGCGAGCAATTTCAGACAAGACTAAGTGTACAAACATGCTACCGGCTCTGTGAAGGTGGCAGTGCTTTCAGCAAAGTATCAGTGTGCTTACATGCTCATGATGGCAATGCTAACATGCTAATAATGTTTACCGTGTTCACAGGCTTAGTTTAGCATATCAGCATGGTAATATACAAACCTAACATTTGCTCATTAGCAGTAAATACAAAGTACAGCTGAGGATGAAATATCAATCATTTTGCAAATGTTAAGTCATAAATCAAATTAATTTGTGCCAAATTTCCAGTGTTGTGGAGTTTATGTGGGTCTGCACAGCATGTTGATCCCTTGTCCCGCGTCCCACATATTGAGACTATGTCCCACATTTTGACTGGCACTCCTTTTCAACAGTCAAACCAATGCAAGATAAATGCTTTTCTAAAATCCGGTTTTTATCTAATGGCTGTGAAGAGAGCAAGGACGGCTGTCATCACAGGGCTGCAGTTGATGCCAATCAAGCTGCACATGTGTGACAAATGCAGTTTAACCGGTCAATGTCTTTGCTATCCTGCGACTCCAACAGGGAAAATTGCATCACTACGTAGTCACAAGCTATGCAGATTTGATGGAAACTACCACAAAGAAAATTAAATTTAGCTGCAACAAAAACTGGGAATCAGTTGGCGTTGGTGATGTGTGCCACATCGGCCCACACAAAAATACTCTTTGTCCCACTTTTGGTTTGTTGGGATCTGGTCACCATATGTGGAGTAGTGAATTAATTAAACTACTGGTTGTATTGGTTATACTGAGATTCAAGTAGTTAAATAACCCAATTTTTGTGAGGCTAACTACTGAAAGAATTTTGAGCAATAAAAAGAAAGAAATGATTTCATGATGGATGAAGATCTAAGATAAAAGCAGCAGTTGTTTGATGCAGATGTGAAACTTTGTAGTGGCTGTTGTTACATATCAGCTTAATATGATGCCTTGCTTTCCAGTCCAGAAAAAAAACATCATATATGCCATCGCCCTCTCTTTGTCCCTGTGTTTACTGATGCTATTCACAGTTAACTGTCTAATAAAGAAGAAAATGCCATATAATTAAACCTAAAAGCAACATAATTGCCATTCTAAATGTCAGCCTGCCTAGAAATGAAAAAGATTTGCATTTACATCACCCGTCATCAACGAGATGCACAGCTGCTTGTTGTAGCAGCTTGTAAACAAACATGTAGCTTCAGCAGCAATCAATAGACGTCAGCATGACAGTGGAGTGTTGTGTGTAGCTGTCACAGATAGTGTCACGCAGGAACCATAAGACCCCTTTCTATCTCAGCAGAGTTGTCACCGAGTGGTTCAGTAAACTGACTGAATGAATTGTGTTCAATACTAGCAAACATCTCTTGTGTGGTGAAAACAAGGCTCATTTTATTTCTCTCTATTGTGTGAGCGCCTGCGTTGCATTTCAGAAATAGAAACTAAACACTGATGTTGAGTCAATTCATCTGTTTGCCGTAATCTAACTGCTTTATTACATTTTCTCAAAGAGATAATAGATGAGTTATGCTCTAAAATGTTTTAACAATAAATTATTCCATATAAAAGCAAGGGAAGGTTTGTGATATGATGGCACAGTTTAAGTTGCATGTCTCTGTTAAGAGATTCAACAATACAGCAGCAGTAATTAGTCAGCTGATTAGCCACAGACAGAAAATAATTCTGGAACTATTATGACAATCAATCATTTAACTCACTTTTAAAGCAGAAGGAACAAACATTTAATGGTTTCACATTCTCGGATGTGAGAGTTTGCAGGTTAAGTTTGATTGTAAATTGATTCTCTTTGGATTTTGGGCTGTTTGTTAGACAAAACATTTGATCGTGACGCAAGTCACTGAACCCTGGGTCGCTCCAGCCACTGGGGATGCACAAGCCAGTGCACTCCTAATTGCTTATCCCCAGCCTGAATAAATATGGAGGATTGCATCAGTAAGGGCATACGGCATAAAAAGCCTATGCCAGATCAAATATGTGAATCATAAAATATCAGATTCTGATGCTAGATTGAGTGGGTTTGCCAGAAAGACACAGATGTTTCGCTGTGGTGACCCCTAATTGAGAAACAGCCAGCAGAAGAAGTAACACAAAACAAGACATTAGACCATGACCGGATTTACCGGCTTGGGGTTGATTGATTTGTTGATTGATCAGTTAGTTAATCAACAAATTTGAATCTCTTTTTTTGGTATTGTTTGTTTTTTATAAGCAAAAATGCCAAAAATCACTGATTTTCTTGTGTAAACTAAATCTCTTTGTGTTTTAGAGGATTAGTTGGAAAAAAGCAATTTTATTAACTGAAGCTGGGTTTTGGGGAACTGTGATGAGCATTTTTACAATGTTTTAACATTGTATACCCTAAATCAGTGTTTCCCAATCTTGGTCCTCAGGGCCCACTGCCCTACATGTTTTAGATGTTTCCCTGCTCCAACACACCTGGTTCAAATGATCAGGTTGTCAAGCTTCTGCAGAGGCTTGATGATGAGCTGATCGTCATCAACATGCAGGGTAGTGGGTCCTGAGGACCAAACAGTACCCTACATGATTTAAAGCTGAGGAAGGCATTTTTGGTGTCACTGGGCAAAGGTTCCATAATAACCTTTGAGTGTATAGAAATTCAAGTGGTTTGAGAGAAAACTAGACTTCTGCTCCTTCATGCTTTAGAGAATCTAGCCTGTGACAGGAGAATTTAGCCAATCACAGTTCAGTAAGATTGTCAATAGACGAGTCTCATTCCCAAAACATCAGTATGTCACAATCTGGGAATGAGATCCACCAGTCATCATCAAGCAACTAATCCAAAGCGTCTGGGACAGAGATTCAATAATGAACTTGGGTTGTGTACCATTTGAATTTTAACGATTCTTATTCTGCTTTTCACCTTTGGTTTTTGTAGGGATTCTTGATTCCAATTCTATGTGTGTCCTCCTGCATTCTTCACGGCAGAGTTGTGTGAAGTGTTTTCAATATTTTGGGGTTTCCTTCAGCTACTTTACTGTAACAATAGAGAGTATCCTGTCCTTGTAAAGCATTTTGTAGCGTAGCATTTGCTAAATTGAGGCAATTGTATTACGAGAATCAGAATTTGTGCTGTTCACCAGCTGGTCAGCAACTTAACAAAAACTGAATAGGTTAACTGAGTCACAATTTAATAAGACACATGCATTCGGAGACAGGAACACATGTACAAACATGTATTTAACTTAACTAGCTGTTTGCAGTGTTTGGTTTAATTTGAAACTTGGATGAGTGAAGTTTGTGTCAGAGCCAATAAACACACTTGAAATTAAAATTTCGTAATGATTCCTTTGGAATCATAATTTTAAAATTGGTTCTCAAAGCCCAGCCCTGCAATTATCTGTCTTTCTTCGGAATCATTTAATGCACCTTTAATGGTCAATAAGGAATTAATAATCAGACTAATCGATTGCAGCCCCACAGTACTCCTGTGTTTGAATAACTCTGAGATGCCCAGACTGATCATGTGTCAGTTACTTGGAGGCAATTTGATACAACACAGCTGTATTTATAAATATTCACATGTGATATAAAAGAAAATAAGAAAGGTCACAGAACAAAATAAAATGTAATTTTTAGATTCTGCCTCTCTATAACATCAGGGCCACAAGGTAATCAAGGACCCATCTTACCTGATATTGCACAAGATCCCCGCGGCCCCTGGAAGCCTGCTGTGCCCAGTTGGTGATCTAGCCTTTGATTTGATGACATCACCTTGGGCACTATGAAATCTCAGTGTTCTCTGGTGAAAATAATGATTAGCTGCAGCCCTGCGCTAAATGGACTGCAGTAATTGCTGTTAGAAACTGATTGTAAGTTACCTTTAGTCAAGTTTTAAATGTCTTCAAACTGTTAAAGTGTGAGATTTTGCTGATTTTGCAAACTGTCCATTGAGCATGTTTTTAATCTGTCGAGAGAGCTTTTACTAAACACCTGCACCGGTAGCTGTGAGCCAAGCCTTTGATTGAACACTTTAATGTTGTTTTTTCTGTACTGCCTCCAACTTTACACACTCCAGACAGACACTCCATCACTCTCTTATCAAGAGTGGCTGTCACAAGCAGCTCTTACGAGCACAGAGACCAGTCGTCACTGGACTATAAAGCACATGGAGGACTGTTGGCATTTTAAATCTCAGCCTGTTAGTGAGCACGTTACATTGTGCAGCATTCAGCACTAAATACAAAATGTACATTCTGTACACAGGCTTATTATCTTGGTTTGAGGGAGAGAGCCAAGTGGTGGTGATCTATATTAGCTGAGGCTATTATGAAGCACTGGGTTTTCCCAGGCAGTCGGTGAGACGTGTTGCTAGGAAACATACCTAGAGATCGGGGGTGGAGAACTGGTTTGATGAGGAAGCAGAGTTCCCAGCTTCACATGGAAATAACTAACAGGCACCACAGAAGTGCCTCAATAGCAGAATATTGATTGGAGGTAGTTAATTAAATCTTTTTAATTTGCTGTTTTTGATCTCATGTCTATATTTTGGAGCTGATTCAGAAGAATTTCTTATGCAAGTATTAAATAGATGGATATTTTTCATAGATTCTCACCATGACAAGACTCAAATGATGCTGGATTTTTGGGGCTGATGCCAATCCTGATATCAGGATGTAAAAGGAAATTCCAGTAGTGCTATATTGACTGATGTTCTTTGTACAGAATAGTAGAGCTGCAAGTTGTTCGGTCTATAAAATGCCAGAAAATGGTGAAAAATGTTGATCAGTGTCTCCCAAAGCGCACAGTGGCATCCTGAAATGTCTTTTGTCTATAACCCAAAGATGCTCAGTTTACTGTCATAAAGGAGTAGAGAAACCAGTAAATATTCACACTTGAAATTAATGTTTTTTCATTGAGTGAATTTAACAAATCATTCATCATTCTGACTCACAACATCGGCCTTTTTCAGCATGACAGATGTAATCACAGACTATAAAGTGAAACAAACACAAAACAGAGAACATTCAAAATCAAGCAAACTATTTAAAAGAATCAAAACCAGACAGAAAATATTCACATGCTAAAATCAGACTGTTCTTAATTTAAAATGTACTCAAACTAATAAATCAATCATGAAAATAGTTGGAGTTTAATTTAACAATCGATTTGTAATCGATTAATTGTGAAGCTCTACAGAATATAATATACAGTTTTTCCAATGATCCCTCAAAAGCGGTTAACAGTTCTGAAAATGTATGTAAAGGAGGAAGGATATTTTACAGTTTAACAGTGAAGTGTGTTGTCCAAAATTTTATTATAGCACTGAGGCAGTAAACTTTCACTGGTATTATACATTGTTATAAATGTAGCAAATAAAAATAGAGAAAAAATATATATATTAAACCTGAATTAAGAGGGAGAATCAAATATAGTTAAAATGCTGCTCTGTTTAATGCTTGTTCTGTTAAAAAAAAAAAGTTTTTGGGTATCAACTTATATGTTATCCAATATGTGCCGACATGAAAACTTTTTTTTAACAAAACAAATGCAGATTCTCTTTATTTGATTGGCAGTGTTTTATTTTATATTATTATTTATATTTGATCCTTTTTCTTAATTCAGGTTTAATATATACATATATTCATCTCTCAGTACTCTTGTAGCTCCGAACTGAATCTCTGTAATTTAAAGTTCAGTTGCTCTCATGCATCGCTGTTTGTGCTTTCAGGTATCTGCTTTATTTTACTGTTTCATGTTCACTGTCAGCTGTGTAGGAGAAATGATAAATTACTGCTGATGAAAACCGAACATTTCCTTATTTTGCTGCTTCATAATTAAAGCTTTTAGGTAAAATATCAGGGGAGGTTAGTCTTTATTGAGAAGAAGTTATAGGAAATTATTGTGTTTATCCATCCGTTTTACAACCACTCAACTTGAAACAAGCTCGTCGTCGGTTAAATACGCGCCATCAGTCGGCTGCAAACTCTGCTGTGCTGGGCTGACGCACCGAGTGAAACTGAGTTAAGCCGAGTCAGCACATGTGTGAATGGTAAAGGGGCAAAAGAGTCACAGAGTTACTGACAGTGAAATTCAATATTATGAATAATATGACATATGCTACCGCTTTAACTGTGTGTAGGAGGATTGTTGCACCATCATGTTTAACTTTGAGGAGGGGCATAAAACCCCATGCTCCCATGTAAATGGCATCTATGCACATAGGGTGATACCAGAGTAACCCAAGTAAGCTGTGATAGGCCAGTATCAGCTAGAGAATATCAGTCAGCTGATATCTGTCTGTACAGGACTCTTCTGAGAGCAGGATTTTTATCATTTTTATCACACTTCTAACTGTTAAATGGCAAAATGTGATTAATTATCATACACACCAATGCGTACATCTGACATTATAATACACTGGCATCTTGTTGACCTTTTCAGAGCAGAATATATTTATTATTATTGTAATCTGATACATAATTCTAAAGCAGCACAGTAAACACAGTTAGTATTGGAAAACTGTATGCTGTAGCGTAGCACTGTGTGCTGAAACATATTTCATCACTTTCACTTTAAATCCTCAAACCTCCACATTTCTTAAATTCTGTGTGATTAAAATCAATACACTGATCAGATTCTGGATTTTGATGTATTTTGCCTCCCAGAAAGCTGCACAACAGTTGATAGATGGCTTTTTTGGGGGGGATTATTGAGTAATGCTGAGGAAAGCATCATGTCTAAAGCAATGCTGCCCCCATCTGGATGCTGCTGTTACTGCATCCTGTTTGCCACATCACACTGTCTGCATGAGTAATTACCAAAGTGACATAAACCTTTGGCTTGTGTATATATAATTTTAAGGTCAAATTAACCACCAGCAGCACCCTCCTGCATCAAATCATGCCAGTGGTGTCTTTGCACCAGTGGATTGAAGCAGCAGTTATTTAATGGGTGATAGCATTTTAGAGTTGGAATATCTCTACTTATTTCATGACTCTCCCTATGCCATGTTTCTGTATTTTAAAGACCACATGAGGAAACATTGGCAGGCAGGGTATATTTAACCTCTCTTGCAGCACGTGGTTAGCCCAGCAGAGTGTGATTTTGGCTCTAACAGACCAGTAATATCTGATCTTGCCAAGGATGTAATCAGGAGTAGAGGTGTAAATCTGCCCAGCGGAGGAGAGAATTAAGCTAATGCAACCAGCAGCAGTGAAGCAGAAGGCCAGGCTGGTTGTATTTCTCCCTCGGTCAGCGTGCTGTCCGCAGGGCTGCCTCCTTAGCTCCTGGAGACGGACTGTCAGGGCCAAACAGTAATTGGTCAGAGGGGACTGCGCAGAGAGGAACATCTAATTACTAAGAAACATGTTCTCCTCCTTGGGAGAGACGAGACGAATGCCTTGTGATATTTATGTGCTAACAATAGCTGAAATTTGAGTTGAGGCCACTGACACAAATGCCTTCGACAGAAACTTAAAGTCCCCCTCCGCTCAAAAATATGTTTGGATTTTTGCTATGTCACCTGGATGTTTGGACTTCACTGTGCAGAATGATGAATGTGCAGAGTTTGTTTTCACATTCTCTGTGCTCACCTTGTGTTTAAGATGTGTATGTATCAGGTGACCTTGTGACATTTAATGTAACTAACTATAGTGGTACTGGGATTGTGGAGTTAGACAGTTAATTATCTTGTAAAACAGCAATTAATGTGAGTTCTCACACCCCAGAAATGTGTTATTAACCACCCTGCCAAATTTGAATGATTAAAAAAAATGAAATTAGGTCTTAAAATCATGACAAAAAGACAAAACAGTCAAAAGACAAAAGTGTAAAACCCTACTACGACGTGAAAACGACCTGACACATGGTCGCTCAGTCCTGCAGCTTTATTGACCACGTCCAGACATGTTTGTGCCACTAGAGTTAGAGGAAGGTGACAGGATGGTATTTTTTTTTCTTCTGCATCAGATTGTTGGGGCTGAAGTGAGCTGAACTGAACTGCTGGGTTAATTTGGACTGAGAGGGTTGCTGAGGGACATCGGTAACTGACCATTAGGGAGGGAAAGGTGGAGGCGGAACTGTTCGTGTGCTGGTTTGTGGGGCTTATACTGTGTAGTGTTTGGGGACCAACAGCTCTGGCACTGAGCCATGTTTCAGATATGCTTAAAAAAATCTTAACACTGCTCAAATTAGCTCAACCTTAAACATCAACAGCAGTAAAATGCAACATACACATTAATGCAGCAGTTATAGTAATACAAAAACATCACATTTAATTGGAAAATGGCAGAATGAGTGCATTTACTTCTCTTTAAGTATATTTTACCAATAATACTTACAAGAGGCATGGAGCCCTCCACACCCCCTTCTCTTCCTCTTTTTTTCAACCCTTGAATAGATAATAAATTATAAAAATAAGTTTCTATTCATGGTAGAGTTAGGAGGAGTTTCACAAGCCTCAGGAAAGAATCTGTTCTCAAGACTGGTGGTGCAGCAGCCGATACTTCTGTATCTCTTGCCAGACAGCCTGCAGGGTGCATGATTTCAACTGTGATTTTGAAAGCAGGACTTTTACTTACGTATTAATAGAGTCTTTTCAGTGTGGTATTAATGCTTTTACTGAAGTTAATGATCTGAATACTTCTTCCATCCCTGATTGTAGTCCAGTTTGGAACTTAAACAAGAATGATGTGAGACTGGAGCATATACAGTAGGATTTTACTTTTCAGTTCAGGTTCTTGTATTAAACAGTCAAACTTTCGAAATTAAAGGTGTTTTTATATTCATAGATTCTGTATTTTTAATTAGGAAGAAACAGTAAATGTATTTTTTTAACAAGGTAATTGGAGTCATAACTGACAAATTGTTATTTGAAGCAGAATAATTTTTAATATATCTTGATCTTTTAAGTACATTTTTTTAATCACTCTGGTTTTTCTTTAGGTCTATATTATGCACCTTTTTCACTGCAGCCATTTTGACATGAAACAGCATTGTAAACACAGGTGTTATCAGTTTTACTAATTAGGTTCCATTCAGGCCAACAGAATCAGGGTGCTGCTATTGTGCATGTTGGCTCACTGCAAAACAGGACCTTAATTAGTATCATTGGTAACACCTGTTTACTCTGTTATTTCATGTCAATATGTCTGACCTGAAAAAGGTAGAGAGGCTTTGCATTATGCAACAACTAAATGTAGGTTTAAAATGTTGTACAATATTTTATTAACATCCAGGTTATCAAAAACATTACACCATATGAAATTTGAAACGATTAACGTGAAAAGTGGGGAGATTGCTCGCAAAAAATCCCCATTATTCACCGCCTTAACCACTTGAAATGGGTTGAGTAAAAGTGCAAAGCTCAGCCAGAGATCCTATTATAAATGTTTCTCGCGGTGGATATGTCTTTGCCATCTTGAAGAATAAAGACCAGTGAGTGTGGAAATGAAGGATGCTCCGAGGCCAGACAGTTCCCCTGCCTGCCAAGTTTCAGATCACAACACTTCAAGTGTCTTTAATCTCCTGCACAGTCAGTCAGGGCTGTGGAGGAATTAACTTTCTGCAAAGTATTCAGCTTCAGCAAGAGCAGCTTTTATTTTCACACGTCACTCTACATCCAGACTGGAGATTAATTAGCACTCAGACTGTGTCGTCTGTTTTGGCTTTCTTCCTCCACTGGGGGGAGACTCCGGACAAGCTCCTGGCCACACAAAGGGATCATTTTGTTTACACAGTCAGAATTAATGGCTTTATCTGGGCCTCTCATGATTTTATTGGCCTTAAGTGCATCTAATAGTCTGGTAATTACTTCAAAGCAATAAACAGTTAGCAGATGTACGGCCACATGGTTAAAGCCAAGGCTGTTTGCAGAAAACAAGCCTTATTAACCCAGAGGGTCTCTGTTGATTCCAGCGAGTGTTTAGCTGTAATCTCTGCAGTAAAATGTGCTGATAAATACTGAATGGAGAGGTAGCAGTGTGTGTGTGTGTGTGTGTATGATTCTCCCATCACCTGTACTTCCATCGTTTTCTCTGCTCTCAGCCTGAAGGGGCCTGGGCGTCTCTCTGACCCCGCCGTGATTGACTTGATCTCCAAAAGAAAAGCTCCCATGACCTCAAAAGGCTTGAGGAAACTGGGGATGAAGACAGACATGGCAGGGCAACAATAGACACCCCCCTGCACACACACACAGTGAGTATGTTTGAATTATTACTTTACAATGACATGGGAGCTTGGGGTTACCATGTTGAGGCCACATTTGACATCTCTGAACTTAATCTGAGAGGGGAAAAGGGATGGAAAACTGTGATTGATGGCTGTTACAACACAACAATAAGGGAGGGTGGGACAAAATATGACAAACTTAAAAAAGTTGGTAGCCACACTGCCTTAAAATTTTAAGTTGACTGAATTTGAAAAGATAACTTGAGCTCATTTTGTAATGATTCAAAACAAACAAACTTTTATTAGCCAATAAACTTGATATTAATTCAGATACTTGAGAAACGTTCAATATGCATAAGATATTGAGTTGAACCAACTCAATATTTTAGGCTTATTGAACACTCTTCAGCCACACTGACAAACATTACAAACAAATCTGATTTACTTTTACATTTTCTCTGTTCGAACAGTCAGTTCTACATTTTACACAAAGAACTTCCAACTGCAGCTGCTCCTGTTGGAGCTATTTTGTTCCAGCATTGGCACAAAAAATATGGAAAAGTGTTCCCAGTGAATTTATTACATTTTAAATGTAAGGGGATACAAACCCTCATCATGGTTTGTGGTGTTTTCATTATTGTGAAAATAAACAACCATGGCTTATCTTGTATTAGATTAGGATATTAGAGACATACAGCGAGTTTTCATCATATATGTTTTCTTCAAACTGTAAAAAAAAGAAGGGTCTCAGGGGAGTTTTACCTCTCAAACAGTGTATGCTGGGAAGTCTGCTTATATGCTGATCATATTTCTTTAGAAATCAAAACACTTCAAGTTAGAAACACTTATGTTTGTAAATGCATTTATCATGTTAAATGCCCCACTCGTAAGAAATTGGTCCAATGTGTCCAACTCACCTTAGTGCATATTCACCTCTTACTGACTCTCACATAAAACAGCCTGACAGTCATCCTCAAAAATGTCACAAAATGGATCAGTTTTTGAAACAATAAATGTGATGTGGGAGACAATTCTGGAGCAGTTAGAAATGGCATTTTCCCCTCCTTTTTTTGTTATGAAATGTGTTTTTTCCTCATTTATTTGGGAAGGTGATACATGGAAAGTTGTTAACAATCAGAAGTGGGCTTGAAGTTACAAAAGGTTGAGAATCGCTGCTCCAGCATACACGTCTGGACTGGTTAGACCTCCGGTGTCCTTCGTCAACCTAAACTTTGACATTTCCTGCAAATATAACGCAACTTAATAATCTCCTTGGCCTACGTCAACTTTACCCCGATTATAGCACCATAGAGAGGCTAGCATGATAAATTAAACTCTCTAAGTCCAATAGATGATACACTTTTACAATCTTTACCAAATAAACATTAATTTCAAAACAGAAAACATGTTTTGTATTCTTAACTTTTAAGGTGTCCATTTAGTTTCCTGTTGTAACGCTGGCTGATTGGATCGGACGATTTTTTTGATGAGGTGTACCTTGTGTGAACCTCATGCCATGTTTCTGGGTCCAACTGTCCCGTCATGCTTTCATCCCGTCTCTCCCCTACTAATTTCTGATGTTGGCCTATTTTTAATCAGAATAACAAACACGCTGATACATGATAGAATTATGATTTTAAAACAATCAAAATTCCTTATAACTCTTAAAAAACATATTTACGTACAGTAAAAGATAAGTGACAGTGGAGATACATCAGCAACACAAAGCTTCCTTTAGGATTATGAATGTTTCAGTGTCATGCTGAGGAGGATCACTGCAGTCTTTGCTTGAATAGTTTCAGATTCTGATGTCCAGTCAGCAGTCAGCAGTAATTAGCTGTACCGAGTGTTAGACACCTAACAGGTTGTGTTGTTTTCATCTGGGGGTTAAATGCCACTTCCCCCCTGTGGAGTTTACTGCTCGCCGCTGCTGTACAGCCCGTGGTCGGGACAACACCTTGGAGCCAAACAATTACATCAAGGTCATGGAGAGGAGGAATGTTCTGCCGATTAGTGCAGGAGTCCAGCAGAAACCTGCAGAGCTGAGCCCACTTCTGCACACACAGGGATGACAACAGACGAACTGAACACGGCGGAGGCGACTTAATGCATTCAAATCAAAAAAACTGACTCACTTTTAAATTTTAATTTCAGTCGTGTGAGTCGTAAAGACGCCACAGAAGAGCTTAAGGCCTTAAGTTTCAGACGCAGAAAATTAAATCCCTGTGGAATATTAGTCTGCAGTGGTTGTGGTAAATTAGAGAGAGGCTTAAAAAAACTTTACAGGGCGAAAAGGGCCGTCTTGTCCACTTTCCTCTCATCGAAACTCGGACCATTTGCCTGCCAGAAGTCGGCTCTAGAAACCACCTGGGTTGGCTCTGTCCTCCTGACCAAATTAATAATATTAGTGTAAAGTTTGTTGGAGCAGATTCTTTTTTTTTATGAGCTAAGTCCCACAGTGAAATTTGATGAAACTTGAAAACTTGAGGGATCTAATTAAAGTTATACTCACTTTTCCTCATCTTATTCTAATCTTCTAACATTTCAGTTATTATACCATAAAAGTTTTTTCAAGTTTAGTTTTGCTTTTAATTTCGGTTACCTGGGCTATTTAAAAAGCACATTTTCTTAACGAGTTCACAAGTTAAAGAGTTTTTTTTTCTTTGTTGTTGTAAAATTTACCAAAAATGAATGTAGCCTGTTATAATGACATTATTTTATATTTATGGTTTTATTACAAGCACATATATCAGATAGAGATGCCTGATTTCTTTGCAAGCCTGCTGGGAGTATTTTTTTCCACGAGTCACTTGTTGACACTAAACTTGCGGCACTTGTGAAGTGTTTATTGCAAACGAATTTCTTTTAAGAGAAGGTGGCTTCTTACAAACTCATGCGGGTCTGTCGTTGTTTGGGTTTGACACTGTCCTGCAGAAAGTTCAACGAGTTCTGACAAGGTGACAATCAGTGCTCACAAACACGTGGATTATATTATTTCTATTTTTATCTGTTGTCTGCTGTTTTTTTTTTCTGTATTTTCTGTTCCTCGAGAGTGCTGTTAAAATATATTTTTAGATGAACATTTTTGATTAAATTGATATTGTTTGTGAAAGATACATTTGTAAAAAAAAAAAAAATAAGTCATGCATGGAGCTAGTTTTAATCACTATTTCTAACAGAGCAGGCAAAAGAATCTTCCGAAATATATTTGGGCACCGTAAAAGTTCAGCGGAAATAATTATTCTGATGACTTTTATCATTTTTACTAAATCATAATATCATAACTTCACTTTTTACTCCACTTTCTCTTTAAACTAAATTGTAAATGTAAATACTTTACCGAACCAACACAAGCTCTAATGCGTCATTACGCACGGGCAGTAAATGCGCTTTAATGAGAACATACTTTAAAATAACATGAAGCTCAGTTAACGGCAGTATCGGCGCTCATTGATAGGGAGATTAGGGAGATTGGGTCAATACAGCAGGGCTGTAGCGGGACAGAAAGGAGGGGTGTGACCATCCCAAAAGTTTTCTTCAATGGGCTACCTGCGGGCGCTGCGCATAAATACTCCTCCCTCTGAGGGTGAGTTCAGTCCTGAGGGAGAGACGCCGAGACGAAATCAGGTTTTGGGAATCTGGTTAGGGCGGATTATGAACGCTTTTGGACATCAACCCTCTAACCAGCAGACCAGCCCCATTCAGCACCACAGCGCTCAGGAGCTCCTGGACATGGCCGTGTACTGCGACAACTACGGTGTGTACCAACAGAACCTCCACCACCACCACCCTCAGAGGCCGCCGACACACCCCTCCAGCTACGGCCTCTCAGAGTACACCTCTCCGTCTACTAACCCCTACTTGTGGCTGAACGGACCCGGCATCAATTCCTCTCCGTATCTCCCCGGGAACAACGGCACGTCCTACATTCAGTCCGGATATGGGTCGAACCAGAGGCAGTTTTTACCGCCTCCCACCGGGTTTGGGGGAGCAGACCTGGGGTGGCTGTCGATATCCAGCCAGCAGGAGCTGTTCAAGATGGTCAGACCACCTTACTCCTACTCGGCGCTGATAGCCATGGCCATTCAAAATGCGCAAGACAAAAAGTTGACTCTCAGTCAGATCTATCAGTATGTGGCTGACAACTTCCCTTTCTACAAGAAGAGCAAAGCAGGATGGCAGAATTCAATCCGACACAACTTGTCACTCAATGACTGCTTCAAAAAAGTGGCACGGGACGAGGATGACCCCGGTGAGTTTTCATTTTTACTATAATTAAGTAATTTAACTGAATCTGCCTCAAGAATGTTCTTAAATCATGCGTATTTCTTGATAAAACTGGTGACACTGTTCTTGAAACAACTGGAATAATTCCAATTTATTGACAGTTTGATTAGATTACAAAGCTGAACTCAATTTTTAAGGCATGCGCAGGGAATTTTAGAGTTAAAAGTGTGCCACCCATATTTATTAACACTTTTTCATTTCTTATCCAGGTAAAGGAAACTACTGGACACTGGATCCCAACTGTGAGAAGATGTTTGACAACGGGAACTTCAGGAGGAAGAGGAAAAGGAGAGCTGACATAACCGGAGCTGACAGCACCGCTCCTCTCCCCGTCAAGTCTGAAGACGGCCCGCACAAGCTCTCCGACACGGCCAGCCTCCTCAGCTCCTCCCCGCCCAGCCTGCACGGCTCCCCGGCCTCCACGGAGCCCAAGTCGTCGCCTTCGCCCTCCGCGGAGCACAGCCCGTGTTTCAGCAGCTTCGTGTCCAGCGTGAACTCGCTCCTGGCGGGCAGCAACGACGTCGGTTCCCGCGGCGTGGAGCGGGACTACGGCTCCGGCTCCGGCGGGCATCTCGGGGGACTTTCTCAGGGCAGAGAGGGCATGTCAGGACTGGGCTCCTACTCGCCCACTTTAATCTCGCCTCTGAACTCTGACAACAACAACAGAATGAACTATTACGCATCAGTACAGAGCCTCTCCAACCATTTTAGTGTTAATAACCTCATATACAGCCGGGAAGGAACAGAGGTTTAGACTGAAAAACTAATTTATCACTCATTAGCCTTCACATTTCTCATCTGTTGTTACTTATTACTCATGTTCTGGTTTAGTGGGCCGCATTGTTAAACTAGCACTGGAACTCAACTGGTATTTTTCTCACACTAACCTCTCCAAACTGGGAAAATATACTGTATTGTTATAAATGGCCACTTCTCCATTATGGTTTGTCCACTCATGTGCAGCAAACATGTTCATTTGTAGAAAAAAATTAATCAGCCCACAGAAATCTGTCACTGAACTGATGGATGTGTATTTTACTTATTTTTTTAAACTACTTATTGTAGCTGCTCGGGTTTGGGCAGGCTCCTTGTCTTTTAAAATAAAGAAGACAATATGTACAGAAATTATTTTCATAAGAAAATACGTGACATGTATTTTAGACTGAATTGTGTTTTGTGTTTTATTTAAACTCAAGTCGATGTTTGAATAAAAGTCATTTATTTTAACTCCATGACTGAAGCTCATGTGTCATTTTCCTACTTATCTTCATGAGTGCTGGATGAGAAAAAGAGAAAATCAGAGAAATAATCATCAAGGTCGCTTTGAGTTGCTGATATTACACTTTTTTTTTTTTTTTTTCCAAAATAAGAAATACTTCATGGCTCATGGTTATGAAACTAGCCTAATATCAGGTCTTTTGAGTTTCCTGATGAAAATAACTTTCATATTCTTGTATTATTCCTGTTCCTATCAATATACCTTTTTTAAGGAGGCCATTCTGACATGAAGTAGTAAACACAGGTGTTAGCAATGATGTTAATTAAGGTCCCTTTACTGTCAGGTATAACTGCTAGTAGGCTAAATGCAACGAGACCTTAATTAGTATCATTGGTGACACTTGTGTTTACTTCTACTTTATATCAATACGGCTGCCGTGAAGAAGGTCAGTTGTGACAACTTTATTCTGCTTTGTAGTACTTTTATTATCACTGAATGATTACCTTTCATTATTTGTTCCTCACTGTACATTTGTATAATCAGATAAAGCACAATAGGGACGTATAAACCTATTTTTTATAGACTTTCAGGTTAAATCGTCCATTTAAAATATTTCTGTCTCTCACAGAGCCCCGCTTAGGTCATAAAATGCCCCACAAATATTCAGATTAAGTTCTCAAACGTTTTGGCATTGCGAGAAAAGCGGTAAATAAACCAGTATAAATGCTTTAGAGCCCTGTCAGGAAATCTGAAGTCAAGTGGCTGTAAGCAGTAAAGTGTGTAAGACAGAGACATTTTCCGCTTGTCACTTCCAATAGCCCCATTTCAACAAGCAATCAGACCTTTAACTTACTTCCACGAGGTTCAGAAGTTCAGCTTTTTGTCTGGGGCTGGATTTGACTCAGCCTGCGCCTGTTTGATGTTAACCTGTTTTCTCAATGTTGCACCTGTCTCCATCTATTCCCAAAGTCTTGTCACGCAAAACGCCGCCCGTTTCGTGTGTGCGAATCCCGTTAATGGGATTTGTTTTTTTGTTTTTGCATTGGGAACCACTGTGGAAGAGCATCCCCGTGAACAAGAGAGTTCAACGGCATGTAATCTTCTTTTGTTGTGCTTGCGACCCAGGGGACACAACAGAAAGCCTGCAATTGGGGAGAAAATATTGTGCAGCCCATGCAGAGGAAATGTTCAAGTGATTTAACACCCCTGTCCTGTCTTATTTTCAAACAATATGGATATGCACGGAATCAAAGCCTGTAAATAAAAGGAAACACCTCTTAATTGGTTGATAATTGAAATCACTCAGGCGCTCCGTGGTCTGGAATAAAAGAAAAATTAATTGACAAGACTTTCGTGCCCCTTGTTGGAACACAATGGAGGCTGGCAATTCAGGAGATCCCCTCCTGGGCTCAAATGAAAATATTGCGATCTGAAGATCTGGGAACAAATTATCTCCCTCAGGCCACATTTTGCGCTATTATCTGTGGAGCAGGGCCACGGATCAGACAAAGAGGATTTTTGTCATACAGGAGCAGGTTCTCACAGTAACTAGTTTTCTGATGAAATCCTCATCACGTCCAGTGAACGGAGTATAAAGCCTTTCACAGTCACAGGCCTTTTAGTGCTTATTACTGTCATTTCTTGAACCTTCAGTTCAGCCTTTTATCATTTTTTGACTCCACGTGGAATCGTCAGGATACAATAATTCAGTAATATAAAATCTATATTTTTAAAACTATTATAGCAGGTCATTATGGAGTGTAACTAAGTACATTTACTCGAGTACTGTGCTGAAGTGCACTTTTGATGTACTTTACTTGCGTATTTCCATTTTTATTCTACTTTCTACTTGTACTCTTTTGCATTGTGGAGGCAAATATTGTACTTTTTACTCACTACATTTAGTCGAAAGCTTTTGTTATTTTGCAGATTCAGATTACTAACACAAAAGGTACCCTGCAGCATATAAATTACTTAAAATCTGCCCATCTTAACCAGCTGCAACATTAGCAATGCTCACACATTCATGAATCAATCATTCTAATCAAATTATGTAGTGTATATTATTCTTATGGGAGGGCATTTTTTTTTACCAATGTGAGGAAAAAAGATCCCATGTAGTTAACAGCTCAATATAAATAATGACTTAGTTAACTCAAAATAATGAGAAATAATGGGAAAATTTTCTCTATATATTATAATGATGCTAATGTGTATGTGTTTCTATTTAAGTACATTTTTGAATGCAGAACTTTTACTTGTATTTCTAAATGGCTTGAGAAAAAGATCTGAATACTTTTCCTCCTCTGATAGTCTATGAAGGCACAACCCCAGCCCTTGCATGCAAAGCAAACAACAACCTCCTCTTGCTTTCCAAGTTCGATTCCGCCCTCTTAGTTCTCGGAAACGTAACGCTCCAGTGCCCCGTGCCTGAAGGGCACATTTACCCGGCTCACATGAATATCAGTCAGGCCACCATGTCAGCTCTACCTGCTCAAGGGCCCCTGGCTCCAGGGCTGAAGGCCCATGCAGGCCCAGCAGAATGCCTCAGCATAAGGGTGGCCACCGGTCTCCACACATGCCTGGTGGGCTAAACCCATAATGATGGGTTTCAGCCTCAAAGGGTCATCCCTCCAAGGCGAGGATGGCTCATAATTGAAGGAGTTGGTGTTTCAGAACTGGATTATTTTAATCCTCTTTCTCTTTACGGGACTAGATACACCAGTAAGTCATCCGGAGCCATCTATGAAGGACAGGGATGGGTATTTCCTGAAAAGTGCATCATCTGCTTCATCTGCAGTGAGTTTTACAGACAGAACAAATCTAACCGTTACAGAGAGAATAAATAAATAAATGCAATTAATAAAACTATTGCCCTGTTAACTTTAAAGGGACAATTCACCCCAAAATCAAAAATACATATTTCTCCTCTGTCCTGCAGTGATATTTATTGTTTTGGTGTGAGTTGCCAAGTTATGTAAAGATGTCTGCCTTCTTTTGAGGATAATGAAACTAGGTGGTCCTCAAACCAAGGAAAGAACTATAATATTTTTTACCATACAAATAAAGTGGTCCCTACACAAAACTTCTCACAACAAAGTAACTGGGTCCTGGTTCAAGAGAAGGCAGACATCTCTGTGGCCGATAGTTTTGAAACTCACACCAAAATAATCTAGATGGATAAATAGCACTACAGACCAGAGGAAAAACGTTAATTTGGGTTGTATTTTCACTTTAGGTGAAATCACGGTTTAGATATCACAACCAGAGAGACGTGAAGACGAGTCGTCTGCAGCTCGGGACCTGGAGGCTTGTCCACGTGAGTGACATGAGCTGGAGTGATGAATCACTGCTGGATAAAGTTGCACTCAGCAAAGTGAGAAACTTAACTCCCATTAGCTGTTAAGTGAGATCTCCTCAACTGATAAATAAGTGACTAGAGCAAGACTTGCAACCCTCTTCCACTCTAAAAACCTGCTTTCAAATATGCACTGAGCAGGTTTTTGCCACGCCATGTGTTGCTGACTTATTTCTAATGATGTCAAGCAACTTTAAGATGAGCTTTGTAGGGCAGTTTGTGGTTTTGTAAAGCATGCTGGATTTCAAATAAAAAGTTGTGTCCAGAGCCTAATAATTCTTCACAGCCCATATAACACTAGCTTACAGACAAATCTGAGGGGTAATATGAAAAGGGAGACTGTACGTCTGACCCCTGTGAAGAACATGATAGCTTGGCCATAGGGGGGCTGATTACAGTCTGGGTCTACCCTGAAATTTCACATCTGTTTGTAGCAGTCAGTGGGCATTATAGGGATAATTTCTTATATTACAGCTCAATCTCTTGAGGAAGTTAAATATTTAAGAGAACAATATGATGACAGCTTCTGGGGAAGCCACTATACGGCTGTAAGGAGGAGGACGGAGGGGGGAGAGCTTCTCTTCACTGCACTTTAAAAGGATTGTGTGTGCAAATGATAGCTGAGGAGAATGTCTATCAATTGCCATGACCTGATTCGGTTTCATCATTCGCCATCCAAGGGCCATAAAAAGCCTAATGTATGGGCCGGTAACGGCATGGGATCCCTGCTCCGGACAAGCAGCCATATGGATTATTTTATACAGAACAAGAGGTATCTCAGCACAAACTGCTCCGTTGTTGAGAGCATGTGAAAATCTAGAGACAACTCTTAGTAGACCACTTTTCATACTCTGTACTTAGCTTTTTTTTCTCTTTTATTCCTCTTTTAGATGACAAGTTCAGGTAGTTTCATAATGATTCAAAACAAATACATTTTTGTAGTCAAAAAAAGTTGATATTATTTCAGTTGTACTGAAGAAAATAAGTTCAGTAATCTTTAGATATTAAGTTGAACCAAAATATCTTCTGTCATACTGAGGGACATTAAATCTTTAAGTGTATTATATGCACACAGTAAGTTTCATCATTTATTTTCCTCAAACTGTAAAAAAGAAGGGTCTCCGGAGAGTTTTAACTCTCAAACAATGCATGCTGGGAAGAAGAACGTATGGTTATAAGTGCTCTAAACATAAATGCTAGAAATTTATTTATAAGTTTCTTTAACTTGAACAAGTAAAACTTGCATATTGTATCAAGTTAATGAAGTTTATGAGAAAAGATTAGCTGTATGATTTTTTTTTACAGTGTAAAGGTTCAGATTTGGTATTGAAAGCACAGTATTAAATAATCAAATGTCTCACAACATGAGAATTTTTCACAGTTAAAACAGCAAGTTCCCCATCATGCAATTAGTTGTTTCTGTTGCATGTATGATTTTCTTTTATCTTGTCACCTTCAGATTCTTCCCTGCGTTGAAGCAGTAGAAACAAGCTGGTTTTAGATACCAACACCTAAAATTATTGACGAGCACAGGAAGGGCAGCCACTTCAGAGCCCGTAAGGCTTGCCAGCAGAGGAACCTGCTGAAAGAGTCAAAGAGATACAAGGATTAACGGACTAGAACGAGTCCCAGTAAATCCACAGCCAGGGCCTGTCTTCACATCAGTCTGTCTGGAAAACCTATCCCCAAAACAATGTAACTTATCCCTCGCTCACTCAATTGCTGGAATATATTTTGACAAAGTCTTTGTTCTCACATTAGGGGACTGTAGGCAGATCATCCGTTATCCGTGACCTTTGTCATAACAAACCATGGCAGTAGTTTTACACACTGCTGAGAAGCCAGAAAAGAAAGTTCACATCACCCACACTGATGTTTCAAACAAGTTACGAGTCTTTCTGACTCACTCGATGCCTCTGCGATAAAAAAAAAAAAATAATGCAAAGAAAATACTCAGTTTCAAAAACCTTGTTCCAGATTCTTTTTTATAACTATATTCTCTGATAATCTCTTTCAGTGAAAGGCTTTCTCATAAGCTCCTCAATAAATCTGCAGCCATTCATCACCTACATGAAATTCCAAACCATGACCTTATGAGAACAATATCCAGGGTTCATGGAACATCAATTTCTAGGTGCAGTGCAGCAGAACAAATATCTGAGTAACGGCCAATATGTAATCATTTTAGCTCGGTTCAGGGACCACTTTAAGTCTTGCACATGATAATGGTTCATTTGACCTGTTGGCGCACACTAAAATTCACATGGCGACTGCTGCAGTGTGTGAATAAATTTTGAGGCATACTGTAAAAAAAAAAAAAAAAAGCTAAATTTTGAAATCAAAGCAGCCGAACCAAACAGTATTAACATTTCTGGGGACAATGGCATGTTTTGTACTGCTGACGCTTTGCAGTGATACCACCCAGCTAGCAACACCTGCATGCTGTCATTACCTGCTCCTCATAGACAGGAAGTGGTGACAGATGACAGAGGAAGTAGCTTCCCAGAGGGAATCCATTCTGCCCGCTGCAGCCGGGACTTTTGGTGGCGAGACGGAAGTGAGGAGATCATTCGGTACTCAGGGGGATCCTCAAAATAGCTACCTCCGTACCACTT
Organism: Lutjanus erythropterus; assembly: GCF_056507025.1. Classification (NCBI taxonomy): domain Eukaryota; kingdom Metazoa; phylum Chordata; class Actinopteri; order Lutjaniformes; family Lutjanidae; genus Lutjanus; species Lutjanus erythropterus. The sequence continues at coordinate 21,425,548 of NC_139333.1, forward strand.
GTCAGTCATTGTCAGTGGCTCTAAAGGAAGGTATCTCTCAGTGCGAAGGTTACATCAGAAGACGCAGCCCACCTGGAGCACTTTTGAACATCTTGATGCACGTCATTCGGAAAACAGATATGGAGCTATGTTTTGCTTCACAGAGAAGCAAACAAGAGTTGACCCTGTTTGTTTTTTATGACCCCAGTGACGCATTATTCAGTGCCCCCCATTTTAAAAACTGCTGCAAAAGTGCCCCTATAGCTGAGACTGTGAGCCTCCTCTCAGATAAAGCTTGGAAAAAGGAGCCCCATTTGTTTTTCATGCTTAGTATTGTTCAGATCTTAGGTATGGGATTATGATTATGTTATTTGATCCCATAAACACTAACAATTAAGCCAAGATAGCCTAATAATGATGTATACATAACTTCAGATCACACAAAATACATTAAAATAGTTTTGTCCAAAGGCTTTTATTCGATTTTGACCCTAGGAAAGTGAGGAAAACTGTAAAACTGTAAACTGTTCACCAAAACTATTGTATTTCCTTAACCAAATCACACACATTTAGGCTATTTGATGTGATCTCCTTTTGATAACTAATAAACTAATGTAATATTTTTCACTTTCATTCCCTAAGCCTCCCTTGAAACCACTTGGAGCTCCCCTGGGGAGGCCCACCTCTTAGTTTAAAGACATCTGCCCTGTGGTATATATATTTAAAAAAAAAAAAAAAAAAAAAAGGAAGAAAGAAAAAAAAATGTGATGGGTAAAAAATATTTTTTTTAAATTACGGGAACAGTTAAAAATGAACTAATTGCAGGTGGGCATTTGGTGAAAATAATATAACACAGTTCGGTATCTTTTTATTCTGAAGAAATTAGATATGAAAATTATTATGCAGTATTTCTAACGTTTAAGTCAGCCACCAGGATTTTGAACCTTTGACCCCACATCCTGCCAAATAATGGTACATCACAGATCCAACAGCGATGCAGGCTAACTGCTGGCTAAAGGGAAAAATAGCCAGTGGAGAATACCAAATTGTCAAAAATACGTAATTGAAGTCCAAGTCGGACATTAGGGAGAAATTTAGTGCAATCAGAGACTGTGAGAATAACATTGTCAGCGGCTTTGCTGCTTGCAAAAAGTGCTAAAAAGTATTCACTTTTGATAGTCACAAACTAGGCACATTGTTGCTGGAGAAACACGTCGCAGGTCCAGGAGCGCAGGTGCTGCGCCAACTGAAAACATAAGTGACAAGTGTTTGACTATGTGTTGGGTTGCACATAGCCTGGTGCAGGTTGGGTTGCGGGAATTAAATTAACAGTTCCGTGTGGGTCTGGATTTGACTTGGAGATAATTGCAGGTAACGGATCGGTTATGGTTCCTAGCTTGGCAGGTGCAGATTTGCAAAACTGGACCCATGCAAGACTCTGGCCTAATGTATAAGACAACTTTATAAAGCGTGCTCCAGGGTGCCCTTCTAGTGGTCAAAACATGATAAAATGCCCTTTAGGATGCCCCTATGGCATATAAAAAATTATTAAGTGCCCTGTAGGGAGGTCAATGTACAAGTCAGCGTGAGAGAAAACACAATGCAGTGCCATATATGCTGCCCTACATGCCTCTAAAACGTTTCATAGTTAATAGCTGTCTGTGTGTTTTATTACAGAGGTGTAGTAGTTGTTGTACTTTAAGTCACATAATAAAATTATTTGATCTAAACCAACTGTTTCAGCATAAATGCATCACTTTCAGCGTGCTGGTGCCCTGCCCGTCAGACAGCCTGAGTCCGCCACTGTTTCAGTGTCAGTCCTGTGTGATACTGGTGCATCTGCCCCGAGGAATTCAATGCCCCCCCCCCCCCCCCAAAACAACACTCCCACAGGCCCCTAATGAGACCCCCTACCTCCTGCCTCTATTATGAGAGATGCATACCAATAGAGAGACAGGAGAGAGGAGACAGACTGAGTCTCAGAGATCTCTGGAGCCCTCCCTGGCCTAAACCATCAAACGCACCCCTCACAGAGAGTCAAATAATGGGGCCTGATCAACATTTAACCAACTTTTCCCCACGTAAGCCGCAGATGATCTATGGCTGAAGGCTCTAAATGATAGCCTTTGAAAAGGGACAGGCATGCCCCCTCCAAATGCTCCTTTTGTGTGTTCCACTAATCCCGGCCTGCACTTCAAGGCCCGGGCTCACTTCTGAGGCAGCTGCTATCATCTTAAAGAGGAGGGAAAGAAAAGCAGCACTTTTAAAGTGCTTTAATCAAGGAGATGTAATACCATGATAAGCTGATCACCCCCTTAAGCATGTAATTATGCCACAATCAGCTATTAATATTATTACTATTCATTCTTTCATTGCCTACAATTATTAACATGCTGGAATTTCTACAGAGCAGAGGAGGCAAAAGTATACATATTCTTCACTCAATTGTAAGTGCAGATACTTGTGTAAAAAAAAAGAAGAAGAAGCACTGGTTCAACTGTTTTACTCAAGGTGAAAAAGTACAGGATCTGAAATGTACTCAAAGTGTAAAAGTAAGACGTCGCTAACTGAAAGTCACCTTTTCTCTGCAGTAGACTCTCCTTTGCTTGTTGCTTTCGTCTTGTTAGTCTCATTATGACGTTCTTGTAATGTCATACATTTTGTTGTTGTTGCATCCTTTACATAACTTTTCTCTCTTTCTGTCTTATTCGCCGTTTTTGTCATGTTGCATCCTTTAACTTCTGTTTATCTTGTTAACGTCTTTTGCGTCATTTTCAACTTGTTACATCTTTTATGTTGTCTCTTAGATAATTTTTTTCTTGTTACTGGTTTTACATTATTTTTTCTTGTTAGTCTTTTACTATATTTTTATCTTATGTCTGTCATGCGTGATGTGCGCTGATGGACACACCACAGAAACATATTTTCTATGTGTTATTTAGGTTGAAATTGGTCTTGTTGTTGGGAAGGCAACACAAATGGTACAAAATAAAGATAGTTAATAATTCCCTCTAACGCATTCACACTAAATTAAGAAGCATTTTGTGTTTTGTCCAGATATTTGCATTAAAATGTAGGGAGTAAAAGTAAAAAAAAGGCAGAAAAATAAATACTGAGTACAGATATCTGAAAACTCTACTTAACTATAGTAACAAAGTACAAATACCACCTCTGCTAAAGAGTATGAAAATACAGATTAGACATTCGTCCATCTTTGAATATATTTTTAAAAAATGTTGTTAGAGTCAATGCACTCATTTCCTTGTGGAACACAGGTACTATTTTAGGAATACAGTGATACCACGCACATGAAAAGGAGATGCTTATTTGCCAGACAAGTGTTCAAACAAACATGAGCACACAGCAAGTGCTATGTGTTGACTCTAGTATTGGAGTCTATCAACCCCAAACAGCTTGTGTGTCAACCATAAACACAAGACGTGCACCCTGTCTGGGAAAACAGGCTTCCAGGCTCACTGCTGCCGCAAAAGCTCCTCTGTTAACACTCTGAGTCTGCCGGCAGTACTCACGCTGTTTTCCGTGATAAAAACAAGCAAGTGTTGTGTCGCTCTCTAACTCATTTAACACAGTCTGTTCCCCTCTATCATGTGATGGCATTCCAACGCTATGACATAATGCAGGATGCACACGTGCGGCCATGCATGTTTTCATATGTGCGTGTGTGCATCCACTCTGCATTGATGCTGACAGCACCGCTGAGAGGCCGACATCATCCACACAAGTGTGTTGACATGCCCCCACTTGACAAAGAGGCCTTTTTTATTCTCCATGAGGGAAAATAGGTTTTTACAAGTCTTGGATAATCTGAGGCACACAAAGGCATAATTAAAACAGCGAGAGGGAAGCACCGTATTTAGCCTGTGAAATAGAGATGCTGTGCTGATTTTTGCGTGAATCATTGGGTCAGTCTCATGGTCCCGTGTTGACTGAGGACAGACAGAACTGACTGGTACTTTAAAGGAGGAGGAGGACAGAGTATGTAGTCATTAATCTGAGACCCAGTGTAAAACCTCTTGCATCATTATAAATTATAAAAGATAGTCACATTAAGGGACAGTTCACCCTGAAATCAAAAATACATATTTTCTCTCTTACCTGCAGTGCAGTTTTTCCATCTACATTGTTTTGGTGTGAGTTGCAGGGTTCTGGAGATATCGGCCATTGAAATGAATGAATGAATGAATGAATATAGTGGAACAAGATAGTGCTCAAATCATGACCTGGTTACTCAGGATAATCCACAGACCTAGGTGTCATTTACACTGGGTACATTTTCTTAAAAGGACGATTTTGTTCCCATCACTTTTTAAAATTTGTGGAAAAACAACCAAGAAGAACAAAATACAAAATAGCGTTACATTGAGTCTTGATTGGTTGAACATGTTCTCTTTTGAACTCTCTGTTTATCCAATGATTCAACATTGAAACAACATAGTAGTTTAACTTAACATCTAAGATTGATTTATTATCTTTAACTTAAGTTGTTGTTCTTTGTTTTTGTCTTATTTCAGGACAGTTGATTATTTTTATATCTGGGCTGACTGACATGTACCACACTGGTGCTTTTGACATTAGATGTGATATTGGCATTATTCAATTGATGGTGTCACAGCTGTGGATATGATAGATGACTGTTTCTTGCGCTGTCAGTGCTGTTTTGTGTTTTCATTTTGTCGATTTTGGAATTTTTTTCCCCAACCTGCCCTATAGTCTAACTGATCCCCTCATTACTTTGCTTATGATGCCCTCATGTGCTGTCATGAGCATGAGCCTCTCATCCGTGAGTAGATGCACACTTTCCTCTGTGCAGTGATCCGGTTGGTGGGTGTAGTTCGGGAGAAAGAAAATAGTTCCTACCTTAAATTTCTCACAACAAGGGTAACCAGATCATGATTTCTAGAAAGAGACACTGCTGTTGAGTTTTTCAGATGTATTTTTTTTTTGGTGCTTTGAGCAAGCTGAGTGCTCTCTAGCTCCATTATATAAGGCAGACATGTTTACCTCCAAAACTCTGCAATTCAAACCAAAATGATCGAGATGGATAAATAGTACTACAGATCAGACGAGAAAGAGGCATTCCTGATTTTGGATTGAACTATCCCTTTATGGCTAATTTTAGCTCTTGCGTGGGGAGATCATACTTTATCTGGCGTTAGTTTAGTAAAATGTATGAAATAAAACAACACAGAGTTGGTAGTTGTTGTCATGATATCGCACAGTGTCCGTCTCAGACATCTTCTGTTGCAAACCAGGCTGTGATTTAAAGAGCCTTGTTGTTTTTCTAACCCCTACTGTTCTCAGCATGGTGCAGCTTTTTAAACCCTTGTCACTACGACAAGAAAGCAGCCTCTGAATAAGAGTCTGTGGAGCCATGATCTAGTTTTCTTAAGTTTTCCACAAAATGCTATTTCTTTTTCTATAAATTCTTTCAATATTCATTAACTCTATGAGCCTAAATGGGCCGTTAAAAGAGGTGTTGGGAGACACACTTTTCTATTTACTTTAAACTGCCAGGGACCATCTCACTGACAGGGACATCAAGATTGATGGGACCGTCTTAATTAGGTGGGTCAGGACTGGGCCAGATAGCTTTGTGCAACTGTCAGTGCCCCTCCCTATATAAATTGTGTAATTATCCCTTTCATTACACTCAGCTTTCAGGCTACCTGATAGAACTCAAAGGGAGATGCCACTATCTTTTATCATTATGCTAATGGGGCTTGTGACCAGCAGTTAAATCACAATAGGGGGGGTTGAACAGTAGCTATCAAGCTAGTCTGCCAGTCTAGTGGACGACCCCAAGTCAGGGACCTGTCTGTCTGCAGGGTGATGGGCCACGACTTGTCCACAGGCCCACAGGGGATTCAAACCAGGAGGGGAGAGCCGCCTTAGGACAAGCCCCCCCACGACCTATCTGCATACTGGTGGGCTGTTCAGACGCCTCCTCAAGAGTCATTTGAATATGATTAGACATTAATGATGTTCGCAAATGAGCAGACAGAAGATGCTTTGTTTGAGTCTATCTCAGGACTCATCTGGTGTCTGGGCATGTGTGGTCGGATCTTGTAAATATTTTCATCTCTTACCTGTGTCGGCTTTGCAGCCAGCATTCAACAGTGCCAAATGTGGACCCGTAACACTGTAGAAAGAATTTGATGAAGGGAGGGGGGGGGTGACAAGTGGTTAATTTCCATTCTGTTAAATAAGCCAGGCACACTGCCCTCTGCGTACATGTCAACACTGGGAGCTTGTGTGGGTTGCCCACTAATGACTGCGTTTACAGTTCAGCACTCATCTCTCACTGAATAAACGGAAGAAATATAGTTGATTGCATCTCCCCCATCAAAGCAAGTTTTGATTTTTGAGTTTATTTTACTAAAATGTACGTAGCTAATGCAGCCTAATTAATGTAGATTGCGCACTAAGCAGTGTTGTCTGGAACTTTTACACAAATTTGACCTATCATTGTAGTGTGCCGCAAGTTCCAGTGTCCTATTTACTGTTTTTTTGTATTTTTATTTTTTGTCACAGATACTGAGAAGAACACAAGATTTGTCATTGTTATTAGCATTTATTAATGCCCTTTGCACTCTTATATTTTAGAATTTTGTGCTGTTTTGACTGAATTTGAGCCTAAAAGAGTTTGCGTCTTTGTAGAAAACCCCCCCAGGGGCTCTTCTTCTTTTACAAATATACCGTATTATGTTGAAATTTTTGTATTTGTAATCCTGACGATTTTTTGGTAAGGTTGCCTTTGATTTTTAAGACATTCTCACTTGCTCCTGCAATTTCATTGCAAGAAATGCCTGAAAACATCGCATCAAACGTCACAATTTTCAGAAAAAGTGCTGTGAAATTAGACATATGACATGTTCAAATTTACTAAATTCACTGGCAGCAGTTTCATACACTGTATTTTACACTGTAACTTCAACAGGAGCAGCTGCTGCTTTAAAAAAAACTTTTGTGTGAAATGAGGAAATTTAATTCAACTTAATATCTTAAGCTTTTTGAGCAAATTTACTTAAGTTCAGTTAACTTAGTTGCTTTTACAAACTCAAATAATACTTTAAAGTAATTAGTAAGTAAGTAACCTAACTTAAGTAAACTTACATTTTTAAGTTGAACCAGCTCAAAATTATTTACTTGTGCACGTTCAAAGTTTTGCATGCAAGCTATTAACTATAAACTTTTAAGTTGGATGATCAAGTTGGTGATTACAGCGCACAATCACATGTGCTTTTAATTCAGATATACAGAATTTATCAGCCTCTCATTAAGTAGATCCAGTATTTGTCATTCAATAAAATAGAGTGCCTGCAGAGTGGCTGCAGAATGATGACACACATTGAACTATGCAGCTTCTACAATTAGATCAGACCATCTATCCAATAAATATAATGAGGATGAATCACAGAGTTGTGCTGTTTTTAATGGTGTGTAATGGTACGAGCGCTGACAGCGTAATAGCCCCAGCTCTATTGACTGTTCTCATTACGCGGCGGCAGAGGCCTTGTCCAACCACTATATTTAACCGCCACATGGGCAATCATCTCTGGCCCCATATTACTGGGCAGCCTTTAATGAAGAGCACAATCATCAGGCGTTTAGGTTTAATGAAAAGAGCCACCTGCTAAAGTGCACGGACAGACCCCAGAGACAAGAGAGCGTTTAAATTGATCCTCAGATGACTCATGCTGCACATGGACATAATGGATGTAATAATCAAATGTGTTTTTAAGTGCAGATGCATGGAAGTCCCACAAGTGTGTCGCACGAAACAACAGAATTTATCATAAATCAAATGAAATATCTGCAAGAAACCAAGCCGTCAACTCTTTGTATGAGGACCACATCTATGTGGTGTTTGTAATTCATAATGAATTTCGATGCATTCATAATGCTTCATGTCTACATTTATAAAAGATTATAGGTGTTAATTATAATGTAGTGCAAGTGTCTTATGATATCTTATATGAACTAGAGATTGATCGATTGGGTTTATAATACATTATGACAACTCACCTATACACACCTCAACAGCCCACTGTACTAAGTACTCATAATATGTTATAACTGTCCATTCAGTATCATAAGTTATCTTTGTATGTGTTACATAAAGTGAAGTAAAGCGGTTTGTTAGAACATCCCAACTCATTGCTTTCATCCCATAGTAAAAATAAAACTTGACAAAATGTATTTTATCTTTTTCTTACTTTTAAAATATTATCTAGGTTTTATACCTTAAGATTCTACTAAAGCAGACAAATTTTATTATTAAATAGTTTTTTACACTGTGGTATTATTACTTCTACATAAGTAAAAGATCTGAGTACTTTCTACACCTCTGTACAAGGATTCATAGATACAATAAAACATTATGAATGCATTGTAATACACTATGAATGCCCCCATCATTCACCACAAAGCGATGTTATGATATTTCATGTTATAAATAGGTTTTTCTGAGATAATGGTGTTGTTGTACCAGCACAAAGCTGCTCTGGCTCTGGTGTGAACAGACGGACTGATCAGGTGTACGTTGTTGTTTCTGATTAAAAGCCAAGCTCATGCCAGAGCTGAGGTGAAGCTGTCAGCATTTCTGTAAGACAGAGAAGAAAAAAAAAGTGCACTCTCACAGACAATGCATCCTTCATTAGACCACTCTGCCAAAGTCCATATCATATAACCCCAGATTTTCCAACAGAGCTCAATCTAGTCACTGATTATAAAGCAAAAGGCTGTTCAATAGAGGATATGAATGAGGAAATAAATGCCTGATGTTAAGTGGAGGAGAGGATCCTGAGGTCACATTGAAGTGCTGGCACTGCCTTGACAAGCTTTGTGCATTATTGTACTTATTCACATTTACCTCAAGTATTTCTCAGATATAACTTATAATATAAAATGAAAACCTCCCATTGTCTTTCAAGTTTGTGCCTCGCGTTCCCTCAGCGACCGTTAGACTGAAGAGCACCTGCGGGTCAGGTTGGACTGTTATTTACAGTCAACAGCGCTGGAGATCCATATGTGGGATGGATCAAACGTTTTAGATGGTAGTAATTTCCTTCCTGGCTGACTGTCACCTTTGCTGTCCTGTGATAAATGTGCATAAATATTAGGGAAGTCCTGCTGTTGAGTCGCTCACTTGTCTTAAAGATTATGAACATACCTTAAGTCTGTTTCCCTTCCTTTGTGACTGACATTGATTTTGTAAGACAAAGTATGAAGATGTACGACTTGAATAAAGCAGCTTCCCTTTTAATTTGTACAATCAGTGACAATTCTAGCTACACTGTGGCAGGCACAAAGGCATTGTTCCCAAATCCATTCATTGCTGATACCTGGAATTATAGTGTTTGGCTTAAGTTACATTCAATTTAAAAACTAAGAAAGATAAAAATTTAAGCCACCATTAATCGGTTTTAAGTTTGACTCCAGCTCACAAAACTGGTCACACTCTGCCATAATTTCTCTGAATATAAAATGTATAATAGTATGGAAAAAAAATAATAGAAAAGCTACAAATTCCCAATTTTGCCTCAACTGTATTAACTCAGTGAACACGTTATAATGAAGACAGCATAGATAAAGAACAGAATAAACCCAAAATTGTGACTATAATAATTAGGGCAGCAAGACAGATTAATTTCTCTATTGATCGATTCATTGTTTGGTTTATAAAATGTAAGAAAAGAATGAAAATCACAATTTCTTTAAGCATAAAATGATGATATTGCATGTCTTATTGGGGTTGTCAGATTGCTGACACTGTATTAACTCACATGCTGCAACGATGGAGTCATCATAGATAAAGAGCAGAATAAACACAGTAGAGCCAGACCGATATATTGGTCCTTCTTTATGTTTTTCATCTTTAGAGTCAGAAATTTATGGGGTTTTTTTTGTTTGTTTGGTTGGTTGGCTGTTTTTATAAAAATACTTTTACTTGTTTCAAAATCAAAAAATTGAGACATGATAGATTCACACATAGCCGTGTCTGCTCTTGTATCTCTTTTGGCATTTTGGTTTTGAAAGTTTTTCTTTGTAACTGACTGCTGATTTGGATTATGGATGTGAAACTACCTACACCAGAGACAGTTGGTTTCACCTGGATTTTGATGGTGGCTGAGCCAGCTGGGCTAACTGGCTGGTGAGGCTAGCTAACTATCTTAGCTGGCTAAGTTAACTAGTTTGTTTCAAACAAACTGCCGTGGACTGAATATTTAAAGGTCGCTCCGCTTTTTGTCAGAGGAGGTTGCAGCTGTCAGACTACAGCAGAAAAGTTTGGACAATAAAATTTACTGTTTATTTAAAATATCCTGCCTCCATTACATGCCTTTGTCACAAGTGTTTGATACCTACATTTGAGCAGTCATCGGCCGATTATCATTATCGGAATTAATTGGAATCCAGTATTGATCGGTCCAGCTGATTTTAGGCGACCTTCCTCTTACAGCTGACATCATGATACCTGATTGAGGATTGTGTTGAACATTAAGGACGTACAGTTATTACAGTTATTTCTTGTGTTATTAGGATTATACTGCAGGTTGCAGTCAGCTCACCTTTACATTTAAAGCTACTGTACATCCCTGAGTGTTTGTTTTTTCCCTGCTGATCCAGTGCACTCACAGGCACGGTGTTGTTTTTCACTGTGTCCTGGTTGCAGACTCTGTCTTTGTCATACATAATGGCCAGGCCTTTGAGGCCGTGCCAGCTCCTGAACTCTCTGAGCTGATTATTTTGACATCTTATGGCAAGTAGAACTCTCCTCTCAGCGGGTTGTGCTTAAGCACAGCGAAGAAGCATTCCTTTGTTAAGTGTTTGTGTCACACTTAAAGGATTAGAAAGCATTTGAAAAGCACAAGGAATAATGTTTGGAATCACCTACTGAATAGTTTTACCACTCAGGTTATTCGGGCAATGAACCGCAAATATATTTGTGGGGTAAAATTAGCAACTTTGCCAGAATACGGTGAGTAAGAAGTCCCAGAATCCAGTGTTTGGGCAGCGTTCCAGGAGCTGGCAGGGGTTCACTGTATGGAAGAGTATGTGTTACCCATATGATATTTTACCCATTTGACAGAATGTACATTTATGTTCCCATATTTCATAGTTTCTGTCAGGGTCATTTTAAATCCCCTCACCTGTATCTCATATTTAAATCTTCACATGTAGGCATGTCTGAGGCTAAACCGGGAAAGGCGTGCTGGGATAAATCACCACAGACATTTCCAGCTCGATGGTTCCCATACATCTCCGATTTTATTGTGTCTCAGGATCCTCTGTCTTGATATGGCTCTGGTATGGTGACAGAGGTTTTTGGTTTCTGACTGGAGGGAGGAGAGGGAATGAGGGCCTCTGCTGGGCAGGTTGTGGCACTGATTACTTCAGCACCAATACTGAACTCCAAAAGATACATCAAATGAGTAAAAAACAAAATAAGAAGTAAAATAGTTCAATATGACATTTTTCTTCTTGTCATTTTCTAACTTTAAATGTTTCTGATGAACAGTGAATTCTATAAAAGTATTTCATGAATATGATTAATTAATTTACTACTCATGAACATTAAGGAACTCAGTACACAGGGGAGAACTGGGATGAAAGAAACACATTTCAGATAAGCGTCATTTTAAAAGATAATATTACAATATTACAGACAGAAACTAATTTTATCATTCGTGATCAACACCTCGTGTAATTGTGTCTGTCAATATCAGGAGATATTTTGTATAAATATGAAACAACTTTGGTATAATTTAACTTTGAACAAGAGTTGCACATTGCTACTTTCAACTCCGTCAGTCGGGTCAAAAGTAACAGAACCGTATAAACTTGAATTCTGTTTGTTTTTATTAAAAACTGACAGTGACTGACAGTGTCATTATTAATATCTAATTGCAAACATATTATGATATCCTTAAACATTTCTAAAATAACACAGCAGTATAAGCTTCAATTGTTGATAATCTTGTTTTTATTAAAAATTTCTTCTTTTCTTCTTTTTTAATATGTAATTGCAAATGCATTATCTCCCTTAAGCTAGTAACAAAAATATTAAGCTTCAGTTTCAGTTTTGAATATCATCAAAAATTTCAAAATGCGACACAGTTGTATTTCTATGAAAAGCTATTTCTGACAATGTCCTTGCAAAAATATCATCCCCTTATCTTCATAAAAAAATATTTTATATATTATTAATATTACTGTAGAGGAACAAAAGAAACATCTGTTACTATAATGACTCCTGTCTGTTAAACCTGACTCGCCTCTAAACTTTCAAATCTGACATGGCAAACTTGGATACACAGGATGTATTAAAGCACTAAATAATCTGTCAAAAGGTAATGACAATGACACATGAAACAATAAACACAACTTGTCATTTAAAAAATAAATAAAGATACCATTTAAGTGAGTTTACTTACTGTGATCCAAAATTTCTTTTCAGGCAACAACAGTATGGTGAAGCCAAGCAATCTTTCACGATTCTGTGACATTATTTATTGTACACAGTAATTTTTCAATGCTTTAATAATCGCAGAAAACTGACTCTGTTCCCATTGTATTGGCAGAAATCTTAGAGACAGATATATCAAAACCCGAGGCAATAAAACCAAACTATCAAGCCATCTTCAGCTTGTCAAACCAGCCCTTTAAACCCACTGCAGGATTCAGATAAATAGATTGTTTGAAAGATCCTGAGTGAGAGAACTCAAAGTGTCAGTCATGTTCTCCAGTTTCAGCTCCCCGAATGACTGAGGGGGAGATGGCCATCACTTAGGGATCCCCAGGGGAAGAAATTCCTCCAAGACTTAGTGTTTTTCTTGCTGTTCCTCACAAATGAGCTCCCAAGCCAGTTCCATTAAGAGACTTTGGGACGGGCTTTTCTGTGAGCTTCGCAAAATGTATAACCAGCCAAAGGGCAGGGTTTTGTCAGACAAACCTCTGAAGGTGTAATCCATAGTGTTAAAAGCAGAGTGGCTGACCTTTGGTTTGAACTATCTGATGGTCTAGCTTCCCCTCCCTGAACCATAAATTTATATCAAGTTAAAATAAATACTGACCTCGAGTGGAGTCAGAGTTTTTGCTGCTGGCAAGCAGGTTGTAAAGGTGCACAGAGACACCATTATTTCTATCTGTTTCTGTTCAGCCAACAAAATTATCTGCATTTGTATCTGTATTCAAATTGAAGACTAGAAGTCACATTAAATCAGGCATTTTCTAACCTAATATGTGTTGGCAATGCAATTGTTGTACATTCAAAGCATCAAGCTGATTCAATATTGGCATATACCTAATTTTTATTTAAATTTTTAACTAAACTAAGTTTTATGAACTGAACTTCACCACCACCCCTTTACCTGGAGAACATGGAACAATCGGAAACTGAAAAAAAAAAGTTATATAGACCCTCTCTTTCTCTATACTCTTTATGTTAAAGATATAAAAAATATCCTTCAGTTGAAGGGAATAATCTTAAATAGCAATGATACTACGTTCATGATTCTTGATGTGTTTATCTTACTGCAGTTCACTACCAGAATATTTTACACACATACAGAGGTGGCAAAAATGCACATATTCTTTACTCAAGTAGAAGCACAGGTTTTTCTTCGTGTTACATAATTTTTGTCTTGTTATATCTCTTATGTAATTTTTGTTTCGTTTGGTCTTTTAAGTTGTTTAAGTTGTTACATGTGTTGTTTGTGATATGCCTGATGGATACGCCAATTAAACATCTTCTCTATGAGTTACTGACCCATCCATTTAGATTTAAATCAGTCTTGATGTTGGGATTATAGCGTGCAATGATGCAAAATAAAAATAATAAATAATTCCCCTCAAATGCATCAAATAATGAGCCTTGTATTTAGATGAAAGTAAAAAGCAGTGCTTTGAATGTTACAGAATTACATTTTGGAAATATTTTTTTTCTGAATAATACAAGCATATTGTATGTAGAAGCGTGTTTTATGTTTTCCCGAATAACGTACTTGTATTCTGGTGCGTCCTGCCAGGTTGGTTATAAATGACCAGAAGGAGAAATGAGTGACATGTCTCAAATGTTTACATGTGGCCCCTATTCTTCTGCTCAGGATCTGAGAGGCTGGTTGGCAGCGCAGCATTTCCCCCCCTATGCCTTCTCAGAGGTTGTGTTACTGCGTCCATACATCACCCTGACATGGGTGCACTCATTGAAACGGCCTGGCTAGACCCTGTCTCAGGATGATGACATATTTGCCATTCCACTCAGTGAGGTGTGTGAGCATCTTCTCACTCGTCACTGTCAGATCCACCATCTCAGGCCTCTGTCCAGCTTTTAATTCAAAGCATATAAAGGTGGGTTCACTTCTTTTTGTCTTATGATGCTTTGTGGATGATCTAATTAGTGGCGAGACCCCAGCGTTTCGGCTCCGACATTGATACTCCTCTGACCCTGCCTGGGAGTCCTCTTCAACACAACTTCCCCTGCTCCTCCTGGGGGTAATGGAGGGAGGAAGAATGTGGAGGGAGGAAGTAAGATTCCTCCGGGCAGATTGCTGGATGGAGAGGCTGAGAGACGGACAGATGACAATGGCAGGGAGGCCGGGGCCTGAGTGTCGCCTCAGGGAGACCTACACCCTGCTACGTGTTGGCTCCGGCTGCGACGCTAAGTGCACCGGGCTGAGGCCTTCACAGCAGATTTGGCAAGGTGATCCCTTAACTCCCCCCCCCCAACATCCATCTCCTGCCAGCCGCTCCCCTCTGTCCTCTTCCTCCTCTCGTTGACACCCAACCAGGAGGTGATGAGTTGACACAGAGGGTGAAGACAGGTTTGGGAGCGTTATCTGCACCATTACCGCTTTATATCTTTTTTTTTTGTGTGTGTGGTGGTCTAATTATGTGTGCAGTTTTTTTTAGCACATATAGTGCATATAGTATTGCACTGTAAAAAAAATACCTTAACAAAACTTTACAAACTTAAAAAATAATTTTCCCTATAAAACTTTTTCAAAACTTAATAATTTGAGTGGGGTTAAAAAAAATCCATTGCAGTATGTTGCCTTGAAAATTTGAGTTCTCTCACCTTCTTAATTTTTACAGTGTAGGGCTGAGTAATATATCAAAAGTATATCGATATCAGGATATGAGACTAGATATCATCTTCAATTTTGTAGATCTTTTTATCATGATGTGGCACAGGTGTTTTCTTAATCTGGTTTTAAAGGCTGCGTTACAGTAAAGTGCTGTAATTTTCTGATCTTATTAGACTGTTACAGCTGTTTTATTATTTTTCTTTACACACTTGTATCCACATTATTGATGATTATTCATCAAAAATATCATAGTTTTAATATTTTGTGACACTGGAGTTTTGATAGATGCATTTTTTTCTCATAAACACGCCTTCTTAGATTTTTTTGTTTGTTTGTTGTTGTTGTTGTTGTTGTTGTTGTTGTTGTTGTTGTTGTTGTGACCAGGATTCACACTGAACAGGACATTTGACAGTTGAAAATTGGTTTATTTTTTTTTATTTGATCTTATTTTTCTAGTTTTGGCCATCACTCAGTAGTGATCACACTTTGTTTTAGTTTTTTTTTTTAGTATTACTATGGAAGCAGCTATATGTGTGCAGCATCTGAGTCCAAGACAAATCCCTGTGGGGACAATAAAGTATATTGACAAACAAACAACCAAAAAGAAGAAGCAACCAAAATCTAATCTAGTCAGACTTATTTGGAAGAGAAAAAGGCCAATGGTCAAGTTGTTCCTCACACTGTCTGTCATGAACATCCATCACAATTTACAGATCAATGTCATTTAATCTAAATCTACTGTAACTGGGTGCACAGTTTTCCTGTGCAATTAGGATCATTATCAGCAGTTTTGTTGCTCTCACTCTCAGTTTTAAGCCCAAATAACGTGATGTAGATCAGGGCCATAGGCAGGATTTTAGTAACACAGAGGTCATGACACCTATCATTGCTAGGGGGTGTTGGGATTATGAGCCTCTGAAAAATATTTGAAGACTTTTGTATAAATCTGTCTATTTAGTAACAGTAATCACTTAGGTAATACTGTTAGTGCCATATGAAAATTTGACTAGAATCCAACATATTAGATGTCAAAAACATGGCCAATTTCAAAATCTCTCTTTTTCAGCTCAGTTTCTTATTTCATTGAAATCTCTTCCACTGTCTTTCAGGTTTTGCCTTAAGTTACCTGTCAAGTGTTCCAATAGTCATTACTCAAATAGGCCATAATGCAAAAGCTGCAGTATGACAGTGAACAATTTGTGTCTAAAATGTCATCTTAAAATGTCTTTGAATATTACCAATACAGAACATAATACAAATATAATGCAACAAGTTGCACATGCAGAGCTGCTGCCGACATGATGAATGCCAACCTTTGTTCACTACACACAGTACAACTGAGTAGTTTTAGCAATTTGTTGCTTTAGTATGAGGAATATACACACTGAAATGTTTAAAAAAGACCCAGAAATAATACTGAGGACATGACCTTGGTGTGCTGAATGATATCTACAGGCCTGTGTGATCCATTTGTGATTGTGCTGTGGCAATGACACCAACCATGTTTTCCCAAATCTCAGTAAATCCTGTAGTAAGTATATGTAGTGCTATCATAAAACTATGAAATAAGACCCAAGTTGCGAACCCCAGTGATCTCTTAATGGACGGAGGTCGGGTTTGTGGTGAGCGAGGGGTCAGCTGGTTATATAGGCTGACAAATTGTTTCATACACATGCAAACAGGCCTGAAGCACTTGTGATCCCTCCAGCAGGCAGACACCGTGTCTCCACGTCTGTGCTGAATGACACTGAACATTGCCTCCTGTAGAGAGGCTGCATTGTTTCTTATGCAGGATTTAGAGAGCTGATATCAAATTCTGCTCCTTTCAAAGACCCTCTGTTTTATTAGAAAGGTGATTTCAGCTTTTAAGACTCTGCAGATGAGGAGAGGTGGAAAACCTGACGATGAATGGAGCAGAGGTGTTCAAGTATTGAGTTGCAACAACATTCCTGAAGGTAAACTTCAGGTATTGAGATGCTGTGGTAATTTCTAGTGTCTTGTGTCATGGGTCCAATCTCTTTCTCTGCCTTTTTTTTATTTTATTTCCGCTGTTCAAGGTGTTGATGTTGATGTTGAATGACTTGACAGATGAAGTTATACTCCTCACGACAACAGCCCCAAGGTTTTTTCTGCGGTCAGCGTCGTAAATTTCAGGCGGGTGTGACAATGATTGACGGCCTTATGACAGAGCTTTGCAAATCCTTTAATCCGTTCATAAAGCTCAATAGGGGGCACTTGATGCACTTTATCCCAGCACCTCTGCCCATCTGGCTTCTGTAAAAGACACTCAGCACCGTCAGAGCCTTGACAGGAGCTGATGACATGCAGCGCTGAGAGCTTTTATGAGACATGACGTTTCATCACAGAAAGTGTGCAGTATTAATGTGACATAAAGATAGAAGGAGGCACTCTTTAACCTTCACATTAACTCCATTTATTAAATTCTTTCTCAGAAATGTGTCTTTTTTTCTAAATAAGTGTAAGGAAACACTGAAGAAGGGAGACAAGAATTTATATGTGCTGTCCGTGGGTGCAGACTGCAGGAATCTCTGTAGTTTTATGGCCATATGGATCGGAGAACAGCTTGCGGTCTGTGACTGAGTGTCTTGGTTACAGTCGAGTGTCTGTGATCTATGGATTTGTGTCCCGCTCCAGTGACAGTCTGAGCTCCTCCTTCACACAGGAGCCTTTTATCTCAGGGAGACACACATGAACCTGGAAACCACTAAGAGATATAAACTCACAGACCAAATAAAACAGTAAATTAAGCAGATTTTACTTTACCCTTATGTTGTTATTTTATGTAATATTAAATATATATATTTGATGTTCACATCTTAAGGTTTAGCAACCTTGATTTCTGACACAAAATAAACTCTTTGGTTAAAAATAAATGCAACTTTTCCTTCTCTGCAAGTGTCAGGCAGGGATTTGTTTGATTCGGTTATTGAATGCTGCCACCTGGTGCAAAGTTTGAGTAACTAACTTTCTGGTAAGAACTCTCACTCCTCTCTGAAATTAGGTCTTTATGTGGGTCTTACACAGGGGGCTCAGTACAGGTTTGCCTGCATGTTTCGTGCTCGGACACATGAAATTAATCACAATAAAAAATTAATCTTCAGTTAACGGTGGTGGGATAAGTGTTCAGATCCTTCACTTCAATGAAAGTACTAATAACACACTGCAAAACTACTTCGCTACAAGTAAAAGTCCTGAATTTAAAACGTTTCAGTAGAATAATACAAGTATTATCAGCAAAATTTACTCAAAGTATAAAAGGTAAAAGTACTCATTCTACAGAAAAATGGTCCCTGTCAGTGTTTTCCTATTATATATGATGGTTTTGGATTTATATCACTGTTACATTAATGTGTATTTTAGATTTTACTGCTGTAGCTGTCTCAGGTTGAGCTGATATTAACTACATTATATATTGTTGGATAGTTTAATGTACAGTAATGCATCATATTGTGTAAGAGCATCATATGTTTGTGGTGTTGCTGTCCCATGATAATGGTGTATTTTTCATGAGCTCAGGAAAACTTTGGTGGAAAGCATGAAAATACTCGTAGTAGAAACAGAAGCACCTCACTGTTGTACTTATGTAAACTTGAGTGAATTAGTTACATCCCACCTGTTGTAATAGATTGTACTGAATCATAACTGATCAAATCAGTGGCTTTTGACTGCATGCATCACTATCAGGTCAGCCATACACACGGCACATTACGTCCTCATTAAAAACCTATTAAAAGACTGCAAAAACCACAGAAACAATTAATTAATTGGCTCCTAAGCAATTAATCTTATGTGCAGTGCTTTTATAGTAAACTGAACATAATACTGAACTGAAGACAGTCAGAATCAGATCAAAATCTAAATTAAAAATTCATTTTGTGCCCTATTCATACGTGTTGAAGTGTCTCCTGTATTAAGTACTGTTCTTTGCAGTGCACTTAAAACAAAAAGGCTAAAGTAAGTGTATTATTTAATTATTAATTATTTTTCCCATTCACTGTTTTGTTACAGTGAGCAGTGCATTAATTATTTAAAAAGAAGCAGGAGGAGATTTTTGTTTATGATTGAGGAAACACTACCCTTTGTCCTCCAAAACCAAGACAATATGAAAGTTCCTTTGATACAGGAAAATAAACTTTATTTAGTCATTTATCTGATGGTTTACCAATAACAATGCGTGCTTTGGTGCTGTGATTGATGTGTGACATCGGACAGCTGCTTCTGTCAGTTGGAGATGGATGGATTTGCACTGAGATTACTGAGATGTCTGGAATGAGACATGCACAGAGACATCATCTGTATCTGTGTGTATCTGTTCAACCAGCAGAATGATCTGTCTCTGTACCTGTATTTGGCAAGGAGCCCAGAAGTGGGCATTTATTCCGTAAGTTGCATAAGGTTTTTTTTTTTTTTCCAGCCAAATATTCATTGGCAATGCAACTGTTGTGCCTACAAAGCATCAAAATGATTTAATATTGTCATTAAATGAATTATAAAATATATTTCCCCATCCTCATACTGTACTTTTCATCTTGCCCTTTCATTATTTATGGCTAAACTAAATTTTATGAACCATCTGAAGCTCATCAGCACCTCCCCTATAACTAGGAAATATGGAAAAATCAGATACTGAAAAAATAAAAAGTTTCAGAAATGGAAATATTGCATTGGAAACAGAAACTTTTCATTAAAGATAAATAAATTATATAAAAATATCCAATAGTGAAATAATCCTGGTGCATTAAATCATTGATTGAATAAGGTAGATGCAACCTTTTTCTAACTATTCCAAGGTAATCAAAGCAGACTTTTTCTGAATAATGATGAGCAACGTTGGATAGAAAAAAATATCAATTTTTGTTGCATTATTTGTGCTTTTCGATATAATGTGTACAGACTCAGGTGCTTCCCTATTATACACTAATGAAAACACACTTGTGAATATTATATTCCATTCCTGCCACATTCTGACAATAGATTCCTGTAAATCATAACACATTGGACCTTCAAAAACTGCAAAAAGACAAACAAATAAAGAAAACTTTTGTGGAGGAAATGACTATGTTAGTTAAATTTTGTTGATGTGTGCAGGAGGATAGGCAACGTCTGCATGCCCCAGTTTGAAATGACTTCTTGTAGGCATCCTGTCTGGACAGAAATGGGTCACAGACAGCTCTGCATGCAAGATATGCAAATATGCAATGTGAGATATGAAACTCACAGACTCAGTATCGTGTCAGCAGAAGACTAATGACACCAGTATTTCTGCATATATAAGAACACTGTCTGATATCTTCTCATTTTTTTTCTATCATTTCTTTAATCGTCTTCTGTGGAACATCTGTTTGAAATAAACAGAATATTAATTAACACAGGGCGCAAAAATCAATGACAGTCTCTGCCCTGTTAATGTTAACTGTTTGTTTCTGTGTCCGGGTCAAATGGCGTCACTTCAGTTGAACAGAGTGCCGTGTCAGTAGGTTAACTGTGTTGCACCTCCTGATATCTATCACAGCTGCCAATCAGGGCCGCATTAATCAACAGGGGTGTCAAACGGCATGGGGCAGAGAAAGTGCTCTGCCCTCCCTTCATCCATCACTCTGCCTGTAAACTGTCATCCGGCATCAGACGTTTTTTTTTTACCACACAGACAGATTGGTCATGAAGATTCTGCACAGATGGATTAGTTCAGTTTGTCTCCATCGTGGGTTGTGAGACCTGGCTGGACACCCTCTTTCTCTCTGTCTTTTTCTCTCTGTGTCTCTCTGTCCCGGCCAGGTAAAGTGGAGAATTGGCTTCAGGTAATTTGGGGGAGATCTTATCTTCTGTTAACAGTGGAATGACACCATAATGGAGCAGCAGGGGTGCAATTACCTTTTAGCCCTCCTCCTCCTCCGCCCTCTTCTCTCCTTCCCTCTGCCTTCACCTCAGCCTTCACTGACAAATTAAGATTAATGACGGAGATAAGTAGGGAACCTGCCTAACTTCCAATATCACACGCTCAGGCTGAGTGTAAAAGAGCAACTCACGAGTACAGCGAGGCGTCGCTCATCACTCGCTGTTATTCTCTTATACCTGTTCCCTGCAAATCCTTGATTTAGTTCCCTTGATGAAAATTATGCAGTAAAATTTCAAATCATTTATTTTTTATTTGTCATATACACAGCCATACTTATAAAATGTGCAGTGAAATGCAGGGTTAAAACCTCCACTGATGCAGCAAATAGATTAAATAAAATATAAAAGGGACAGTCCATCCCAAAATAGTGTGAGCTCTGCAATTCACACACACACACACACACACACACACACACACACACACAAAATCTAGAGCAATAAATGAAACGAATATCACTACAGGCCAGGAGGAAAGTAAACAATCACCAGCAGATTTTGTAATTCTGTATGGCAGTTGTT
Source organism: Lutjanus erythropterus (assembly GCF_056507025.1). Lineage (NCBI taxonomy): Eukaryota > Metazoa > Chordata > Actinopteri > Lutjaniformes > Lutjanidae > Lutjanus > Lutjanus erythropterus. The sequence continues at coordinate 21,447,069 of NC_139333.1, forward strand.
GCTAAGTTATGTTGTCAAAGCAGGCCAGTGGCAGTGCCATAAATGTGTATTACCTCATGGGAAAATTGAACACACCTTGAGAGACACGCGCCGATCTGACAGTGTGGAGGGGGAAGGTCAGCAGTGATAAGAGCATCAAATGCAGAAATGCTTAAGGACTGAGTGGACTTTTCAATTTGACAGACTGAGGTCATGAGTCCCAGGACAACCTCCGCAACAAAAAGTTGATCCGACACCAAAGATAAAGTCACCTGGGTGCGGCTGCAGCATTTAATCTGTTCAGTTTCTCATTATCTGTAAATGTTATTTTCCAACGTGAAGGTTTTTTTTTTTTCATTAAATCTAATGTTTTTTTTAAATGGTTTAGGCAGGCATTAAGCCTGTTGATTTTGCCACTGCCAGGAATAAAAAATCTGGTGGGGAAATAATGAATCTTTCATTTATAAACTCTCCTGTCAGAATTAAATATATTGATTCAGCCTATAGTATTTTTCCAAGGTAGAGTGTAACCTTCCCCAGGGTCCTAAATCCTCCAGATGCTGAGGTTATTTCCTTCATGTCCTCAGTGGCAGCTGCAGCCCTGCACTCAAATACAGCACTTAAGTGAAAATTTCAGGTATTTTGCTTGAGCACGTCAAATACTTCCTTTTTCCTCCACCCACTATGTCTCAGAGAGAAATATTGCACTTTCTTTCTTCTGAATAAATCTTTAATCTTACCTCATCCACAAACATGATGGAAAGCAACAAACTCCCATTATCCCTCGCTAGATGTCAACAAACTACATCTTTTGTGTGTGTTTTAGTGTGAGAGAGACCACTAACTGTAGAACATTTTGTGCATTTAATACATTTTCCTGTTTATACTTACGTTTATCTCAGTTCGATGCCGATCTCTTAAATAATGAAATAGAGTATTTTTACAGTGTGATATCAGTGCTTTTCTTTCGGTAACTGATCTGAATTCTTCCTCCATGACTGCAGTTTGATAGGCTCAAGTATTTTCTCTTATCTACTGTCTTGGCATCTTGTTTTTTTTTTTCAGTCATAAGACTGGATCTATGTATTTACAGGTGAGAACTCTTTGAAGGTATTTGTGAAAGTGTTAAAAACAAGTGCTGCAGACACTCCCTCCCCCTCTGTGTACACCTACCCATACCTCTGTGAAACTAACTCCCGAAGGTGGAAGGAGACCAGGCCCCTTCCCCCAACCTGCTCTGCCCCACCAGAGTGGACTCTACGTGGGTCAAAATGTGTGCCCCCCCTGCCCTGCAGCTGGAGGTGTCTGTTTCACAGGCCTCTGTAATGCGGGACCTGGGAGGATAAGGTTTCACAGGTACAAAAGTTTCCGCTTTAATCCTATCACACAGAGTGAGTGGTCAGGGCTCAGGGCTTCTGCATAATCCCGAGTTTTATCCATCCTGGTGAGCCAAGAGACAGAGAGTATGCAGAGAGGAAGAGATTACTGCCCATCTCTGATTTTATTCAATCAATGTTTGCACAGCAAACGGCGAGAAGGGGTCTCTCAATAGCAATTCAGCTATTCCACACCTCAGTGCACACAGGAGAAGATCGGTAATAGATATAGTTAAATATCTCCTTTGGCAGCTGTTAAACAGCTTGATGTGCAGAATAGAGGGATCCTACATCAATTTAAAATGCCTTTCTGCATGTCTATATGGAGCCTTTAATTTCTTATCATGGTTAAAGTGGGATAAGTAAAGACACTTACTACATGTAAGACTTATTTTAGAAACCAAGTCAAGTTTTGCCATGTTGTTCCTGCAGTTTGTCAGAGGTCGGATTGGGTCAATGATGAATTTCAGAGGGTGAAAAATAAAATAAGAGGGTCTCTAATGGCTGACGGATCTGTGCTGTGTTGTGAAAAGCTTATCAATTTCACAGCAGGCGAGTTGGTGCTGAAACAGGCTTTGACGTGGCCTCCTCTGGAGAATACAACCTGCCCCGGCCTCACGCTGGGCCGCCGTCACACACTCTGAGAAATAAAGCTGCTAACCAGAACCAGCAACCAACGCTGTGATCTACAGAGAACCTTTGTATATTCCAAGGGTTTTCTCCGTAACCATGTGGGGGGTTCTACCGAGAACCCGTTTTATATCATAGTACAAAGAACACTTGACAAAGGAGTTCTTTTTGGAACTCCAAAAATGGTTCTCTGGATGCAAACCAAAGAACCCTAGACAAACCTTTTCCTCAAATAAAGGTTCATCAGGAATAAATTTTTCTGGGTAGACCCTTGGCACTTCACGAAGAACCCTTTTGGAACCCTAATTTCTAAGATCAGACTGCATCTTCCTACATCAGGAATATTTTGGAAGAGGTATAGTTGTTTGGTGACAGATGAGAAACTAAAGAATTTAATTCAGTGTCTTTAACAGACTAAATTACAGGAACTAGCAAATAAAACTTGACTCTGAATAAGCAGAGGGTTCTCCTTCCGTGAACCTCAAAAGGCGTGGTGGATTTTCTACTCTGCTAACAGAATTTCTGTCAGGCCTGAAATGCTTTTGATTCATTGTAGAAACTAGAAAGCATGTATTCTCAGAAATTTAATACATATTCACAGCGACAACCACAAAGCAGATTGCTGCATCCTTCCACAGGTCCCTTGAAGTGTGAGACTTGAAGGAAGAGTGGTTCTTTTGAAGGCAGGTAGAAGGCGTTGCGGGGCTGAGAGGTTCTGGAAAGGGCATGTCCAAACAGACTTTAGGCCCTGAGTGATGGGACACGGGAAATGGTAACAGGACACCTCGCCCCTGCTCGCATGTCAACACAGCCATGTGAATCACAGCTGTGAGAGCGTCTGAAGATCCGGGAGACAATAGATGCTGACTCTGAGCAAGATCTATCTAGAATCAGCAAGCTTTGTTTTCATCACTATACAGTATGTCAGCATTGCTTTTTTTGTTTTTTAAACCCTTTGAAATGGATAAAACAGATCTGTAATAAATTCTCTCATCAAGGATTTTCCAAGTTGATCCCACATGGAAGTTGATAGGAGGAGTAGTAGTTAAGATGCAATGCATCACTGCAGTTTAAAGGGCTCAACTTAAGCACTGCTTCTTTCATGAGCCATGAATTAGCCTAAATTTAAGTATTAAAGTAATCCATGTAGCCTATGTCAGTTTTTTGCTATACCCCCAGGAGATTTACCACCAAGGAGATACTTCTTCTGTTGTCAGAGGGTGCAGTATGTGAAAAGATTAAAGAGTACACCATTTGAAAAAAAATAAAATAAATAAAAATTAAAAATAAAGAAATAACAATTTGATTAAAATGTCTCATGTACACAGGCTTATTCCTCAGCAACAGCCCAGATCTAATTCAAACCTGTGGCTCTTTACTGCCTGTCTTTTAAAAATAAATACTAAAAAGTCTGCCTCTGAAAAAATCTTTATACAAAATCTAAATATTAAGTCAGCTGCAACCAGGGGCACTTCAAGACTTTTAGAGCCTTAGAGTTTTAGTTTCTTACTTTCCCATTTTTAAAATTTTCATTTCAAAGACAAATAGTCCCACTAAGAGTGGCACCATACAAATATAATATAAAGTTCTCATACTTTATTATTTAAGTCCTCAAACAGAAACGGTACCTCCATTGTAACTCTGTGGCTGTGAGTCTACTTTATTTATCCTCCACATTATTTTCTATGTGTACTGTTTTATTATTTAAGTAAGAAGAAACAATGCACATTTAAAAATACTCATCAAACAGCTGGTTCAAACTAAAGTCCCGCCTCTCACTGGACAGATCCAATCATACTAAAGGATAATGGGGCAGCACTTAGAGTGGCCAATCGGATGGTCAGATATGACTAAAACCTGAATACTGGCAGTTCAATTTTATGAAGACAGTAACAACATCCACTTTTATGTAGTGCTACTTAACATCCAGGTCAAATGTCATATACCTGTGAGAAGCCAGGTGTGTCCAGTATCAGTGCTCCCTCTTAAAGATTTGTTTTGATCTGCAGTCTAAATTTCTTTGGTCACATCATTTGACAGAAACGTCCCATAATTCAAACAGATAAACACCAATAATTACCATCTGTTACTGATGAAAGACTGATAAAAAGAAAACTAGCAAAATATTTTTTTTACTCTTTTACTCCTGTTTCAGGGTTAGCTGTTGACTTGAAAGTTGTTATGAATCTTCTCTTTGCATTTACATCATTTCAGAGATAGAGGGCAGCAGAAATCAATGAATCCCCCTGTGCCTCTTCCCACTTTTCTCCACCTCTGCCACCCTTTATTTGAGCTTAATCTTTGGATTTTAAACATCAACTAAATATATTTTGTGCACATTTCTTAGCTTGTTTTTCATTATTTTAGAAAATCAATAGTAAGTAGGCTAATTAAATAACAAAAGACAGATAAAAATGGCTGTATTTTTAAATCCATCCTTTAAAATAACAAGAAGAGCAACCTCATCTCATCTTTTTATTTACATTCACTTGTTTAATGCAAACTTGTTTCAGACACAAAAAATGTTATTTGTTTTTTTGTATAGTTGTTGATGTATTGAAGACTTAAAGATGCAGGTGATATGTGTCATTTCTCTATGAAAAATAGATCAGTTTTTATCATAATTATTTTTTTAATTATTTTTGCACAAAATAAATAGATTTCTAACAATGTTAGTTCAAAATCAGAAAGATATACAGTAAAAGAAAATTGATTTACACACTAATAAATGTAGCAGCAAAAAAAAATTACAATACAATGAAATAACCTCAAGTCAAATCAGATGAAGACACTCAAATGAGACAACTTGTTGTTCGTAGTGTAAAGACATTCAAAACATACAGAAGTATCAGGGTCAGACAAAAGGAAAAAATGAGTGCAGAAGATTTTTTGTTTTGAATTACGATATTAAAGTTGAAATGTCAAGAATAAAGTTGTATGGTCTAAAATGAAGTCAACACATTAAGAATAATGTCAAAACGTTGAGAATAACATTGAAATGCCAAGAAGTGGAATTGTTGAGAACAAGATCAACATTTTAATATTATTCTCATGATACAAAATTTAACAAATGTTCCTCCTCTGATTTATTTTTTCTTCTTTTGCCTGGGACTAATACTGAAAGTTTGACTTTATTCTCGACATTTTTACTTTATTCTCAACATAATTAATTTCTTGAAAAGCATTTTTTTAGTTGCTCAGTGTGGCCCCAATACTCTGTTTTATTAAACATAATATTGTGATATTTTATGTACAAGTGTATAATCTTATTATAATATGTTAAACAAGCTGTAAATCCATATTTTTACTGTACATACATCTGTCATTTCTGTCTGTAATTCTCCATTTAAATTGCTCATCAAGACTTTCTCAATGAGCAATCAGTCACTGAAAACTCACTCACTCTACAGGCCTTTAATACATCATTATCTCCTTCGGTGCGTCCTCGGTCGGTCTCTGCTGTTCCCTCCTTTGTGTGTAGGCTGCGTGGTCGTACAAGTAGATCAAAAGAATGGCGACAAGAGAGAGCACCGTGTACGGGATGACGAGGTAGTATCCGAGCTGCATCTCCGCAGACTTTCCCCTCATGTCCACTGCAATACTGTTGGCGAAGTTCACCACAATGTCCTCCGCCATGTTGGTCACATTGATGTTCACCGCGAATAGGATGAGGACCAGAACAGACAAACATGCTGCAGGAGAAAGAGTGACATGAAGTACTGTCCCAAACAAAATTACATCCCAGCCACTATTTAAAGGTCCACTGTGTAAGATATTGTAGAAACAACATGGCCGCCTCCATGTAAGATATACACTCTGCAAATATAGACATTCTTGATGTAGATATTCTAATGCTGTGTTGCAGTCAAAGTCAGAGGTCAGAATTTCCCAGTTGAAATTTCCAACTTCCGACCTCAAATCGTTCCAGGTGCACAGTGCCAAACATAAATAAAAAAAACATGCCTGACCGTGGCAAACATGTCTTTGGCAGACATATACACATTTGAACTGTCAGCAGCAGCCTGCAAACCACACAGAGGAGGAAAAACGATGCATGAGGCAACAGATGACATTGTATTTTTTATTTTACGGCACATATAAGGAAATTTTGGCGCTTGGCATGTGGATGTCTTGTCCATGATGATGGTAAATGTAGCAAATTGAAGCAATAAATTCCTAAGGGTGAGCTATATTGCCCATGAAAACTGAGCTCTCTTGTGGCAAAATCTGTTCTTCCTGCATTCAGTGATGTCACAATGATGTCACGGGATGCAGGAAGGACTACAGGTTATTTCAGCTTGGATTTCCAGTCTTTCCTTCAGGTTAGCCAGATGAGTATTTTTGTCACTTAACACTCAGCTCTCTCAGTCAATATAGGACTCACTGAGAAATTATTGCTTTAAATCACAACATTTACTATCAACACTGACTGAACATCCACATGAAAAGTGCCAAATTTCCCTTAAATAACACTAATGGCAAATTTGGACATCAATTTACATGCAGAACAGAGTTCACTATATGATAGTATGTTGCATTCCTGTCATATTCAGCCATTCAATCCATATAATTCTTACACACCGGACCTTTAAATGTTTTCCTTTTCATCATTAATTTCACTCCTAGTTGCTTAGTGCTTTAACATATGATTCACTTACTGCTGAGCGAGCTGCAGACATAGATGCCAATAGGACCCATGTAGGTCTCATAAGGGTTACTGACACTGTTGTAGAGGGATATCAGGATGCTGCCAGCAGAACACACCAGAGACAGGACCAACAGGCACAAAGCCAAAGCGTGCAGGATTATTGGGGTACCTCCTGTTTCCACCAACTTAGGAAGGACTACACACACACACACACACACACACACACACACACAGCCACACACAGACAGTACAAGAATATTGTGGTTATGTAATTTAGTACAGCTAACATGCATTACACTCTGCTGTAGTCTGATCTGCGTCTGAGATCTCTCTGTGAAGAGTTTTCTTTTGAACTGCTGACAGTTCCTTGGTTTAACCAGAACTAGCACAGTGCTCATTCAGGGAATGATCCCTCCAACTGGGCCCATTGTTTTGCCCATGGAAGTCCTGCTTGCAGTGTTGTCAAAAACCAATGTAAGGCTGCTTGCAGCGTTCTCGAGAACCAGTCATCTGATCGAATTCACACTCTGAACCAGTTGCAGTGGACGGCTGCTCACCACAGAGTCTAGTTTCGTGTTTTCTGCCTCTTACAAGGAAGTATTTCCTCACCACTGTCACCTTAGTGTTTGCTCTTGGTGGGAACTATTGGGTCTCTGAAAAGTGTCCTGTTATGACTGGGCGCTATATTAATAAAATTGACTTATCTTGACATAGCACTCCCTTGGGTCTTCGGCAGCACACTTGCTAAGTATAAAGTTGCTCAGATGAATATTTCTCAAGATATGCAAAAGACAGACAGAGATTCCTTCCTTCATTGTTATATGATGCTTAGATGATGCCTGTTAGGCAGTTGGCACCGTATTTGTCATGGTCACTCAGACATTATATTTTGTATTATAAGCCCTGCAAGATGCATTTGGGCAATCTTTTGGGGTTACGGCAAAACCGTATGGAGCATCAAAAATCTGATCCAGCCTGATCCAGAGATCGAGATCTGCTGTTCCTTATTTGGTAACTATTGCGGAAAATTTGTAGTAGCTTAAGTGAAAAACAGATCAGTCAGTTTATCTTGACCCACTGAATCCAGGAGCAACTTGAATCCAAGACTTATGGTCCATAAGTTACAGGCCAAAACATGTGAACTTGTTTTACAGCACCATCCTCTGGTCAAATTGACCACCACCACTAAACTCTCTTTGGTCCTCAGCAATACACCCGCCAAGTGTAAAATTGATTGGATGAACAGGTGTCGAGAAAATAGAAGGACAAACATATATGCATGCATACAAACAGAGAGACTCCTTTCTTTATAGTCAGATAACCAAATCAGGGACACTGATTCTGGAAAGACATGACTGAAATTTAGTTTTAAAGTGTTATTGTTTGGAGATATGAATCTCAGAGATGCATATATTAAGACCTGGGAAAATAAAACCAAAACAATAAATTATGACTTGATTCTAGAGGCGTGAAAGTGAGAAAATATCTTAATTTGAGTGAACTGGCCCTTTGAAAGCCTTGGTAAGTTACCGTTAAATGTCACATCTCCTCCAAAGGTGGGGCAAAAGGTTCTTTCCAGAAGACCACCAAAAAGCTCCACAGTGATGGTAGCAGTTCCATTGAAGAAGTCAGTTTCACCTCTTGAGCACTCTAGGGAGATCTTAGCCCACACTGATGACATGCCAAAGCCCAACAGCCCAACAGATATGGCAGTAACCAGCGCACTGGACATGAAATGTAGAGTCTTCTTAGTGGAAGGCATTATCGCTGTATTCCAGTTGTTCCTCTAGTTTAATCTAAATCCCAGTGTCTCTTTTTTAAAGCTGTGATGAAGCCTCAGAAGCAGATTAAGACCCTCTGATCCTCTAAAGATTCAGTGTATGAGTTACCTTCATGGGTGGAGTGAAATGTGGACTGCTGGTTGTAAAACCTCTCGATTATGGCTGTGACCTTTGGTTTGAAGGGAAAACATGGAGCTGGTTGTCATGGTGGAGACACCAGTTTCACCAGCAGTTTAAACATGACAGCTGTGCCGTGTCTGCTCTCAGATATCTGTTGTCTAACTGTGCAGTGAGGGTTGTGAAATATTTTCAGATTTATATTGAGCTCAGCTGAACAAAGCGACTTCAGGGCATCTAAAAACCCTTTTAGAAAGAATCTTTTAATAATTTCAATTGTTCAGTATCTACACACACACACACACTTTGAAGGAAACACCTTCACTATGTGGGATTCAAAGTCCTGTTCTTGAAATTGTAGTGTCATAAAACATAATGCAGTTTAATTATTTACCTGTCTGACTCAAGAAAAGTTACTGGAAGAGGACTATAAACGTCATCAAAGAGGCACTAAAGCCATAATAGGGGCTGGTATCATTTCACGTATGTTTGGTGATACGTTTGGTTCATGATTAGAGATGTTGTCAGTGATTTCCACATAACATTTGATTTTAAATAATAAAATTCACATTCCTCTGATGTTTAACTGTGAATTTACAAGTTACAGTTGGTGTCATTGATTTATAGCACAAAATGATACATAGATTATCCATGGAGCAACAGTGTAAAGCTTCAGGACTTGCTGGTAATGAGGCGATCAAGATGCTTCTGAAAAATGTTTTTCCCAATCCTCTTATCTCTGGGAGTAATTCAATTAGCGACAAGCTCATAATTTCATCAACAGGCTCATATTTAGTTCTGTTATACAGAAAATGTTTAAAGAGTCATTTCACCCACAAAACAAAAATTCAAACTTTCCTTCTTACTCATAGTGCGAGCTATCCATCTAGATCAGTGGTGCCCAACCCTGGTCATCAGGGCCCACTGTCCTGCATGTTTTAGATGTTTCCCTGCTCCAACACACCTGATTCAAATGATCAGCTCATCATCAAGCCTCTGCAGAAGCCTGACAACAACCTGATCATGTGAATCAGGTGTGTTGGAGCAGGGAAACATCTAAAACATGCAGGACAGAGGTCCCTGAGGACCAGAGTTGGGCACCACTGATCTAGATTGTTTCATAGAGATGTCTGCCTTTTCTCTGATATAATGGAACTGGATGGTGCTCAGTTTTTGGTCCTCAAACATGGGGGAAAAAAATGAAAAACTCAACAGCAGTGTCTTTTTCCAGAAATCATGATCTGATTATTCAGGATAATCCACAGACCTTGTTGCGAGCACTTTCATGTTGGGGCTTTTTTCTTTCTGAGTTTTCCAAAAGTATTTCTGAGGGGCTTTGAGCACCACAAGCTGAGTGCCTTCTTGTTCCATTATACTTGAATGTGAAGGAGCAGTATCACAGCATGTAGCATTTATATATATTAGATAAAAGTTTGAGACTGTCCCAGTAAGTGTTGTATCACAGAATTTACACGCTGCTGTGTGTTTTACAGAAGAACTCTTCATGGTTTAGATCTGGCTGATATCTCCTCCCAGACAGCCACAGCTTCTCTTCCTGTCTCGTCCAGTTACTTTCTCGGAGTGAGTGTGAAGGAGGGTTGGGACAGGTGGTGGTTATATACTGTAATAAAAATCTAAAATTAGAAACGAGTGAAGCCGCGTGTGAAGCAGGAAGTTTTACATCCAGTCACAGTAATTGTGTTAACAAATAAATCAGACAGTGTGCACAGGCAATGATATCCCTGCAGTTGTGGTTGACCGGTCTTGAAGTAAAACCCAGAATCCTCTTTGTCTAAGACTGAGAAAAGACACATAAAGACACTGCTGTTTCAAGACAAGACCAACTCCAAACAATAACCAAAATAATTTAGATGGATCTAGATGGATTTTGAAGTGAACTGTCCCCAATAAAAAAGAATTTAACCACTATATTATATAATTTTTCAGTGTCATAACCTACAAACTTTTTATGCCTCTGCACCAGCAATAGCCATGGCCAGACGCTTTATGGTTTGTCCGTCCATCTGTCTCGTTATGGTGAACGCAATAAAAGATCAAGATCAATGTGATCTCATGTCTGGCCCGTGACAGCTCAGGAACACCTTGATCAGTTGCTCCAAATTTGATACAAACATCGATTTGGACTCGAGGATGAACTGAATCAGAAAAGAATTTTGAAGTCATAGGTGAAGGTCACGGTGACCTCACAAAACACACTTTTGGCCACAACTCAGGAAATCATATGCTAATTCTACTTTCTTTCTGCAGTAGAATCTACATAACTACTTTCTTTGTACTAAAAAGAAACTGCTCACAACAAGGTCTGTGGATTATCTTGAGTTACCAGGTCATGATTTGTAGAAGGAGTCATTGGTTTTGATTTTTTCAAATGTAATTTTTTTGTTGCTTTGAACATCACAAGCTGATTGCCATTCAATCCCATTATATTGGACAGAAAGTAGGCATCTGTAAGGCTGATAACTCCAAAACATGGCGACTCACATCAAAAAAAAAAAAAAAAAAAAAAAATCTACATGGATAAATAGCTCTACAAGCCAGAGGAAAAATATGTGTTTTTCATTTGAGGGTGAACTGTCCCTTTAATGCATTTTGTTAAATATATTCAGAGTTGTCACTACAGATATTATGAGTCTGGACAGACGTGGATGTAAGCTGCAACTTGATTGGCTGACGGAGAAATAATTCTATTTTGACATTGTATTATTTTTTATTATTTGGAAGATTTCAGATGGGTTTTTTTTCTTATTTTCTAAGGATTTATGACCAATAACAACCCAAATTTTTATTCCAACTGAGCTCAAATGAAAGAATAATAAAAACAAACATTTACTGAAGGCGCTTGAGGACAAACTGGTCTTATTATCGGGGGGGCGGGGGGCACACATGTTGTAATAAAGCTTGTGGCCAGACTGTGTCTCCCTCTCTTCGCTGAACAGGGACAGGATCCTGTGTGCCCGCTGACAGCAGCTCTGTTATGTTGGAGTAAACACAAACTCCTCCTTCCCGGTGACAGGCGGCAACGCTGAAGCATCGCCTCGCCTTTTCCAACACAATCTGCGCTCAGGACTTAAACGCTGACGCCATCAAGGTGAGTGAAAAGATTACTTTATTTCAGTACGCAGTCCTCTGCGTGTTGACATTTAATTAGCGCGCAGAAAACGTCAAATTTTCAGTCATTTTTCAGTCACAGACGCTACACCGCCGCGTTGTTACCTGTCCGTTACGCACAGCGGAGCGGCGCACGGTGGGTTTTTTTTTTCACGCGAACCGTCCATTTCAGGTGTGCGTTCGGCTTTAACGTGGCAGTGAACACAACCCTCGATGCTTATCGTGTGATTAAAATCAGAGCTCTGTGTTTGTCAACCTGCAGCGACTCCACAGTCAGCCCGGTGCGTCAATGTGGGTTAATGGAACAGGAGGCGCTCGGAGTTTCTGTCCTGATCTCCCCTCTTGGTTTTTGTTTCACCTCGTTTATCTTTTCTGGTTGTCATTTGAATTCATCACACTGAAGATGATGGTTGTTTTTCTTTATATTCGGTAGCTGCCTGCTTGTCTCTGTGGGCTGCAGTTGAGCCAGTTTCAACATGTCGCTGAACAGAGGCTGTACTGGTCTGCTAAGACTTGTTACTGTGTGTAGGGGGACTCTTCTCCAGGATTTTCAGTCATGTCTTGAGATTTTGACTCTTGTTTGATATTAGTTTGAATGCATTTTAATGTCCTATCGCTTTTCTATGCAGTAATCACTGGACATAAAGTAATCTCTATAGGGAAAGTGTCTCTCCAGCGGAGGTCAGAGGTCAGGGTCAGCAACAGATCAGCATCCCTGGAGCAGATTGTCTATAGCAGGGTGCTGCTGGGTGAAGAGAAGGGGAGATAAACTGCTGGACCCTGTCTGACATTTGTTTAATCAGACTGTGGAAATGAAAAGTTAAATGAACCAAGACACCATCAAGACTGTGCTCCACTGACCATTAACAAGAAAATGGACTTTGACAGCCTCCACTGCTGAAAAGACTTTAATTAGACATCATTCTGCAGGGTGTCTCTAAAAAATCTAAAATTAGGCCTTAAAATGTAATAAAATATCTTAAATAGGATTTTGACAAGATATTTATTTTTCTGTCATAGATGAGTAAAGAAACTAGAAAATATTCACATCTTAGACACTGAAATCAGAGAATTTGGACATCATTTCTTGCAAAAGGACTCCTGCACACTGTCTCACGTGCAATATAACATTTATTTGTGGTGTTTCAGTACTGGACCTTCATCAGGCAAAGGTCTACTCATCTAATAGATGTGTGAAGTCTTCCCTTTGTTCTAGGACATTATTTCCTAACAAATGACTCAAAACAATTTCAGAATACTTGGCAATTAGTTTGATAGTTGACAACTAGTCAGTTAATTGTTTCAGCTTTAAAACAAACCAAGACGCCATCAAGATAGTTCTCCACTGACCATTAACAGGAAAATAGACTTTGACAACCGACACTTCTGAAACAGAAAACACATTCATAGTGACGATAGTTTTGCAGACAGTCACAATGTTTTAATCACTTGGTATTTATCAGTGCTGTACCTGTACCACTGAGGTCCTTGATGATTAAACACAACAGTTAACTTTACTTTTTGTTGTTATTTGTTTGTGCAGGGGCAAGTAAAAATTGACTTCAGGCTAGTAGATTTCTTATCCTAATGTTATCCTAACATGGCAGGATAATATTCTTGGTATTTGCCAAGTTTTCTTAGCTCATGAAAAGTTATTGTTTGGGAAACACATGTTTTTTGCAGGAAAGAGACATGTTGAGAAATAAAATGCACAGTGAATAAAACTGTACAGCTAAAGGAATAAATAAAATGTTTTTAATAATCTAAATCATAAGAAAAAAATAGGGACTTAGTTAATGGTTTCTGGTCAGATTTTTCAGGTGATGGTGGACTTGGACTCGGGGCCTCAGTGTTTCTAAAATCCTGGCTACAGCTCTGGTCCTTGTCGGAGCTGTAAGCCAGATTCAGATTGAGCCGTTATTGTATTTTGAGCCATAATGTGGCAACATGGCTGGACTATGAGCTGAGTTAATTAATGTCAAAGAGAGGCTGCTAAATTGCATCTAATAAATCTCCTAATAAGTCTGTCTGACAGGGTCAGGTACTGCAGACTGAGCAGCCACGAGGATCAATATATGAGGGGGGAAAAAAGCCCATTGGGAAAGTTTAACTTCTGAAAATAATAAATTATTCTTTCTTTCATTTCGTATTGAGTGCTGCTGAGAATATCCAGACAGAAACTAAAAACACGGTCTCTGTCTGTACAGTACCATTGATCCATTCTGCTCTTTTCCATTTAAAAAAAGAGACGCCCGACTTCTCTTCAGTTTAACTTAAATACTTTGAACAAGTTGAGCCAAGTGAGGAGAGGTCGCCCTGTGTTTTTCCTGGGTCCAAGTCCGTTCTGTCCAAACAGATGCAGAAGCATTTTCCGGATTTATCACAACACACCTGGCTGCATTAAACCAATCTTTTAGTTTTATATTGTAGCAGCCATGTGACCTTGATGTTGCCTTTACTTTCCCTTTGGTCTCATGCGAACGCAGCCCGTGTCTGTCTGTGATATTTCACTGTGAGTTCCATCTCAATTACACAGCATGGACGCCGGGATGAATGGCAATTGCTGTGGCAGAAGAAGCTAATGAGGATGCAATGAAATAAACAAATAGTCAGTGGTGCTCGCCAAGACAAATGAGACTGTGTAAGGATGCAGGAAGAAATAACATTTGACTGCTGAGTGCTGTCGGCTGATTGATTTGGCTTTCATCGCATTAACTATTCATGCTTGTTTTTGAAAGCTGCACTCAAAAGACACCTGGTTAAAAGTCCAGTGCTTGAGATTTAGGGGGAATTACTGGCAGAATATGGCAGGGATGGAATATTATCTTCATCAGTTTGTTTTCATTAGTGTATAATCACCTGAAAATAATAAATGATGTGTTGTCATTACCTTAGACGGAGGTTGTCATGTTGAATCACCATGTTTGCAGTAGCCCAGAATGGACAAACCAAACACTGGCTCTAGGCAGGGTCTTTTGAGTTTTTCGCGACTTTTGCAGGCAGTGAAGTATCTCCCACACACTTGGAAGAGAAGGGTGAGACAAGTTGTAATCATTTCGCTGCAATCTACAACCTTGAAGCCATAAAATGTCACTACGCACTTGTCCTTTAAATGTTTAAGTTGGTATCTTTTTTTAAATGGACTCTACGTCCCCATGTTTTTGTGTGCAAGTGGCTACTGGGGACAACAATTGTTGAAATCAGTCCAGCGTTGAGTGAAACTGAGCTACAACTTTTTTTTGCCACTGACAGGTTCAGGATGTTGTTCTAAGTGTCTGACAACATTATGAAAAGGATCCCTACAGAGACCGATCCGTTTTTGTTTAACCAGAAACAGCTGTTTAATTGCTATCACCAGACTCCCTTTGCAAAACTGTAATTTTGACATTGTCATTTTTATTATTTTATTTTCTTGGCTTGTCTTTCCAATGTTTCGACAATCGCCGACCCCGGTTTGGTCGAAATGAATCCTCAATTCACAGAGTTGGATGTGAAAATATCAGGAGAGCTTGGACATCAGAGAAGCAGCAGGTAGAAACAGAATATTTTCACATCCACTACAGTGAATTAAAGACTTATTTTGACAACCAGAGTTGGTGATTGTTGGAGCAGTGGAAAGACGAGCCCAGACGGTTTTGGTGAATTTAATTTAGTTTCTGTCAAGAGAATGAAGCGTGTTTTACGATTATAAAAATACAGCTTTGCAAATGGAGCCTGGTGACTTTGGCGAGCGCAGTGAATCAGCTGTTTGTGGTTAAACAAAAATCTTTCTCTTTCAAAAAGGTCTCTCCCTGTAGGCATCATTACCAAAAAGTTGTCACACTTAGAATAACAATCTGAGCCCATCAGTGACAAAAACACGCACTTATAGCAGACTTGCTTTTATAGTACCAGTTGCCTGGAGGGAATTGTGTTGCAGCTCAGTTTTGCTTCAAAACTTGTTGTCCATGTTAGTTACTTAGACACAGAAACAAAGAAAAATAGGGTCCAGGTTGAAAAAAATAATAGTTAGCCTTAAAGTTTAGGTCTCTGGCATGATCAACATGTAAAGAATATCAACTGTACATCATGTGCAATGATAAATTTCTCTGGGAGAAGAGATTATTAAAGGAAAAAAGGTGAGAATGTAGGTTGTGTGTACTCTTGTCTTAAAAATGGTGCAAATACTCAACAGGTTTGTAATTGCAGCAGCTATTTTCAATCTACCTTTAATTGCTGTTTAACACACCGCCAAGTGTGTTAAACAGCAGTTTAGTGTTTTGCTATAGTTAGACCTGTAAAATGGCATTTTGGAAGGCTTGTGAAGTGCATGTTATTGGAGCGTGGGTGTGCTGTGCGTACAACGAACAGATGTGGTGATTAATGAAATCCACAGCGACGTGGAGAGAGGAACGAGCTGTGCATACCTAAAGTTTCTAACAGCTTGCTGGTATAAACCTTAAATTGCTGGCCTGGAGTTAATCCCTGCAGCTCGCCCACCCTCTCTGTCTATCCGCCACCTCTCTTTGGAAACACTCAGAGTCTAACTTTGAGCTGCCACGGCGAGACTGCACGCTGTGCTGCGCTCTCTCTGAGGCTGCAGCCGCATTAACTACACTCTGCTTGAAGGTACGCTTTTTTTCCCCTCAAATAGGCGGAGAAGGAACTAATTGGTATAAAGTCTCGACAATTAGGGATGAGCCCGGCCTGACCCAGAAGTTGTCAGATCTTTGCCGCCAGAAAACGGTTTTAGCCGGCCTGGGAGAACGGCTCATGAATTAGGCAGGGGGAATGTCAGAGTGAGATCTTCCTTTTGATACAAACAGCATTTGTATCCAACCTGTTATTTTTCCTCTTGCTGTAGTGGGAGCTTGCTAAAGCACATTAAGCTGCAGCATGTTGCAACCGTAGGCTTGTTTGTGCTTGCGGCTAGTGCTTCAGAATGCAAGGCCTGCAGTCTGCCTTTGGATTTTGGCATCATGCTTAAATGATTTAGTAATGATAAAACATATTATAAGTCATGCAGGGTGAGGAGATAAAAATGTAACCCTCACTTCGCGGGGAAATTGGATTGAAAGCGAAGTAATGAACAAATAGGATGGGGGGTTGTTTGGGGCTGTTGTGCAGCTTGTATTACATGTGACATTGTGTTTAAAGGTAGAATGTGCAGCTACTGTTTGAATACACACAAAGATTGATGGATCTCATTCCCAGCAGGGTTTGGCCGATGGATGTGATTGTACTTAAACGATTAATTGTTTTTCATCAAAATGTTTTTACCACTTGCCCAGTCAAGCACGCAGGTTGCCAAATTTACTTGCCTGACATGGCATTTCACTTGCCATGGCATGCAGGCAATCCTTATTGTTGAGCTCTTTGTTAGTTGTCCACTCGTAAATTAATTGGTAACTATTTTGATAATTGATTCACCTGTTTTCGGTTGTTGTTTAAGAAAAAAAACCCATCAAAATTCTCTGATTTCAGCTCTTTAAATGTGAATATGACAGTAAACAGAATATCTCTGGTTTGTGGACAAAATAAGACACTTGAGGGCATCACCTTGGGCTTTGGTAAACAGAGACCAACATCACTGTTTTCTTACATTTTATGGACCAAACAACTAATCGAATCACAGAGAAAATAATCAATATATTAATCTGCAATGAAAGTAATTGTTAGTTTCAGCCCTATAAGAAGATACAGATAGAAGTCACACACTTGGAGTGTTTCAAAAGTGGGAGGGATTATTTTTATGAGTCTATACATTGTTTTTTAAGGAAAATCCTACGTAGTGTCCCTTTAAACACAAAGAAAAATGTGATTGTTGAAAGTACCAGAACAGCAACAGTGAGAGCAAAATCAGGGAAAGCAGAAACAGAGCATGTGAGCGGTGTGCTGCTTCCTGCTCAGAGGACTTTGCTTGGATCCGGAAAGCCCCGAAGCTTCTTGGTGACACAGAGAGGGTGTGTCTCCATCAGAGGAGGCTCTATTAAACACAGGGCTGCAGTGAGGACAGGCTACAGCTGTGCAAACTGCTACCTGCAGCCCCTCTGACATCTCTCCTGTGTTACAGCCAGAGCCAGCGCTGCTGCTGCTGCTGCTGCTGCTGCTGCTGGGGCGTGTGATTGATATATGTACAAACTCAAACTGTGCAGATTTGTGTTTGTTTGCCATCAGCTGTGTTTAAGTCTCAGCTTTGCGTTGGAACAGCTGGACAGAGATCAAGGTTCTCCCTTTTCAGATGCGTCACATCTCACCCACCATCTGTTCAAAGGAGGCATTGTGAGTTGCTCCTCTGAGATAACAGTGAGGTCGAGCACATGAGGCACAAGAGAGAGAGATAATCTTTTCAAGAGAAGTTAAAATGAAATCAATGTTATTGCAAAATAGTGCCGCAACCTCTACAAAACATTTTAGCAGCTCTCTGTTCTGATATTTGTTATATTGACTGAGGAGTCAAATAGAGCAAGAGAAGGCCAAACATTAGGTCAAATGTGAGAATCTGTTCATTTTCTTGGTCTTACATTATAGTCGGTGGAATATTTTGGGGTTTGGACTGTTGCCTGGGAAAAAAACTAGACATTTGATGATGCTGTGAGGAGCCTTTTTCATGCAGAATGCAGCAGAACCACTGCTTGATGAGTAAGTTAAGTGTTTAATTAATTTTTCATAATTTTCTTAAGTCAGCATTGTCTCTATATAGTCAGGGGACAGTTAACTTATTTGTAGCTCTGAAGAGCGCCACGTTTTCCTTCCAAACCTCATCCTTTTTGAGGATAACGCTTTAAAAAGGGCACTGCGGATCATATCCGATGTGCCGCTTCTCAGCCTCATTAATTAGTGTCTCGCCTTCCCTGCTGACTGCTTTGTGGAAAGAAAACAGAAACATCAAGGATGTCAGCATCAATTCTGACCAAAGAAAATAGTTTGGCGGTGAAGCAGGTGTGAGGACCCTCGGAAGAATAGGGTGAGAGATTTTTCAAACAAGCCATTGTCATAGGGAGAAACCGAAATAATCCGATGTTAGCATCACCTCTAGTTAGGAAGTGATGTTAAAGTCAAGTATTGCTCATCATCGCAATATTGGAATTGGAGTT
Source organism: Lutjanus erythropterus (assembly GCF_056507025.1). Classification (NCBI taxonomy): domain Eukaryota; kingdom Metazoa; phylum Chordata; class Actinopteri; order Lutjaniformes; family Lutjanidae; genus Lutjanus; species Lutjanus erythropterus. Next base: position 21,465,805 of record NC_139333.1, read on the forward strand.
GGAAATAGAGTGTAGTCTGTGTGTAAAATTAAATCCAGGCAATGACGAGGAAAGGAAATGCTTGTGACCCCTTAAAAATTAAACAATGTCTACTTGTGACCCCTCATCAGAGGTTATGACCTTAACCTGGCCCTGGATCGTGAGCAGTTCAACCAAAGAGATGTTTTTTGTCTCTGCAACCAGCAATTATTGTCACAGTTAATTGATCTGTCACTTCTTTTTACGATTAACTGATTAGCTGTTCAATGTCAGAAAATGATTTTAAAAAAAAATGCAGATCAAAATTTCCAAAAAGACAAAAATGGCATCCTCAAATTTCTTTTTTTTTTTCAACAGCCCAATAATATTCAGAAGAGCATTTTGACTTTTTACCTCCTACTTAAACTGAATAATTGATTATCAAAATGGTTGAATAGCTGACTAATCGATTAAGCTTTAGTTGAGTGTCTAGTCAAAGCAATTAAACATAACTTTGTGCAACAAAAATATTTCTTTGTGCCTGTAATCATCTTGTGGCCTCTCAAATTTACCTTGGGACCCCCTGGAGGCTCTCAAACCCCAGGCTGGGAACCTCCAGGTTATGCCCTTCTGGTTTGAATAAGAGAATATGGCCCTGGGAAATACTGAAGTACTGCATGATGTCACTCCACAACAGCTGCCCAGTAGTAATATGGGTGTATTCCCTCCTCCAGGCTACACATAGTTTCTCTATTGTATTTCTGTCAGTCTCAACATGAGTGCATTGCAAAGTACACCGCAGAGCTCTTAAAAGACACGCTTTGGGAGATTGAGCTGTGACCTTGCACTTGTTTTATGAGTCTCCAAAGAAGGAAGAAAAACACATTGTTTAAAACTTTGAAGATCTGTGTGTTTTTGTCTGCATTTTAGCAGTAAAAATAGCAAAAAAAAACCCATCAGGCTGCCAAAATGGATTTGTTTTAATCACACAATCCCATACTTAACATCGTCTATTTGCTGGGACTGCAATGTTGACAGATGTGATCTTAACATGATAATATTGAATTCAGCTACTTTTTTTTTTCTTTTTTAGGCTGAAATATGGCAACCTAATTTGGTGACCTGCTCAGGGAGAGCAGGGTGGAGCAGAGGAGATTAACTCCCTGTGCAGTGTGGCCTGATTTAACTGAAGTGAAAGCAAACACCAGCTCTGGCTTTAAACATGTTTCAGTCCACTTTATTTTATCGGAATGAATGACTAGGAAAAGCAAATATTAGGTTTTCTCTGGGAAACAAAAGGGCAGGCCACAGGCTGAGAACGTGGTTAATATCACTGTGACAACCAGGAAGAAGAAAGATCCAGCAGGAGTGGATTTCTTTGAAAGCTGGTCGATTGATCACAGTGTGAATCTGAGATTCGCCCATCTTATATGCGCATAAGATGTCACACCCACACATTCATAGACAGCTTGATCTTTATGATAATGTATGACGTCTTTGAAGTTAATAGATGATGCAAATAGTGTGAAACTGAAGCTGACTACTGCACGTGTTCACGACATTACTGTTTCTTAATCGTTGTCTGCATTTATTTTGTTATTTAAATGGACAGTTTGGATGATTTGAAGTGGGGTTGTATGAGGCAGTCAGTGTATTATGGTGGCTGACATGCCTGCACTTTGGAGAAACAGCAGGAGCAGTGGTGTAGAAAGCTACACAATGTACTGCTGTGGGCATCCAACAACAACAAAAAAACCCCACCACATTTTCACCGCTTTACCTTGGCATCAGACAGCCTTTTCCAATTAGAAAGGGCTGTTATATAAGCGAGATATCACTCTCTCTGGCTCAACCAGACTTCATTGGCAAAATCAGTAAGTAAGTAAATCAATTAGTGTTATTGTGTGAGTTTGGTGTTCTAAAAGCTTAGTTCGGATTCACTGAAGTCACACAATAAGCAAACAAACATGTAGATTGAGGCAGCAGTAGACCAGCAACTCCTCTGTTCTGCAAGGTAAAATGACTGATTTTGACAATGGAGTCTGGTGGCTTTGGAGAGAGTGATATTTAGCTTATATAACGGTGGTTTTTCTGTCAGAAAGGCTGTTTGACACCTAGGTAAAGCTGTGAAAATATTCTAAATACAGTGTACACTTAAACTGATTGTGACTGATTGTTGTTTTTTTAAGTGGCCAAAGTATGTTTTTACTGCTGACCCACAGCAGTTCATTGCTTAGCTCTTCAGACTGGGGACGTGCCGAACACCATCTAACATAGGTAATACAATGACTATCGATAAATACCTCATACAACCCCGCTTCAAATAATCTGAACTCTCCTTTCTAAAATATTTCTGTTGAATTTCAGTGTTCTTGTGCTGACGCAAACATGTAAAACAGCTTTTAATTGATTCCAGAAGCAGCAGGCGGGTGGCTGTGTCTCACATGGCGATGGTGCATATAGAAAGAGTGATTATCTCACCTCATAAAATCTGAAGCCTGGCTGGAGATGCATCAAGGTCTCAGTCGGTCTTGTGACTTATGTTGTCAGTCTCTGCATGTGATGTCAGATTTTTTTTTTGCTCGTGCAGTATATCAGCAGGTGCAATGATTTTTCTCTTGCACCTCATAAAACGCCAGGACGATCGGCCGCAGCTCAGCCTTCCATCTTTACAGAAACCTTAATGTTGGATCATATTCTTTTAACAGTCTGACATCAAATACAGTTGGATTATAAAATGTTTTGTTGGATGTTTCAGAGTTTACAGACGTTTAAGGAGTTGGCTGCTGATCGTGTGCGAGATAAAAGAGAAAGAGAGAAGTAAAGAGTGAAAGAGAGAAAGAGGAAATAATGGTTTGGCTGTGTCACCACTGAGGTTGTTGATATGGAGGAGTACAGTGCTTGATGAATAATGGATGCTTACTAAAGCAGCCCATTTCCTATTCATTCTTTCAAGGCTGCTACACAAGGAGTTGTGTGTGATCATCATGTCAGCCCTACAATATTTTAATTGTGCTTGCAGCAACATGATGCAGTTTGAAAGCACTGGAATAACTCCAATAAACATTTTCACACAAGTACAATGGGCTGATTCAGCAGGGCTGCTTATTTTATTTGATCGTCGTGTCAGATGAATACAGAGCAACAATTTTAACACACCACCACTCATTTGTGTAGAAGAAGTCAATTCTGCTGTTTTATTAATTCAAAGTCTCATCTGCTCCGTTTCCTTTTAACCAGCGTTGAGAGGGTTACTTTAAAAATTTATTCCAATATAGTTAGCAGTCAAAAAATGTAGTGACTGGCCTAATGCAAGTAGCACAGTATAAAAGTAACGTAACGTGATTACTGTCCATTACTTTGGATTACCTCAGTACCAAATATGGACAAATTGTTTAGTTTAATATAATGTTTGTTTGTAGTTTTAATTGCTTGTCCAAATATTCCCTACTTTGTTATGTGTGCATTTTTAGATAAATAGTTATACACATTTAAATGTACTTTGTTAAGTCGTGTTTTGCTGGCACTTCTCTTTTTTACCCTCACACCATCCTGGTCACAAGCATCCCAACATATTTTTCTTTCATTAGTGGAAGTTTCAACATGTTAGCTAGGTAACTGGATTTCTGTGTAGCTAACATTAGCAGTTGTTCTGTGTAGCTAATGTTAGCGGTTGTTCTGCATAGCTAATGTTAGCGGTTGTTCTGTGTAGCTAACATTAGCAGTTGGTCTGCATAGCTAATGTTGCCAGTTGTTCTGTATAGCTAATATTAGCGGTTGTTCTGTGTAGCTAATGTTAGCAGTTGTTCTGTATAGCTAATATTAGCAGTTGTTCTGCGTAGCTAATGTTAGCAGTTGTTCTGCATAGCTAATGTTAGTGGTTGTTCTGTGTAGCTAACATTAGCAGTTGGTCTGCATAGCTAATGTTGCCGGTTGTTCTGTATAGCTAATATTAGCAGTTGTTCTGTGTAGCTAATGTTAGCGATTGTTCTGTTTTGCTAATGTTAGAGGTCGTTCTGTATAGCTAATGTAAGTGATTGGTCTGTGTACTTAATGTTAGTGGTTGATCTGTGTAGCTAATATTAGCGTTGTTCTGTGTGCCTAACATTAGCGCTTGGTCTGTGTACCATAGCGGTTCCCAAACTGGGGGGCAGGCGCCCCTGGCGGTAAAACATATAGAAATACAGAGTGAAACAAAGTCACATTAATATGATAGGGGAATAAAATATTATTAATTATAGGGGAAATCAACAAGAGAACTTTTTTCGGCTTCTGAAGGGCATAATGCACCACAAGTGTTGGAGATATAGTGCTAGCAACATATGGCGATGATAATTGAGCAACATGTGCTTACATCCGCCCATTCGTCCTCTGTTAGCAGTAGTCTGTGTAGGTAATGTCAGTGGTTGATCTGTGTAGCTAATATTCACGGTGATCATGGTGTAGCTATATCAGCAGTTGGTCTTGTGTGTAAATGTTTCTTTAAATTATATGCTGAGTTATTAGATGATGTTTTTTTCACAGCTGAAGGCAGAACTCTCACTTTACTGTTGTTCCTGTTTTCTAATTTAAAAACTATGTTGAAACTTCCACCCAGTGAAGCATTTTTTCATTATGGGCCATGATAATGCATTAACTGTAAGACTAGCTGGTGTCAGTGAGACCAGAGTGGTGTTAAGTATTTTAATGTGTTCTCTGTGCACATGGTCCTATAGCGTTCTTTATTTTAAAATGCATTCAAAAATTGAAATCCTGTTAATAATCCTCATTTTACTAAACGTGTCTGTAATCTTAATGTCTTTTTTTCTTTAACTGAAATACACCTTGGTTATTTTGTATCCTAATTATGTAACCATGTTATAATCCATTACTGCCCTGTCCTGCTTTTAACACCAGAACTCCTGAGACTTGTAATTATGAAAAGTGTGCTGATCACGTCACAAAGGCCTGCAGTGACAGCAACAAGCATTAATTTAGTGTCTGCGTCGTCACTTTTTGTGTTCAGCTAAAAAGGATGTGGCATGGCGACTAGCCAGTTCAGATGTGTTTGATAAAGAAAACCACCTTTTTTTTAACATCTGACTCTTTGGGAAGCTTTATAGTGTTGATGCCTTTTTTTGACTGTGATGAATTCGCGTGTCTAAATGAGCACCGTTAGATGCGGCGGTGAGACCACAGTCAGGGGTTAGCTGACATGCTCTGCATGCTGATGATAGGCATGTGAGGCTCAGACGAGCAGCAGAAAGCGCTAATGTATGGGATGGTAATCAGAGCTGTCCTGGATGATATAAATGAGCAAGGTTAAAGGCAATCTGGATCATGCAGTATGTTGGAAATAAGATGGGGGGTATGAACCTTGAACATGCTTTATCTTATTGGATTCCTGTCAGTGTTTAAGGATGTAATTTCAGCTGCTGGTATGTGATGGTACTGCACAAATATCTGTGTTATTAAAAAAAGAAGAGAGGATATGGTTTCGGGGAAAAAAACACACAGAAAGCAGAAATGTCACGTGTTTATGACTGTTAGTGCACATTGATGCAAGACTTGTAGACTTTTACATACGGCATTTGGCCTTCTCAGATTTCTGATGTTGATTGGAAAGAATTAATAATGATGAAACCCAAAAGTAAAAAAAAAATACAGGATTAAGTAGAGCCCAGTAGATCAGTAGATGATTTTGAGGTATCCTAATAAAGTTGATCACCAATCTCTCGCACCACCACAAGAATGACATTGGAGGTTTTGACTGAAATGTCTCCACAACTATTTGATAAATGGTCATAATATTTGTTAGACATTCATGTTCCACTGGGGATGAATTTTAATAATCAAATGTTCCCTCAACTTGTAAAATAGCACCCTCCTCAGTTCAAATTTAAATTTGTCCAATACTTTGGATTGTGACCAAATACCTGCAAAACACAAGCCTCAGCAGCACTTTGGGTGCGTTCCAATACTCGTACTACCCTTCTATTTAGTGTAATATATCAAATGCCATATGCCAAAAATATCTCGCTGCATATTCTACTGCGCCCGGTAGCATTTTGCAGGATACAAGCCAGCATGATTTTCTGGCTGTTCTGACCCACAATCCTCTGTGCTGTGGGAGATTATGTCACGTTGACTGAGCCGCTGAGAGAACACATACAAATGACAGCACATTAGCTGCGTTCCAAATTGCATACTTTCTTTATACTTCATATTTTGTGCTATGGACTGCAGTGGATGTATGAGCAGAAGGATCAAGGTTAAAGGCACAATGTTATGACTTCCCATGTCCCTATTGTTTGCTGCATGCATAAACAGTACACCTGCTAAACATCAGCATGTTAACATTGTCATTGTGAGCATGTTAGCACACATGGGAGCAGTTAACCTTCAGGGCTGTCTGCCAGAAAGCCATTACTGGCAGGAGTCTTGCTCTTTTAACCCAAAACATGTTTTTTTTTCCTCCTAAACCTAACCAAGGATGGCCTCGCAGAAAGCCTTGAGGGCTAACTTCTCCCACCAACACATGTAGCCAGAAGCACCGCTGTGCCTCAGTACAGTCTCACAGAGCAGCTCGCTTGCTCTATTTTGATCGACAAACTCAAAGGGTCTAGTTTTTGTGTGCACAGGCTGTTTTGGTTCATGTGCAGCAACACAAACTGCAAACCGCATGGGTGTATGTGAATACAGCTCAGATGGTGTGGTGATTAATAAATACACACTCATCTAGCCACATTGCTGGCCTCATCTAACAGAAGCTCAACAACTGAAGAACTGTCCTTTTCCAGAATATCTTATAGTTGTCTGGAAGGTGAGCAGAGGCATGATGTAAGCTCACATCACCACCAGAGCTCAACTGTAAGGACTAAGTAAAATTGCACTTTGCAAAGTATATCTAGCAGCTCACTAAAAAAAGAATTAAACCATTCTGATAATAGATCAATTGCTCTATTGATCAAAGTAATTTTTCATGCAAAAATGGCAGAAATGCTGTTTTCATGGTTTATTATGATATTAAACTGAATATCTTTGGGTTTTTTGGGACAGACAAAACGAGACATTTCAAGACAACACCCTGGACTTTGAAAAACTGGGATGGACATTTTTCACTATTTTTATATTTTATAGAGAGCCCTAGATTAAACATGACCATTAACTTTAGTCTTTGTTGTTATTTGATCACCACTAAATATGTAACAACTAATCTAAACTAAAAAAGAACAAAAAAACAACTTGCACAGGGGAAAGTTAAACTTTGGGCCAGTAGATTTCTGCAAAAAACATTAAACCCTGACCAGAAATCTTCAGCCAGAGCCAGATGTTTTGTTTTTCAACAGTTAATTAGTGCAATGATGATAGAAATAAATAATAAAAAATCATTTGGTGAAGCAGTTTAAGATGAACTCAACTATGTGAAGCTATTTCAGTCAGCCTGCAAAATATTTATGGACTTCACTGCTAGAATGTCTGCCAACATGACTGTATCTGTGATAAGCCAAATTTCAGCGGTCTCCTAACAGAAACTTCTAACTTTGATGTCTTCTCTGAATACCCAAATATTAAATCTTTACCTATGAAGACTTTTCTGTAATTGGCTGCCATTGCTGCTATTTATCCACTTTGCAGAGGGCAGATTTTTACAGCTGCTGTCACGACACTGTTTGATTAACGGGGCGTTCCATTTTCGTAATACCGATCAAACATATTGTTGTGATGTCAACTCTCCATTAAAATCCTCATATCTCATAACTGAAAAGTCCTTGGCATGTGATTAACATTATTATGCTCTTCAAACAAGTCATATGGTCGCTTCTGGCCTGTTTATTGTATCATCACGTAAGATACTTTCCATCAGAAAACCAATCACCTGCAGTCATCAATAATAATATTGAGTAGATAATATAATAGGGCTCCTGGTCCTCTTGGGGAGATTGGATTGATTCATCCATGTAAGAAAATACACGCCACAGCATGACTTTGTCACGCTGACCTTCAGCTCTGGAGATCTGATCTATACTGTAAGTACTGTGAAACATTTTCACTTTGCAGCAGGGTGTTAAGTATGAAACTGCAGGTCTGGACACCACATTCATGCCCTCTTTCTTTCTTTTTTTTTATGTGTGAGCTTTTCAACTAAACCATGCTGTATGTTGCTAATCTTTGCAACATTTGGTCATACAATATGTTTTCCCACTGGGAAAGCACACTGTTGACAATAACACTCTTCTAAACACTGCCAAAGCCTTTTTGTGCTCAGCCACAGACAATGCCAGATCCACACCATTCACTTACTGTGATGGGATATTTGTTTGTCATAATTAGAGTCTGCTTTGATGCCAGCAGAGATTCAACCATGAAGAGCTATTTGGTGTTTCTACAGAAGTGAGAGCTGGTAATTGGATGACAATGCCATATATGTAGGGCTCATTATTTTCAGTTATTATTCCAAAATAATAGTATTCCTAATGCCCAAAGCATCATCTTCAAATGAGGGATATGTGTTTATGTATATTCTGTATGTTCTGTATAAAGAAAATTGTGTGATATAGTCATATTAAATTTTTTACTCTGTAATATCGGTATCTGCGTCGTCCCCAAAAATCCTCTGTAATAGTACATTTTAGTTTAAAAGTAGAACACATTCTCTTTGTTATCTCCGCCAAGGACCTTACATTCTTGGTTTTGTTTGCTTGTTTGTCTGTGTGTCTGCAGAATTATGAAAAAAAAATTAAAGTGAATGGTGTGCTATGACTAAACATAACTGTTTTTTTTTTGGGCTAAGTTATAAAGAAATAAGCAATGTCTAAATCATCTCTGCTGTTTTTTTCAAATGGTAGCGTTTGTGAATTTGCATATCATAGATGACCGGACTCTAATTGCCCTTAAATTTTTTTACTGAGCTTGCTCTTTGTTCTGAGGAAAATCTGTTGACTTGGTGCAACAAGTAAGAGGAAGTAAAAGAAGAGCATCCCGCTGAAATGAGCATCACATCGTTAAAAAAAAGTGGTATCCAGATCCACAAACTTGGATGTAAAAGAAGTGGTTGTGATTTACACTGCTACTGAAAAACTCTTTCATTAATGCACCACAAGTCTTGGAGATATAGTGCTAGCAACATATGGTGATGGTAATTGAGCAACATGTGCTTACATCCGCCCACTCGTCCTCTGGGCCTCCCCGTTTCACAGCACCTCGTACAGTGAAGCCGTTGTGTGTTGGATAAGAAGGAGCAGCGATTACGGCCCGCCGTTGAAAAGACCCTGAGTGTTTTCTCTGCTGCTCCTATAGAACCAAGACATGGAGGCAAATGAGGTTAGAGATCACGGAAATCATAATAATGATGTGTCCCAGGGCTGAATATCACACTGTTTCTCTGTGTAGGCCCGGCCTCGTCAGTGGGTGGCTCTTCACACAAGCGTCTATTTTTCTGCTGCTGAACTACGAATTGTTCGAATCCTCTTCCTCGCCGCTTTCACTCTCTCCGCATCTGGAGCGTCAACAGAAGACAAACATACATTATGGGAGAAGTATTTTTAACGCTGGGAGTGTGCGTCCCCTGTGGGTCTCCTCCATGTGGTGTGCTCTCTCTCTGCACACTGACTAATTTGTTATCCTCGCAGAAATTACACGGCCGCTTTAGAAAACAGCCACACTGGATGGCCTCATTTGTGTATCCGTGTTGTTTTTATTTATAAATCACACCAGTTCCCGCTCAGCTGTCATTTCTTTGTAGGTTAAAGAGATAGTTTGCATTATTTGAAGTGCAGTTGTGTTATTTGTACTCAGTGTATTACCTACAGTTGACGGTGGTTGCCACGCCCCCCAGTTTGTAGAAGGAGAGAGGAGTACCAGCATGGACATTATGCAATGTGCTGCCATACTTTACAACCCTCCCAACTTTACTGGGTGAAAAGCCTAACCAACATGCAGAAATAAACTGAAAAAACATTGGTAAAATATCTATTTTCAGTGTTATTGTACTTAAATTAGACTAGGCGAGGTTAAATGCTGTTCTTCAGCTAATTATTGTCAGTTATAGGTCATCTGCAGGCATCTGTTTGCAAAAACAAAAACATGTTTAGTCATATTTTGTTCTTTTCATCATTTAAAAGTCACCAGAATGCAGGAAACAAAGTCAGTCTTTTTTTTTCCTGTAGAGGACCTTCAGATCCCCTGTTTTGGTTTCAAAATCTTCCCTTTTTTTGAGGTCTCATGGTTGGGGAGTATGGGGTCAGCAGCAAAACATATTTTAGCCACCTAAGAAAAATCTATATAATTTTAAGTGTGTATTTTCACTGCTTTACCTTGCCTTAAGACAGCCTTTTGCAACAGGAAACCACTGCTCTATAAGCCAGATATCCCTCTCTCCAAAGCCACCAGACTCCTTTGACAAAAACAGTATTTTACTTCGCAAAACCTGAGAGTTGCTGGTCTGCCGCTGCCATGATTGTTAGTTAGATGTTTTTCCTGAAGGAGTCCGGTTGATTTGGAGAAAGCGATATTTGGCTCACATAAAGGCAGTTTCCCACCACAAAAGTCTGTCTGACGGCAAGGCAAAAAATATTATAAATATGGCATGCACTTAAACTGATGATTTTCTTTTGTTTTTTATGTTTTGATGCTGATCCTGTCCACAGCAGCACATTGCCTGCACTGCTGCTGCTTCTCCAAACTGAGCTTGTGCAGACCGAACTGAAATGAATAAACCCACAATAGTTAAGTATTTCATCTAACCCTACTTGAAATAATCCAGGCTGTTCCTGTAAATAATGTATTTAAAGAGGTAAAATGCATTTTATTTACCTGGTTATGGTCTACTACTGTATCAGTTATTTGGCGTTGCTGCTCAGACTGAGGTTTCCTAACGTGTTATGTGTGTATATATGGAATTTGCCTGTAATTAGTTCTACATTTCCTTGTTTACCTTTCTGGCTTGTGCAGTCTCTCTGGGCTGCACATATGTAGGCCTTTTATCGAAACTTGTGGGCAGCGGAGTGTGACACATGGCTGACATGAGAGACTGAAAATAAGATACCCCTTCTGTTTGCAGCGGAGAGGGGCTCAACAAGGAGACAGGAAAGGATCTGATCATCAGATCTGTCCTCCCTGGAGAGGGAAAACGCCTTGCTCTCTGAACACACACTGAAGACACTCCCTCATTTGCAGTCTTTTATGACTGCCTGGGATGAACTAGTGTAAGATGAGGAGGCAGACAGTAGATGCAAGCATTGCTGGCTTTGTTTGAAGCGCTGCATGCTGGGATTTTGGCTCCTAACAGGGACCTGTTTGTTGTTTATTTGCTGTGTTGTATTTGATTTGAAACAAATGTTGTGTCTGTTGCGTCCTCGGCTGCTTTTTAAACCAAATCCGACACGTGGACACAGAGCGCTGAGCCATCAGTGATGCCTGTCCGACTTGGCTGGGCTACAACAGGAAATAAATAAAAGGCTCTGGTAGTGCTATCAATTCATTACTGTACTATCACATCCAGCAGCTGGGTCACAGCAGGGGACTAGTTAGCCGCTTAGTTAGCCTGGGAGATGCCTTCAGTCTCAAGGCAAAAACTCATTAGTGCAGACTAGTTGGAGTCCATTTTCATCACGTTCACCTCGAGCTGCACGCTGTGTCTCATGTGTGGCTGCACCAGCGAGCAGTTGGTCCTTCAGCGCTGTGCACTTTTGTCCTGAAAACAGCCCGAACTCCCGCGGCTCCGCTTGATTGTTTTCATTAGTCTGCCGGCGGTAGCTTGATACCACTCTCCGCCACTATGGCTGTCATATTCCATGATCTCCAAAAATATGGGAGGGTGAAACAGAGGGTTGTTTTTATAGTATCCCCACCCATGTTGTTACTGTCATATCAGTGAGGAGGCTGATATAAACCTACATGCTCCAGGCCACACATTTCACTCTGCATTCCTGCGCCTGTAATTGGTTATTGTGGAGATACGTAGAGGGGGGTTGGGTGTAAGCTGCGGAGGGGAAATGAAAAGAAAGACGGAAGAGGGGGAGAAAATAGGGGGTGGATGTATATTTCACTTCAAACTACAACCACAAGCACAACAGGGAGAGATGAGATGCGGTTGCTGGTGCCAAAATACATCCCCCCGTGATGAAGAGGAATTTTTAACACATCTTTCATTTGCATGTGTTCAATTAGGTCTCCTTCAGGTCCCGCTGTGGCGGTGGTGGCAGGGGAGCCTGATTCTGGGATCCCCTCTGTTAAATCACACAGTGTTTGCCAGAGATGACATGGGTGGGCCAGCATGGTTACATCTGGGTTCTGAGCTAATTTGTTTGGGTTTATTTTGTGTATGATGTGATGTAGAGGAGGGGAAATCCAATATAAGCTCCCTGTCCTTATCTCTTGTTTGAAACATTTACCCTTGAGCTGATTAATCATAGTGCAAATTATAGTAATGTTTAAATAATTAGCAGATCGTCATTTATCAAGTAAATATACAAAATGCTGCCTGCTGCTAACAATGTGAGGATTTGCAGCTTGTAATCTCTACTGGTTTGGACTATTAGTCAGACAAAACAAGCAATTTGAAGACATCATGCTGGGCTCTGGGACGTTTATACAAAAAATAAGAATAGAAAGAACTGTACCAAGTATCACAGTGATGTTTAAGTGGAATAGGCCTGAAACACTTCAGGGCTGTTGGTCTGTCACTTTGCATCCTCCTAGCTGTAGTTAAAACGGGTCCATTAAGGAGGCCTCGATGGTAACGGCCGCCATTTTCAGAAATTGGCAACCAATCAGTGACAGAGATTTTTTTTTTTACAGATAAAACATAAGAACAGCAAACAGTGAAATGTGGACCTCAAAATAAATTATATTTAATTAATATTAATGTCATTTGTGATGTTTAAATATTGTTCTCACAATCAGAATTTGAACCAGACATTGCTGCATGTGCATTGTAGCTTCATCACAATATGATATTATATTGATATTTTTGACAACAACACAATATTTCAACAGTATGATATCACAGAGTCTGTCATGATACAATTAGGGGGTAATATCAGAATAAATAATTTATTCAAATAAACAATTTAATCAAATGTTCAAATGTGCGTTTGACCCGTATTTCCTGTCAATCAAGTGCAGTGTAATAATACAATAATCTGTGTTAGTTTACAGCTTAACGCTGTGGTGGGAATTGCATATAATTATTTGTTTCTCTGACTGATACATTACTGGCAAACTGACCACTTCTCCTCCCCGCGAGCACAGAACTTGTGGCGGTGCATTAATTAACAACCGTTTGTTACGTTTGTCAGATAATCAGTAACCCTGTTTCTGGCATCAGAAATGAACTGAGGTAGACGTGATGCATTTGTGTCGCTCCAGACTGGATTCAGAAGTAAGAGATTTTATATTTAATTTCAAGTGGAGGATTTTTGATAAAGTAAACAACCTATTTTAGTGCCATAGCGTTGATAGAGTATCTCTTGAGGCCGTTGTCTATGTTTTATCAATAGAATGAGTATCTGTCTACTTTGTGACACAAATATATTATTAAACAAGACCTTCAAATCATGGTTCTGGAACAGTAGGTGGGTTTATTAGCAGCAGTCTGCTTTTGACCTTTGGACGCTCACCAGATTTGAAATGATTTTCTGTCAACATTTTCCAGTGTATGATGCCACGAGAAGATATGCCTCTCCTGTTTTCAAAACAAAAACAAAAACTGGGAGTTTGTTTGACCATCTTGATTTGAAATTCACTTACACATATTTAAACTTTTAGCACACAACCTTTGGGTTAGGGTTAGAAATGTTACAAGTCTTAAGATTTAATGGCAACATTAAGTTACTGATTTCAGACAGTAAAGTTCAAAATGAAACTAAACTGACTGTTTCCCTGTTTGCTAAGTTATTGTTGTTATGCCTGTTATAGTGATTCATACAAATTCCTTGAAATCCTGGATCCCTGATTTCAGATAGAAGTAAACAATAGCTGGCTTCTCATTTCTAGTCCGTGACCACAAATGTTGTCAGTTGAAATGAGTCACTGCTTGTAGATTTTATCAGGCTGTGGCTATCTGGCTAATTAAGCTCATGTATTTTTTGTTTGTTTGTTTTTATCTTTATTGAGCACATAAGAAATACAAAAAATAAGACACATTTTCATGTCTCCTCCATCAAAGATCTCACACATAAACACAGGGCTTATCTCAAATTAACTTAAACATATCTATTAATGAGAACAACCTAAGAGTTCCCTTATCTGTCTTCACTGTCAAGGGTGACAAGTCAGTCTGCTTGTACTTTAGCCAGCTTTGCAAGTCGCTAATTAAGCTAACATTAGCACGGTGAGTTGTCTTCAGTCAACTTTCATGTTTAAATGCTTTCAGTGTTCTTAATTGTGCCTTTGATGGTTACATACAAACAGTACATTTCAGTTTTAACATCATAAAACGTGTTTGGCAAATATGTCAGGGAGTGTGTTAAAGATAAGATCTACAGTAGCCCACACACATAACTTTGCAAAATAATGTCATCAGCCAATGATACGCCTTCAGAGTAATGGCTTGTTAGCTGGACGGGCTAACGTGTGAAGCTGACGTTAGAACAGATAAACACACTTTTCTCTTGTATTTGAAAAAATCTAAAAAAAATACCACACCCTCCAGACTTTATACATAGAAATCCATTATGGTTGCTAAGCTCAATTGTACAATTGCTGTTCGGGGAAGGGGTCCACTGAGTGGTCAACTGGAATCCTGTTTGATTCCTCATATTTAATTTAGACGAGTGCAGTCCATAGATCCACCATGTTGTCTGCTCTAATGACGAGGAGTGATTCAGCTCAATAAGGCCATGATGAGATTGTTGGCTTTGAAATGGGAGTCAATGATATCGCCTGTAGCTCTGCCGCCGGTAATGGTTTATGCCTTGTCACCAAAGATGCATCTAATTAAGTTGATTAAAGCCCGCCATGTCAACCCCAGTAATTGCTTTTAAATTTGTCCCTCTAAATTGATTCCCTCTAATATGTCCTGAATTGAATTAAACTGAGGTGTCTGGTAGAATCACTTTACATGAAGAAAAAAAGGTTTCTTCAGCGATCAGAGCAGGTTACACTGCAGAATACACGCTAAAGGTGCCGGCTACAACCGTAAAAGGTTCTCTGGCTTGTCCCAATCCATTTTTGGTTCCTGGTAGAACCTTTTATAAAGCATTCACTTTGAACCGGAGAGTCATACCTAGAATCCAGCATGAAGGGTTATACCTAGAACCATCTGTGAAAGGTTTCTTTCAGAGCCCATTATGAGAGGTTCTCAAGAGAACACTTCTATGTTTTAATAGTTCCACCCAGAACCCTCTCTTGGAGTCCTTTCCACCTTCTAAGGGTGCTAACAAGAACCCACCTAGGGGGTTCTAGCGAGAACCCTTTTATATTCCAAGGGTTTTACTTAGAACACACCCAGGTGGGTTCTACTAGGAACCCCTTTATATTCCATGGGTTTTTATGTAGAACCCACCAAGGGGGTTCTACCGACAACTCCGTAATATTCCATGGGTTTTATCTAGAACCCACCTGGGGAGTTTTGCCAAGAAACCAAGCCAGGGGGTTCTACCAAGAATGTTTTTGTATTCAAAGGGTTTTATCTACAACCCACGCACAGGGTTCTACTGAGAACCCTTTTATATTTTAAGGCTTTTACCTTGATCTCACCTGGGGAGTTCTGTCAAGAACCCTTTTTATACTCCAAGGGTGTTACCTAGAACCCACCCATGGGGCTCAAGAACCGAAGATTTCAGTAATGATAAGTGTTCTTGATGTCTTACTGAGATCCCTTGACGAACCCTTAGGGTTCATAAGAAGCAAATGGGTAGGACTTTATCCCTTCGGGAAGAACCATTTTGGAACCCTTTTTTGTTCCAAGAGTGTATAGTCTATGTTTTCTACTGCAACACTGAGTGAGATTTCACTAATCCACGGTGTGATTGCAGCGAGCAGATTTCTCTTTTTGATGGGGTTATGGCGGAGTGTCAGAAAAAAGCTGGAGAGAATTCTAACGGCCTCGCTCTGAGTCACGTCAGCTGATTGGCAGCTACTCTGAAGTCATTTGTTTTTGTGGGGCAAGGACAGGTCACGCTGCCTGATCCCTCTTTCTTTCTCTTTCTCTCTCTCTCTTCTCCCCGCCGCCCCCTCAGTCTTCAGATTTTCCTGTCTTCATGTCTTGTGTATAGCAACTCCCACTGATCCTCTCTCTCTACTTTGTGTCTTTCTTAGGAGTTTCCTCCCTGTTCTTCCTTTGAAATAACAACTACGCCTTTTATTGTGGATGAGAGAATGCTAAGGAAACCCAAGATATTAGAATATCTGTTTCTTTAATCTCGTAAGATGAATTATAACGCCTGAAATACTACAATTCCCTTCTGTTCAGATTCTTTTTGAAGCCGTAAGAAAGCAAAATAGGTACTGCTTATCTCAACACGCTGCAGGTTTTTCCATTTATCACTGTTTAAGACTTTCTTAAAGATTGCAGGAGGCCAGTATGTCATTTACACCCAACAAAAATATAAACACAACACTTGTTTTTGCTCCCATTTTTCATGACTTGGAGTAAAAAAAATTTAAGACTTTCCTCTATGCACACAAAAGTTTATTTCTATCAAATTTTGTTCTCAAATTTGTTCTGCATTAGTGAGAACTGGTCTTTGCCAGGATAATCCGTCCACCAGAGAGGCGTGGCATGTAGAGCTGCGTGATTATTGATTATTGTGTGGCTTGGACTGGTAACAAGAAAAGGCCACTCTAAAATGTACAAATGAAGGAAATTTATTGGGCACCGAATTATGGCATTTTCACATAGTGCTACAAATACTTTTCTTTTTCTCAGGAGGGCAAAGTGATGACCTCCTTACTCTGCTTCTGATTGGCCAGTACTCGTCGCCTTCATTGGTTGAGTTGATCATCATCACTGTTTCCCAAAGCCCAGGATGACATCCTCAAATGTCTTGTTTTTTTACCACAACTCAAACATATTCAATTAACTGTCAGAGGGGACTAAAGAAAAAAAATCACTTTAATTCAGCAGTTGATTAATAATCAATTAATCATTGAACTTCTACTAAAAACCATAACGTCAGGAGAAGAAGAGGAGAAAATAGCGACATCAGATAGAGTAGGGTAGAGCAGGCGGAGCATCAAGGCCATTGTGACGCAGAGCAGATTATTTTTCGAGGGACACAAGGCCAAACTGAGGGGGCACGGCGGCCATGTCTGTCGTGGCCGCTGTGACACTCCTTCCCTGGTGATATCAATACTACACTAATCTGCTTTATATGGTATGTTTTCCAAGGTTTATAAGACTCAGTCTTGGACTTTCTTGTGGGGGGGCTCGTAAATAATACATCAAAAGCACAACGGCAATAATGGGATAGGCTGCATGCAAAGATGTCTAGACAGTCGGGTGCCATTTGTTTATCACAGTAAAAAGCTACTCGTAACTCTGATGTGTCCTGCAAAGATTTATTCTGTTAATGCCGACTGTTTTTTTCTACAGGCCCCTATCATAATTGAATATCTTTTAAAAGTCGTAGCCCAGAGACTTTATTGCTGTTTTAACCCTGTTTTACAACATTTAACTACACTAATAGGCTAATTGGAGTTGGTGAGGTTGTAATCTGACAAATCCAGTCTGATTCTGGGGGATTCTGGGGGATCTCGGGCCTCTCAATGGGCTTCCAGGCCTGCCGCTTGTCTAATCACTCCTGACCCTATTAGAAATGAGTCCTCCTTTGTTACTGTGCGGTACTGTCAGTTCTGGGGGAACAAAAAGTGCCATTGTCTTCCTTTGCTGCGGCTGGGATAGAAGTAATCTGTGGCTGTAGAGCTGCCTCAGGATTGCTATAATCCAGATTCGGTATTAATGACAGTCTAATCCGCACATTTTTGACCCTCAGGAGAGGCTGACATGGCATCTCTGTTTGTGTAATGTCACTGATTCTAAAAATGAAGGGGGGTTGCTTACGGCTTATGTCATGAGGGATGCAATATCCTGTTCAGATTTTGTCTGCCATGTATGCCAAGATGCTGCACTTGTCTGATACGAGCGCAGACAATGCGGGGCTGTCATGTTGCGGGATTTGTCAGATATACCCACGGATTCACACTGAATTCAACCAGCTTACTAACAGCAAATGAGAATTGTTTTTTTTTTTTTTTTTTGTATATTTGTTTTCCCTCCATTCCTGAACAGATTCATTGTTCAACACAAAGTGATGCAGAGGTAGACGAGTAGATGCGTGTGAAATCCATCACACAGCTGCTAGCTTGGCACAGTGATCAGTAACCCCCCTCCTCCTCCACCACCAGAAGAACCCCTCCTACACCTTCTTATCTCCTCTCCTCAGAGCCGTGCACATGGGCCTTTTGTTTACAGCTCTTTCCAATGATCCACACCGGTAATCTCCGTGACAGGTAGCAAGACTCGCTGACAAAACGCCCAACCTTTCATCCCTTCAGTGATGGCCGAGACTGATACGGGCTGGACTTGATCAAGCACCAAGACCGCGCCTACACTAAGCCAACTGTGTGTTCGCGCTATTGTTGAATTCATAAAGATGTCCTTCCACACATAACCATCTAAATGACAGGAGAATGACTAAATCTCTTCTTCTTCCTCTTTCACTCAGCAAACAACAAAACTGTTCATCACTGCCAACATCTGTTAGGGAGTGGAACAGACAGTCTGGTTGCTCTATCGAGTCTCTCTCCTACTCTCCATCGTGTCTTATTGTGTGTTTTAATCTGACATAAATAATGATTTACTTGTTCTCATTTACATGTTTTTGGTTGTCAGAGAACTATGAAGAGGAAGTAGTAATTTGAGGCCAATTCTTACATACTTACTCTGTGCCACAAAAGTTTAATAATGACGAGGTTTCAATTCAATTGGATGTTCTGAAAAATGGAAACCAAACCCATTTTTATAAATCATGCACTCCAATAAACAGATGGCAGGTGTGGTTAACCATCCAAACCACCCAGGGTAATCCAAAAGCAGTCAACAACTCAATAAAGTACAGAGAAAAAGGAACATGGAGAAAAATGGCAATACAAAAGCCATACAGCAAAATATCAAACGTATATCTTAAATATAAACAGCATATCAGATTCATCATCCTATTTGTCAGAGTCTGTATCACCTACCTTCAAAGATAGTGCATGAAATTGGAAGAAAAAGAGAAGAAATTTTAAATTAATGTATAGAAATTGGGTCTTTACACTCCTGTATTTATAAAATTTAATATTTGTTCGGGTCTAGAAAATATACAGATATGTCGCATACCATATAATTAGATCAAACAGGACTAAAGCAGACCAGTTGTTGTATGTCGAACACTTGTCTCTTCCCATGTTTCCTTTCTATATCTCTACTGTTTTTAGCCAAATGCCAAACAGTAACTTTTATAAATTCATAATAAAATGCCTCACAAATAAATAAATGCAACTATTTAACTGCCCTTCATTAAGACGTCAGTCAAATCCCTGTTTTTTCTTTGTGAAGTTGTCTGACCAAACCAATACAAACACTGTTTAATGATGTTATCTATGCTGTGTAAACGGCTTTATTGACAAATCAGTGAGGTACAAAGAAAGTGCTTGTCGGATCATCGAACAGCATCTGTAAACCCCCTCCCAACGCCAGCGCTGGGAACTTCGTGACGTTCCTAAACAGACAGAGAGTCTGGGAGACTTTTAGTTCTCTCTCTCGGTTTCTTTTTTTTAATTCTCCATGCAACTACTTCTCAGTGTTCGTTAAGACAATTTCATTTCCAGTAAACAGCCATACAGCCCGCAACCTAAGTCTGTCTAAGTGGAGTCAGTTTTATTTATTTAATTATATTAATATAGTTTTATCTATATAGTTTCCACCAAGATAAAGCACTAAGGTGACAGTGGAGAGGAGAAACTTCCCTTTAACAGGCAGAAACCTCAAACAGAACCAGACAGTATGGTGGGTGGCCATCCACTGTGGCCAGATGTATGTCATTGTTTCCCACATCTGCTCTGAAAGGTTAGGCTGGCGCTTTTGGGTTTTTTCAGGCTTTCAAAAAAAAAAAATCAGGTTTTAAAAATGAGAAGCTTGAGTTAGGATGTGAAAAGCAACAGCTTAGTGTGGACTGAAGGTCAAAACAGAAAGAAGAAGAAGAAGGAGTGACTTAGTCTAAACTTTCAACAGTAAATAGATAAAAGGTTACAGAATATCACTTGTGATATTTACAGTAGCTCAAGTTTGATTTACAGACAAGGGTGAGAAGAGCGCTGATGTTGCGGATCAATGGAGGCTAACAACAAAATCACAAAGTGCCTCAGTTTATATCATGACGATGAAGTGTGATGTTGTAAATATTGTGAAATGTCATTAAATGACACTGCAGTTCAGTGGATGTACAGTGTTTGACAGTTATATGTTTATTACAACAAGGGCAACATTTAAGTTCCTGCTCAGGAAAACCGGCGTTATATGATGGCTGGCGTTTCTATTTGTCCCTAAAAGCCCAATACTGCAACAGAAATTATAAACTATAAATAATGTACATCATCCAGACAAATAAATCAATTCCCCGGAAATAAATCTCAGCTGTCAATGTCGCCTCAGCTCATTTATCAGTTTCATTGGCTGAATTTATCACCACAGTATCACAGCAAAGCCTTTTAAAATTGTAACATTATCTTGAATCAGCAGTCTTGGGTTGTATATGTAGAAAATCAATGGCGTCGCAGCTCGAGTGTGACTCGCCATCCATCAGTCCGTCGGCTGACTGGAGCAGCTACTGTAGATGATGTGCTGAATGGCCAATTTCCTGTTACCTGTTAAAGATGGAGTACAACATCAGGACTCCTCTCTCATCGTGATTTCCCTCTGGTCGCTGTAACTGCGAGGAAATAGATTAAAATAACACACTGGTATTTGCATCTGCAATCCAAGAAGAAATCCTGTTTTTTATATTGTTTGAAGTGTGGCAGACAGTAATGCTATACTCAGAAGAACGGGGATGAATTCTCCTGGGTCTGCTCGAGAAATGTCTGCAGCAAGAGATGTAATTCCATCATAAGTTTCTGTTTTAGAAATATCGAAAAATTTGCGGTCAGTGCTTTGCAAACCCGATCCTTTTGCCCCCCAGAGCTGCAGCCAGTGGCCTCCAGTATGTTTCACGTTACATGTCACACTATAATTCAGCAGAGTATTTACGCAGCTACTTCCTGGAAGGAGGCTAGGGTGGGGGTGGAAGTTCTCCTCTATCTGATGACTAGATTACAGTATTTACTCACACATGCACAGCCCTGCTTGTATATCAACCGAAGTGATGCCTTTGAAGAAAAACATACAAAGAGGGTTGAGGACCTTATATGAGGCGTGGCCGGTCGCTGCTCCCGAGCGCTGTGGATGTTACCCTGTAAATCATCCATATCCTGTTGATTTAAGTTTACAGGGCGTTCTTCCTATGAGCTCTTACTTCCTGTCGCGGGCAAAACTTTCTCCATGACAGTATAGGGGTGTCCAGCTGTAGCAGTGAGCTCACAGTTCTGTATGACTTCTGTGATGTGATGACTTAGTGTGACATACCTCTCCACTGACCGAGCACAGCAGGACATAACAATCACATGACTGTTCGTAGCCTGTGTGTTGAAGGGTGGTTCATGATGACAAACCCACTGAAAATTTTACGTTCCGTCAGAGCGCGTCCCTTGTTTTCTGGTCCGCAACTCTGCTGTGATTCGAACATGGGAGAATTGGGCCTTCGGGGCTTTCTGTCAGAAACCTTTTTGTCAGAAAGCCCAGAGAGATCGACTTGACTTGAGATTGACTCCTGAATTAAATGAATTGCTGGGTTATTATATTCAGGCCTAGTTGACTAATTATGTTGAGGTTTTACAATTGTTTTCAGTTCTCTGTCACAGTTTTGATCGGTGTATGCAACAAAACTATGTGGTTCAAGAATCTAAAAGAATTAAGCGTTTCCTCAGTTTGTTTCTGCTGAGCAGAAATGGACAAAAATATCTGCTTTTGTAGATTTAAACATTCATTCCCTAGCCCATTTAAAACTGATAATAATAACATCAACATCAAGAAATTAGGAATTAGAATGAATAAATTATAAGGGCAGGTCAGAAGATCTGTCCGTCTGCACAACATTTTAGTCCACAGTGAAATATCTCATCTCTTAATGGGTTGTTGATTCCCTAGATTCACCACTCCAAATTTTCCACATTTTATGACACCGTGCCCCACAGTTTTCTCTCCATATTTCTCATCTAATATTTTGCTCCTGTGTAATAGCAACGGACCTTTTTTTGCCACTGGTTTAAGTAAGCCGTGATTTGTTTTTTGTTTTACAATATTTATTATAGAATGAGTCATTTTAAGCAAACTTCGTCTTGGCATATGGGTGTGAGACCCACCCACGATAAATGTTCTAGGTCATAGCTCACAAATATGCAGTTTTAGTGTGCTGCTTCCTTCTCTAATCTGGCTTAATATGCCACACAACTGAGCCAGCGTTGAGCAAACGATGACATCTGTGTTAGTGCAGCCAGAATTGTCACACTTGACAGGAAGAGAGCTGTTCCACTTATGGCTCCAGCTCTTTCTCTCTCTCCTGCAGCCTTTTGTCTTTCTTTTTTATGTGCTCGGAGGGCTGAGTCTCGGCCTGTCCTTTCGCTCTCTATCTCTTTCTAGTTCTCACAGTCCGGCTAATTTTACACCCCCCTGTGTCTGGCTGTAAACCACGGCTCACACACAGGATATGATCTAAACTGTTTCTCTTCCTGCTTGTGGACAGCGAGTCGTCTGAGTCAGTTTCATACAATCACACAGACGTGAGAGTTCCTCTGACCAGGAGCCAAAGATGTTGCATTCACATGAGGGACAGTGGGGTTATTTTGTATTTTGTTATTCATATAGCCTACAGCAGGAGTAGCAGGTTCGTCCAGAGCCAAACTAAAATGAAAAATGCCGTTTTAGATCACATCCTCAGTCATATTGTAAAAAAAAATCTATTACTTTGTATTGTTATATAAAATCATGGGAAATTACAAAAACCCTTCAAACCTTTTACTGGTGCAGAGCTTAGGCTAAAGTTTATTACTTAGCTAGCTAGCAACAGTATGGTACATCGGTGTTCCAAGATGTTTGCCATATCAAACCTTGTTATGCTTCACCAAAGTACTGTGCCAAAAATTCTGGCCAGCAGTGTGTGTACAAAGTTTTGTTTGTGACAGTAGATTATGTGCAAGGCATTTGATAGTGGACTGCTTCAGCAACAAGCTAATGTTAGCGAGATGTGCATACAATGGGCTGGTGGCCGGGTCTCTCTGATTAATGTTAAGCTGTATAATTTAACATACAACGTAACATGACTTTATTCAGTAATTTGGGTGATACTGGATCATATTTTATGGAGAAAATGCTTTCTGTTTTTCCCTCAGATGCCCTCTGACTGCTCAGCTTCAAATCTGGGTAACAGTTTCTGCTAACTTCGCTACCGTTAGCAGGCAGGTCCTGAAGAAAGCCTCTGAGAGGGACAGGAAATACAGTACTGAGGTCATTTACCAAGTTTCTTGATGCTTTCCTGAGCATCCTCATAGCTTTACTTGTTGCTAAAGTAGCTAACTGCTAACTTCTGCTAGCTTAGTTCGTCACACAGCTATTGCTAGTGTTAGCTGACTGAGCCCTGTGCTGCAAAGAGCCAGTCTCGGCTAGAAAACCACCTCTGTACTGTATTCCCAGTTGTCAAACATCCATCAGTGCTGGAGGCGGTGTTCAGCCCTAGTCTCACCATGTTTACTGGGAGCTCCCAGTCCAGGAAGAGTCTGCCAGGTTACCACGCTGTGTTAACATTCATTCAGCACTACTGGCTACTGAGAAGTCCCTCCCTAACTCCCTGTTTTTATAGGAAGCACGTCAAAGCACGGAAGCAAATACCCAAATAGCACTCTTACTTCAATTTCATGGCTTTAAAATAATTCTCACCACGTATTTTTATTGATGTATGTGTTAATCATCCAATAGAAAGCCTGGCCTTTCTGTCTCGATGATCTGAAATGGATAAATGAACCCATTCCTGAAAAAAGAGCATTGTTGCATATTGCTTAACAGCTACATTTATGTTTTGATTTCTCACTCTGGCTCCTACTTTTGGCAGTTCTCTGTGAAAGAAGTGGAGGCGTTCGTGGCACTCTCTCCAACGTGTGAAACATCTCCGTTCCCAGACAAGGTTGTGCAGACAGACAAGACATGTAGCCTTGGGCTGTAGCCAGATATACACACAGATAGCTTGAGAAATCCACTGGGCTTTTTTTTCCCCTTTTGTGTGGGTGTGCATGTTTCTTACATGGCCATTAATGTCAGTCTATATGTGTGTTTGTGTCTTTTTGTGTGTATTAGAGGATGGTTTGTAACTGTCTGTGTGTGGAGATGTGTTCATTTCTCCCTCGTCGTCGTGGAATCCCACTGTTTCTCGGTCATGAATATTTACCAGGTGGGTTCATGGAGTTTAAGTGTTGCAGGGAATCTTCGGCTGGGGACTTGTTTAATCCTAACCCCGTTCTGTCTGAGTCGATCCCAGGAGCCTGGGAGCAGAAGCTTTGGGAAAGGATGTGAGAGGAGGAAGAGAAGAGAGACACCACCGCTGAGGCGAAGTGTATCGGATTGTGGGATAGAAAGCTGAATAATGTCTGTTTTTACATGCTGCAGTTAAAATGAACTGAGGATTTTCTTTAAGGCCTCTGGCCAACTGTAAGTCATGTCTGGGTCAGAACTGGACTGACGGACTGTTTTTATTGTTGTTCAACCAAAATATTATATAAGCTAATGCAAATCAATAAGGCAGGTGCGTAGGAGAATGGAATATAATGAAAACACGGTGGACTCCCACACACTGTCGGCATGTTATTTGATTAAAGAAACTACATTTCACAGACCTTAATCAGACATTAAACAAGCAAAACAGTAAACAGCATCCTTATACTACAGCCACAAAGTTTAAAATCACCTGAGACTGGACTGGACAGTCAATCAAATGTAAATATGTAGAGATGCACCAAGTTGTTCACCTTGTTGACTGCAGTCGGCCGAAAAAATAACAACAAAAGCAAGATAAACAACCACATTGGCATCAGTGTTCACCAAACTGATATTTTAAACATCGCTATAGGCCCAAAATTTCACAATCGGTGCATGACATAGCTATTTAAGTCAAAATACAGTGAGCAAGGTGCTAATGCCGGCATGCTTAGAATGGGCAGGCTAGTTTACTGATGTTTAGAAGACATAAAGGTAATTATAATCACCATCTTACTTTAGCGTTCTAGCATTCAAACGTTGGTAATTAGCCCCAAACAAATTAGAACCAGTTACCCATTGTGAATGTCATTTAGTTTGTTGGTCATAAACCAGATTATTGGCCTTCAAATGGAACCCTAAAGCTTGTGGTTACAACCTCTGAAGTCATGTACACGATATGCTTGGCGTTCAAGTGGTAAAGTCATGAGAGCACAGCTGTGAGGCAATGGCAACATGGAGGACAAAAATGTCGGCATCTAGAAGCTACAGAGGTTAACACTTAAGCAAACTAGTGAGTAATGTAATGTCAGAAATACAAAGGCATGATGAAAAGATGAGGGCACTGGGAATATCAACATATTACATTTTAAATAATAAAAAAAATATAGACATCTATGGTTTCTGTCATTTCTGAAAACATCAGAAAACATGTCACAGGTCCTGAACTCAACTACGGAGGTCATGAATACCACAAGAGGACGGGACTCGTTACCATGGGAAACACAACCCCAACTTTTAGGCAGTGTTATGACAGTTCATCCTGAGGGGGGCATGCATGTCTGCAACACGTTTCACTGCAATTCATCCAACAGATGTTAAGACTTTTGACTTGAAATCACAAATGCTGGCACTGGAGGAAAAGTCATCAGAGTAATTGGGAATCATTGAATGTGCGAACAAAATTCTGTTCCAATCCATTTTCAGATGTTCCGATAATTTGTCAAGATAAGTAAAAATGTTGACCAGCTGTTGGCCCGTGATCAAAAGTCAGTTGATCACCAAGGTCAGAAAGAATTCATCCTCTGGGGATCACCAATGTCTGCACCAAATTTAATGTCAATCTGTCCCATAGTTGTTGACATTTTTCAGTCTGAACAAAAGCGATGGATCGACTGATGGACTGACTGGTTAAACAGTGAGAAGAAATGTTAGAGGGAAAGGAGAGCGGCGCTGCTTCTGTCTGCTATCATAACAATACACAAGAAAAAAGAGAAGCTCCACTCTAATAATGTTAACATGAAATATGATGCTCATGAGAGCTTTTAAATATATTTTAAAACCACCTGGGAGTCATTGCAGCTGGCCTCAGCAGCGGCTGCTCACTTATATTCTTGATGGGCTTTGGACATTTCCTACATTTCAGAGTCTTATTCTATCACTTTATTGGTTATTGATCTGAGAGAGCCACAGGTGAGTATTAAATCAGGGTTCTCATTTAGCTACCCACTAAATGAATACTACTATTGATGTGGTCCATCACATCCGCAGTCTGTCTGTAAATGATCTAGTCCTGCCAGAGCCCTTTAGGAAATTTCCAGATATTTGATTATAACCGCGATTGCCAAGTTTAGAAGAGCAGCTATATGATATTATCACACTCACATCCTGCTTGCTTTGGCGATGAGCCACTCTGCGGTGCTCAGCAGACCTGGATGCCAGGCTACAACCGCTGTGTTTGAAAGTGAGGCGGACAGGCGAGGGAGTCTCGCTAACGAAATCACACTCCTTGTTGCCGCCTGTCCTCTCGCTCCGGAACATTAAGCTTGCAATGTGTGGACAGCTCATCAGGGACACGGCTCTATTCACATGTGATCATAGGGGCGTAAAGTCCACACACATGCATTTCTCTCCTGCAGTGCCATTTATTATAATTTCTGCTGCGGCAGTTTTCATCTTGAGGCTGATTTTGTCCCTTTCAGGTTCCCCTGTAAACACCATAAATCACAAGAAAGCCTCTCCACTTCTCTCACTTTTACATCTCTCTAACAGTGATGTGTTGAAGCAGGTGCTAGACTGCTGCTGCTCTATTCTAATTAAACCTTCCTCATTAAATATTCAACACCACCTTATTACTGTACATCTTTTTATTTTCCATTATGCAGCATTTGGAAAATAGCCTCATTTTTTTCTGTTGTCTAAAGCCCCTTTTTAACTGGACAAAACATCTAACATCTGGCTTTTGTCTTCAGTGTGAAAGGCCTCAATCAGCATTCAGTCCTGGGTCAAATGACTCTGCAGACCACAGGTATTTATCAGCTCCAGCTTCGATTGGCGGTGATGTAAACATGACACCTGATTGAGCACACTAATTTTCACCCCGTTTTACATCTAAAGATATCTGAGTGAAAATGGGTTCTGTGGGCACCAGAGAGTCTCCCCTTTACAGACATGACCACTTTATATAAATCCCCTGCAGTTGTGTACAAATGCAAGCAGTTTTTGTATGTGTTATTTTTACATATTCTGCATTTCTGCATAGTGGGGTCCCTAAACAGTTTTGGAATTGCATAAATTGGGTCTGACTGGATTCAATGAATCCACTTGCAGTCATATGTGATGATTTTAGTCCCCATAGTAACCATTTCATTGTAGTGAGACTTTTTTTTTTTTTTTGGAAAATGTCCTGTGACCTCTAGGATAATCCCAGCCTTATCAAACTCCACAACAACGAGAGGCCTGAGGCACTCAGAGGATGTATGGCCTTCCTATGTATGTTAACAATAAGGGGGTCTATGAACAAACCCCAGAGCAGAAGTGCTCGCCATCCAATCGCTGGAAAATGCAGTTCTTACTAAATTCTCCAAAAACGTTACAAGATTTTGATATGAACCATAGCATGATTTTTTTTTCTGTGGTGTCCCTCAAGATCTTTTGGAGGGACCAGATTTGGATCATTTTTATGAGTTCTGGAGGGGTAAAAATTGTTAAATTGTGCATTAAATCTGTGTAATAAACATTATCAACACCAAAACTGCTTTAACAAGTTATGAGACACGATAGAACAATATTATTGAAGTACATGATGGCTATTCCCGTGCTCTAAGTCATTGTAAACTTTCAAAATGTGAATAGATGCCTCACTAAAACACAATTTCTGACTAGGAGAACTTGACACACAGTGCTGGGCTGCATCTCAAATAATCTTCAGGTTCCCAGCTTTCAGATGTTGTATACCACTTCCATGTGGCTTTTACTGTTGAACTACTACTACCTCCTCTCTAAGATCTCCTGTTCACTGCCTAAAAATGACAAAAAAATGAGTGTTTGAAACTAATTTTTGTCCGAGTCCCTATCCTGTTCATCATCTCTTGAACCCTGAGATTTATCTTCTGACCCACTGGAGAGGTCCTGATCCGTGTACGGAGGCTTAGTGTTTATGGGAGTGACACTGTAGGAGGTCAAAGCTGACCCCTGTAAACACAGTGTTGTGCTGGACTGATGCTGGAGCCCGATAGCGACTTGGATGGCTCCTCAGTGGGTGAAGTGACATCTCTCTCTCTCTCTTTCTCTCTCTCTGGCTGTGTGTGTGGTGTGTGTGTATGCGTGTGGCTGTGTGTTTCCCTCCAAGCTTATCTCTATAAATGGATTTGTGTCCGTGCACTCGGAGATCTCGGTATGATGCTCTAATCTGATTGACCACAACCCCGGAGAGGTGGGTGAGTCAAAGAGGCCAAGTGTGTGTGTCTCTGTGTGTATGCATATAGGTGTACAAGGTGTCCGTCTGTCTTTGAGCTGGTATTTGTCACCTTGGTTTGATGTGTTTTCAGCTGAGGTTAGGATCTTGTCAGGGGAAATAACAGCCGTGTGAGAGTTTTGGTGAAACTGTGTCTTTGAGTCTGCAGCTGTAAATCTTGGACCTGCAAAAGTCCACATGTTGGACAGCCTATTACAGCCTCAGCTGAAGCACGGAGAGGTTATATACAGAAAATAAAACATTCTTTGAAGTTACTGCGCACACACACACACACACACACACAGAGACTTAACATCTGGCCTTCCAGAGAGCAGAGATCTGAGACAGTGCCAAAGATGATTTGTCATTTCTGGGTGCTGCCTGTTTGTGTTATGTTGCTGTGAAAACTCACAGAATGTGATGTCTCACCTCATGTTGTTCATGCTAATTTGAGTGCAAAAGTGTTTCTGCACTCCCTGTTTATTAGCACAAACATCTAGCAGTCTAATATTAAGCAGTGTTTTCATCCAAAGTACCTGGAACTTTTAGTCCTGAGAGCTACTTCTCAAGAAACAAATGCAAATGAGTCCGCTGACATATGAAAGCAACAGATGTTTTTACATGCAACTACATGACAATGACATTGGTTATTCATCATCTGTCCATCTGTTGTATGCACATACTTACCAGCCTTCACGATTTTACCAGAAGACTCCTGTTTATTTCCCTCTCCCAGTTTCAGGTCACAATTCTCCCGTACTGCTCCTGATTTATGACAAATTTCCAGACCTTGTTTTTTTATATTGTCACAACCTGTTTCTGGTAATCAACAGTGTGTCTAAGCCCTATGACTCTAAAAGTCTCCTGTTTCCACCCAGACAACAATACGGCTGCATGTGACACGGAAGACAGTTTCTTGGGCCCATGTATCCAGTTCTTCGTAACACACTCATGCTACTTTCCAGCTAACAAGTGTCAGTTATGGGTCACCTGCAAAAATGTGTGCTTATTATTTTGATATTCTCAGTCTTTAAAAGTCACCAAAATGCAGGACACAAAGTCTAAAAAACTCTTTCTGTGGGTTAGAACCCCCAGAGCCCCTACTTTGATTTTGAAATCCTCCTTAGTTTTGACATCTCAAGGTTGGTGCGCGCAAACACACTGAAGAAAAAACTAACAGGTTTGCAGCTGCATATTCTTGAAAATGGTGGCTGAAATAAAATGCTGCAGTACTCGGACAACAAGAGGGGACTTTTTGGGGGTAAAATAATATCCCCAGAACTTAATTTAGACCCTGGTCCCTGTGGTGTAAACACGGCTGTAGCAACTGTTATAGCAGCTGTCTTTAAAAATGCCCTGTACTTTCTTTTATCTACCTTTAGTTTTTCCTTCTCTTGACTCTGTACATTCATGGAGTCATGCAATTTTCAGATATTATAGATAAACTCACTTACTAACTCACTCACTTCCTTGTTCGTTAGTGGACAATTCAAATCCAAGATGACTCTTGTATGAGTAACACCCATATTCTTTCAATGTTTATCACATGCACTGAGGTAATCAGTGTATGACTGTGAGTGACACACTAACCACAGAGGGCTGTCACCTGTGGGCTGCCTTGTGACCTCTAAAATAAACATTACACACACACACACACATATATATATATATATATATATATATATATATATATATATATATATATATATATGTATGTATATATATATATATATATATATATATATATATATATATATATATATATATGTATGTATGTATGTATGTATGTATGTATGTATGTATATGTATGTATATAATTGTATATAATTGTATATAATTGTATCTTAGAAAAGATAAGGAACTTAGTTGGATTTCTTTTTTCAAATAAAGATAAGGAAAGGTGTTGCAGTGAGTGTTCTTGTTTCATTTAGTCAGTTCACCTTTAGGGTGCAGCCTGGGGAAGTTGGCAGGTAAAAAACGATTACTCTCGGTTATTTTTCTTTTCTTACCTTTTCCAAGAGTCTAGTACGTGCTGTCTTGGCGGGGCTGTCGCTGCAGCAGCACTGCCCAGTCGATGCTGTTGGAGGGCGCGCATGATGACCCTGTTCAGATGGACTAAAGCTTCCACATCCGCACACAGACAGGGCATAACAAGATTTCAGACACACAGATGGTATTCTGCATTCAGTTGCTTTCACAGGTTGCTGTGTTTTCCTCTGATGTTGTCGAGTCGAGCCTG
Organism: Lutjanus erythropterus; assembly: GCF_056507025.1. NCBI lineage: Eukaryota > Metazoa > Chordata > Actinopteri > Lutjaniformes > Lutjanidae > Lutjanus > Lutjanus erythropterus. Next base: position 21,496,762 of record NC_139333.1, read on the forward strand.
ATGCTCTGCATCCGATTGCATTACAGGGAGGTTCTTCTATTATTCAATAGTTTGCTTGATCTGATTCCACACTGTCGGACCTCATATTATTTATTTATAAACTTTGAGATGATATGTGATTGGAAATACTCCTTTGCAGGGCTTTCCAGGGACTTAGGTGTGAATTTAAAACTATATTACGCAGGATTAATGATACCTTTATTTGATATGGCCTCTATTCCACTCTATCTTGCCTTCTGAGCACAAACTCCTCAGCTGGTGCCATTATTTTGCTGTCATGGAAATCCTCAAGCATGACACCTCATTTTCCAGGATGTCATAGAGCAAATGTTGACTGCCTGTTTTCATTGAGCTGCAGAGGAAGGAGGGGTGGAGGAGATGTGTCCATTCATTTATCGTTACAGCCTAGAAAAAGAGAAACAGGGAGAGAGAGAGAATCCCCCTTCACACCTCCCCTCGGCTCGGCTAGACGAGAACGTTGCCATAGCAACCAATCGGCATGCTCCCCGCTGCTGGCAGGTGAAAACCTTGTATCTCTAAAACGTGAAAGTTGCAGTAGCAGAGAAAAGAACAGTTGTGAGCATGTAGTTTTGTGCAGTTTTGGACATAGTTTCATATTTTCAAGAATGTAATTGGACCATTTAAGTTTTCATCCTTCAGTTGAAGGTAGAAACTGTACTTACGAGGTTTCCACACCAAAACGCTGCCTCCAGATTCTCTGGCTGCTCAGCGTTCCCAGGTAGATAAATTGTGCTCCTTGTCCCTTTTTTTTTTTCCTCACACCCTCCTCCTCTCCTCCCATACCCTCCTTTCAGACCTCCCCTGGGTAATAGAAGGGATTATATATTGGATAGCACCAACCTGCAAACGCTGCTATAGCTTATGCAGAGTATGTACCAGTACGTTCACACACAAACAGGCCGAAAATAGTAAAAATATTCAGTGACATATCTAGGGCTGCGTACTGGTACTCGATAGCTTTAGAGTATCAACTGAATAACTCAATACCAAGTAGTATCGAAACTTCTTTAGTCAATTTGATCCTTTTTGTACCCAGATCTAGAAAGAAAGAACTAATGTATGGTTTCACGTGCAGCCAATGACCACAAGTGTTCTTTGATTTCTTTGGCGTCTACAACCCATACAGTTTATGGTGTGATGATGTTGAGTATGAGGCTGTGAAAGCTATTTATTGTTTTTCTTACCGTGGTGAAAAAGCAACATATTCCAGTAGGATAGCCTAAATAATTATGTTTTATCTGACTTTATTGAGGGATACTGTTACTAGTGTAGTTTTATTAGCACAGTGTGGCTCCTTTAAGGAACAAGTGACAGGGCGAGTAGAGTGACGCTGTAAGTATAGGTTAGCTGTAAGTTGTCACTCTGGCAGTAAATGTACAGTACAGGTTATAGTGTGTCAGTTCATAAACGCTGCTGCTCCACAAAACCAAGAAAAGCCTCGTCTGTTATTTCCCACACTGCTGAAAAAGTGATGGGTCACCCCTGAAGTAAGCTAAGCAGGAAAGGCTAAGAATACAGATAACTTTATAGCTATAACATTGTGATTGTATGCCGTTTGAGAAGGTCTGTAATCCAGCCTTGATCTGCAGTGTCTTTTCTGGAGAAGTGAGTTAATAAATCCATAAAGATAAACCATTTTCTGTGTTAAACTGTTATTTTTGTAGTTAGTATGTTGTAAGCCGTCCACTGACAGTCCCGTGATAACTTGGGTTGAGACTGTAAACCAAGCAGAGGCTTTGTTCCTGACCTCAAATACACTTTGCAATGGAACAACATGAGGTTGACTCTATAAAATAAAATTTGTGGTGATGACTGTCATGAGCTCACCTCCTTGGTAAGCATCACATGACCATTATATTGTCGTAATCATCACAGCCCTCGTCGTATTTGACAGAGATGGCAGTTCAGTGTGTAAGTAACATTCTTAAGTAGGATTATACTACACACTTGTGGCATCTGCTAAAAATAAATGCATATAATATGGAAGGATTATTCCAGGAATTCTTCCATATACATATTGTGTATCGAATGAAGTAGAAAAGAAGTACCTGTATCTCTTAGAGGGTATTGCTATAGTAATTTTTAATACCCAGCTCTAGACATATTTAACTCTCTCTGGGATTATAATAAAAAGATTGGTTACAAAAGAGAAAGAGGCTATATTAAAACTTCAAAATCTGGGCTGATATGCATTTATTTTTTTACCCTTAGTAAATTTAGAAATCAGGGGAATCTAATTTTTTAGTGATTTTTGCCTGGAAACAAAGTGATGCACACTCTCGCTGGATATGGAAGACTAATTTGCATGACAGGCGCTCCCCAAAAAAGGAACCCATTTAACTCTCGTGTCTAATTTATAAGTCTTTTCCTCACCATGGTTACATTCAGTGACCATCTGCATATCACCCTTGGGCACCTTTTTAGACTTTCTGCCATCTTCGCTGTTCCTTTGCTGGTGAGGAAAATGCTCATACTTCTTCGGAACTGCCCTCGAGGCTAAATGTCATTATTATTCACGAAGGGTAACATATAGAGGGTATATATGCTGATTCATAATGCTCTAGGGTTTGCGTGTTACCTCACAGCCTCCTGCTTTGGGGAAGCTGTCTGTTCTTCTTGCTACATACCATTTTTGCTGAAGACAGGAACTGCATCACGGCCTCTCCTCCTCATGTGTGTCTCTCTGTGTTTGCTGTGTAGTTAAGAGTCTAACGTGCTCTCTGTCCTTCTCGCTCTCTGTTAAAATAAAGGTGGTGAGCAGCATCCCTCTGCCCTACAAAAACTCAGGCTGGCTGCTGCTCGCTGAGCTGCTGGAAGCGAAGTGGTGAGACCCGCAACTCGCAGCTGTCACCTGGATCCAAGGATTGTCTCTCCTCCATCTGTCCAACTTTCTCGCTGAAGACGACGGCAACAATGTGACTGCTGGACTCCATCAGAACCATGTGACCTGCTATTATGGACCTGAGAGTCAGCACACATTGAATCAACACTCATCCAGGTACTTTGACACACCGTTGCCTGCATACAAAACACTACATCAGTGTATTTAAGGTTTAATACCGCCTTTCTATGAGTTCACCCTTGAGGTTAGTCTTTGGGGATCTTTTTAAGGATTTGACTTGGACACACAAGTCCCTTTGATTGTTGATTTTCCTCATGTATTAATAGTTTTATAACACTCACTCAATCAGTCACTTCCTCAATCTGGAGATTCATGGCTACAGCGTGTTGTTTGTGTCAGCTGGTAAAAAGGATCAAGAAACAGGAAGTAGAACAGTAGTAAGGACAGAGGACTGTACAGTGTACTGTAGTAAAAACACAGTTAATTTGACTCTACACACTGCACCTTTTATATTGTTTTGAATACAGACTTTCTTTTGGTTTTGAATTTGTACTGGTATTTGAAACCTGATTAGGAGCTTGTTTGGATTAGGTGGGCACATGTATTTTCCTGCTCTAGTTGGCATACAAAAAAAAAGCTTTTAATATTTTTTCACTTGAGACTTCCATGCCTTCGCTATTGCTGACATTATACAGGCAGGTTTTTCCAAGGTTTTTATTCCTAAAAGAATATTGTGACATTTAAGTGGTCAGCGTAATTAAGACTGAAGACTTACAGTATTGGGCATGGTGGGAAAACTAAAGCAGGCAGCAGAGATGGATAGCAGTGAGTAATTTTGACCCTTCCTAAGCCCTGCCCTCCTTAGTTACTGTTGCTATGTCTGTCAAGGTTTCTGTTTACAGTGATAACTGTAGCAAATTTAACATCGAGACTGGTAGTAATTTTTGAAACGCTAGGTCTTTGAATCCACAGAGAAGTAAACAAAAAAGCACCTTCTCATTGTCAGCTAGCTAATGCTAATGCTTAAACTCCTTCAGTCGACTGAGAAGTTAGAAGTTAGCAAGCAAAACAAATAAAGTGCAGAAACGAGCCTTGATATTGACATCCTGGGCAAGCTCACCTTTTGTCGGACAGTTCAGTCGCTAGCAAGGAGCATAACAAATCCCCTGGGTAAAAACCATGACTTTGATAAATGCAGTGGTATCTAGCCAGACATGCTAACGTTTGCAGGTTGCATCAGAGCAGATAAAAACAATCTTTAACGCTTTTGGAACTCTACAAAAAAGACATAGAGTATCGCTCTTCTTAGCGCCGCTTTAACATGTTGAGAAAGGCAAAGCTTGACAGGTCTGTGGTGCCTAGTTACTGTTGTTACGCTGTGACTGGACAGTTGCTGTTCGGCGGCTGTTCCTAGTAAAGGGACAGTTTGTCCCAGATAGATGGTCTGCTTATGTCAAATTACACATGCACACGCTTGGTCTGTATATTTTACTACAGATTCATTTTCCTGTTATTACAACCCATGCATGGTGTGGCTAATAGCAATTTCACTGCACTGATGTCCTGATTAGAGATGTTATAACTGTGAAAGCTGCTACACCCATGCTATTGACTTTTCCTGTATTTAACAATCCCCTTCATTGTTGTGCATTTCAAATATTTTAGTCCCCACCAAGCTATTTAATGACTTGTGTAGGTGTTTGACCATGAAAGAATAAGGACAAAGGGAACATACAGTAGACGGAGGAATGGAAAACAAAGCCTGAAGTCTAAGACGGAAGGAAAGAGAAAGGAGAGGAGACTGTTTGTGTTAAAATGTGTGGCTAAGTCATTGTCTGTCCAGCAGTGTCTGCATGTGTATGTATCTTATCCAGGGTTTTTGTCAGGAGTGTGTGGCAGTCTTGCTCCCATTTCCCCTCTGGAGCAGAGCGGTACAGGAAGGCTGGCTGGTTGGCTGGCTGCACAGGAAAGGAAACGGTCTCTATCAAACAGCAGATGGAGGACAGCATGTGCTTACACCGCAGAAACACACACATGCAGACGCGCATGCACGCAATCCTACACACACTTTGTGCAAATACAGTAGCTTTTATTAAGAACGTGACCCAGATCGCACATCGCAAATGTCAGCCGTGGAGAATCTGAAGTTTTCATAGCGCTCTAGTTGAATGAGGAAGATAAGACAACGCTCTGGCATTCCAAAATGAACTTTTGAAGTGTTTTCATAATAGCAAAGACATTTTTTTCTTGTGTGAAAGGTTGTTTTGCCCTCTCTGCTTTTCTCAACCTTTGTATTTATACTTTACATAATGCTGCAGTCCCCTGTAGCTCTTCAACCTTCAAAATTTCTATTCACCTCTGAAAAACAGACCTGGGTCGAAAAGCGTTTGCACAGGGGCTTTTGTTTTCACTTTCATTGGAGTGTTGACAGGGGTTTTTGTTCACCAAACTGAAAAAAATTTGATTATGTAAGGTGGAAATGACTTTCAAATATTTCAGTAAGCCATATAAGGGCTTAGAATGTCAAGTTCTTGGGACATAAACTAAAGAGTTTCCTACTTGACTAGTAGTTGTCCGTTCAGGTCAATAGCCGGCTAGTCATTGCACATTCATGACATTAAATTTATTTAAATATATATATTTGGGACATGAAGCGAACCACCTGTTAAATACTAACAGCAAAAGAGGTAACGACTCTAAATATGTCGGAACAACCAGCAAGGAAACTGAACATCTTGTTAATTTATTTCAACACAGACAGTATAACCTTGTTGCTACAAACTTGGTCCTCAACTGCTTCACGTCTCCCGTCCCCGCCTGAGTCTCCATCATCCCCAGAGTCACAGTCCTGGTTGGAGCTGCTATAAATCATCTCAGTACTGTATATCTGTTAATCAAACTGGCCTTTGTCAGTCTCAGAGGCTGTGTCCCAGTCAGAGGGCTGCTAACTAAGCTAACTAGCTAATGGCAGCTACATCACAGTTAGCAGCAGTGCAACGATGACTTTGGTGTTACAAGAGAAAAAGTCTATGCTGCGAGAATCCCCTGATACTTTCGTCCCGGGCCTAACGGCAAGGAGCAGTTTCTGTGGTGGAAACACGATTCAAGAGTCTTCTCTCCAGCAGAGCTCAGATTCTGACCCTTGTCTTACCTCTGTGGCCTGCAGCTCAAACACATCTTGAGATTTAGTGATACCCAATATGTCCTCACCTCCTCCTCCTCCTCCTGCCTCCTGCCTGGTGTTTACGTCCGTGATTTCTGATGTCCTGTCATGCCTCCATGCCTTCTGTCAGAACCTGTTAGTGGCGGGCTCAAGTCTCTCCCTGCATGCCGGCTTGCTCACCGAGCTTTTGTCAGCAGTGTGTGAGGCCTGGATGTTGCACTTCCTTTTTCCAAGAGGGCAGCGAGTTCTCAGAGAGGCCTTCGACATGCTGTAGAGCAGTCATTTGCTCTCAATATGGTTTGTGCGTGTGTGTCCTTTCTCATTCGTGTAACAAGCCTGCTTAGTAGGGAGAGGACAATGAGGCTCACTATGGTGCCCAAGGCCGCACTGAATGACTCATATTCCTATAGAATCCAAACAACCGGGTTACACAATCTTAATCAACAAAGTGCAGCTCATAATGTGCTCTGCAGGGGCCGTGATCCTGCAAAAGAGGATTGTGAAAAATGTGTCAGGTTGGGGTTTGGCTTTGGGTAACATAATTACTGTGCTTCCACTTCCAGCTTCTCCTAGAAGGCACTTCGAATCACTGCAGCTCCTCTGTGAATCTGGACTCTGCCGCGAAAATACCAGTTGTTTTTGTTTTTGTACTAGTTTGTCAAACCTGTTGTCGCCGGGTGTGTGATAAGGAAGCGTAAAAGGGCTGTTTTTCTGGAAGAGGAAGCAGCACGACACTGCGGTTTTGCCATGGCAACCGGAGGTGTTTGACAGTAAAACCCTAGCTCTCCGTGCAGACAGTCTGGGGACATGTCAAGAACCAGAAGACTGGGTACGCATATCCCTTTTTAAAGACTCAAAGGAGGGTTTTATAGTCTGCGTCTGCACCGAGCAGACAGGTCTGCTCTATCTCTGCAGAGCAGCAGAGGCAGGCTCCTCATCCTCGCAGCGTGGGCCGTTCACTTTATCCCTTTTGGTCCCACATCTCCTCTCCTCCTCCTCCTCCTCCTCCTTCTCCTTTCCTCCCCTCAGAATCAAGTGGCTTTTTGTTCTCCCGCAGCGGTGCTTATCACTTGTTTCTCCACCGCTGCCCTCCCCATCCTTCTCTCGGGGAATGAAAGGATATTTTGGGGGATAGATCTTGTCTGTCTTGTGGTTATCTCTGTCTCTCTGTGTCTGAAAATGGGGGTACTATGCAAGATTCCCTCTCTCTTTTCCGGGAGTTGGTTTTTCTTTGGGAGCCCTTGCCTCTGCATCAGAGCCGATGTTAAATAAATCTCATGCCAGTAGAAAAGCTTTGTGGATTGTCTTCATTAGAGGCTCTGACACTGCGATTTATTTTAATTCATCACAGTGAAGTACGTTTCTTTGTCCCACAGGATTCCTCAATTGCCTGTTATTTCTACGCTTGAATAACATGACATAAAAATGAGCCATACGTTCTCAGGGGAGGCAGGCTGGTCGGTTGTAATGGTCTCAAATCAGGCTCCAAGACGGCATCTGAGTCAGCTGTTATGATTCTGCACAGAACTACATTTTAATCTGCTTAATCCTTTTTATTGACCATTAAAACTTTCTAAAAAGGACTCTGACAAATTTATGGTCAGTTAAAGAGGTGATTTACCCGTAACGTGACCACCAGTCATCATTTTGTTTATTGTTTCAGATTCATTCAGATTTGTAAACTGGAGTTAGCAAATTCCAGAGGCTTATAATCAGAAAGGATGTGGTTTTTGGATAGCTAACGCTGTGTTTCTGCATTGATTCATTTTAGTAAATGCATGAGAACAACAGAAAAGTCACCACACAGTCTAATCAAAGTCATACCCATGGAAAGACAATGAAATCAGATGTAAAAATGAACACACCACTAGGCTAGCTGTTTCCCCTTTGTGAAGCTAAGATAATCACCTGCTTGCTATGTAACTGTCAGCAAAAACCTCTTTAGAATTAGTGAATTATTTTCCAAAAACTTAAACTTCAAATCCAACTGAAAGTAGACAAAGGCAGAAATCCGTGTGTTACTCATAGCGAACTGCATAGCTGCACATCCACTTCCTGATCAATCTGCTGAATGATTCACCTGCTGGTTTGTTTATGTTACTGCAAGGCTGTGGCTCAGATTTGAGTTCTGTGTGCACCGTAGAGACGTAGTCGTGAATGCAAGACAATGTTTCGTGTCCACAAGTTTCCAAATTTCACACATAAAAAAAAAAGATGAGATACACATAATGCAGTTTTATTGACTGCTTCGATTTAATAAAGGGAGACTCCAGTGGTGGCTAATTGCTCTCAGTTTGCTCGTCTGGTACATGGATTTCTGGGGGACTACTTTCTGTGTTTGTTTGTGTTTTTTGACACACTCAAAGACAAGTAAGTGTGTGAAATGATTTCTTTTCTTTTTTAGTAGGAGGTTTGTGTCCTCCCCCAGATAAAACGTCCAATCTTTATAATTATAATGGACAAAAACAGGAGAATAACGCCCACACAGACAAATACCAGAAATGTCCTTTAACCAGTTGAAGAATGCAGGTCCAGTCTGTACTCAGACCTCTACAAGTGTTCGCCTCATATTCAGCAGCCTAGGAACTCATTGCTTTACCATTGTATGTTACACTTTAGTCCTCGTCTTAATGGCCCTACAAATTCAGCAGTAAATCTCCCATACATCACCATGCTGACAGGCTCCCAGCTTTATACACAATCCCCTCTTCTTCTTCTCTCTATCTTTCCTTCTACATGTCTCTCACACTAATACCTGTTCAGAGCAGAGTGCAAGCAGTAATCACAGAGTGCTGAGTGATAATGAGAAGTGTCACAGCGCCGCTTTCGTCATTTTCTGCCCAGCTGCTGCGCATTACGCCGGCTATCGATGGCTCTGATTCCAGGCCATAATTGCTCTGCCGCTGAATAATTGAAAGAGGGGTGGAGGTAAATCCCAGAGGTGTCATGGTGGGAGAAAGATGGATGCCTCGGTGTTCAGTGCTGTCAGGTCGGGAGGTGTAAGGGGCCTGCGGGATGATGAGACCCTCACACACCCACACACGTGTTGGGGATGATCGACCACTAGTAGAATGGTTTCTGGCACGTGTTTCTCATGGATCCCTGCTGAAGCGTTTGTGGATTTGTGGGGTATGCCTGCACCCCCATGTGTGTGTACTTCACGCCAAGCGGCCAGGCAGTAGCTTTGCATGCCAATTGTGGGCAGATTTGGTGGTGAAACGTATGCATGTAGTGTGTTTGTGCAGGCGTGTAAATCTGTGGATCAGAAGTGATTGAAAGACCGACTGGCGCCTTGGAAACATTAACCATGACTGTGTGCGTCTGTGACGGACTAAGTGACATTCAAACAAGCCGACCAAGCGGAAGCTCAGATGTGGTGTTTGCTTGTGCAGACGAGAGACTGGAGTAAATATTTACTACCAATTACTCTCCTGGTTTCCATGCTTCCCCAGAATGAGACAGTAGCTACTAAATGCTGTAAAGCCGCAGATGTTAAGGGAGGAATATGTAGCAATTGCGCACGCAAAAATAAGCAGTCCGAAAAGTTAGTTGAAGCCATAGATGGTACATTAAATAAGTTGAAATCCTGTTTAATATACTGTCTATGGTTGACTTGTTTCCCCCTGCCTCCTCCTCCCCAGATTCAGGGAAGCTTAAGTTAACACTGCAAGAGTACAAGAGAGGCGCAACATCGTAAACTGACAATAACAAGCAGGAGTCCTCCACTGTAAGTCGATCAGCTGTTTATAACTGTCAGTTGTCTGTCGATGTAAAGTTAAGCCTGTTATCCTGAAAACAAAACCCCACTGCTATGAAATTACACACTCTGGAGTTTGAGTTAAGTGACTGACTGTCTCCATTAGCTCCATTAACGTATTCTCATTATAAACATCTACTCCTTCTACAGGATTTTTATTGATTTCTTACAACTCATAAACAGACACGTGGCATTAATTTGAACTCTAATTAACAAGAGACAGGCAAACAATAACTCTTATTCTGGCCAGGATGCATATTTCAAGAGGGACACTGCAGCTGTAACATTCTCAGCATTCAACGTAGCATATTTACTTCATCACTAATCACATATCAAGGTAATTTTATGATTTATTACAGTAAATATACTACAGATTTCTCCTTTAACTCATACGCTAAAAGAGAGCAGCTCTCAAATGTTACAGTTATGGCTGGAATGTTTTTAAGAGGATTATCAATAATCGCTTCTCATCTAGCACCGTGTTATTCTTAACTAATATGCAGCAGCTAAAAGCTCTCATTTCCACTCGGGACTGCTCTAATTGTGGTGCTTTTAGGGTCACACACAGTAGCTGCCATATCTCAGTCAACAGGATGTTGTGGCCTGAACCTGGCAACCAACTACAGCTTTATTTTCCTAGCACTGGCTTATGTGGCTTTCTCTTTGTTCTTTTATTCATCATCTTTCTCTCCCGTATGCAAACACGGCACCAGCATACATGAGCACATATGCATTTTCTCACACGTTCAGCTGAGATCTCTCAGGGGTGAGATGCTACATTTGTTCCCATAGACGTGGAGGGCTGACGCTGCAAAGCGGAGCCAGCGGGTCTCCAAGGTCATTACCACTGCCACAGCGTCTGGGCGCCCTGGGAAGGAGGCAGGAATTGATTAATGACAATGCTAGGAGCGCAGGAGGGGAGGAACCCAGATTGGCAAGAGAGCAGCGCTGCAGAGGTAGAGTTGTTACTTTACAATAGTGCTATAGATAGTTCTAGTGTGAGATACTGCAGAGCGTGACACGGTAGTACAACTGATAATTGTAATAGTAATATTTATGTGCATAAGTTGGATTTTCCGTAAAGAATTAATTTGATAGGTGGATTTTGAAATTCCAGACATGAACTTTACTCAGTTTGCAGTTACTGACATCATAATCATTCTTTAGAAGGTATATTACTTTACTGCTTATTTACCAGCAAAGGTAATTAGTTGTATTACTCATATTGTTTTTTTTTTTGCTCAGCCCAACTGTGTTGTCACCCTAAAGCTTCCATATCCACATGCAGGAACCACTGTACTTAACACACAAGACAGAGGTTTACTGAGCAACCAGCCTACAATTTTAGGCTATTTACTGACCATCGGCAAGCTTAGGGTTAGCCCTGGTGACGGCACACAGCGGCTGCATGAGCAACGGTTGTGGTCGTCTTTCAGGGCAAGAACACGTTGACTTTTACGTAATCGACATAGTATGCAAAAGATCACAATGTGATTGGTTTTACGCATGGTAGATTTGTATTTCTGTGTCCTGTGACAATCAGTCAATGAATGGGATATTTAAAAATGATGGAAAAGTGAAAGAAAGCTTTGTTTGGGTAAAAATAACACAGGAGACAAACCCGTCTCCCGTTTGAAGTCTCCCCACACATCCACATTACTGTCCTCCTGACTTGTCACTCTTTATACTTTGTTGGTCCTTTGGGGCTGAACACTGACCAAGTGGTTTTGGTGCCTAAACCTCAAACTCTGACCGTTTCACACAGGCACAAACAGTGCACCAGTGAACAAGCTCTATTCTTAGCTAGCTTTAGCTTGTTTTGACTAAAGCTAGCCACCTTCCACTACTTCTATCGCCCGTGCCAAGCCTTATCTTAACCGGAGCAAAGTGTCTCCGACTGGTTCATTCTCAGCTTGATTCCTGTAGGTCCAAAAGCTTTGTTTCTTCCCACAGTTGGCAAGTTTCTCTTTTAATCACCACTTCCTAATTAAAGCTACCATATATAACATTTTTGTATTTAAATGTCACAAAAAAGTTAGATATATGTTATATATTTTGCTGAGTTGTGTACTTAAAGTATCCCAATTGTTTCCAACAATGGTCAAACCCAGAGAAACCCATAATTTATGCAAGTTAATGTTGCGTTTCATCATTAAACTGTCTTTTGTTATTGTTTTAATGTGCGAGAGCTGCTGAACTTACATATTGTTACATTAAAATAACAGAAACTTTAAGTTTAGTTAAATATGTACATAGAAGTATTGTATAAACCTCCAAATTGTTAACATAAATGACATCAACATGAACAATTATCTAAATATCAGTACATGCCTAATTGACTCTTGAAACTAGTGTTTTTTTTCACACTTTCCTCCCCACACTTTTTACCAAACGTCACTGTGCCTCAGGAGCTGTTAACTCAGACAAAAGGCTGGACTGACATCAGGTTCTCAGGTTTTCAGTGTGTGTCTGCATGCTGGGTTTTCTTTTTTTTTCTTTTTTAATAGAGCCAACATGTTCAACATCCCACAGGTGCCACGTTGGTGGCAGTACTGCTGGTCAGGTTACCATGGGAACACATTGTGAGGAACAGCGGCATAGACGTTGAAACAAATCTACATTTTTCACAGTGTACTTTTTAAAATCTTAGAATGGATAATGAATAATGTGCCACAAGTGAAGAAAACTGGTGGCTCCCAAAAAAAATACACATGGATTCCAATGTAACACAATCTGAATTTAGATCATGGATATGGTCTGCAAGACTGATCACTGTGTCCAACTAGGTTACACTGCATGGGAAGCGGTCGCTCATCTGTGTGAGCATATGGACACCAGCTTCATTTCCTCGGTAAAGACCGTGAATGTAGTGCGCTGTCCTTTAAATAGCTAACCCGGCCCAGGTTTACCCACTGCAGTTCCCCACAGGCAGAGAGCACGGAGACAGAGAGACACAGTGACACGAGGACAAAGTACTCAAATAGAAAGCATGAACTTATTAATCCTGCAGTGTCCTGGTCAAAACAGGCTGATTTAAAATGTTGCCCTGCCTTTAAACTAGAGGGTTTATTGATAACCTTCAGATTAGATATCCAAATATAAAATTATAAGCACTGAGTGATTTTGCATTTAAATTTAGTTGGGGGGACACATAGGAGACCCTTTTAAAGATTAATGGTCAAAATTGATGCAGTAACCAGGTGTAACCAGACTTTTTGTCATTAAAATGGGACATCCTGCAAAACTCTTGGATCCTACACTTCCCATAATGCAACTTGATAACACCTTTAAAGTTACCATTGAGTCAAACTTGACATTTAAGTGTCTTTATCACATACATATTGTGTTATATGTCACCTATATGCCAGTATCGTCCAACAATAACAAAAAAATTGCTTTGTAGATATTCTCTGGTATTTTTAATCATATTTCAGAGTTTGTCTTTTTCTGGAAAACAAATCAAAATAGTTGATGACTCATCACACACTCTGCAGCATTAATAAACTTGCATCCAGTGGGAACAGTCCTCACTGTGCAAAAGCACAACTTAAAAACACTGATTTGGGTGAAATTATTCTATTTTATGGAGAAATTATTTTCTGCCTGCCCTCTGGCTGCTCAGCTTTAAGTCTCTGTGACTAATTACAGAGTTCTGTGATTGTTATAGACAGATATGTTCAGCTTTAGCAGCTTACTTGCTGCTGAAGTAGCTAAACATGACTGTTAGCTTCCATTAGCTGGAACCATAACTGAACACAGCTGGTCACCTGGATGAACACAGCCTCTGAGACTGACAAGGAAGACAGTACAGAGGTTGTTTATGGAGTCTGTGGAAGGAAAGCTAGATGTACTTGTTGCAAAAGTAGCTTAGCTAACCGCTAACTCCTGTTAGTTTGGTTAGCTGGTACTCAGAACTATAGCTTATTCCCTGTCGTCAAACTGGCCTCTGTTGGTCTCAGTTTTGGTCCTGGTCTGGCTGCGTTCCCTGTGAGCTCTCAGTCTGAGAAGAATCACCTAATATGGCCACTTACTTCCTACATCCATGGACCACTTTGACCACATGGTGGGAGGTGTAACCCACATTCAGTGCAATGCTCAGTGTCTGTTTCCTTGTCCTGCCTTAGGTGCTTGTTATTATATTTAATGATTCTGGTCATTTTCTACACCTTTCTACCATCAAAACAAAACATTACAGCAAAAATTTTACACCTGTTACCATAGTTGCTGAAACAAACACTTCTTGTCATCCAACCACAGCATGACTCGACATCACACTTAGCCGCTCTCACAGCTTTGCTCTATAAATGAGGCTTCTGTATTTGGCTCACAGGTCTCTCTGTGCAAGCGCCACAATGAGCGAGCTGCTTACAAAGACAAAGTCACTTGATCTATATCAAAGTCCTTTATGAGGACGGGTATATATCGAACCTGAAATAATGGCGAGGAGGGTCCTGCTTTGATGTCACATTCTGGTCAACACTGATGCTATCACCCACAACCACATGTGCATCTCACACAGGAAGTCCATCGTTCTGCACGTGAGAAGCGGTTAATTGGGGTTAAGTTATACTATCATCATTTAAGAGAAAAAGTGTTGCTTTGAAATTTTAAAACTCTCGAAGTCTGCCTTTAACTCTTTAAAGGTGCAGTAAGCGATTCTGGAGAGACAGTAGATTGATGAGTCTCTCCCCTGAAATGTTGACAATTTGGGTTGGTGGCTTGAAGATAGAAGATAGACAACTACTGTATATTACTCACCTGTGATTGGCCAAAGTCTCCTGTCACAGACTAGATTTTCTAAGGCCTGAAAACAGCCAAAAGCAGGAGCAGGATTCTAGTTTTCTTTCAGACCACTTGAATCACAACATCCCGAAGGGTTATTATAGAATTTGTGCCCAGTGATACCAAAAATAAACTGTCTACCCCAGTTTTAAGGGTAAATATTGATATTTGGAACACCATAAAATTTTCATGAGGATCCCATAATATATTAATTAAGAACTGTGACAAAGATATATGGTGAGTGGGACATTTTATAGTCGAAAAAAAATGAATTTGAATTATCATTTGCCACCTGAATTGTGTTTTTTTCACTAGACATTTCTATTATAAATTGATACAGAAAAAGCAGAAATGGGGGCATAAAAAAATCACCTGGGGATGACTGTTGGTGCTTTGACAGAACAACAGCACAACTAGATTAATAATCTAAAAAGGAGGCAAATAATAGAACAGCTAGAACAGACTGGTTAGTTCAGAAAATTATATCACTTCACTGTAATGCAACCTTTAAACCAGGAAAGACGACATTTATGCCACATAACAATATGGAAAATCACAAAATCTAATCTCATATCATGATGTCATGTCAGTGTGACATCAGGTACAACATTTCTCCCAACATTTCTGTCAAATTCTTGTAAGAAGGCTGTGACGTTTGTTTTTGTCATCCCCCCATAGCTTGCACCACTGCAGCCTAAAGGCACCACTCATAACGCCTGATTTGGTGTGAATACAGCCTAGAGGTGCTGGTAGGCTGATTGCTTTATGAGTGGACAAAGCCAGCTTAGCTCTTTCACTTTCCAGCCTCCATGCTAAGATAAGATAACTGTCGCCTGGCTATAGCTTCACATTTACCATGCAGACGTCATCTAATTCTCTGCAAGACAGCGACTGGTATTGCAAAAAGGTTGCTTACATGTTTTGAACACCGCAATGAGAAAATGTACAGAAGGCTTTGGGTTGTTTTGCTCTAATAAGCCATCTTGCAGGTTTCGGTTATAAAAAATGTTGTAGCCTGGAGGGTAAACAATCTGGCAGCTTTTTGCTCAGAGGACACAATGTACCTAGTGGCCACTCGCCCTGTCACATCGCCCCTACACCCACCACCCATTTTCCGAATTCCCCAGCTGATGTATTTGAAGAGACAGAGCGACTCTGTGCCCTGAGAAACCACATTCAGTGGAACTGACAGCGCTCTGTCTACGGGAAGACGCGATGCCAGGGAACACCACGTTTCCTGTCAGAGGCAAAGACAGACAATTTCTCTGTCTTATCTTCTAATTGTAACAAGCTTGTCCTTTCTGATGCTGGGGTTTCTGGGGCTAATTAGTGAGACAATAGCGGAGAGCTGCGGGGGTATCATTATGTCA
Organism: Lutjanus erythropterus; assembly: GCF_056507025.1. Lineage (NCBI taxonomy): Eukaryota > Metazoa > Chordata > Actinopteri > Lutjaniformes > Lutjanidae > Lutjanus > Lutjanus erythropterus. The sequence goes on from NC_139333.1 coordinate 21,512,697, forward strand.
CTTCAGGGCTGGGTTTTTTTTAAACCCAGACTGAGAGAATGACAGAGCAGGAAGCACACCGCAAGGAAAACACAAGTCCACAGAGAGGAATAGCTCATCCTCCAAAACAAAACGCTGTCAGGGAAAAAACATTTATCAGCTCTTTGGTCTGAGACTATAAAGATTCACCATGAGTCAGAATTCCCACACTGCCTTCTTCATGTTTGGAGCAGAGATAAAGATGCAAAGAGAGGTCTTGTGGTGGCCTGTTTGTATTCTCTGTTGCCTGGATGTCGTCTAATCTGACCTGATGATATCTGTGTCCACGATTCTGTTTACGTGCTGTGAGGTATGCAGGTATTCGGAGGTGGCAGGTTGTAATCAGTGGAGACGGAGCTGTGAGTCACATACCAGATGCTGGAGGTCTCCATGAACACATAACAGTGGCTGAGATATTGGCACATACAGGACGTACGCAGAAAATGGTCTGGGTGATCTGTCTTCTTGTGTGATGTTGTTTTATGCAAATACAGTTTTAACTAAACCATTTGATTGGCTCTATGAAAACAAGCTCTCTGTCTAAGTAGCACTAACACACAGTGTGCAATCATAAAACCAAACATTTAAAATATACATTTCGTTCCATTATGTGCTGACCTTTTTTCAAAAGAAAGCACAGGACATGCGATTTACCAATCAGATATATATCTTTAGCAGAAAAAACTTTAACGCAGTTTCCAGTACTTTTTGTCCTCATCCTCGCTTTATTCTACAATATTTACTTGTTTTTTCTGAGCAAGTTGGCAGTAGTAATGCACAACTGACACATTTAAGTTCTTTTAGTTGCTTTAATTTTACAAGGTAATCAGTTTCCTATTTTTTTAAAAGTGAATTTAACTTGTTAGAATTTAGAGTGTAGGTAATTATTTGTTTTTCACAAGAACACAGAAGAGCAACAATCTTGATATGAATCCCTTAGATTTAAGGATGTAATGATACAAAACACTCAAGGTACGATTATAACGCGCCAAAAAGTCCATGATATGATATTTATTTTATTTAAAAAGCAAAGAAGCATGATAACTTTTGGTAAAAATGGCATTTTTCTTCATATAAAATTAATTTTTCTTTCTAACTTAAAGTGCTTCTGCCGTCTTTCTTTAATAAAATAACATACAAATGAGATCTAAATGTTAAAAAAAAAAAGGCATGAATTGTGTTTGGCAATGAATGTTAAAATTATGTACATTTGAAAAACAAATCCATTGCAGCAGTCAGTAGCAGTCTGGTATGATAGTGAGATTGTTTTTCCCCACTATTCCATATGTTGTTACATCCCTGCTTCGATTCAGAGGTGTTTTTTTTTTTTTTTTTGCAATTCAATCAAGATGCAATCAAGATAAACAACAAGCGTGACATTTTACAGTTAAAAAAAAATCAACTCTGCCAGACGAATTACGTAATGGCGAGATTATCTCTAAATTACCTCAAACCTAATTTGACATTCCTGTTTTGCAATTTCTTTTTACTTATCAGCCGACAATTACAATTACTGTCACATATCCGGTTATGCAGAATACAGCGTACAGTGGGTAGGAGCAGTGACCAACTAAAGTTCTTCTTCAGTGCCTTGGTCAGGGTACTGACTGGAGAACTGACACAGAATGTTTTGAATGGTTGGGGAAATCCATGAAATCATTGGGATAACATACAAACTCCACACAGACATGCAGTGTCTGAACTGGACTTTCTTGGCTGTTTCTATAGTTATTCTCAATGTCTTCCACTGGGTCAGATTCTCCATTAAATCAGATGAAACCAGCCTGTGTTTACATTTTCCCAGATAAAGTTACAGTGAGTAGTATGTGAGCCCATTAAAAAGAAGCAGGAGGAGCTTTTTATTTAGTTAATTTTATTTGTGAGGTTATATTTTGTGGTTATTGTGTTGGAAACACTACACCGCTTTTGTCCACAGGGGCCTTGAAAATCAACACAATACAGAATTTTCTTGTAGCGAGCATAAAAATAGTTTTTGATGGGGCACCGCGGCCGACCACGGGCCACAACATGTCCAGTTCACGTCCAACTGGGGACCTCGATTGCATGTCATCCCACATCCCTCTCTTCCCTCATTTCCTGTCATCCCTCTGTTTTCGACTGTCACTGCGATCATTCCTCCTGTTCATACAGGTCATGAAGAGATCCCTTCCTCACGCAACTCCAGTATAAAAGACGGAGAACAAAATCCTCAGTTGGTACAAAAGTACATTCTTCAGCTGAAACTCATAAAAGGCTCTTAATAATCTGAGTTAGCCAAATAAAGTGGATATCATGTACAGACGTTTAGATTTTTTTTTTTTTTGCATCTCTCTGCTGCAGCTCAGCAAGGAGACACAAGGGAATTTTGTACTAAAAAGAATAAATTGGGAAGATACCCATTTGAATTTTCCAACTCAGATTGCTGAAGCCTCAAATTGGATGTCTTACATTGGAATCATATTAAGAAGGGATTGCTTCTTGGCCAGTACAGAGAGGAAGAATGAATACACTGACCAATGACATAACATACATATGGCATGTGAGTATTGTATTAAAACTGACTTGCAAAATATTTTGCAGAATAACCTTTTTCACTGAGTCTGCAGTGGTTTTAGCTGGAAATAATTCTAATTCTCTGCCTTCATCGTATTAAATTGGTGTTGGAGCTGCAGCTGGGGCCTCCCATTTTGCAGCCTAGGATGACACTGACCCATCGTGAGACAGTGCGAACTCTATGCCTGGGTAACTCGGGACACGCATACCACTGAAATAACTGGCTGACTAGCTAGCCAGGACAATACCCTTCCCCAAGGCTGCTTGCAAAATGTGTCCTATCGGAAAATAAGGACGCCTTAGAACTTCCCCCGAGCTGACATCTCCCATGACCTATTTTCATTATGGCTGATGGTTGGTGACGAGCTGCGGAGTGCTAAATGGAGAAAGGACAATACACAGATGAGAGCACAGACAATGCGATGATAGCTGTTTGGCCAGCGTCTGACCCGAGCTAAATGATGACGAACACTAATAGTCTAATTTGAGACTTGTGGTGTCGGCTGGTTTATGCTGAGTGGGGAGAAATAAAGAAAACGAGATTAGATACGCGGAGGAATAGGAAGCAGTGTTATTTATAGTTATGTGAGGGACATTTCCCCACAAAGTCAGGGGAAAGGAAGTTGTCCTCAGAGATGCTGGAGAGGTCAGGCCAGAGACCACTGCAGTGACAAGATGGGAAAAGCTGGAGAGCAGCGGGGTGAACAGCCTGTGGTCCCGCAGGAGCAGCTGAGCCACGCAGCACTGTAAAAATAAGTTAATGTATGGGCTGCCTTAAAACTTTAAGTTTTGTGAAAACAAGCGACCATAACTATATAATCACACAGCAAGTTTTCATCATAAACATTTTGTTCAAACTGTTAAAAGAAGGGCCTTGGGGGAAATTTAACTCTCAAACAATGCATTCTGGGAAGTCTGCTGGCCAAAAATGTGTTCGGTGAGGTCACCAAGCTTTGACCTTTGATCACCAAAATCTAATAAGTTCATCCCTGAGTTCAAATGGTTTGAGGAAATTAGCTCCGAGCGTCCCTGAGATACTGCGTTCACAAGAATGGGATGATCTGAAAACATAATGCCTGTGGCTGCTGCTGTTGCCTGTTTTTCAAGGTTTTTCTAAAATTCTGAATCCCAGAAGTCCTTCAGCATACAGCCATGAATGTGCACAGAAAAATTAGGCTGATAATTCTAGTAGTATTCAAGATTAGCTTCAGACAAGATGCAGGTCTGTTGATCACTCACACACACACACACACACACACACACACACAAACTCATGCATGCACACATGAAAGCCTTGTATATTAACATTTATCACAAAAGATTAGTTGATTCCTCTTAAGTTCTGTATGTTTTTTTTACAGTGAGGGTTTGGAGGCAATAACGTGACAGCGTGACATCTCCAGAAGTGCTGGAGAGGGAGCCAGGGACCAGGGGAGGCTTACGAGAAGCAGCAACACTTAACCACAAGACACAGCCTTAGGGCTAGCTATGAGCACTCTGCTGGGTGTCCCTGTTGAGCCACCGTCCACACAAACAAACAAACAGACACAGCATACATAAAATTCAATACAGCCTGTGTAGTGGAAAGTCCCAGACGGCGCCACGAGTGAACTTCCACACCACAAAAACCTCAAGCCGTACACACAGAGTCCTACCCTCCGGATTCATACACGCTGTACTTGCTCAGCTCACTATCCTCCCCCTCATCCAAGCTTGTGACATTTGCAGAAGAGAGGGGGGATAAAGAGGGAGGAGAGCTGGGGAGAAGGGGGGGTAGCAGCGCTCTCCTCCTCTCCTCTCTTCTTCTCTCATTAGAATTCTCTCATCAGTCTTCCCCACGGAGCTAGAGGGGGGGTAACATGTCAGGGTTTATTAATCGCTCCAGGAAATATTATTGACCTGGACCTTCTGCTCCCCCTCTCCTCTGCTGCAGTCAGTGTCTCTGCTCTGCTGCCTCCACATTCCTCCAGTGTCCTGCCTGGACACATTACAGGACACTGCGGCACAGCGTGGAGGCTTCAACACAGTGTCTTCATTGACTATGCACTTGGCCCGGGCTTTTCTTTTCACCGCAGCTGCAAAGCACACACACACACACACACACACATACACACACACACCTGCAGTGGGGTGTGGGGTGGGGGGGGCAAAGCACACTCTGCTTTGCTTCATTACCATGGTTATAGCAGCTCTGGGCTGGTCCGTTTTGCTTAGACTCCAACTAAGCTCTCCCAGTTTGGAGAAGCAGAGAGATGTACCAGCTAAGCAAGGTACTGCTGTTGACAGGGTCAGCAGCAAAACATATTTTAACCACCTAATAAAATCAATATGTGTTTAAGTGTATGCTATATTTAGACTCTTTTCGCCACTTAACCTTGTCATCAGACAGACTTTTCCAGCGGGAAACTGCTATTAAATAAGACAAATATTGCCCCTTCCAATGTAACCAGTCTCCACTGTCAAAATCAGTCATTTTACCCCACAGATCAAAGGGATTGCTGGTCTACTTCTCTCTCGATTTGTGTTATTGTGTGGCTTTGTTGAATCTGAACTGACCTTTTAAAACACAAAAGTCACACAATAACACAAACTAACAAACCTAATGAGGCAGCGGTTGTCTGGTAACTCCTATAATCCCAGAGGTAAAGTTAATGATTTTCCCAATGGAGTTTGGTTACGTGAGAGAGTGTAATATTTACCAATACCAGTATTTACCATGAGCTTTTCAAATAATGGTAATCAAACAGTTATTACACTAATTTAAATCTGATGATAATTTTGTCAGGAATTTTATCACGTTTTATCATAAAACCAATTGTTGTTTCTTCTCTAGTTGACCATCATACACAGACTATGGATAAGCACCTCATACAACCTCACTTCACATAATCTGGATTATCCCTTTTAAAAAAACACCTTTAAAACAGCAAACACCTCAAAGCTTATTGTTTTTCAAATGTTACCAACAGCTAACAAAATAAAGGAGGTGCATCTAAATCAATGTGACGTGAAACACATTCTGAATGCTCAAACAACAATCGATCAGAGATCCTCCTGTATCCTCCCTCCTCTGCAGGAGAAAATGATCGTTCAGATGAGACTCCTGGATGTCACTGACTGTGTGTAGGGGGGAGTCTGGACAGAGCTCGCGGTGCTGTGGGTGTTTGAGTGCATGGGTACGTCTTTGTGTGCATGTGAACGGGTGTTTGTGTTGGAGTGATGTTATCTAAAGAGCGGGGCATGAGGGGTGTAGGTGTTAAGCTCCTCGCTGCCCGACTTCTCATGATCTGATACATCCAGTTTAGCTCGGCTTAACCAGCGTCAGCTGACATCCAGCCCTCTTGTTGGCATGCATGTTACATCTGTTAGTGTTGTGATTTCTAATATAGAGCACGCTAAGACCCTACACATGCTATATCCTGGAAGTGGCACGTTTCAGCATGGCACTGCCACGGAAAGAGCAGGAAAACAGCTGTTATCATCAGCTCAGAGTGGCTTTTACTACTGCTCAATCTGATAACGCTCTGATTATACCATGAACATATGCCTTATTAGAGTGGGAAGGAGCAGTACATTGAGTTGAGATGTTTGTAGAGCTGCACAACTGATCAAAATATGCAAAATCACAGAAGCTGCAATTTTTTGATAAAGGAAAATAAGTGACAAAACAGCATTATAATGAAGTACTGTAGTGCTGCAGAGTGCTCTGACCTACAAATCCTATTCTCCAGATGTAAGAAATCATGTTTGTTTTAGGAATGTTAGTGTAGAACTGATTAAAAATGTATTAATAGAAAATTAATAAATAGTCTAGAAATGGCAGGGTTTTCGCCTCTTGAGATTGTGGAGGCATTTGAATAAGGGAACTTGAAATTAGGGGGGAAAAAATTAAAACGAGAAAAACGTGTGGTTTTATGTTATTAATTATCAATCAATTGTTAAGATTTTCAACCATCAGTTTGGGAAAATGGACAGAATTTGCAACCTTAGCTTGTTTGGTATGGACCCCAGCAAATGTCACGTTATCATGATTTTAATCTCTTTTTTTTTTTTTTGTGAAAATTATAATTGTAATTATTATTACCTCTAATTGTTGAATCATATCACCATTGTGCAGCACTTGATCGTTGCAATAAAGGTATTTTGTGGACAATAATGTCACCATAACCTTAATCCACATACAAAACTTTTTTTCTTTTGATACACCCATAAATTAGACATCTAGAAATGTATGTTTCCCTTGAGCAGGATGTCATTTTTTTTCTCAATGGGTTGGTGAGAAACCATGTTATTGTGGCCAGTCTTATGCTTTAAATATTGCAGTATTGTGCCCCCATGTGGACATATTAGGCATTACATGGTGAGCGTTATGACAGCACTTATGAATGACCAGGATATGAGTGTGTTGTTCCATTGTGCCTCAGTGAACTTTGCACCGATGAGCACATTCCTGAAAGCAACAGTCACCAATAAAGAAATATGCTTCAGATCTGTCAATAGCTTTTGTTTGCTCCCTAAATGGTGATATTATCCAGCGGCCATGTTCTCATGAATCTGGACTTTGCGGACATGTCTGGCACTAAATTTAATATCCGTCTTCATTTTGTTTTTCTGCAGTCACAATGGTCCCACTTCTGTTTTTGGTGGCAACCACAACAACATCCAATTCCACTGGCAATGGCAACAATACACAAGGTAAGAACAATAACAAGAGCGATGCACCTCGACATGTGAGACTGAGCAACACTGAGTGATGTGAGATAGCAACAAAATCCCATTGCGTTCCACTGCAGTCATCACTTTCCCCTAAGATATGATTATTATGCATCCTCCTCAGCTCATGCATCTGCTTGATAATAGCCTTTTCTACAGCCTTGTTATTAACGGATCACAATGAACTTCAGCAGCCCCGGACAGTAATTTACGGCTTATTGTGCGTCTGTATAAACTCAGCTAATAGCTGGCTGTGGCCGTGACTCTTGGCTGCGTCTCCATTCTTAAAGCCTCTGATTTTCTGTGAGACGTACCGACAGGCCGAAATGAGCTGATGCTTATCTCTGCAGACAAAATACTGCTGAAGTCAGTTATTAAATCAGGCCTGTGGCCAGAAGAGAACATGGGAGGTGTGTTGTTGTGCCAAGTTTTGATATTACACATGGCTCAAACACATTAAAGGGGTAGTTTGGATATTTGTTGTGTGACTGCATTAGGTGTTTGTAGGTAGTCATTGTATTATTTACGGTAGAGGGTGGCCGGCGTGCTCCCAGTTTGGAGAAGTTGAGAGCAGCAGTAGCATGAAAGCTAAATAATGTTCTGCTGTGGACAGGGTCTGCAACAAAAAAATATTTAAGCCACCTAAAAAGAGCTACATCTAAAAAAAATCAATACCAGTCTAAGTATATATACTTAGAATATTTTCAGTGTTATTTTGCTGTCAGACAGCCTTTTATGACAGCAAACCACTATTATATATACTAAATATCAATCTCTCCAAATCAACCAAACTCCATTGGCAAAATCAGTCATTTCACCTTGCAGACCACATAAGTTACCTGTCTTCTGCTTCCTCAATCTGGTAGTTTGTTTGTGTTATTGTGTGGCTTCAGTGTGTTAAAAGGAGAATTCAGGTTCACAGAAATCAAATGATAACACAAACACACTAACCAACTCAGGCACTTGTAGACCAACAAGTCCCTTGTTCTGCAAAGTTAAAGTTACTGATTTCACCTATGGAGTTTGGTTGATTCAGAGATAGTGATGTTTGGCTTATATAACAGTGGCTTCCTGTCTCAAAAGGCTCTCTCAGGGCAAAATAGTGGAAATAATCTATATTTAGTGTACCCTTAAAATGATATTGATTCCTTTAGTGTGGACCTTTTATAGGTGGCTAAAATACATTCTGTCCACAGCAGTTCATTGCTTAGCTTCTGTGCTGGTGCCCTTCATCGCTTCCCCTACCAGCATCTACTGCCGCTAATACATTGACTATCAGTCAGTACCCCACATCAAATGATCTGAACTATCCCTTTAATGCAGCACAGACAAACATATGCACATATATCGTCGTCCTTGCCCCCTTTCTTCCTGCTTCTTTTGTTGACGGTGCTCCCTGACCCCCGGCTCTGCCTCTCCTTCTTCCTCAGAAAATGCTGCATCCTCCAACTCACACATCCTCCCCACTGTGCTGGTCCTGTCCCTGCTGCTGCTCATCATCGCGCTGCTAGCCTGGTACTTCCTCAGGTAAACTCTCCCACCCCTGCAAAGGACTCTCCACCACCTCATCGACCTCGCCCCCTTCCCGGGGCCTCCCTGACTGGCCGTGAGCCAGGCTTGGGGGCAGAGCTGAGGGTGACAAACACTTCCTCCTTTAGTCACTGAGGCGGAGCCCGGTCAGGAAGTGCTGCGAGCTGACTCCACTCTCATGCTTAGTGAGAAGAGAACAGGCAGTGGACCCAGACAGGCAACAGGAGAGAACGAAGAACAAATTCTGTACCACATTTGGACTAGATCTCCGTCTTTCTAAGACATCAGCTAATGAGAAAGAATAGCTTCTCAAGTTTCAGATGGTAGGATGGATAGGCTTTTGTTCATGGTTACCTACGTTTTAAATATTGTTTAGCTCTGATGTAATGATAAAATTGAACTTATTTTACCATGACATGACTGAATTGTTCTCATTTTATTGCATTTTTTGCCCTGGCAGGTTAAAAAACCAGAGAAAAGCAGTCGTCACAACAGTCGACAAGAAGATACCAAATGGCATCCTGGAGGAACAAGGTAACATTGTTATAAAAACACTGGACACTGTGAGAAAAAGTTTGACAGACTGTTGATTGTGAGAGCGATATAGCTGCTTGTCAAAAGAAGCCTAGTGAGAATGTAGAGGAGAAATATGAGCTAAAGAAAAGGAAAGATGTCGAGACAGATAGTGGGAGGTGTAAAGTGTCAGAGTTTGTTTGTGACTGTATGTGCAGATTGTCCCACCACTGCATCGTGGTTGTGTTGTACTTCCTGTGGTTAACGTGAAGAGCAAAACTATATCTTATCATCACCTTCTTTTATAGCTTTTTTTATGCTGCATTCAAATTAGTATACACTGTTACTGGTGCACAGATCAGAGCAAATGCCACTGAGCTTCTAGCATTTTAAATGAAATCTGGGGCCTCATTTATAAAAATGTTCTTAGATTTGAACTTAGTCTTAAGATCATTTTCAGAAGTGTGCTTAAGTTCAATTCATAACAGATACCGAGCATAAAAAACCTTGCTTATGTACTTCTTTTCACAGAAGAAAATCTGTGACGTAAGCACCTGTGATCTTAAATTAACTTAGAATTGACGGCATCTGCCTTACAGTCAGTGATTTCCCCTTTATGTAATGCAAGCAGAAACGAAGGTTTTGTCAGGAATAGACACGGACCAAAAGAGAAAAGCAATTTTTTGGAGACAAGCACAGTAATGTTAGAGGAGATTGAAGACCAACAACATGTATTATTCGGTGGACTAAATCAGTGGTTCTGGCCTGATGGTATCATGCAACTTTTGCAATTTGTAACATGAAATGAGGGCTGTATTTTAGACTGGAGGATATTTTTTTTTTACTAGAGCTGCAACTAATGATTTATTCATTTCATTTTTATTATGGATTAATCTGTAGATTATTTTCTCGATTAACGAGTTAGTTGTTTGGTCCATAGGGTAAGGTAACATCCTCAAATATCTTGTTTTGTCCCCAACCCAAACATATGCGGTTTACTGTCATAGAGGAGTAAAGAACCCAGAAAATGCATCAGTAACGTCAACCTGATTATTCTGGTGGGTCGTGACTTAAAAAGGTTGAGAACTAATGGAGTAAAAAGTGGGTTGACAAACAACGCCCAACATGTGGCGTGGGAGTGTGCCGCTACTAATACCTCACACCTTTAACTGATAATTTCTTTCACGCTGTTGATAAAGCCGATGCAAAGTTCAGCCCAGGCTGGAGTGTGTATGCATCTCAAACTGCAATACCTCTACAATAACCTACAGAAAAAACCACGCAAGTCAAGTCTATACGTTGATTAGAGATGAGAACATTTCCAAGTCAAAGGAAAGCTTTATTACTAACTACTTATACATGGTTTTCTGCTGAAGTCGTACTAAAGCTCAAATTAGATCTCAAGTCCTTCAAGTCCCCTGATTTGTGTGAAGTAGGCTAACAGTTATTGGACTTTACAGGAAACAACACATCTTGATAAACCTGTTAGTGTTCTTTAGGAAGTGTTTTTTTATCTGGCATTAACAATAGCTTGTGCAGAGCAGGTTATATTCTAGCAGATAGGAATGTAAGTAGGATACATGGCTGTAAAACACACAACACAGCCAAAGGTAACAATAACAAACACTGAGCTGTTAATTACTGTGATTGTGGTCTACTTTTTCTTAAAAGAGTGGTGTGATATTTAATTTTCACTTTAACGCTGGGAAAGCATTACAGTATATATACAGAGTTCATTTTGAGTTATTGTCATAAGGCAGTTTTTGTTCACTTTTTAATCAGTAAAACTGAAGCAGAAGTGTGGGCACTGTGTTCTGTCCGATGAACATGATGTCAGAATGAATCAAATGCTATTTTTAATGAGTGTTGTACCTTTATGACTGTACATGCTGTGTGTCATTTGATGTGTGTTGTGTTTTAGAGTTTGGATACAGTACTGAGTCGTTATACACAACTATACCACCAGGTCAGGTATACGGGGTGGCGGTATAAGGGAACCTCATGTTACTAACACTCTCTCAGTACTTCTTCAACCTACATTTTCAAAATTTTGTGAGCGCTAACCGAATGTCTACAGTAGTCGGAAGGGGGTTTCTACTCAAAATATGCCTACGGGGTGCAGTAAGTGGCTTCTACTTAGGGTTCTTTGGTTTTCTAACACCTGTTGATGTTTGGTGATCACTGAATACTTACACTTTTTTTAACTTATCAAAGTGTTGGAAAACAAACACTGACATGTCATGAGATTTTAAATCAATTTGACATTTATTTTGGTCTTTGATGAGCTGTTTGTTAAATTCTTGTAGCATGGCTTTGTGTCAAAGTCAGTGATTCCCAACCAGGGGTACTTCTGCTGTTGCAGGAAAGTAAATGAAAACTAAACTGAAGAAGCCGAAATTATGATATTGATTTGAAATATAGTATATAAATTAAATCACACCTGAACACTGTGTGTTGTGATTGACAGGGCATGAAAACTACTTACTAAGTGAGCAGATAGATTACAGTTATCTAAAAGTAATGGCTAAACATTTGAAACAGTTAGTGAAATGTAAATGGTTAAATAGTTATAATAGCTGCATTTGCTAAAAGTAATGGCTAAATGTTTTTTTTAATTTAATATCCAGCTTGAAATCAACTTAAAATGGACATGTTTGGAACAGGACAGGTTGTGTTGTGAGGGGGTATGTGGGTAAGTGTTGGGAACCACTGGTCTAATTAAACCCAATCCTGTTTTATAATAATTAATTTCTCTGAGTTGTTAATTCAATAATGACTCAATAATGAATCAGTTTATTGTTTAACACAACAAATAATTCACCACCGTAACATTAAACTCTATTAGTCCAGCAGGGACGATAAACCCACTAACTGTTCTCCCCACAGAGCAACAGACGGTGGTCCTTCTGCCCAGATCCCCTTCAGCCTCTAAGACCTACTTCCCCATCCCGGTGGACCACCTCGAGGAGGAGTACAGGCTCCGCTCAGCAGACGATGGCAAGCTTTTCAGGGAGGAGTACAATGTAAGTGTCCTCTCTTCTCCGCCTGGAGGTTAGAGTAACAGGTGGTCGCAAGGCAGAGTCTTCTGTATTCTGTACGAGTGCTGGAAGTAGTGTTTACATCAGGCATCTGGGGTTAAGGTACTGAGTCACTGTGGTGCATTCAAACTCCATGATTTGTAGGATTTTGGTTGAGTTCTGTTCAGCAGTTTATTTATTTATTTTTTTGTTTTATGAAATGTGGTTTAGGACTGTTGATTTAGACTGTGACCACATCTGTATTGTACTTTTTAAAGCTCTATTTAACCTTGCAAGTTAGCTTAAATAATAAAGCAGTAAAATTATTATGCAACTTGTGCAGCTTTTGACATATAGAACACAAAGGGGTGTTTTGTGCTTTTAGCTGTGGCAACACCTACACTGTGAAGAAAAAAAAAGTGTTTCAAGGTAACTGCCTTCACTACATTTTTGAGTTTTGAATCAAACTCAAATTCTTCAGTTTTGAAATAAACTAAACAAAGTTTTGCTGGCCTATAATATTTTGTTGAGATAATCTACTTTTGTTCTTTAGATAAACTTGAAAAAATTATATTTCAAAACAATACAAAACAGCTATTTCATGGTGAGCTGGGAATTTGATTTTGAAATTATTACACATTATTCACTTTCAGTTCAGTGAGTTTATTCAACGATTTCTGAAGTACATTTCTGGGGGTTTCTAAAACTCAAAGATTCAAGTTTATCTGAAGAAGAAATGTAAATTATTTCAACAAAACATTAGTTGATAAACCTTTTTCAAAACTTAAAAGGGATCAAAACCTATTGAAATTTAGAGTTTTTTGTCTTTTCTTGTCATTTTTACAGTGTATAAAATACTTCAAATTTGAGTTAAAGTTCATCTGAAAGCAGAAGATTCAGACTTGTGTATTTTTTTATGCCGGAAAACTACTGGAGATGTGTGTCACATTGTACGTGACACATAGTGTACACATACACACCCACATGTATGAAAAATACCCTCTTGACTATTTCTGACTATGATTGAGGATCTAAGCAAAATAATGTGTGACTCATGGTCCATTTAACACATACAAGTATGATTTTATTCAGACAGTTTGTCAGCACAGACAGAGGAAGTTGAAGTTCTTTGCCTTTAATGGAGGACTGTTTATTGTCGGTAGCAGAGGAAGTGCCGCACAAAGCCTCACATACGGCAGAACACAATGCACATGAGCAGTTAAAAGTCACCCTGCCTGACCGTTTTACAGTACGGGGGGTGTAGAATCTACCTGTAATTTTGTTTTATAGTCCTTGCCAGGGGGTAATGCCCATGGGACGTACGAGGAGGCCAACAAGGACGACAACAAGGAGAAGAACAGATACCCAAACATCCTTCCCTGTGAGTGTGCTTTCTGTTCTGCAGGAACTAGGTTTTCACTTTACTCACACCCAGAGCTCTCAGTTTCCTGTATGTGTGCACGTGTCTTTCTGTCTTTATGAGAGTTTTTCCTTTTTACAGTTCAGCTTATGTATTCATTCACAATGTTCCTCACCCCGCTTCCTTTTTACAATTGCAGCTCCTATCACAGATCACTGTCTTAGTAATAATTCACTGTATATTTTCTTTACCCATGCATTCTGATCTTTAAAGAGATTATGTGGGTATCCAACCAGTGTTGATGGTTACTGGGCCAGGGTTCCTGCTAGATGAGTACCTTAGTCACCTAATGCTATGTTTTGACAAAGAAAGTAATAGCTGTAGGCAAGGCTGGTGATACACAGCAACGTGGGTGTCAGAAGCTTGCACACAAAGCATCCTGGTACATGTAGGCACTGCCAGCACAGCTCTGCGAACAGGAGAACTCCGCTTTCTCGGTCAATATAGCACGCACTTAGGAATTTATTGCTTTAATTGACTACATTTAGCATCAACACTGATTGGACATCCACGTAAAAAGTGGTGGAGTTGTTGGACACTTTGAGAAATGTGCTTACTTACTGACTTTCCTGCCAAGGGTTAGGTGAAAAGATTGATGCCACTCTTCCATCCGTCTAGTAAATATGTGGTTGGTATCTACAGCTGGTTAGCTCATAATGAAAGTGAAGTGGGGGGAAACTGGTAGCTCGGTTCTAACTGTAAAAAAAAAAAAGAAAAAAAAAAATCTGCCTACCAGCACCTCTAAAGGCCAGTAGTTAACAAGTTAAACTTTGTTTAATTTGCACAACAAATGGCGACTTGCTGTTTTACAGAAGGTTATCAGATGGTCTTACATAGCCAGAACAGTAAGATCTGGTTCCACACATTATAATCCTGCTGTAGGGGACATAATGCTCTGACTTGGTGCTTTTTTGGAGGGGGCCTTTATGCCTTTAATTGATAAGATAGTTGAAGTTAGACAGGAGAAGGGGTGGGGGGACAACACACAGCAAGGGTCGCAAGCTGGAATTGAACCCACAGCCACTGCAGAGAACTCAGTGCATGGGGCGCAGGTTCAACCAACAGGGTGCCACTTGTCTGTATTTCTTAAATAACCAATCATAATCTTAATCGCTCAAGTTGCAGTGATGGTACCTTGCAAAATAGTGTTGGGGAGGAACTTGTTTTGGTGGAACACTTAAATCCCTACAAAAGAAGATGTAAAAGCTGCTAGCTTGTTTACGTTCAGACCATATAGTGAGTCTGACTTCGTGATGGACAACTTCTCTGCTGGAGGCAGTTGCCAGGCATCCATGAGAGACAATAGGACGTTACTGCTTCTAGATTTTGTTAGCTTTGGGTGCCATTTTATGTTTATATTTTATATTTATTTTTATGCAATATTAAGCTAACCAGCTGCTGAATGTAGCTTCATATTCAATGTACAGATGAGAGGGTGAATATAAATCTTCTTGTCTAATGCCCAGCAAAAAACCACACAGGTGTATTTCAGTCAAACTATTCCTTAAATGCTCTTTATGATAACTGCCTGGTGTCTAATGGGAGCAGGGTGACAGACTGTGTGCATTGTTTTTCCACTGTCACCCTCTAAATTTTCCAATGATATTTTCATCAACAGATGATCATTCCAGAGTGGTGTTGACTCAGCTGGATGGAAATCCCTGTTCAGACTATGTGAATGCTTCTTACATTGATGTAAGTTACACGTTTTAGGGGCCTTTCGTCACTCTTTGAACACTAACTGTACCAAAATAGCAATTATGTTCTGCTCCACAGATTTATAAATCAATGTAATATTGGTTTGTTGTTTGGTAACAATTTCCCTGTGACGTCCATTTGTAGCTATTCTGTGGCTTCCAGTGGTGTCACACAATAGCTCTCAGCAGTTTGCACATCTGTTGTGCAATTACAGATGTTGACATTTCCATTAAATTCTTTTCTTTGCTGAAAATGTTGAGATTTAAAGTTCTTTAAATTCTTGACCTTGGCAGCAGCTGAAGAGAGAATTTCACCACTAGGTCCATTCGAAGCTGTTTGAGCATTTTATTAATATTCTTAATTAACTTTTTTTTTAAACAGGGTTTTACAGAAAAGAACAAATTCATTGCAGCACAAGGTGAGATATAGTGCACTTAAAGGTGACATACATAATTATGTTGATACCTTGTCTTAATAAATCTTATTTGATTATAATTGAACATTTTTTGTCTCACAGGTCCAAAAGAAGACACCACAGCAGATTTCTGGAGGATGATATGGGAGCAGAAAGTAGCGACTGTTGTCATGCTGACAAATCTGAAAGAAAGGAAAGAAGTGAGTGATTTTTTTAGTCTTGTTTATTTCTTGATGTGTCTCAGGGGAGCTGTTCTCCTCACGGAGCTGAAGTGTCATAGACAAAATAACACATTCCCACAAGTTCCAGCCAAGTCTCTGTTCTGACACTTTGTGAAGATTAATGGAGCATCACAAAGAGATTTGAGAAGAAATGTGCTTCAAATCGATTTCATTGGTTATGGTCCAAGGTGAAATGATGGAGTTTAATTTAACCGATTCATTTCATACCTGTGATCTCCCCTCTGACATCTCTTTTTCTCTGCTATAATTGCACAGTCTTTATTGTGTGAACCGTTGAGTGAACCAGAGCTCATTCGCTGAACAATGAGAAGGGCGAGAGGCTACGAAGATCAATAAGAAGGGAATTGGCGAAGATTCAAATCAGCATGTGACGGATTGAAATCAATGGCTACATAATGTGTTATTAAGTCCTCTAAGTCAGTATCATAATCACCCAGCAGCGTCTCATATTGAGTGCTTTCACCTCTCTGATTTACTCTAATCTGGACTGACTGGCTGTGAAATTGAAGCATGTGCGCTTTTGCATTTGAACCATTTTGTCTCACAAAAGGCAAGTCCTTGAATACGATACAGAAGAACAACTCCCCTTTTAGGTTATTTGATTTATTGAATAATGGTTGGCATTATCTCCCCTCAGGACAAGTGTTACCAGTACTGGCCAGATCAGGGCTGTTGGACCTACGGGAATGTGAGGGTGGCAGTAGAAGACTTCACTGTCCTCGTGGACTACACTATACGCAAGTTCTGCATACAATATGTAAGTAGACACTGTAACAATAGCTGTGTATTTAACGTATTTTGTTGATGGAAATGGTAAAAATCTGGGGGAAAAAACCTTCATTATCACTTTATTTGATGGGGTGTAAAGAAGACTGCCATTACACTGTCATAGCCATGTCACAACACCTGCCACAACCAAGAAGGAGTCTTTATAATTGTTTATGACTGTTGTCATTAAGTGTAATTTGTTCAGTTGTGTCATTTTTTTAATGCAAAAGTGGTTTTCTTGCTGGGTTTGGCTCCTGAGACAGCTAATTAGGTGGCTAACTCCATGGCTAACTTAGCTAATTAGCCAGCGCCAGCTACAGGTAACAGCAGATAGTGGTTAGCCTACTTTAGCAATAAATAAATGAGCTAACCACTATCTGTCCAACAGCTCTGTAAACTAAGTCACCTTGGTACTGTACTCTGTTGTGGCCCTGTAACATTTAATGACCAATGTCCAAACGGTGCCATTTTTACAATTATTCATGATACTGTTATAAAAGCATTTGACACATAATAAAACTTAATGACATCTTTATGAAAAGTCTAAAATGTGCCACTTTACTTGACATCCAGGAAAATATTCACACTTATAATGTTCTCATGACAGCCAGTGTCAAAACCAACTACATATGACAGTATAATGTCACGTTAAAGCACAAAGCTAAACAGTTTCTTTAATTCTGATAATGTCATGAAGTTGTCATAAGAAAGGCACTGACGGGTTATGTTGTCTTGGTTAATGTCAAGAGGTCATAACAAAGACATCCTACATGATGTCAAAAATTACCCAACTGACAGAATTACACTTTTGACAACAGCAATAAACATTCATGAAGACTCCTACATGTTCATGACAGGTGTCATGACTCAGTTATGGGTTAATGGGAGATTAAAAAACAATTACAAAACATTTAACTCGCATGACTGATCAGCTGTTTCAGTCTCCTCATCGCTCTGTGACTATAATATACCCATGATCGCTCCACACAGATCTGATTGAACCCCCCTCACATTAACACATGAAACAAACAGAAATGGCATATTTCCGTTGTGTTTTCAATGTTATTTTTCACTGTTTGAGGTTCAACTTGTGGTCTTTTAATTACATCATCTTGTTGCACACTCTGCTTCTGCAATGGTTTTCCAACTGGAGAATTGGTACCACCTACTGCCCATCTCAAAGAAGCAGCTCCTAATTATCATAGAACAGTAAAGCATTCACTCACATTTTCTTTTGCTAGTTAACACAAAATGCAGTTAAAATTTGAGGCAAGATTTGGCTGGAAACATGGGTAATAATCATTGATCTCAAAGAAGGCATGAGAGCTGAAACATCATCTGAATAAAAGAAATGCATATGGAGCCAGAGTGTGCAACACTTTTTTCCTACTTTCAAGTCCATTCCTAGTGATCAGCACGCCACCACAACCCCTGGTGTGTTTATAACACAGCTTATGTTAACATGAGCACGGGAGTTGTTGTGAAACATTACTGTATGTTGTAACATGTGTGGTTCAGTTCCCTTTTCATAGTAAGCCAACTAGACCTGAAATAATGTGTAATTTCTGATAAAAATGGTCTTCTAGAGTACGTATAGAGATTCCTGTTTAAACTATCATTCACCAAGAGTTTGCCCTGGGGCCACACTGGGTCTTCAGACTTTCTATACAGGTGTCATTACCACTGTTAACTGTGTTTCGTCTGTGTTTGTGTGCCTGTTTATGCAGCAAGCCAGTGATGCCGCCAAGACTCCTAGGCTGGTCACCCAGCTCCACTTCACCAGCTGGCCTGACTTTGGAGTTCCTTTCTCGCCCATCGGCATGCTCAAGTTCCTCAAAAAGGTCAAGGTGGTCAATCCACCCTTCTCTGGGCCTATCGTGGTCCACTGCAGGTACCACAACACTGAGCTCATGGGTCGTTGTTTACTTGGATCTACGTGCTTTTGACAGAACATTACTTAATGGTTTTAATTATCCAATTTGTTTCTATGGAGATAAATATATTTACGGTTAAATATCCGCTTTGTGTGTCAGCTGGAAAACAAACTGTCAGCTGTGGCTGGAAACATTTTGAGTGACTATAGCGATACATGTGTTTCCAAGCACAGATGTCCCTTTGTTTCACTGCTGTTGTTTATTACCAAGCGAGTGTCAGCTGAGGATTGTGGTTCATTCAGTCTGTGGTTTGTTTTGTGTCCCTGCAGCGCCGGTGTTGGGAGAACGGGAACCTTCATCGTAATAGATGCCATGATCGACATGATGCACGCAGAGCAGAAAGTTGATGTGTTTGGGTTTGTCTCTAAGATACGAGAGCAGCGCTCACAGCTCATTCAGACAGATGTGAGTTGGAGCTATGACATGTTCCCTCTTGTCTGTAATGTCAGCCACATGACACAACACTTAAAACTCGACTTAATGAGTGAATTGTCAGTGTGAATTATCCCACCCTCAATCATCTGTTAATGTCCAAATGTGCTCATGCATAGTGTGTGTGTGTGTGTGTGTGTGTGTGTGTGTGTGTGTGTGTGTGTGTATTCTCACCTCAGATGCAGTACTCATTCATCTACCAGGCCCTGCTTGAATACTACCTCTACGGAGACACGGAGCTGGACGTGTCGTCTCTGGAAGGACATCTGCACAAACTGCACAACACCTTTGCAAACGGTGATCGGGTTGGCCTAGAGGAAGAGTTTAAGGTAAAGACCTTTCATGTCACAGTGTGGCCCATTAAAAACAAACAAATCAAATATCACCAAACTGAGAGATTCAACCTGTTTTTAATTTAACATTAATGTTTCCATATAATTGTTGAGCAAATTTGAGTCAATTGTTTTGAAATATCGCAAAATACATAAGAAAATAGCTGGTTCATCAGCTGGTTATGAGCAAATAAACAAGGCTACACAAAGCATAGATTCATCAGAAGTTGTTGGTATAAGCTACAATAATAAACAGAGTAGACGCAGAGGCTTTGAACCAGAGACAAAACCAGTTGTTTGCCAATAAACCATGAAGAGGAAACAAACCCAGTCACCTTGGCCATCTATCTATGAGAGAAAAATGGAGAGAAAAGGGTCTTCAGCATGTTGTTTTCAGTTGGGCAAATTGTAATTATTCTTTAACGGGGCAGTCGACACCATCAGTTTCTTCTTGTGTTTGCTATGTCAAAACTTGTGCTTAAAAGGTGTTTCCATCTCTCGTTTTCAAAACAGGTAAAATCCACCTCAAGTAAAACTAAAAACTTTTTGTGAAATTTAGGAAGTTTGCCATTTCCATCTTTCTAAAGTGATACTTCAAAACATACATAAAAATATGTAGTAGGAAACAGCTAATGATGTTAAAAGCACGATATGAATGTCAAGATATAACACTTACATAAAAAACACAACCGTGAACAGGAAATTCCCACAAGCTATAGAAGTGAGAATTTGTAACAGATTTAGCTACTTCCCATCTGTAGTCTCTGCGTAGTTAGACATAAAAACAAAACAATACATAATAATAATAATAATAATAATAATAATAAAATGATTCAATAGATTTGAATTGCTTCTCCAGAGCCATATCAGCACATACAGATAAAGACCTGACCAATTAACATGTGTGGTTACCTACAAAATACCTTGTTGAAAGATGTTACACATATAAACTTACTGATACTTACAACAACAAAAAAATCTTACTAATACAATAAATTAGTTGTGGGCCTTTTTACTTTTTACTTAAATCAGATCCTTCTCATTCTGCCACTTATGCACAGTACAGTGTGTGACTTGGAATCAACAGTGTTTTGTTGTTTTATTCACCTTTTTAAATTCATGTACAAAAGGATACTGAACATTTGCAGGTTTGTAACAGTTTGACTTTGCTTGTTTGATTTCAACCCAGAAACTGACCAACATGCGAATAATGAAGGAGAACATGAGAACGGGGAACCTTCCTGCCAACATGAAGAAGAACAGAGTTCTGCAAATTATTCCGTGTAAGGAAGAAGCAAAAAAAAAAAACATAAAACCACCAAAAATAGATTGGATGTCTGTTGCATATATCAACACATGCCAGATTCTGACCTCCAGATTATATTGTGTGTCACTATGTTTTGAATTTGAACATATTTTTCTAACCCTGTGCTCTGCAGCATTCATTGACTGTTATTGTTCAGGCTGCTTTGTATACCTGATACTCTGTGAACATGTTTATATGCTGCTCTATTCCCATTTCAGATGACTTCAACAGAGTCATTCTCTCCATGAGACGAGGCCAGGAGTTCACAGATTACATCAACGCATCTTTCATAGATGTAAGCAACAGGTTTTATTACCCAATTCCTTCCTTCTTGTATTTATATCTGCAACAGTTCATAGGTATTGCTATTAATACACATTACTGGACCAGTAAAGCTGAGGATGCATGTTTTGCTGTGACTCAGGGCTACAGACAGAAGGACTACTTCATTGCCACCCAGGGCCCTCTCCCACACACAGTGGAGGATTTCTGGAGAATGGTGTGGGAGTGGAAATGTCACTCCATTGTCATGCTCACAGAGCTCCAGGAGAGGGAGCAGGTAAGCTGCTTTAGCTAGTAGCTGCAGGCAGGCTTTGACTGATGGCCTCAATAACTACTACAGCAGAGCTACATAAACCATCTATGTTCTGACTTCCTGTCTCTGTCATAAAACCATAGTTTTATACTAGTTCATGTTTGTACCAGACTTATTATAGTTCTGTATTTTTCATTAGTTTCATTTCATTTTTATTGTCGATTCAGTTTCATTTTAGTTTCCGGAGTGGGCCTGCTCATTTCAGTTTAGTTTCCCCAGTTTCAGGAAACTGATGCATCAAAGCTTCCTCAGACTAGTTGCGTTGACCAATTTAACTAAATTGACAAAGACTGAAACTACAGACATTTCCTTTATAATCTCATTTTATCTTATCTTAATTTTGTTAATACATAATATTGTTTCAGTTCTTTTTTTATTTCAGATAACTAAAATGTTTTTTTCACACCAAGTTTTAGTTTTTAGTTAAGTTTTCTTTAACTAATAACCTTGTTTTGCACAGTGTTTCAGTTCGAGCTGTATCTACTATGGAATATTTACAATACATTTCATATATGAAGCTGTACTTTCTGCAACAAACACTCTGTTTTTGTCTGTTTCTGCAGGACAAATGTTGTCAGTACTGGCCCACAGAGGACTCAGTCACCTACGGCGATTACACAGTAGAGTTGAAGGGAGATACTTTGTGTGACACCTTCAGTCTACGAGACTTGGTACTCACCTTTGTCCCGGTAAGCAAATTAACCTCACACTGTCACACAGTCGTTCATTAGATAGTAATGCCACATTACATTTATCTGTCAGGATGCAAAAAATGTATTGGCTGTCTTGATGCTCCTCCATTGAGTGCTGAATTTCTTTCCCAAGGGAGGTGAAATAATTATTTTCCAATGTGTAATTATTCACAAAACAAAACATTTTAGGATCAGTTCTACTTTAAATCATAACGGTGTTACTACTTGAACAACTTTTAATTTTTCTCACAATTAATTTTAAATCTCAAGTAAAAGTACAAATGTATTATTTAAAATTAATTTAAGCATTAACATTCTGCAGAAACATTGTCCCTGTGAGTGATATAATATATATTAAATTATTAGGAATTATCAGTCATTATCACCATTTTACTGCTATAGTTTGTTGTTGTGCAGCAGGTTTTAAATACTTAATATAAATTAGGTATTTTAGTCCAATGTTGTCCAACCAGGGCTTTAGACCCCTTCTAAAGGGTCACAAGATGAAGATAAGAAATATTTTGTTCATGTTTCTATAGTTAGAAATCTTTTGGATCAATGTTTTGTGTATTTATTTAGTAATATGCAATGAAAAAACATGCCCAATTTTTGTACTGCTTTTATTTTGAGACAGTTTTCAATATTTTAGCTTAGGTTATACAAATTTGAGGGATATGAGAAATTTGAAGATAATCCAAGAGGTGACCTCACTATCAGCAATAATGCCAGTGTTGGCGCTGGTGAACCATTTCCACTGCAGAGATCCTTAAACCGTATAAAAAGTCTAAAAGGGAAATGTCTCTGGTGGAGCTTTAACAGTATAGACAGATCACATAGAGACTATTGTTACATTAATGTGCACATATTTGAAAATTAAAACATAATTCTTGAACATAGTAAAATGCAAAAATTAGATTATACTAATTTTAACAGCACTTTTGTATCTGACTTTGTAAAGCTACACAGGCTCTAGCCTGACATAATTGTCTTACAGAGAATAAGAACCCAAGTGAGTACGTAAACCTCTTTAGGCAGCCAGAGGAAATGTGGTGGGCAGGATGTGTTTAAAATTATCAGGTGGGAGCCTCCCATCTCATATATTTCATTAAATTCGACCCACATCACCTCTCAGAGGCTCAGGAGTACATTCCTGCCTCCCTCAGACCACCACTCATCTGCTGCTCACTTAACCTACACTGACATTGCACCTGCCATTACGCTTTCATATGCTGCTAATAAATCACATTTGAAAGGTATTATGATCTCTCGTCTGCCTGTGCATTTCCTCTCAAAGGAGAAGCAGACGAGGGTGATCAGGCACTTCCACTTCCACGGCTGGCCTGAGGTCGGCATCCCGGCCGAGGGGAAAGGCATGATCGACATCATCGCCTCGGTGCAGAGACAGCAGCAGCAGTCTGGGAACCATCCCATCGTCGTACACTGCAGGTATGCAGGCACACATTTGAGCCTCTCAGACTGGCATATTTGTGTTTTCTGCTGCAGCGATTTGCATATGACAGCTTAAAACTGTTTGTATTTGCAAGCTGCTGTTCATGCTTGATTTAGGTTTTAAGAGCTTTTATTGTGTTTTTGTGTGCTGCAGTGCTGGTGCAGGGCGAACAGGTACGTTCATTGCACTGAGCAATATCTTGGAGCGGGTCAAGGCAGAGGGCCTGCTGGACGTGTTCCAAACTGTGAAGAGTTTACGCATGCAGAGGCCTCATATGGTCCAAACTGTGGTAAGTATCAGGATAAGCGGGGCTCAACAATAAAGATTGCTCAATTGCCTGAAGCAAATAAAATCCCACATCGAGCTAGTAAATCTAGCAATTTTTCTTTCCTTTTTTTTTTTTTTTTGGAGCGGAGGACGGAAATACCTAAAGAGTGAGCCATCTTGCTACTTTCTAATCTCTGTTGAGAGTTGCACATGACAGACTGGGAACTCATGAGAAAGAGGCGTTAGAGGATGTGAACAAAATTCCAAATACATATTGTGCAGTTTGTTGCAAGTTTAAAAGAAAGTAGGGTAAAACAAGGTCAGCAGTTCAAAATTCAGAAAAACATTTGGTAAGACTCAACAGCATACTGCTTGCGTGGCAGCTAAGAGGACTGCGTTCAACTACGGCTGAGCAAGTACTTGGCTGAAACGAGTATCTAGTACCAAAAATGGACTTTTAACGAGCATCATCCGAATAAAATGTGTAAATATCCAAACTCAGAGTGGCCAGTGTGTAAACCAGAAGTGGGCAGGGCTAACCAGTATTTGTTAACTTAAGCATGAAACTGATTTGGGTTGATCAGAAGTTGCTATATTGATTAGAAAACTATTTACAGAACAGCCTGAGAACTGAACTTCGGATAATTGTTCATATATCATGCCATCATATCATCATACCACTATCATACCAGATACTTGTTTCAGCTGCACACTCAAGTCTTACCATAGTCTCTTACTTTTCAAAAACATTTATCTGAATCTCAATTCTGAGTCGGTTATGTATTTTTCTAGTAAACAACAAATACAGTAATTTTAAGGAGTTTAAGCCCCACCCATTCCAAGCACAGATACAGATAATTGAGTAGGTTAAACAGAGACAGATACAGAGACCCTACAGACAACTCCCTGTCCGGGGCTTTACCGATTTTTGTATGAAACATGAGCTTCAAAAAACATACAGCAGTACGTAGTCCAGTCCAATCACTTAATTAAGATTAAGTGGATCTTAATCTAAATGCTAAAAAAAAGTGCCTGTGTCTTGCTTTATTTTGCTACCAGCTAATCCATCTTTCTATTTTCTCTTTCTTCCACAGGAACAGTATGACTTCTGCTACAGGGTGGTACAAGACTTTGTCGACATTTTCTCAGACTATGCCAATTTTAAATGACGAGATTTGCCTTAAACATGGTTTTTAATGTTGTTTTCTAAAGCTGGTTTGTCAGTTTTATGTGTTTCTTTAACTTGGTCAAATGATCTATTTTGCTATGCACTTGTCCTACCATTAACTGAAACTCCATCCTCGCTGTAATATATTGTATGTCAGTGGATGAAAATTGTAAATGAAAAAAGTTAGATTAATTAATAATGTATATTTCACATCATGTATGATAATTATTTTGTCATGAAGTGTTGTTTCAGACTTGGTCTTTTATTTCAGTTTTGTTGTATAATACTGTACTTTAAATGTTTATCTAAGTGTTATTTTGGATTGACCACGTAATATTTTTAAAAGTTGTAGTTATTGTAAATGTATTTATGTATTGACGAAAACATTCCATTCTTGAGTTTGGAGAACATGATGGGAATGTTAAGGTTTTTTTTTTTTTATGTAAACATACAGTACATTCTTTCATTTATTGATGACTTCTATCTGAGATTAGATTTTAACTATTTTTCTTTGTCCTCAAGCTACATGCCCATCACGAATGTGATACTCTTTCCAATGGAAATATTGTCAGAAAAAGAATGAATCACTTCAGCCATAATGCAGAGAACGTAAAGTTATGCAACAGAGGCTGAGGTGATGATACCGAAGTTGATTTCCATTATGTAACTGGGCAGAAGTTTCACAGTTAGACGTATCAAAGAGTTGTGAAAAAGACCATTAAACTGGTTTTGTACCTCAAAAAAAGTGGTATGCAACTGCATTTAACATGGATGTAACATTACTACAGTCTGCCTTTTGTCTGTAGAGAGCAAAAAGTATTTTGCTAAAATGACTGCACATTAAAAAGCACATATAACTAAGCCTTTTGCCAAGAACCTGCAATATTCAAGAGTACGTTTATTGCTTTATTTATATCATAGATTAGAGATTTTTCACAAATCAGTGCCATATGTAAATTTTTAAGACATGGAAAAGTAGAACAACCCTAAGTTGAAGGCTGAGCATTGAAAGGTAATCCTTAAGAAAGTTTGGTCGCTAAATGCAGTAGAGTTAGTACGATTTCATGACAACCTGTGTCAGGTACACAGTTGAAAGGACAGTTCGGATTATTTGAAGTGGGGTCGTATGACGTACTTTTCAATAGTCAATGTATTACTTACAGGTGATGCTGGTCGACATGCCCCCAGTTTGGACAAGCACAGAGACCAAACCTGTTGACAAAATCAGTAATTGTACCTTGCAGGACACTGGAGTTGCAGTTCTACAGAAGACTTGCTGTGGTAGTAGGTGTTACCGGTGTTTAGACTAATACCAGTTACATTAGTTGCCCAGCACCCCAACCATGTTATCAGTGTTTAGTTGGATGACAGATGCTAAATTATAAAGTAGCACAGACTAGCAGGAGTAAGATTTCAAGCACTGTAGAATGTGTTGAAGTTAGTTTTCAATTAATATTCAACAACCATTCATTCAGGTAGAAGGAGTCAAATATCAAACTTAACATTTACTTTACTGCAGTACATCGTTGGCTATTTACAGAGGTTGTGTATCAACATGTGATCATGGTTGTTCAGACTGAAATCTGCTGGAAGGGTAATTGCATTGAGCCCCAGCATCATGAAGCAGTCGTAGGATGTGGGCAGAGATAAAATTGGGTATTCTGTTGTTCCATACATTACCATGAAGGCATTAGCTGGTGCTAAAGTGTCAAAACTAAGGCTAACTTGGCTAAACCAAGCTAGTCCTGACAAAGAGCTTATGCTTAATATTAGTTACTTTACAACTCGTGTGGACGTCAGCTACAGTGGTTGGGGTCAGTGTCTGGGATGTTTAATAAAACTGCAACTCGAAACTTAATAATGAACCAACCTTATAAGCATCCGGTTTGTTCAAAGAAAGGGGAAGAGCTAAAGAGCTAATATTCAAGATCAAAGTCAGCACTCTGGACCATAAAAGATGTGAGTGATGATACTCAGAGTAATCAGTTGCACCGGTGTTGTCACAAGTTTAGTAGTCTACCACTGCCAGTTTGTTTGAGTCACACAGTAGACTCAAAATCCCGTGTTCTCAAGATCAAATGACTGATTTCACCAACAGAGTCTGGTCGAGTGAATGAGAGTGATATCTGGCTTTTATATCAGCAGTTTCTCTTTGGAAAATACTGTCTGACTGCATGCTAACTTTCTAAATATAGCGTACAGATAAACTGATATTGACTTTTTTGGGGGAACCTTTTTTAAAGAGGCTAAAATACATTTTGCTACCAAACCTATCCACTGCAGTGCATTGCTTAGCTTCTGTGATGGTGCTCTTCTCTGCTTCTACAAACACACCGTCATCTACTGTGAGTAATACACTGACTATCGATAAGTACCTCATACAACCCCACGTGAAATAATCCAAACTATCCCTTTAGCACACAGGACCGTGTTCAAAGTGTAAAATTAGATGAGTCCAGGAATGGCAAAAACCACAATACAAAAATGTGGAGCTTCAGTGCCTGCTTACTGCCAGAGCAACAAAAAACCACATACTACCATCAATGTTCAGTTACTTTATGTTTAAGAATATGTGGTTCTGTTTTCTAGAGGTAGTTTAATTCATAGCAAAGTATCTGAATGTGAAACGGCATTTCTTCTGAGACAGTAACCCCCCCGTCAATCTGGTACTCCGACATTAAACCAAACATTTGGAACAATATGATCTGGCTCTGCTTTCATCCTCAATGACGTGTAATTTTGTTGATGCTGTATGTAAATACTACATGACAAAGCGCTAACATTGCGAAAGTGGCTGAGCAGCGAGGAACTGTTAAGTGATTGGTCATATTTTGTGTGTGCTATCTGTGGGAGATGTGAGGTGCAGCACAAGCAGAGGAGACTTAACAAAAGAACCCCGAGTCTATTTTGTCATGGCTTCATTTCTGTCTATTCTGTCCTTTTAAGAATATTGAGGAGGGTCTGTTTAGACTGCAGCTCTTTGCCTTTGCTCTCTCTTTCTCTGTGGGTGGTCTATCCCTTTTTGGATTCTCAATGTCTTTGAAATGCAAGTTGCAATATTAAATTCATCTGAAAATGCTGTGGGGGTCAGTGAAAGTTTTCTTCAGATGTCTTTCATAGTGTTTAGAAAATTTATTGACGCAATCATGCAGCAGCTTATACTGGTGTTTCATTTCAACTTTGGAGGAGATATACAGTACTGAGGATTGCTCAAGCCACTTAAACAATAGATATAATTCATGTGAATATTATACTCAACGGAACCATTAAGCACTTAGTGGAACAATTGAATAATGGTTCTCAATCAATGTGTTCATCATTCAGTCCATAAAATGTCAGAAAATAGTGAAAAATGTCCATTACAATTTACCAGTGCCCAAGTTAACGTTTTCAAATGTCCTGTTTTGCCTGACCAGTAGTCCAAAAACTACAAATATTCCACTCAATTATAATTATCATAGAAGACTAAGAAAGCCAACTTATCAATTCTTAAAATACTTAAAATTCTACTGTAAATAAAATAAGACAGGACACTGTATAATTTTAAGAAAGTACAAGGTGCTCAGTTAGAAAACCTACATGTAACACATTTGCATCTTGCTATTGTGACCTACTACAATGTGTCTTGCACTGTACAAAGATATTCAGATCCCATACGACACAGAACCGCAGCAGTTACACACAACCGAGAATGCAGCATAATGTTTTGCCTTTTTGGTTGAAAATCAAAACCATAGCTCTTCTGTCAACTGAATAACTGATTGATCACTAATCAATTAATCTCTGCATTATCATTTGTCAGGATACTGCCATCAAAGGATTGGTTCACAATTCTGTCTACAGCAGAAGTCAGGTGCCCATATAAACATACAAACATACTGATTATTAATAGATCCTTTCCTAATTTACTTTTAATATACTGTAAGAGATGGGGACAAAATACAATACTCCTTCTGTGCAGTATGCAAGCATACCAAGTTGATATCAGGCTGTAGCAATCTCAGTTAATTAAATTAAGTCAATACGTTACAGTTATTTTGGTACAAAATTCCTTTTATGTGTTTCCCCTGAACAGTGTTTCCCTGCAGTAGAAAGAAAAGTTAATAAAAAAGGATGTGACTTTGGAACATATGCACTTAATTTGTTGAACCCAGGTGACTGAGGGCTTGTGTAGCTTCAGATAAACTTTGCAATACATTTTTGCACAGAACAAAGACTGTATTTGTCCCTCATGACTTATTAACAGCATGCAAAAATGTTTAAATGTTCATATGGGCGTATGACTATTGTTACAAGACAACACAATCATAAACCATCTTTATGTTCAACTTCAAACTTTGGTATTTTGTTTCAGACTTCCAGTGAAAATTTCTGTGGTACACAGTTTTGTGCTACTTTTTAAAATGTCTCTTGTTGTATGCATTAATCACAGACATAGTGAGTAAGTATCCCAACAAGCAAGAAGAACACCAAGCAAGAATACAAGAACAAGGGATTAAATACCAGCAGGACCAGAGACAAAGGACAATAAGGTGGATGCAAAACAACTAAAGGCAATTTGGATAAAAAACCACAACCCCTGATACAAAAAACCCAGAAAAACCTCAAACTAATTCAAACCATGCAGGGTAACAAAGAGGTTCAGTTCTTCCTGTCCCTGACACTTGAGTTTGCGTGTTTCCATTCTGTTCAATGAAAAAAAAAAAACAAGGTCACCAGTGAAGGTACATTTAGTATCATCTTCTTGAAGACTATCAGAAACATAGATATCAACTCTGATTTCTTGAACTTTGTAAGTACTAGCTGAATCCAACAGGGGGCAGTGCACCTCAATCTATATGTAGATGAGAAAACTATTAATTTAAGGGAAAATTCAACTGATAATACACTGTCAATTCCTGTAATATTTGGTCATTTCAGTCTATCCATAAACTGACTATTAAACTGCTCTACTGATAGTGAATAATGCAATAACTGCAACTGCAAGCAACCCTATATGTCAGCATGATTTTAATCAGATTATAGATACCAAACCATAAAAGCCAAATAGAAAATTTCAGAACTTCATAAACTGGCTCACTAGATCTTCTCACTGTCTTAAAATGGTTCACATCAATGATTACTAGTTTTGAAGCAAGCAGAGGGACTTATTGATGGAGCTGGGCTGATATGGCATAAAAGTATCTCCATATTTTCAAGCTATTCCACAATATACAATATATATCTTGATATATACATGATCTCTCAAATAGTGCAAACATATAATGACTGTAGAATATGATGCATTGCTGGAGATTAACCTACCCAACAGTCTATAAAGTAAAGTAATGAGTAATGCTACATTTACTTTTGACAATTAAAGTAAATTTTTGCCATAATACTTACATACTCACACATCCACTGCACTTGTGAGTAACCTGTGTGACGGAGCACTACAGGGATTTGTTGTGAAAGTGAATTGGCTAGTTAGCTGCTATGAGGGTAGAATAGCAAACATGATCAGATGATCAATTGTGTTTTTTCATGTAATTTTTTTTCTACACCACATCAAAAAAACAACCAAACAAACACACAATTACTCGTAGCTGGCAATTAGCTATTAATTAGCTTTTCATGGACCAGCTCTGCTGTGAAGAGTACAGGAGGACGCTGTGGTAAGTTCCAAAAACAGAGACTTTTATTTTGTTTCTGCAGCAGCAAACACAACACAGCCTTTCGGTAACTATTATACTGCGATTTAAGCTTAACTACATACTTTATGGCTGATTGAAGTAAAGAAGAAACAGCAAAAACAACATATGTCTTGTTTGCTGCTTGAAAAAAACAGCTATTCTTGATGTTGAATCGAAAACAAGTTTCACATCCGCGTAAATCCAAGGGATCTCTTTTGTACAAGTGACTGCTTTCCAGTAAATTTGCCCTCGCTACAGAAACTGACGAAGCAGATACTTCATCATTACAAGACAGCCAATAAAATTCATCTCTGTCTTATGTCCAAGATACATGGACAAAAAAAAAGAAGAAAGAAATCTCCTACTTCCAAATATAGGTGGTTACATAGAGATTTCATCCATGTTATTGCCACCAGTCAATAACAGGGAGGAGTAAATTTGAGCTATTTTTGTCAAACAATCATGTTTCTTATCTTGCACAAAAACCCAACTGACAAAAAGCCTCTTTGTTGACAATTTCCATTTCCTCTGGGACCCGCCGCCATGGTAACACTCCTCAATGGGAGGGGCTGTAGCCCAAAATAAGGTCAGCGTGAGTGAAGAGGTCATATGAATTATGTATTAACCCTTACTGACTGTGTTATTTTGATTGACCCCTCACTAATTATATTTGGTCTTTCACAAGGCTTCCCTTTTTCTTTCTAATATAATATGGAACATGAGCCATTTATTGGCTGCGTGGCCTCCGCTGTGACCTCTCTGCTCAAAGGCTTTCATGTGTGGCTTTGGAAACTGATTTCTGATTACACTGTGTTTGTCAAGCAAAGTCTTTTCACTTGTTCTGTCACTTTTTCCCAAACATGCTCACATTCCTTTCACAGTCTCCTGAATGGAATACAAATTGAAAACCACACATGCATAAAAATTTAGTATTTGGCACTACACACGTGTTGTATTATCACATGGAATCCATTTTCTTAAAGTACTGAGGAATTCTGAAAAAAATATTTGAAGAATGCTGTATAGACCAAAACGCCAGCTGTAAGCAAAGTAGCGCACTAGTCTTTTACACTTTCATTCATATTTGTTAAAAGATGGATCCACAGACTTTCCCCATGTAAAAACACTCCTTCACTAAGACATGAGAACAAGGAATTATTTCACTTCAAACCCAACGTGCTTTTCAAGTAGATTGTTGGTGGCTCTTGCTACACAAGACATAAACAAGACTATGAGTCTAAAGTCATGCTGGCTCTGCAAGACTGTACTTCAGCACAATGGCACTTCAAGCTAATGCGAGCATCAGCATGTTCGTCAGTATTAGCAAAGCAGCGCACAGTCCAGCACAACTATCATTGCTAGTTTCCGACCAATGCAATTGACATTATCACGCCCAGCGCCCGCATTCTTGAACCCATCTGTGCACCCTTGGGCATGTTGATCTGAAAGTGAGGTGTGGTCAGGCGCATGGTTGCTAATAGCAACAATGCAGGTATAGCAGGTTAATAGTATTATACCTGCTATTTTGAGGACATGATTCAGATTTGCCTACATTGACAATGGGTTCACAACGCGTATACACACACGGGGACACACAGTGGCACATATCGGTGCATTTGCTCATAGTCAGTCAAATGGGGCTGTTGATGGGACAGTGGATTGGTGGACAGCAGAAGTAGAGGGTCCACTAGCCAAGGACCATATACCTGTCCTTTGGCAAAGACGAATGACGGTGTAAACTTCACTTATCCCACCAGGGGACTAATGCCAGCTGTTCATATGCACACCCCATCACGCCCCCATCACTACTGCCCTGCATTTATTTGCAAGTGGGTCATCCCAGCATCCACATGATCCGTTTCCTCAGCAGAAAACCACTGTCTTCTCCAACTTGCTGAATCAGCCATTTAAATAACAATGTGCCAGGTGCAGGTGCACTGGCCTGTAAAGGGAATGGGAGACGACACTCTGATTATTTTAATTCATGTTACACCGAAACATACTGAAAAAGTAGAGTTGAACTAAGTGCACTTAGGCCATGCACTTTAGACCACTGGTTCCCAACCTGGGGACCATCTGCCCTGAAGAGGGATGAGGAAAAAAGACAGGGTGCCCAAAGTGAAAAGGATGGGAACCACTGCTTTAGACCAAGGACTATAGATTGTTCAAATAGGGTCCATATTATTCTTCATGTTCCATCTGTTCTGTATGTTAGCACGCTATGCTAATTGACATGATAACATATGCAAATTAGCACTAAACACAAAGTTTACCTAAGGCTGATGTGAATGTCACTAGTTTCTCAGGTGTTTGGTCAAAAATAAAAGTATGGGGAAAAAATTACATTTTGACTTGATGAAAAGACAGGGGATTACCAGCATCAGTAGGATTCATCCTTTAGTATTGATGAGTGTTTGTACCAAATTTCATGGCAATCCACCCAATAGCTTTTGAGATATTTCAGTCTGAACCAATATGGTGGACAAACCCACTGACAGACCTCACCATCCACAGAAGTATGCTGCAAGGTTCCCTAAATTGGCAAAGAGTAAAGAAAAGATAGACGAGTCTGAATTTTTAAAAATTTTGTATGCTACAAAAGTGTGGTTTCTAAGATCTCAACCTGACCATGTTAACACACTCTTCTCCTGCCTCAGTGTGGTTGTGGCTGATGAAAGGAGACAGGCACAGGGTAGAACATGGAGACTGTGTCATTAATATCCTATGAATGAACCGGAGATCCTGTCCGTCTTTCCATCTGTTGTCGACTTCACATCTGTGAGTCACGGGCTTGATAATGACTTGTGGTTATTTTTTTTTCTCCTTACCCTCTCTTCCTTTCCCTGTCTCTCTTTCACAGCACAATGTCTTGCTACACTAAAAACATCCTCAACAGACGCTTTAAGGCTTATCATAATTCAATCAGACAGCTCTTACTGGGATGTTAATGTGACACAATGCCCCCAAAAATGCATTACAAGTGTTATTCTATTCCTCCCTTGTTCCATCAGCCTAATATACTTTTCAGGCTTCTTTTTCAGGAAATACAGCAGGAGCTCAAATGACTAACTGCTTGGTTTGGATCCAAAATATATCAAAACAAAATATAGATGGTAAGGGAACAATTAAAAGCAAATATGATAAAATCATAGCTGCTTACTCAGTTTTATGTTGCTTTAGGGATAAGCCTGTAATATTATTGTTAGGGTCAACAAATTTCATGGTAAGACCAAAACTAAGAATGCATTAGTCCATATCTTTAAAAGCTTTTCAAATTCCCTAGCCTATTTGCAGCTCTAAGCCACAAACAAAAATATTTAAAATAAAATTGGGCAGCTTTCACATCAGCCCAAATGAACTGTTCTAACCCAGCAAACAGACCTGAGTTTGTTTTAACTGAACCAAATAATTAATAGCATTAATTTGTGAGTACGTGCTTAACAGAGCTGGGTAATATATCAATATTTTATCATATCATTATATGAGACTAGATATTGTGATCGATTTTGGATATTATTATGTCATGATACAGCACAAGTATTGTCTTTTTCTGGTTTTAAAGGCTGCATTACAGTAAAGTGATATTTTTTTCTGAACTTACCAGACTGTTCTAGCTGTTCTATTGTCTACCTTTACTCATTTAGTCATCATATCCACATTACTGATAATTATTTTCTTTTTTTTTTTTGTAATGAACAGTTTATTATTTTCAAACAAATACAAAACAAAACACAAACCACCACACTGACACCGCTCAACAGTCAATTACACATAAAGTGCAAATCACTGACATAATCACACCAGCAAGTTAACCATCAGTTCACAGTCAGCCAGTCCATAAAGGGGTTCCATGTAAACATATAGTGATCCAATCTATCTAATAGAGAATATGTCACCCTCTCATAAGCGGCAAGCTGTGCCATTGTTGTAGTCCATTCTTCATAAGGGGGTGGATGTTTTTTCCTCCAGTGTCTTAGTAGTATCCGTTTAGCTGTTGTAAGAGCCAAAATAATCCACCTTGACTCAAAATATGAAAAATCATTGTCCTGAAGCTCCATGGTCGATCCCAAGATAGACAGTTTTGCAGAGATTTGAAACTTTTTGTGTAGGACCTCAAATATAATCTGATGAATGTTGTTCCACCAGTCTTTAAGTGCTGGACATGTCCAAAGTATATGTAGTATAGAGGCACCATTTCCTCCACATCTCCAACAAGAGTCTACTGGTATTAAGTTCCATTTATAAAGTTGTTCTGGTGTCCGATGCCATCTATGTATTATTTTCAGTTGAATGAACCTATTACCCATTTCTTTGCACATTGTATTGATGTTCTTTAAACATGATTCCCAATCCTCAGGAGATATCTCTACCTCCATATCCCGTGCCCAATGTTTCTTAACCCTGAGTAAAGGGTCACATAGTTGTTCCTGTAATAAACCATTAATCTTAAGGGTAATGCCTCTACCTGAGCTTGATCTAATCAGCAGATCTTCAATTGGGCTGCCCGTAGGGCAGGTAAGCGGGCCTCCTAACCATTTAGACAGAGCACTTTGTATTTGGACATACCTCCAGTATTGATTATGTGGTAATTTGTATCTATCCATTATTTGGTTAAAGCTTAAAAAGTGCTTGGTATTGCCGTCAAATAAATGAAAAATATATATTATCCCTGCTTTTTGCCAAACAGTCCAGTTAACTGTTTTTTCCCCAATTAAAATTCGCTTATTATTCCATAGAGGTGCATGAGGGGATTTGAAAAAGTCCCAACGGCCCGCTCTATGAAGTTTATGCCACATTAATTTAGTGTTAGCAATAATAGGGTTATCATGATAATTATTTTCTTTTAAATCTAATTGGGTTGATATTTTGTGAAATCACCAATAGTTATCCCTACAATCCCAACAATATTGTCGCAATATCGATATTGAGGTATTTTGTCTATATCCCCTAGTGATAACACAACAAACTCATTTTATTGCTTTATTTATTTCCACCCCTTAGAACACATACTATGTTGTCAGTCACAACTAACATGATCATGAATTATCAATATTTACAGATATAATACTTCACTATCATAACAGGTTTTTCGGCTATATCACCCATGCATAGCACAATCTTTGCTCCAAATGGATACAGGATACTCGAGGCAGCAATGATACGTAGGGATGAGTAGGGGTGCATAGGGATGCGTACGCAAACACGTAGTTAAAAGTCTATCTTCAGCCTAAGAGTCTACAACCAAGCTAGCAGCCTTGTGCTTTGAGCTAAATCCTATCTTCAACATGGTAACATAATCACAATGAGGATGTTTAGCAGGTATAACATTCACTATGTTCCAAGATCTTAGTTTAGGATGTTAGCATGCTATTTGCTAATTAGCTTTAAACACAAAGTATAACTGAGACTGATGAGAATGTCATATATTTCTCCATAAACCAAAGTACTGGAAAAAGTAACATTTTGACCTGATGATGGTGCTAAATGAAAAGTTATTGCAATTCATACAGAGGATATGAATGTCACAAAATTTAATGGCAATCAATCCAATAAGTGTGACATTTATATTCATGGTGGCACTAGAGAGAAAGTCAGGGGATCACCAAACATTTTGGGATTCACCCTCTAGGCACTGAGTATCTGTAGCAAATTTCAAGTAAATCCATGGCAGCCATCATCATCATGTTGCTATCCCCAGAATGGCTAAAATGTTTATGATTATTCGTGTCGGTAGAAACATTCTAGGAAAAAGTGATAACTTCCATTTGTCCAAAACAATTACGCTTAATACCTTTTATTAAGGTATTAATATTATCATCAATCACTTGTTAGCAGGGCTCACAAGATCACTTGATGACAACGCAAAGGTGTAAGATGAGTCTGTATAACTACAAAGTATTCAAGTTAAATTGTAGGGCCCTAAAACTGACCCTTGTGGGACACCACACTTATTTTCCTGGTTTTAAGTTACCAAGGGAGAAAGATTTAAATTACAGATAAACCAAGTTGGCCACAGTTACATCTTATCAACTGTAAACCACAGCAGAAACCGTCTGCTATTGTTTGCATTAAAACCTGACTGGAAAACATCCAATTACAACAACTGAATAGTTGCTTGAGGACAGTATCTTACCAGGAAAAAGGAAGTTGGTTATAGGCCTATAATTACTAATTACAGTTTATTACAATATTTTATTGCCTTGTTAACATTGTTGCTGAGAAATAGCTTTAATGAAGCTCAATAAAAGCCAACAATAAGACAATCCGATTATGAAAATCTGAGAAGACAGAATCAACACACATAAAAAAATAATTAACAACAGGGCTCCAGGCTATGTGCATCACAAATTATTTCTCACATCACACTGCTGCATTACAACATATAGCACTGCTGATCTTAGTCTGATTAGATCTCACACAATGACTGGAGAGTTAGATACCTAAGAGAGTGTTTGCCTGTTGTTAAGTCCACTTCCAATCCAGTTTGTTTCAGTATGAATAACAACTTTTGATTTTTTTTAATCTACTGTTATTTTGTTCTCTTCTTTAGGTTGCTACCGTTTTTTGTTGACATAATTGTATGTACTGTCTTTGTTAAGATTCTGTCACTTGAATAGTATTCATGTTTTATTCTTGTTGTTTATATATCGAGGACCACAATGGAAATGGAGCCCAAACTTACTTGTGTTATCTGTGGCTGAGTTGTAAATCTTGCTTTTTATTGACAGAAAAACTAAACAAAAATAAAGTAAACCATGCTGAGTGGATTTCCCCACAGGGCGAACTCCAGTAGTAACACATGATGACAGTGCTTACTGGCTTTCCTAGAGAGTGCTTTGTGCATCTGGTTTAAACAGCCAAACATCATCAGGATAAAGACTGTGAGAGGTCTGACACCGCAGAGTCAGAGGTCTCCAGCCAGAAAGGAGGCATTTAAAAAAAATGAGTCAGCACATGTCTTTGATGCATGTGTCATAAAGGGATGAAAATAAAGGCACAGTCACAGCTTCATGAACAACCCCGTTAAGCTGTCTCCTCACTCGAGCAGTACAACTGTCATTCCTAAATAATTCTCCAAATCCACAATTTGGTTTATACCCCGATTTTTGAGCCGCGGTTCTGTTCATACCTTGTTTTTTTGTTTGTTTGTTTGTTTTTCAATAAGAAAAAAAAAACAGAGAAGACATTGCTGGGTTGTATTAAATCAACTACAATTCGGAATATTAAATTAACAGTATTGGAAGACCGAATACGGCCTTGGTTTGACCATCGCTACACCATTATTCCTGTCTTACTTTTGAAGCGGCATATATGGTAAAAGTGAATCAATACTTCCTCAGTCACAATCCTTTCTAAACCTTTTAAACCACCACTGTTCAGGTTTGCCTCCCATTTGTAAGTGAGAGAAATGGTGGTATCAAGAAACCACAGTCCCCACTAACTGGTCTCTAATAAACAGTGGGGGTCCATCATTTTTCAGTTTATAAAAACTTGATTTGCGTTGACTCTCTTCTGCAGCCTCCCTCTGGCCAGTCTCTTCTATTTGTGTGTATGGATTTATGACATGCCCAGTGTTGTTTTTTTATGTGATTGCTGATGTGGATAATATATTCTCATATTGTGGGCTGTGTATATCTTCTGCTTGCTCTGATATTGTTTTTATTGCCATTACCACCTTTAAATTTGCAGAGGCGCCTTTAAAATAGGTCACATTGCATTTCCCCTTTACTTCTTGATCACTGCATTGCATTTTGACAGTGCGAAGCTGATGCTCCAGTCACATGATATTGAAGTTGCTCAGACTAAGCCTTGGGTAAGTAATTGTAAGGGGTGCCTCTGAATTTGTCTCATGTCTGAAAAAGGGCTTGTGCTCGAAATGTCACATGATGGTAGTAATATGTTGTAAAATGTTCCTGGGAGCATTAACTAGTGTGCAGACTCTATTTTTCCTTTTTTGGCATCTACTTCTGTTTAGCACCTAGTTTTTATCACATTTGGATGCAGATGCATTTTTAAACTTTTTGCAGCTCATAAAAAATTCCTACTGTTTTGTTTGGTTTTACATGAAATACAAATTTACTTGATGTACACAATTTGACCAACCCTAGTAAAGTTGAGTAACTGCATTTCCGTTGTTGCTACATTTGCAACAGACAGCTTTATAACATGCTCCCTTTTCAGTCTAAAACATCTACACAACCTCAGTCAGTAAATAAAATAAACCAGGAAATAGAACATCCCCTGGCCATACAGCTTGTTGACATCTGTTATTAGAACGTCAATATATATGAACTGAATCAAGTAAAGGGTTTCTTTTAAAGAGGTCAGCATAGATGAATAAAAGACATTAAACATGAAATATTGTCGTTATGGTTGCATTCCATTAACCAACTGCTCTCTAACTAAAAGCCTTCTGGGCGCCAGTCAGAGTGAGAGGCCATAGAATTAAGATTTATTGATTGTCAGTGATTGCTGATTGAATATGTGGTCCAGCAAACGTCATGAGCCCAGACTGGTGACCCTCTTAGTTCCTTTCTCCTCTTTTGTATGTCTGTCATTTTGTGTTCTTTTTGTTTGGAGGAACTGTTAAGATGTTGCACCAGTAAGGGACTTGTAAAATGAGGAAACAATGAAAATTGTGAAAGGCTAGGCATTCTAGTTGCAATGGTTTCAGCAGGTTGATGTTACATCAGATCAGACTCTTTATTTTCTGTTCTGTTTTATGAATGTGCAAGAAATAGTCAATTCTGTCCCAAACAAAAATCAATAATGCATTACACATTGTTAGTACTCCTGAGAACTACTTTGTTGTAGCTCAGTTTATTTAAGTCTGTTAAACGCCCTGTAAATCTCTGGTATTTGCATTTGACAAACAAATAGGGCGAGACCTGAAAGGTAAATATCTCAGGAACCACCAGTGATGTTTCATCGTCAGCTTCTGACGAAGCAGGGCGGCCAAACTTATACATAATCAAGGCCTACAAGGATTCAATATGTTGGACATTGATCAAATATTAGTTGGATATCTTTTTGCTTGTTTAAGGAGGGAACACATGTGGTTTTCTGAAGAGAACACAAATAAGTAAGTATAAACACTTTTTCCTTAAAGTGATGAAAACACATGAGTTGATCAATTTGTGTGTGAAGTGTTAAGTAGGAGGTAAATGTCAAGTGATTTGGATTGATCAGTGATGAATTTACTTTGCTTTTCCATGTGAGTTGTGACAAGATGTTTAACATGTGAGAGTAATGCTTTATTTTGAGTGATCAAAGCATCAAAACTACAATAGCTTTTAGCACCACATGTGTTCTCTATGAATAAGGCATTAGGCTTCTGTTCGATTTGTCGCAACACACAGTAGAGAATGTGTATTATATTGCTGATTGTACATATGTGATGTCAGAGCATAAACAATGACACAATGGTTTGAATGTCATTATTTTGTCTTGAAAATGCAGAAAGAGCAGAGATAGCCTATTAGTGCACACCACTACACTGAAGGGACAATGGCAAAAAAAAGAGGCATCTTTTGTCCCTATGATCACAACAGAGGGACACTTGAGCTACCCAGAGAGTTTTGGATGACAAAGGGATAATCTAGCACTAGAATGTCACTTAGAAGGAATAGTTTGATATTTTGAGAAATATCTTCATTAGCTGCTCTCATGTCTGTACAGTGAAATATGATGCTACAGCTATTTGCAGCTTATCTTAGCTTAGCAACAGCTAGCCTAGTTCTGTCATTGGTTAAATATTTGTGAAACCCACAGAGACCAAAAACAGTGATGTATGAAAAAAACACAGAAAAAAAAAATGGATAAACAAGGTTTCTGCTCTACAGTGAAAATCGAAAATGTGAAAACGATAAGTTGCTGTTTTACAGGCATCCAAAAAGTAATGAGGTACATAACTGACCATAAAATGCAACTTGACATTTTCACACTTATACATATGAAATATACTGTGTTCATCTGTCTGAACACAGCTAACTACCTGCTGGCTGTAACCTTCATATTTACTTTTCAGTAGTGATGCATGGATGAGCTCTGACTTCATGGAAATCCACATGTAGGCATAAATCATCCACCCACCACCCACCCAAACATAATATTTTCTCAGAGTTAGATACTCGCACCTGCACCTCTACCTATCCCTGTAGGCCATATTCCCTTCTAAAATATGTCGAGCAGAGCAAGTTTTTCCAGCAGAATTTTTCATTTTAACACATCGTACGTTGGAACATAGTTGCTGAAAACATGTTAAAAAACTGAGAACTACGTAGAACTGAATTGTAGAGTCACACAGGTAAAATGTTGATCAGGATTTTTTGGGTGGACCTCAAACATGGCTCAGTGATGTGCCGGAGCCGTGGTCCCCCAACACTATGTAAGCCTGAAACACAAACAGCACCTCTTACCCACTCCCCTCACCCTCCTAATGATCAGTTACCTCAGAAAGTCTCTCAGTCCAAATCAACCAGCAATTCACTTCAGCTCACTTCAGTTCCAAAAACTGAACAGCGTCTTCTGGCTCTAGTGGCTCAAACATGTCTGGACATGTTCAATAAATGCTGCCAGATGGAGCGCCCACGTTTGTAGTCATTTTCAGGTTGTTAATCAGAATTTATATGACACCAAACCAATTGACGGATTACTACTGCATAAATATGAGAGCGGAATTGCTCTTCTCATCTAACTTTCAGCAATAAAAAAACAATCATGTATATTTGGCAAAATGTTGAAGAACTCCTTTAAGTGACCTGATGGGCACTTAGGAGCAACTTGAACAGATGAAAGAGCCTTTTAATGGACTAGAGGTGCAATTGTTCAGACCAGCAGAGTCAGAGGAGCATTTTGACCCACCACATCAGCACTTAGGAGACACTCCGACTAACTAGCAGTGGGACAGAACCAGACGGGTATGGAGAGTTACTTTACTTGGGCGCTCAGAACATAAGTAGCAAAGGCAGTAACTCCCTCCCCTGCCCTCTCACTGTGCTCACCACTGGATAGATAGATATTTACCACGACTAATGAGGATTTTCATATTTAGTGACAGACTGATGGAGCGTTTACAGATTAAAGCTGAATGATAGGACATTACTGCCATCATGAAGGAAATATTCTGCATGTCATTTAGAATATCATTAAATGAGGATTACTGTTGTCATAATAATAGTGTGTTTTTCTTCTATCACCACGCAAAACACTGGAAGAGCTCCAAGCAAAATAATACCTCCGTCTGTGGTCACACCATAAAAATGGAAAACAAAGCATTCCCCCAATACCACTCATTCTGATTGCGCTATACACATCAGTATGCATACTGATTACACCCATATATTAACTGTTTTCTGCTGATGGGGGCAGATTTTTCTCATATGAGTATCAGCACTGAGGAGCAGCGGTTTATTGTCGTGGTTAAAGTGTAGCCTGGTGTGTGAATTTGAATAGGACTCCCCCTGTGTGTGACCGTGGCTCAAAAACAGGCAGAGCTTTGTTTTTCAGCCTTGGTTAGTGTGTGTGAAACAAGGACACACAACACACAGGTAGCAGTGTCCATGCTATGGCCCTGGACTAAAGGTTTCTTTATCAACCTGAATTGAAGCTTCTGCATGGAAATATCTGACATAATGCCTCTTAGACCAGGTTGCACCAACAAAGATTAATTTAATCTAAGGTTCGTTCTGGTCAGTGTTTTCTGGTTCAGTTAATCCAGATTTAAAATTAAGTAGTGCTCTGTTGCACAATTGAAAGCTAATCTCTGTTCAGTAAATACAAATGAACTTAAACTGAAATTAAATAGAGTTTAATCAATATGGAGATGCTTTCTTGCCAAAATGAAAATAAATGAAAAATAAATTTGCATGTTGTTGGGACCTAGCAAGTAGCATATAAAAGAAGGGGGAAAGCCACTAACTTATGGCTGCTCTGTATTCCTTAACCAAACATTAGCATAAACTATTTGCTAGCTAACTAAATAGTTAAGAAATTATATACTATACTCTATTATATAGTTTGCTAGCTAGCTAAAAAGTTTAAATGTTGCATTATATGCTAGCTAGCTAAACAGTTAACAAAACACTGCATTGTTTGGTAGGAATCAAACAACAGCACAGTACGAGAATATGTAGCAATTGTATGCCAATAATGCAGTCCAAAGTGTGTGCAGTGTATATTTAATAGGTTGAATCCCTATTAAACATACAATCTACGGTTATAGTGAGTTGTTTCCCCGTCCTCTCCAGCTGTTAAGAAACTCAGTCATGCTGCAAGTTTGCTGCAGGAACACAAGATGAGTACAACACTGTAAACTGTAACATGCAACGACGAGTCCTGAGTTGATCTTGAACTATCATTTGTCTGTCAATGTAAAGTTAAGCCTGTTATCCTGAAAACAAAAGCCCACTGCTATGAAAACACAAACTCTTAACTCTCTTAATATATTGCTTGATTTAATCATTCTACTCTTTCTAAAAGATTATTACTGATACAGCAGACACTTACTCATTCAGCACACATTCTGCATCAAATGAACTCTAATCAATGTGAAATAGGCAAAGGAAAACAGTTATTCATTCATTCAAAAGAAGGATGATTCCTTAATCTCTGATAATGTATCATGGTCACTTTATGATAAGCTACAGTGAATAGCCTGTTTTACAGATTTCTCCTTTAATCTAGGTTGAGAGTTAAAACTAAACTGAGGTTTCAATGCGGGTTTAAATTTAATCTTTTTTCATTTTAAGATACTTTAAAGTTTGGTGCAACATAATTTATAGTTAAACCATGATTTAATCAGGTTTAAAAATTAATCCTCATCAGTGCAGCCCAGCCTTAAACTTAACTTTATAGGCTCTGTATCTGAAGTTAAAGACTTCACTGGAGCCATTAAGAGATCATCTTTTTCTCTACCGAGTTACAATAACATCTATTGAAACAAGGGTGTTCGGTATTAAGGATTTAAGCAGTAAAGGACAGTTCACCCGCTGCTTTTTCTCATATAACCCTCCAGCTCCAGCTCCCATCCAGATCTAACAGTGCTTTCATGTTTGACCCACTTTTACAAGACAGAGACAATGGCAAAGAGAAGCAGAGGCAGAAGGAAAATGATGAAAAAGACACCAGTGGCAGAGAGTGGTTGAGTTGAGGAGGAGAGACAGATTAACAGGGAAGATGCAGAAAGTGCAAAGAGGCAGGGAGAGTGAGTGAAAGAGGGACAGCAGCAAAGAGAATGACAAAGGTATAGAGAGAAAGAAAGGAATAGAAAGGGGTAAACAGAAGGCGCCTGGGAAGGAGGGGAGTGGGCTGAGCAGGAGGGAGGAGGGACGCTCTTGCTTCTCCTAATAAAGCGAGTGTATGTGAAAGGAGGTGCTGAAATACGTTAGACTTAGCAGAGAGAGCTGTGTTACCAGAGAGGAAGAGAGAGAGAGAGGGCTAG
Source organism: Lutjanus erythropterus (assembly GCF_056507025.1). NCBI lineage: Eukaryota > Metazoa > Chordata > Actinopteri > Lutjaniformes > Lutjanidae > Lutjanus > Lutjanus erythropterus. The sequence goes on from NC_139333.1 coordinate 21,556,873, forward strand.
AGAGAAAGAGAAAGGGAGAGGGGCAAAGAATAGAAAGAGCATTGTGTTGCTGCTGAGAGAGAACCCATGTCTGCACAAAGAGGTAGGTGTACTGCTATGACTGGCACACAAACACAAATACACACACATGCACACACACACACACACACACACACACACACACAGGAGTAGGAAATCCTCATGACCCAGTGTTTCCAGCAGTAGGATGGACCAGAAGTATGTACAGTAAATGTTAAGTATCAGGTGAGTGTGTGTTCCTGTCCAACTGTGTGATCTGTTTCACCGCATGTAGCAGCTGTCTAGCAGTGTGGGGCAGGTGTGTGACTTTTCCATATCATGTGTGGAACGTGCATACGGGCGGCATAAGCAGGTGCCTCTGTGCGTGCTTGTGTGAGGGAGTGTGTTTGCATGTGGGATTCAGTAGGGGGTTTACAGTCTGTGTGATTGAGCTGCTGTGGATAAAAACACTGGCACACTTACACAGAAGCACGCTTAAGATCATGTGATGTTTATGGCAGTTTAAAGTGCATGTGACTGAGGGTAATTATGCAGCCATATCTGACTAACTGAACGCATTTGATAGGGGTTGGTTAAAGTTTCGTTCAATATATCTTACGTATGATCCAATATTTTTTATTGATGTACAGATGAGTCAACAGAGCAGTAAGCTAATTACTCTTTCAGCAATCATGTTTCATCCTCAATGTGAACCTGAAAGGGCATTAAAGTATTTGTTGAGTAAAATGTAGAACTGAGGCAAATATTACTGGCATCAGTATGGTTTGTTTTATGCTACCAAGTCATTAATAATTCAAAAATGTTTAAACAATCTCAAAATTGTATACAAAAGTCACATTTGCTTATGTTTGGTGACTGATTTTCTGATGTTTCACAATGAGACACTTGGCTCCTTCATGTGGATTAAAGTCAGTTCAGCCAAATTACAGATTTATCATATGCCATGCTTGTACTTTTGAGGTTATATACTGAATAATGAGTTGGTTTGCAACTTCTGATCATTTTTATTATTGTCTAGTCTATAAAATATAAGAAAAAAAGTGAAAAATGCTCATCACAATTTCCCAGAGCCCAAACTGATGTCTTCAGATTGCTCATGTTGTCCAACCAACAGTCTAAAACCCAAAGACTCTTCACTTACCATCATAAATGACAAATAAAACAGGAAATCCTGACATTTAAGAAGCAGGAACCAGCGACTGTTTGACATTTTTGCTTGACAGATGACTGAAACTATTAATCCATTATCAAAATAGTTTGCAATTAATTTTCTATTGATTGATCACTTAATGAACTAATCACTGCAGATCTAACCCTAACCCTCTAGCCCATCTCAACCAGTACAATGCATTTCATTTGTGGTGCTTACTTTAAACTATATCTCAAAAAGTCAAAAACAATGTGTACTTCCAGAAACAATTTCCCAGATACTCTGAATATCTCTTTTACTCATCAACATAATTGAAATTCCAGTCACCTCCATAAATTGTTGTGGAAGCAGAAATCTCAGAGAAACCATGAGTAAAACAATGTTTTAGTTTGTAATTTGGGTGACTTGAACCTGTAACATCAACAGAGCCCAATATAGTTCGTACCAAAACGGATTGTTTAATGCTGTTTAGGTATTCATGATAGGTAATTCATGAGTGAATGCATACAAGTTACTTAAAGTGGGTGACACCTTATCTAAACTGTAAAGTTAATGCACATGGCTCTTATATGTGGATCATGTAGGTTAAAGGGACAGTTCAGCCAAATAACAAAAAGAACGTTTGCTATGTAAATGGTTTTAGATGGTCTTATTTCAAGGTTTTAAGATATATACTGTAGTATATCTAATTTGGGTGACTTGACCCTTCAGTATTACAAAGGGTTTGTTTTAAGCGAACTAGGTATCAAGAATGTTTGGAAAATCCCAAAAACGTGTACAAAAGCCAATTTTTCTTATGTCCAGTGACTGATACCTTTTCTGGAGGGTCAAGTGAAAGTTCACACCAAATCACCACTGTGTGCATAATATTAGCTTAGCAGCTATTATTTCGCTGAAATGAGGGATGTTTTGCAAGACCTTTTAGAATGAAACCGCAATGGCCATATTTTTCTCTGCTGAAGGTTGGGGTAGACAGCCCAGCCCAGGGTTAGTGTCAGCCCGTCCTATCGGCGAGGTCAGACTAGACACCATAGAGGACAGATCACTTCCCTGTAGCAAGCAGAGATGCTTGCTCTCATTTCCCATCATATGACGCTGCCAGAGGTTCCCTTTTTACAGGATATAGGGGTTTCACAATAGCTCGAGTGAGAATATTTATAGAGCTGCTTAGTGACTGCTGTGTCTTTCAAACATTTAAGGCAAACAAAAGTTTGGCTGATTAATTGGAAAAAGCTGAAGCGAGAAGCCCAGTGACAAGTCAAGGGCAGCGACACAATGGTGTGTGTGACGTGTGTGGAACGATGGATGTGTTTATCCACCAGCAGGAGAGGCCCTATGTTGATTTTTGTGGGTGTATGTGTATGGGTGTTAAACTAAGGACTAAAATAACATGGTCTATTTGCTATGATCTACATAATTATGTTACACTTCATATCCATCATAAATGCCTTCTATTCAAATTATTGTTACTATTTCTCCAGCTTTTTCAAAGAATAGCTCTTGTGCATTAGAGCATCTCTCCAGGTGTGCTCAGAAATGTCTAAGTTGTTCAATTCTGAGCTGCTGGTTCTCTGATAAAGTATTTTGTATTGAGACTACTGACATTTCATTGCACTGACAGCTGTAGTTCGTATTAATTTGCTGTTTCAGGAACCACATTTGAAATAGTGGCTCACAAAATATCACCATCTCTGCTCACTAAGCTTCCTTTTACCCATTACTTTCTTGCCTAATTTTTCATCAATTACTTCTTTCTTAAAATCTGCTTTTAAAAAAATCCACTTTTTACCCAGCTGGCGGAGCTGGGGGGCAGGGGAAATACCATAAACTGAATCCTGCACGTACTCCATGTACTGGGCTCCATCCAGCTTCAGCTCTTGAACTAAACAATGGCACTCACTGGGATGTTTCCTTACCCACTATATCTCATGAACACACACTGAGCAGAGGGTTCATGGGCCAGAGGAAGCAGTCCACCTTGTGCCACCATTTTTCTATTCAGAATTTGTTGATTACACAAAATGTCTGTGACATCTGGTACTTGTAACATATAAATTAACCACTACCTCCATGGATATTCTGTATCATAGCAACCAAACCATCTCAGCTGAAAAAACGCTGCACTTCTAAAGCACTCCCAGCGGAGCGTTTTCAGAATAGTGTCTTTGTTTCAGCTGGGAAAAATGCTTTGATGGACGCAGCCTCTAACTTTGGAGACTTCGGCTGATACTTGTTTACATGTATTTACTAAAAACGTAATGCATGACTTTACCTTGTAATTCAGTAATTTTCCAATGTGGTGCTGCTAATTGAAGGATTGAAACACATGTTTAACCACTGTTTTCAGGTGAGTTGCGGTGACTGCGGCTATGTAACACATGAATTACCTCTACAATGGTCATGTGCATGCGTCCATGCACAGACCTATGACTCGCTAGAGCCTAACCACCAGAGCTGCACAACAAATTTAAGACCTGCCTTAGAAGGACATTGCTGTCTTGTCTTCCCGTCATTAGGAAATCACACAGTTGATCTCCAAATGTGTCACCTTTGACTCATCGCTGAGTGTATAGAAACAACTCTCTCAGTATCCGCCAATTCAAAAACCCTTCTTCCTCTTTCTCTTCCTCTCTTTTGCTTCATATCTCTTTGTCTCAAGAGAGGATAGTTTTAGATCAACAAGGGTGGAGACTCTGTTATGTCATATGTAATAAAAAATTTCAAACAAGGACCTGCCAATATAAACGCCATAGATGTGTACTTCTTTGTGTGAGGATGGCAAATTAGGCCAACCTATGAACTGTGTGTCTGGGCATTTATATATATGTGTGCAGGCCTATGTTTATTTGTATGAGTACTTATAAATGCTGTACTTTTAAACTTGTAAAAGCAGTTTGGACTTCAGACTCAATTTTGTCTGGACTTGTTAGCTTAGAATCAGGAATAGGGCTGCAACTAGGAATTATTTTCATGGCTGATTATTTTCTTGATTAACTGACTAGCTGTTTGGTCTATAACATGTCCGAAAATGGTGAAAAATGTTGAGCAGTGTTTCCCAATGCTCGAGATGACATCCTAAAATTTCTTGTTTTATCCACAACCCTAACATACACCATTTAATGTCACAGGAGTAAAGAAACCAGAAAATATTAGGGGTGTGAGGGAAAAAAAGGATTCTTTACGTATCATGATTTGTTTTTTCAGGGTTTGGAATTTATTTTTATGACCGTTTTTTAATTTTTAATTTATGTATAAATTACTAGCACTTAGTCCTTTAGCTTGATGCTAACATATAATGGGAATTCCCATTACCGAGACAGAACCGAACAGAAATTAGCATCCAACTGTAGTAATATTCTCTCAACAAACGGATCCATTTTACTTCACATGCTTAACATAAAACAGTATGTGAGCTCAAACTTTAAAGGCATAAATTCCCTCTGCTTTGCGCAAACTAATTGTTACTGACTTCACATTGCTAACTCAATCTATTACTCTGGCTTCAACACTCCACACTGACCTCAACAGGTCAAAACTCAAAATTCACAGTTTTGAAGTTCAATTTCATATGTGAGGGATGTTACTTGTAAGGCTCTTTGTGCTGTGTGCAGTTTTCAGGGGATCAATTTGGTGTAACATCTTTTATTTATTATTTTTTGACAGCTCTAGCCTGAGGAGCATAAATATTATTATTATTTCAAAATATGGAAATATGACTCATGATCAGGGGTGGAAAGTAACGAATTACATTTACTCACGTTACTGTAATTGAGTACTTTTTATGAGTAATTTGTAATTTTCTAAGTAGTTTTTGAAATATGTAATTTTTACTTTAACTCGAGTACATTTTGACCCAAGTATTTTACTTCGCTACATTTGAACCCCCTCACGTTACTGAGTACAATATTGATAGTGAAAAAATTAAATGCGGGCGGAAAACCCCTGTGTCCCGGAAGTGAAAGTCAATTGCGTGGCCTTGCCTTGCGCGCGCCCTGTCTCATAATTGGATCTACGCGTTGGAAGATGGCTGTTGCTGACCAAGATATGGAGATCATGGAGGAGGAAGGGCCCAACGAAGATATAAATTCTGAAGAGGAAAGCCACAAAAACCCTTGGCCAAACTTGGAAGACTTATTTGCGTTCAAACGCACAAAAGGCAACAACATTATCATGCAGTGTAAAATGTGCCTGCCCGGCAGAACGGAGCTTTCAGCATTCAAGACATCAACATCTAATTTACGAAAGCATGTGGTGGTAAGTTAGCGCATGTGTTTTTGTCTCTTACATCCCAAACAGTTTATTTGTTGTTTGGTTTAAAAATCCCAGATAACACAGTGCTGCCAACTTTCCCAGAAACGTAGAAGTGAGATTTTGCAGGGCCGGGGGGGCGGTGTAGTACGGATCGCGGACGTATGGGGACAGTGGGCGGGGGATTCTTAGTAGAATTTCTCTATTTAATTTAAGGATTTAATAATTTAATGAATTTAATGCCTAGCTAACTGCAGCAATCCTACAGTAGGCCTATTAAATTCTGCATTTTTTTAATATAACAGTGACAGTACAACACATTTTTTTCATAAGGATGAGATTGTTCTAGCTTAATAAATGTTCTAGTTCTTAAATAGTATTTTCTAAATATGAGTGTGCCTACAAATACATAACTACTCTGTACCCTCTTGTATTGTGTGTATTCACAGAGAAAGCATCCATCAAAGCTTGCTGCTTTTAGTGCATGTTCACAGAAGTCACCACAGGAACAAGAAGGCAAAAGTAAGCAGAGCAAGCTCCCAGACAACCAGGCCAAACTTGCGGTGGGTGGTGCCATCCGCGTGTCTCAAGGGACAGTTGACCGGTTCCTCATCAGGCTAATTTGCGAAGGTCACCACCCCTTCTCTTTAGTGGAACAGCCAGCATTCAAAGACTTTGCTGCTGCTCAATCCTCAATACAAAATGCTCTCCAGGCCCACAGTTAAGAGCAGAATCGCAGAAGCTGCTGCTGAAATGAAGACAAAGTTGATATCACACCTTAGTAACATCAATCATGTCGCTACTACCACAGATTGTTGGTCTGCACACCAAAAAAGCTACATAGGTGTCACGTGCCATTGGATTGATAGGGAGACTTTCGAGAGAAGATCTGTCGTGTTGGCATGCAAGAGGTTAAAAGGGTCACACACCTTTGATGTGCTTGCAGGTGTCCTGGATGATATCAACTGCCAATACAGATGCAGACCAAGAAGGTTCAGAATCGGATGATGATGTTGAGTTCCAAGACACATTCAGCATCCTAGAGCAAGACAACGGCCTGGAGTACCAGCTCCCCAAACACCAGAGCATGCCACCTACCGAACTTAGTTGCCACAACAGATGCTGACCTTGCTGAAAAGAACGAAACCTACAAGAGGCTTTCACGTTCAGCCTTTGGCAAATGCCAAGCTCTGTGGAATAAGTCAGGTCGCTCGCACACTGCAGCAGAAGCTGTGGAAGACAAATGTGGTCTTCAATTCATTCGACCCAACAAAACAAGGTGGAATTCAACATACATGGCTGTGGAGAGAATCCTACGCATCATAAAAGAACAAGGGGAGGATGCCATCAGGCATGTCTGCGAAGAACTGAAACTGAAAATGTGAGTTTTTGTTTTTACATTTTAAAATATTTAATTAGCATATATAACTTTTATAAACATTTGTCCTAATTCATGATGAATAAACAGTGCTGATTCAAGAGTATAAAATACACAATATATAATACAATACAATATTATATGATGTAAATGTTATTTTGTTGTTTATGGTTACAAAGTCCAAATCCTTCTATGTTAACCCGTTTGTGCCCAATTTTTTTTCAGAGTTGTAAGGCATATCATTTTATCAGTTGAGTCCCTCTGAATCATGTTATGTATTTATTTTTTCCATTTTGTTCTTTGTTTTGGAGAAAATAGCATTTTTGTGACTGGCAACAATTGTTGTATGGGCATTGGTTATGGTAAGTACTTGTGTGTTAGCTAGGAAGAGTATTCTAAAAAGACTAAAATTAGCCATTGTACATCATTCTAAAATTTTAATTAAGTCAATTAGGAGCAATCCTGCAGACAGTGTTTTCCTTTAGTTAGCGACACCCTATGTGCCCAATGGCAACTTTTGTTGCCACTTGCAGAAATAAGCCCATGAACAAAAAAATATTTATCCTAGGTACAATTTTGGGGGGGAGGGTTACTAAATAATTATAAATATGTTTGGGGGGAAAATCAGAAGAAATTTATGAAAATGGCTTCTTTTCAGGAAGATTTGCATCCACCATGTCCTCAGCCAGAAGGAGCAGGAAGCAGATGATGTCATGCAATAGGACACACTTGGAAATTATTTTTTAAAAATCAAAACCTTTTTGTTTAAGTTGTCTACTAGCATATAAGTGGAAAAAGTTGCATTAGTACCCTTAAGATTTTTCATTGTGAGTCGAAAATGACAGTGATACACTTTGGCAACAATTGTTGCCAATGGGGCTAAATGGGTTAATAAACAAAACTTAATTATTGTTTTTTTATTTATTTATCTTGTGCAGGTTGAGTCAGGCAGAAATTGCCTTTCTGGATGAGTTCTGCTGTGTGATGAGACCAGTGGTAAAGGCCTTGAATATTCTTCAGTCAGAGAGCAACACACACCTTGGGTGGCTGCTCCCAGTGATCTCCGAATTACAGTCCAAACTGAGAAGGCAGGAAGCGTCGGTCAAGATGTGCCTCCCACTCATCTCGGCACTACAGCAAGGGGTCCAGAGGCGCTTCAGAGTCATGATGGAGGACCGAGAGCTTATCTCAGCAGCAATCCTCCTACCCAAATTTAAGACGGGCTGGACTGACAAAGCTGAAGTCATTGAAGCAGGTATGACTCCATTGTTCAATATCTCAGCAATCAGTAATTTATTTTAGTCTTGTTCATTTGTTTTCTATCAACAAATACATATTAACAACATTTCAATACAGAATACAAGGAGTTTTATTTGCCACATGCATAGAAATGCTAAAAAAGCATAACATGAGGTGAAATTACAGTTAACCATCTGTACTGTGCAGGCGTGTTTGTTAGTGGGAGCTGGGGTATTAAAGTGCAATAGTGCCAAAGTGCATACTGCAATATGTCATCTGACTTAAATATAATAGCTCAGTACTTAATTTCCCTACGCTGTCTGTCATTAAACAGGACTACTGTATGTGAGGCATCACCTTGACCAGATGGCTGAGGCTGAGGTGGAGCAAGGCGCGCTCAAGCAGCATTCGTCGGGTTGCTCTTCACAGCAAAGAGAGCAAGACTTGCAGCAAAAAACTTTGAAAATCAGCTGCTGCTGAAATTAAACAAGAGCTTTTCCAGTCTAAAGTTGTAGATTGTGGGCAGAATTGTGGGATCCTGTGGGCATTTTATTTTGTGTGCATTTTGTGTTTTGAATACTTCGATTCTGGTTTAATTTTCTTTATTCTTATTGTAGTGTTGTCGGTTGGACAATATGCCTGAAAATAGTTTGCACTTTACAGTACAGGTTGTGACTGTCCTTGTTGTCCTTGTAATGTGAGGAAGTAAGAGGATCATGTTACTGAGCTCAGCTGAGCTTTTACAAGTGTGGATGTGTACTTTAATATGCCTCGAAGTTGATTAAAACAACTTGTGCTGGATTTGATTCATGACTCATCCTTTTTTTTGTATTAAATAACTGAAAGTAACTAAGTAACTTTTACTCAAATTACATTTTAAATGAAGTACTTTTGTACTTTTACTCGAGTAAATTTTTAGATGGGTACTTTTACTTTTACTTTGAGTAGGATTTAAGCAAAGTAAAGATACTTTTACTCAATTACAATTTTTCAGTACTTTTTCCACCTCTGCTCATGATATACAGTCTCTAGAAGTGTATGATTCAACTTTTTCCCATAGTCTAGTGTTAAAAAAGGACAAAAATTGCAATAAATTGTAATATCGAATCACAATACTTATGCTTTTATTAACAGGTCAGGTTGAGATTTAAGTTAAGTACATAAAGTAAAACTTAAGCACTGGGTATCAGCATTACTTTAAAGGTGCTGGTATCAGAATTTTTTAAAACAATACCCAGCCCTGGTGAGGATTAAATCAAAATTTAGGGATTAGGGAATGAATATAGACACAAGAAGAATGTGTTTGTGTTGTGAATGTTATTTTATGTATCACAGTTGTTGAACATTGTTTTTAATAAGTGAAAGATCTGATTGCCGTTTCTCTAAACACCATTTCTGCTGCATGTAACAGAAGTTGTTAAATCTCAAGTCTCCCTACACATTTTTTTTTTAATTTCCTGCCTACTGACAAGACAGTTAGTTCAAAAATACTTTTTATTTACTCAACTTGCTAGAAAATCTCTTAAAATTCTTAAAGTATTTGTATTAAAGTCATAAAAAGTACTCAGGCACACTGTGTTTTCCAGTTGTATCTCCCCATGTACTCCCCCTTTCGTCATGTCGAAGTCTGAACCATCCTGGCCTCACCTTAACAATACAGTTGTGTTTACAGAGGGTTTGGAAGTAGAAACACTGCGTTGTCTGCGATCATGGCCATGTCTGTGTGTCTATCTGCAAATTTGTATCACTGTAGATCAGAGACTGTGTGTGTGCGCGCCTAAAGTTACAACATTTTGGTAACCCTCAAACAACTATGTAAAGTAGTGAGGGTCTAAGACTTCAGATTGAAGACTGGCTTAGGTTTGGTATAGTTCAAGGGTTGGGGTTAGGCATGCTGTAGTGATCAAATCAGGAATGTATGATGTCAATAAAATTCCTGAAAGGAAGTAAGAATGTCCAAACCTGTGTGTGTTTGTGTGGCCTAAAGCCTGTGTTTCATCTGTTTTGATGTCCCAAGAGAATTCCCTTCCCTTTATGATCTCATGCTCTTAAATTGCTTCTCAGGTAAGCCCCGTTCCTGTCTCAACATGTGTTTGTGACTCTGATTAGTCTGCTGCCAACAGCATCATCATCACGAACGGATTACACATAGAGTTGCATTCTTTCTCGACTTTGATCTAACAGTAAATTCAAGGATTTTTACTGGAAACATGCTCGATTTCTTGCTAAACATTTTTTAAACTCACAGTAACTGAAAGGAAGGGTGAGGTTCAGGTCAGTCCAGGACACCAGTACAGCTATACTGTAACCACTTCCCTCTTTGTCCTATAACAATGCAAGAGTTTTGTAATTGGTGCCAGCTGTCATTAATGGAGACATTCATTAATGTCAGGGCTGGTTGTTAACTTCACTAGCAGACAAACCACAGATGTTCTCATACATTTTAAATGTGCTAAACAAACAGCCACAGTAATGACAGTATAAATCAAGGCATGTGAAGACACTGTAAAACAAGTAAACATGTGGAAATCACATGTGGTTTTATTCTTGCTTCATTTTGGCTGAACGCCGTCGGGGAAAGACTAAATGAAACCCATAATCCCACTGTGACAAGATGCTGGTCTTGTATGAAGCAACTCAGACAGTAATCAGGGTCAGGGTTAGCGGTTAGACCCCCAACAAGACTGGCATTGTATGAGCCTTTGATGGCTGACACCAATGAGGCTGCTGCGATGTAGATGCTGTCTGCATCTTGTAATTTGTGTTGACTGTTAATATCTTTTGAATTTTCATTTACATGTTGCAAATGTTTTCATTACACACTTAAGACAACTTCATTTGATGAATTTTAGCTAAATGTTAAATGATTTGAGCTCAGTTTGGAGCAAAAGTTTAAAAGGAAAAGGTTGAGCAAACTAATAGCCTATTGTTTTGTTTAAGCTTTTTTATAGGGCAGTATTAGAAATGCCTCTGATACTATCTAAAATACTTGATAGGATAGTTTAAAGTCTGAGCTACACCAACAGTTCAGTACTGTACATTGCCAAAAGATGAACAATTCTACGTTCCTTTCATGAGTTTACTCACTGAGCATAAAGGTAAATAAATTGTTTTTGCAACTCAGTATTTTGCAAAGAAGAAAAAAGTGAATTATCGGAACAAAGGATTTTTAGGTAGCAAAATGTTTCTGTTCGACAAAATAATTTCAATTAAAGGTCCACTTTTTTGGCTCTTTCAGTCACATCTCACAGTCTTCATTCAGCCAATGAAACCCTTCCAGTGATACGTAAAACTTGAGGGTTTAAATTATTAAAGTATGGGGCAGGATTTTTATTAGTAAAGAAGTTTTTGAAACATTTATATGATCTGATACAATGTGCCCCATCTACACAGTAAACAAACAACTTAGTTAAACTTCTCTTTATTTCAAGTTTTGCCTTTTTTATAGCTGATATTTTCTGTAAAGAGGTAACAAAATCTGGAGCCAACGTGGACATGTCTTAACAAGCCATTGAGACAACAATGTTTTGGAGCATTTCTGATTGCTTTTCAGGTGTCTCAGCCTAACAGTAAACCCTTGTAGTCTTGTTCTTATCTTAGCAGAGCTCCACCCAATTTTCCTTGGCTTTGCCCAGATTTGGTTTCATTAGCTGGCAAAGTTAATGACAAAGCTGTAAACCAGAATCCATAAAAGATATTCGGAAACCTAAGGGTGACATCACAACTTTTTGTTTTTTTTCTACATCCATCTATCCAAGTTTTTAGGTGGAAGCTTGAAATAAACTTTGTGGTTAACACAAGCAAGAGATTTTCACATTTTCTTCTATGACTAAAATTCATCAGTAAAAATCCCTTCCATGAATCTTGAAGCTTTTGTGTGTCTTAAAAAACAAAGATAACAAGTGGCTAAGAGGGACTGAAGAAGTTGTTGAGGACAAGACTAGTCACTTAGTGGAGGTGACAAAGTTATGCAACTGTAGTGTAGTTTGCTTATAGCCTAACATTATCTTTTAACTTGTCTTGAACTAAACATGTAATTACCATTATCTTTCCTTTGCCACAGAGCTTTTTTCCAGCAGTAGTCTAAAACCCAGTGTAATAATCCCATTGGCTTTTTGTGGAGGGAACCAGAACAGTGCTAATTTCTGGGTTGGGCTGCAAAAATATGTAATTTCTATAGCACTCTATTTATGCATTTTAACTCTGGTGATATTCAAAATATTTTATTATTGCTTTAATTAGCACAAAACAGCATTGGGATGCAAAGTCCAACTGTAATTTATGCTTTTCCACTTCAGCTGTGAGACAAAATTAATGATTAATTTCTAGAAAACAATACACAGTGAATAAATAAACTACTGCCAGACCATATCTGGTTTAGACAGCCAGTGTCACGTTTTTAAAAGAGGAAAAGTGGACATGAACTTTGGCTGTTTGCTCAGAGCTGACATGGTCAAACAATTACAGGATACTTTATCTCAGCTTTGTGTGTGCATAAGAGTGTTTCTTTAATGATAAGAGACATTTAGTCATACAGCTCTCTCCAGGGAGAGAGGATAGTTAGGGAATGAGTAGTGACATAAATAAGTTGATAGTAATTATATTCTGTATGTTGGTTGTGTATCTGCATGTGTGGTAGCAGGAGAGTGTGAAATAGCAGAATGGATAAACAGATTTGCAGGCAAGTCAGGTTTTGGGCCTGCACACACACAGACACACAAGCTCTGCAGCAACCCCTATTCTTCTAACATTCACACATACGGACGCACACACTGCCTTGGAGAAAAGCAGGGGATTCCAATCCGTCACACAGATGACATCACAGCCTGCCAGTAAGAAGAAAAAAAAAAAAAAAAAAAAGGCAGCTAAACAAGGGAGTCCCCACTTCCCCTCCGTTCGACACATCCCACAGAATGAAGTGGAAGTCAGAGAGGAGTGAGAGGAGGAGAAAGAGAGTCCCTTTTAAGGGGTTCACATGCACACAAGAGCGCACTCACACACGCACAAACACGCTTTAGCTGTGTCTCCATAGTGACCAGCTTCGCTGCCCCGGCTTGGGGAGGAAATGCCAAACTCAGTGCTTCAGAGAACTACACAAACACACACACACACACACACACACACACACACACACACACATACAGCTCTATTCTAATCCCCTGTCCGGCTACGACAGAACGGAAAAAAACCTCTCCTCATCTTATCACCCTGCTACCTCCCTCTGTCCATTCTCTCTTCTTCCTCTCCACCCCATATTTTCCTCTCCCGTCCACTTGCGCTCTCTTTTTTCCTCTCCCTCCTCCCCCTCTCACTATCTCTGTCTGTCCCTCTCCCTCCCTGCCCCGTCAGTGGTAAGTTCATTGAAGTAGACAACAGAGGTAAGTACTCTCTTCCGCTCTCCGTTCGCCGTTGGCTCACTGCTTTAATGTGCTGTAAGTTGCACGTTTTTGTGTGTTTTCCCACAGCAGACAAAGGTCAGGTTTACTATCACTGCTCCAGGTCCTGCTGATGCAAAAGCAGTTGTGTGTGTATGCGTGTGTGTGGGTGCCTTTGTACTATATGTCCTTATGAAATGTGTGCTGTACAGTCAGACCTGTTTTGATAATGTGTGTGCACTTTGTCAGCTGTTATGTCTACCTAGATAGAGCCTGCCAGTTTACTTAACTCAGTAATAATCAAACAACCGTGTGTGCATGTGTGTGTCTGTGCCTTCGTGTGTGTAGACTTAACAATTCAGGCTAGTATATTGTTCATCACTCTTCTCTATGACAATAGTCTTGTGAATACAGCCAGCCTGGTTTTGTCCTCGTATAAACTGTGAATATATTAGCTCATATTATTGACAATAGAATTAATGTATGCGTGTGGGTGTTTGTGTGTATGTGTGTGTGTGTCCCATTGGTAAACAGTGGAAACTCAATGAGTTCTTTGGAAGGAATATGGGAGCCAAACAAAGCAGCACCAGACCATATACACTCAAGATAAAATAATACTTTATAATAAGTAATACAAAAATACAAAAATAAAAAATACATTTGATTGCTGCAATATTATCTTTAGTGACACTATCAAGTCTCAAAAACACGGTATCGTGCAACATGCAAAGATGTGTGGCAGTGGTTCATTTTGTGTTGTTTAAACCCCTAGTCACTAGATGGCAGTGCTCTTATATGTATTCACTGTTCTAACTCCATAAAAAACTTTAAAAAATTAAATAAGATTGCATACGATTTTATGCATATGGTGGAGTGTTCTTTACACTATGGCAGATTTCATGAAATTCAATTTAAAACTTAGCATTATATTACCTCTCTTGCAGTAGCGCAGTATATCACAATATACTGTAGCACCTGTATTGCAATACATCATCATATTCATATTGCCAGACACTTGCTGATATATTGCAGATTGTTTTTATTTGTAGGTTATATATATATATATATATATATATATATATATATACATATATATATATGTATGTGTGTATATGTATGTATAATGTTAATGCAAAGTTGACACTGTTTAAAATGACTTTGTTATGACAATCTGACATTATCAAACTTAAAGAAACTGTTTAGCTTCATGTTTTAACTTTACATTAAACTGTCACAGGAGGTGGTTTTGACACTGGTCTTCATGAGACCATTATAAGTGTGTCATCAATATTGCCCTTGACCTCAAGTAAAGTACTACATTTTGGACTTGTTATCAAGTTTTATTACACTGATAACCGTCATGAATAATTTCCTAGTTTTCAACTTACGTGGTACAATTTGGACATGTCATAAAGATGTCATTAAATTTTACAAAGTTTGCCAGAGAACATAAGGTGATTTAGCTGACAGAGCTGGCTGATGGACAAATAGCGATTAGCTAGCTATTACTCATTGCCAAAGTAAGCTAACGCTGTTTGCTGTTATCTAGAGATGATGTTGACTAGCTCGGTCAGCTGTAAAGCTAGCCGCCTTATGAGCCAATTCTTACCTAGGGTGCCAGGAGCCAAACACAGCAAGAAAATCACATTAATACTAGATTCCCTGGGGCTACTGTCTCGGACACTGAAACATTCATAAGACTTCTTCATGTTTATTACAGTCTTACGCACACCCCATTAAATAAAGTGTTACCAAGTGTGTGTTTATATTTTGTCTATTATAATCTGTACAAAGAATATTGGCCGATATATCGATATAGGAATTTCTTTACCTTTTTTTTTTTAAGATTATTTATTAGGGCTTTTACCTTTATTTGGACAGCTGAAGATATGACAGGAAGGGGGGTAGAGAGAGGGGGAATGACACGCAGCAAATGGGTCACAGGCGGGAAGCGAACCAGTGACCGCTGCACAGCCTCGGTACATGGGGCGATCGCTCTACCAGCTGAGCTATGGGAGCACCCCTCTCTTTATAATATCGGTATCCATAGAAACAAACAAAAAAACAAAGCCAAAATCCAGTATCAGTCAGGTCATTGTTGAAATTAAATAATAATTGTTTGCCACCACTGACTCACTGTTATAACTTTAATCATCAACATTCCCATAATATACGGGTTATCTTTGTCTGTTGTCTTGTTTCACGCAAAACATTTCAGCCATTTCCACAATAATGAGTGTGAAACTGGTTTCCCTTTAATCATTACCAATGGAGGAAATCTTGTTGATCTTACAGCATTAGCTAAGTACTTTGGTGGAATACCCTTTCAAACGTGCTGTGGCTGAAATAACAATCCCCCCCAGAATCAATGAACAGCCTGGCGTGAGTTCAGACACAACAAATCAGAAATCCATCTGTAGTCCTTGGTTACAAAACAACACAATTAAACACTCTCCGCCAACCCCCGGACAGACAGGCTCATTCTCACACATACAAACACACACATGCTGTGACATCACCACTCACATCTGGATGCAAGACTGGCTAACACACCCCTCTTCCTCTTTCCAATGCGTCCCCATCTTCCCCCTCTCTACCTCCGGCAACCCCTCTCGTTTCTCCTTCCTGTCTGTCTGTCTCTCCGCCCCCGCTCTCAGAGATGAAAGAGAAGAACCCCTGGCACACGCCTGTGACCATCATCATCACTGTGATTGGTGTCATAGCGATTGTTGCCTTGGTGACGGTAGCAGTTTTGCAGAACAGACCCCTCCCCCAAAAGTACAAGGTATGGAAGAGGAAAATACTAAAATGTTGTAGCCTGTTCCCTGTGTGGGAGTCCTCTGTGTTACAGGAGGATCTCTGTCCAAAGTCAACAAGCCAAATATGGTCTCTTGTCAATATGACCTCAACCTGCACTACTGGCTCTAGAAATCCATGTCCAAATAAGGCCAGTGGATGTTGATAAGAATATAAAGTCAACACTTCCTTTTGTCACAAATGCAGGCCCATTTAGAGCCTCACAGGTATTACTCGTTACAGTGTCAAGGACTTTAACTCAAAAGTTTCAGCACTAAGCTAGTATTATCTTTGTATGATAAAAGTGCTGCTGATATAGTTCTGGGAAGTTTGTTTGTGGGCTATTCAACAGAATCATTGCACTGAATGTTTAAACAGTACATGTGGATGGAACTCATCCAGAGTTAATGTCACTGAGCTCTGAAGTGGAATTCCTCCTTCTGTCTCCACTCCAGTATGGGATTGTGCTGGATGCTGGTTCCTCCCACACAGCTCTGTATATCTATGAGTGGCCGGCAGAGAAGGATAACAACACTGGAAGAGTTGAACAGACGCACTCCTGCAAAGTCAAAGGTATGCTGCGCAAACTCACGGCCACGGCTCACATTCACGTGTCTCATATTCAACGCATGTTGGTGCAAATATTTAGCAAAGCACAATCACAAGCCTATATAAATGTGCATATCATAGACACCTAATTTAGTACACTTAAATACACTCATTTTGCAATACTAGAACATTATATTTATACATATTTTCTAAGAAGACATACTTCATGATGGGCTAATAAATTGTAAATAATGGATTAAGTAGAGGTCAAAACCTCATTCATACTTCATAGATCATTAATTTGTACAATTTAGAAAGGCCCTGAGGATGGAGCTGTGACAGTATTTTTTTTATGTGACAGCTGTGAAAATCCTACACATTCCCCCAACTTGGGTTGAGTCTTTCGACCAATCAGAGGTTATGTTGATGACTTATCAACCAATCAGAGGCTGTATTCCTGACTTCTTGTGTGTGGCAGCGCTGATCCTTAGGTGTATTAATATATCCATGCGCTGATCTAAAACCCGTTGTGAGACTGGCCCCTCAAAATTAAATTTGCAGTAATGACAGTAATTGGCTCAACCCTGTGGTAGGAATCATGTGACCACAGAAGGGCTGCACCAATTATATTTTAAATGATTAATCTATTAATTATTTTTTCGACTAATCTATCCATTAATTTATCGATTAATCTGACAATTCTTTTAATATTCAATTAAATAACAATTAATTTACGTAAAATTCATATGAAAAACGTGTCTCATCAATATTTCAATATTTTATTCAATCATAATCCTGAAAAACAGACACATAAAGCACCTTAAAAGAATGATTACAGTGGCATATTTTAAAGCTAATCTAATTTCCACCCTACTTAATAGACTCCATGTAAAATGCCTGATCAGAAAATACAGGACCTCAAATCAAACGGAGCTGTGATGCATATTAATTTAATAACTAATTAATGTCAACCCTTCACTGAACTGAAAAATCAGTATTTTGACTCAAAACTTAATATTGGTTATAACATGGACTTATTTCATCACTTTTTCTGTCAGTTTTTCTGCCAACTGAAATAAATTACAAACACTCTAACATTATTTTTGGCCATTTCTGTCTCATATGTGGCTGATAAATTGAACAGAAAGTACAAAAAGGCTGAATAACACCATCAGATGACACCTGGTGTAAAGATAACATCTGCGGTGCAGACATCACTTTTGATCAAGATGAAGAAATTTCCAGAAAATCTATTTAAAGTGATTTCTGCTAACAGAAACGTGTTCCACGTGTTGATAATCCTCATATATCATGCTTGGGTGCTGACACAAAGTAAAGGCCGATACTGCTGCTGCTGCTGCTGCATGTCCAGTTTGTGGAGCTTAGGAGAGCCAAACTATTGTGTTTCTGTCTAAAATACTCCCACACATAAGCTGATCGTGGCGAGGCTCTCTGCAGCTAATTCTCCATGTGAAACAATGCTCCGACCAGGCACAGCAGTTCACAGTGACGCATCAACGCATAATATGCAAATCGATATATTTTCGTAATCGATGACATTGATAATGTCAAAGAACCGCCCCAGCCCTAGACCACAGTATTGCAGTAATTCTCCTACCTGATGACACCAGAAACTGTTGCCAGGTGACTTTAAAAAGTCATGAACATGCCCATACAGGGCTGGGACACGCTTGTTGACCCAGTGCAAAAATGTCAGTTTTTTCCAACACACTTGTAGACAACTGATTGCATTAACTTCATGAGTCTCAAATCATGGCAACAGGCAAGACCAGGCATGACCCAGCTAGGTTCATCATGACTTACTGTCCCCTGGAAACTGTCTGCTGTCATCTGTGCTACATGCAGGATTTCTATATTTGGTTGTGTTTTGTTACTTTGCAGCATTTTTTCTAAATGTTGCACATGTGTTTTGAAAATGGTATTAACTCAATTTGCTTGTGGTTTGTCTGCATGTGTTTTGTTAAGCTGCAGTCTGTGAGTTCCCAGGGTTAACATAAATTAGCAATTAAGCCTAATACTGTATGAACAACTTTTGGGTCACTACAGATTGTGAAAAATCCCTTTAGTTGGTGTTTATTTGCCTCCAGCATTATTTGCTTTGTATTGCAATCAAGCCCTTTCATTAATCAAGAGGCCCATTTTAATCTAACAGTTCGAATGAATATTTTCTGGACTGTAAAATGCAAGAAAACTGCCAGTAACATCTTTAAATATCTTTGTTTAGGCAGAAACAGTCCTAAACCCAAAGAGATTAAATTTATGATCATATAAAACAAAGAAAAACAAGAAATACCCACACTGCAGAAGTCAGGACCAAATAATGACTTGTATTTTAACTTGAAAAAAACATGACAATTAAAAAATTCAATTCAGAACATTTAATCAGCTAACCCTTTCAGCTCTAAAATGCTAACCTTCCGCAAAGAGGTTTTTGGCAAAGGGCCAAAATGATTAAAAACTCATTACCATTTACAACTTACTCCACACTTGATGGATTACTGTATCAGAACAACCTTTTATTAATGATTTACTTTCATTTATGGCCTGCAAGTCTTGATGCCTCATTAGACTCGGTCACTGTGTGATAAGCCTGACAAAATGACACTGGGTTTTGCTTTCTAATCACTGAGTCTGTGTCAGGTTGTAAATGTTAATAAGTTCTTAGTGCATGGATCATAGTCCATACAGTGTATGTTCCAAAATGCCTAACTATTCCTTCAACAAATTATATATTAATTATTAATAAACCCATAAGTTACAACATACCCATTCATAGAAAGTGGCACTTACTGTGCCCGTGCTGTGTGTATAGGTGAATAACGTAAAGTCAAGTTACATTTTGTCCTGAAACTATTATTGAAAACCTGATGTCTCTGTCCAGAGTGTCTCAGCCTCAGGGCAACTTTCTTATGCAATGTATTGTTCTTGCTGGACTATGAAAGCCCTTTTGAATACACACCATACTGTATAACAGACACAGGTCTGTCAAACTGACTCCTGCTGCTAGCTCATCTTCTGTAGGTTGATTTAACAACTGCTTTTATCTATCAAAGCACCGCTGGTGTGTGCTGGCCTCCCTCGTCTTGTAATTTACATTGGTTATCAAAGCTTTAAGTAGAGGGCTTTCATAGGCACCAGACCGCGGATTCCTGCAGACAATAGGATCAACACACTTCTCAGAGTGAGGTTTGCTTAAAACTACAACGCTTTTTTTTTTAAGGAGAAATCTGTAATATATTTACTGTAATTTATCATAAAACTATTGTAATATGTCATAAAGGAAAAATGCTAAATTGAAATACTTGCCTGCTTCATAACAAACAATACAGCCGCAGTGCTCTCCTCTTTCAATTTCAGGCTGGAATAGCTAAATGTTATTGTTTGCCGTATCACATTAATTAGAGTTCAAAATAATGGAGAATGTTTGCTGAATGAGTAAGTGTCTGTTTAGGTATCATAGAAGATCATTTATAATTTTTTAGAAGGAGTAGATGTTTATAATGGTTAACTTGAGCAATATGTTAATGGAGGCAGTCACTGAACAAAGTGAGTGTTTTCAGAGCAGTGGGTTTTTGTTTTCAGAGCAACAGGCTGAGCTTTACATTGACAAGCCTAAACAGCTGATCAACTTACAGTTTATGACTATTCATCACTTGTTATTGTTAGATTATGATGTTGCACTTGTCTTGTGCTCTTGTGCAAACACTTGAACCTAGTCTCAAGGAAGGATGTGCAGATTCATGCTGGATATCTAATCAGGGACACTCCTGGCTGTAATTGTGCCCTGTGGGAAACTTAAGGGTTGAATACTTCCTTAAGGGAGAGTATGTCAGGCATCTTTACAGGAAGCAAACATCTTGGTAATGTCTTCTCCAAGCTTTGTTTTCCAGGACAAATTTCCTTCCCAGTTCATGAACTTGTAAAGATGACCTTTAATCCCGAAGCAGTATAGCATCTCTAACCTCAAGCCTCTTATTATGTTTTATGGCCACTAAATTTAGACTGAATGACGTCACGCTCCTCTTGACATTTTGCTAAATTTGCAGGTCCAGGTATCTCAAGCTATGCGTCCACTCCATGGAAGGCAGCGGAGTCTCTGAGGGCGTGCATGCAGGACGCAGAGCAGAAGGTCCCCTCGAGTAGACACCATGAGACTCCTCTTTATCTGGGGGCTACGGCAGGAATGAGACTGCTGAAGTATGGCACCCCTACACACATGCATCCCCATAGTCAAACATAAAACACACATCTATAACAGCATGCCTTTTCATACTGACACCGAGGTGACTGTATCCCGAGCCTTAACTCTGTAATTGTGTTCACAATGGCAGCTGAAGTGCTGCTAACCGTAGCCTTTTTCCCTCCGCCTGTTGTGTGATTTATCGCCACTTGAACTTTACTGCTAGAGAAGCGAATATGTTACTGTCAAATCCATTATATACGACACAGTCTATTTATTATTTATGGGCTGCTGTATTGATTTGAATTATGGATGTGAGTCATTCTAATGAATTTGTGTTGCATGTGCGTGCAGTATGGAGAACAGCTCAGCATCAGACGAGGTCTTTCGTGCTGTGGAGAAAGCCCTGCAAAAGTTCCCCTTCTCCTTCCAGGGGGCAAGAATACTCAGCGGCCAGGAAGAGGGCGCCTTCGGCTGGGTCACCGTCAACTACTTGGATGACCGCCTCAAACAGGTCAGTAAGTATATGTATGCACACATATCCATGCATGTTTGTCCCCTTTTAGATGTGTTTTTGATGTGTCAGTCAGGAATGTGTATCAGCCAATTGCTACGTTTCCATTAACATATTTTAAAGTGTCACATTGGAAAAAGGTCATGGTAACATAGCGAACATCTGACCACTTTCTGTCTAGTATAAACAAAGTAATTTTGGTAGATTCTGTCAGAAAGAAAGTAGTTCCTACATGAAAGTGATCGCAACAAGATCTGTGGATTGCCATGATTACTGGAAAAAGACATTGCTGTTGAGTTTTTCAATTTTTTTATTTATTTATTTATTTATTTATTTTTGATGCTTTGTGCACTACAAGTCAAGTGCCATCTAGTTCCATCATATTCAAGAGAAGGCAGACATCTCTACAGCTAATATCTTCAAAAGTCTACAACTCAAACCAAAACAATATACATAAAATACAATAAAATACAAAAATAATGATGATGTGATTTTGCTAGTGACTGCACCAAACATGCTCCCTTGCATCTGGGACTACAGATTAAAGTTATTTTATAGCTTACTCTGGTACAGCTAAGTAACTGTGCACTGCCCCTGTTAAATAAACAAATGAATAAACATCTGGAGAATACTATTTGCAGGCCAGGATACCTCTGTAGCACCACAGTGCTTCATCTATAATAGTATGTATAATATAACTGCAGCTACTGTGATTTGAATATTGCACTGCTAAATAGCAATTTTGATCATACTTTGATTAATTTTCAGCCTTTACACACCCTCTTCTTCTGCAATGGTATAATGGTTTACTGACTGGAGAACTTCCACCACCTACTGCCATCTCAATGAACCAACTAATAATTGCATAGGCTAACAGTCATTGATGGAAACAAGCACACTCTTCCCTTGTCTTTTGCCAATTCACTCAATATTTTGTCAGAATTTCCAATATATTTGGATTGAAACATGGCTAACATGGTTCTGCTGCAGACTATATAGACTTCAGTGCCTTTTTATCTGTGCTGCAGGGCTTGGAAACCACTGGCGCTCTTGACCTTGGTGGGGCCTCCACTCAGATCAGCTTTGTATCCGATAATTATGATGGCTCAGAGTCGCCAAGCAACTCTGTGACCTTCCGACTCTATGGAAACGATTACAACCTGTACACTCACAGCTTCCTGTGTTACGGGAAAGACCAAGCATTACGTTTGACGCTGGCACAGCAGACTCAGGTAGATGTCTGATTTTTGTTCTCTGTTAAGATTGATGAACTGTTCAAAACAAATCTACTGTAATTTGAGATATTTTGAGACCGAATAATCTTTGAGAGTTGTGATATGCTGAAATTTGCAATGATGCTGACTTTGAATTTAATTAGTTTCCTGTCTCTGTCTCTTACACCTCTCTCTCTCGCTCTCTCTCCTAGTCAGGTCCTGCAGAAATATTAGATCCTTGTTTCAACCCGGGCTACTCTGCAACAAAAAACTACTCAGTCCTCTTTGACAGCCCCTGCGTGTCGGACAGAAAACCCCAGAAAGCTCCTGCAACTTTCAATCTCAAAGGGACAGGGAACTTCCAGCAATGCCAGGAAGCTGTCAAAAGTGTCTTCAACTTCACTTCCTGCAAATACAGCCAGTGTTCTTTCAATGGGGTCTTCCAGCCACTTTTGCAGGGACCATTTGGGGTAATGTATCACAATGTTTGTTTACCAGCTCATTTATCAGTGGCCAATGAGATGTGATGTGTTGCTTGGAGGGTTGAACAAACAGGGGTTACATAACATCAGTTATCTATTAGTTGTAAACTTTATTTGTCACAGTTCACTGAGCAACCTCTGCTTTTGGCACGACTTATCTTTCTAATAAACAATGATTGGAGCTTCAAGTGCTGCTTGTCAATTCAAATGTTCCTGTGCTCCCTAACAATTCACATAATGTCAATGAACTCACCCTTTAAAGGACCAGTGTGTAGGATTTAGTGGCATCTAGCGGTGAATTTGCAGATGCAGCAAAACTCACACAAGACATTGTAGAAGAAAACGTTTAGTTTCTTTCTAGTTTCATTCTTTTCTTTGTAAGGTTTTTGTATATTCTTATTTGACTGTCTCTGCTGACAGTCAACCATTTTACATTGATTAACATACTGTGAATGAGACCTTTGTTGTATTGTGAGGGGAGCCCAGTTATCCCCAGAAATCACACTAAATCCAGCAGCTCTTCCTTTTAATCTCATGTAATTACAATGGCGATCAACTGCTGTTGATCAAGGAGAAATCCAATTTGTATTGTAAAGTCACTCAGACAGACTTGTAGATTGAGTTTCCCCAGATAACCTCCATCTGGGCTCCCCTAGTACATATCTTTGGGTTCCTGTAAAAACCGTATATACAGTAAACCTGGCAGAAACTCACCCTAGTCAGACAGAACCATGCCACTGTTTTGTGAGGTTGTATCTGCCACACAGTGGATAAAACTAATCTTGAACCAGCCAAAGCTTTTGGACTTGAGATAATCTTTCTGATTTTTTTAACATATCGTGCAGCCCTAGCTAGGAGCAACAAAAGCTTGTCTTATTCAATTACAGCCACAAAGCATCTGTCATTTGATCTCAACAAGCTGCAAATGTGTGTTTATGGTTGTAACACACATTTGCACCAAGTGGGAAAAATAACTCCAAACTATATTATTGATGTGGCTGCTGAAGAACAGACACTGTTTCTGAAATGCTGATGTCACAAAGAGCCTTGACATTAGAGTAAAATACAGACTTCACTTATCCCATGAGAGTATGCCTCATAAAACATAGACATGAGAGGGTAATTTTCAAATTCTACACAACATCCCATGGCAATACTAGTCCCACACTAATAGGGCTCAGTAAGTCAAGAAGAGAACCTTGTGTAAAATAAATACAATTAAGTATTTATAAAATTATTACTTCATTTCCTAAGATACCAAGTTCTTTTTGCCTCATCTCTTCCTCTCCCTCTCTGAAGGCTTTCTCTGCATACTACTTTGTGATGAACTTCCTCAATCTGACTGATACATCCATCCCTCTGGAGGTTGTCAAAGAAAAGCTAACAAGCTACTGCGCTACCCCATGGAATCAGGTCAGGGGCAAATTTAGAACACACGCACGGAAAAATATGCTGCCATTTTTATCTACTTTCCTGTCTTATCTGTGTCCTCCAACCTGCCTATACCGTACATTGATGATATCATTTCTCGAACAGATAAAGCAGCAGCACTCAGGCATACCAATAAAGTATCTGGCTGAGTACTGTTTTTCTGGTACATACATCCTCACCCTGCTAACAGAAGGATACAAC
The DNA here is from genome assembly GCF_056507025.1 of Lutjanus erythropterus. NCBI lineage: Eukaryota > Metazoa > Chordata > Actinopteri > Lutjaniformes > Lutjanidae > Lutjanus > Lutjanus erythropterus. Next base: position 21,581,669 of record NC_139333.1, read on the forward strand.
TTCACCTCAGAGAGCTACTCCAACATAAAATTCATCAAAAAGGTCAGTAGATCACAGTCCACTCCTTTCCTGTCTTACAAAACCATGCCCCCCACTGATTTAAGCCATATCCTACTGTACTGGCCATCGCCCTGTATATCTGTGCAAGTGTGCCACTGTACTTATATATTTGTGAGGACATTTCTGAAAAATTGAGGACTTTGGCTGGTCTTCTCTTCTTTAAAATAGTTGATTCAGGGGACTTATGTTTAGATTTGGCTGTCCCCGATTCCTGTGACTCCTTGTCTAACCACCTCTCTCCTGGGCACTTAATATCCCACTTTTACACATTGCTTTTAATAGCATTAGAGGGTAAAAAGATTTTACTCGATTGCTCAATGGTGGAGAACAAACTAAGTTAGAACTAGCTCAGAAACCTCAGTGACACCTGATATGCATTTCCTTTCCAGTTTAGTAAAGAGATACTTAAAGCATGTCAAGCCTTTGACCAGTAGTCAGAGTAAATGGTTATAGCATTACATTTGCAGTTTGAGGGAGCTCTCAAGGAATCCAAACAGCAATGAGGGTAACAGTAGGAGAGCTAAAAAAAAGAAAGAAAAAAAAAGAAAAGATTGTTCTCTGCTAAAAAAAAACAAAAATAACAACAGAAGTGAACAGAGACAATGCCATCCTCCATCATAAATTGATCCAACCAGCATACAGCAATTTAGTTTTAGTGTCAGCTATTGAAATGATCACCAACTATTTTGTTAACTGCTCAGTTGTTTGAGTCATTTTTTAACAATAAATGTCCAAATTCTCTGAATGCATCTTGTTGTTGTTTGTTATGGACAAAACAAGACACTACAACAAGATGTTACCTTGGGCTTTGGGAAACAGTGGTCTAAATTTTTCACCATTTTCTGACATTTTATAAACCAACTAATCAATTAATCCAGAAAATTATTTTTGTCTTACAACAGATGAAGTAAACATAATTTAAAGACAAAAAATATATAAGTAGTGATTGAAAATGTTCAGGTATCTTACCAGAATTAATGCCATTTGAAACTGAAAAACTCATTTCATTAGTTTGTTTTTCCTGGACATTAGCAGGTAACATTGTACCTTTGTGGAACAGCTTATAGGAATGAATGTTACTTTAATTAATTACCTAATTATCAAATAAAGAACATTAAAAATTAAACTTAATCATCTATTAATGGGAACTGTCCAGATTGTAAAATGACAGAAAAATACATTTTCAGACCATTTTTGTGGTGACAGATGATAGACCTGAATCATGTAAGGAATGCTGCAATAAGGGGATTCAACATGACCTCCAGGGAGTCATTTTAATAGTCACTATTTTAAACTACTGCAACATAATGCGGTGAGGGTAAAACCCTTCTTCATCTGAATTAAAGCACACAGACAACCTTGTGGCTAGCCTTGGATGAGCAAGATATTCAGATTATCTACTAACAGAGCATACAAACAAAATATTACACACTGAATGTACCTAACCTATGTGAAGCAACAAGCATGTTGCAATTCCTTTGAAGGCTGACAAAGCCTCTCTCACATGAAATGTAGCTCAGACTATATGCCTTAGATGAGCATTTGGCAAGTTACTAACAGTATTTTATTCTGAGGGTTATTGTATTATGAATGTAGCTAACCTATGTGGAGCAAAGGTCATATTTCACTCTCCTTTCAATGGAAGCAAAGCCCTTCTCGCCTGAGATGTAACTCAATAAGTTTACTGAATAAAATGGACTCACTGACTGTATACTGGGCTTTTTTACCTTGGTAGACAAAGTGCTTTGCAATTTGCCCCTTATTCACCCATTCACACACAGAGACTCGCATTCAGTGTTGCAGAATGAGGATCCAGGAACTAAACAGCTACCAATGCTATTAAATGGACAGCCTGTACTATGGTATAAACTACAGCTAACCTTGATAGTACCTTTACAATCGTGAAATGTATGAATAAGGAAAACAATGCAAAGCAAGCCGAGCCATTTCCCTTCCCTTAAAGCTAGCCAAATTAGCAGTGAGCTGGGGAAATGGGATTTAAATATAGTATAAAGATAAGTAAAGCCTTAACATAAACTGTTTAAACATTTTAAGTAGCGAGATACCATATAATAAGAAATTATGAATGTGACTACGTTTCCTTCCATGAGGCAATATTACATGGAAATAATAAATGCAAAACAACCAGTATACAGTATCACCCTCTATAGGACCCTGTAAGATATCGATATTATATCATGATATGAGACATAAAATGTTATCTTAAATCATCATAACGTGATATAGCATAGGTGTTGTCTTTTTCTGGTCTTAAGGCAAAAGTACTAATAGTCATCCCTAAAATACTGTCACAACATCATAAGTATTAACGTATATGGTCAAAAATATGATATTTGACTTCGTCCATATCGCCCAGCCCTACATCTGCTAGAGACTTAATTGTAGTGAGCCAGTAGGAAACACTCAACAATATCAAAACTATTAGGAGAAAAATATCACCAAAACCAGTTCAGCCAGACCAGAAGAGGAGTAGTAGCGTTCACTACCTGGTCATCAAAGCAAGTAATGTAGCTTAACCCACATGCCAAATTACAACTGAACAGCAGGGAATTAGCTCATTTGCTATATAAGGTTTCACATCAGTCCAAATAACGCCACGTTATTAGCAGCATATAGTGTAACAAGACTGCAGCACAACACCAGCAAGGAACAGGCAGAGGCAATAAATGCTCATGTCAAGCTAAAACAAGCTAAAACAGCAGCACAGCTACCTAACCGCTAGCTAGCTTGCAGGCATTAAGGAGCAAAGCAGCCCGCTGAGCCAGAAAACATAAAGTAAAAACACATGCGGCACTTCAAGAGGTACTTACCTCTGGCTCAGGCGTAATGGCGACTGGAAAACAGGTGAGTAGCCCCGTGGCTACCCCCAGGTGGCAGGAGCCAGACGGCAAACACTGAGAAACTTTACTTTACGGTCTCGGTTGTTATGGCAACCAGTCAACCCACAGAGTCATTAGACCAAACAGCCACCAGCAACGTGATAAACGATGTCAGCTGCGTCAAAAGATGGTTGTAGTGGCCGCGCTGTACACCTGCATGAATATGATTGGTCAGCTGGTTGCTAAGCAGCAGAGAATGGGCCAATGATGGTGACTCCATGGAGGATCACGAGTGTCATGCAAATGGTTGTAGGGAATAAAAAAATAGAATCATAAATAAGCTAAATTGCTAAACGTTTGTTTAAAGTGACAATAAAAACAACTATAAAAATAATTTTCAAAATAAGATTTTAATCCTTTACTATAAAATGCAGGTTAAAAAAGGGTTTTATTGTAGAAAAAACAATATATATGACTTTAAAATGGAGTAATTGATAGGCTAATATATGGCAAATAATTATTAATGACTTAATAACATGACTTAACAACCTAATATGGTCATGCTTCTTTTTATTTATCTATTTTAGATATAATGTATGTACTGGTGTTCCTTTTTATTATTGTCATCAGTAGTTTTATTGGTGTTGCTTCAATGTCTTTTGTTGTTTTTGTTGTTGTTTGTCCTGGATTTTTAATTGCTGTATATTACCATAATGTAATGTTTGTTTGTGTGGACCTGCTGCAGACTCCTTTGTTTTGTGTATGTAAATTTATATACATTTCCTGCAGCTATAGTACATAAATCATTCAGTCAAATGAATTTGACATATTCCAGGGAGAAATAAATTAAATTCTCTATTCAAAATTCCACTTCAACAAAAGTATCAATATTTATAGTGTGTACGCAGAAATGTGTCTCACATTAAATCTGCATAAGTCAGTGCTATTTGCTCAAATATTATGTCAGATTATAGCTAAAAAAGAGTGTGACATTTCTGAAATACTGTTCAAGTGAAAACGTCTTTACATTACTCCAACAGCGTTTCATAAATGTCAAATTAATAAGGAAAAAACAATGTAAAGCATGTTAGTAAGCCTTCGCCACGGCTTCATCACTTCTTGACATAGATCCACCAAGTCTCTTAAGTCTAAATGAGGGATGACCACTATTCTTCCAAAATATGTTCCCTTATTTGATGTTTTAATGGTGATGGAGAGCGCTGTCTGACATGTTGGTCCAAAATCTCCCGTAGTTTTTATTTGGGTTGAGATCTGATGATTGTGATTGATGATTCACATGATTTTCTACTCACTGTACTCAACATTCAGTGACCTATTGTGCACATGGAAACATCTGAAATCTTTATTTTACTTTGTCTTTTTCATTTAAATATGTATTTAAGTACAGTATGAATACTTCCAAACTGTACTGGTCTATGAGTGACAATGTTCCTGTGTTTGTGTCCAGATAAAAGGCAGCGACGCAGGTTGGACACTGGGCTACATGTTGAATCTGACCAACATGATTCCTGCCGAGGCTCCTGACTCTCCCCCTCTGCCCCACGCCGGCTACGTCTCCATAGTCACTGTCATGGCAATACTGCTTTTCATCCTCCTCATCCTCAGCCTGCGCCCTCTTTGGCCCCGCTGCACCAAACAGCCTCAGATTATATAAACACACACAGAAGGATGTATGTATGAGTGACAGTGATGGAGGGAATATATGTCAGGGCTCGTAAGTGTGGGCTATTCTACCAATATGTAGAAAACTTTACACTTTCCAGCCTTTGTGGGGAGGTCATAGGTCAACAGTCCTGCAGCTCACGTGTATTCGAAGACATTTCAGAAGGACAAATACTTTCTCTCACTGGAGAGTGAGTTCTGAAGGACAGTTTCTGTGTTTGTGTGTGTGGTTGAGTCTGAATGTGTGAATCTGAATGCGTGCACCCACATCAGTCTGCATGTATGCGTCTTGAATTATGATGTGACTATAATAATGTATAAATAAAATAACCCAAGTTTATATAAGATTTTTTTATTTGCTTGTCATTTGTGGATTTGTAAAGATATAGCCAGTTATAAAATGTTTAATGTTGCTTGATTTATTTAAATGCACTTTATCCAGAAAGCTTATTGAATTTTATAAAAACTACCATTACAAAGTTCTGCTCATAATTAAAACCAATAAACCAGCAAAACTACAATGAAAATAGCAGCAAAATTATTTATAGAGGACATTTTTATGATTTGAAGCCATTTTTCAGCTATTGCACTAGCTAATAATGAATTTAAAAAAAAAAAACTTTCAGACATAAAGCATCCACCATATACTGCACATTTAGTTTAGCACTCCTGTAAACTGGAACAGCTGTGACAAATTATATATATGGATGTTTCCTCACCCTCAGTTGTAACAATGACATCTTCTTGCAGCAGTTACATTTTGTAAGAAACCCTCTCTAAGCAGCATGAAAGATAAATGCCCAGCAACACTGAACCTCATGTAGAGCTAGCTTTTGTATATAAAATGAAAGTGCTGCCCCCTAGTGGTAAAAGGGCCCACATTACAGTATGATTACTTCAATGCAATACATTCAACTGAATGGTCATTAAACAGGCTTTTAGGTCTATGTACTTGTATTGTATTGTAATGACAGGTTTCTATCAATTGATGAGGGTATGTTAAATGAACACAAACACCTCTCTGTATGATGCAATACAGTTAGGGTGTCTACATGCATCAGCAAGTTAATAAATTAATTTTAATACCAACATTTAATTAAATTTAAGACCAATTTTGAAATAACACTCAACATCAAATGTGAAGGCACACTCTTCTGAGTAAATACAAATATCAGCAGTTCAAATTATAGAGGATAGATGGCAATAACTGGTTGAGTTAGGGAACATTTGTCCAAATGCGATCATGTTTTTTTTGTTTTTTTTTAAGTATGTATAGATAGATGCTATCGGTCTGGTGTCATGATTAATCTGGCAAACTTCCTCGTGTGGGTTTTACTGATGACTGCCCTGCCTTTTACTGCTCATCTTCTGCTGATTTCACCAAAGATGAAATGTGCAGATATTTTTGGCTTGGAGTGAATTTTAGACCATTCTTGCAGCAATCAATAAATAAATATTTCAAATCTTCCCAAACACAATTGAAAACTTTTTAAGGACCTGTAACCACCCTGTACAGATCAGCAGCGCCACAAACTGCAGCCTCCAAAATGATCATACAGTTGAATCAACACCTCTTTAAAGCATTTTAACAAAAACTGAACATTCTGATAGTCAGGAATAGTTCGGATTATTTGAAGTGGGGTTGTATGAGGTACTTATCAATAGTCTGTAGAAAGCAGTTGACATACCCCCAGTTTGAAAAAGCAAACAGACTCATCAGCAAAATTCTGGTCACTTAAAAACAGACCAACCCAAAAAGAAAACAAAAAAACAAAAAACAGTATCAGTTTAAATTTTTGGTATATTTAGAATATTTTCTCCACTTTATCTTGCTGTCAAACAGCCATTTCTAACAGAAGGCAGCATTAAATAAGCCAAATATAACTCTCTCTCTCTCGCTCAACAAGACTCCATTGGCAAAATCGGTCATTTAACCTCCTAGAACACAGGGGTTGCTGGTCTACCGCTGCTTTGATCGGTCAGTTTGTTTGTGTTATTGTGTGACTTTAGTGAATCCAAACTAACCTTTAAAAACACTAAAATCAAACAATAACACAAGCAAACAAACAGATTGGGTTAGCGGTGGACCAGCAACTCAAGTGTTATGTGAGGTAAAATTACTGATTTTTGCCTGTGGAGTTTGGTTGGTTTGGAGAGAACAATATTTGGATTATTATCAGGCAGGCTTTTTTTAAATGTATAAAATACCTTTTGCTGCTGACCCTGTCCACAGCAGTACATTGCGTAACTTCAGTGCTAGTATTCCTCTCTGTTTCTCCACACTGAGGGTGTGCTGCACACCATCTACTCTAGGCAACATACTATGTGTAAGTACCTCATAAAAGCCCACTTCAAATAATCCAAACTATCCCTTTACCCTTAATAAAGGGAGGATTTATAGCTGGATTTCTGTTTTAACTACAGAAGATGTACCTAATAAACTGAGTGTATTTCAACATGCCATCAGGACCTGGCAACCTTAAATTACCTTTAAGGAACCAGGAAGAAACATTTGTTTATTTGTTACCATCACTTGATCTTCTTCTTTAAATTCTTGCACACAGTGTACAAAAGGTCAACAGATGGTTTGCATGATTGTCCTGGTACAACTTTACTGCCTCCAAGAAGGCAAATTTCCTATGCAAATACCATCATAGATTATATGAAGAGCCCAAGAGAGCAGGAATGAAATCATCTAGAGTAAACTGTGCTGCTTTGGAATGACTGTACAGCCTTGAGACCTTGGCAGGAAGTGGAACTTAGTGGGGTTTCCCTCTGTTTGGGGACCCAGCCCTTCCTCTGTGTCAGAGATCTAGTTCTTATCTGCAGGAGATGGCGTAACCAGGGAAAACAAGGAAACAATACCATCCTGATAGTCTGTGGGTGGTTCCTGCTTTTACGCCACAAATGTCTGTTGGTGTTGGCAGTGGCAGAAAGTAATCCCTTTTATAAGTGATTAAGTGTTTGATACGTGTTGCTACGGCCCCTTTTAAACTCATACATACACATTTAGGTTAAAGAGGTCAAAGTGTTCTGAGCAGTCATGGAGCAAAGTTTATAGACCAGTCCCTTAAAAACTACACGTCTAGAATTAAAAGTGCTAAGTGAAAGTTTCCACCCAGAACCCCTATGGGTGTACTACAGAGAAGCCCTCTATGGTGTAATGGGCCCACCCAGAACCCTCTCTGGGGGTTCCATCCAGAACCTTCCCACCTTCTGAGTGTGCTAACAAGAACCCACTCAGCCCTTTTCCACCAAATTAGATCTGGTTCCATTCTAGGCCCTGTTCCGGTTCAAGCACCAAATTTTGAACCATTCTACCAAATCCATTCCTACCAAAAATAAACTGGTTCAGAAAAGTTGGCTCCCTGCTGGAAGCAACCAAGACTCCAAGGATCTTGAACGGAAGAACTGAATCTTACTTGGCGGAAAGGGGCCCATCTGGGATTCTTTGAACCTTGTAGGCCTTTTCATCCAACACAGAAATGGCCCCGTACTTAAGCACTCAATTTTGAACAGTTATGAGCTTTTCCACCAAAATAAACTGGCTCGTATCCTGAAAAGCTGGTTCCCAGCTAGAACCAAAAAAATATGCGGTTTTACCTGGGAACCAAAGTAAGTGTGCCATATTATACAGGTTGTTGTGCACTGTAGTGTGGATGACATCCTTGGTTACAATGAAGCCACTCAAACCTGATGAAAAAGTGGGCTGGTTCATGGTTCCAAGGAATAAGAAAAAGGGCTCGACCATGGTGGTATCTAGAGAACAAGCTTGTGTTTACACCAGTTTTGAGGAGAACCATTGTAATCAAGGATACCATCACCAGAGGGCGCTGCACAAAGCACAACAACCTGTATAATTTTACATGCCTACTTTGGTTTTTGGTTGCAGTTAGGAACTGATTTTTCCATTTATTTTTGGTGGGACTGTCCAGAATGGTTCAAAACTAGGTGCAGGAACCGGCACGGGACCATTTCACGTTGGTGAAAATGGCCTGTCACAGTGTTCTACGGCAAACCAAGAGTTTCATGTGAATATTTGATATTTTTTTAGATTAGCACCCATCATATCCAAAAGACACTCATGGCATGACATGGCAGGTTTTGTTTTTTTGTTTTTTTGTCTGTTTGTTTTTCATGTAGAACCCACCCAGAGGGTTCCGCTGAGAACCCTTTTATATTCCAAAGGTTTCACCCAGGGGATGTAAAAATATATTTAATATGACTTTTTCAGCTATAACCCTATTATCTTCCAATGGTTCCATAGATTGTCTATATTATTGTCATCCATCATTTTAACAAACCATGTTACAATTACTATTGTTTAAATCCAGTTAATATCCGTGCTTTCAACAATCCATGAAGGAATCTCTCTTCCAAGATGTAAATGTTTCTGGGTAGAACCTCAGCCCTTCCGGAAGAACTTTTTGGAACCCTTATTTTTAAGAGCATGTGTGTCTGTCATCTCAGCTTTCTATTGACTGCAGATTCTGATGCTGGTTTATAAGGCACTGACTTGCTGTCCCGCTGTAGGGACGCAGCCTGCTCTGACACAGAAGTGATGACCGGTGCATGGTTATCTGTCACGCGATCCGAGGAGTCGGTCAGCTGGTCGCTCATGTGATCCCGGTCGATGATGTTGGTGGTCTCAGAGTCCAGCTCCCGAACCTTTTCTCGGTAGAACCTATGTCTGAGGCGTGTCACCTGGGGCAGCTCCCAACATGTCTCTAGTGCAACCAGGACACACACCAAGCCCAGCAGCAAGTAGACTGGAAGAGCAAACACACACACATACACACATAATGGCAGCGTGAGGAAACAAAGACCAGAGCAGTATGACTAATAAGATTAAAAATCAGGGTTTGGTGAACAAATGAAGGGTGTAGCAGCTAACAGTCATGGCTTTGTTTAACCTTGTCAATTAGAAAAGATAATTATGTTCCAATAACAGTTAAGCAAACTTTGTAACTTGGACAACTTCCCTCTTTCCTATACTTAGATATGCTATGTGCTAGACTCATATATGTTGAAAATTTTGAAGATGGTTGAAAGATGTTACTGGTGGACCTGTAAAAAACCAACATATAATCACATCTCATGTTAGCTAATCTTAATTAGCTAACATTTTTATAACATAAATTGGCTAGTTAGCTAGTGTTTTCTAACATTCTGACTTTAGATGTGACCTATATGTCATGCACACGCGCTGCTTGGCTTGATTTGGTGTGACTCAGTGCATCAGCCCAACACAGCGGAAATAAAGCAGAGACCTGAAAAGTATAAACAGGTACTGCTGTCCTGCACAGACATGAGGCTTTGGGGTGCACATCACTAAAAAAGACAGAAAGGCTAGTGGTCTGCTGGCAATGTGGAAGGAGTCAAGTACCTATTTTTAGCCGCGTTTAAAAAACCTACATATGGTCACTAGTCTAATATTGGACTTTTGGGTTTGTTTCTTTTTCTCTGTGAAATACTGGATATGGTTGACATTCCAAGACCTCTACAATCCTTCAGTAGAAATATGACATGGGACAATCACTCTTCACTATGTTAACTGAGACAGTGAGGCGCAGGTAAACAATGCTTTGTTTTCACAAGGCTGGAAACCACTCCTCTACAGGATGATAGGGATGTAAAGATCCTTTGATGGATGTGTAATGATCCATGATCAAATGTCATCTATGCAAAGTGAAAACATCTATCCATATCATCATCACGTCTGTGCCACCACTTCCGTAAATTCAGAAATAAAATACTTGAAAAATACTTGAACCTGGATGGGCATCTCACTCTGAAGTCTGCTACATAGGTTAGTTTGTTTCTCTCACTGCGGTAATATTAGCTGCTCTGTTTAATCTATGTTAGGCTGAAAAAATGTGTATGCAGGCTGGACTTAACTATTGTTTTCTGTCAGGAGATACAGAGACTTAAACTAGTGAGCAAGAAAAAGAATAGATAATAAAGTATAAATAAACATGCACTGACCATGATGGCCCACTTCATGTTGGAACAGCTCATGTGATTTGGGGTTGCACAGCTCAAAAATTGTCAATAGACTACCTAAACTGTAAGGCAGGCGCAAGAACAGGTACCATCACCTCCTCCTCTACTTGAGGGGGATTCGTCAATCCATGTTAGTGGATAATAAGAAATAATCAATTAAATCAAGACAGAAAGAGCAGCGTGCTACTAAAAAATACAAATGAAATGGATTAAGAACCAAAAAAATAAAAAGGTACGGTGAAAGACGCAAAGAGTAGTGAGTTTAGTAGTGAGACAACAATTGTTTATTAAAAAATAAACTGAGGACTGATATGATGCGGAAACACCTGAATTACAGCACCTCTTCCAACAACAAAAAAATCCAGCATCCTTGAATAATTGTAATTTGTTAAGCTATAAGTAAAGGAAGCATCTGCTAGCCAGTAGGGTAATTTATGCAATGTAAAAATACTATAGGCTTTAGCTAAAACCAAACAGATGCGAATTTTGTACTTCAGTTAAATGTTCTTGCCATTAAGAAATGTTTTATGTCTGTTTGTGGAGGGACTTCATTGCACTTAATCGGTTTCAATTAATTAAAAATATTTATGTTATTGTTTTGTTTTATGGCCAAAAGCAGAAAAGAAATGGATGTGAGCTTCTTTTGTAACTGACTGTCAACATATCGTCTCATATGGATTACAGGCCCCCATTTGAATTAAAGTGAAATTGTATTGTGGCAGACTTTGTGATATCAGCAAATGCCACTTCATTGTCCAAAAAAATCAATACAATATTGTATCATGATGAAACTTGTGATTTATGCCCCTACAGGACGGGAAAATTCACTAATGCTTGAGTTCGTTAAACCCTTTCTAAGCCAATGACTGCAACAAAAGGTGCAACAAGTACCTTTCCAATCCAAGAGTTTTTTTTAGGGATAAAATGTTTCCACATGACAGCATTGGCAGTATGTTCAGCCAACTGCTCACCTGTAATACCCAGCCTGTACAGCTGTGGGTGAGGGTTGTCCTCTTGACTCTTCGACTCTCCAGGGACGTAATCCCCGAGGCCAATGGTTGTTAGAGAGATGAAACAGAAATACAAAGACTCCAGAAAGTCCCAGTCACTCTCCAGGCTGGTAAAGATCCACGCAGGGATGATGAGGAGGAGCAGGGCCATGATGACAGCCAGGCAGACGGCATGAACGGCAGCTAGCTTCGATTTAGGTATGGCCCATCGACGGTGGAAGTAGGAAATTGGACGTCGAGTCACCAGAAGCAGAATCCTCTGCACCACAACCGAGAAGAAGAAGAGGGTGACAGGGATGCCAAACAGGGCGTAGAAGATACAGAAGGCCTTCCCTTCATCTGAGAGAGGAACAGTGTGGCCATAACCTGAAAACACAACCAGACATGCAGCAGAGTCTTAATTACAGGGTCATAATTAGAGATGGGAGTCTTCTCCAGGAGTCACCTGGCTCCTGTGAAGCTCAACACACATAACAATTACATAGAAGGAAAGAAAAACAAAGGCTCATTCAGTCTTCTTATGAAAGACAAGTTTGATCCAAGAATGATTGAATTTTAAATCTATAAATAATAACCTAATCAAATAAATCAATTATTCATTTATACCTTTACCCTGTGATGGAGCTTTGGGGGCGTCAGTTCTCATTAAAACCCACAGTAAATCCCCACCAACACCTTTAAACCTGTTTCTGCTTACTAAAGGAACAGGTAAAGCCTGACAGGATGTTAGTACAGTCAATACAAAGGTTACCAGACCATATACATTTTGTCCTTGTGACGATTCCAGATAACCTTGACTGCTTTTCATGATGAAAAAATACATGTTCAGTAACATGATTTTACCATTTTTCAAAAACTCACTCAGTATAAAAGTATATGAATCATTTACTGTTTTTATATGTTTGAAGTGACATTTCTTTGCAAAAGTCAACCTACCACAAGGAGACAAAAGACAAGTACAAGGAGACAAAGAAGCACCACAAAGAAACACTAAACTACCACAAGGAGACAAAATAATTATGAGGAGACACAAATGTACCACAAGGAGACATAAACCCAGCACAAAGAGACACAAAATGACTACAGAGACACACAAGTACCTCAAAGAGACGCACAAGTATTACAAAGTGACACAAAACAAATACACAGAGACACTGTCCCCTTCAGTCTGTGTGGCCTTGTCATGATCTGTCCATGCCAATAACAGCTTATTAACATGTACAACTCTAGACTTGATGGTTTACTAGACAGTGTGAAACCTGCAAGTAGTTATTGAAGGATTGACGTTTATAACTGCATTATTACCAAATAGATGAGTAAAATGTGTTTTACAAATTGTTACTTCACTTTGCTGTTTGACCTCTACTGTGCAGAAAATGTATGTGAAGAGTTTGACCTCACGTTCCTATGCTGAAGTGGAAAAGTTTCGCTGTGCTCAACTTAAATCTCAGTTTCAGACGTGCATGTACAAGGATGATTTTATTTGGGTGTTAATTACACAAATGTGGTTTGGAAATTTGAAACTTCCAGCACACATAGGCCTGCACAGACTGAGACAGTCTTTTTAGCAGCCTCCATCTGAATGCACTTTATGTGTGTTACTGCACCATATTTGTGTGTTTTCTTTTTGTTTTTTTATGTGGCAGCCTTTATGTCCAAGGAAATTTCCTTCAGAACAAATAAAGTCATCTTAAATCTTGAGGGAGGAGACATTTTTTTGTCCAGTAGTTAGACCTGAAAAATGAAAAATATGCATATCAATGGATTATGGAGGACAGCTGCAACAAGTCTTAGCTAAGCAGCCATGACCAAACAAATCACAACAGCATTTTTTTACATAAACTTGTCATTGTTGCCGTTTTGGACAATAAACAGGCTACATATTTTATAAAAGTTTGTTACATTTAATGAATTCATAAAGCTGCTCTGTACTTAATTTCATTTGACTGTGGCTAAGATGTGCTGTTTTTTTGTTTGGGGTTTCGCTTTTTTCTTTGTTTTTTGTTTTGTCCTTTCTTCCTTCATTTGTTGTTAACATGTTTTTGCTAAGCAAGCTAATAAGAATGTCTCAAAAAATTGTAAAATTTGTACAATGATATATACAAAGATTGGTTAGTATCTTTAAGTTTGCACATGGATTCAAGGTAGGCCTACGTTCTTCATATGAACAATCAAAAGTAATTAAACAGTAATTATTATTTCAGAAATTTACAAAAATAAAACAAATCATACCAAAATATTGTAAAACAAAGCATATTTTCACAATGCTATGCTTATTGAGACAAATAACAAAAGTTAATTGGGGAAATTTACTGTATTTTTAACTTGTTGCAACCATTACTTGATTGTGTTGCAACTGTCCCCAGGGCTGGGGTCAGCTGCAACATCTAAATTCTTTCGTTCAAATAAAAATTGAGAAAGATACATCATCTGTAATCATCTCCAAGTTCAACATGTGATTGTATATTCCATTTGTACTGGAAACTTGGACATTCCAAGTTCCCAGTCAGAAATTTCAACTGGAACACCCCGTGAAACTGGATTTCTGACTCGAAAGTCGGACGAACCTCACCAACCCTGACCTCAAAATACAAGATGGCTGCCCTCAACAGTGAGTCAAAGTTGTACTATACTGTTTATTTGCATTTCTGTCTTTATTTGTTTATCATTAAATCAGTTGTACACACAGCACAGTGCAAGTTCCATCTGTGGACATATTGCAACACCGTTTGTATCTACAAAATACTGTGAATGCATTGTTGTCAAAAGGTATTGCTAACTATGGCTAATCTGGCTAGCTTGTTTACTTTTTTGGACTTTCTGACTTATTTACTGAGTGTGCTGTAATTCCCAGATCTGACTTCTGATTTAGGAGATTAATGGAGCACAGCATAAGTTCAATATATAAAGATTTGGTCGATCTTGTCCAAATAGTCTCTGGGTGACAGAGAAATGCAACAAGTGTTGCAACCGTCCCCAGTCTCCCCTACATGTAATTTTAAGAAAGCTATTGCATTTTTTTTGGTCATATTAGACGCAAATTATAATTCAGAGCGGAGTATTTCCTTGCAGTATCTTTTAAAACAAGTCTGGAGCCATAAAGCCATTTGTGACAACAACAAAAACTCTTAATAAAGTGTGACTTCTCACAAAGTGCCACTAAATGAAATGTACACCCACAGGAGTGACCACAGATTACTGCTCTCACTGTGATTATTAAACACCTGAGTCTCCAGCCGGGTCTCACCTGTGGTGGTCAGCACGGTGCTGGTGAAGAAAAGGGAGGACACAAAGTCCCAGTTCTGGCTGGTGTTGTTCCCCAGTACGGACACTCCGTAATTGCTGGCCTCCAGTGCCCGGGCCAGCAGCACCTCCAGGTGTGCGTCGGACACGCAGGTGTGGTTGCTCAGGAAGTCCCGCCGGGTCTCCAGCAGCTCCTGCCGGAGCTCCTGCTCGTACGGCAGCTCGATGGCGGAGAAGATCCCGGCTCCGATGACCAGGTAGAGGACGTAACAAACGACCAGCAGCGCGAAGTTCAGCGCCGACTGGTGTCGCTCCACAAACCGGGAGCACCAGCCTCCAGTACAGCCGCGCACCATCACTCCAGTTTACACAAGCTGATCACACTTTATTTATCACCAGTTACACTAAATACGCTTCACTTAACGAGACAGGAAACCATTTTTTTATAGTAATGATTTGTATCCTCTGCTGTTAGACGCGTCTTCCTCATTCTTCACATCTCCGGGTACTGATGACGTCGATCCCTCACCGCACCAGGTAGAGTGTGTGTGTGTGTGTGTGTGTGTGTGTGTGTGTGTGTGTGTGTGTGTGTGTGTGTGTGTGTGTAGTTTCGTTCCTGCACTCTCCTCTCCAACCGGTTTAACAGGTTTAGTGTTTTCAGTCATCGCAAAGGATTTGTTTTTTTAAACTCGATACTCCAGGTCATGTTTCTTTTCTTTGGAGACTCAGATTTATTACAGAGAAAACTTTTTGGTTTTAAAAGTAAAATGCGATGCGGTTCTGAAGGAATGTTGGCAACATATTACTCTCGAATATAAAGTGGTTATTCTTAGCCAATAATTTTGCAAGCAAAGGCACTGGTTGTTTTCTGTGTTGATGTGTTCTTGTTTGCCACTTTGGTTATATGGACACTGGTTGTCTTTTGTGTGCGTTGTTGTTTAATTTAAGAGGTTAACACTGTTATATTTAATTTGTTAACTTCATTTTGCACTTTATTTGATAATTTAAAAAAGAATCTTTGTTTACACCTTTGCCTCAGTTTACCCTAAATCCTTTTTCACCCAGTTAAATTTATTGTTACACCCCTCACCCCCTAACCCAACTTAGGGGTTGTAACATCCAAGAAAAGAAAGCTGAATAAGAAAATGTATATAATTCATAGAAATTTCATTAACTCGTTAAATGAAAACAAATAAAACATCAGAATATTTTTTCAAAGCTGCTATCGGATATATCTGAATTTCTTAATAATTTTATATATTTTTAATTCGATTATTTTATTCTCCTTTATTTCTTCATTTGTTTATCATTCTAATTTATTCTTTTTCACTTGTAAATCTTTTCTTTTCATATTTTAGCTGACTAATAACTCGAACATCTTCACGATTAACAACTGCAAAATAATAGCTAATTATTTCCATCTTTTCCCAATTGCTTTGGCTCTTTTTTTTTTTTTTTTTTTTTTTTTTTTTTGAAATAGTCTTAATATCCTGTAAACCAGGGATTCGAGCTGCTCCAGGACTTCAAACAGGCAGGTTTAACTTGTGCTCACTGCTGTTTGAAATATGTAAGTCAGGGGTGGATAAACTTTTTCCCTTCAAGAGCCAAAACTGAAACTTAATGTTGGGTCATGAGCCAAAAGCACAAACCTAATGTACTGTATAGTTAAGATGTAAAATGATATTAAAATCCAAAGTTCTTTTAATTTCCTAGGCAAAGAGTCGCACTACCCATCTGCTCAGATTATGGAAAAATAATTAATAATTAGGGATCCTATTTAAAGACTTTTTCAGATTATTTATAATACATACAATGTATAGACAAAATTCATGTTTACAAACATTACAGGGTGCACACACACTCAGGGGGCAACACAGTACTGATAAATTATTGACTGATATTGGCCTATCACAGCATATAAGTCTACATCAGTATTGGCAAATATTAGCCGATAAAATACTGGCTCTGATAATGTCTGATTTGACAGATGATGTCAAAGGTTTCATTTGAATTCTTCAGCAAAAAGTTCTATAAAAGTAAAGGTGTGTTTGTTAAGTTTTTGGGTGAAAAAGTAACTGAACATTTGAAGAGTCAGAGTTTTTTTTTTTTTTTGTTGAAATAGCGATATCAGTCACATTTTGTCTGATCAGAACTGTGGAGTACTACATTTTAAGTTTTTAAATAAAATAAACTAAAATAAATTATATAAAAGTAAACAGTACAGGTTATATGAACTTTTAATGATACAAACATGTAAAATCATCTGTTATCTTATTGGTATCAGCCATGTGAAGCAGGTAATTATGGCATCGGCTGAAAAAAATTTAACATGAGTATTTCCATTATCCAGCCAACATTATTTGATCTTTACACTTTTTACTCCACTCTATTTATCTGGATGCCACTTTTAAGCCTGTGATTTCACAAAGAAAATAGTCTTGATGATGTACTTAAATTACAGATTCATTGATAATGCTGTACTTTAACCTATCAGATTTTTAATGCATGACCTTTTTGTGTAATTCACTTTTTATTTTCTTTCAAATATGTAACATCCCACAGAACAAGAACCTCAGGTGAGGCAAAAACACCAAACAAACAGGTAAAACAGCAGGAAAAAAAGAAAGAAAAGAAAAAGTAAAGTCATACAAAAAATATTTTCGGGGTAAACACTGGCATTAGTATAATTATCACTCTTATATCAAAATGGTCGGAACAACCAGGACAAGTATCAGTGAACATACAGCTGCTATTCACGTATGAAACTATAATTGCACATATGGAAAACACCACAATATATAATTACCACCCACATCTGAGAACCTCCATCCCTCACATATACTGATAACACCAAAACATAATCATATGGTTATCATTCATGTCATAGTGTAATGCATATCTTTTAAATTTAATGGAGTACTTTACTGCTGTCACTGTGTTTACTTAATTAAATGATTTACTCCCTATAATTCCTTGACTTTTTCAACCTCAACTAACCTTTGCCAGCTTTTTTTTTCCACTCCCACACATCATTTGTAATAATGGTGTTCACCACTAAAAGGTGCTAGAGACCACATTTCCACAATTGTAGGCCATGTGTACTGTACTGGCGTCATAAGAAATGAAAAGGAAAAAAAGAAACAATTGGAAAAAAAAAAAGAAACAAGTATTTTATTGATAAGTTACCAGCAGACATCTGCACAGTGCTCTCCTGACTCCATTATGAATTTATCCTCCCGTCTCTCCCCTTCATATCTGACATCTGGCAATAAATAATTATTTACAACCATTAGCAAAAAGCAAATGAGAAGCAACAAGAGGCTACTGTCGCTAAAAAAAAAAATGCTGTGTGAGTGTTACAGTAATATACAGCGAATGAGACAGCCTGAAATCAATACCGCCGCATTAAAAAGCTGATAGATAGATGATGGTCACTAATTGATAGTCTTGGCAGGATAAAGGTCTGGTGCATCCTCTCTCTGTCTCTCCCAGTTGTATTCAGATTTTCTGAAATGAACGTGGATCTCTGGTGGGTTGTTCAGTTATCTGAGGAGGGAAACAGTTCACAGATAATAAACGGTCATTGGAGACATTTGTAAATGCTGGACGTGATGAGTAACAGTGGTGGAAAGTAACTATTTACTCAAGTATTGTGCTTGTACTTGAGTATGTCCATCCTATGCTACTCTGTACTTCCCCTACAAGATTTGATTTGATATAATTTATATTACTGTGTCATGCACAAACAATGTGCCAGCCCACACAGACTTACAAGACACCATTATGTAGAGGAACAGACCAGAAACCAGAGTAGCAGCATAAATTACATGTAATACTAAACGAATGAGCCATCCCGATGTTTTTTCCAAGCTTTAGAAAGAAAGGCAGCCAACTTATAAACATTAAAATGAAACAGCGATTCCATTCTGTCATCATCGGTGCTGCAGAACATTTCTGGACTTTGAACAGACATTTCATTGATTATAACAAGGACAACACAGAAGAAAATGAGATTTATTCTCAACGTCTCCTAGTTGACATAACTTGTCGTCCTCTTCAAGGTCCAGATGAAGTATTCCTGTTCTCAGCTGTGCAACTAAAGACCTCTGACTCCTTGATAAATTCGCTGTAACATAAGATTCAGGGCCATAATTGTGCTTGACTTGAATATATGTTCATAATTTTGGTTTTAACAAAACATTTTGCCATTTTGCCCCAAATCTAGCAACTCACTGTGTCTGTGCTGCATGATAAATTAGTGCTATACATATATTGTAAATCAGCGTCTTCAGCAATATAATAAATCTTTTTTGTCCATGGAGAATTGTGCAATTTACTCCAAAGAAAAATCTTCGCATTCTGACATATTAAGCATGGTCTTATTATTTCACATTTTTGCCTTACTGAACCAGGAATCCTACCAATATCACCCTGCACACCCAAAACAGGAGCAAACTTATGAACACCTGAAGCATAATTTAATGTGGGGAGACACATGCATCATAAAGTTGTGAATAAGTAGAATTATCTGAGATTTACGTATTTTAAAGTTGTTGGCTGCAGACCCTACAATTCATACAGAAATAAAACACTTTTTACTCCACTACATGAATTTGAAAGGTTTAGTTTTAGCTACAGATTAAGATTTTAGAATGAAAAATGGGATTGAAAAAAATTTGTTGTACAGTAGTTATCAAAAGATGACACAGAATGACCTAAATGTGTGTGGCTTGGTTGTGAATTTCACTGTTTTTCCCCTCTTTCCCACAATCAGAAACAAATAAAAGTATTAAGACAGACCCTTTTTATGTATTTGGTGTTGTCAGAAGTTATGTAAGGCGCCAAGAATTGAGAATCAGATTGTTTGTCTAAGCTTTGTCCTCAGTCTTAGACTTTGAAACTCCGTGGGATAGAAGTTTATAAAATACAAATGCTGTCAAAGATTAAAAGTGTGGTTCCCAACCTTTCTGGCTGGTGGTTGTTTTCATTTAAATAACTTTTTGAGGCCCAAAGAGGTCAAGTCCAAGAATCCAATATTTCACAAAAAGGTACAGATTAAAGAAAAGTCCAAAACTTAACTATAAATCTGTGTAGCAATATTTTTTTTTTTCCTTTCCCATGAATCATCTCACGTCCACTCGGACTTAGCTTGTGACCCTTTGAAAGGGTCTGACCCTGAGATTGAGAACCACTGGATTTAAACACTTAAATGTATATACAGTAGTTAAAAATAGCTCCACCATCACAAGCTACAGCAGTAATACACTGCACACACACTGATGCATCAACATTAACTATCTAAAGATGCTATATATGACTAGAGGGGCACTTGGAGGGCAGAGACGTCCACCAAGGCCAATAAACCAGTCTTCTATGATGTGCAAATCTGCAAGTCCTGCAACCGCTATATATGTATGGATATATTTCTAGAACTATTAGAATTATGTCAAAATAGATTGTGCCAAGCTGAAGCCTCACCATCTCTGCTGTGCATTGATTGTAAGGTGTTATAAACTGGAAATATTTCACGGAAATACAAGAAAACACTTTATTGTCATGTGCATATACAAATAGCACATGCTCAGACTGAAATAATGTCATGAACATGGCAGCTTGTTATCAAAAAGAGCTGTTAGTAAAATCTCAGGCCTGCTTTAATCATGACGGGTTCAGTCCATTTTTGTCAAAGACACTGGTGTTACGATTGATCCACCTCACAATGTTAATGAAAGTGAAAAGTGATTTGTGGCATCGATCATGACAATGTCAGCTCTACAGGCTGTGGTGACAAATGTCCTCTATCAGAGGACAATTTTTTTTTTTTATCTATCTGGCCCTGTGATTTGGATCTACTACAACTTGCCCAAAATTTAATGTTTTCTTCTTTGGCTACATGTTATGTTCTTCTGTCAGGTTCCTGCACACAAACCAACAAACAAACCAAACTGAAAACATAGCCTCCTTTACAAAGGTAATAATAATAATAGTACAGAGTATTATAGCAGTCACAGGGGGCATTTTTCTGTGGATCAAGTGCTTTTACTTTTGATGCTTTACATAGATTTAAGTAGCTTAAGCACTTTTACCTTGAATGCACGACTTTTACTTGTAACAAAGTATGTTTTTATTGTTGTATTGGTGTTTCTACTTCAGTTAAGTATCTGTGTACTTTTTCCTCCATTGATGAATAGTCAGGACAAAATATCTTACCTCTGCACTCATATCTGAGGTCTGAGAAAAGGACGTGTTCCTGAGAGAAGACAAACAGTCCCAGTCTGCCTCCAGCCAGGGTGTGGTCGTACACCGCCCCCGAGTCGGATAAAATCTCCCTGCCCTCATACACCACCACCCTGCAACGGGAACATAAATCATCATACAGAGCATTTATCATGTGTTTTTCCAAAGAAAAAAACTTTTTAAATCAATATTCTTAGTTTAAATTCATGATAAAATCAGTGGTGTAATGTAACAAAGTACATTTACTCAAATACCAAGTACAGTCCTGAGGTACTTTGTAGTTTTATTCCACATTTCGGAGGAAAATATTGTAATTTTTACTTCATCACATTTATCTGATAGATAGAATTTTACTGCAGGTTAAGATTTGAGAACTCTACATAGTTTAATGTAATCTTATAAAATATGGTGCATTGTTGTACAGTAAATTAAACCACCCAACAGTACATAAAATAGCTGAAATCAGCTCAACCTCAGCCAACTACAACATTAAAATTCTGCTTACACATTCATTTATTACTACAATAATAATCCAGTAACTCTGGCAGAGGCCATTTTGCCTGCATTGTTGGACCTTATTCTTTAAAGGCAAAAACGTTGTTGTTTTTTCATGCACTCATTAAATTTGAGATTTTGGTCTCTTTTGCTTCCATACCATGTCTTCTTTCAGATTACTGGAAAGAAAACATCCAAAACAGACATTTGGGTGTTTATTTTACTGCACTTTGTCTATTTGCACTGGTAGAGTTTTCATAAATTCACCAACAGTTAGCGTTAGATAACCTCCTAATAATATCCTCATCTGGATATTTAAACAGAAATTTTCAGAAAACTTGCAATACAAACAATAATTGTCTTAATTTAAGTGATCAATTGAGGAAGTTTAATTATTTTATTTCATTTTTTTACCCTATTCATCTGTAGTGTCTGGAAAAAAGTGTAACTTTCCAACATATATATTTAAAGGCTGTTCTCCCAAAAAAAGTTTTTTTTTTTTGGTCATACTCTGAGACAGAAATATCCACTTCAGTGCACTTAAATACACCAAACTCTCTAATTTTATTCCTCTTCTGAAAGTTTTTACAAAGGGGTTTGTTCATATGTTATCCATAGCCTATTTTATATAAAAAATTATTATTGAAAACTGTTCACTATAGCTATTCACTTACTTAAACACAAAGTGTTTAAGTTCTGCTGCTAGAGGTCTCTATCATATTAAAACAATAACAAAGACGTAGTTTGATGTTGTGAAGTCATGTGGGATCATGGGAACTGTTGTTTTCATTATTAAACATCCACCACAGCTGACGAAAATCTACCTGACATGAAAATGAATCATGTTTCTGGACGAGGTTATGAATTAAAGTTTTATTCACGTTACATTTAGTCACATTCACCAACTTCCTTCCTCACTCTCTGATGTATCTGACGTACACAACCTCTTATCTACACCACAGAGGTGTCCGTTCACATATCATTCATAGCCTGATTTATACCACATTTTATTCCTAAAACATTGTAAAATGGATTGATCTCAAGGCTGCTGAAATCTTCTGATTTATGGAGTCATAAAAAAAGATATCCAAAATTCCTTCTGTAAAAACCTTTCATTCTGATGTTCCAACAAAATGAAAGAAGAATTCTGAATTTGGCTCTATTCAGTGTTCAGATTTTTGTTCTGGAAATTAATTGTTCTGCAAATTAGCATGTATTTAATTAAACAATGATTTATTTGCATATTTAAATTTTAATTTCAGAAAACTTGCAATCTAAAAAATCATTTTACTCTAAGTAATGAACTGGGGAAGTTTCATCGTGATATTTATTAGTGAAATTTGTTTATTCTGTTCACCTGTAATGTATGAAAAATGGCTGATTTTAAAGGCTATATTGTCAGAATGAGTTTTTTTTTCATGTCCCTTGCAGTAGCACTTATATTTGAAGGATTATTTACAGAGGGGTGTGTCCAGATATCATTCATAGCCTGATTTATATAACATTTTATTCCTGAAAACATGGCAAAAATGGATTTTTTTAAATGGCTGTTGACAGCATTTTCTGATTTATGGAGTAATAAAATGAGATATCCAAAAACCCCTCTATAAAAACCGTTCGCTCTGATGTGCCAACAAAACGGAACAAGAATTTCAACTTGGCTTTACTGAATGATAAGATTTCTGTTCTTCAAATCTGTGCAAATCAGTGTGTGTTTTATTTGATAATGCATCGTTTACATATTTAACTGAACATAAAATTTAAGAAAGTGGTAATACAGAAAATAATTGTCTTAATGTTAGTAATGAACTGGGAAAGTTTCATGGTCATAATCTATTTTCTTGCTTTAGTAAAAGTTTCAATGCAGGACTTTTATGTAGTATATTTTACACTTTTTTTTGGTACTTTTACTCAGGGTTCTCAAGTTTGTTGTTAATTCGTGTACTTTCATTTCTGCTCCCTATTTTACTATGAATAAATAAACAGTGAGGACATGACGTCAAACAGGGTTATATTTGAAACCGTTACAGTGTCGCTTCATAGCAACTATCCAAAATATCAATGTGTCTGTCCTTCATAATCAAAGAGCAGGAGCTTCTTTTCAGTCTCACATTCAATAAGCATGCAGTCATCCCACAATCATTCAGTACCCAGAATGCAACACCACTTGCATCTTCAAAAGACAGCTTTCTTTAAGAGTATTTTAATAATTCGAACAGCTTGGCACATTGCAGTTTTGTTCTCTTTCCCGTCACTTTTTTCTCAGCTTGAAAAACCCTCGCTGTAGTACTGATGTTGTTCTCTCCATCTGCACATAAACAGCGCAAAGCACACAGAGCTCAGTGCCCGGGGGGTGTTTTTATAAAGTCCATTAGAGAGAAGTACAACTAAGTAGAAGTAGATGTGGCAGGTTGAGGAGAACCGGGTACAACAAAGAAAGTGAGTTACACTGTTATAAAATAACTCCTGGAGATTGATGATATCCTCCAGTGTAAGAACATCTGAGGGTGAGTTTCCTTTTTCAGAGGTGGTTCTGGATGTGATTTTTGTGTGATTTAAGAAGTTTTTCAGCAGATTGTTGCTCTACTAAAACCTACAGCACCCAAACTGGTACTGAAGGAGCCCCGAAAGTTTGATTTAAAGGACCACGACAGTGTTTTCTGCTTGTTTTATCCTATTTATAGTCACTAAAGCCACTAAAACCTGCTTTAAAATAGTGATCTCCAAGTGACCATCATGTCTGTTTTTATGGTAAAAGCAGACTGATTAGAAAAGTCTGCACTGAATTTGTACAAATCAGGGATGTTAGTTTCACAAAAATAAACACAGACGTGATGCTCATCAATCTTAAAGGTCCAGAAAACGATTCTGGGGAAAGATGGGTGACTGTTGAGTCTCATTCCCAGGCTGTCAAATTACCGACACAGATTGGTGGCCGGAAGATGGCTGACTGTTGCATCTTATTCCCAGGTTTGAGAAAGCAGCAGCTACTTGAAGATGAGGGGGAAAACAGATTCATATCTTTAAAACCATATGGGAAAATGAGGTTTATGTGATGTTTAGAAAATGGAACACAACACTGGTATGGCCATTTAAAAGCCAAGCCAATAATAACAAATGTTTTAACCGTAAATTAAAACGTAAAGGTTATTTCTGATGTCCAGGTATTTTCCCTTGTGAGGAGCTGTTGTGTTCTTCAAGGAAGTGGATGATTTCCATGATCACAATCCAGCTGTTTCATCACATAAAGTATAAATTTAGGGTCCAAAGAGAAAAACTTACAGAAGCCCCCATGAGGCAAAAAATATGGTGATTCATTTTGATCTTAATTGTTTTCTGTCTTACAGGTGCAGGCATCTAGAGAAAGATGGTTGACTGTTGATTCTCACTCCCAGGACGTCAAATAATCAATTATCTTACTGACCTGTGATTGGCCAAAGTCTCCCAACAGGAGCTGGATTTTCTAAAGCCTGAAAACCAAGAGTGGGAGTAGAAGTCTGGTTTGCTCTAAGACCACTTGAATTACATTATGGTTAAACTTTATTATAGAACTTTTTCCTAATGCTGCCAAAAATAAATGCCTGCCGCTGCTTCTAAAGTCTCTGCAACTTGATTATCATACTGTACAGACATAAAGAGAAAACAGGGACTGCTTGAAAAATCTTTAAAACCGTACAGGAAAATTCTGAGCTGTAAATGAAAATGTAAATATTACTGCAAATGTAAAGGTGTTTTCACTTGGGAGGTGCTTTTGTTTCTTTAGGGAAGTCCAAAAAAACCTTGATAATTTTCCACAATCGTAATCCAGCTGTCGTTCATGATATGAAACTATAAATTTAGGCTCCAAAGAGGAAAACTTACAGAAGTCCCAAGAGGCAAGTGAGGAAAAATATTCTGGTGATCCATTTTCTAAGTCTGATCTAAATTGTTTTCTCTCCTGTGAGAGAACTTGAGGGTAGAATCAGAAGGATTCCTCTTGTCATCCCGAGCACAGCGAAATAATGAGAAACAGGCAGTGGGCAGCGTCTCTGCAGATCCAGACACCACCACACACTTCTAGTGGGTTATAAGTGATGATTGGAAGGGGTTATGTTTATGAGAGTCAATACATTGTTTTTTAAGAAAACGTGGCAAATTATGCCTTTAAGAACAGGTGAAAAAGGTCAGGTTATGTTAATTCCTTGATTTTTTTTTTCCATCTGTGAAACGGGTGGAGAAAAGTTTTGCCAAATAAAAAAGTTCAGCAGGTAAAGAAAAAACTTTTAGTTGTTGTAATACTCATTTCGGCCACAAGAGTGTGAAATGCACTACAAAGTTTCTGATGTAAATTATGCTAAAAAAAATTCATGTTTTCTTACAGATGAGTTTTAATTTCTCCATGCACTCTAAACTAATATCATTCCCAAAGAAAGACATGACAGTAATGTAACATAACTTGCTAAAAAATATGTATACCTTGTGTTTAGGGTTCATGGTAAATGAAAACTGACCAACATGAGTTAGTGGCACAGTTCAAAATCCCAAGAAGCAATTTAGAAAAATTCTCCTGACAAAACTGTGTTTATTAACTGGCAACCCTTTCCCCCCCACCTGATTCACAGATGGAAAAAAATCAAGGAACTTAGTTTTTTTTTTTTTTTTTTCCTCACACACCTCTCAGGGCTTCTGTAAGTTACTGCTAATGTCAAGGTGTTTTCACTTGGGAGGAGCTGCTGTTCCTCTGAGGAAGTCCAAAAATCTTTGTTTTTGTAATTTTAAAACTTGGGTGTTTTCCATGACTATAACCCAGCTGCAGCACGACGTGAAAATATAAATTCAAGCTCCAAAGGGGAAAACCAGCCAAGCGACGAAAGCTTTAGTACATACAGGTTCATATATCAGTTGTCTTGTTTGCGACTACTTGCCTATAGAAATAGCAAATTAATGTTTTCCAGATGATGATGTGAAAACAGAAGGGGAAAAAAGTAATTTCCTCACATATGCTGGATATTCTGGGGTCAGACTCATTCAAGAATCTCACTTGAATAAATCAAACCACTGTGGGATCATCCAGCGATAAAACTCAAGGTGAGAAACTGGCACTTTGAAAGTTATACTGACAGTCTTTGTACAGTACCTGATGAACCCAGTCTTGGGCCTGTGGATGAGGTGCATGCGGTAAGCGGTGAAGTCCTTCCAGCCAATTTTATTGGGGTCATGCCACAATGTTCTGACCTGAAACACACACAGACACAGATGTCAAGGTGGACCAGAACATTGTACTTGACTATCTGAGCTTTACTGCACCAATCTAATACAGGATGGTCTGTCCAAGGTTGTTTTAGGGAACGGTTATCTGTTCGAATAAGAAGTTTAGTATGATTTATGACAGTCAGAATATAAATAGACAAAGATATTCGTGCCTGGTGTCTGGTGTTTCCGGTGTGCCACAGGGCATTGCGCAGATACTCCCCCGGTCCTGTGGTGGAGTTGACCAGTTTGATCGAGACTCCCGCTGTGCCAAAAGCTTTGGACGGCTTTTTCTCCCAGTATGCCTGTGACACCTGCTCTCATAGAAAAGACGAATGTGAAAGATAAAAGAAAGTGAAGGCTGAATTAAAGTTTGTACAGTGGTACAAAAAGACGTCTTTGAAAAGTCAGTTCTTTTATGTACTTATGCACAGAGTTATTGTAAATGTTCGTCAGCGTCCAGACCTCACCTGTTTCCACATGACAACATAGAAGCGTCGACTGGACTGGTAGGCGAACACGATGCCTGCGTAGTCGTCATCTCGGTTGGTGTTCACGTAAAATGTCACACTGAAGTCTACAGAGCTGAACTTGTCATATCCTGTTTAAACAAAGGGATATTTGTTTTGTAGACTAAGAATTTTTAATATACATTTTATGGGTTATTAGTTCTGTATTTTTTAACCTGAGCCCTATTTTCCCATATTTTTGTGTCTAAATGACTAATGGGGACAACAATTTTTGAAATTAGTCTATTATTAAGGGAGAGTGCAATTTCTGAAAAGTGTATATTTGACAGATATTTGATGAATCTAATGAGGCCAGCTGGAAACTAATCAAGGACCAGCGTCAGTCCTCTTGATGCCCTCTCAGACAGCATCATCTTGTCTAAATACTGGCTGCCACGTGCAGAGATCCCGCTCGAAATTGTGTCCCCGCACATTTCAAGAGCCACCAGATGCTGAGATGCGTATTCAATCAATCAGTTGATGTACAAGTCACCCCATTACCTCCTCCCACTCTTACACTCCCACACATACAGAGCAATGAAACATGGATATGCTGCTACAGGTGTCTGTTGTGTGACGACCTTTGTTTGTATGAGAACAAAATCATTCACCCATTTAGCTATATAATTTCCCTGGCCTTTCAACAAGTCCAAGACTATGGCTTATATTCATACTCTTAGCAGTTTCTAGTTAAACAAAACATATCTTACTCTTTAAAAACAAGGTTTCTCTCTGTAGTAATCATTTCCATAATGTTGGCAGACATTGAGAATAACAATCTGAGCCTGTCAGTGGCAAAAACAAGCACTTGTAATGGATGCAGTTGCCCATACGGATTCCTTTGTAAATTAGTTTCACTTCTGCTGGCTGGAGAACTCTCTCTTTTAGTACTGGACCAATTTCAGAAATTTTTGTTCCCATTAATGACTTGGAAAATAAAAATCCAGGTTGAAAAATACCAAAGCTACCCTTTAATCTTACCTAAAGCGATGCCAGGGTCCGAGTTAGCGGTCTGCAGCAGTTCAGTGCCTTGGCTGCGGATCACCCACAGAGGGTCAGACTGCGTGGTGCCTTTAGGGTCCAACAAAACAACCTGAAACTTCCTGAAGTCTGTAGACCCGATATCCTGGTTCATGGGACATGGATCCAGAGCATCTGGAATACTGTCGTTGTCAAAGTCGTCAAAGCATGCATCTCCGCTACCATCACCTGGACGAGAGCGAGAATAAGTTCAGAGAATAAAATCATGTGATTTCCTGGATTCATTTCTGCCAAGACGGGGAAAAGAGAAAGAGAAAAAAAATAAAGTGCAAATATAGTGCGATTGTCTTGTATGATGGTGGATAGATTAAAGAATCTTTTATGTATGATTGAACACACCACTGAGAGCCATAAACTGTTTATGCTGATGTCCAACATTAACATGACCTGGATCACTGATGATGACCTGGACAAATAGTCACAAGATTTTACTGCGTGACTGCAAAATCCATTCATCATAAATTGTACAAAATATCTTCCCCATGTGACAGCAAATTAATCAGCACATGTTCACATCTGTATCATGATATCACAGATATTCTCAGTTAGACTGTGATTGATTATAGCTGACATCTTTCTTCGTATCTGTCAGAGAAACTGTAGCAACACTGACCATCAGAGTCCAGCTGGTCCCTGTTGGGCACCAGTCTGCAGTTGTCCCGGTCGTCGGGGATGCCGTCATTGTCATCGTCATGGTCGCAGGCGTCTCCCTTCCCGTCGTTGTCATGGTCGGCCTGGTTGCTGTTGGCGATGTAGGGACAGTTGTCTAGAGAGTTTTGGTGGCCGTCTTCATCGATGTCCTCGTTGTCGTCGCACATGTCCCCAACCAGGTCACTGTCAGAGTCAAACTGCAGACACACACACGTGCGCGCACACACACACACACACATTATTTTATTTCAATTTGGATTTAAATTTTTTTGCATTTTTTCTGTCGTTTGTGATTTTTAACTTAATTCTACTGACTTCTATTTATCGATTTTTAAAATGTGTATTGTTTTCTTGTTGTAATTGTTATTCTTGTAAAATTACTTTTATTTGTTCGTATCTGTATTGTTTTAATTTTGCTATTTGAAGCACTTTAGGCTGCATGTGTAAAGCTGAGCTGAGTCTCCATGTTTAGTTTCACCGTAATCTGCACACCCACTCCCTGCATAAACTTTCAAGATTTTCTTTTCATGTATTAAAAAAAAACATCCATCCATCCTGGCCACTAATAAATTGCTACCCCAAACCAGATGTTCTGAGGCAACAACACCATAAGTGTCCTTCTTTCAAAATATTTTTCAGCTGTAGATACACGTGTGCTTTCAAGTGCTTTTTGTTTTGTGTTTTTCAGGACCTGCAGTGGGTTGTGTAGAAGGGGGCAGTTGTCACACTGGTCTCCAACACCATCCAGGTCTGTGTCCCTCTGGTCAGTGTTGTAGACTAAGGGACAGTTGTCACGATCATTCAAAACCTCTGGAGAAAGACACAAACACAGAAAAGTTGAAGTTCTTTGGGCTTTTTTTCTATTTCTATTTCTACAACACTCCAACCAATATAAATCGAGACTTTCTTTGGTTAAGTGTAATTTGATCCACATCATAAGATGCAATATACATCATTCAGCCTCACTAGATGTCAAGTATTTGCTGTGTAAAGATATACTGGAGTTATGGCAACCTGAGCAGAGAATGATATCACTCTCTCTGTGTATTATGCAGACTTTATCTGGGACAGCAGTGCATGCATGTGCATGTTCATGCATGTGCATGTTCATGCATGTGCATGTTCATGCATGTGCACATGCATGAATATTTATGCATGCAAGTCTTCCCCATCTCTGTTTTAAACATTGTGACCTGGTGAGTAACTCTCATATGACAGCAACACAGTGCACTAAAATATGTTTCTGAAAATATTTTAGGCAAGTGGTAAGTGATGCAAAACATAATCTTGATCCATGTTTATCAGCACTGTGTAGTTTGACCTGAGTTTTGTGAGCAGTGTGAGCTCAGATGACTCTTTTTTTCCCCAAAAATCTTATTGACTAAACACTCAACACTCAAGCAGATCTGAAAATGATTAGCTGAGCTATTTGTTAATGCATAATCATGGAACTCTCTCAGAAGTCTGAAATAACTGGTAAAGTAACTGCATATTTCAGGCCTGTTTTAGCGAGCTACTCCTACCGTCTCCATCTATGTCGATGCTGCAGGCGTCTCCTTCTCCGTTATCATCAGTGTCAGTCTGCAGCGGGTTGCTCTCAAACGGACAGTTATCACAGCGGTCTCCGACCCCATCTCTGTCAGAGTCAAACTGCCGAGGGTTGTACACCAGCGGGCAGTTGTCCTATACCAGACACACATTGGTGCATTTCATACACACACACACACACACACGTGCACACACACAGAGGATGTGAACATTCGCCTGTTTTTTGGTTTCCTCAAAGCTACTCAGTGTCTCACCCTCTCATCTATGATGTCATCATTGTCATCATCGGGATCGCAGGCATCTCCTTGTCCATCATTGTCCAGGTCTTCCTGTCCAGAGTTTGGTATCCTGGGGCAATTATCCTGCAGCCAGTCACAACTCGGTTTAGTGAAATCACATCAAACCAGAACACAGCCAGCCAATCAGATTACATTTTTCATTCTTTTACTTTTTGACAGTGATAGGTTGCGTTCTGCTTGCAGGGTAATCTGCTGTTGGGCCAGCCGTCCAGATCAGAGTCTTCACCACACAGGAAGCCGTCACCCGCGAACCCCACTGCGCACTGACACTTGAACAAAACCTCAGATGCCAGGCCCAGGTACAAACACTCAGCATACTTGTGGCAGGTGTGTGTGTTGTCTTTGCAAGGGTTGTAGGGCTCACACACCTACAACCAAAGGAAGCATTTGAAAATTCTCAAACAATTCATGATTGTAGCTCAAAGCGAGGAAAGCAGTTAATATTCAAAGAGTAGAGCACATGCCTGCTTGTTTGTCTGTGCTTCCTGCAGTCCGAGACCGTACGGCTGGGTGCCTTTATAGCGTGGAGGACAGGGCAGACAGTAGTACCCAGGATCTGTGTTTACACACTCTGTGACACACACACCTTCCACTTCACACTGCAGAGATACAGGGATTAAACATGTTCAGCATATCAACCCCTAAATACAAAGCTTTGCCCTGAGGGGCCCTCTGCCAAAATCAGACTACACAATATTTATTTCTTTCGAGTGGGTCATTACATCAGAAAAGGCCATCACAGTGTCTTCAGTTACAAACACAACCTGCGTAAAGTGCAAAGGAAATCAACATCAATGAGAAATGTTTGGGATCTATAAAGTGTAAAACCCTTTTGTCCCAATGCATGTCGCAGACATTGTTAAACAAGGCCAAAGAAGGTAAAATCAGCCATTCTAACAGCTCTGTGTCATTGTACTTCTTAAAATGCTGTTTGAAGGGACTTAAGGGAGCACATTTTCTCACAGCACAAAAGGAATCTTGTGTGATGTAAGCGTTCAGTGATCGATCAAGACATAAGTGCACATTGATTGGTTGAACAGCCAGCAGCACAGGCAGCCACCTCCAACCATGGTGTCCTTCATGTTGTTGCTGTATATTGTGATGTTACTGCACCTACTGCCAGCACTTTTACATCACTTAAGAGTTGCAGTTCTTGTCAGCGAGTCCAGTTTTCTCCAGGGGGGGACATAGCGAAAATCCGGCAAACATTGTAAGGTATCGCACCAGTTTATTTTAATATATGAAAAGGGCTTTTATTTGAACTTGCAGAACTAAATTAACGTGTTTTATAACCTAATAGAAATTACTTAGTTAAGGTAAGTTAAGGTACTTCAATTTGTGCAAATCCTTTATAATAATTATATTTTATTTTACAATTTATGCCGAAAGACTAAAGTAAGCAAAAAGTACCTCAATAAGTATGAAAGAAATCTGATACCACAAACCTTCAGACAATGAAAGAAAAATAATGAACACACTAAAAATTATCAGAAAATAACAAGATTTAAGGAATCATCCTCCGGGGGCTGCACATATCTGTACAAGATTTGTCGACAATCCATCCAATAGTTGCCAAGACAATTCACTAGAAACCAAAAATGTACTTTGGGGTGGCATTAGAAAAAAGGTCAAGATGTCACCCACGTCATTAAGATTCATCTTGTGGGAACCATGAAAGTCAAAATTTAATTTTAATCCACTCGACCAAACTGGTGGACAGAGACTGACAGAATATGTTTGTCCGTACGTCAGGGTCTAGATGTAGGATTTGTTGACATTGTGCCTTCATCTGTCTGATGTCACGTAATCTGATCCTTAACCTGGTCGTATTACCTCATTCTCATCTTCACAGTGAGTTCCATTGCCATGTAAACCCAACGGACAGCCTCCACATTCCCATGATCCATCGATATATGACGTGCAAACCACTCCAGGAAAACATGGATTTGAGAGCAAACATACATCTGAAAACACAAAGAGTTTTTAGTACAATCCAAATAATCCAAGAGTGGGTTAAGATTGGGAAGTTTACATTTGAAACATTTGTCTGTTTTGTCCTAAGCCTCAATAATTGAATAAATGCAGAACAAACACTGTCGGATAGTATTTTGTAATCCTCTATTGTTTGGAAATATGTTTCATCCACTAACAATGGAATAAGGTTTATCCATTGATGTGAGGCTTAGCCTACTTATAGAGTTATATCTGCTTACACAGTTAAGATGTACTGTACTGTATAGCCTGAGGTTTATGGACGGGGTTAAGGTTTACCTATAGGACATGATTGTTTGTTGCATCCTTCATAGTCCACAGCGTCTCCAGCACAAGGCTTCCCACCGTTCTGAGGGGGAGGGTTCAAACAGTCCCGCTGACGACTTATAAGACCTCCACCACACGTCGCCGAACATAGTGACCATTCACTCCAGCTTGTCCAGCTTCCAGCAACTACACACAAGCACATTATTTACCTGTAGACCGGTTAAAGGGATAGTTTGGATGTTTTGAAGTGGGGTTGTATGAGGTTCTTGTCCATAGTCAGTGTATTACCTACAGTAGATGGTGGTCGACACGCCCCCAGTTGAAGCAGTAAGCAGTAAGCAATGTACTGCTGTACTGCAGCAGCAAAACATTTTAGCCACATAAAAAAATGAATATCAGTGCAGATGATATATTTAGAATATTCTCACTGCTTTACCTTCAGACAGCCTTTTCCAACAGGAAACCACCATTACATAAGCCAAATATCACTCCCAAGGTGTCAGTTACAGCAATCGTTCGTTTGTGTTAGGGTGTGACTTTTGTGTTTTCAAGAGTTTGTTTGGATTCACTGACACACAATAACACTAACTGACTGACTGATCAAGGCACTACTTACATCAATTTTTTGGAGGATTTGGAGAGAGTAATACTTGGCTAATATAACATGAGTTTCCTCTTGGAAAAGGCTTTCTGACTGCAAGATAAAGCAGTGAAAATATTCTAAATATAGCATACACTTAAAATGATATTGCTTTTTTTGGTGGCTAAAACACATTTTGCTTCTGATTCTGTACACAGCCCTACATTGCTTAGCTTCCTACAGTCATCAACTGTTGGTAATACACTTACTATGGATGAGTACCTCATACAATCCCTCTTCAAAAATTTGAACTATTCCTTTAAGTACTACAGTGCACGCTGTGTGTACATTTGCACTTGTATACTCACCAGGGCAGAGTGTATTGTTGCAAGGTTGTGTGTCCCTGTCGCCGCCTTTGCACCCTCTGCCCCCCTTCTGTGGTGGGGGGTTGTTGCAGAGACGAACCCGTGTGATGTTTCCTTCGCCGCATGTGGTCGTACACGCAGACCACGGAGACCAAAGGCCCCAGTTCCCATCAGCGCGCACTACACATGAAACAAGCACAAGGAGATTGTAAAAAGTCCAGTTTATTTTTTGTACAGTAGCCTGGAAGAGTCAAGTTCAGTAGAATTCAACACAGACCACCACGGCAGCTCCACGCTGTGTATACATTTACAAAACCACAACATGTTTCCAATTATGATTACAATCTCTAAAATCCATTCGTCTGAAGTTCTATAATTTTGCTCTTCGAGGAGTATTCATTTCATTCTTTTGGACAGGCCGTGCTCAATCAATCAACAAATAAATTAAATGAAGACATGTGACAGATCAGACATGCAGATTGATGTCTTACCCTTGCGGTCACACTTCATCAGCATGCAGCTGCGGGTTTGGACTGATGGGCCGGCACAGGACGGCATGATGCCATTGCAGGATCGGCCCCTTTGCTGCCCTCCACGTCCACAGGTCACTGAACAGTGGGTCCACTCAGACCACGGGGACCAGCCATCTTCTTTATCTTTATACACACAAACACTGTTGGTGTACCTTCATCAAATTTTGTGATCTTAGCATACATTTCCCACACTTATAAGGCTGGGTTGCACCAACAAGGATTAATTTTATACTCAAGTGAATCATGGCTTCACTTAAAATAATGTTGCACCAAACTTTAAAACTATCTTAAAAATAAAAGAGATTAATTTTAAATCTCTCTTTAAATTTCTACTGTAAACTGAGATTAAATCTAATTCGTCAAACACCAATTTAAAATGTGATCCAGTATTAATTTAATCACACTTGAGGAGGTTAACTTTTAAAATGGCTGTCTTTCTGAGAGCAAAATAATCAAGTTCCACATTGAAAGACTCAACCTAATTAAGTTTTCTGGTGTGTCTCTTCTTTATTTTACTGAAGTTGATCCATAAAACAATCTGCCACTTGTTTCCAGGCAGTCTATTTTTGTTTTTTAATCTTCTATTATTTGGCCTTATTTTCTCCATTAATTCAGCCAAGAATTATTTTCTCATAGCTTCTCTGCTGAGCCATCATGAGTTGGCTAACCAGTCTAACTGAATTTCAGCTAGTTAGCAAACAAGGTAACATACAATGTTGCCTAATGTTTTTTTTTTTTTTGCTAGATAGCAAACAATGAAACATTTTGTTATTTTTTTTAGTTAGCTGGCAAACTGCGTTGCCTAAGGTTTTCTTAACTTTTTGGCAAACCAGCAAACATTGTAACCTGAAGTTTTTGTTGTTGTTGTTATTTAGCTAGCTACAAACCGTGTTATCTAAAGTTTTGTTAACTTTTTAGCTAGCTAGCAAACAATATAATATTTTGTTAAGGAATACAGAGCAGTCAAAACGGTTTTCTACCGCTTTTATACTTACTAGGTCCTGTAATAGTTTATTTTAATTTGGGAAAGCAAGCATTTCCATATTAATTAACCTTAATTCAATTTCGGTTTACAACAGTAAACTTGGATTTACTAAACAGATATTAGTTTTTAATTGTGCAACTGCTGTGCTTAATTTTAAATCTACTACTACTACACTGATTAGAACTAATCTTATTAAATTAATCTTTGTTAGTGCAACTCAGTCTGAATCATAGTTACAAACAGATAAAACTCACTGAGACAGACAGGACAGCACTCTCCATCAATGAAGGATGGATTGATGCAGGATACAGGAGGGCAGGCCACCTGGTGACACACCACCTTTCCATCCTACACAAGGTGAGGGAGATATAGACCAGAATTTGTGTATTAGTCAAACCATGCAAGTTTGAGCCAGATGTTTTGTTAAACGTCAGACCTTGCAGAGAAATGGTATGCTGTCATGACTCATAATACATCTGGCTACTCCCTCCATCCATCCTTTACAAAACTAATGATGTTTTATAAAGAAAAACAGACCCAGAGAAGAGGATGAAGCAAGCATAAAATATAGAGACTTAACAAAGAGAGCTCTGGAAATAAATGAAACCACATTGGACAGAAGGGAAACTTAAGTATCTCCCCAACTGGTTAATACACTTTAGAGGAATAGTTTGGCATTTTGGAAAATATGCCTATTTATTTTCTTGCCAAGACTTAGACGAGAAGATCAATACCATGCTCATATCTGATGCTACAGCCAGGAGAAGGTTAGATTAGAGTATAACCATCTGTAAAACCACAACTTGTCCTTTCTACATTAAGGTTTTCATGCAGATCAAACAAACCAAACATAACATGAGCTTGACGGGTTGACAGGCTGATTTTTTAACCCTTGAACAGAGCCAATTTTTATGTTAACCTGAGCTAATAGTCTCCTGGATGTAGCTTTATTCAACAGAGATGAGCTATGTGGTATTAATGTTCTCATACATATATTATTAGAACAATTCTAGATTAATATGCAAAGATCTCATCCAGACATGTTTTAACATGCATATAAAATGCTTTACTTTAAATAATAATATGTGTCTGATCTGATTCACACACGAAAAAGTTGTTAGAATCTTTGAAATGACATCCACTTCTTCTCCTTCAGTAAAAATCCAGAATCTGTAAATATGTAATGTATGTATGTAATAATACACACTTCTACAAGTTGAATATTGGACCAGGATTGGCTCTCAAACTATTTATGATGTCACAAATCATGCTTCGAGGCCAGCCCTTAAAGTAGGATTTTCAGTGTGCACAAAGAAACTTTCCACTTTAAGCAGATGAATGTGAAACATGCTTCCAGTGTCAATCTCGTATACATCATCATGCGTATACATCATTCTGTACAGTGAAGCTCAAACATTCAACTGTAGGAAGAGAAAGAAAAACATATGTTTGTGTGGAGGGGAACTTTAACGTGATGGTTCTCAAATCCCAAATCAAGTTAAGCTGTTTTTAGGGTGAAATCTTAAGTAATCCAAGTCCAAAGCCAGAGATGTCATGTATTTAAACAAATAAAACAAAATAAAACAGAGCCTTGGACTCTGACTTAAGTTACACTGAGGACACGAGACTTGGTTTGGACCTCCCCAAAGAAAACTACTGAGGGCTACAGTTCACACAAAATAGAGCTGCAGTTAGAGATGGAAGTGATTGCAGTGTAGAAGATTTACCATCTAATCTAGATGATGCAGGTGTATCTATGACAGATCTTCCATTCATTCAGAGACTTGCATGGTGCTCTACAGGGAAACACTGATAATATTTTAGACTGCAGTAGACACATAAGATTTGTTCAGTACTGACCTGGCAAGTACAGGAAGTGCAGCTGTCAACCTCCCAGTCATCCCCCTGCTCGTATATCCGTCCATCCTGCATGCACCAGATCTCCCCGTCTCTGTCTCTGTCAATATCGTCCAAATCACTGCCATCACCATGGCCATAGCCATCGCCTCGGCCGTAGCCATCGCCACGGCCGTAGCCATGGCCTTGGCCGTAGCCATCGCCTCGGCCGTAGCCATCGCCACGGCCGTAGCCATCGCCACGGCCATAGCCATCGCCTCGGCCATAGCCATCGCCAGGGCCATAGCCATCGCCTCGGCCATAGCCATCGCCTCGGCCATAGCCATCGCCTCGGCCATAGCCATCGCCTCGGCCATAGCTCCAGGTATCTCCATCACTCCAGCTATCGCCATCACTCCGGCCATTGCCAAGGCTGCTGCCATCACCGCCACCACGGCCATAGCCATGGCCTTCGCCCCAGCCATCTCCATCGCCCCAGCTCCAGCTATCACCATCACCCCAGCCATCGCCATGACCACCACCACGGCCAAAGCCACGGCCATCGCCCCAGGCATCTCCATCGACCCAGATATCGCCATGGCCATGGCCATCACCATGGCCGCCACCACGGCCATAGCCATGGCCTTCACCCCAGCCATCACCATCGCCCCATCCATCACCATTATCCCGGCTATCACCATCCAGCCAGCTGTCACCATGACTGCCATCATGACCATCACCGCGGTTATTGCCATGGCTGCCACCACGTCCATCAGCATAGCCGCCACCACGGCCATAGCCATGGCTGCCACCATGGCTGCCATCACGTCCACTGCTGCTGTTGCTCAGCTCAGCCAAAGATATGCGCATCTCTTCATTTTCTTTTGACTGAGAATACAAAAACATACATGTTACATTTTTAAAACATTAAAATCATCACATGTTTTTCTCTGTTTATGTCTTTGGCCTGTATAAGACCACAGAGACCTGCAGAATTAGGCCAGAATGGTGGTTTAGTTGATTAGTCGCCAACATTTTAACACTGATGGTATTCTTTCTGCTTGTTTTTTTTCCTCAAAAAAAATTACCAAGACATTTACCACAGACCACAGAGCTTCCTGCCAGAAAAAAGGATGTCGCAGCTTGTTCCATTTGCACTGAAAGAAGAGCTACTCTCCGTTGGTTTGGTCACACAGATTTCCCACAAAGCTCTACCCCATCAAATACAACATTAAGTGTACTGCAGAGGCTGGTAAACTTAGACAGCTTTCAGTATAATTGTTTTGATTTGGTTATTATAACCACAAAATTAATAAAAACAAATAAATAAATAAATTTTTACAATGTTTTCGTTGTTTTATTAATGTTTAAACACCTTTAAATTGACATATTTAATATGTTCAGAATTAGTCTTTTTTCTAGAAAAGCAGATGTACGCTGGGCTGAATAATAATGATTTCCCACTTGACAAAGGCAAATAACTTGCATGTCAGGCAAGAAATTCTGGCAAATCACTTGCCTGACTGGACAAGTGGTAAAGAAGAATCAAACTATTAAACTATTTTGATAATCAATTAATCATTTAATCAAATCAAATAATTTTTCATGCAAAAATTACAGAAAATGTTGTTTTCAGACTCTGAAATATGTAGATTTCCCACTTGTCTTCATTTATTATCAAATGAAACTGAATATGTGTGGATTTTAGACAAAACAAGACATTTAAAAACATCTCCTTGGACTTTTATTACATTTTTCAATATAAAGTTATCTGAAACATAGAAGTTGCTGTCTTCTTATTCATGGAAAATAAAAATATAAAATGAAGTTAATTTATTGCAATAGGGAATTTAGCCAACAGAAGAGTTATTTGGAGGTTGAAAATAAATAATTGGCTTTTCATGCCTGCTCTACAGTCTAGGTCTCCCATGTTGCCACATATAACTTTATTTTGACATGACTTCTTCCAATTAGTTCTTCCAACAGTCAATTAGCCACATGAGACATCTGTTAATCATCTCTGTTCAGCCAAATAATGTGTCGGTATCTGCGGCAACAAGTCTCATCAGGTCCTTTAACAAGAATCCATGGAATAAGGGTGCTTATTTGCAATGTAGTCATTAATTTACAAGTATTTTAACCCAGCAACACTTGTCTAAGAAGGTTAATTGTATATTAGACACAAAGCATTGCAAGCTAGACAATGTCATACATGCTACAATGACTTCTATCACCAGTAACAATTTGTTTTTTCACATAAATACTGTCACATTTCATCTGTCAACTGCTTAGATTTAATTCCTAAAACCTTTTTTCTTTTTCATCTAAAATCCTATTTCTTGCGCATGTCATATAAATGTAGCAAAGAGTTAAAGACGACAAACAAACAGCATGCAGATGATTCATGTGCATGTATCTGTGTGTCTTACGACTCTCTCCAGGTCTTCGAGCAGGTTGCTGGTGACAAGCCGCAGGCCTTGGATCTCAGTGAGCAAACCCACCAGCTCCTCACAGGGATGACGACAGATTTCTGACGACACATTGTCGACCTTTGCACCACCCACACCTGTAGAGGAGGCACAAGTATGTGCGGTCTGCGCTACATTTTATACTTCCGATGGAGAAGAAAAAGAGGCAAAGAAACTGAATTTGTGCATTTATTTAGAATGCAGGTTTACTATTTGTGTCTGCAGCCGTGAGAACGTGTGTGGTACCTGCACAAACAGCTGCTGCATAGAGGAATATCAGAAGCCAGGGGAAACCTCTCAGCGGACTCATTCCTGTTCACACATAAATCACATATGCAGTCACCATGAAATATAGCAAGTATACAGCTACACCACCACCACAATATAAGCTGGACTGCTGCAGAGGAGATAAAAGAAGAAGAAGAGGATGAAGAGGGAATTAACCTTGCATACCTGTGTACTCCTCGCTGCTCTGCCTTTCTCCACGATAAGAAATCACGGCTGGTAGGCTCGTCCCTGCTGCAGCTCCACGGGAGCCTTGATGGAATGTCTGCCTCCTTTTCCCCTTCCTTATTTCCTTGCCCCCTTGTTTCCTTCTCACCTTGGCATCCGGACCGGCACGGCTTCCTCTCAGTAATTTCTTGTTGAAGCATCCAAAAGAAATAAAAGAGGCTAGTGCGAGTGAAATCTGAGTGAAGAACATGCAGACAGCTCTGTAGAAAGTTCTAATGTGGTTATGTATTTGTTTGAGAAAGTGTGTCTGTGTGTGTGTGTGCATGTGTGTGTGTTTGTGTGTGTATGTGTGTGTGTGAAGCAGGAGCGGGGGCCATATATTACCCGTCTGTCTGGCGATGAACTGGGCTGCATATCTCCCAGCGAGAAACCCAGCTGGATGGAAGGAACTCTGTGTGTGTGTGTGTTGACGTCTCGATGCAGGTTTCCCAGACACATCATTTACACTCTTCACTCTCCAAACTCACACACACACGAAAACATGCACTCACACACTGAAACACACACACACACACTTACTGGCTCACTTGAGTTTTCCAATATTTTAGGAGCGAGAAAACTGGCATCACTATAAATCCCTGGTGAAAATGAGAGGCTTGATGTGTGTGGACTGTTTGTGTGTGGGGACACATTTCAGGCTCAGGACCAGTTAATTAGGGACGAGAGGTGCAAATGAGGACAAAAGCCGTGTCCCAACACAGATTTTTGGTTCAGTGGTTAATGCTGGGGTTAGGGTTAGTGATTATGGGTAGGGTTAGGGTAAGTCTTCAGGAAATTAATGTGTGTGTTTGAGAGTGTGTGTGTGTGTGTGTATGTATGTGCCTGTGTATTTCTTATGATTTTTCTTGATGTCTGCAGAAGATCGTGAAGTAAAGATGAGCAAGCTGGTGGAATACAAAAACATCTACTTCCATCGGGACCATCATCGCTGTTTCCTTTCTCTCTCTCCCACTGTAAAAAAATCATGCAGGAATTTAGTGGAGTCAACTAATCATTTCTCATTAAGTTGACGTAAACATACAAGTTTTATTTATTCAAGTTAATTAAGCTTAAAATATCTACCATTAAGAACTCATAAACATGAGTTCTAACTTTAAGTGTTTTGACTTAAAATGATGAACTGAATGAATATACTGTACAGAGTTCAATTTACTTATTAAATTAATCTCCTAAAGAAGTATGATCAGCATATTAGCAGACAAACATGCATCGATTGTTCGAGAGTTAAAACTCTCCTGAGACTCTTCTTTTTTATAGTTTGAAGATGGTTTAGAAAGACTGTTTAAAACAAGGACACCTGGATTCAAGACTAAGCAAAGCTCTGTTGTACAATTAAAAACCTAATCTCTCTTTAATAAATCTAAGTTTATTGATGTAACCTGAAATTAGATATAGTTTAATCAATACTGAGAGGTGTGCCTCATCAAATTTAAATTAAATACATTTCTGTGCTGCAGGGTCGGGACATAATAAGTATAAAAGGTTATGCAACTCACTGCTCTGTATTCCTAAACACAACATTATTTTTTGCTAGCTAGCTAAAAAGTTAATAAAATGTTACACTGTTTGCCTAGCTACTCATGATAGTAGTTTTGATGTAACAAAAATAAATCTAATCAATCCTAAGAGTTAAAATTAAACTTAAGTTTAAAGGGAAGTTAAAATTTAATCTTTTAACCTTTTTTTTTTAAGCATTTTAAGTTTGGTGAACATGATTTACAGTTAAACCATTATTTAATTATGGTTAAAAAAATGAATCTTGTTGAAAAAAATAAATAAATAAATAAACATATATATATATATATATATATATATATATATATAGACATATATATATGTCACATATGTGTGTATATTATATTGTGTGTGTAAATATTAAAAACAAACAAGGAAAAGTGATGGCTTGAAAAACTGTCCTTTGTTAAAATAATCTGATGTATACAGTATTTTTGTTTGTATAATATTCCTTTTTCCTTCTAACTTAAAGTGCTTCTGCTTGTCTTCTTTTCCCTTTTTTTCTTAAAATTTTCAGACAGCCTGAACACTAACTTTTTTCAGTTAAAATGAATAGTTTATTTTTACAGTGCTCTTTTCCTCCATCACTTTCCTCCTTCTCTCTCTCTCTGTTTCTCTGTTTGGTCTTCTCCCTGCTGAGTCAAAGAGGCATCATCATCCTGAATCACATTTTCCATCTGTGGACTCCACTTGTGGAATAATGAATCTCACAGATGTGTGCACACACACACGCAAGCGCATGTGCCCATACAAAAACACTTTGCGCACAAACACACAATTCCAACAAACTTTCTCCTTCCAGATACCTGGAAACATCACAACAGAAGAACAAATGGAACGAGGACAGAGGAGACACCATGTTTCTTACTGGAAGTGGTTCAACGGTGGAGACAGTGAAAGCAGGTGCTGTCGCTGCTCTGGGAGGCAGAAAAAAGCCCCGAAGTAATAAGATCTGAGGGGATATAAAAGGTAAAGACTTGGGTGAGATTACTTGGCAAAGTCCAGCGTGACACTCTGGGGCTGATATGCCGAATGGAAGGCACATTCTGTTCTGGGATCTCTCTGAAAGTCTCAATGTGTGACTCTGTCTGTCTTCAGCTCTGTTTATAGAGAGAAAACAGTTTTAAAGAGGGCACTCCGCTTGTGTCTCAGAGAGGTGAAAGTGACTGAAGGTTGCAGGACCATCATGGGCTGTAGACAGGCCTGCAAAAAGACTGCTGGTGAGATCGAAGCAGGGTTGAGAAACAGGTCACTTCATGCAACCAGGCAGCTTAAGAAAGAGTATGAGGTGGAACTGCAGCAATTGCCCCATTTCTCTAAAGGTGGCCAGACCATAGAACTCAATGAGCTTTTGCATTCTGCTCTAAGCCCTCGCCGTGAGCAGAAACCTTACCACTAGGCAGGCCAGCCAATATCCTGCAATTGCCGGCATCAGTCTAAGCATGTAGTGGTCAGAGAATTACATGGGCTTAAAGTAACAGGATTTACATGGAAGGGCGCACAGTAACGCAATACGGAGAAGGTCGAGGATAAAGGTGTCATAAGACAGCAAAGCAATAGGCAATACATCCTGAAGAAAATCCAGGACTTATTGTTAGGAAGTAGAGTTTGTTTCAGTGCACTCATAAATAAATGCCTCTGTGGCATGCAGCCAAAGCGTGCAGGCATAATAAATAGACTCATTCTGAATTTGATGCCTGCAGCATGTACCAAAAAATAGGGATAGAGGCGTGTGTACCACTGTGTTACTTCAGCTTTTCTTTAAACAATACTCAGTAAGTGTTTGGGAACTGAGGACACTAATAGTTTAAGTTTTGAGAGTGAAATTCTTCCCCATTCTTTCTTGATATACTACTTTAGGTGCTCAACAGTTCGGGGTCTCTATTGTCATATTTTGCACTTCATAATGCACCACACATTTTCAATGGGAGACAGGTCTGAACGTAGGTCAGTCCAGTACATGAAGCCACACTGTTGTAACATGTGCAGAATGTGTCTTGGCATTGTCTTGATGAAATAAGTGGGGACATTTCTGAAAAAGACATTTGAATGGCAGTATATGTTGCTCCAGACCTTCTCTGTACTTCTCAGCATTAATGGGGCCTTCACAGGTGTGACAGTTACCCATGATGCCACGGGCACTAGCACACCCCTGTACCATCACAGAAGCTGGCTTTTGAATTTAGCGCTGGTAACAATCTACTCGGTTCTTCTCCTCTTTAGCCGGGTGGTCAGGATGTCCACGATTTCCAACAACAAACTGAAATGGTGACTCATCAGACCCCAGCGCACTTTCAACTTTCCAACAACCACAACATTCCACAACTTTCCCAGTCTATCGTTTCCCTTGTCCCAAATTTTTTGAAACATATTGCAGGCATCAAATTAAGAATGTGTGTATATTTACAATAAAACAATAAAGTT
Organism: Lutjanus erythropterus; assembly: GCF_056507025.1. Taxonomy (NCBI): domain Eukaryota; kingdom Metazoa; phylum Chordata; class Actinopteri; order Lutjaniformes; family Lutjanidae; genus Lutjanus; species Lutjanus erythropterus. Next base: position 21,625,995 of record NC_139333.1, read on the forward strand.
CATCTGTTTGAACATTAAATGTCTTGTCTTTGTACTATCTTCAACTGACAACAAGTTAGATAGATAGATAGATAGATAGATAGATAGATAGATAGATAGATAGATGCAAATTCACTAAATGCACCAGACTCACACCACTTTGTTTATCCCAGTAACAGCCACTGTGGGTCAGTAGAACAGGGGAAAGGGTCGTTAATCCAGTTATCAGATTATCCTATTATTCTGCAGATTAGCTTGCATCACGCACTGATACAGCGCCTCTGGGACTTGTAGTCCACAATGATGTTTCTTCCTAGTCCACCACATGAAAGCCTTCATATATCAAAGCCTTCCCTTATTGGGCTCAGAGGTGCATAAATCAAAGCCTGCCCGCACAGTAATGCACCCTCCGCTGCAACCTGTGGGCAAGCCATTTTGTTCGCCCTCCTGTTGTGCGTCACGGCGGGTGCATGAACCCCGTCACCCCCCACCTGCGAGCAGGCAGGCCGCCGTGAAGTGAGAGGTGACGCAGCGCAGGTGACACTGCAGGTCAGAGCGGAACCGGCCCTCAAATGCACGCTGCTCAGGGCTTTGCACAGCTCAATTAGCGTGACACACTTTCCCCCTGTGATCGCCTGCCTTCCGCCCGAATGCTGGACACAGCGGATTATGCCCACTAACTTCTTTCTGCAGAGCACTCCTCAGAAAGCGCCACATTCATTACATAAAGAGGAACCGTTTTTCTTTACCTTTTTTTTTACATACAGCAGGAAAAGTAACCCGAGTACCAGTGGGACATGACCGTGGATGAGGATATGGCTGGATTTGTCCCTCAGAAGGAGATCGTGTACAACAGGCTGCTGCCTTACTCAGACCGGTTGGACCGGGAGGCCACGGAGCTGCTGGCGGAGATCAAAGCGAACCTGTCCAGAGCTGTCCTCCTCAGAGAGCTGTGGCCCGGGGTCGCTTTCTGGTCCAAAAAACTCTTCTCGTAAGTGTAGAAGCAAGGCTGTCCACAAGATAAACCCATAATCAGTCATCTAGGCGCTAAATATTAACTAGAGTTTTAGCAAAACTGTTTAAAATGATTAGCTAAATCCAGTTTTAAAATGGAGTAGAGCTCTGTTACACAATTAAAAATAAATCTCAGTTCAGTAAATACAAGTTCAGTGGTGTAAACCGACATTACGTTAAGTCAATATGAAGATGGTTATGTATCCAAATGAAAAACGATGAGAGTTGTTGGGACCTAGCTAGCTAGTTTAATAGAGGTCATAACCGTTTCCGTCAGCTTCCGGCTGCTCGGTATTTCTAAAAACGTTAACCTACATCGGTTGCTAGCTAAAAATTGAACAATACGTTGCATTGTTTTCAAGTTAACTAAAAAGTAAAAAAAATAAATAAAATAAAATAAAAAAGCCATGTCTATTAGATAGCTTCGAAGTTAACTAAACGTTTCTAGCTAGCTATAAATTTTTAAACAGTTAGCTGACGGTATATTGTTTGCTAGCTAGCTAAAAAGTTAACAAGTGTTGCATTGTTTACTAGCAAGATATATAAATAGTTAAATCAACGTTATGTGTTGTGCTGTCTATCTTAAAAAGTTAAAAAACAAAACAAAAATGTTATTTTGTTTTCTAGTGAGTTAAAAAGTCAACTGAACTTTACATTGTTTGCCTGCTAGCCAAAAAGTAAAAAAACAAAAAAGTTGTATTGTTTCCTAGCTAGCTACAAAGTTAGCACAACGTTACACTGTCTGTTAGCTAATGCTATTGCTTATCCAAATTAAAGTATATAAAGAAAATATAGAAAAAGGGAAAAGTGTTAGCTTAAGGTTGCACTGCATTTCTTTCTATCTAAAAAGCTGATTATCATAGGGTTGCATAAATATTTCTCTGAGATCATATCAACAAAAACTAAAAGAATTAGCTTCATAAATGTGGAATAATATTTGTCACAGGCTACTATATTGAATTACATTCTGCAGTGTGTCAGTATGTCTTTACAGCTGGCCGATTGTTAACTTTAAAACTTAAATATTCAATATTAGGTCTTCAGTAGTCTTTTTGCATTTAAGAAAATGAGGAATAAGAAACCAAATATCAGTGTCATAGGAGTATTTAAAGGCATACTTTTAAGTATTTTCTTGTTTCCTTATTATTTGCTGTGTTTGGGACATTTTACCTAAGTGTTTGATGGCCTGGGAATGAGACTTAACGATCAGCTATCTCTCTGGTATGTTTGGTTACAGCAACTGACAAGTCCTGCATACCTACCTTTAAAGAGGAGACCATGTGGTGTTACTGACCTTCCCTGAACTACTGAGTCTGTCTGCCTCCAGAGTGCATCAGGGCCTCATGTTCTGCTCTTTAACTTTAAATAAAGCCTGGACTTTTAATTTACTTTGTCCGCTTGGCATCAGCTCAGATTCAATGGGGTTAGAAAGTGGGCCGCTGAAGCTGTGTATTTACAGTGTCTGTGTGAGGATATGGGTCAAATACAGGAAGCGGGAAGTGATCAGCTGCTCACTGATGGTCTCACCTCTCACCTGCCCCACCCCCACCCTCAGGTTTCTGAAGCTGTATGGCCGGCGGTTCAGTAAAGAGGACCACATTCTCTTCATCAAGCTGCTCTATGAGTTGGTCACGCTGCCAAACCTGGAGCCTCACATGATGCAGAGCTACGCCAGGCTGCTCATTCAGCTTCTCAAGTGGGTGTTAAACAAATACACAGGTATACACACACGACATGCATGAAGGATGTCTGAGCTCATCCTCACCCTCAGGGACAGGGTGAGGAGCTCCGACATCTGGATGGAGCTTGGAGAACTGCAGCTCCATCATATTAATAAAAGAAGTCAGTTGAGGTCCCTTTCTGTGGCAGACCCAGAACATGAGGGATTACATATCCCATCTGGTCTGGGAATACCTCAGGATCCCCTAGGAGGAGCTGGGGGACGTGGCTAGGGAGAAACATGTCAGGGTAGCCTGCTGCTGGAGGGATGGATGGGTTACTCTATGAAGCACAGCACAGCACTGTATGACTGATAAATCAGTGAAAGCTGAGTGATCAATGAAACCTCAGAAATGCATTAGTCCCTCCAGTGCAATGGTGCAATGTAACTAAGTATGTTTGATCACAGTACTTAAAGGTCCACTGTGTAAGATTTAGGGGGGGTTTAATTGGTAGAATATAGCAGAAAGGAATACAGTATTTAGAAGTGTGTTTTCATTAATGCATAATTACCTCAAAATAAGAAGTGCTGTGTTTTCGTTGACTTAGAACAAGCCTTTTATATCTACAGAGGGCACCATGTTGCATCGCCATATTTCTACTAGGCTTGTCACAATACCAGAATTTAAAACTTAGATACAATAGTAGTATAAAAAAAACGATATTTGATACCTCTTTCAATGTTTTGATCATACAAACAGATTTGGTCTTAATTGTATGTGCGAACAATTAAAGAACTTTTGTGGCATTCTGCAATATTTCCATACTTCCTGTTTGTTCTTGGGTAAGATCAAAATTTAAGAATGCTCTCAACCAAACTGAAGTCAACTTGTTTCGTGCTTTGACATATTAAAAACGATGAAGAAAAGGGAAAATTGGTTTATTGGGTTTACTGAGACAGATTCTTCAAAACCTTCTGGAGCCTCAACTTAGATCAGCAACAAAACAACTGAATGCACCTCATGTGCAAGTACACAACACTATCAATTGTGGGTCTGACATGTCTCATTCCATTGTTTAACCAGTGCTAAGGCTGGATTACTCAGAAACAGATGCATACAGAGACAGCTGTGGACACCACAGACATGCTGTGCGCTCCACAAACTTTTCGAGTTATCACCACAGTTCATCCTGTTTATATATCATCCATCACCACTTCCATTGTTATTTCGGAAAAGGTAAAAATCCATTCAATAGATGTCCAAATAATAGGTGATGCACAAAATCTTAATTGCGCCAGGGCTTGCTGGCCAGAGGGGTGGGGAGTGGGGGAGCACACGACCAGCTGCACCCCGACATAGAAACTTCTGGAAACCTCTCCAATGATGCTTCAGTGTGCTCCTCCATGTCTGTTAAAAGAGTTTCTTTTTTTTGCAGTCCTTTGATGGCAGTTTTTCCTGTTTAGTTTCTTTTTTTTTTTTCCCTGAGTTTAACGTCACCTGTCAAATGTCAGAGGCTTGTTGCTTTGTGGTTTGCACACAGCATTTGAGTCTGCTGCCCTTCTATGGCTTTATTAGGGCATTTCCATATGCTAATTGCAAACTTCCTGGCACACACTCCCAATTTATGATCAGACACGATTCATCAGCATACTCAGGTGGGTAAGAACAGACTTGGCTGTCAGCACACGATTCATGAATCCCATGTAGGATTTTTGTATTTTCATCCTCGTGCTTTGTTTAAGAAGAAATACAGAGAAAAGTAAGAAAACTTCATGCATGAGGCCTATTGTCTAGTTCTCTTTTTATTTCTGAAGTAGCCCAGAAAGAACAAAAAATATGGCCTTTTGTTTCATGGCCACTGTAGGTACTACTACATACTTAGAAGGGGAGTGTGAGTCAAAAGTGTTCGCTATCTGCAGGGTCACAGCTAGATGCCACAAAATGCTACACACTGGTCCTTTAAGCACAAATTCAAAGTTCTTTTACTTTGGATACTTAAAGTTAATTTTGCTGACAATACTACATTACTACAGGACTTCAACAGCAGTGAAGTAGTGAAGTATTTTCACAGTGTAAATTGGTACTTTTACTGAAGTAATGAATCTGAACTTCTTAATTGTCCACTGCTTTAGTTTAATGAGATCAGTCAGCAGTCCGGTTGGTAAACATGACTGTGCTGCCACTGGTATACTGACGTCAAGGCGTGATGTCTTAAAGAGGATTTTTCACTTACCTCTTTGATACTTGGAACGCTCCCATCATGGAGCTTTGAACTACCTGCAGACTTGAGAAAGTAATTTAGGAAGCACTCAGAGAGCAGATACCTAGGTGAATGCTGCACAATCCTATGGATTCGATATTCATTATAGAAAATGTTGCAAAGTAAACATAATGATAGATATAAATAAAAGTGCATTGCAGTGATGCACAAGTAAATAGCAAAAATAGAAAAGATCAATCTTAAAATCTAACCCAAGGTTTATGGTGATTTTCCTTTCATGCTGCATGAATTGTTTCCAACAAAAGTACAAAACACATCTGGTAACACTGAAGTTTTGATAGATCTTTTAATGTTTTGAAGTTTTTTTTGTAGTGGTTATAAAAAGCAAATGGCAATCGTATGAAATAGTCTACAGAGTCGTAGTTAGTTTGTCAGAGCTTGACACTTGCACACACCACTGGCAGAAATGTAGCAGCAAATGTACTTAAAAGTACTTCAAAAGTAAAAGTAGTTAATCTGCACTGTGAGCAATATAAGAAATGTTAATGCTTTGAGTTTGTTCACAAAATAAATCTGGGGGGTGGGGGCAGGGATCATTAGATGATTAATGTGCTGCAGGAAAGAATATTATATTATTCTTTTTGTCATTTTTTTCCAATCTTTGCTTTTATTGACAAATATTGTGTAATTGAACTTCAACAGTTATTTAAATGAAACCATCTTACAAGTTTTGAAGGACAGTTTGTCTTGTTTTTTTTTTTTTTTCATTATTCATTTCATTTCGGGTTGTCTGTCTGTCTGTCCCTTCCATTCTTGTGGACACGAGATCTCAGGAATGCCTTGAGGGAATTTATGAACATCTGGCACAACTAGATGAACTGATCAGAAAGTCACTGTGGCCTCAGAGACCACATTTTTGGCCATAACTTAGGAGTTCATGCAATAATTATGACAAAATTTCACAAAAATGTCTAATAGCATAAAATAAACTTATGATATTTTATATCCAAAAGCTCAAAGGTCAACATCACTGCAACATCATTATGCCTGTGGCCATATTTCACATTTGATTGGATATTGAATTTATGGCACTAATCTTGTATATCCACCTTGAAACTGTGCTGATTGTAGAGAACTTCTGTGCTGCAGCTGAGTTGAAGATGTGTATGACGCTTACACATTTTAGAATTTGTTGCAGCAACACCATATTTTACTTATTCTATGTTCTTTACTCTGTTTTTTGTTTCTTGCAATGGACTTAGAGACTAATAGACATACAGGAGAATAAGAGCTTAACAGCTTAACAAAGGGAAGTTAAATTAAATGTATTTATTTATCCCTATAAAACAAATCAAAAAATTGCCTCAATAGGCTTCATAATCTGCACAGCAAATGACTTCCTCTATTCTTAAACCCTTGACTTGGATGAGGAATTGCTCCCATTAATGGTAATGGAAGAAAACTCAGGAAGAGCAACAGATGTTAAGCTTTAGTCCACCAGAAGCTCATTGGTTTAGCTGATACTGAGCTTCAGATGATTGTTGTTGCACAATGCGACTAAGCTCTTTATCAGTCCTCTGTCCTCCTCTGTAAAAATAGTGAAGTGAATTAGTGAAGACAGCATGTTTCTCACTGGAAATTATTCACTGGAATCATACGTGTCAATATAGAGATAACTTCTAGCTTAGGAACCAGACAAATCTGCGAGCTCATGTTTCATTTTCTCTGGCAGATTCATCTGGCCAGATTCCCACCTGTCCTGGATCTGGTCAGGCCAGTCACAGCTGTTTATTTTTAATGTGTCAAGTTTGATATAATGGCTTTACAGAGGAGGGTCATCGGTCCAGCTTTGAAAACTCACATGTTAGTGACAGCACGTTTCAAACGCAACACATCAGGCTCAGACATTTCAGCTCAAGCTGCCAGATTAGGCAGTGCTGATCAAATCAAGATTTTGTTATCTGCATTTCCAATTTCCTACCTCAAATGTTTTCAGAAACAAGTTTCTATAGTTTTAGATGTAAAATATCAATCTGAAATGAAACTAGTAACTAAAACTGTCAAATAAATGTAGCAGGGTAAAAAGTACTTCTTTCTTAAATATAGTGGAATCAAATTATAAAATAGCAGAAAAGGAAAATACCTGAGTAGTACCTTAAAATTGGACAGTACAGTAAGTAGTTGCACACCCACACGTGTGATCAAGCAGACACACTCTCAGTAAGTGAAAAGGATAGTAAAGTATGTTGGCATAACAGTGTTTTTATGACTTTTTAAGCCCTGACCCACATTGAAACTCCCTGCTTTTGTCTCTCAGATCAGATCTGTCACTTCTCAAACGACTGCAGAATATTCTCCAAGACGGTCACATTCATCACTTCCCATTTGTCTGCAGTTGTTTCCATGATTTTCACATCCATCACAAAACAACACCCTAATGTAGATGTCATTTGTTTGAGTGTTTTCCATTAGATGAAAAGAGAAAGATCTGGGCTAACCATATATTAAGTGCCAGGTCTCACAGCTGAGAGATGAATTTGATACTCAACATCACGCATCAGGTCTCAATAGGGCTTTTCCTTTTTTTTTCCCTTCCCTCGCATTTCACCGTCATTTCCCCGATTGTCTCTTCTTTTCCCTCATTTTTCAAATCTCCCCAATGAGACTCTGTTCCATAGCTGTTAGATGAATGAGAGAGAAGAAGACAAGGGGAATCTGAGGCTTTGGAAATTGTGCATATTCTTCACTCACACGTTTTCTGTGGGGTTTGTTCCTATAAATTGTGATTTTTACAAAGACATAAGTAATAGGGTACAAAGAATGCAATGTGAAAGCTTCTCAGGAGGATTAAAAAAACCCTGCTGTGCTCTAAAGCTTATAAAGTGGCACACCGGTTACCATGCAATTTAAAAGCTTAACAGGGTGTTTGAAAAATCAAGAATCACAGTAAAAGGTAGCTTCACAGCTTGCAGATAGCCAGTTTCAGATCTTAAACCGTGTTCATTTCTCTCCATGGAGCCCCTTATAGAGAGGCTATATTGTGAGCGGCGTCTACACCTGCAAATTACTCATGTCTGCAGCTGTCAGTCCAGTTATATGCCTTCTTGAATACAAAGAATCGCGGTGCTGTGTTTGCAGACATGTCTGGAAGTTGTCATCATCGTGTTCAGATCAGCCTGTGAGGTAGTGACTCATTTTCCCACAATTACAGACTCTTTCAGGCACCCTGTGGTTTCTCACTTCAGTATAACATTATTACCGTCATTTTATCTTGATTATAGAGGTTTTTTTTATTCCTCAAAGGTTTGAATATTGAAGAACCTGACTAAAGTCTGGCAAAATGCTCATGAATAGGACATACAGTTGATCACTGACTTTATTTTTCAAACAGGAAGAAGGAACTGCTGTCAAGGGATGACCTTCAGTTGCCATGGCGACCACTCTATGACCTGTATGAGAGGGTCATCTACTCCAAAACCGAGCACCTTGGACTCATCTGGTTCCCCAAGTATGAAGTTTTACCTTTATATTGACCTGTTGTGAGAAGCTGGAGCTCTGTATATGTACTTACTATGAATTTACCTGGCTTTACACCCTGTTATTTTAAGGTTGCTGCCTCGCCAACCTTATCTTGAATACACACAGATGGGTGACAGATTCAAAGAAAAACAATTAAAAAAGTGTCTTAGTGAGGTGTTTTTCCACCACCAGCCACTAGAACCGATTTAATGCTCCTTGGCATTGACTCCCAAGGTCTCTGGAACTTTACTGGAGGTATGAACACTATTCTGCCAAAAGATGCAAAACCACCCGAGAATTGCACTGAATATCAGCACGGCTGGTATTTGGTTGCAGGCATGAGGCCACAGGCATGACCTCGAGTGTGATATTGCTTTTATACAACAGTTCAACAGTGATAGTCAATAACAGTTTATGATTTGTTTATTTCTTTAATCATTTATTTGACTCAGCCAGCAGGAATAGAGTGGGGCTAGACATTTTCCTCACATTAATATTAGCTTGCTAGCTTTTGTCAGTTTTCAAGTGGTTTGTTTGTGGTCTGAAAGCAAATTTGTAATTTTTGTAATTTTAGCTAATTTCAAAAGCTAATAAATCCATCTGAAATTTTATGAAATCTGTTCAGGAAGCGATTGTGTAATTGACCTGTTTAAGACTTATATATTTAAGCAAATTATTTCTTAACTACAACACATATGTTTTCTCTGATTAATAGTTCAAAAGCTGTTAAAACTGGTGTTCTTGTATCCCGCTCTGTGTATTTTGTCAGATTATAACATGTGTGACAGCAATCCCACCGTAATAAGCTCTGAATAATTACTGGACAAGATGCATCATCATGCATGTTACTGTAACGGCTATAAGAACACCTATAGAGCTGAATGTAATTTAAAGTTCCTCTGCTGTCGTACTCTAAATTAGCACACACTGAATGCCTCTTGTTCAATCAAATTACATGGTCAGAACTAACTGTTGCATCATACCTCATTTGATGTTTTGATGGTGGTGGAGAGAACTGCACAACACAGCAAACCAGAGATCTGCAGAATGTAAAGGCCAGAGTCTATGATTCAGTTTATGTTCACACCCTTTTTTGTTTTAAAAAAGAAGCCAAGGTTTCATTGTTCAACTTAAGATATTTTACCAGTTTAGTTCACTCTTTTCTCTTGCTGTTCATTTTATTTCATTTAATTTTTTTATGTACCTTGGAAAAACTCACTTCAACCATATACTGTATATTAAATACACCCTATTATATATGCCATCTATGGCTCCATCGGTGGAGTCTTACATATTGCTCCTTTAATTGTATTGCTTAATTGTTTTATATAGGTTAATTATACAAATTTATCATTGTCATAATTTTTAATTGCATTTTGTTAATTCACCACTCATTTATTCAGGTTTTTCCTCATATTTGTCATCTGTCTGTATCTGCTTCAAAGAAAAAGTTTGACATTCTGGGAAATAGATGAAAAGATTGATACCACTCTCAGGTCTGTTCCTTTATCATGAAGCTACCACTAGCTGGCAGCTAACTTAGCTTAGCATTAAGACTGGAAACAGTCTGGCTCTGTCCAAAGGTAATAAAATTAACTTACTGGTCCCTCTACAAATAGGCAAAATGCGGTTTTATGGTGGGTCATATGCCAGACTATTACTTAGTCGGGATCAGTAACTTTCTGGAGTCTTTGTTGGTTGACAGGGAAACAGACTTTGACATAACACAGAGCAACTGGTCTTGTCAGATTTTGTTACCTTTGACAGAACCAGGCTAGCCAGTTCCCGTTAATTCAGCCAGCTACTGGCTGTATCTTCATGTTTACCTTTTTTCCCCTCATATCTAACTTGCAGCAAGAAATCAAACAGACATAGGAATAGGATTGGAATAAAGGTCTTCAGGAAAGAGGCCAGTCAAAAGTTAAACTCTTTCCTTATCATTTACAGTTTTCATTTTTTTCCTTCAAACATCCTGCACTATTACAGTGTCACATACACTTTAAGATGATTGTCTACAGGTAACAAAGAACACAAGCCCAGACAAAGAACAAAAACTGAGAGCAAACCCCACAGAATGACATGATAGGTCACAGCATCACCCTCTCACAACACACAACGCTCCTCATGATATTCATTAAGGTACAGTACATTGCTAATAATACCCACAACCACATTTGATAAATTTGAGGAATAAACACTGCATTTCAGTAAGTTTTGACACAGAATCTTTCCATTTTGTCAGCATTAACTCACATGAGACTGCAGTAGTCATGAGCTCGATCCAGTCCTTATAGTAAGGTGTACTTGTATTTTTCTACTCATGTACTATAATCCTGGCTGTATTAATGAAGACTGCGAGAGCTAACCCAAGCTGTGCCTTTATAAGTCTGGCTGGCAGAACAGATTTGTCTCCAGTGAGACAAAAAGTAAACCTCTTTCCTGAAGAATTTATTGAGTGAAATAAATAATCATTTAGAATGATAGATTATCAGGTAAAGATGCCAGTATCTGGTTTCTGAAATATATGATTTAAACATTTTATTTTTGTTTTTTTTTACTGTTGGTCAGACATAATGAGCAATTTTAAGATGTCATTTTCTGTGATGTTTTTCTGGCCTTTTTTTTAAAACTAAAATATTCACTTTAAATATAGCCAGTATATGTTTTTTTTTATTTATCTAGAAGAGTTCCATTGAGATTGCACATGCTCCACCAATCAACCAACCAAAATATTTTCAGAGTCTGAGTCCTCGGCAGCGGCCATGGGTTCGGTTTCAGCCTGCGGCACTTGGCTGCAAGTCTCCCCCCCACTTTTTTCTCTGTTTCCTGTGTATGTTTGCCTGTCCTGTTTCAATAGAGGCAAAAAGGCCAAAAAAATAATCTTAAAAAAAAAAAATCTGTCTGTCAAAGGAGACCTGGCCAAGACCCTGTGCAGCATGAATAAAAAACACAATTACAAACCGAAAACACAACAAAAGGTGACAAAATACAATAAACAAGCATAGATGACAAACATCTCAAAATTTCCAGAAGTCGGCTGCATATCCAGGTAAATTAAAAACATTGATATGCAAAGGAATCTGGCTCTTTAATCCTGGATTTAAACATTTAACAAGATTAATTCTTTGAGTTTCAAGTCATTTATTGATGGTGATGGTGATTTAATAATGGTGACCATAATTGTTAGTGACAACCTGACTGCTGATGTTTTTTTTTTCCTTTTTTTTTTTTTTTTTTACCTTGGTGATGACATGTGGACGCACAAGATAATAAAAGCAGAATCCCTTGACAAACACACTCACACACCTCCTCTCTTTGCTTACTTGCAGCTCAGTGGACCACATTTTGAAGGCTTTGATCAAAAGCTGCCGACTGTAAGTCTCATCTGCTGTGATCATGTAATTTGTTCTCGGGATAATGTATTGCTTTGATCTTCGGTTGAGCTGTGTACTGTAGATCTGTGTGTGTTTGTATCTACACTCTGTCTGCTTGTCTGCATCTATTTGCACTCATGTCTACCCTGTCTGTGTGTGTGTGTGTGTGTGTGTGTGTGTGTGTGTGTGTGTGTGTGTGTGTGTGTGTGTGTGTGTGTGTGTGTGTGTGTGTGTGTGTTCTTGTGAATTTCCCAGGTATTTCCCCGCGTCTTCCACCCAGGAGATGCTGGATGAGTGGCGCCCCCTGCTGTGCGTGTTTGACGTGGTCATGCAGAAGGCCATCAGCAACATGGAGCTGTTCCTGCCCACCATCATGCCCCCGGAGGAACACTGCCAGGCCTTCCAGTAAGTGGGCCAACTTGAATGGCTCCGTTTAGAAATGGGATTAGACGCCAAGTGCAGCTTGTCTCAGCCAGAGCTAACACAAAGGGTTTATAAAGTTTTAGGAAAAGCACCCTTTGTTTATTTATAGAACAATCTCAGCCAGCAGATCTGACATTCTTTTGATCATGTGATGGAAACCTTGCTTCATTAAGTCATTTGTTTGGATCTTGTGGTCTAAAGAGTGCCTGTCATGTATAACCACATTTCAGCCCCTGTAAGCGATAACACCTTTACACCCAGGAGTCTCAATAAATAATTCTTCTTGTGTTAACAGTGCTTCCCCCCTCTTTGTTTTGATAATATTTTGCTTCCTTGGAAAACCTTTGCACCTCTCTCTACGCACCCTTCATGACTGTGTTCCAGCTACCGAACCTCTTCACAGCGTTCGCTGCATTCTTCAATGTGTTCACTCTTTCGCAAGCTATTTGTCTGGATTTATTCTTGGATTCATCAGCAGTTTCCGCACAGTTTCCACAATACATCATCTTCAATACTCTATTTTTCCGCTTCAGTTTTTCTGTCTCTCCCCCAGAATCTACAAGGGAGGGAGTGGGGTTCATATTTTGGGGAACTGGAGATAGATGAGGGGAATTCTGTTGCAGGTGTGTATGTCAGTGGGTGTGAATATAATACTGTCTTTTTTTGTGTGTGTCTGTTTTCAGTTTGTGGTTTGAAGAGTTGATGAATCTTTGGACGTCAGTGCAAAATCAGCCAAGCTGGGAGGGGGTGAGGCGCGCACGCACACACACACAGACACACACACACACACACACAGACACACACACACAGACACAAAATTTCAGGTATTTTCTGCACATTTTTGAATGATTTGACATAAAGTTTTACAATCTATTCACTGGCTAGAAAGTTAAAGTGATAGTTTGGCTTTTTGAAGTGGGGTTATATGAGGTACTTCTCCATAGTCAGTGTATCACCTACAGCAGATAGCGATCAACATGCCCCAGTTTGGAGAAGCTGCGGCAGTCTGGGTGTAGGGAGTTAATCAATGTACTGCTCTCTTAAAAAATTTGAATCAGTTTAAGTGTACACCATATTTATATTTATATTGCTTACCCTGGCTTTCAGACAGCCTTTTCTGAAGGGAAACCGCTGTTACACAAGCCAAATATCACTCTTTCGAAACTCCATAGCCAAAAAAAGTAATTTTACCTCACAGAACGCAAGAGTTGCTGGTCTACTGCTTCGTCGATCTGTTAGTTTGTTTTTGTTATTTTGTGACTTCAGTGTTTCAAAGGGTTAGTTTGGATTCAAAGAAATAACACACTGACAAGGTGAAATTACCATTTTTGCCAATGGAGTCCGGTGGCTTTGAAGAGAGCAATATTTTGCTTAAGGTTAAGTAGTGAAAATATTCTAAATATAGCAGATATTGATTTTTTTAAGTGTCCACAGCAGTGCATTCCTTAGTTTCCTACACCAGTACTCCAGCATTTGCAGGCCGTGCCCCCCTACACGCACCCACAAGCAGGGCAAACCTTTGGTGTCAAATTTTGTGTTTTACAAACTCATTTATATTAATTATATTGAACATGAAAACCTTAACATTTGGAGCTACCACAGCAATGTGTGAGAACTCATTTTCTCTCCTGAGAAGCACATTTTTCAGACCACAGACAAAAGAAAGGCCCAGTTGGTTTAGCTGGTGTTTGAGAGACATTTCAGCCAAAAATGCACAATTGAGTGGACAACACTGTTCTTATGAGGTTCAGCACTAACACTTGCTGCCTGCACCTCTTCTAAATGTAAGACATGCTTTCAGGCTTTATTATGCAGAATGCTGAATGATCTTTGGGTTTGTCTGAATTAATTTGGTGAGAGTGGAGTAGTCTATTTCAAATGATATTGTAATGATGTGCATGGTGCACAATGTATGTGCATTTTGGAATTGGAGCTGGGTTTGTATGCTGGTTATTACTGGCAGACACATATTAGGAAGCATTTACATCATATATTGAGTTCTTGAACAGCAGTTTGTGACCCCCCGTGGTTACCCTATGCCCCCCAATTAGAGCTGTTCTGCAGCTGATTCAGCAGCATGCCGACCTCCATCAACTCTAGATAATACACTCGCTATGGAGTGTAAGTACCTCATATAACCCCACTTCAAAAAGATCCAAACTATCTCTTTAAAATCTTAATGCCAAAGCAAAATCATATGAAGTTGAAATTAATGAAATTTCCACCTCATAAGTTTCCATATAAATCTGCAACACCAAGTGGTGGATTTTTTAAAATACTTTTAAATGATTGAGGAATAAATCACGTAGCTCTCCAGTTTCCTAAAAATGGATTGAGTAATTTGGATTGACACACTTTCCTACATTTCCCTATGATGATGATTGAAATGTTGAAATGTTGTTAAAGTATTGGCACTTTCCACTCGGCATGCAGATAAGATTTTCCATTTGTGCCTCCGCTCTGCTTTCATCCAGCCTCCTGGCCCCAAAGCGGCCTGGCTGTGCACTCTTCCTCTCTTCTTGAACATCTCCTCTTTTTTTTTTTCAAAGTGGCTATATTTAATTCTTGGAATGACAGCCTTCACTTCTGGGAATGTTCTTTGTACTTGCAGTGATTGTTTGTCTGATGTTTTCTCGCAGCACCTAGTGAACCTGTTTGCTCGCCTCGCCAACGATAACATCGGCTACGTGGACTGGACCCCTTATATTCCCACAGTGAGTCATTAGCAGAATTATGTGGATATCAGACAACTGTATCTGTTAAGGTATTTTATCGGGGACTGCTGGACCATGTGTGTTAGTTGAAACTCTACACTGTACACTGTGTGTGTGTGTGTGTGTGTGTGTGTGTGTGTGTGTGTGTGTGTGTGTGTGTGTGTGTGTGTGTGTGTGTGTGTGTGTGTGTGTGTGTGCGCAGATCTTCACCAGGATCCTGCGCAGTCTGAACCTTCCAGTCGGGGTCAGTCAGATGGTGGCGCCGCGGTATCTCACCAACTCTTACGACATTGGACACTTGGTGTTGTGGATCACAGCGCTTCTGGTACTATACACACTCTGCAGGCTTTCTCTTATAAAAATACATTAAGAACATATATTACATACTTTTATTGCAGTTGCTTGTAACACTTTTTATGACACCCTTGTCATACATTATATACATACTGTGCTTATAGCGATGTATAATTATAGTTATAAGCGGTCATAAGTATTCATACTGCTGTATTGCAATATTCGTAACACATGCACCAACCAATACATAAAAAACATTATAATGCATTTTAACAGTGATTATAACACATTTTAAAATGGTTAAATGTAGTATAACTAGAGAATATAATAGGGTGTCATAATTATTGTTACAAAGCATTATGAATATTTATACATGCTTATAATTAGAGTTAAACATTGCTATTAGCACAGTATGACCAATCACACAAATGTTTATAGTGCATTCTAATGCATTATAGACATGGCCATTATAATGTGTTTAATGTGTTATAATGTGATCATTGCTATAACACATTAGGAATTGTTATGAGTGCTTGTAAGTATAGTCATACATTGCTATAAGAACAGTATAATGCATTATTAGTATTATTATGTCTATAGTACATTACAAAGGATTATAGACATAGGCTTCATAGAAAATGTGCTTAATCACCTCACTGATTACATTCCTGCAGGGTGGACCAGGAAACCCGGCACAGAAGGAGCTGACCTGCCTCTTCAACAGCATCGCCTCCTTTTACCATCCCTCCAATCATGGTCGCTGGCAGGTAAGTTTCTCACTCTCACTCTCACTCACACGCACACACACACACACACAAACACAGGCACACACTCTGGGCGAGTTGTGAACACATTTTCAGCTGCTTCCTGTCACCCTCCTTTGATTTATAACCTGTCATTCAGGACTTGGCTTGTGCTCGTCGCACTAACAACGCAATAATGAAATGCACAAGTGCCAGAGAAAAGAGCGATATCACAGATCTGTTTACTGCAGAGTGTGTGAATGTGTCTCTGGATGATAACGCTAATGTTGAGTGTGTGTTTGTGTTTGTGTGTGTGTGTGCGCGTGCGTGTGCGTGCCTGCAGTCTCGACTCATGCGGCTGCTCCAGCGTCTCCCTGCGAGCGTTGTTCGCCGCGTGCACCGGGAACGTCACGCTGACCCGAGCTGGATCACGCTGGTTCCTGAGAGTCAGAGGCTGACTGATGAGGACTTGCAGGAGTTCACCCGCAGCCTCATCGGTGCTGCCCTGCTGGCCATGTTCAGGTACTGCACGTTGGTAGACATTAGCCATAATAATAACCACAACCTGTCTTTCTGCAGTCTTGCATGTATATACTATAAATACTCAGAGTCTTCTTTCAAACACTGTTGTCACTTTAACATGAAGTTATAAAGCATTATGAATGCTGAACTTATAATACATCATGTCCACCTCTTATAATACTTTATAAACCTTATCATAAGTTGTCATGCACCTTATAAGCCCATTATAATGTCTTACGAATGTTCTTATAATGCAGTATAAACATGGCCTTGATACAAAGTGTTCCAGATAATGTGACATGACATTTTGAACTGACTCTCCTAATAGATAGATCACTACAAATGCAATACAGTGAGTCAGCATTATTCAGCGAGTGATTTATTTATAGAGCACTTTTAAAGCAAGCTGCACGAAGTCGGAAGAGGATGAAATAGAATAAAAGGACATAAGTGTCCTTGAAAGCAAGAGTGTAAAACAATTTAAGCAACAAATGTTCATACAACATGGCAGAAAATATGAGTAAAAAAAGTACAATTACAATAATAGAATCAAACAACAGAGAAAGATATAAGAGAAGCCCAAAAATAAGAAAATAATATTAGACTTTAAGAGGAAGCCAGTCAGTAAAAATAGTTTGTAAGATGACATTTAAAACAAAGAGTGTGTGTGGGAATGCCGGTAGAAACTATTTCTACTCAGGCAGAAATAGAAGCCATATAGGTGTCATTGTGGGAGTAGGTGCGAGCATTCTGTTGCACAGTCAGAGCCAATCAGTGGTCTAGTTAACCCACGTTTAATGACCACAATTTCCTCAGACCTCCATCTTTTGAGCCAGAACTGTTCACAAATAGATATTGACTGCAAATTTATCTTCACACCTCCCAGTTATTAGTTTTAACTCAAGAATAATGTTCTTTTTCTGCTAAATATCACAGCTAGCAAAATTCTCCTGGAAATTTGTTGATCTTCAAAGCCAAATTTGGCTGAAAAGTGGAGTTTTGAAGACATTTATTTTAAATATAACCAAATTTTTTAACAGCATTTTAGTGATTCTGTTTTAACATTGTTAGGAGGTGCTTCATATTAAAATGCATACATTGAGGTAACCTAAATTTCCAAAACACCTTCACTTTTCTGCCAAATGTAACCAATTTTTTTTGCACTTTTGACCTACATGTCATCATATCAGTGTTAACTGGGTTGTTGCCATGCCAACACACCATTTGACTTGGTGCCAGTCAGTTATCTAACAAGTCCAAGCCCTGCTGCGTCTCACCGGTTAGTGCCGTCACTGACCTCGAGACAGAGGCCTCAGCAGCAAGAAGCCTAATCAGGACAAAGACAGGTCATCCGTTGATAATCTGCCTGGGTGTGTTGTTGTTGTTGTTGTTGATGACGATGACGCTGTACTGTCTGTTGTTCATCTGCCCTCTCCTGGTGGTGTGCAGCAAAACTGGCAGCACCGATGCAGCCTACGCTCTACAGAACCTGGCTCTCCTCACACCAGAACTCACCATACCACCTGTACTAGAGAAGTAAGTGTGAGATGCATTCACTGATCGATGTTGGTGTAATTCTGTTATTATTCTTTGTCTCATTTTGAGTTGGGGGATAATGATGATCTAATTTTTTGACTATAGTTCCCATAATTTGGCTAAAATTAAACTATACCTCCTGTTTACATCACCAAAAAAACCCAAAGAGTCTGTTAGATAGCTGTTGGGTACAATTTGAGCCCTGCTAAAAGCCTGTAATTGTTTTCATTTTGGCAAGTTGGCTCCATTAAATGTACTCTGAATTAGCTATTAGCAGTTCCTGTTTCACTGGATTGCTTTGATCCTAAGGATTCTCAGGAATCTCAAGTTCTGCAGTTATGAGAAACATTTTTCTGTGATTTGGAAGCAAATTTATGGATGTTTATTCAAAACGGACATAAAAGATAATTGTACTGTTGGTAAGTGTAAATCACACTGAATCTACAAGTATGTGTATCATGTCTTTTAAAATATCCTAATTGCCTCCTTTAGTTGTGTGTTACACAACTCCTGCATCCAAATCAGTGACCAAGCTATAATAATTACCTTCAGGTTCAAACCTTGTGATGTTTTCCAATGCAGAATCAAAGCCAAATCTTCCATCTATCACCACTTTGCAGGGCTCCAAGGTTTAGTCCGTCTCGATGCAGCTGCCTTGGAATCATAATTGATGATTCTTTCACATTTAAGACAAATTCAGCCACTGGTGAAAAAACTAAAACTGAAATTTGTTTTTTTTTTACTTTGGAGAAGTCCTGCTTTTCCTTAGAGGGCAAAAAGAGATTTGTTGCTGCCAACTTTATGTCTGCACTGGACTGTAGGAATGTTTTATGCATGCATGCATCTTTACAATGTTTACACGAGCTGGATAAAGTCTACCATGAGCACTGAGATTTATCTTAACTTATCATCACTCTGTATGATCAGGGTAGATGGTCCGCCTTGTCCACCTGCAGACTTATTTATTGGCATATTCTTATTTGTAAAGCTGTTCTTGGACTGCTTGCTTCTTACTTTATGATCTACATCTAATGAAAGGACTTACTCCTGCTAACTGTCCCCAAAGTCTGTCCTGAACTGGGAAAAACAGCCTTTAATATGCTGTTCCTTCAGCTTGGAATCAGTTGCAAAATAACCTAAATCATAGGGAGCTGGTTTCATTTCACTTTTAAAGTGATTCTAAATGTCTTGGAAATAGACGCACCTGTCTGTTGATGTTTTGAATGTTTTGAATGTTTTGATATCTTTTAATTCTGTAGTTAGTTCTTTATTTTCTTTTTACTTCGTTTTATGTCTGCAACCATGTTATCTCTACTGCTGCCTGCTTGGCCAGGACAGGAAAAATCTCAACACATCTTTTCCTTCTGGTTAAATAAAGGTTAAAATAAAAATGAAAGTAAATAAGTTGTTTTCAGAAAACTGACATGCACCTGAACTTCACCTCCCGCAGTACCTTTGGCCCCCTCAGCTCTCTAACCATCGCATTTTGTTATAACCTCCTCGTATCTTGTGTATAACAGGACCTATGCAGCGATGGAGACCCTGACGGAGCCGCACACCCTCACCGCCACTCTCAGCTGCATGATCGGCATGGCTCGCAGCCTGGTTTCCCCTAACAACCATTACCCAGAGGGCCGTGCACACGTGCTCCCACTGCTCATAGGCTCTCTGCCAGGAGTGGACCCCAACGACTTCAGCAAGTGCATGGTGAGTAATGGATGTGTTGATTAGTAATGAAGAAGAATTGTTAGACAAGTAGACAATAGAGCTCTCCCTGATTAAATTCCCTTCTAGCGTACTCTGGTCTATCCTATTAATAATTCCTGAAAGTGGAATGAATATCTCAGTTTGAAGAACTCGCAATTACTGAGGTTCACTCCTCAGTTTCTGCTTGGATTGTAAAATGGATTGCTGTTCTTTCTCGCTTTGCTCATTGTCTCCAGACTACATTAATCCATCACACCAGAATAAATTAACACATTTGAAAAAGTTATTCTACCACCGACATCTGGTAAGTTATTTAACGAAGGCCTTGATCACATCAGATGATGTAAATTGATCTGTTTCCCGCTGTGTCTCCCTGTCCAGATAACGTTCCAGTTCATCGCTACCTTCACCACTCTGGTGCCTTTAGTGGATTGTTCGTCTGCTCCTTCTCGCCACAGTGATCTCACAGAGGTACACATTAACCTAGTTACTAAAGAGATTAAAGAAACATAATATCTACATCATTTTTAACAGACGTCATGATGTACATTGCATAAATCATTTAACAAACTCCTTTCTTCTTGAAGGAGTAGTTTAATGTTTTTTGAGAGTTGGATGAAAAAGTTTGATACCACTCATGTCTGTACAGTAAATAATGTTGTTACAAATGAACAAGACAAGTGACAGGAAGAAGGCAGCATTGTAAGTGAGTGAAAAGCAGCAGGGCTGTGTATTGAAACAGTTTCAGATTTCAGAATCGATACATATTGAAAAATCTGTGACTCTGATAACTCTAACACTAGATATTCAGCTGGTTAGCTTAGCTTAGTACAAAGACTGGAAACAGGTAAGCAGCTACCCTCTGTCTGCAATTAACAAAATCCACCAATCAGCACCTTTAAAGCAAGCTGATTGATAGCATCTTCGTTATATCCATGCAAAAACAAAAAATTAAGTGTCCCTAACCTACTACCCTGAGGTTAAATGAGGCCTAACATTCGCACAGTTTCTCTTAATTGCCTCTCAGTATTACAGCATTAGTCCAAAATTGCCCCAGCCTGCTAGCCACATCAGCTGTCCAGCATGCTAACACCAGGTACAACAGGCTAACCTTCAAAATAAACAATTTAAAAAAACACAAAACATGGCAAATCTTACAACTTCCAAGTTTGAAGTTGGGTCACGTATGGCCAGTATCGATCCATCCAGGACCGTAAACCCATACCAGCCCTTATGTTGCTTGATGATATTTTTGCATTGATTCATTTACCACCTTCTGAAGTGTAAAACAAGAAGGGTTGCTTACTATGTCAATAGTGCAGTATTTCAGTATTGTGCTTATTGCAATAGCCCTAATGCTAAGCTAGGCTAATCACCACCTGAGCCCTGCCTCACATTTAGTGTACAAACATGAGAGTGATGTTGATCTTCTCAGCTAACTCTCAGCAAGGGATTAAGGCAATAAATCCAGCTTACATACAGTACAGAGTCATGATTTTCAGCACAGTCATGTGATACAAATGCACTAACCAATCATTTCTATTCCCCCCACTCAGATTGAGAAAGATCTGTGCTTTGCTTCAGCTGAGTTTGAAGACTTCGTTCTCCAGTTTCTGGACAGGTAGAGACAAATTAACAAGTCAAACTGTCACTTTGTGAAGCCTCGTTGTCAACATTTGAGTATGAGCGGATCTCTTTCTGTTTGAAATTCAACGGTGTGCATCACCGGCTCTGCTGGCCACGTAAAACAGCCTTTTTCACCATAACGCTGTTGACATTTTCGTAGCTGACAAGTGTATAAGTGTGCGTGTCTGTGTTCGTGCAGGTGTTTTGCTCTGATAGACAGCAGCACCCTGGAACAGACGCGAGATGAGATGGAGACGGATACTCAGACTCATCTGGAGAGCCTGGTGGAGCTGGGATTGTCCTCTACTGTTAGCACCATCCTAACGCAGTGCTCCACTGAAATATACAAGGTAACACACACACTCACACACACTCACAGGTGTATCCTTGACTTAAAGGTAGCGTCACTCTCTTTTAAGTCTATTAATTCTCTAATCCCAAATCCGACTTAAACAATTTAAATACAGACCATTAACCTCAAAGGCCCTGTAAACTGATTCCTTCAATTAGCTTCTTACTATGAGCAGTTCACGAATACAAAATATCTTCCCAAAGTTAGAAGAGTTTGACTCATTTTACTTCTGTATCTGTATGTGGGTTTTTATTTATGTCTTTCTCACCGGTTTTAGGTGGGTGGGACTCACTTGGAAAAAGACAGTGTCATTTGCACTGTGCACCAATCAGGATTTAGCAACATTTGATGAAAATGTGATGACGAGTTCAGTATAAAATAATTAATGATTTAAGATGCAATTAAAGGTTTGTTTACATCAGTACATGAGGGTAACCATTAATTACTTAAGGCGATACTCCAGCAAGTTGGTATTTGCACCTCCATACAGATGGAACTGACAAAAGGCAGATTCCTCCTAAATGCCTCATAAATGCCCACTTCATTCAAACCCCACCACTCTAGTTTCTCATGTAGCCTTTATTTAAATAAAACAACAACCTGATGATATAATGATATGTTTCAGCACATTACCCATCAGTTTACAAAGTATGTCAAACTGGTTCCTCTTTAATGAACTTACATGCTCATGTTTTCATTTGTGATAAAACCAGAATAATACACATAATATTGTACAAAGACATATTACTCATCAAAGGAACCATTCTGCATAATGGGTATATTTACTTTTCATACTTTAAGTACATTTTGCTAATACATTTTCACCAAATTTCTCCAAACATTTTAAATTTAGGGCTTTTATTTTTACTAAGTAAATGATCTGAGCTCCTTCCACCACTGCTGCAGCAGGCGTCACAGCCTGTTTAGTAGTTCTCATGACAACCAAGGTTATCTAACCTTCATGTGTCAAATGAATGTCTCTTTAATAATGACAGGCAATTACAGAGTAGAGTAAAATTAATGTAATAAGAAAATGTAGAGCTAGGATTCCACAGTGAATATGAAAAAAGTAATAACGGGAGTGAGCTACTGCAGATGTAATGGCAAGTTGTAACTACATAGTATTGACATATGTATGACATTTGGTCATATCCACGTAAAACAGTGGTGATTACTCTGTAAGTGTTAATAAAGTGTTGTTACTAGGTTATATAGAGTAAATTGTCCAAATAGATGCGAAAGGGAAGACAGGAAGGGCACTTACTGTGGATAAACTATAGAGACTGGATGAACTGCATGTAATAAATTTCTATCATATCTTACCTTAACAGCTGGTTGTTAAAGAATAATATACATTTGTAGAAGTGATTGTATCATAAAGATATAATATCATTACGGTAACTAATGCAGTAAAATTTAGCAGCCACATCTCCCATGATATAGCTCAGTACTTTGAATATGATGAATACTAAAATTTTCTATAATTTCTGCATTATTACCCTCATATAACCCCTGATGTATGGTAGCAGCTGTTTCTGTGGAACTGTTGAGTTTCCCAAATTATGTTTGTACACATCAAAGTCAAACTGCTGTGTTATATATATGAAAAAATCAAATTTGGACACATTTACATAAAGTAGTACATATTCACTATCTAATCTGTCCAAACTTTGCCTTTGTGGTAGGTTGCGTTGCAGAAGGTTTATAACTTTGCCACTTCCAACATCTTCGAGACGTGTGTGTCGGGCAGGATGGTGGCTGACATGTGCAGAGCTGCAGCAAAGGTATGTGTGCGTGTGTTTATCAGATAGTGCTTTTTCTTCTTCGTCTGCTTCTTTCTTCTTTATCTCTCTGCCCCACAAAGAAAGATTCGTGGGCTGTCATCTTTCATATTTTGATGTGTTGAAGATATTGATGTAGTTGCAGGGAAATACAACCGTAGAAGGTCATGTATGATACAAAATTTGTTTATCTCCATCTGTTTCTCTCATTGATCACCTCCACTTGCAAGTCATACTGTTGTAACATCCTCATATTTCCTCATTTTCTTTAATTTTTATGGATATTTTTACTGTACTTTGCTTAATTTTTTGAGAAATCAGTCCTTACTGCTCTCATTTTCTGCATGCTTGTGTTTCTACTTGGGCATCTAAATGCGTGTGTGTGTGTCTGTTTGCAGTGTCATCCCGCTGAGTCCCTCCGTCTGTTCGTCCCTCACTGCTGCAGCGTCATTTTCCACATTACTGACAGTCAGTACCACACTGTGTGTGTGTGTGTGTGTGTGTGTGTGTGTGTGTGTGTGTAGAACAGTCTAGTGTATGTGTGTAGAGATTAGAAACAAGTGCAGTGTGTGTTTACATGAAGAGTGTACAAGGCTTCTGGAATTTAATGAGCTTTTTATTCACAAGTCTGTTCCCTGCAAACTGAAAGCTGCAGTTTGCACAGTTAAGATAAATCTGCAGGTTTTTAACAGGTTATCAGATCAATGCTATCTCAGAACATTTCATTGATCTAATTAGATTCAATGACAAGTCATTAGAGTATTCAAAATCAAAATTATTTGTTGATTAAATAACTTTATGCCTAGCCAAAGGAGCCTTTTAGTTGGTTATTAAAGCAGTGGCTCAAATGAACAAATTAACATTTATTTAATTTTAAGAACATAACATTTGAGTTAATTATGTGATAACTTAAGATGAGTTTAGACTACAAGAGATTTGGGCTTATTTATCTCAGATTCACCCCTCCGGACAAATCTGGTCCAAGACTTTTGTTGGTACTGATGTTCAGCCCAGATTATCTGGCAGTGTGAAAGGTTTGCAGACTGATTGGGGCTGCCTGATAAATTACGAACATTTTTGATATTTAGAAGTTAAAATCTGGATGATTACATGAGTGCTTTCCAAGTGGGACCATGACAGCGTATGAGAGAGACAAGTCTACAGGGAGACCAAAATGACAGCGTTTCCAACAACAGTAAACATAACTATTGAGGCTAATGTTAGTTAGCATGCTAGTGATGATTAAAACTGAGTTAAAATCTCACCTCCAGTTCCTGCTGAATAATAAACAACCCATTTTGACCACATCTCCCCAAACATTTTCTCATCCAGACTTGTTTAGCCTTCTGCTTTTGTTTTTTTTTTCCTCACTGCAGAGCATTTCTACAGTGAGCTGTTGCACCATGTCAGCTTCCATTTAGTGCTTTTTGCATGATCACCTGCTCCCTCTTGCGAGCTAATCGTATTAATATCCTGTAGTGTGTGATGCAACATTATTGTCAATTTTTTTAGTGTGTGCATGTTAGAAATAATGTGTGTAACATGACATGATTTTAAAACGTCTTTAATCTGAGCCTGGATTTAGCTAGCAAGAAATATGTATATGTGAAGATGTGTAGCCATATAATAATTTGTTTTTATTTTATTTTAATAAAAACAGTCAAATTTGTAGAATTATAAAAGATTAACAGCATCAAAGTACAGCCATGCAAGCAACTCTGTGAGACTACACAGTACATGGGGACAGCCAGCCAGGGTGTAGTGGTAAATACAGAGGTGGGTAAACTCTGAGTAAACTTAGTTTTATTACCTTGTTTCCTCTCATTGATTCACTGCCTCATTTGAAAGAGGTGGATAAAGTGAGTTTACTTGAGTTCATCTGCCCCATTCCACCCCTGAAGACGGCTGTGTTTAGCTAACTTTTGCATGCGAACATACTCGCATTTACATGGCTAACATGTTGATATATATATATATTTTTTTATCAGGCATAATATTTACCATGTTTGCTTTCTCAGTTTAGTGTGTTAGCATGCTAACATTTCCTAACTAGTATTACAGAAAGTACAGCTGAGGCTGAGGCTAATTTTGCGGGTATTTGATCATAAACAACAAATTACATTGCTGACATGATGGTGGCTTGAAAGGAAAAGTCAATGCATCACCAAAGTTATTTCAGTTCATTCTGATGGGGGGACGTTTGTGTGTACGAAATTTCTGTGCATTCCATTTAATAGTTGTTAAGACATTTTAATCCTAACCACATATGTTAACCTCATGGTGGCGCTAGTGGAAACGTCTGTAGGCCTTATCCTCCGGGGGACAACAATGTCTGTACAAGATTTCATTTCAATCCATCCAGTAGATGTTGAGATATATTTTAGTCTGGAAGTAGTTACTGACTGACAGACCCACACCGCCGTCCACAGCATGACTGAGAACTGAGATGACCCCGAAATTCAGCAAAATGAGCTCAGTCTGTCTGGGGAGCAATACAGTACATTATTCAGCTCCTTTGTGTATGTGTGTGTGTGTGTGTGAGTGTGTGTATGGTGTGTGTGTGTGTGTGTGTGTGTGTGTGTGTATGGTGTGTGTGTGTGTGTGTGTGTGTGTATAGATCAGGAGCTGCTGGGAGAAGACGAGCTGGATAAGGAGCTGCTGTGGAATCTCCAGCTGCTCTCCGAGGTGAGACGAGGATCTATCACCTCCCAAGGGCTTCAACACTATAAAAAATATGAATCCTACATTTATTTCAGCTGCTTTGTGTCTTAAAATGTTATTTAATCTTAAAAAGATTTAAAAAAAAAAAAAAAAAAAAAGCCTGCCTGTTGGGTCGGCATGTTTCTTTACAGATCAGTTTTTTTTGTTGGAGTCATGCTTTATTTCCTTAACTACTGCAGAAGTGATTTGTCTTTTCTACTTTGAATCGAGGCTTCAGTATGTGTTTCTACAAAACAAAACACTTGAAATGTGTGGAAAAAGGATACAATTGTGCTTGTTTTTAAAGAAGAACAATATAATTGTGACATTGTATGAGGAAAAAATGATGACCAAATGACATTTTTTGCAGCGTGCACCCTGCTCGGTCATAAATATCAAAGAGCTTTGTCGTTAACCAGAACATATTGATACCCTTTCTGTTTTGTTTTATTACTCCTGGGAGCTTAATGCGAGTGGGAGCGAGCCAGATGCTGTGATTTACTGGAGAACCTCAATATTTAAGACACAACTCTCCACTGAATTGCCAGTGTCTGTGTGTGCGCATGTACTCTACTGTGTGTGTGTTTGTGTTGTTTTTAGGTAACCCGTGTGGATGGTGAACAGCTGTTAAAATACCAAGGGGACCTAGAGCGGATCCTGTGCGTGTGTGTGCGTCTGCGCTGTAAACGTGCATACACACTCGCCTGCAATCTGCTGGAACACACACTCCGGTCGCTTTCCCTCATCTACCCCACCGAGTACCGCAGCACCTCTGGAGGCTTTGATGCTGACCTCCCTATACGGGTAAATACACATCTACAAAGCTACACAGCACAGACGAAGATCCGTTTAAGTGACCAAATAACGTTTAATATTTAATTCAACAAGCGAATATTAAAGTTGAAGGGATAGTTAGGATTTTTGGAGGTGGGGTTGTACGGGTACATGCACACTGACATTTGGCCAGGAATTGAGTTTCCTGACATTTATATGAACCTGATTTTGGTGCCGAGGAAATACACAAAGCAAAAAGAAGGTGCAGAAAAGTGTTGATTTGGTTGTAACACCACTAGAAGATTTGTTCACAGAATTAAAGTGGCAAGGACACCAAAGGATATTGTGATTGTATGCGGATGGGTTTATACAGATATCTTAATTTTATTGCAATCTTAGAGAGACCTGTGTGCATGCAGCAGTGTTGAGGATGTGCAGTATAAATGAAAGATGCTAAGTAACATTAGTCAGTACAGTATGTAATTTAAGGCATGATTTTACCCTGAAATCCAACTTAGCTGACCCTAAGTCCATGTTTTCAGCAGTCTATAAAAAGATTGCTCTGATTTCTTGTTGCGTCTATTTGCACAGTCAATCAGACAACAACTCTTTCCCATTTTTGATTTGTTTTTTGTGTTGTGGTGGCATTCAAGTTGAATGCTAACACTGTCACTCAGTAGTCTTTTTGCAACTGCAGTGACTCCGTCTACTGTGACATTACGTGCATACCCTCTATTCAAAGTGCTTCTCTAAAGTGGGGGCGTGCCGACTGCCATTTACTGAAGGTTGTACTCTGACTATGTACCTCATACAACCCCACTTCAAAAATCCGAACTGTCCCTTTTAATCCAGTCTCTCCACACTAACTGTGTAGTTTCAACTATGGCTTATTTGCAAACTTCCTCCAGTGCAAATTGGCTGTTATCACAGCTATTACATGATCTAGTCAGAAACAGAAAATGCTAGAAGTACAACCTTTAAAACTCCACTTTCTGGCAGTTTAATTAAATGAGATGTTACAGGTTCAGTAATTGCAATTCAATTTCTGTTTCTATTAAGAGAATTAGAAAACATTTATCAAATTGAAATTAAATGATTACACCGCTGGACCAGACACTGCTGATACTGCTCTCTCTCTGTCACCGTCTGTCTTTATCTCTCAGCTTTGATTTCACATTTCCTTCTTTGTACAACAAATAGACTTAACGTAACTAAGTAATGCAGATAAATGTATGTTCTTCAAATGTGAAGAGAAGGAGTTTGATCATAAACTGTAAAGATGCCCTCATTCAGGAGGATAGAGAGGAGTCAAACTGGGAGTCAGGACCCCTAAAAGGGTCAGTAGATAAATCAGATAAATCAGAGGGGTTAAGAAGGTGATAAAAGAAAGGAAAAAAAAATCTTTCTGTTCTGTTGATTTTTACACTTGTTAGAGACAAGTGATGTTTTCTTGTGTAATGTGCAATACTTCTGCTCTTTTAAAAATCTTTCAACTGATAGGAAACAGTCCAGATGAGCTGCTCACAATTCATATCCACACATTTTTTTATGGATTAAGTATGGGGGGGCAAAAAATGTATGTAATGTTAGATGACATCATGTGGTGAGGAGATCCTGCGTGCTCCACTCGAGTTTGGGGTGTTTTGGGTAGTTATTGCTATAATAGTCTGCAGGTGCAGGGAAGGATTCCAGTGTTTCAAAGAAAAATTATACAATCAATCACCTGATCTACTTTCTCAATACTGAGGCCACAGGGTTGTTGTTGCTGTGCAACACATTTGTCACTCTACCAGTGAAGCCTGATTCAGTGATTGACATGATTGCATGTTACCATTCCAGATGCACGGCTCCAAATCATGGTTGGAAAAGCTTTTTTATGCTATTTAATTTGCTTCAGCCTGGCTTGTAGCTGTAACTAGCTCTCCAGTTGAGACCAACTCTGCTGTGAAGAATGCAGGAAGACTCCATAGTACCTTTGTTTGTCTTCTTTGGCAGCAAACACTACACACTTTAAGGTTTTGAAGTTACTATTATGCTGCAACCTGAGCTTATCTACACAATTTACAGCTGATTTAAGCAAGTTAACTACCCTCCATGAAGCACTTTTCTGTGGTTGTGAGCTGGTACTCTTCTATCACTTTTACAACAAACACATTAGACTACATCACATATGCAGGTTACCTACAAGGCCACCCCGTCAGGGGCAGTAACACACAGATTCAGAGCAGCAAAAACACACTACACCTCATATAGATTCAATATCAAGAATAATATAGCATATGCTATGACTTAATTTGTGGTTCTTTCAAATGCCAATGGAATTTATTAGTGAGTGGCAATTTTACAACTGCATTTTTCCTGCTTTGCAGCAGGATAAAGAAAGATTGTGCCAGTGTTGATTTTAATGAGTCAGAACAAGCTAAAAAGGTTTGGAACAACTGATTGCAGTAATGCAATGATACAGTGAGTCTGTGTAACATTTTGCTCAGAGTTAAGAGTTGTTCCTTCTCTAGCTGGACATTTTTCTGTCATTGTTTTTCTTGAATTAGCAAGATAGCTAGCTATCTATGGAGGAAGATGACATTCTTAATAGCACTGACAAAGCTCTGATTGGTAGACAAGATAAAGATGAATGCTAAAACAAAGTGTAAAAGCAGGACAAGCAGAGAATGTCACTTACACATTAACATTAGCTACCATAAGCTTTAGTCAAAGAAGCCCAGTGAGGCTGAGTGAGTACATTTTTGTGCTAAGGTTTCATTTTGTGCTCAGTTCTCCTTTTTAAAAGTTACATAATCTCGCTTTAATGCTACTCAATATAAGTTCAAAGGTGATTTCTCTTTTGTCTGTTTTACTTTGTGGCAGCAGCAGACAAACAGCAGCTGCTGGCCGTGCAGTATTTCTGTCATTCTCCAAGAGAAAATAGTTTGGTTTTTTTTAGACCTTGATCATATTTTGTCATGTTTTTGTACATGAGTTCAGGGGAAATTATGTCTGGTTTAATGTCTAAGTGGCAGTAATTACACCTACGTTCTTCTGCTGCTTCCACAATGTCAAGTACTGACCTTTTTTCATCTGCAGTTCATGATCACTGATTCTGTATTTTGTTTTGGTTTGAGTTTCTTTCATTTTGAGTTATTTTACTTGTTGTATTCCTCTGCTCATCTGTCATCTGATAGTAGATTAGTTTGTTGCATAATTTGTTTTCTTCTGTGCATTGATTAGTGTCCTTCCCTGCTACGTGTGTTTCAGATACTTAAATACTAGCAAATGACACAGGACTGTGGTTTTGAGGTGGACTGGTTGTGCTGGTTTGCTTGCCAGTTGTTCCAGTGGAAAAACTCTCTACAACTTTCTGAGAAAAAAATACTTTTTTCTCTCTCTTTCTGCAGGACTGGGGCAGAGCTGGAGATGTGGCAGCCTTGGGTGTGTGTTGGCACGTGCCTAGTAAGGAGGAGGAGGACTTTGTTTTCCAGCTGTTGTCCCGCCTCCTGCACCCTGAGCTGCAGCGAATCAAGGGCCACGTCTCTGGAGACCAGCCAATGAGCAGGTGTGCTGTCGTTTTTCTTTCCATTTTTAGATGTAATCAGGCACACGCACAAACAAAACAAAGAAACCCGCAGCCTTTCATTACCAATAAATTACATTTGTCTGTGTTTAAAAGTGAAACCTGAAGTTTAACATCTGTTTATAATATCTGTCTTCACGCTCTTGATGAAGCCTAATCAAGAGCACAGACAGGGAAAAAGTTGAATTTAGCTGCTCAAGAATAAATATAGACTCGCAAGTAGATTCACAAAACACACAGACACACTGGGCTTAAGGTTCTTGGGCACCGTGCCTGGAAAACATAAGTTTTAAATTCATATAATTCTTAGCTAATACATGGTACACATTTCCTCCTGGACGTTTTCACGATTATACACTTTTATTTAACTCAGGGTCCATGGCCAGAATACGACCTGACACCTTGTTTTATGTGGATCACGACAGCTTTCAAATAATATAATAGAGAGGCAAAGTTGGTGGACCGCCATTGGGCCTTAATTTAGATAAAATATGAACTGTAGTCAGTGGTGAGAGACAAATTATATTTTGATCCCGTTCAAATTGTGCCATAAATTATCCATATGATGCTAGTCAATATAAAATATAACTTTATAAGTCAAGAAGTGGCAGTTTGTCATTAAACTGTTGAAGTGTCAAGCTGTGAAGATGCGTAATTAGAAAGACTTCACACCCAGAAGCCGCTGAAGCTACAATGCCTGTGTCTTTTCGTACTGGAATGTAGTTTCATGTGCAGCGTCATACTCATCCTTTTCCTTCCCGGCTGATAAAAGGACCAGGAGGTGCTGATAAGACACATCAGGTAAGATAGCGTTACGACGGGCAGCAAGATTGGTGATAGCGGCGTATATTGTGAGAGACGAGAGATGTAGTTCACTTAGCGGTTTTGCACTAAACTACAACAAACTGTAACTTTCTTGTCTTGTAAAAATGTCTTTAAATTGACAATCATCACGTGTAATTCTTTGTGACACAATTCAAATGGGATCAAAAAATTATTTGTCGCTTCCCACAGACCACCATTCATATTTCTTCCAAACTAACAGCCGGAAAGAAATTTCATGCTGTTATCTATGCAGTGAAGACTATATTTCAGTTACTGTCAGATATCATCTCAATATCAGCTGTTTCCAGCAGTTACACTCTAGCCAAGTGATTGCAGTTAGTAACCTTAATAGCAGCAGCCTTGCAAAATATCCAAGAGAAGAAAACCTGAGAGATGGAAAAGCAAAGACATATATGTGTGTTTCATTTTTCAAATTAATGGTATATTAGTTAAATAACACTTTATTTGATGGGGTTGTGCATAAGACTGTAAATACAGTGTCATAACATGTCCTGACACTTGTCATGAACATGAAAGAGTCTTTATCAATGTTTATGACTGTTGTCATTAGGTGTTGTTTATTCAGTTATGTCACATTAACCAATAATATCTTTGTTATGACATGATGACATTAACTGAGACAAGGAGTACCCCAGAGCTCAGTCAGCTAATGAAGCTTGTAGTTCCATGGCCAACCAAGCTAACTAGCCAGCTACAGATAACAGCAGACAGCTGATAGCTAACTGTAGCAACAGGTTAACTAGCTAAACACGGTCTTTCCAACAGCTTAATGACCTTTTAATGGCGGCTATAGTAGGACTGCACGAAATGGTAAAAAAAAGTCGTATTGACTGAAATTGTGATTGTGATATGTGACATGATTAGTGGGAATTATCATTTTTGCATTATAATTTTCATTTTTTGCTGGAAAAAATTGATATTAAAATTCTGCATTTCTGCAGTGCAGTACCTCATTATAATACTGTTTTCTTGTACATTTTTCTTTTTTCCAAAAAACAGTGATTTGATTCTGGTTCAGCATTTTGGATGTTGTCCTTGGCCCAATTGCAGTTATGATAATATTGCAATTAATTGTGCATACCTAAACTATAGCCTTACATTTACAACCGTGCCTTTGAGGGCCATCATAATGTGGCCCGGGATGAAATAGAGTTTGACCCCCCCTTCTTTATCCCCTGCACACTACAATGGCAGGACTGTAACGTGTGGTCTGATTCACAGGGAGGAGCTGTTGCAGAGTCTTGCTATTGTGCAACACTGCCTTCTTGGAGCTGGAAGCATGCTGCCCCCTCTGGATGGACCACACGTATCTGACCTGTGAGTCCTGCAGTTACACACACACACACACACACATACACATATATATATATATATACTAAAAAACACAAATTTTTGTGCAGGCTTGTCACGTTTTTGCTCCTTATATTTTGTTTCCCCTCAGCGTGCCCTCCATGGTAAATCTGGGGGAGATCAGGCTGCATATAGGTGTTGACTATGGTAAGAAAACAGACGAACAAGCTGCCACATAGCACACGTGCACACAAGTAGTCGCTCCGTCGACAGTTTCAGTGGGTGATGATAAAGCCTCTCATCGTGCATTCTGTGTCCATACGGGACGTCTGTGTGTCTCCTCCCCTCCAGATGATTCACGGGAGAACTACAGAGAGTCCATCTGCCAAACCATGAGACTGCTGCTAAGTGAGTGAAGACTTTAACTCCACTACACGCCAGCCCTAAATCCTCACTTTGTTTGGACTGTGATTGTGATGCACAGTTAATCCTTATACACTTTGTTCAATCCAGATCACATCTTGGAGCACTCTGAGGATGACACAAAGTCACTCTTCGTCATCATTAAGGTGTCCAGCCCCTGTGATTCCTCTATTATTCATGTGTGGAATGTCATTATTCTATCCTGTGCTAGGCCCGCCAAGGTCTCACAGTGCCCTTTGTCTGTCTTTTTGACTACAGATCATCAGTGACCTCATGTTTTTCCGCGGCACTCACAAGAAGGAGTTTGACTCACGCTGGAAAAGCTTCACTCTTGTCAAGAAGTCCATGGAGAACAGGGTGAGTTGGAAAAGTGCAACAAGGGCGTCGATTGTTGTGAGTGTCAGTGACTCAATTACAGCATGATTTAAGTATGTTGTCGTTCTTTCTGCAGCTTCATGGGAAAAAGCAGCACATTAGAGCGCTGCTCATTGACCGGGTTCTGCTCCAGCATGAGGTTAGTACAACACACACACTTTGTTCAGGGTCGCAGATGTAGCTGTAATCACATCCATGTGAAATGCACATGCACGGTGCACATCACCTGCCGGTTTAAATAGGTGCCAATCACAGTTACATACTGTTGCCAAGCAAATGATTTCCTGCAGTTTGACCATTTAATTTTCATACATAGCTATAACATTAACTTAAGGACATGTCTTTCAAGTAAATTAGCATTGCATACAGCAGCAACAAAAATACACCCAGACACACAAGGTACAACAACAACAACGCAGCTGACAGCAGCAACAATTCAAAATCCTCCTCATGGTTTACAAAGCACTTGCTAGTCTGCCTCCACAGTACATTTCAGACATGCTGTTAGTTTACAATATCAGCAGATCTCTCCGTTCACAAAGGTGGGAATTTGTTGCATATGTCTAGGGCATTTTCAAAGTATGGTGAGATGGCATTTAGTATTTATACACCTAACAGCAGAAATACATGTCACACAGGTGAGACATAGCTGTGTTTTTTACCTTCTTCACTGAGCCAGCTGTGTTTTCTGAGGGGATTTAAAGTAGGATTCTTCATAGTAATGCAGTTGTTTATGCAGTGTGTGGAAGCATAGCCTATATTACCTGGTTCTGAATGAATGAATTAGATTATTTTAACTAGAGGGTCGTGGAAACACGTTGGTTTGATTGATTTATTTTAATGTGTAATGTAAATACACCCACAAGGCTTCTCTGCTACGTTGCATTGCCTTTGGTGCAATGAGGATTTTATTTTAATCGTTTTTAAACAGATAGTACTTGTCTTTGCACAGAAATATGTTGTTATGTGTCCCATTTATTTTGGCAGATTTGAACAGTGTGCCTGCTGATCTTAGAGTCGCTCCAACACTGTATTCTGTTAAAAAACCTTTTCAGTCGAGCTTTTTCTTGAATCAACACACTGTATTTTTAGAGCATATCTTTGTATGTATGTATTTTCATGCATGTATGCATGCATGTTTCTATTTACCTGCACTTTATTTGCCATTTTATTTAATTTTTATGAAAAGCACTTTGAACATATTTTGTATGACATGGTGCTATTCAAATAAAAAAATTATTTGATTTGAACTGAATAAAATTCTCAGCCAGAAGTTGATATTTTTATAATACTTGAAATGTGTGTTTCTGTGTGAGTAGATGAGGAAGCTGGTGGTTGAGGGCAGTGAATATAAAGTGGTTCATCAGGAGCTGCTCTGTAATCTGCTGCTGCTTTCTACCAGCACTTACAGCCAGGTAAAACCCGCACACTTCACACACACAAGACAAATTAACAAGAAAAATTCAATCAGAACATCTGTTGGTTCCCATTTACCTGATGGTATTAACATAAATATCTCTGGTGAAACAGAATCTAATTGAGAATGTATGCATGTACATCTGTTTGTGTGCGTGCGTGCGTGCGTGCGTGCGTGTGTGTGTGTGTGTGTGTGTGTGTGTGTCCTTGCAGGTACGTAGCAGGGCCCAGGCAGTGCTGATGGCTGCACTGGGAACCTTCAGCTTCTCCTACAGAGACCTGATTCCCCGAATTGTGCAACTGCTCTCACCTCAACAGACCAATGGCACACAGCAGCAGTTTAAGGTACCACACACACACACACACATGCGCGCTGTAGCACATGGTGACACACACAGTTGTCACTCTGGTCTTGCTCATTATGGTCACTGTCCGTGGTGCTGAAACTTGAAGTCAGTCCAGAACTGTCTTCAGTATGTATTTGATGGCTCCACTGGCCTCCCTGTGCTGTTACCTGTGGCCTTCAGCATTGATTTTAAAGTTTTACTGCTTGTTGTTAAGACAGCTAGGCCTTTCCCCTTCCTACATTGTTGCCCTTTTCTCTCCTTTCACTCCTGAAGTCTGCTTACCAGTTTTTGCTGACTATCCCCAGAGCTAGAGTGGAGACTAAGGCTGTCAGGGCAAGAAAAATCCTGTGAAAGTCTTACATTAGATATCAGGCGAGCAGCATCAGTGTCCTCATTTAATAGTTTTACATTTCTATATTTCTACATATTTTAATATTGAATAATTGAATATTTATCTTTCTTATTTTTGTGATCTTGTGAGTTTATTCATTATTCTATCCTTTTTTTGTTTATGAAGCACTTTGTAAACTTGTTTTGAAACATTTTTGAAAAGTGCAGTGTAAATAAAGATTATCTTTGTTTTTGATGCAAAAATGCCATGGCTAAAGCTTAAGGCTCTCACTGTACTGATAGCTCTCAGTAATTTTAATTGAGCAACATTTTGATGGAACAGAGATCTTCCTCAGGCACTGTCAAATCACCATCACAAAGCAGAACAGGCAAGATGTAGGCATAAACACATTCATCACTCTGACTCTGAATGAGAAGATCACAAGTATCAATCAGGTCAGGTGGACCAATCAGAGCAGAGCTGGGAAGCAGTGTCTGATGCTGACACATGGGTGACAGAGCATGCCTCTGTAAAAAGAACATAGACGCTAGTATAGGGTATGCGCATACAAAAAACTTTTCCAGATGCTGAATCAAAAAGGCAAATTGAAAGGATAAACTTGATACCATATTGATGCTTTAACAGAGCAAAAAGGCAGCATAATGTCATCATTTAGCCCACGTGTCATGAGGAAAAATGTGCCAGAGATTGCACAGAAATTTCTTCTTCTAATGTTGGTAGCAGGTATCCAGTGCAACCAAAATGTTCCCCGTTGTGTGTGTATTGTGAGAGAATTCGGACAAGAGCGAACTCAGTTTCATCGAAAGTAAGGCGAGAAGTACGGCGTGCAACTGAACAGACTCTCCTACGTCTGTATGTGACAGCCTGCAGCACAGCTCTGCTCCTGTTGAACCAAATCCAGACATTCATGACGAAACTGATTTGATTGAAAATGCAGCAATATGTTTGATATTTGCACATATACATAGCATCGCAAATAATCACATATTAAGCTTGTATAAACATTTATGAGTTATGTAGTGATGTAGTTATCAGAAAAGTAAACAGTCTATCTTTTCTGCATGAAAATTTATGGCTGCGTTCATCGTCGTTTCCATGGATACAATGAATAAACAAGTCTGCAGAGACTCCATGGAAATTAAATTATTTAACTTCTGCTTATTTTCAGTACTACTAAAAATATGGTGGTAACAGGAATATTATTTATTGAATATGTTTAGGGAAAATAACAGATGTTTGAAAGCGGATCATCATCCAACTTTCGGCGTCTCTGTATGAGCTACAGTACTTAGCTACTATCTTCTGGTAATTATTTGGCAACGTAATATCATCCATAGTCATAATGTAACATACATCCTAACAGTTGAATTTTAAAATCAATCATTTACATAATCTGGTAAACATCTAGATATTTGTAGATGTCAGGTATGGTTGTGTCCTTCAAATCCTGACATAAGGTCACACGTCTCTGATTCAGACTGTGAAGAATCCAGCTCTTTGCTTGTGCTTTAGATGTTTGTGCTACCGTCTACAGTTTAATTTAAATCATGTGTCCTTGTCTTGTGTGTGTCTCAGGGTGCTCTGTACTGCCTGCTGGGTGTGCACAGCAGTGTTTCTCTGGCCAATATGAGGGACTGGGACTGTGTCGGGGAGGTGTGGCCCGCTCTGGTCCGCTGTGGCCTGTCGCCCACCATGACCCTGGAAGAGCCTTCTATTGGCCGACTGCTCGACGACATCACCGACAGGATCCATCGCCAGCATGACACCATCGGGATCTACTTTACTGTGAGCAACATTTTCATTGACAGTCAACATGCTACCCTAATCTGATCTTTTTTTTAAATTATTGCTCCCCTTCTTCACTTGTAGGTGACTGAAAGCTGTGTAGAGGTCGCCAATTGTATCGTGGAGTCTGAAAATCCCACGCCTTGTTTCAAGGCACCATCTGTAGAGGAGCTGAAAGAGGGGCTTCAACGCCAGCGAATCAGAAATGTGGTTGCCGCAAGGTAGGAATATAAACTGGAGTTGGTATTATTTGTTCATTCATTTAGCTTTAATGCTGTCTTAGTTTTTCTCAAGGTTACAGAAGAGCCAGAGCACCATCATGTTTTATTTACTGTTATTACCATTAGTAAACGTAGTGGTACTGAAGGAGTAGTATGACTGTCTAACAGTTTCTTTCTCTTTTGCACAGAAAATATGAGAAGCTGGTCAATGATCTCTTGGATTGCCTTGAAGACAGTAATCTGTAAGCTTCCTTTCCAGTTGTTTATGTGTGTAAATGTTATGATGGCAGAATACACTATACAAGCTATGTATTCTGTTTGGAAAATCTAAATGTACTCTTCCTGTAGCCTCTAGACAGTGATCTTGGCCTGTAAATAAAAAAATAATGGTTGAAAAGAGAGGATATATGGTTTTTAGAGCAGAGAATTAACTCAACATTTTAGTGAAAAGATCCTATGTTGTGATACAGAATTGCTTGTTTTTTAAAATTACCAACAAGTCTTATGTTTGCATGTGCGTCTGCTTGTCTTTCAGGCCCTGGAAATTTGAGCACATGGCCACAGACTTGTTGTCACTCCAGCTGAGAGAAGATCACCCACTGCCCCCTGATGCTGTCCTCTTCTTCACGCAGAGCCTCATACATGACTCCATCAGCATACGCAAGGTTTTACGCTTCATGGACAAGTATCTGATATTTCAAAGTTCCTGATGCATGTGGATTACAAAATATATGTTAAAAATGTGGATCCAGGAAGCTATTTAGGAACCTCAGGTGTTGCCAAGTGAGACCTGAGCCATTTGACCTCCTCTCCCCCAGGGAGACCTGGAAGAGGACAGGGCACACAAAGTAGGAAAGAAAGACAGAGAGAGGAGATCTAGAAGGAGAGGGGAAGAGAAACTCACAGAGCTTGGTGGCATGTGGGAACACAAACATAAATAGAGAGATAGAAAAATGCAGTGTTATTAGGAACTTTATTCTTGTTGGCAGGGCAAATATGGACTATACGTATTAGGGTTAAAAGATTCATTAAGACAAAGACCGACCCAGCTAAAAGATAATGTTAACAGGTGCCAGCCCTGAACTCATCAAACAATTAGCACTAATTGAAAGTTAAGGCAAACAAATGTGTTTTAAGTAGTCAACATACTTGACTGTTCACAAGGTGTGCCCCTAGATGTCAGTCAAACTGTCAAACAGACTTTAGATTGTCCCTTCCAATTAAGTTTCCCAAAGAGAAAGCAAAGTGTCTTTCAGAAGATTTAGTTCTTTTTCTTTTTCTCTTACTTGAGCTGTCCCAACCAGCTGCATTTATTTACTTTCTTTTCAGCCCGTCCATTTATTTTGTTCATTGCATTTTGGGACAATAGTATCCATCGACAGCTCGGTCAACAATCAAGTGTTTTTCATTTTCACATTGGCTTTTTTAGATGAAAGATTAAAGAACTTAATTGTCATTGTGCAAGCAAAACAAAATAGTAATTTGATCAACCTCCAACGGTGCATTTGTATTAAGGGTTTCACATATTTATGAGTAATAAATAACACAGGAATGAGATAAAATATAAGCAATAAAATACAACTAAAAAGGATGTAAAAGCATTCGGTAGCAAATATATAATATAAAAACTAGAGTATATAGGGTGGTGTGACAAATACAGACCCATATCATATAGAATATACTTGGAATATACTATATACACTGTCAAAACCTGCTCAGGACTAGTGTGTAGTGTTGATTTGGGACACAGTTAAAATAGCATTTTTCTCTGGGGCCAGTGTGCAAAATAAAAGCATAACATGGGTGCAACAGTACAAACAATAGTTGACAGTAACAAATAGGCAAGTCCCAAAAAGGCCTCTGGAAAAAGTGCAAGTGTGTGTGGCTAAAAAATATGAACAGTACAACTAAAAGTAGCAGAAATATATTAAAAAATAAGCAGCAGCGCCATAGAATAATGTAAAGCTGAGGCTGACCATTGCATGCTCCAGCCCTCTATCATGTCTTGCATGACTCTACCTTACCTTTGTGTAATCTGTCTCTCCCAAAGGTGGCGATCTCAGCAATGGCTGGCATCCTCAAACAGCTGAAACGACCAAGAAAGAAAGTGGCTGTGAAGCCATCAGAAATCAGTGAGTGTGAGCACACAAGCACAAAATAACATTCATATTCAGTAAACAACTCTAACATTTAGTTCTTGTGGGTAGAATGCAGCAATTCTAGTGAGAATCCCTTCTCTCAATTCAGCTATTATCAGATGCAATCTCAGCGTCTAATTTTGATTAAATAATACATCATGGTGTTAAGACTAATTGTGTGGTAATTTCCCATTGAGTAAGCAATAAGACTGGAATATAAATCTACATTTGCTTGCTATTAGAAGATAAATTGCTTGAAATTAGAAAATCTTTTTCTTTCTTTCTTTTATGTTGAAAACCAAGACAACTTTTCATCAACGGCCAACACACACCCACCTGCAAGTGTAACTCAAAACATACTTATATCAGAATAAGGAATATTTTATTGACTTTATTAATATGGAGACACTGGATTATCCTACAGGTCCTCCCATTCAAGAATTGAAATAGATATAAGCATAGAAGAATTATAGGAAAATAGAAATAAGAGGTATGCAAGTATGTAAAAACATAAATGTTATACTACAATATATATAAATGTGTACACAAACAAACAATAATGCTGAATAATGGGGTCTATGAATAAGTGTATAAAACGGGAGAATATTTATAATAAGAGTATTGGTTGGTTTAAATCTACAGTATAAATAAATGAATGCAGTGTTAATACCAGTGTAAACCAGAGTACTGCAGTGTTAATACCAGTGTAAACCAGAGTACTGCAATGTTGAATTATTATTATATAGAACGGTGAATCCCAAAGTGTGGACTGTGGCCCCCTGGTGGTCTCTGACAGTACTGCAGGAGTGCCGTGAGAGGTCATTAAAATAAATCAATTAAGTGTTTTTAAATTTTAGTTTTGTAAGTTTGAAATTTCCAGAAAATATTCATGAATAATTTAAAAAAAACTAATCACAACTGATAAAACCAAACCATGGGAATTATGTTTAATTCTTCATTTTTCTGACCTAGTTTTATTATTTGGTGACCCATAATACTGGATTTCGTCATTGGTAGGATTAGTCTGTGTCTTGGTCAGTTGTGATTAAAGGTTTGGGTGAGCCACACAGGATTTTCAGATTTCAAATTGGGTTGTGACGTTCTTAAATTTGGGAATGGCTGGTATACAGTACTGCACACTTGAATTACTACAAAAAAAAAAAAAAACGAATGTACTGGAATGGGTGAAATAAATCCAAAACTTAACATGTATTTGTGTTTTGTTTGCATGTGTGTTCAGGCGGCGTAGACGATCCAGTGGGTGTGTGTGTCGGGGATCGTGAATCGAATCGCTGGATGCAGTACGACAGCAACAACCTACCTCTGAGTCAGGAACAGTGGGACTCTCTGCAG
Source organism: Lutjanus erythropterus (assembly GCF_056507025.1). NCBI lineage: Eukaryota > Metazoa > Chordata > Actinopteri > Lutjaniformes > Lutjanidae > Lutjanus > Lutjanus erythropterus. Next base: position 21,667,049 of record NC_139333.1, read on the forward strand.
TGTGTGGAGAAGACACACTGGGGCTACTACTCATGGCCGAGGTAAAGAGAGTGACGGAGTGTTTAGGTGGTGGATTTAGAAACTGGAAGGCTGATTAACTGCTTGGTTGGACGGAGCTAAATCACTGATTGACTTAAGTGCCTCGTTGATTTGATGCTCGGCTTTGTGGCTAACTTTATGTCCGACTAACTGCTGGATGACTGATCTGGGCGGCTGGATAACTAGCAGGCTGTTGAAGTGACTCCCTGTCATGGCCTGGCCTAGATAAGGCTGACTGAACGACTTCCTGCCTGGCCTAGATAGAGGAATTGATGTATAGGTGGAGGGCTGGTGGGCTGTCTTCGTGCGCGGACGGCTTGCTGACTAACTGACTTTTTAATCATTCATTTATCCTCACTGCTTATGTGAAGACAGTATGTGTCTATCCATATTTTTCCTGTTTGTTGTTATCTATAAATCACAGCAGCAGCCTCTTCTTTGTCTCCTGCTCCTCTCAGAGAATTGATGATCCATGCAGCTTCTGAAAAGCCAAAAGATGACCTGCTGTATGAAGAGATGAGTGAGGTGTGTGCTCACACTGTACCACACATGAAGTCGCTCACTTGATACCTCCATGTGTACGAGAGATGGGAAGTAACAAAGTAGAAATATGTTGTTACTGTACCTAAGTGGAGTTCTCTGGAATCTGTACTTGAGTATTTATTTTACTGACATTTTTTTTACTTTTACTCCATATATTTCAACACAAATATCTATGCTTTCTACTACATACATTTCAAAATAGGTTAGTATTTAAGGGGAATTATTGATTGTTTTTATTTTGCATCATTACTTGCCACCTTTCTTATATCAGGACTGATTTCAGCCTATATGGATAGGATAATTCTTTTGTTTATCCATCAGTACATATCATGCATGACAGACCTAACAAGACAAAAATGGCATGAAAGACATAACATAGACATAATTTTGTCAAAGATGTAACAAGACAAAAACAATGTAATGCAACAAAATGTAAATGTCTGAAAAGACGTGATAAGACATAAAAGATGTAACAAAACAAAAAGATGTAAAAGATATGACAAGAAAAAAAATTTACATTAAAGATGAAAAAAGACGAGATGTAACAAGATGCAAATGACTTAAAAGATGTAATGTCAAAAACAATTAAAAGATGTAACAAGATGATGGAGAGAAGGTGAGGTTCAGTTTGCTTGGCACAGAAACAACTGATAGAAATGTCTGACAGAGGGTGACTTTTTACTATTTTTTACTATACTACTATATATTACTATATTTTTACTATATTTTTTAGTATATTTCAGAGCCTGTACTTTCTTTTACTTGAGTAATGAAGTTAAATCAGTTCTTCTACTTTTACATGTATCTGTATCTACTTGAATTCAAATGTGTGTACTCTTGTCACCTCTTAATATTCCTGCTATTACATGTGGCATTTGTCTTTTGTGTCACTCAGGGTGAGAAGATCGTCTTTGAATATTTCTCCGATGCGGAATTTATTGATCAGCTGATAGAGTTTCTCTCTCTGGAGGATCGGAAAGGAAAAGACAGCTTCAACCCCCGACGCTTCTGTCTGTTCAAGGTGCAATTTAAACTCTCAGTCTCAATCGATCTGGCAAACCTTTTACAAAGAAGTGACACAGCATACCACCGTGAGCCAAGGCTGAATTGAACTACGTAGAGCTGGAATTTGTGTCATCAACTGCTGTGATTCATTGTTGTCCGTCAGGCAGCTGACAGCTCACTTGCGTCAAGCGAATGACTGTAATCTGTCTTTCTTTTGGTTGAAAAAAAAAAAAAAAAAAAAAAAAAGAGCTCTTGGTTGGAACAAACCTTCATGCTCACGTTTGATCGACAGGGGCTGTTTGGTAACTATGGTGACGTGTTCCTGCCGTTACTATGGCCTCACCTGGAGCAGCTTGCCAGCGACCCCCATGAGAGCTCACAGCGCTGTGTGTGTGAGATTACTGCAGGACTAATCAGAGGCAGCAAACTCTGGAGTTTCAGCAAGGTGCTGGAGACACACACACACACACAGCAACAAATACACACACTGCACTACTTTTTGATAAGAAAAGTCAATATTAATAAAAACTTTCATTATTGTGTGTGTGTGCACTCAGGTGGACAGGCTATGGAAGGTTTTGTGCCCTTTGATCAGGACGGCGTTAACCAACATCACAGTGGAAACCTACACAGACTGGGGCACCTGCATCGCTACTGCCTGTGTGAGTTGCTCACATGCATACAAATAGCCTACAACACAACACAACACATCACAGCTCAGGGCTCAATACAGAAAATCGGGAATTTGTCTGAATACAATTCCAGATAAAAAATGTTGAATAGCAGATTTAAAAAAAGAAAAATCAATAAAACAAACGTTTGGGTGAAAATTGGATTTTGAAAACACCATTTGCAGCACAAGCAGTCCTTACTTTAAATTTTCTTGTCATTGTTATGTCGTTACTGTGGCTCTCGTTACCATCTCAACTATTCAGCATGATTGCTATGACATGTTGTGCAGCTATTCATAGTGCCCAGATGATTAATCCTAATCCAGTTGACTTTTCCTCTAGCACCACTGTGAGGCTGACACTTGTAGTTTTCAGTGAAACGTTTAATTCCAGTAACAATAATAATGATAAACTTTATTTAAATAGCAGTTCTTATAACATAGAACACAGCTCAGAGTGCTTAGTGCTTAATGGATAAAAATTTGATGATGCTAGTAATCAAAGCAAATAAATATCCCAAGATATGAAACTGTAAAATAATTTCAAAAAGGTAAAGTTTATTAAAAGCAAGCTCATAAAAGTAAATTTTGAGCTGTTTTTTTTTAAATTTTCAATAGAAGTTGCTCATCTGGTGAGAGTTTGTTCCAAATCTTTGGTCCATAACAGCAGAGAGCTGCTTCACTGCATATATCGTGAGTCATTTAGATGACTGTTAGATGAAATTTGGTACAGACATTCAAGTCCCCCTCAAGATGAATTGCAATAAAGTTGGCGATCCCATTTTAATTTGTCCAGTATCTTGCTTTGCCAAGTTTTTTTGCCATTTTTTTTCTACTAAAAAGATGTTAAAAAGAACGACCGTGACCACCAATGAAAAGATGTTCAAGAATGTTCAAAAGGAAAAGTTTTTTCACAGACTAGTTGAAGACATTGATTAAACATTCACATTTAGACCGTATTTTAAAGAAATTTTTTATCGTCCACCATGTGAAAATAAAAGCTTTTCATCACTTTAAAAACTACAACTCAACAGTTCTCAATTCGAAGCCAGAAAAAAAAAAGTTAAATCTCACACAGGACTCAGATCACAGTCTCCTGGACAAAAGTCCTGTGTTTAACCTGTTTATCCACCGTGTCTTCCTGCCTGGACTTTTCTGCCCCTTTTAGAAGAAAGCTTTTTGGAAAAGAGGCCAGAAGACTAATTTCTCCCTCTACCACAAGTCCATGCACATATATCTCTGGAGTAGTCAAAGCTGCAAGCAATACACCAAATATTCATGCACATTAAGCTAATTCTTATGATGTACTGGAAGCTCGTTGGCAGCACAAAGCCTTTATTGTCATTTTTTATTGTCTCCTTTTCATCCTACAACCATAGTTGCAGTCTGAACTTTGAGGTTGGGGGTTCTCAACAAAAAGGAAAAAAAATCTAGAGGAAATGTACTGTCTACAGTAGAGGTTTTATATAGATGAAAATTAATAGGATACCACCAGGAGCATTTTCATATCCCTATTATGCCTGAGGAGTGATGGAACATTTCGAGAATTATCATAAAATCTGAACTCACACAAACCGCAAAACTTGGCAGTAAATCAGATACAGAGCCCAGCTATTCTCCACAGACTAGTGGATTATGGACTATTGCACGCAGTGTTTTTTTTTTCAGTTATGATAATTTACAAAAAACATGGCCCGTCCACATAAACCTGTAGTATTATCTAGTAAGTCGACCCACATCCTGCGGGTTCATTGGTCCGTGCATCACTTCAGGCTACCATACCGCCTAATAAGATGAGAATTAATGTTCCACTAGGTGGCTCAGTGATCCCCCTTTACCAGTGCGAACTGAGCCCATCCCTACAACTGAACAAATTTGTTTTGTGACGTGTTGTAACTGCATTTTAGCTGGTTGAAAAGACAGCGAGAATAGGTCTTAGACTTTCAGACCAAATATCATTCAGTTGTAGACTAGAAATCAACAAATAGATCTCAGTTGGTGCTCACTGTGTAAACAAATACCTGCAGAACTAACAACATTTCCATCAGCTTCAGTTCTATTTCGTGTTTAGTGCTAATTAGTAAATGTTAATATGCTAACATGCTAACCTTAGATGGTAAAATTACACCTGCTAAACCTCAGCAAACCTTAGTCACGATTAGGTTGCCATGCTAGTGTTAGCATTTAGCCTAAAGCACCACTTTGCCAAAGTACAGCCTCACAGAGCTGCCCTCATTTATCTCTTCATTATAACCAGAAGATTTTTTTTATTATTATTTTGAAACTGTGGTCTTCACTGATAGACAGCATTGAAACATCTTGTTTCAGCAGGAAACATAATTTTTGAATCAGTTAGGACTTAAAATTGAGTTGAAATCAGTTTAGACTGATTTGCTCCTCTCTTAAACGTACCATACATACTTAAACCATCTTCTTTTGGTAGTACTGTTGACTTACAGTCATCTGCTAGGAAATCAATGTGTATCTTTTATGTAGGGGTAAAATTTACACTAAGTTTGTTTATGTTGTATAATACAAAGAGCGCCTACTGTTATATATACTGTTACTGACACAGGGCCTAGTTCTCTGTTTGTATTGGAACTGACAGTATGGGAACATATGCATACAGTTGTGCAGTGGTTCTCAGATATGGGTCCAGGGGGCTGTGGCACTTTGACAGAGAATCGATATTTATTTACAAAAGGCTTCATAGTTCAGTTAATCATATGTCATTTATAAAATCTAAAGTAGTTCATAATTTGCATTCTACAATTCTACTACATTCAACAATCTATAATATAATAAATATAGTTATGTATATACATAAATGTTCCTCCTGCTAGTCAAGCACGTGTCACCCTTTAAGGTCCCTCTAATCCAACGTTCATAAGGGGGTCCCTGGTGTATTTTCAAATTTGTCATGGGTCCTTGGCTGAGAAAAAATGAGTACCTCTGCCTTTGTGGATGTATACATGCTGCCAACCTGAAATAATAGTTCCAAAAATAAGCCTGTGTTGTACCGGCCGCTGTCCAATAGGAGGGCCGGGACCCCAGGAAACTCCACTGGCTGTTTGAGCTGCTGATGGAGAGTCCGCTGAGTGGAGAGGGCGGCTCGTTCCGGGACGCCAGGTATGTGCACGTGTGTGTGTGTACGTATGTGCATGAATAACTATAGGCAGAGTATGTGTTTATGCCATCTACAGTATTTCAGAGGTTTCTGATTTCAGACTGCAGTAGTAACCTGAGCTGACGTACGCTGAGCTGACGTGCCGCAATAACACGACGACGACCCCCCCCCCCCCCATTCCTCGATCCCCCTGTCTCTTTTGTCTCTGTCAGTTTGCTGTATGTGCTTCAGGGAGGTCTGGCCCAGCAGCAGTGGAGAGTTTCTGAACTGCTGCACAGGCTGCTGGCGTACCTGGAGCCCAAACTCACCCAGGTGTATAAGAATGTCAGGGAGCGCATTGGAAGGTACTGAATTAACTCTGTGTTATCTCCTCTGCATTACATAATCACACTTAAATAGGTTAATCTAATTAGTTTGTGTGCGCCGTTTGGCCTGTTCGGTTCTAAGCCTCTTTATCTCCACACTCTCAGAAATACAGCTGCTAACTAGAACCAGGAAGGATTCTTGCCCTTGTCCCCAGAGGAGAACCCTTTTTGCTTCCTGGTATAACCTTTCATAAAGATTTCACTCGGAACTCCTTCTGAGAGTTCTACAGAGATCCCTTCTGAAGTGTAATGGTTTCACCCAGAACCCTGTGTGGAGGTTCTATTCAGAACTTTATCAGCCTCTGAGGGTGCTAACAAGAACCCACCCAGGCAGTACTACAGAGAACCCTTTTATATTCCCAGGGTTTTTATCTGGAACCCACCCAAGCAGTTTGATTGAGAACCCTTTTATATTCCAATAGGTTTATCTAGAGCACACACGGGGTTCTCCTGAGAACCCTTTTATATTCTCTGAGTGTTATCTACACACACTCCAGGGTTTTTATCTAAAGCCCACTCAGGGGGTTCTACCAGAACACTTTTATATTCCAAGAGTCTATATTACAAGGGGTCTTACTGAGAACCTTTTATATTCCAGTGGTTTTAACTAGAGCCCACTTGAGGTTATATTCTAAGGATTTTATTTAGAACCCATCCTGGGGGTTCTACCAAGAACCCATTTATTTTATGAGCTTTATCTAGAATTGTTTTATATTATGGTACAAAGAACCTTTGATGAAAGAGTTCTTGAAGACCAAAAGGGGTTCTTTGGATGGAAAGGGTTCTTAATGGAGCCCCTAGTCTTACAGGGACCCTTTGATGAACACTTCCTTCAAAATAGGGTTTTTCACAAGTGAGTAGAACCTCAGCACTTTAGGAAGAACCCTTATTTCTAAGAATCCACCTTTCTCTGTCTGAGCTGCATCTGTTTTTGTGACTCCTCTGTTTCTCCTTCATCCATCCCCTCCCTCCCTCTGTCCCCGTCTCTCTCCAGTGTCCTGACCTATATCTTCATGATAGACGTGGCGCTACCCAACACCCAGCCCACGTCCTCCCCCCACGTGGCAGAGTTCGTCACCCGGGTCCTAGAGCGGCTCAAGCCCCTCACGTCGGAGCCCGAGATCCACAACCACGTCCATGAGGAGAACACCCAGGAGACGGACGAGCGCACCCAGGCTGTCAAGCTGCTCAAGACTGGTCAGAATGTGGATGCATGTAAACTGTGTGGTGGATGGACATGGTGTAGGACAGGGATAGACAGTGGCTGTGGGAAAATACATATATAAATATATATATAAATATATACACACACCCGGACAGCTTGTTCTCTTGATGAAATAGACAGACACACTGAAGCCAGATGAAACAAGCTAAAAGCTGTGATCCCTTATTGATTTCACCTTTCAAATCCACTTTAAAAGGTAGCGAAGTGGAGATGAAGGGGAATTTCAAGGGTGCGTGTTTAAGCCTTTCAAAAAAAGTTATGGAAAGGAGTCTAACTCAATATTTCGGAGGGTGTATCTAATATTAACATTTGTACAGGCTGCACAGAGCAGTAATTTGTACTAGATTTTATTATTGATTTTGTTTTCCTCTCAGTTACAGGCTAGTCTCCAAAAACAGTAAATAACTGGTTTTCTCTCTGTTTTATTATACCCAGTTAAAGGGTCATTTCCCTCAAATTGCAAAACAGTTTTTTTTTAGATCACTTACCTTTAGCGTTGTTTAGCTGTGCATATAGTTTGGGTTTTGTTTGCCCAGGTTTCTGCCTCTGAGATTTCACCTAAATACAGTTTACGGATTGCAGCTTTCCAATCACTTCGCATTTCGCATATGTTGAAGTGGTGCTCGTGAGCTCTATGAAGAACAGCAGTCAGTGTTTGGAGTGTGGCGTCTTTTTTGTTGTCTTTAAAAAATCATCAGCTAGAAATGACAATCTGTTCTAGTTTTCTTCTCTGTGGAAGTGAAGACTCAGCGTTTCAACAATTGCTGCCACTTTCAATGTTTAGTGTGCTAGCTTTATCATCGTGAACCACATATGTGCAGCGCTAGAATCGAAGGCTTGACAGACATAGCAACAGTAACTAAGGAGTGCAGGGCTTAGCGAGGCGTCATTTGAAGAGAAAACATTTCCAAGTTCCTTACTGGTAATAAAAATAAAAAATAACTTGGCTCAAACCACTGTCCCCCACCCCACATAAATGACAAGACAAGTTAATGAAAGCTTACTTTATGGAAAAAAAATAACAGCATAACTCAACGTAAAGACAAACACTCCTATAATTGCTTATTTTGGGTTACCGTTGTGAAAAGATGCTGTAGTGACTTACAAAGTAGCTGTGAATTTGACCATCTGTTTCTTTTAAGGTATTTTTATCTTGTTTATTTATTTTGGAGACGTGGCTATGTAGATGCACACGGTGCCATTATTATTGGTTTTTATTTTTTTTATTTTTTTGGTTTGTTTGCCAAGCTGTGCATAGTTCTTTTTCTTTTTAAATATTTCCTGAGCAGCTGTGTTTTATTCAAATGTGCAAAGAAAATGATCAGTGACATCTCTTTCTGATAAGAGGTGGCAGCGGATGGAAGCACATTTCTGCCAGTATGAGGGGGAAAAACAGATCCTGTAAGTCATGATAGGTCTGGGCAATATATCAATATTATGGCGACAATGTGATATGATATAATATCGTCTTAGATTGTGGATGTTGTTAAATGGGGATATGTCAGAAGGGTTTTCTCCTGGTGTTAAAGGCTGCGTAATTTTTTGACTCTTCTACCTGTTCTGTTGGCTTTAATCACTTTATCATTATATCCACATTACTGATGATTGTTTATTAAAAATATGCACTAATGTTTTGTGAAATACGTTGATATTTGAGTATATCTAAACCGCCCAGACCTTATTTCCAGTCTGTTATTTTGGATAATGTGTATATCAGGATATATATTGTATATCATGGCATAGCCTAAAAATATTGTTACTTTTGTTTCTCAGCTCCAAGTCCTTATGAGACACTTTCTCAAGATCATGACTTATCTCAAAATATTGAGTTTGTGTCTCAAAACAATGTTTACAGGATCTTTTTTTCCCTTCACACTGGTAGAAATGTGCTCCATAGACAGAAATCTCACACGTGGATATTTTAAAATCTGGGCACATGAAATCAAAACTATCTGTGTGGCTGAAGTCCTGTAAGCAAGGCTGTAGCTACCATTGAGACTGAGACCCTATACAACCTTCTAAAAGATAAATGAAATATTAAATATTTTCCCATCAGATGTGTATTCATGGCAGCGGGGTAAAGGCTTTGAAATTGTGTTTGCACCTTCATGGAGGAAAATAGAGTAGTTTTTTGCTACTATACTTGAGGTCAAGCAGTAGGTGTGTTTCTTAAGTATAGAAAATTATTCGAAAAATAGTTATGTGGGAGATATTTCATTTTAGATAAAGATTTTATATTTTGTGTTTATTCAAACCTGCTTTCAGTTTTTGTGGTGGTCTAACTGTTTACTAAAGACTGAATTAAGAGTGGCTGCAATCCATGATTATTTTCATTACTGATTAATTTGTCAGTCATTTTCTTGTTTAATTAACTAGTTGTTTGCTCCATAAAATGGTGAAAAATGTTGATCACTGTTTCCCAAAGCCCAAAGTGTCATCCTCAGATGTTTCGTTTTTGCCCACCATCCAAAGATATTCAGTTTACTGTCATAGAGGAGCAGAGAAACCAGAAAATATTCACAGTTTAGAAGCTGAAATCAGAGAATTTTTGCATGTTTTCTTAAAAAAATGACTCAAAATGATAATTCCATTATCAGAATAGTTGGGGATTAATGTCTTTAGTCAGTCTGTCCAGGATGTTGTGGGATAGTTTTCGGATTGTGTCCTAAAATGCCTGATTTTAAGGCAGCTTTTCTGTGATGTGATGGATTGTTGCACTGTTTTTGGGCGGTTTTTTTTGCAATGAAACTGTGGGAGCAAATGAAAATTGAGCCAGTGAACAGATTGAGTAACCTTAACATGCTCAGGATTACAACAATTCTAACAAAATAGGCTTTATTTGTAAAAGAAGAAGTGCACCTGATGGGTATTCCACAAAGATGCTAAAAATTTTTGGAGCTCAAACGCATAACAGCAAGCACAAAATTATGAAATATAAAACTGCATACAACACTGATAAATATCAATAACAATGACAACAATTCTTTGCAGTACCTGTGACTAAATAAAAATACCAAAAAATTAAATAATGAAACACTGAGTCGGGTCATTGAGGCGTACATGTATGACGTTTGCATGATTGGTGGAACTCGAGGGAAGCTTTGCTGGTTCATCAAACTTTCAGAAAAGCTGCTGATTGTGTTGGACAGAATTGCAACGTCATGCAGAATTCACAGGGACTGGTGGAATTTGCATTAATTGTTGCAACCACAACGTTGCAACCTCCTGGAAGAACTGAATAGTTGACAGCTAATTGATTGATTAACTGACTAATTGTTGCAGCTCTAGAATTTGGATCTCATTTCTTGTGTTAACTTTGGCGCATTGTTGCTCTTTCAGTTTCTGTTACTACTGCTGTACACTGATCTCCATTATTCAGATAAATATCTGGTTATGAAATTATCCAAATCATTAGATACGAAATCATGATAGATTGTGTTTTATTAGCAGAGCAATGCAGTAAGGTCACAGCGACAAGTCTGTTGTTTTTATTATTTGGCAGTGACCCAAAATCTCCTCCCTGTGTGTGTGTGTGTTTTTGCAGTGTTGAAATGGTTGATGGCGAGCGCAGGGAGAACTTTCACCACTCCTGTTCAGCAGCAACTAGAGCTCCTGCCTCTACTCTTCAAGGTAACAACACACACACACACACATACACACACACACTCGGGTCCCAGCGCAGCATTATTACCCACTCAATCTTACTTGCCCATTAAACTCAATTTCTCTCTTCATTTACTCAAAATGGTGCGTAGCTTCGTGTCTTCCTACCTCTCTCCACCTCTCTCTCTGTTTCCCTCTCCCTGCAGATTGCCCCGGTGGAGATTGATGAGAGCTATGATGAGATGAAGCAGGATGCGCGCACGTGTCTCTCTCTCATGTCCCAGGGCCTGCTGTATCCCGAGCACATCCCTCTGGTTCTGGCAGCACTAGAAGAGGTAATATGCACACACACACACGCTGCCCCACCTGCCTGCTGTCAGTGTTGCGCGCGTAATGCTGCTCCAAGGTGTTGTTGGACTAAAAACAACCTGTGCTATTTTAATTTGCTTACTTTGTGATGCTTACTGTATTCCTGCCGTGGGTTGTGTACGTGCGAGGCACCCCTGTGGAGAAATGCCTCCAGTACTCTCAGAATATCTAACCATCACGTCTGCAGTTTCATATTTGATGGTAGACGAGATGAGAAAGCGTTGCAACAACATTTTCTGGTTGCACCTTGACACCCAAACCTAAATTTTTTATCTTGTGGGAACAAGCTCTCATGTTGTGCACAAACATTGTTTCAAGAAGTAAGTTGATATTTTGGGAAATACTAATCAATACCACTTGTAGACTGTATTTCTGTGCTAAATATTGAGCAAGAGCCAACAGATACTACTAGGACTGCTCAAAACAAAGCAACAAAGCGCATAAAATCAAACCAGGATCAAAACATTTCAGGATGCAAATAAAAATAAAGCAAATAAAGATCCAGTGTGTAGATTTACAGGGATTTATTGGCAGAATATGACAGAAATTGAATATAATATTTGTAGTGTATAACCACCTGAAAAGAAGAGTCAGTGTGTTTTCATTACCTTAGAACGAGCTGTTTATATCTATCTTCTGTATATTTGTTAATAAATCAGTGTTGAAAAGGCTGTTGCTATGGCTCTTCCTGACAAAACCTGTCAGCTAACAGTTAGCTATCATGCCGAAAAGACTGTCGATCTCTTCTAAAGAGCTCCAGGAAGCTTCCCTCTTCCTTCGTAAAGTACCAGGCAACAAAAATGCTGCGTTAGTTTTATCCCTGCTCTTGAACAGTATGCTCAGTAGGGATGCTAAGCACTGAAATAACTGCCACCCATCCTGATGAAAATGCCTGTGGGGTGTGCATAAGTGCATATGCGCAAATGCATGAATGACACTTAAGGGTCCCAGTTTGGGGATTTGAAAATATGGTCAGCCTACTCTAGACAGGGCCTTTTGTGTTTGTTGGTGAGTTTCACAGCCACTGTGGGTGCTCCTACACGCTGGAACAGAAGGGTGGGGGGAAGGATATTCACTTGTTTGCAATCTACAGTCTCACCGCTAGATGGCACCATTGCCTACACACTGGTGCTTTTAAAATAATACAAGAATAAAATGGAATCAAATTTCCAACAATTATATGAGATAAGTAAGTTTTGAGAAATGATTTAAAAGATGGTATTGATCTTACAAGCTTAGTTTAGCTGGTTAGCTTAGCTTAGCATGAAGAATGAAAGCAGTGGGAACCAGCTAGCCTGGGTAGAAAAGGTATTCTTTTTTGTAATTTGTCCAATATTTGCTTTATAGACTAATACAAGCAAAACTAATGACATCTACATCAGCCACAACAGTATTTATGTTTAGTCCTACTTGGGAAAATTTAGCATTCTAACAAGCTTAAAGGTATCATATATAACATTTCTGCATCATCCCATTTCTATATCATCCCAAAATGGGATGCCTGAGTCATGTCAGATAGATTTTCACAGCAATGGTGGTTGTTGATCAATGAAGACAACAACTCCCATGATCCTACACTACTTCATGAAGTCATCAAACTATATCTTGTGTTGCTGCAGAAATCACATACTGTGCGTTTAACTAACATGGTGGATATGGTAAAAGGTTGTGCCTGTTTAGCATTAGCATGTCACTGTGAGCATGTTAGCATGCTGGCGTTAGCATTTAGCTTAAAGCATTACTACACCTAAGTATAGCCTCACAGATTCCTGAGCATGGCTTTTAAGATTTTAATTATGTGGCAGCTGAAAATAAAACTTGATAAACTGTTAGAGAATAATTTGAACTGAAACAAAATTATCTTGGTCTCACAGGATAATGACTTGTGCACACAGCAGAATGACTCCTGTGTAAATAACATATTAATTTGTGTCTACAACCTAATATTTTGTTTGCACAAGACACATAAAAACATCATCTATGGGCCTCTGTGCAAACCCCAACCCACCTCTGTGTCTCTCTTTCTCTTCCTCTCCCCCACCTCTCTGTAGATGGCGGGCAGCAGGTCGTGGCACGCACGCTTCTCAGTACTGACCTACCTCCAGATCATGGTTTTCTACAACTTGTTTACCCTGCTCAGTGCGCCTGCCGAGGTGCTCCGCATCCAAACGCTGGTGATGCAGCTGCTGCTTGATGAACAGCTCGAGGTAATGTATGCACAAAAAAGCAGCAAACACTGGTTTAATACAGCCATCGCCCCTCTGTAAGGTATAATTGTCACAGGATTATAAATGGCCACTTATTGTCCCCTAGTCTCTCCTCACTAAATCTTAATCCTTCTTTTCTCTTCATAGTTATTGCTTAAAAATAACCCTCTACCGCACTCCTTGACGCTTAATTTATTTTCCTATTTTAGTGCCTTTTTTTCTTCTGTGGTTACAAGGATGTTGATAGAGCACTATGGCCATCTTGCACCTCTTTGTAGTTGGTTGTAATTTAAAGGGAGAGTTTAGATTATTTAAAGTGGGGTTGCATGAGGTTATTTATTACCTACAGTAGATGGGTGTTGAAACAACCCCAGTTTGGACACACGGAAGCTAAGTGATACACTGTACTGTGGACGGGGTCAGCAACAAAACATAATTTACAGAGTTAAACATTTAGTCGGTCAGGCAAGTGGGTCAGCAAACTATTGGCACAAAGTCAACTTTTGAGTGGATGAAAACAGTCTTTTTCTGCCATTTTGAATGAAAAATTACTTAAACAATCTATTACCAAAATCGTCAAATACTTGAATTCCTCTTTAGCACTTTCTCAATCAGGCGAGTTGCTAGACTTACTAGCCGGATGTGGCATTTTACTTGCAGCGGGACAGCAAGCAATCGTTGTTATTGAGCCATGTTTTAGTCAGTTAAAAAAGGCCCACCCAAAATGTTCAATATTAGTTTAAGAGTGTACTATATTTAAAATATTTTCACCACATTACTTTGTGGTGAGACAGTTTTTTCTGATGGGAATCCACCGTTTTACAAGTCAATATTGCTCTCTGCAAACCAACCAGACTCCATGGGTGAAATCGGTCATTTCACCTTGAAGAATACAGGAGTTGCAGGTGCAACGCTGCCTTAATCTGTTAGTTTGTTTGTGTTTGTGTGTGACTTCTGTCACACAATAACACAAACGAACAGATTGAGGCAGCAGTAGTCCAGAGACTCCTTTATTCTGCAAGATAAAATCACTGATTTCACCTATGGATTTTGGTTGGTCTGGAGAGAGCAATACTTGGTTTGTACAACAGCAGTTTCCCATCTGAAAAGGCTGTCTGACAGCAAGGTAATGCACTGAAAATATTCAAAATATAGCGTACACTTAAATTGATATTGATTTGGCTAAAATACATTTCGTTGCTGACCCCTGTAGCTAACACACTGACTATCAATTAATACCTTATACAACCCCACATTAAATAATCCAAACTATCCCCTTCAGAGACCTAAAAATAACATAATAATCTAATCAATCAAATTCTCAAATTATAATTTGGCAACACATATTTGCTTTGACAGTTAATATTGACTAACTGCTGTTATGTTAATTATTCATGTCTATTTATTGAATGCAATAAACTTTACTACTTGTGCACCGTCTCCTCTAATATTGAGCCCCGTCATCTTTTGTACAATCCATGTCTCACTTGTCTCCGTGGTTTTAAAACCTTCTCCAGCTTGTCTCTTTCCATTGATCTGGACGTGCAGGTGAAAATCAATAAGCACTGGGCTTCACCCGGATTGTCCAACTCAACAAAAACAGTTGCTCGTCTTAATATTTTGTAAACTGCGTGCGTGTACAGCTGTTGTCTTTGTATCATTGTCTATTTGAATGCGTCAACCATCACTCAGCGCTTATTCATAATTTATGCAAAGTGATGCAGGAAAGGCAGTGATGTTCTGCAAGTGAATTTCACCTCAGCTCAACTCAGCATCTATCTCTCCTCCTCCGTCTTCTCCTCCTCCTCCTCCTCCTCTGCTCGTCTCTGTCCTGTGTGCCTCGCTTTCCCCCCAATCTCCTTGCACTCGCCTCTTTTAATAAATTGTGTATGCGTTTCTCGCCCTAAAACTGCCTCGTGCTCTCCACCGCATCCTTTATTTGTCGGTTCTAATCTTCACGGGTCTCCTTTTTTTTCATATTCTAACTCTTTCTCTCTCCTTGCTGTCCCTCCCTCCCCCTCTGCTCCCCTCTTCTTCCTCCTTCTCCCTGTAGGTGAGGGACATGGCAGGCACCACCCTCAGTGGTTTACTGCAGTGCCAGTTCTTCCCTCTGGACTCCAGTCTGCAGACACAGCTCCAGACGCTGAGTCAGACTTGCCTCCCCAAGGCCAGAGGAGAACTGGCCTCCACAGGTACACACACACACACACACACACACACACTTATGTGCACGTCACAATCACACAGTGAGGCAATCACAGTAATACTTGCCCTATTACCCTTTCTTATCCCAGAGGAATTGTGAACCTTGAAATTCTACAGCCCATTTTAACTCTCCTTTTGTGTGTGTGTGTGTGTGTGTGTGTGTGTGTGTGTGTGTGTGTGTGTGTGTGTGTGTGTGTGTGTGTGCGTGCGTGCGTGCGTGCGTGCGTGCGTGCGTGCGTGCGTGCAGACTTGGTGCGGCGCCATGCTGGAGTGCTCGGCCTCAGTGCGTGCATCCTGTCGAGCCCCTACGACGTCC
Organism: Lutjanus erythropterus; assembly: GCF_056507025.1. Taxonomy (NCBI): domain Eukaryota; kingdom Metazoa; phylum Chordata; class Actinopteri; order Lutjaniformes; family Lutjanidae; genus Lutjanus; species Lutjanus erythropterus. The sequence continues at coordinate 21,682,723 of NC_139333.1, forward strand.
CAGACTGGATGCCTCAGATACTGATGGACCTGAGTGACCATCTCAACGACCCGCAGCCTATAGAGGTACGCACACACAGTACACACTCTGAGAAACAAAGGTGCTAACTAGAACTATAAAGTGTTCTTCAGCTTGTGCACATAAGTGAACCTTTTTGGTTCCTTGTAGAACCTTTTTATAATGTTCCTCTTGGAACACTTTTAAAGAGTTTTACCTAGAACCCAACATAAAGGTTTATACAAAGAACCATCTATCAAAGGTTGCTAACAAGAACCCATCCAGAGGGTTCTACAGAGAAGTTTTTGACAAGGATTTTGTCTAGAACTCACTCAGGCTTTTTTTTTTATCTAGAACCCTTTTATGTCTGAAGGGTTTTACCTAGAACTCACAGAGGGGGTTCTACTTAGAATAACTTTATATTTCAAGGGTTTTACCTAGAACCCACCCAGGGGGTCCGACTGAGAATCCTTTTATATTCCAAAGGTTTTATCTAGAAGTAAATGGGTAGAACCTTAGCCCTTGAGGAACAACCCTTTTTTTTTTAAGAGCGTACACACAGACACACACACACACACACACACACACACACACACACACACACACACACACAGCGTCACATACAAACATCGAGCTCGACACATTGTGAGCTCAAAGAATACAATTTCATTGTCCAATTGAGGAGAAAATTGTGTCTTTGGCCTCACGTCAGGCATGAAGAAGACATACAATGTAATCCGTAGTGCAGAGTTTGAATAATACATTACAGTGATGGGGAGCCAATGATGATGATAATTTAGCGCTTCTCCTGTTGCAAAGTGAAAGAGATGAGAAAGAAAATACAATGGAATACAGTTAAAATATATATTTGCAAGTAGATGAATTACAGTGTGTTACAAAAGCTGCAGAAAAGAATAGTTGTAGGCTACAAGTCTTATGCTGAATAATAAAGGGTACAATATCTTGGCTTCTTCAGGCAGACTAATCTGTGGTGAAAATCAGTTCTTGTTGCCAGGCTAGAGGCGCCTCCTTCCTTCCTTTAAAATCTAATCTAATCATTTTGTTTGAAGGCCATGATGTAAAATGAATGCACTTGGATGTTTAAGTCATGAATACATCCTTGGTTGTAGTGATCATCAGTTTAATTCCCTGTGTTTGTGTCCTTGTTGAACCACGCTAACTTTTCACTCTAAACTTGCTTCACTTTAAATAATTTCTACTGTGCGTATTTAAATTGTTATATCTGGCATTTTAACATCAATAAATCACTATTACCTCATTAGTTTTTAATTCGTATAAACAAATGAGGCCATTGGTGAAAGGATTGTCAGCCTCTGTTGAATCAGTGGCTTTGTTTCACCCGTTTGAAACGGCAACTATTTACTTTGCGAGTCATCTTGAGTCTTGTTCCACTTTCACTGTTAAACTTGAGGGTTGCTCTCATCATAAGAACAGATAGTGGCTGTTATCAAAAGGGCTGTTATCAGCTCTTTGCTCCTCAAAACAAATGAAGCAACAGAAAGAACTATCAACATCGTCTTTATTGCGGGAGTTTACTGCACAGTTTAATGGAGATGTCCTAATTCTGAGACACAAACACAATACTTTAAAATGTTTTACTCTTAATGATGGAACAATGAGTGAAAGAGCTCTGCTCAGTCTTATCAGAGGCTGACATGACGAACAGTTCAAGTTTCTGTAAGGAATTAAATATTGGGTTGAATGTGTGTTTGTTTTATTCATATATTATAAAAGAAAAGTACGGCCCTGAATCATATATTACAGCTCATCTAGAAGTCAATTCTGTTTAGCTCAAGGTATCAAGGTAATTTATTTATCATTATATCACACAGGGTTGCATAATGAAATGAAAATTATAGTCCATTCATGCTACATTAACAGATTCAGATTAGAATAGAATGAAATATAAAATAAAAGAGAATATGTGCAGTTCTTTACCTACATATACATATATACACCCAGGAAATACTTACAGTGCATTTTACACTGGTAACTTCACTGAATGTGATACTGTGATCATTTAAGACCTCAACATTGATTTATGACTCAACAAAACCCTGAAATATTCTGGTGTGCAGATGATTCAATTTTGCAAACTTTGTCTCAAAAGCCTGGAAAATAAAGCAGGATGGGCCTTTTTGATTAGTATTTACTCTGATGCCTCCAGTATCATAATGTAGATTCAAGGTTTGAGACGGTTTTTGTCACTGCGGTTCTACAAGTATCAGTAATTATGTGAAATACTTTGGCTTTTCTGGGGAGTTTTTCTGCATCTGAGTCGAGGCTCTAAGGACAGATGGTGTCATACACTGTACAGATTGTTAAACCCCCTGAGGCAAATTGTAATTTTGGGATATGTAAATAAAATTTGACATGACTCCATTACATTAGGCTCCATTACAAAAGAATAACAAGTAAGTAGTAAAGGACAGAAGAACAGAATGTGTAAAGCAAGATAAAATGAAAACAAATATATATAAAAGGCTACATACAGTTATTAGTTAGTATAGTGTGTATCTATATCAAAATCAGAGTCGTTCCTATGTTTGTGAGATTTACTCTTTATGGCACATAATGGGTTTTAAGTTCCCCGACTCTATATAACACATTATGGCTTAGAGTTAGAGGATTAATGTAGAACGTAGGACCCTGGGAACATGGATTTGCTTCCCTCAGTACTTGAGTAAATCTACTTTAATTACATTCCATCCCTGCTTTTTTGTAGTAATGTTTAAAGATGTGTGCGCTGCAGTCTGGATCTAGCTTTTATCAGTTAGTGTTGTCTTGTTCATTCATGATAATTTGTATTTTTCCATGTTGTCAGTAATAATGATTTTTTTTTTGTTCCTAGATGACGGTGAAGAAGACCCTGTCAGAGTTCAGGCGTACTCACCACGATAACTGGCAGGAGCACCGGCAGTGCTTCACTGAGGACCAGCTGCTCGTGCTCACAGACCTGCTGGTGTCACCCTGTTACTACGCCTAGACGGCCAGCTGCCTTGCCAGGTCCTCTGCAGACTGGCCGACCAGAACCATAGAGAATAATTAAACCGTCGCAGACTGTTGGGAACTCCGGTCCTCTGTGCGTAGCCTGGTAAAATAATGTCTGATGTCGCTGCAGCGGCTGAGAGCCCTGCCTCTGGAACCTCATGTGCCAATGTTGGCCTTCAGTAAACCCAGCAGAGAAGCAGTCCTGGGCAGAACGGTTTCAAATATTTAACTTACTTGGTGTGTTTATTTTGTCTCGCCAAGCAGCTCAACAGCCCCAAAGGTGGCCACTTTACTTTAGAGATAACAACCCTTTAGGTGGATTTTTTTTTCTGTTTCTGTTGTAGGATATGTTCAAACACTGATTTTATTCACGTCTGCCAGAAACACCTTTATCTATTTATTGTTTTTGTCTACTACTATCAGAAGAAACTATTGTCTATTCATTTACTAAATACAAAAAACACATATGATGAAAATAATATATAGAATAAATATTTAAAAAATAACATTAAAGGGAAAGTTCAGATTTTTGAAGTGGGGTTTTATGAGGTACTTATGAGTGTATTACCTACAGTAGATGGTGGTCGGCATGCAGTAGAAATACCTAAGCATAAACTATGTATATACTGCTGTGGATCACAGTTAAAGTGTGTTCTATATTTTCTCTGCTTTACCTTGCCATCAGACAGCCTTTTCTGACAGGAAACCACCGTTCTATAAGCCAAATATTGATCTATGCAAAACGACCAAACTCTTTTGGCCAAAACAGTAATTTTACCTTGCAGAGCGCAGGAGTTATCGATCTACTGCTGCCTCAATCAGTTAGTTTGTTTGTGTCTTTGTATGACTGTGTTTTAAATGGTTGGTTCAAATTTGCTTAAGTCACACACAAATAAACTAACCGATCGAGGCAGCAGTAGATCAACAACTTCTGTATTCTGCAAGGTAAAATTAATGTTTTTGCCAAAAGAGTTTGGTCCCTTTTGATAGAGCGATATTTTGGTCTGGTTTCCTGTTGTAAAATACTGTCTGATGTGAAGCAGTAAAAATATTCTAAATATAGCGTACACTTAACCAGGGGTGGAAGTAACTAATTGCAACTACTCACATTACTGTAATTAAGTCATTTTTGGTTACTTAGCCATTAGAGCTACATATGAAAAAAAAAACTGCTGAAGCAGGCTCAGGTCTGAGGAAGTGGCTGATCACTGATCATCTAGTTCCATGATATTTGAGAGAAGGCAGACAGTCACTGTTCATGAAGTTAGAAGTCATGTAGACTCAAGATTTGGAAAAACAGAAGCTTCCTGAAAATGCATTAAACATCAACAGTTAAACTGTGACTAAGACTCTGAGTAGTTTTTGAGGAGAATACTTTGTAAGTTTTAAAACACTAGTAGTTTTATTTGTAGTTGAGTAGTATTTTAGTAATGTAACAGTACTTGAGTACAGATGTTCAGTACTCTTTCCACCACTGCACTAACCCAAAAGCATCTACTGTAGGTAATACTATGGATAAGTATACAACCTCACTTAAAAAATATCTGAACTATGCCTTTAATAGTACTAAATACTACAAACTATTTCTACAGTTAAAATGTAATCCAACACTTATCATGTAATGTGATAAATTTCCTAATACTGTATAATATACAACTTAATACTCATAAATTATGTAATTAATATATATGTATATAACACATATAAGCATATATAAACCAATAATTAGTAATTACATGTATAATATACTGTAATATCATTATATCATGTTCTTATACAACCCACTGTGGTGTAGCTCAACACTGAGACTTTACTGTTGTTTCCTGTTAAATAAATTCATTGCATCATTCGTAAAGAGACGTGTATTTTATTTTGGAGAGGAAGAGAGAGTGTGGCGTGCTGTATGTTTGTCAGGGTTGACTGCGTGCATCCATATCACACCGCTGTCCACAGCGGATTACGATCTGCACCGAGACAGAGCACTAATATAAATCAGATGTTTCTCTCTGGACGGATAGTTTTTAGTTTTGCTGCCACAAAACAGCAGTGAATAAACAGCTCTCGCAATTGGGTGCAACCGTGTGTACGAGTGTGTGGTTGTGTTAAAAAAAAAAAAAAAGACAGGACCACAGATAGAGCTGTCACCATTTCTATTCTGCATTATTGTTCTGATGCAGTGCTGTTGACTTTGAGATGTTCAGTGTGCTGAGACGCGCTGGCTGAAAGAGGAGGAGCAGAGCTGCTGAGTCCAGTCCAACAAACCAGGTGTGTTTGTACACGGTGCGGTGGTGTGATGATTTACCAAAGCAGCTTTATCTGGTTAGACATTCAGCTTTGGAAAGATTTATGATACTGTCTTCAAAAAAAAAAAGTGCTTGGGCATAAGTGATGATGCCCCTAAACCTAATATTTAAGTTTTATTTTACAGATCAAAAACTGTATCATAAATTCTTTGGTAAACCTTGTTTTTCTTTTTAAAATAATTTGAATCATGTAAATGTGTCCAATATATCAAGAGGAAGACGTCTTTTTTGTTTTTTTAATCTTCTGCTACAGCTACAGGGGTGTTATCTGTGGTTACTGATTTGAGATTCAAACTAACTGTTTACATGTACGCTGGATAAAGTGAATCAGAAAAAAAAAGTGCCTTCAAATGTCCCAGTGGATTTAATCTTAATATAATTTTTTGACATGTGCAAACTGGTTCTACCTGCTCTGAAGTGTCTAACCTCCTGCAAATGTAACAGAAGAAGAAGAAGTGGTTCCCCGTGTTAAAAAAAAAAAACATGTTTTTTAATTTGTTTGTTGGTTCAGTGGATTCCATCTTTGTTCGTCTTTTTAAACACTTGTTTGAACAGCTTGTTTCAAGCCTTACAGCCACCGAGGCGCGCAGCAATCCTTAAATCTGTAAAGGTCGCCAACAGAAAAAAAAGTTCTGTCAGACACAAACCAATTTTGCTGTGCTTCTGTGTGCATGGTTATTAAGTGCTAATATTTTCCTACTGAAGAGATTAGCACAGGTCTAAACCACCCAGCTCAGCCTGACTGAAACTTCTGACCGGGCTGGATTGGGATCAGTCTCTTCCGACTGAGGTGTTTACCTGAGGCATTTTTATTCTGATTAGGCAATTATTAATTGGTGTCTGTGTAAACACAGCTAGTGATCCTTTATCTCACTGTTTGTGCAAGTTAGAGGCAATGGATGTGAAGAAATCCATGACGCAATCCGTGGAAGTAGCAGATGGATTTGTAATTGCTCCTTTTTGTGTCAGTCCCGCCCATCTGTCAGTTTTGCTCTGGATCTATAATATTCTCTTAACTATATTCCATTAATGTTAAAGTATATACTATATGTAGCCTGTAGCATAGTGTCACCATGATTTAAGAGAAGAGTGAGATGTTCATGGAGACAGAATAATGGTTGGTGGAGTGGCAGCACGACACATCTGAATGATGATCACACGGAGGGACAAAGTTCCTCTACCCAAGTCAAACTCAGTAGTTTTATAAATTACCAGTTACCTTTGTTTCCCAACAAGTAGACTACATTGTAGGAGAAAACACAAAAAATTACAGGAACAGAAACTTTGTTCAAAATTAACAGTAAATGAGTATGTATTTAACTTTAACTTGTATGAACTAAACTTTGAGCTAGATCTTGTGAATTATTAATTTGTCCAACATCACCATCCAGGAGTGACATTTCATTAGATACACAAACACTTTGAAATGCTGGTGGCACTTGATATGAAGATACAGACGAACACTAGCAGGATTCATCCTCTCAAATCCATCCAGCTGTGGAGATATCTCAGCCTGGACCAAGGTGGGGGACTGACTGACTATGAGAGAAAGATAAGTCCCGTCCAAATTAGATATTTTTGTTGTTTTTGAGACAAGATGAGTTGTGTTTTTTGCTATCCTAACATCACCATCATGAGTTGTACTCTGAAAGGCCTTGAAAACAATGTTTCTGTTGAGCAAAAATTTCCTACATGAACACACAACTTTCTCGCAACAGTTTTCTCCTGGGAGGTTTCTGTCCCGCAGCAAATCATGACATTTTAGAAGCTGGAGCCGCCAGATGTTTGACGCTGTTGCTTGAAAAATTACTGAAACTATCCTAAAAATAGTCGGCAGTTAATTTTCTTTTGATCAACTGTCTCCGTCTCTCGATTTGCTCTATTTAATCCAGCAGTGTTTGCTAATGTTGCAAGCAATCACACTGTTTATTTATCTGATCAACTACACCCACGCAGTCCAGGTGAGGCAGATTAGCGCTTAAGTTTTTGAATGGTAAATGTTTTTTTTATAAGCTTTCAACTGTTGCTTATTTAGTCATGAATATTTAATGTTGTCCAGAAATAATCAATATTTGAAACCAAGTTTTTAGAAGCTTTAAATGCGCCAAAGTGCCAAACTTTTTTAACAAAATGATCCTACAGGAAATGATGCGTGGGCCCTACAGTTCACCTCACACCTCACAACACATTTAAAAAGAATAAAAACACGACACATTTATTCATTCAAAACATTTATCAGCTGTGCTGTTGAATATTGCACAAGGAGTAAATCGACAAGTTTATCCAAAGCATATTTCACAGTCAATCAACATGAAGTTTAAATATCATTTGTTTCTGTTTTGAAGCAGCTTTCATTATTGTTGTGTTTCTTTTCATTTTGTTCCAGTGTGACACTAACGGATAAAAATCAACATATTTTCTGTACCAAATTAATTGGCCCCACGTGTTCCTTAAACCCTGAGATTATTTGACAGATCCAACATGGTGTATTTTATTGATCAAGTCTTATTAGTTACAATCAACCGGTTTGAGTGTGTGAGTGGGTCTGTGCGTTGCGCAGTCTTTCCCTCACTAATGTTTCAAGAGAAAACAGGTGCGTGTCTGAGTCCTCGGGCAGAAGGGTCCTCACGGCGTCCGCCAGCCGAAACAGGTACTCTGTATTTCGCCCGCTCGGACCGAAAGAGCTGACGATCTGGTTGGCTATCTCCTCCAGAGGGGCGGGGCCGAGGTAGTTCGGATTGTCCTGAGAGCCGATGTAGAGCAGCGTCTGGTTGGGCAGGGGAGTCAGTGGCGGACGGGGGTGAAAGGTCACCGTGATGACCTGATAACCACCTTTTTCTCGGTGGTCGAGGTAGCTCTTCACTTCCTGCTCGCGTCCTCTCGGCAGCTTGTAGGCGACGCCCCAAACGCACCCCTGAGGAGAGAGAGAGAGAGAGAGAGAGAGAGAGAGAGTGACAGAAGGAAAACAGGTGGTTTGACATTTGTAGGAAAAAAATTCAGAAGGACAAACTACACAGAAACAACAAAATTTGTGGAATCTTATGTAATTTTTAGCAGCAACCAGAGCTGAAATGATTGAGCTTGAATAATTTGAGCATGAATGCCAAAAGTTCACTGACTCCAGCCTCTCAAATGTGAATATTTTCTGGATTTCTTATTCTTCTATGAGAGTAAAGTGAATATCTTTGGGTACTGAACTGTCAGAAAATCATCAATAATTGATTTTTAATCATCAGTAATCATCAACTGGAACCCTACTTATAACTAACACTCACATTTGCGGACATCAGTTTGGATTTAAAGGGATAGTTTGGATGTTTTGAAATGGGGTTTTGTGTGGTTCTCTACTACCTACAGTAGATAGCGGCTGACACGCCCCCAGTTTGGAGAAGCAGCAATGTTCTTAAAGGAAAGGCCCACCAAAAAAATCAAGTTTAGGTGTTCTTTATATTTGGAATATTTTCACCACTTTACCTCGCCGTCAGACAGGTTTTTCTGATGAGAGGATGATATTATGTATGCTAAATATCATGGCTAAAATACATTTTGCTGCTGACCCTGCCCACAGCAGTACATTGCTTGGCTTCCTACACCTGTACTCCTGCTGCCTCCTTGCCAGCCACCATCTACTGTGGGTAATACAGTGATTATCAATTAGGGGTGTAAGAAAATATCAATACATTTGAGTATTGCAATATTATGTCTTGTCATACTGGTGTGATACATTCAAAAATGTGTGGCAGTGATAGACCTCATACTGTCCTTTTAAGGAAACATGATAAGCATTTTTCAGCATTTTTCCCTATTTTCCAACATTTTACAGACCAAGTAATTCATTGATAAAGCAAGAAAAGAATCAGCAGAACAATCATTGTACCATTGTTAGTATTGACACGCTGTTTGTGACGGCTGTAGAAAGATGATGAACGCTTTATTTTAACCTCAAGCAAATCAGTCACCTCTGAATGCATGTTTTCTAGATGCTTACCATGTTCTTGTCACGTTACGAGACAAGCTCTGCATCTCTGTCTTTTTCCCATCAACTGCGACAAATTATCCTCTAATCCAAGGTCAGAATACAATACAGCATCCTCTCCTTTGTCTCAGCTGTATAAGATGCCATCTTCTCTCCTAAGCAGTACACACTCTCATTCACCTTCTTCAGCATGTGTCTTTGTCTCACATCATTGTATGTATACCAATAAATAAAACATACAGTACATAACTCTCTGACAATCTAAATGAGTGTAGACTTGTTTCCAAACAGTTTGGAAAAACAGGCTGCAAGCGAATATAACCTGAAAACTCACTTGTGCTCTATTAAGTGGAATCTTATTTTCTAACTCTTGCTGTTCACTTCACGGCTTTGTTATTTTGTTGGCCTCTTAATTACGCCATAGAATACAGTTATAAGTAGAAAGGGGAGTGAATTATGACCCTCAGGTGCTGATAATCTGTTGTTACTGTGTAAATAAACTGTGATTTTGTTTGCTTTTTCACTGAACACAATCTATTCTGTAATAGAAGCATCACATTTACAGCCATTATGTCAAAATTAATTAATATTATAAAGATTTACATCATTGTTAATCGGACTCCCACCTATTATTAATGACAAATCGTTATGATAAGTTAGGTATTCAAATAAAAGAGCAGATTAAGTGCCTTATTTTAGACCTTATTTTAGCACAAAATAGTTGAAATCTGCCTTTTGTTGTTGCCAGGTGTGAACGTGTGAATGTGATCAGGGCGTTCCTGCTCTCAGTGTACCTACCCTGAATAAATAAAGGGTTAAAAGGATCAACAATTTATCTTTTAGGCCATTTATTGAGAAAAATGCAAAATATGTTCTAGTCCCAGTGTCTCAAATGTAAATATTTTCTGCAATCCACTGCTCCAGATCACTGTAAACTTGAGTTTTGTGGTGTTGGTCGAACAAAACAGGACATGTGAAATCATCACCTTGGCCTCTGGGAAAATAGGATAGAGATTTTTAACCATTGTGAGCATTTAAGCACCACGTGAGCACCATTTAATAGACAAAAAATTAATCAAGAGAGTAACTGGCACAGTTATAGACAATGAAATGAATCGTTAGTTGAAGCTCTATTATGAAGTAATATTTGGTATCATTAACTTTGGGAAGGGTACGTCTTACCTCAGGATCCTCCACCAGCGTCACGACTCGGCCAGGCTGCAAAGAACACAGACACATGAACAAACACTGAGAAACTGCAGCAAAAACACATACAATGATTTAACGATGCCTTTTCCTACAGTGATTATAATGTATGACAACTATGAAAATTATAATATTGTGATCCTTCCCAAAACATATTATGATACTTTACCTCATCAGTCATTATAAAATGCCTTATAATTTGTTCCGATTATTGTTTTAAAGAATTAGGAATATTTCTGAGAGTTTATAACTGTAATTATAAAGTGATATAAGCATATTACAACACATGATAAGTAAGTTTATAATGCTTTATAGACATGGGTGTCATAGAAAGTGTTAATAAGGTTTTAAGAAAAAGTTATGGGAAAAACACAACCTGCAGTATGTATAGTGTAATGAATAACCTGTAATGTAGGGCTAAGCAATATATCAATATTATTGATATTACTATATCAATATCATGACATGAGACTAGATATCTTCTTAGATTCTGGATATCGATATATTCTGATGTTTTTTGATGGACAGAATCCAAATATGATGTGTTTTTACAGTAAATTAACGATGTCAAACTTGTACTAAATAAATTAATAATGATAATTAAAATTAAGGCATTTAGCAATAATTTCTCGTAAACTTAAACCATTAAATTCGATATTTAACGTGAGAGGGGCTCTTTTATATTCTGCTTGCCCCGGCTTTCCCCCCACATGACAATGCTCCACAGACACACTAACTCAGTAGGGCAACATTGCATCAGTTATTATCAGGATTTAGCTAACAGTTAGACACTCACCTTACCCGGTACTCCCCGGTGGTCGGTGCTGCCCTGCCAGAACCGACGGCTGAAGCCTTTAATGTAGCCGATTCTTTTTTCCTCATAAGGAAAATCCACTTTCCATATCAGGGACCCGTAACCGAACACCCACATGATAATAAGACGCTAAGCTAGAGCTAACGGCTCCGTGACGACGACAAGGACGGTTAGAAGTGGACTAACACTAAATGGCAACGTTTTAGCCTGACTCCTAGCTTATAACGGTAGTCATAACATTATGATGACTGACATGTGCCCCTGTTAGTGTTACGATAGTAACACACGCTCATTTAGGTGCTGCCCCGGGGCAAAATGGTCGCGATTAGAAGGGAACCCTTGATTTGTGAACTCTCGCGAAATTTTCACGCGTTATTTATCTTTTGTCCACCTCGTGCAAATTCATTCTATTTAATAATGAGAAACAATGTTTTAAAGATCTGAGTCGGTTTAGGGACAGAAAACGCTAGATTAAAATTAAGAAAAGATCATTGTTTGGCCTAAAAATGATCACTCGCGAGATCTTTCGCGGTCTGGGGTTCTCTCCTGGTCACAACCAGACTAGATTGTCAAGTCATCATGATTACGTAAATACACCCACATCCGCTTGACAACTTTCAGAATAAACCGGAATATCCGAACATATTGCACATATTATGATATAATTAACGGTTTAAAGTGTCTCTCTGCAGCCAGTAACAAAACAATGTTGCTTTGTCATAGTATTTTATTTTCGTAGCCTTTTCCATATCATTCTAGGCAAACTTTTCTGCTTTTATTTTGAAACCAAACCGCCTTTCCGGGTGTTTCTGTTCTTTCAGTGCACTTTAAAGCACAAGTTCAGAGCAAAGTCGAACCCCGTCAAAACACCTGTCCATTCACAACTGATAAACATGTTCGGTTTAATGCCAAAGGACCCTGACATCCTGATAGCCAAATATGTTAACTTTGTTATTTGATCTGAAAACATTTAATAGTTCCTGTTCATGCACTTCACTATTTATTAAGTAGGGTACTAAATCTAACTAATGATTTTTTATTTTATTTATTTTATGTCACAACCCTTTTAAGCAGAAAAGCCTAACCAGGGACAGGGGTTATTATTAATTAACCTTGGCTGGAAACCTCACAGTACATGCAATACATCTGTTTTAGCTATAATTTAATTGGAGAGGGCTGGAGTCAAGTACTGGGAATGAGGCACCAGAATTAGAGAGAGCAGGCAGCAGATTCCCAAAAAAATATTTGGCATGAACTTCCCTTTCACTCAAGTGGTGGGTCTGTATTAATTACACAAACAGAAAAATATATAGCATACAGATCACGTTCATGTATTTATATTTATATTACATCTTAACAGTCTTAATCTTAATTGTCAAACAAACAAAGCATTTTTTAAATCAAATTATCATTAGCTGAACAAAGGAAGTAAATGTGCTAGTCAAACACAAACATAACTTATAAATCTAGAACATGTTTACTTCTTTAAGTGTCCCAGACAAGGCAGAAATATTCTTGCCCATCACTTATAGTTACTTTCCACTTTGAATTGCAGTATTTTTTTTTTTTTTTATTTGTAAAGCACTTTATAAGCAACCGCAGTGGACCAAAGTGCTGTACAGAAATAAAATACAAGAAGAGATTAAATGACATAAAACAACTATACAATTTAAAGCAATAGAAAAATAAAATTAAAACAAATATATATATATATACATATACATACACACATACATATGCACATACATACAATACATTCAACATCTCACATGATGTTAAAAGCCAGGGAGAAGAGATGGGTTTTAAGATGTGATTTAAAAACAGGCAGCGAGGAGGCCTGTCTGATGTGGAGAGGCAGATCATTCCACAGTTTAGGAGCTGCTACAGCAAAGGCACGGTCACCTCTGAGCTTTCGCTTAGTTTTAGGTACACTCAGGAGCAGCTGATCAGCTGACCTGAGAGAGCGGAGGGGTGTATAAGGCTGCAGCAGTTCGGAGAGGTAGGGCGGGGCGAGACCATTTAGGGATTTAAAAGTAAATAAAAGAATTTTAAAATTGATCCTAAAATGGATGGGCAACCAGTGAAGTGAGGCTAAAATGGGGGAAATGTGCTCGTGCTTATGTGTGCCAGTTAAAAGACGTGCCGCAGCATTTTGCACCATCTGAAGACGAGCGACAGAGGACCCACTAACCCCCACATAAAGTGCATTACAGTAATCCAGCCTAGTGGTCACAAAGGCGTGGATTACTGTTTCAAAGTGCTGTTTTGAAAGAATCGGTTTAATTTTGGCAAGTTGCCTCAATTGGAAAAAGCTTGACTTAACAACTGACCTGATTTGACAGTCGAGCTTGAGATCAGCATCTACTTTAACCCCAAGATTAGTGACAGTTGGCTTAATGAACTGGGCCAGGGAACCCAGATCTACAGGGGGAGCCCCAGAGGTGCCACCAAAAACCATCACCTCTGTCTTTTTCTCATTAAAATTTAAAAAGTTTAAAGCCATCCAGGCCTTTATGTCATCAAGACACCTGAGTAGCGGTTTGACAGAATAGGAGTCTTTCTTTTTGAGAGGGACATAAATCTGACTGTCATCTGCGTAACAGTGGAATGAGATACCATGATTTCTCAGTATGGAACCAAGTGGAAGCAAGTAGAGAGAGAAGAGAAGAGGCCCTAAAACTGAGCCCTGTGGGACCCCACATGAGAGATGAGCAGAGGAGGACACAGAGTCACCAAGGCTGACACAAAAAGTTCGATCAGCCAAGTATGACCTGAACCACTCCAGTGCTACACCCCTGATACCCACCCACTGTTCCAAACGAGAGATTAAAAGTTCATGGTCCACTGTGTCAAATGCAGCAGTTAAATCTAAAAGCACAAGAATAACACAGTCACCGGCATCAGTGGCTAAAAAGCTATCATTAAAAACTCTTAAAAGAGCTGATTCGGTGCTGTGCAAGGTTTTAAAACCAGATTGGAAGACCTCAAGAATGTTGTGCTCATCCAGAAAAACCATTAATTGGCTGCAAACTATCTTCTCAAGGATTTTTGAGATAAAAGGCAATTTAGAGATTGGTCTGTAATTTGAGAGAACAGTAGTATCTTGGCCTGGTTTTTTAATCAAAGGTTGTACTACTGCATGTTTGAGATTTTTAGGGACCACACCTGAGGACAAACTACTATTGATAAGTGTCAGAACAGAGGACCCTATAGTGGGGAGAACCTCTTTAAAAAGTCGAGGAGGGACCACATCATTCGGAGAACCTGAGGGCTTCAACTGACCAACAGTCTTCTGTAACAACAACAGAGTTACAGGCTCAAACCTGTTAAAGACAGCAGAGCAGGACACAGAGACTGAAGTGTCAGACGCAGAGGGTGAGATTAAAGCCCTAGTGGAGGAAACCTTATCAATAAAAAAGTGAAGGAAATTTTCACACACAGCAGGGGAGGACTCAATACAGACAGTCTGTGGGGCATTAAGAACAGAGTCAATGGTCTTAAACAAGACACGAGGCTTATGACAGTTGGACAGAATAATATCAGAAAAATGTTTTCTTTTAGCAGCTTTCACAGTTGTTTGATAATGACGCCAGCAGTCCCTTAAAATTTGAAATGACACCTGCAGTTTGTCCCTTTTCCACTTCCGCTCAGCTCTACGGCACTCGCGTCTGACAGCACGGGTTGTGTCATTCAGCCAGGGTTCAGATTTAATCCTAGACTGCCTGGTTTTTAACGGAGCCACGATGTCTAAAATGGATTGGCAGGTGGATTGCAGCCATGAGCTGAGCTCCTCCGTATCTTTGTCCAAACACTCAGTGACACAGTTATGAGTCTGACTGAAAACGGCTGAGAACTGAACAGCAGTGGAAGGGTTAATAATGCGACAAGGTCGGGCAGCAGCGCGAGGTTTGACTGTTTTACAAGCAAGGGCAACCTCAAAAACTACAGGCATATGATCAGAAAATACTGCGTCACAAACTTCCAAATTAAAAACAGGCAAACCAAAAGATAAAACAAGATCAAGTGTGTGTCCGCGTTCTTGTGTGGGACCAGACACAGACTGCACAAGATTAAAAGAGTCAATGAGGCTTAAAAAGTCCTTTGCCATTGGCTTATCAGGACAACACACATGAACATTAAAATCTCCAACAATAAGGACACGATCATATTTAGGCATGATTTCTGCCAGGAAATCAGAGAACTCATTTAAAAAGTCCTTATTGTAATTGGGAGGCCGATAGACCACTGCACACAACACTGTGTGAGAGCGACAAAGTTCAAATAGGCTCAGTTCAAAGCTGGTGAACGAGGATGGTAACGATAGCTGCTTACATTTATAGTGACTCTTAAAAACAGTGGCAGTTCCTCCACCTCGGCCCGATGTCCGCGGGGAGTTAAAATAGCAGCAGTTCAGTATATAAAAGACTAATAACACACTACAAAACTACAGTTGATTTCTGTTCCAGAATCTTTCACCTGAACATATTCTGCAAAATCTGACCCGCCTAGACGAGGACGCAGATGCATTTGTTCTTCTATTGTCCATATGTCACAAGTTTCTGGACCAACATCCAAAACTAACCAAAGCTATTTGACATGCTTTTCTTTGATCAACACTACTTGCAGATAATAAATACATTTATACTGTCAGTTAAAAGATTTTAAAGCTCAATCAAGAACTGAAAATAATAATAATATGAAATAATAATAATGTGAATAACATTTGTTCTAGTGAAGTGGGGCTATATAAAACTCTAAATACACTGTACCTGCCATGTGTAATTTTAATTTTCTAATCGTATTGGTACTGTGAATTTAAAATTTTAAAGGGCTCTTTTCAATTTTGATTTCCTTTTCTTCTGTTTTGTCTAATTGTCTGTTTTTTTGGACTTACATCAGTGTCTTCATAGTGTTGTAAGTGTGACATACATTATTTGCCTGTAGTAACTGAATAGACTTGAAAATAAGAAAAACACATTAATAAATAATGAATGTGTTGATGTGCCCTCATCTTCTTGTGGGGAAAAAAAATGCTGTTTTAAGTCTCTTACTTTTTATGACCCGAATAACCTATTGATTAATACGTCCTATTGGTCTATATATTCCTGTAGGCTGCTTTTAGTTTGCATAAATTAATTCTTTTCCTGTGTCTTTGCAGTCATTAAAATGTGAACTAGGACAAATATGGGCTTCCATCCTGACACCAGGGGGTGCTGAGTTTCTATTTCCCCTCAGTGTTTCCCTCATTGTGTGTTCTCCCACATAACATCATGCTCTTCATGTATGCCGTGTGAGCACTGATTCAGAACCAAATAAAGTGGACAGCAACAGTCTGGCCTGTAATGTCAGCTGCATGAACAGCAGCTCCGCTCATTCTCCTGCCTCTCAGAGAGGCCAGTCAGCAAAACCCTTTACGTAACTTAACCAGCCTCGAGTTTGGAGAGGCAGATCTGTGCTTGAGAGCCACAGCTGGGCTGGAAAATGCTGCTGAGGAAACATCTGCTGTGAGGATACCCCTTGTTCAGAGCCAAACCCGGTGCAGAGGAGCTGGTCAGCAGCAGCCTGAAAGGTCAGCTCTCAGGTGGGAATGTGCGTAAATGTGTGGGTGTGGAATATACATGAAAATGAACCTGAACATAGCCCTCTCGCTTTTTATCCTCTTGCCTAAATTACCGTCATAGCATGTACTGTAATTTAAGGCACGTTGCTCTGTAAATGCAGCTATTTCCAATTGTTCATGTTCCCTGCTGTGAAAGTAATGAGCTATTTATATTAAGTATAAACCTCGACAGAGCTACACAGAAGTGTACTCACAGGCTAAATCCTGCTCCAAACATCTTAAACCAAAAGTACACATAATTGTTATCTCATTCATATGTGGATCAGTGCCACAAAAAGCTTGCAAACTGTCCCATGTGGTTCACCTTTTCTGCAGCATTTGCCTCAGACAGGGACACATTTACTGGGAAAAATCTGCCTTTTTCTGCTGTTCCAGGCATATATTTCATTATGATGACAAATAACATAAAATCAGTCCCCTGTTAAGAAAAGTGGCAGTTTCTATGATGTTTTATTTGCTCTGCAGTGTGTTCCTCCACTAGGTGAATTTAGCAAATGTGTTATCTCTTGTTTTGGAAGATGGAAAACAAAGATGTTGCAGTAAATATGAAGATAACTCAGTAGGGATGAATGTGAGTAGAATCCACCGGGAAAATATCGTGTTCTCCTGTCTTTCTCTATCAATAAGAACATTTTCTTTTTAACTCTACAGTGTAGCCCGTAGCTTTCAACTCTAATAGAGACCATAAGCAATTAAATGGCTTCAAAAATCCAAATTAAATCTATTGTAATCCACTCTTTAGTCCTGATGTAATCAAAAGAGTCACTGTATCAACACGATAATCAAACACAATCAAATAAGTCATTATTCCAAAACAATTAATCAGTGCTGGTATGTAGGTGGCTTTGCCCTTGTATCTCCCTCTATTAGCATGTTTCTCCTGTTCTCCATACATTACATTTGCTTCATTTGAAACGAGCACATCCTCTCAGTTTCATTCTCTTCTCCCTGTGCTCCACCTCTCTTTGTGTTCCTTCTCCAACTCACAACCTTCTTCTTTTCTTCTGCTGTTCATTCATTGAGGAGGTGACCAAGACTGAGATTTATTCCACCTTTTCTTTCCTTTATTTTACTCAATTGTACAAGCTTCCTCCATTCCCAAAGTCTCCATTTTACTCAAAAACATCTCATGCATTCAAAGGGGCACTCAAGCATTTTTTTTTCACTGTTTTCTACTGACTTTCATTGTTGGGTTCTCTCAACCATGGCCACAGGCGTTCCCTAACCGTAACCAGGAAGTTAATTCTCGCTGGAGTGCTAAACCCAAAATCCAGTGAGCATATTCCAAAAAATTAAAAAAAGATAGCACATATCAAGTCTTCAAGTCAAGGAGGACAAGATATTCACATTTCATTTGTTTGTTTGGCTCACATCACAATAAGCAAACACTTGCACATTTTGGCACAGAGTTTTCATCAAAGCGTTTGCAGCACTAAGCAGGTTCAATCTGGTAACAGACACAAGGGCAGAGAGGACACACAGCTGGGGGTTAGATACAATCATTTAAGAACCAATCGCTTTTCTTTTCCCATGCTTCTAGATACAGGGACCAATCAGAAATAATCCCCTTACATACAATATGAAGCTTCACAAAACAATATTCCTGGCTTTCACTCACTATGAAGTCCACTATTAATTTCTCTGAAAGACACAAACCTTTGCAGAGCGTCAGAGATGTTCCTAAAACATCCTCTTTTGGTTACGAAAGTGCTGTATTTCCCTATAATGGCTTTAGGGGGACGTTTCATTGTCACGTTGCAACATTACAAAGAGGACATTTGGGACATTCACATATGGTTCCGTTAGTCACATGGGAACCTTTCATTCAGGACAGCATCTAAGTTGGTACGTTCCAATTTCATTCTTTTATGGTAACATGGCATCACAAAGATGACCTTTGGGATGTATGTGAATTGTTACCATATGGTTCTCTGTAGGTCATACGACAATGTTCCCTTTAGGACGTTTTGAAGAGGGAGACGTTCCCTTGTTTGAAATTGTACATGCTTTGAATGTTATGAGAATGTCCCCATTGGTGTAGAGGATGTTGCCTTTTAAAGGGATAGTCCACCCAAAAATGAAAAATTCAGTCATTATCTACTCACCCTCATGCCGATTGAAGGCCGGGTTTAGTTGTTCAGTCCACAAGACTTCTCGTCAGGTGCAATCCAAGTCTCGTAAAGCCCCAACATGCCAAGTTCACTTAAAGGTGTCATTCACACCATGTTTTTAGCTTAATTCTTCACTGTGGATTCTTCACTTGGAGCCATGATCACATACACGTGTACAACGTCTAAACCTCAACCTTCAATCGGCATGAGGATGAATAGATAATGACTGAATTTTCATTTATGGGTGAACTATCCCTTTAAAGCTAACCAAACCTTAACTAAAGGGATGTCAGATCAGAAAACTTCTATGTGAATAACCAGGTTGTGATAGTGATCCCCACTCCTTCGTCTGCCTGAGAAACTCACATACAAAGATCATTGCTTAAATACACAAATACGGTACATGAACACATGCTATATCTATTCTATAAATCTAAATTCTGATGATATAACATAAAAAACATTCCCATGTCTAAAACAAAGCCCTCATTCCCCCATCATGCCTAGTGCTGGCCTGAGCAGACATGGTACTTTTAGTTATAGTTTGTGTCTGTTCAGAACATGGTGGTTTATGTTGGTAATTGTCAGTTTTGTGCTGGTTTATAATTTTAACATTTAGTGAGGTGGCCTTTTACGTTTCTTGAGGCCAGCTGTATTTTGCATATTTGTGAGTGCCTGAATGTCTTTTTAACAGGCTGATGTCGCTGAGAGCTGCCTCCTGGCTCTCATTCTGTGCTGCTTGCAACAATATTTTATATTTTTTTTCTCCACGACTGTCTGGCGCCCTCAAGAAATTATCTCATGACCTCCTCAGAAGTCCCGACCCCCAGGTTGAGGACCGCTGTTCTAGAGGGCAAAGAATAACACCGTACTTTGTCATTTAATTTGAAGGACTTGTTAAACAGAAAGCCTGTGTTACAAACTGGAAGTGTGGAGTTACGTGAAATCTGTGGGGCTTCGCCGGGCAAGGAAGTAAAAATCAAGATATCACAGCTTCTCTCACATTGATTTTGACGATTCTCTTTCTCAATCTGTTGCTGGCATGTCCTCCAAATTCAGGGAAGTGCGATACTAAATCAGACTCCCCTCTGTTTGTTTTCTTGCTGTGTCTGTCCCTGCCCTGAGTGGGTTTTCTTGTTGAGACCAAAAAATTTCCGGGAGAGCGTCTGTTCTCCTGTCTTACTCTTTTGTATTTTCTGCCGAGGCTTTATTCTTTTTTAACACAGTTACATTGTGCATGGCTGAATGGAGCTTTCAGCATCCAGAACTTCCTCTGATTTTGTTTGTTCCAGTCAAGGTTGAAGACTATATAAGAGGTTCATCTTCCACGCTGCCAGCTTAATCAATCCACTCTGTGTTACTTCTCATAGTGAGCAAACGTGCAGCCACTGTTGCTTTCTTTCTTGAAAAAAAGTCTACATGGTTTGTATCTCCTTTAATCTGCTCTTTCCTCCTTCAGAAAGGAGATTTCTTCAGTTAGCAGACTTTCTTTTTTCCTCCATCCACCTGCAAGATCGTAGTATAACTAACCTCCGATGTTAAGTTGTTCTCCTGCAGCAATTGAGGTCTACAAAACTCATCCAAAGGTCCGCTCCATATTGACTCACTCTAGCAGCAGTGGTTGCACACAAAAAAGCTCTTGAACCCCTGACTCCATCTCAGCAACCATGGTGAGAAATTGGCCAGCTGAGCCATAAAAGTCCACTATATGTAGAGAGCAGAGTTGAGTGGGCCATTTTGGGCTCTGAGGCCTCAGACTGTTTGATCCTGAACTGCTCATATGACTCCTGAGATTTCACTCACAGGCTCACATGCAGGCTCGCTGAATGCAGCCACATCTATCAGCGGCAGTGTTGTACTTCTTGCCTGAGAATGTGGTACTATTCCGAGTATAACAACTAATAATGATGATGTGAAGGACTGTTAGATAAGAAAGTCATTATTAGCAAGTCAATATTATCTATTTTGGCTCAGCTTTTACACTGAGACTGCAAAAAGCTCATTTGTAAAAATGTTGGACCGGCACAAGCATTGACTTGGAATAATAGAATAAGAATCATGTTCTCATTGGCATGACTGATATTGTTCCTGTCTTCAAACACTGAAGATATAATAATAGAAATGATGATAAAATAGAGAGTTTCATGGATGATAAATGCTCCGTATTCTATTGTCTCAGCGGCAACAAAAGCCAAACAGCTGGAGTCCATGTGATGATAATTAATACATATATTCAGATTTATTATCAAGCTGACATTTCTGCCAAAAACACATCTCAAGACAAAAGCCGCCAGTTGTTGTCAAGGTCTTTTGACTGAGTTGCTGACAATAAAATGAAAGCACACTCTTCTATATTTGGTTTTCTGCACTACTAAGATGAGAGTAATATCCACATTATTCAGTCTTCTTTAAAAATGGGTCTTTTTTTAAACCTAAATTAGATTACTGCTGATCTTAATTTGTTTTATAATAATGAACCACAGGCTACTTTTCCTCATTGACTGATATCAAATAGTAAAACCTCTGTCAGCAGTGCAATTAAACATTCCTCTTTTTTCCTCATTTAATTTCTAAGTTAGATAAATCAAATGTCTAAATTGGGGTCATTGTAACCTCAGAAAAATTTTATTAAGTGTCCAACTTGTATTTTTATTCCTCCTGCATGTGGTGAGTAACTACAGAGAGATGTATATTCCTCGCCTGGAACTGACATCGCTGAAGGGATTTGAGATATTTTCCCCCCAAAATTGGTATAAATAAGGCTTAAGTCCAGTCGCTGCAATGGAAACTAATACTCTAAATCTGCTTCAAGCTTAACCAAAGTCTATAACTTTATCAGCATGTTTGAGTGAGAAGCATGAAGTGTTATAGGAGACTGATCAGCAGGGACTGCCTATCTTGGGAATAGCAGAATATTTGGCAGACTCCAAATCACAATTTGACCCACAGGAGGATGTGTGGGCTGTAAAAATGTAAATCTACTTCTCTAAAAAAAAAAACAAAGCATGCACTTAGTCAGAAGGGGTGTGCATAGGACTGATATGACACCTGTCATAAACATGACAGAGCGCCTCTAAATATAACTGTTGACATTAAGTGTCATTCGGTCAACTGACATTCCTAAATCCCGCCCTGTTTCACTCTGTGCTCCAATAACAGTTGAGAAAACTTGGAACCTCGGCCACTTTTCCTATTTTTTGTACTTAAAAATGCTGTGTCTTACATTTGTCTACGTTCAAAAGAAAACCAAACTTTGAGGATGGTTAAAAAATGTCACTGATGAACTGTGAAAGCGACACATATGCAAGGATTTCAGGATTTGTTATGATTATACAACACAGGATTGTACAATGAAAAAAGAGATGCTGTTCCTTCATGATACACACAAAATACAACACAGATGATTAATTAAATTCAGAATGGAATAGGAATGAATAGTGACATGAATATTCACATCTTAGATTAGCAAATGTTAGTACAATTTGAGCAAAGTGGCAACATCAATCATAAGCTTAAGCTTAGCTCAGCTGTTACTGGAACATAAAGCAAAAAGGGCAGGACCTAGGCAGGGTCAATTATGTCATTTTTAATGTAAAGGTAGGGTTTGTGTTACCAAAAAATGGCAGCTTTTAATTAAAATGACCAGAAATAGCCACCAATTCATGCATTTAATGAAAATATATGTCAAGTGGTGGGATTAGGGTTAAATTATTTTAAAAATGCACATGTCTTTGATCTTAGTCTGTCTGTAATTATCACCATAGTTATGTAATGTAATAATAATGAGAATAGTAATGATAATGGTAATAATATTAAATACTTAAGACTTTGCTGTACTTTGTATATACTAGACATATATTCAGTGTTGGGCAGTAGCGGCATTACAAGTAGCGGCGTTACTAGTTTAACTAGTTACATTTCTCAGTAACGTGGTCGTAACGTTTTCTACATCAAATAGCTTTTCGGGAGTGAAGCTACTTTAGTGATCAAATAACGCAGTAGCGTCCACAGAAGCTACATTTCCCCACGCATTTATAAACCTTAAATGCGTCTCTTCCGTGTGACGTCACGTACCTGCCCTCCTGCTGATGGCCGCCGTAGACTGTGTAGAAAAAAACATGGCCGCGAATTGTCGCAGCAGGGCAAGATGGGAGGCGCCCAGCACGAGACGATGGCAGAGGAGGAGGCAGAGACGTGTGCGTGTCGTGAATCTTCATGGCCAAACCTTAACAAGTTCATGTTACTTACCGAGTCCTCACAGAACAGTTACACTTTCCGGTGTTTACTTTGCGACCCCAAAAGGAAGTCAACATCCAAGACGTCCAACAAATTTAAGGACACACATTCAGGTATTTCCCGAAGTTAACACAACAATCAGCTAGCTAAGCTAATCATCACAACTCAGTCAGCAAACACCAACAGCTAACATGGCGCTAGCTAGCAACATGTCCTTCGGCAGCAAAAGAATAAAACTGTGTGTGTGTGTGTGTGTGTGTGTGTGTGTGTGTGAAGGGAATTTAGGCAGGAAGAGGTAGGAAAAATGAAAAGACAGGAGAAGCTGAAAAGTATAACTTTGGGTTATGTTACTCAGAAATATTGCTTATGCAGGGTTTTTTTGTTTGTTTTTTTTTTTTGGTTTACAAACTTCTCTAGAAAAACAAAATTGTTGTGGTCAATTTAAATAAAAATTTTTGATATTTGTGTAGATGGCTTCTAGTACAAAAGGGGGCCAATAAATATACTACTAAACACAGACAGATACATAGATACTTTATTTTTGCTTTAAAATAGCTTTGATGTAGTTAAGCTACTTTTGTCAATTTATTGTAGCTTAGCTTGCTACATTTCTCTGGTGTGTAGCTCCAGTGTAGTGAAGCTTCATTTAATGTAGAATAACTTGTAGCTTAGCTCACTACATTTTCCAAGTAGTTTGCCCAACACTGCATATATTAGATCATTATACACTGTACAGTATAATACACAACTACACTCTGTAGTCTGGCTCAATGTCTCGCCTACAGCAGCACATCTGATTGATCAGAAGTCACGAGTAATCAATCAGCAGACACACTGTGTCACAGACGGGGTTAGACAGAGCTGCACCGGTGAGCAGAGAGGAGCCGTGTAGAAGTTAAGACAGCTGATATCACCAAAGTTTCAATAAACATCACAGTTTTATGATCTGTTTCTTTGGTGATAGCACAGTTACATCAGTGAAAAAAGATACAGTCTGGATTTCACTCAAGGCGATGTGACGGCTTTTAAATCAGTCGCTCTTCGCAGGGATGCGCTCCACACAGCGGCATCTGTCCTGTCTTTTCACTGCAACTCTGCATTGAGATTTCGGGTATTATAACTTATACAAAAGTAACAGTGACAGTAAAACTATGATGCTCACATGTAGTCCGCGGATCACAAGCGTGCCAAACCGTAGAGGGCGATCCGTGTGGGACACGGGTCAACTGCGATCCATTGCACCCCTAATCTTGAAGGTGGATATTGCAAATTCAGAGGTTTATCGTTTATTTGGGTGGCGACCTCTAGTGGTTGTAGTAATTATGATGAGAGGAGTATAAAGAGTGCGAAAGCCTGAGCGTTAGGAGGGATGGGTCAAACAGAGGATTTTCATCCAAGAGAACACAGGTTCATGTTCCATTTGAAACCTCAGCACTTATTTAAATTTTTCTTTATATACTTTCATACCTTAGTTACGTTTGACACTTATGACTTATGAAATGGAACTAATTTGAACTTATTTTATTAAAGCCTAAACCCTTATATTACATACTTAAACATCTGGTATGTCTGTCGCTGCTGCTCTCCAACAGTCATGTTGGATGTTTTGGGAGTCACTGACAATCGACCCATTCTGTTGTTCAGATATGAGAACGTGTTGGTGGTTTCTTGACAGTACAGTAAGTGTATCTGCCAGTTGGAGAACATATGTGATCGCTAATTGCTCTTCTGTTGTATTTTAGTGTCACTGAGTAAGCTTATCTTAGCATTGGCTATCTCATCATATTTTGATGACATTGCTTTGTCTTAGGGCAAATTTGCATCAAACACAAAAAACAGCTTCTCTCTTCAAGCTACTGGTCATGATGATGAAATATTCACAATGAGTGTGTTGCTCTAACAGGACGTCATGTGATTCTACAGTTTAAATCCAGGGATAAAAATGTGTCTGATTTGAGAATAAAACAACACCTTAAAGTATTTTGTTAGAAAAAAATACATCTAATATTTTGTCAGTCTTATGCACATCTCTATAAATTAAGTGTAACCCCCCCAAAAAAGTAACAAACTGCAGAGCAGAAACAGGAGCTGTGGTACATATCTGGGTTGGTAGAACAATACTCAGCAAACACCTTGGATGGCTTTCCCCCCCAAAGTGTTTTCTGTAATCTCTTTTTGCTCATTTAAGAGCCTGAATGGCTCAGATGTTCTTTTTAAAGAGAAAAGATGCGACCGTTCAAAATGAGTTTTCGTTATGCTCAGAACTTGACATTCAATAGACGTTACACAGCTCAAGTTGGTGCTACAGTATTTGAAGTATATTTGAAGTGACGGCAGTCCTCAAGTAGCAATGACAATTATTCCACATCTGAGTGGTATTGTAGAGGAGAGGGCTGGATGAAGATAGAGTGACCCTGAAATTGGCTGCATTGCTGATAATATTCAGGAAGAAATCTGGGTAGAACAGTGATACTAGCAGCTCTGTGATGCTGTGGTGATGTTAAACGTGTAATATTTATCATGTTCACCATCATAGATTAGCATGCTAACATTCGCTAATACAGCCCTGTCCCCTAGAAATTGTTTATATATACAACTAACCAACCAAACAATGAACAAATGCCAACCCAAATACGTTTACAATTAACATAATTAGGAAACCTTGCAAATTAATGTACCTGGCAAGTCGCAAAAATGTTGATATTGAATGTACCAGTAAAATGTTTGAAATTGAATTGAAATCCACCAAAAAAAGGCTATTTTGCAATACGCTATCCAGATGTGACAACAGCCTTGTTCAAAAGCCAGCAGTAACTTGAGACGTTTAATCAATATTTAATCAAAATGACAATCTTTTCCTTTGCTCAGCCAAAGCACTTTTGTTGCAGGAGTCTGGATGCCAACCCCAGAAAAGCTGTTGAACATAATGCAGGCAGGAATTGTGTTGTCACCACAAAGTAATTGTGTAAAACAATTTAGTAATATACAAATGTAATTTCTACAGAATAGTGGTTAGCTAATAAGCGCTAAATGCAGTACACAGTATGGCTGAGGGTGATGTGATGTATGATCATAAATCAAAGCTTTGGACAAACCTTTTGACCTGACGGTGGTGCTAAACAAAAGTCAAGGGGGTCACCAAAATTTTCCTCTGGCACATGATTGAGACAGTTGACTCGAGAGCACTAATGTGAACCTTGTGGTGGTGTTAAGTTGGTGTTGTTCATTCCTTGTCTGCAAGCGCACAAAGGTCTGTGTAACATAAATTTCACCATCAGAGGGTACACACACATTCTCTGTACAGATACTGCCAATTTGTTGTGGCCTTGCAAATATGTCCATGCAGTCGCTATGGCAATCCCTCAGACACAATCAACTGCACATGGGTGCAACATGCAGTGTGAACAGAACTACTACATGTCTGTGGTGTCTGCAGCTGTCTGTGTGGGTGTTTGTTTGGAAATATAATAGGCGAAGTGAAGAGATCAGTGTTTAAAATACATAATCTGGGAACCATGAATGTCTGTGCAAAATTTTCTGCCAATCCAAGCAGTACATTTTCAGGCATGCAAATGCATAAATGAAAATTCTGACCTGCAAGAAGTGATAAGAGTAAAGGTCAAGGGATTAACCAAAATCTTTAGGATTTGTTCTTTGAGCGCCGTGGATATTTGTACCAAATTTTACGCCAGTCTCTCCAATAATTATCAAGAGTTTGAAGTAAAACCCAAAAATGTCTACCTCTTGGTGGCGCTACAGGAAAAGTCTTGATGTTACCAAAATTATTGTGATATATCATCTAGAAGCAATGAATGTCTGTACAAAATTTCATGGCGATCCTTGTAGTAGGTGTTGAGATATTGCAGCCTGGACCAAAGTGGTGGACAGGCCAACACTGATATCAGCCTGTCAGTCAGTCACACAATTATGGCTCGCTGCTAGCATGGCTAAAAATGGAGCCTGTAACAGGCTGCGTAAGTTCAGGCAGAACTCCTGGAAGGAAATAAAGTCTTACCACTGTGCTGGCATAGCTTTTGGACTGGACAGAGAACAGGCTTGTGTCTGAGGTTTAAGAGCAGAGATGAGTCAAAGCCAGAGCTGGTGGAGAGCTGGCTTGGAATCAAAATGGAGTCAGGGCCAAAGTGGAGTCATAACCATATCAGAGCAGAGCCGGTGCTGGCGCCAATCTGGCCGAAGAGCCACGGAGGAGATGGAGCCGAGATTGAGCCGGTGCCAGAGAAAAATTTGAGCAAAGCTGGAGCTGATGCCCGTTCTGGAGATGAGTAGGAGTTGATGTCAGAGAGGGAGTCTCGCTTTTACTGAGGAAAGAGCTGATGACGAAGAAGAAGATGAGTGGAGTCTGAGTTGCGTCAGAGTGGAACCAACCAGATAATTGCTGGAGAGGAGCCAGCATAAAGCTGCTGGAGTCTCTACTGAAGTCAGAGACAGAACTGGAGTGGGGGAGGAGAACTGAGATGAAGAGGTGTAAGAGACTGGAGATTCATGAAAGTTTTCTTTCTTTCTCCCTCCATTCCGTTCCTTTTCTGATCTTAACGATGTGTTGAATTTAGAAGCTGAGAACAGTGTGAAGCTGACGAAGAAAAATTGTGCTGTCAATGAATATGTTCAGCTTGGCAGGTGAAGAGGCCTGATTTGATATGATGAAAGGGAGTCTGTCACTCGGGCTGGAGACAGAACATTTTGGTCTGGACACTTGACAGCCTCGCTGCTGGTAGCCACAGAAAAGAACATTTCTCTTTTTTTTGCTGTAAATATTGTCATCTGCAGATCTTACTCTGACCTGCACCCCTGCAACTGCTACAACTATTCCAGAGCTCAAAATCAAATCAGTCATTAATCTAATTTTCAAATGAAATAATTTGATGTAGCAGATGTCCTATAGAGGCATCCTGAATGACAGTTTTGTCCTTTTGTCTTCCTCCAACAAAGTCTGTCAAAGTATTTTTCTTTCCTCTTTATCTCAGACAAAGAACATCCATTCTTCTTTCTTTCTATTTGTATTTGTCTCCTTATTTTTCCACCTTATCCATTAATGAAGGTAACTGAATATTCTTTTTCTGAAATATTTTCCCTGAAAGATCTTTCCCACCTCCAGAGGGTGATCCATGTTTGCATATTTTTGTGAATGGATTACCTCAAACCACTACACCCCAGTGACTTAATGGAAGAATTGGATATGACCTGTTTTCTGTGACTTTTCACATACCAGTGGTTCCGATTGTCAAATATAGAAGCTGCTGTTTGTTTTTACATATCAGTATGTGCATGAGAATCCTGTCAACACTATGTGATTTTACTGTTCTGATGTGTTTAATGTGCTCATGTGTGTTTAATCAAGCCCTGGATCGTTGCTTAGGTGCACCTGTAGAGCAATGTTTAAATTGGGTGGCTCATCATGCATGCTTCATTCTGCACTGAGGAAAGTTCTCTGTGTGTGAGTCCTCCTTCACTGCATTCCTGAATGGACTGCAATGAAATTTTGTAGACATTCATGATCTCCAGAGGCTGAATCCGTGTGACTTTGATAATCCTTTGACTTTTCCTCTTATGTCAACAGCAGGTCAGAGCTTTCACTAAAGGGTTGTCCACATCAACAATGCTAATTATGATGATAAGGGTGGCACAGTGGTGTAGCGTTTCTCCCAGTGCCTGCATGGGTTTCCACCGGGTGCTCCAGTTTCCCGCACCATCAAAATCAAGAACAAATCTACCTGGAGGGGTACGGGGTAACAATGGGAGGAGGCACAAACTGCCGCTCAAGAACTCAGTTTTCACTCAACTGTGCATTTTCAGGGTCCTCTTGAACAGCAACTGAACCAACTGGGCCTTTCTTTTGTGGAGCATTGCATGCCTATAGTCCAAAAATACGTTTCTCAGTGGGGTAGAAAGAGTTCTCACACATTGCTTTGGAGGCTCCAAATGTTAAGGTTTTCATGTTCAATATGATAAATATAAATTTTAAAGTTTAATGCCAAAGGCTGCCCTGCGTACGGGTGGAGGTGAGGGGCAAAACAACTAATTTGTGGGGGGGCATGGCTCACGAATGCCCTCCCATGGTGCCAACCCTGAAAACATATAGGTGACTTGTCCTGTCAGTACCCCTGACCAAGGTGCTGGCTAACAATGGAAGTTAGTCCCCAGGTGCTGTATAATGGCTGTCCACTGCTCCTAATAATAGGATGAGTTAGTGCAGAGGATGAACTTGGCTGTATAATTTTGCTCTGTATGATTGTATAAAGTTGGCCTTTACCTTGACCTTTAAAAATCGGTCTAACTCAACTGGATGGTCCACACCAGAATCTGGAAACGAAAACAACAGTGACTAAAAATATAGTTTGGATCGCTTTCCAAGTGATGTGATGAACGATAGAAACGCCGACAGCCAAGCAAAATCCACACCCTAATTTACAAGGTATAGCCTAGATCTCATAAAATAAGGCAGCAAATAATTCATAAAACATAATTTTACCTGAGATATGCTGCCAAACTGTCTTTGGTGCTGATGGGGTCTCTGAAGTTCATTTGGTCCTCTTTGATGACTGCCAGGATACCATCAAACGGGTGTTGACTCATGCAAAAGTCTGAATAAAATTTGTCTTCAAAAGACAACAGCTCTCACAGCAGAGTGTTGGATTTTCCCAGCTCTTTTCATGTTTGAAGAATTTCATGAACCCATATTCTTCTGGTTTTCTTTTTGTGAAAATCTGTTACCTGTGTGACCCACAACCGGTCACACAGGTAACAGGTCATTAATATTCATTTTCTTAAGCTGCCGCCACAACTGGCGCTCACAGCACGTGCTTGGCGCCACTGGTTACAGAACATTATCGTTCATTAGTGTGTCCTCCTCACGTTGTTATTGTTATGGTTATTATTTTTGGTCTGCACGGGCCTTTATCCTGCAAAACATCTCAATATGTTTTAGATGGATTGGCACAAAATTTCAGGGCAAAACATTCATTTGTCCATGAAGTCGTCTTCATCCTCAGATTCTGCTTTTACTCTTTTTACTAATGCACCTCAAGGTCTTCCTCTCAATGACCCGTTCTTCTCTCTCGTCCTCAGCCTTGTGCAGAGCCTCGTTTTATTTTCTACTTTTTCTTAAATAGGTCTGAAAGAGAAAAGATTATGCAAAAAGTGCTTTCTGAAATAGTAGATCAGTAAATTGTGCATCTAGTAAGTACGCTGCTCATAGCACCATAACACAGAGCATGTAATGGACACGATGAAATACCATTGATGAAGTGCTGGAAGGAAAAGAAGGAAATCACAACTCACATTCATCGCAGGCTTCATAGACATGTTTAATCTGTAAACATAATTTGATACAAACATCATCCATTGAATATGGGTATAGCAGACAAAGTAAATGAAGTTGATTGAAGATTGAATGAATTCTTGCGTTTTCTATATGAATTGTTTATGATGTGATTCTTGGGGATTCCTTTTTTTTTCCTTTTTCCTTTTCGGTCTTGTAAAATCAGTAATTAGTGACTATAATGATCAAAAACAGATGCATTTTCCCTTTCACTGATCTAACTACTGACTATCATTACAGTGGTTTGAAATGTTGACCATATGTTCTTCACTCGGCTAATTATAACTGAATTGTATATCACTTACTGCACACAGGGCTGCTGATTGAAGGTCCTGAGAATCTTAATAATATATAATAATATTGAATCTTAATAATATGATGCTCATTTGCCTCCTTGCCAAGACTTAGATCAGAAGATCAATACAGCTCTCATGTCTGCATGTTATGGATGAAGTTAGAACCAGCTGTAGCTTAGCATAAAGACTAGAAACAGGGAAATACAGCAAGCTGGGCTCTGTCTAAAGGTTAAAAAATCACCCTACCAGCTCCTGTAAAGCTCACTAATCATAGTTAAGTTGTATCTCGTTTGTTAATTCAGTGACTGCCGACCCTGCCCATGGTGCTGAATCGGCAGAGGTTTCGCCCTTATTAGAGAATCTTTCTGGCCTTACAACAAATGACATTTCGAGCGATTTTACTGTCACGGACAAAATTTTCAATGTCAGAATGAAATCATGAGTGTTTTACCTCAGTTAGAGCATGTTCCCGTCTTTAGGGTTAACTCTCATCCAACTGCAGGGAGAGTGTGTATTTTTGGAGCAATGCACATTTGTATTTGGTCAGAATGGGCTTTTTGTCCAGTGAAACATTTTTTCAGAATATTGGGGTTTTGGAACAATGGACTGTCGCATCAATAGGCAGTCGCTGTAAAACAACAATTGACCCCTCTTAAGTCCTGCACCTTTTCGCTCTGTGCTCCAATAATATTGAGCAAACTTGGTACCCGTGTTGAATCATTATTATAAAGAACTGGATACAGCATTGGAGGCAGGCTGGATCAAATTCTGATGCAGCATTTCACAGGGGTTATGAAAACCAAAATGTATCCGCCATGTTGTAGCCACTTCTTTAACAAAGTGAACCTTTGAGCATTATGTGATGTCATTACACGGCAACTATGTCAAACTAGCTTCAAAGCCCGACACTCTTTGGTTTGGTTGAACCCAAATACCTCAACAACATGTCAACATTCTCTTTTTCTGTTTCCTGTACTTAGATATGCTATCAGCTTGGCTTGTCTCTGTTAGCTTTTTAGTCTCCACCAACCATTAACTACCTACTTAACTTAAGATGTGACCATATAGTTGCATTTAAAGGTCGTAACAGGTCTTAAAACTTTGCTTTCAACATAGATTAGCCTAGCACATAGCATATATGTACAGGAAACAGGAATGGAGAAAGTTGACTGAAGTACCAAGCTTGCTTAATTTTTGGAGCACCGAACAAAAAGGGGCGGGACTAAGGAAGGGTCAATTGTAAAACCACAACTAGTTGTTTTATCACCTTCATTAAGAGAAAACAAATGAGATATAACATATAAATTAGTGAGCTTTAGAGGTGCTGGTAGGTATATTTTTATAGTTTTCGACATAGCAAAGGTCACAGTTTCTAGTTGTTATGCTAAGCTAACCAAGCCATCTCACTGTAGTTTAATATTTTTCATAGATTTATGCATTACAGTGGTATATTTTCATCTAATTCTTGCCAAGAAAGTGAATAAGTTTATTTCCCAGAGACAGATATACCTTATATGATGAACAAATGCATCAACAAACCTGACATCACTTATGTAATATTTCACTCTAAAGAATTGAGACACGTATTGACAATTGCATCATCTATAAATGAAAATTCATCCATTTTACATCACAGCCTTGGACCTATTACCACTTCCAGGCTCTACTTCCCTTTCTTCTTTCACCCACCACCTCCTCTTTTGTTTCATTTTATTGTGGCAGTGCGTGTTATAAGTGGTGAAGTGGGGGCGCAAATGGAACGGAACCAGTTTGTAGCTTGCGATGATGAGGTGGCCGTGACTGTGTGATGGGTCAGATTGGAAAATTTAGCCAGGCCACCAGGGAAGGTAATTGTTTTCCAGGGATGGCAAGGGTTACATGGGACAGCTGAAGGAAGAAATAGGGAATGCGAATGAAGACTGAGAGGGGAGGCAGGGTATGAGTAGGTAAGCAACATAAAGAGCCATTCTCTTCTCCTCCTCCTCCTCCTCTTCTTCTGTCATTTGTATCACTCTGTCCCTCCTCCTTCTCTCCTCCCATTCCTTGTCCTTATCAGATAAGCGAGGACGCCTTCATTCTAAAGGTGCTACTAGACATCTCCAATAACTATGTGTGTGTTCATCTGTGTGTATATGTGTGTGTGTGTGTGTGTGTGTGTTTGCATGACAGTTATGGGAGCTTGTCATCGTGCTCCTCTAGATCAATGGAGCACAGTTGCCTAGCAACCTGCTGATCGGGAGAAAGGAGGCGGGGGAGAGAGAGGGAGAGAGGCATAAGATTAGAAAAGGGAGAGATGGAGAGGTCTGGAGAGGGAAGGGAAGAAGGAAGAGAAGTGGGTGAGATCAACAGTAAAGGATGCTGTGGTTGGATGACAGGAAATAAGAGCTAAGACAGTAGAGCTTAGCGTGTCCAATCTGTCTTTGTGTGTACTGTAAGAGTAGGCTGAAGAGGAAGGAGGTGGTAGGAGGAATGTGGGGTGTGAATGCATGAATTGTGCATATATATATATGTGTGTGTATGTGTGTGTATGTGTGTGTGTGTGTGTGTGTGTGTGTGTGTGTGTGTGTGTATGTATGTATGTATGTATGTGTGTGAGAGAGTGTGTGCAACAGTAGTTTGGGACTGATGAGTTGATGTTGATACTATCGCGCTGAAATAGAACATCAAAGCGCTACCATGGTGACGCCAGCAGCACACTCTCTCTCATTTAGCTGCTGATTTAATTATCTTTATCTTAAAGGGGAACAAAGTGGTTAAACGCACTGCATTGGGAGGGAGCGGCGGTAGAGATAAACAGCGGGGAATGAGCGGGAGGAGGAGGAGGAGGAAAAAATGGAGAGGGAAGTTGGAGGGAGATGAATTTGGACAGGAGGAAATGAGGAGAGGGGAGACAGGCGTAAAAAAGAAGGAAGAGGGGAGGAGAGCAAGGACGAGACGAATGAAACAAGAGATGGATGGAAAAGAGAGTCTGATGATCAGGTGTTTGGTTGGCCTCCAGAGAGATGCACACATATGCTCCAGCTCGTCTATGATATTTACACAGTCTCCCTCTCTCTGCCAGTGATGGCAGGGAAGGGAGGAGGGGACGAAGGGGTGTGAAGGGAGGATGGGGTGTCATTATAAACGAGAAAAAAAAAAAGGAGGAAGGGAGGGAGAAACAGAGGAATAGCTGTACATCCCAGAGGTATACTCTGTGACTGAGTTAGAATAACATGTGGAGGCAGAGTGGCTGTTAAACTTTATGGAGGATTGAAAATGGACAATTAGCATCTCAACGATCTCACTGTCACCTGGAACATTCTCCCCCGTTGTCATAGTAACCCTCCTCTCCCTGCTCACACTTCCTAATTCATGCTACCCCTCTCCGCTGTGGCCGGAGTGCACATACTTGCACCTTCATGCTCCTGCACACACAGACACACACACACACACACACACACACACACACACACACACACACACACACACACACACACACACACACACACGGTGCACTTTGTGTGTATAATCAATACAAACTATGTTTTCTGTGAGTCTGGTCTGGGGCTGTTTTTCATTTAGGGAAATCTTAATACTGTGATGATACAGACAATATAGTGCGTACAAGTATGCGGCCACAGTTTGAAGGCCCTTTCCGGTTTCAACATGACAAGTAAGAAATGGTTTTCCAAGCTTGGTGCAGAAGAACTGGCTTGCACAACATCACCCATGGGATGAACTGGAATGCCAACTGCAAGCTAGGCCGTACACCCAACATCCGTACTCAACCTAACCCAACTCTATTGCTCTTGTGGCTGAATGGGAACATATCCCTGCAGCCAGGTTCCAAAATCTTGTGAAAAGCCTTCACAGAAGAGCGGAGGCTGTTACAGCAGCAGATTAATGCCCATGGTTTGGAATGGTGGTTCAACAACAGGCCTTTTTTCACAGAAGACATTTTGACTTTGCAGTGGTGTTAATAATGCTGCTTTCAGATGGGTTTGTGTTTATCGTATTCATGGGAAGAGTGCATGCAATATGTCCCCTTCTTGTGGTATGCACGACCTCTGAAGTGGAAATTTTTCAAAAGCTCAGAGTTCTCGAGTCGCAATATGTTTGCTGGTGTGTTCAAAAATGGAGGAGGCCATGAAAGTTGATGTCTTGGTGGACAGAAAGCAGGGGTGGAAGTAACTCATTACAACAACTCAGATTAATGTAATCAAGTCATTTTGGGAAGATTTTGGTGGGGAAAAAAACAACAAAACACTGTGTAAGGCACAGGTTAGGAGAGATGACCACTGCTTCTCACTGTAACTTTGCCTGGGAAAATATAAACACAGGCCCGTTTCATCTGATTTCACAGAGAATCCAACTTGGTGGCCTGATTAAGAATAACTACACAGAAATGGTCGATCGTCTCACAGATGGTCTCGTCATTTAGGTCATATAGAGGCATCAGTATTAAATTGAGACTGTTTCACTAACAGCTAAAAAGTCCTTGTAGTGGCTTTAATTTATTTTCATTTTAGTTGTATGGAGTTTGTCTTTGTAGCTTATTGTGGATTTTTGTTCACAATGTATTGAATATGTTGTCATCGGCTGCTGCCTTGGCCTGCTCTCTCGTTTTAAATCTCAATGGGACATCCTCCTTAAATAAAGGTCAGACAAAAAGATGATGATGCTTTTGCATTTGCAAAACTGCATTATGTTATGTGTACACTAGCTTGTGAGACTGTAAGCCTAAGAGGCTTCTAGATACCAATAGTTTTGGTTTTCTCACAGCTTAAGAACCTGATCACAGGGCTGGGCAACATAACTAAAAAAAATCTGTTGATATGGATAATTATTGATCATTTGTAATTAGGTTGAATTTATCATGTTCTTATCTTAGAATTATTGCAAAAATAAGGCCCTTTTAACTCAGAAGGATGCAGAAGTTCTCGTCCACGGTTTTATATTCAGCCGTTTAGACTACTGCAATTTGCTTTTTACTGGCCTACCCAAAAAGTCATCAAAGACACTACAGCTTGTACAAAATGCTGCGGCCAGAGTTTTAACCAAAACCAAGTAAATTGATCACATCACTCCGCTTCTTAAAACACTTCACTGGCTACCCGTCTCTTTTAGAATTGATTTTAAAATTATTTGCTCATTTATAAAGCTTTGACTGACCTTGCTCCTCCATACATCAGAGATCTTCTTTCAGTTTATTTTCCATCAGATCACTGAGGTCCTTCACCGCTTTTTCTTTTAAATGTCCCTTACGTGTCCCACAAACGTACTGGCGAGAGTGTCCTCTGTTTTTATGCCCTTAAACTGTGGAACTCTTTGCCTTTGGACATTAGATCGACAAGCTCTGTCTGTATTTTTAAGAGGAAAGTAAAGACCTATCTTTTTAGTCTGGCTTTTAATTGTTAATTTGGGGGTAACGTTATAACCTCAGTCTTTTAACCTCAATCATTAGGTTTTTTATATTATTCTTTTTCTCGGGTTTCTTTTTATTAAATTCTAACATCTTTAATTTTACTGTTGTAATTTTATTCTTCCATTTTTAATTTGTTTTTATATATTTTTATTGTTTCCATGCTGTTGTTTTAATTTTGCTGTGTGAAGCACTTCAGGCTGCATGCTTGTATGAAAGGTGCTATATAAATAAAGCTGAGTCGAGTTGAGCTGAGTTTGTCACATCGACGGTGCAACTGAACACACCTGTTAAATTACTGGCTGTTTGCATGGCACTCTATTATCGAGGGATATGACAAGTTGTTTATGAGCCAGGGTGTACTTGTTATGTATCTTCATGATGGTTTGCGTCTAATGCAATTAAGCAAAAATATTGAACATTCGACTGAACAATTTTCTTACTGCTATTGATGATTGGCAGTACATACACTATTGTTTTAAGGACCAGGCCAGCTTGAACACCAAGAATATCATGTACACGGTTTGCCACATCGCATTCATGAGTTCCACTTGAAGGCAGCATAATAACATTGACGATGGCTGCATTTAAGTGTCCCACTAAGCTATGACAGTGTGACACTGAGCCAGCATGTATTATACCAGGACCCTGAAACTGGAGCAGCTAAGTGGAGTGCAGGCATCATTAATTTTATTAATTCCCACCTTTGCTTTTCCTGCTGTGACGTGTCAAAATGTCTTCTATGAAAAAGACCTATTGTATATGGGTTGGCCTTTGATGTCTGGGTAGTTGACTCATGATTTGTGTGTGTGTGTTTTGTACAGTGTGTGTGGTCAGGTATGCAGGTGTATCCACTTTATTTGATTCCTTCCTCCTCTCCGTGAGGTCCATGTAGCCTCAGGCTGTCGGGCGCTGCAGTGGTCTCTGTGCTGTGCAGCTATCATGACATTTTGGAGGCCATGAGGTAAAAGGTCAAAAGTTAAAGGTAAAAGGGGGTTGATGTGTTCCTTGTTACTGGTTTCCCTGTTCATTATCCGCTCTTCAAGTCTGTTCCACTGCACAAAACTGCTCTGACCCCTTGACCTCTTACTGTAGGGCATAGAGTGCCGCGGGCTGAGAGCGGCTGCATCGCCATGACAACCGGTAGCAGCTCGTAGGTCAAGATTTATGGTCACTCTGATGCGCGCGGACACACACGAAGCTCTCCACATTGTAGACACACACAAACGTAAATCAGCGGTGCGAGGGCTAATGAACTATGGATCTAGAGACTTTTTTTTTTCCATTTGGCCACGCATGTAAGCAAGTCCACTCTCTCACACACACACACCTCCCCTCTTCTCAGTCAACACACACACACATACACACAATCACACAGGGTTTGTTTGGTTCTTGTCGGTCACTCTCCATCTGCTGGTCAGATGATCAATGCTAATGCCTGTTGAGAGTTCTAATGACACTGAGATCCATACGCAGGGGGACTGCACATTTGCTCCTGTGCTTGCTTGCATGTGTGTGTGTGTGCACGCGCACGTGTGTGGGCATCCATGTGTGCATGTTTGTGCACATGAGCTAATGTTATTTGTGTTTAGAAATTGCAATCCTTTGATGACGACAGGTCAGCGCTATTGTTATAAATGAGAGTAAGATTGCAGGGAGGTGACCTCTCCTACCACACACAGAGACGCACACACATACACACACATGCGCACGTGGCTGTTTGCACTATTGGCAAGTGGAATTAGTAAATGTATGAGCTACACAGAAACTCATTACAACACGATTAGAGACAAACCTCCCATTTAATCTCATTTAGAAAAGGGTGGTTGCCTGTCAAACACACTCACACATACACACACTAACTCACTTATGCGCATGCACAGACACACACACACATTTGTTCTTACACAAAGACCACCCTCACTGTATGAAAGACAGCAGGGGTGTCTGTCTGACTCATAAAATTATACCCTTATAATCATATGCTCTCACCACTGTGTAAGTAAGGAGCTTTAAATGACACAGTAGGTCTGCTCCATACATTTAATCCCACTGTTTCCACCATATCAGCATTAAAAACCTAAGATTTCTCTACATGAAGCACTTCAACTCCTCCCTTCCTCACCCCCCCTCTGCGCCGTTTGTCACCATTCGCAGCACAAACTAGGTAAACCTCACCGTCTCAGGCTCAGCTCCGAACACTGTAGCACAAACTGACATAAATGCAAGCACAAAATATGGGCGCACAAACACAAACACACACATACCCACTGGATGCTGACAGATGAGTTTTTATTTTTGGCTGTATATTCTCTCTGCTGGCAGTTCAGACACATATTACCCGTGCACAAGCGCTCCTGCACACACACACACATATATATAAAGAAAATATGTATACACACCCAAGACACACACATATACAGTGACCTTCTCTCTGCTGAGTAGGCAAAGAGTCAGGGGTCAGTGCCTGCTGTCAGCCTGTCAGAGGGAGGAAGGGAGAGGGGAAGTGAGAAGAGGCAGAGGAAGAGCAAACGTGGTTGGAGGAATGTACAGAATGGAGCTCCTCCGCCTCATCATTCAATAAAGACTAATGCAATCAGAGCCGGCCCATATCTGTCACGGTTAATGTTGGCTGATAGAGTCGCAGCAATTTAAAATGCTCATGGTATAATGCATTTCCCTGTGCCTCTTACAGACTGATGATGCATCACATCACGCCTTGATGGCTCTTGTAGAAACAGATAACCTGCTCCGCATGCATGCTGAATGGGGGGCCTCCATTATGCCTGACCGTTTTGCTCGTTTTTATCTTAATCGGCTACAAAGAAGTTTCACTCGACATCCATTTAAAAAACAAAAGTTACCTGAAGTTCACTGCTCAATCTTTCGGAATTATTGCAGATAATTATATCCTCTTTTATGGTTTCGTCAGGCAAAAGCAATGCTCCTACAAAGGCCACAAAGGATATCTGTCACAGAGTTTTAATTTCTTTCTCAGAATGGATTTTTTTTCCCCAAATGTGAATATATTTTTAAAATATCTTTGCTGCAAACACCTCTACATGATCAAGTCTCATTATTGAATCATGATGATATTTTCTTAAAACAAGCGAAAAAAATTGCCTGTGCGATTATGTTGTTCAAATTGTTTTCCAAAATAAATCAATTTGTTTTAATAACTCTCTAGAAGAAAGTGTCATTATTATCCGACTAAAGGAGATCCTGTGTGTGTGTGTGTGTGTGTGTGTGTGTGTGTGTGTGTGTGTGTGTGTGTGCGTGACCA
This sequence comes from Lutjanus erythropterus, assembly GCF_056507025.1. Lineage (NCBI taxonomy): Eukaryota > Metazoa > Chordata > Actinopteri > Lutjaniformes > Lutjanidae > Lutjanus > Lutjanus erythropterus. The sequence continues at coordinate 21,722,317 of NC_139333.1, forward strand.
ACAGGGCTGGAGCTGCTGGTAATTTTGCATACTGCTGGACCCATAAGCCTAATATTTTTTGTGGACATTTATGACTGTATGTTCACAGACCTTTGTGGTTGCAATGATTCACAATGTGTTGGAAAAACCTTGAAAAACCTATTTTATTGTCTGCTCTGCACAACTGGTGGGTGAGGGCTGCAAATCATTAACAACTGCTAGGTTAAAAGCAAAGCTTACTGAGAAGTTCGGACTTCTCTTCCCATTTATGCTTTCCTTATTAAATGCATACATTTAGGCGAACTGAGGATGCTTACAATACCATTACACTGGTCTGTGTATCTTAAAAAAACAGGCTACTGTACAAAATTATTAAAAATGTTGCATAAGTCTATATAAGGAAATTATACTTGACAAAATACTTCATTAAAATCTTTGTTAGTTTTATTTGGCAGTTATGGTGGTTACGGTGCCATTGCAGTTGGTGCCTCACCATCTGTTGCCCGGTGAAGCTTCATTATGTCCTCTTTCAAGATACTAACGTGCATTTCTTGAAAATGCTTGAAAAAGGGTGATTTGTTTTGAGAAGCAGTTGAAATAATCTGCACTGGCAGATAATTTCACTCTCACTTATTTCAAGAAAACATCACATTCGTGGCTCAATAGACAAAAGTTGCTTGATAATACTGAGAATTTTTGAAATATTTGTAGTTTAGAATAAACATCTCACTGCATTAAATGTGAATCATTTGACCATGATTTCGTTTCAGCTTTAATTTTGTCAGGGCAGTAATTCTAATCTTTATTTTTTTATTTTGGTTGTACATGGTCCTCTAGACTAAGAGCATGTATCTACCAGATTTTTCCATTTTCATTGCACAGGGAAGAGATGGAAGAACGTTATTATTTGATAATGCCATTTGGTCCAAAAGGTCAGCCTCGCCCGGGGATGGGGGGAGAGAGGAGGAGGAGGAGGAGGAGGAGGAGAGTTTGAGGGAGGTTTGAGGAGTGGTGGTGGTGGTGGTCAGTCCAATGGGAAACCAGGTGCTGATGTTGAGATAGTTTCCATAGTAACTCCTCCTCCCAATCTCGTTCTTTCCTCTCGAACACTCTCAAAAACGTGCACAACTGCATGCTCAGACCTCCCGTCTTTATCCCAGTGCTGGTCTCTGTGGTCAACCCCCTTTTCGCGTTAATATCTGTTGCTCAAATCAATGTGAGCCTTCATGTTCCAGCTGTGTGGTCATATGATATACTGTGGCTCAACTGCCTCTCCAGCAGCCGTCTGCCTTGCTAGAGTAAATATGTACATAAGCAAATATCTCACAGCACCAGACAGCCGGCACAGTCAGTACATTCCACTGCAAACAGACACATAAAGATGACCACTACTGTACAAAAAAGAAATGATGTATGCACAGTTGACGGCTGTGGAGTTTAAGTGGTGAATGCTGCTCCATTCATCGTTTCTGTTGAGTTCATCTTGAATCAGCATCTCTGCATCAGGTCAGGGTTGTTCTTCTAACAGGAAGCCCCAGCCTTTGGTTGCCAGTTTTCTAGCTCTACTACTCCTCCTCCTTCGGTTAAAGCACTCGATGAAGGTGAGTGTTAAAGCAGAGTAAAAGGAGTATAAAGCAGATGTGCCGGCCAGTCAGTGACAGGCATACACAGATTGAGAGAGAGGGAGAGAGAGACAAAAAAGAGCAGCAGGAGCAGCTGGCTCGGGGAGCTCAGGGAGAGCACCTCTGAGCTGGGCTCAACACAGCTGGAGTCCCTCCATGGGACATGCTAGAAAAATCCCTATCTGCATGTGTGTTCTCTCATTTGATTTAAAAATTTAATATCTGTACGTGCAGTATGAATGTAAATACACTACATGCCCAAAAGTATGAGAGCACCTAAACATTATATGTGATTGTTTTACTGCTTGAATCAAAATGTATCTCACACAAATCAGTTCTGCAACAAACCGATTAATATGCTGATTATTGTCATGATTAATTAGTTGTTTAGTCTACAAGTGATGTCTTCGGATTGTCCAACAATCCAAAAACCAAATACTCGTCATTTACTATCATAAATGACAAAGAAAAGCAGCAATTTTACATTTAAGCTGGAACCAGCAAATGTTTGACATTTTTTCTTCAAAATTACTAAACTGGTTAATCCATTATGAAAACAGTTGGCAACTAATTTTCTTTTGATCAGCTAATCATGATGACTGATCAACTAATCATTGCGGCTCTAATGAGTTAACCTCAGTTGGATCTCATACACTATATGCCCAACAACTGAACGTTCCACCCATATGTGATTATTGAACATCTCATTCCATGTACAATAATCTAACATACAATACACTCCACTTTTTGAGGAAGGCTTTCCATAAGATTTTGGAACGTGGCTGCATACACACGTCATTATGTGTGTACATGTTTTAATAACAATGTGTTGGATTTTTACAGTCAAATGAGTTACTTAGGGTTTTGCTTTAAGAAAGAGGTCAGAATAAAGCTATAAGAACCATTGAGAGCGCTCCGATGGCCAAAGTTGTCACATGATCAAATAGACTTCACAGCATCAACATACATTTTACCCAGCAATCATTGCTGCTCATTTGTATATGGCAAAAACCAAAGAAAATAACAATTTATTAATTCAACTGCTTAGTTTTTAAATATATACTTTTTTTTAAAAATAGTTGAGTCAGCATATAATTTTGGAACAGATTCCTACAGACTGTTTTCCAAAAAAATAAAAATGAAAACCATGACAGAAATGGGTTCACTTTTTTAAGGGCATATATAGTAAATAGCTCTACTTCAAATGTAATGTAAGTTCTTGTTTGAGTACTTCTGTAAATTACTTACAAGGGTCAATTCTCTGCCCAACACATCTGGAGAGCCCACTATCTCTGTGCTGCCCCATCCCATGGGCGCTGGTGCAAATACACTGCCTACACTTGCACCCCTGGCACAAGAGCGCTTGTGAGGTTTGGCACTGGTGTTGGATGATAAAGTCTGGTGGTTTATTTCATCCTAAATTTGTTAGACGGGGTTGAGGTCAGGACAATGTAAAGGCAAGCTTAGGTAGGTTAAGGTCCTCCACACCAAACTCGCCATGGACCTGATTTTGTAACTGTGGACATGGTCATACTGAAACTGGAAAGAGCCTTCCTCCAAACCATTTTTTTTTAACTATATCACTGTATGTTATAAACTTTAGATTTTCCTTCATTTGAACCAGGGGGCCTTGCTAAAACCACAAGTACAAGTACTACACAAGTGTAGTGTCCATATACTTTTGACCATAAAGTGTATTTGTCCATTCAGAACCGTGTTTATGTCTGTTCAAATGAATGTGTGTGTTCCGTGAGCGTAACGGTGTGAAAATGTGTGTGAGGGAAAGACAAACAGATTTGTAAATTGAGACGGCCTTTCTCTGTTTCCTTTTCATAACGTCCTTCCCCCCACTCTTTTTTCACTAAATCGCTGTCTTCCTTTACTCTCCTGTAGCACGAGAGAGGTAAAGGCCATCGTCACTGTCACTCACGGATTTAATCACTCGGATCTACCCCGGTCGCTTCTCGCCTTATTTTCTGCCTCCGGTAATTGCGTTTCTTCTGTTTCGTGCGGGCGGTGAGAGCGCGCTGTCCAAGGTGCTGCAGCAGCGCGCGGCCCCGCCCATCCTCTCGATCCCTCTCTCTCTCGCTCTCTCTCTCACACACACATACACACACACACACAGATACATACACACGCTCTCTCGCGACCACGTGACGCTCTCTCTGCCGAGTCTCTGGGAGGCAAATATTTTTTTTTCCAGGATGGCGAGGGCATGTCCCACCCTACTCTGCCTCTGATTGGCTTACCTCATATTCTTACCCAATCGCACTCTTCATGCCTACCCAGGTACAAGAGAAGAAGACTTTATACTATTTCTGCAATACTTAAAGTGGTATTTCAGTGTACTTACAAGAAAGGTGTTATACTGTAAGTGTAAGTTGTATAATAGTGTCATAAATCACAAATACTTACAGTGGTAGAGCTGCTACAATTAATCAATTATTAATCGACCATTAAATTAATCAACAATTGATAAAACTTTTGGAGGCATTTTTAGAGAAAAATATCCAAATTCTCTGATTTCAGCTTTGTAAATGTGAATATTTTCTAGTTTCTTTAATCCTTCATGACAGTAAACTGAAAATATTTGGGTTGTAAAGAAAACAAGACATTTTTAGGACATCACATTGGGCTTTTATGAAACAGTAGTGATTTTTTTCTCTATTGTCTGAGATTTTATGTAACAAACAACTATTGAGAAAATAACTGATAATCATTAGGTGCAGCTGTAGTTGTAAGTTAGTTTAATTTTGAAAGGTAGAATTCAAGTCCTCTGTGATACTTGTAATATTAGTATGCTAAAAGTGTACTTTATTTTCACTTCATTAGAAGTGTATAAAGGTATCCTTACAAAAAGTGCACTTCATTTCAAGTTTATTTAAAGTTGTACATCAGTATACTTTGTAGTAGAATAAACAAGGTACACTTTAATTTTATTGGTACATACAAATCCATACACGTGAAGTGTATACTTTAAGTTGTTCCACTTTAGCATGTACAAGAATATTAATATGCTTTTCTACTATTTAATTACAACTAAAATATATGTAGTACAAAATTATTTATTCCAAAATACACGCTTTAAAGTATATTGATAGTCTGCCTGTAAGTGCCTCCCAAGTATGCTAAGATTTAATGTACTTAGCATATTTATTTTTCACCAGGGTAAATCTACCCAATCCAAACGACCCAAACTACCGAAGGCATCGAATACTAGCCAATCAGAGTCAGAATAGGGCGGGTCATGACTTTGCCATCCTGGGGAAAAAAAATTGCCTGGCGGAGAGCATCAGACTGCACCTTTTCCTCCTCAAGAGAGCGGAGAGAGAGGAGAGAGAGACATTGAGTCAGACTGAGAGAAAGGGAAGAGAGGGAAGGAGAACTAGAGAGAGTGTGGGGGGGAGACCAATAGCACCTTGTCGCTTGGAGGCGAGCCTGTGATAATTTTGTCCCTGCTGTCCGGTACACCGGCTCTATCTACCACCGGGTGTGCGGGTGCTTTGAGCTTCTCCTCAGATGGGAAGGGAAATCGATGAGTCGTACGCCGCACTCTTCTTGCCACGGAACCACAGGACGCGAGTAAGGTAGGTCGGTTTTCTAGCCCGCATTAAGGGGAAAATATTGGTTGTTTTTTTAAAACTTACCTGCCAGGGTGAGGCTGTCACAACACCGTTACAGGTTGTGGTGTCAATTAAAACGATAGAAAAAACTAATTACCGTGTCACCGGTTAAATAAGCTGCAGTTACAGCGCAGGTGATGAGACTGACTGAACCCCCGGTGTAGTCAAGCAGCGGGCGCGTAGGAGAAAAAATGGAGAGGAGGTATGGCCGCAAATCGAGAATCGATATTTCAACCGCATTCATTCACCCCCGTCTATCAATAACTATGATGTCGCCTCTTTCAAAATGTTGAAGACGCGCAGAACAAACTGTGTAGCCTACCTCTAAAGCTCATATGTATTGTTTTCTGCCTCTGTGTGTGAATGTGTTCACCCGTTAGAAAATGAGCCGTTAATTCGATAAAGAAGCGAGGCGGTTTGAGTCATCCGCCGCAGCGCGCGCGGTGCTGCTGCTCCCGCTCTTTGTGATGTAGCTAACAGAATTCGACCGTTACCCGTTATTAACCGTAACTAATTCAAAAGGAGCATAAAAACAAGCCAAAAAAATGAAAAAACAACGGGCGTTGGTTAAGGTGTCGTGCAAAAATGCTGTCAAGTCTCAGAAGTGACTAAAAAATATGCTTCAATACGTTAAGGCAGTTGCAGGTATGCCACCTTATAAAAATCTCCTGCGGCATGATGGGAGCTCTACTGAGGAGGTGCTGTTTGTATATGTAAATGTGTATGTGGTGTGCTTACACCGTATGTGTTTAGTATGTGTCCAGGTTAAGTCATTTTTATTGTGTGTGTGTGTGTGTTGTGTGAAAGTAAAAATGTTTTTTTTTCTTCTATGTATGTTCAGTATGTTCATATTCCGTCTTGAATTGGGCCTGTTAAATGTGTAATGTGACAATGTGATGTCAGTGTGTGTGTGTGTGTGTGTGTGTGTGTGTGTACAAAATGCATGAGAGAGAGTAATTTGAGAATAAAAGCGGGAGTTTGCGCGTGCATGTTTACGTGTGTGTGTTGTGTGTGTGTGTGACCCTGGTTGATTGTGCCGTCTCTGTTCTCTCTGTAGGTCGCTGGAGAGAGTGATGACGTGGCAGTGAGAGACACACATACCTCACTCGCACACACACACACACACACACACACACTTACACATACACACACACGCATATTTTGCCCACACACACTTTAAGTTTTGCCCTACTAAGACAGGGAAGAGGGGGAGAAAATTCTGCTATGACGGTGTCATTTCTCTCCATTACCAATGTGTGAGCCACACACCCACACACACACTCATACTCCGTGGGGAGTTGCCTTCATGGGGATAAGGCCCTATCTAGGGCACAAAGATGGAGTTCACATCCTATTCGTCACGTATCTAACACTCACATAGATGCGCACACAAATACACACACCTGGAGTCTCATATGTGTGAAGTGAAGAATGAAAGACTGAAAGGAGAGAAGACATTGAACATCTCAGAGAAGACACAAACACCAGGCCAAGGCAGAAGAAGATTCCCCAAGTGTGCTGAGAGGACGACGGGAGCTACTGTTTGACCCCCACCCCCACTGGAGCTGTATGGTGTAGGAGCTTCCTCTTGTAAAGAGCGCTACCAAGAAAGTAGGGTGCATCTGAGACACAGAGAAGGTGTTCTACGAAGTGCCCTACAGTAGTCACCATGAGCTGTAGGCTAGAGGGAACACCCCAGCTCTAGCCTCTATCTCCTCCTGTGTGTGTGTGAGTGTGAGAGCGAGTGTGTGTATGAGTGTGATGGCGGTGTGTGTTTGGGCGGCAGCCCCCCTGCTCTTCCTGGGGCTGTGCCTGTGCAGCGTGGGGGGCCAAGCCCAAGGGGAGGTCCTGGAGTTTGGAGGCGTGTCCAGCCAGTGGGGGCGGTTCCCGGTGTGGAACGCCTGCTGCGAGAGTGTGCTGAGCTTCAGCCTGCGGACTCACAGTCAGGAGGGCCTCCTCCTCTACCTGGATGATGAGGGCTTCTGCGACTTCCTGGAGCTGCTGCTTCTCCACGGCCACCTCCGCCTGCGCTTCTCCATCTTCTGTGCTGAGCCAGCCGAGCTGCAGTCAGGCGTGGCGGTGAGTGACGGGCACTGGCACGCAGTGCGTGTCAAGCGGGACTGGAGGAACACCTCATTGGAGGTGGACGGGCGACTGGAGGGATGGGCAGAAGTGAAGAGCAAGAGAAGAGACATGACAGTATTCAGCCACACCTTCATGGGCGGGGTGACGCCAGAACTCCACTCCTCGCCCTTGCGCCTCACATCCCCTTCGGTGCGGGACCACCCCGCCTTCCGTGGCTGGATCACGGCGGTGAGCATCAACGGCTCACTGGTGACACTGGACAGCTCGGAGGGCGTCACAGTAACAGCTGGCTGTGGGCCGGATCACCAGTGCCAGAACGGAGGGGTGTGCAGCGTGGTCAACGACCAGGCCGTCTGCGACTGCTCCGACACCGGTTACCAAGGCAACGACTGCAGCGAAGGTAAGGCCCAGAACCATGCTGACCCATCATATACATCTCATTCTTTACATACACACACATACACTTAAATATACATGTGCACATGACTTTTGTGGATTCATATCTCCAAATTTATACCTCCAGTTCCAAACACCAGATCCTTCAGTGTAGACATCTATCTTTCATTCACACTTTCATAGCTGCCTTCAAGTGGTGTGTATGGACCAACAGCCTTCACAAACAGTGCAAGACATGCATACTGATTATGTTTGATATTGATTTTTTATGGCTGCCAGTGATAATGCCAATTTAGTATGTACCTCCAGAGCTCAGCTCTAAGCCCCCTCCCAAGAAGTGCAGTCAGTTTAGTGAAGCCGGAGCTGAGATCTTGAGAACAGCTGTTCTGAGCTGCATTCAGACCGTCAAGCTTGAGAGTCAGGAGATTTGGAGACAAATTCCTGGAACTCACTGAAAACCTGTTACCTGGCTGCTGGCAGTGTTAAAGCCTTGATGAACTCAGTTGGTGTGTTTGGCAAAACACAATAACCATATAGATCCATTATGGATGTGTTTGTTGGCTCGTGTTGAGAGACTTTAATTGGAACTAGGCTAAGAGGCTGGAAATCAGTGGTTTGTTACATGGCTGATATCTGGCTGCCTGTGTTAATGGATTTCATTGATTCTAGATGGCCTTCACAGGTACCATACATAGGCTGTTGAAATGAAGTGTGCACAGTCTATTGCCTGCCATTAATTTGAACACCTTGCAGCCTGTGAAGATGTTCTGTTTGTGTATGTGTGAGTGTGTATAGTATGTGTTTCTTATGCATTATAAAAGAGGAAATAGTATCCTGTCAGTAGCACTTTATAAGTATGAAGAACTGTGACAATAAACCACCTGATAGAAAAATAAAACTTTTATGTGTAAGAGGCAAAAAGAAAAATGCTGTTTCACAAATGATTTAAAATCTCAGCCCCCCCCTTACTACTGTCAAACAAGCCTTTGGTCAATACAAGTGCCAATACACAGGGCACTGTAATGATGGCCATTACAAAAACGAAACAGCTGCTTAATGAACTCCGCTACCTTGTTATGGCCAGTGCTGCAAATGCTTTCATTTCCCCCTGCTTAGTTGTGTGTGTCGTCAGATTTGCTTCAGTTCATTCACAGAGCAAATCTACATTCTTAATCAATAGCGCTCTCGACTCCTCCCGTATGTTTTTTTTTAAAAATATCTTTTCGACGCTGAAGATACCTTTCAGCTTGGCCCCAGCTATTGATATTTTAATGGCACAAATGCATCTGAGTGGCCTTGCTGCGCTGCCACCGTTTGTCACCGGCCTGACCTCACACCCCACCCTGCACCGCTGTAAGCATCACACCTCCCTTTAGCCACCCACTGTATCACACCCTAGCATTTAGTGGACAGTGGGATGGCCTAGGTTACCATGGAGACAGGACTAATAGGGAGACCTCATGCCAGGAGTGTTTCTCCGTCCGTCCTCGCTCTTCCTTCCTCCCCACCCCCACTCCTCAGCTCCAGCCTTCCCTTCCCGGACTCCTTGCTGCGTACAGCTCTATCTCAGCTCTGACTGACTTCAGGCATCATGTCTGCCACTCAAAGCTACTGTATTTACATGTTTGTGGTGGTGAGTGTGTGTGCATGTATGGTTGTGTTTGACAGGCATCCTTAAGGCAATAGTGACTGTCTCTTGACCACTGGTCTTAGTTTTCCAAGCAGGTGGGGAAGGTAGCTGGTGCATTATGCTCACTAGTGCAGAAGTGATTTGTTGATTGACGGAGGAATAATCAATTATCTAAGCAGTGCTGCAATAATTAGTCAATTAATTGATTAGTTGCTTGACAGAAAATTAATTCAGCTATTTTGATAATTTCAAGGAAAAATGTCAAACATTTGCTGCTTCCAGCTTCAAAAACATGAGAATTTGATGCTATTATTTGTCATGTATGACAGTAAACTGAACTTAAATAGACCTGTAATCAACTGTTATTTTCAATATTGATTATCTAATTATTTTCACAATTAATAGATTAATAATGAAAAATGCTTTAAAAAAAGCCAAAAGTGACATCTTCAGATTACTTCTTGTGTCCAGTCCACAGTCCAAAACCCAAAGATTCATCTTTTAATATCATAAATGACAAAGAAAAGCAGATAATCTTTGCTTTATAGAAGCTGGATCCAGCAAAGGTTTGACATTTTTCTTTCAAAAATGACTGAAACAATTAATTGATTATCAAAGTAGTCCGCAACTAAATTTTTTGCATTCGACTAATCGATGAATTGACTTACTTTGTTGCAAAACTAATATTGGATAAAACAAGCTTTCTGAGGACATCACCGAGTTGTGAAAACCAGGAATTTTTCACGTTTTAACATTTTATAGACAAAACAATTTATAAAGTAAATAAAATGCAGAATGATCATGAAAATAATTATTTGCAGCCAACATTTTTTTAAGCAAAAATGCCAAACATTCTCCTCATTCAGCTTCTAAAATCTGAGCATATTATGCTCTTCTTTGTCAAATATTATAGAAAACTAAATATCTTTGAGTTCTAAAATCTAAAATTATCAAACTGGGCTGTGGAAAACCGGGTTTTTTCACTAGTTTGTGACATTTTATTGACAAAACAATTACTCAAATAAATAGTTAATTTAGGAAATTCTTGTTATTTGCAGCTTTACATTGAAGATACTTGGTACATTAATTAAAAATAGCAAACATTCCACTGTTTCAACTTCTAAAGTGTGAGAATTTGCTGTTTTTTCTCCATTTTGCATCAACATAAATTGAATATCTTTGGTTTTTGGTCTGTTGGTCAGACAAATCAGCAATTTAAAGACCTCACTCTGGGAAAGATTTTGCATTTTCATTATTTTTCAGCATTTCATAGACCAAACAATTAATTAATAAGCCAAAATAATTGTCCGGTTTTTCAATAAAGACAACAACCATTATTTGCCCCAATGCTCGATTTTGTTTGTGAGGTGTCTGTACGTTCAGGAAGTGACAGGTGAAGCTATGATCAGTGCTCTGCAGAATCTCAGTGCTGCGCTGAGAATCGTGTGTGATCCAAGCCAGTCTAATCCAGTCTGCTGTTTTGCTGCTGGTTAGGGCACAGTGGGAGACACAGAGAGCACCGACACACACATACCTGTACAAACACATGTAACACAAACATACAGACACACACAGAAACACATTCACACAGTGTGCAGGCTCCAGCAGCGCCATTAGTCACTACACCATTGAGGTACCTAATATCAGTGTAGCTCTACAGGCTAAATAAGAGGTGCAGACATTTTACATAAATGCTCTCACCAGATACCTGCTTTGGTCTGGCACTTTGTCGCCCAACAAGAGGCTACTTATACCTTTTAAGGGGCTGTTTTATATTCCTAGAGGTGGACTCACATTTCAATTGTGAATGATGCCAAGTGTGGCTGTGGAGAACAAGTGCTAACATAATTTTTTCTCTTGGCAGTAGTGGCTGATGTTAGTAATAGTAGTCTCATAAAATGGTTCCAGTTAGGAGGTCTGCTTGGATGGATGTACTATATTTGGTTGTAGTGGATTTCCTATCCTGTGAAATCATATAGCTTTACCAGAATAAATTATGCTTATATTAAAGTCTGAACGATATGTTATATATCTCAATATTTAGAGGCAATGCTGCAATATATATCTGATTAAACACATTTTGTCTCAAATAACATGCTGTAAATTCTAAGATAGTCATGATCTTATAGAAAATGACGCCTTGCTGTAGAACAGGGCTGCACTATAAATCAAAAGTATTATCAAAACACAATACGACCAAGTGCAATATCCAAATTGCAGGAGCTGAAATTTTTTGATGAAGGTAAAATGTGTGACCAAAGCGTCATAATGAAGTACTGTGGATCTGCAGTGATGCCCTGGCCAACAAATCTGGGTCTGCAAATGTAAGAAAACATGTTTGATATGTGCAACCCTCAACAAATGTCACATCATCCTGGTTTGAATAGTTTTTTTGCAGCAAAATTGAAAATTGTGATGTAAAAATAATCAAGTGTGAATCATGTCACAATATCTGTCAAATTAATTGCAATAAGATTTTGTAACAGTAGGTTAAACTACTCAATAGTATATAAATCAAGGCTGGGTGATGTGGACAATATCAGAATATTTTTGGCCGTATACATTGATGAATTGAGAATATTACAGGGACGTCTATTGGAGCTTTCATGAAATATTAACACCATTAGATTTTTGATAAATAATCATAATGTGGATATAATGACTAAGTTGGTAAAGGCAAATAATAGAACAGCCAGAACTGAAACAACAGAAACAGAAAACTGCATCTCTTTTCTGTAGAGGTGGGCATTGAGGACAGATTACAAAAAAAGGAAAATATCACCGAATTATGATTCCGAATAATCAAAGTTTCAATTTCGATTCTAGTTATTGATTCTTACACAAATTTCACTCTCGCTAGTTTAAAATTAAACCATGTACTGCAAATATCTACTGTATATTGACCTGGCTATCTGTCTGCTCCTGAAGACATGCGAGTTGAATGAATGCATGTCTTCCTGTTTCCTGATGCATTTGTCTTATTGAATAACGAGTCTAACATTATTCTCAATCTCAGCTGTTGCTATGCTGCTTGACTAACAGGTGAATAGCAAGAATTGTGTGAGTAGCAGCAACCACCTCAATTTAGCAAATGCTATGCTACAAAACACTTTACAAGAATGGGAATCTTTATTGTTTCCGTCAAGTAGTTGAAGCAAACCCCAGAATATTCAAGAAAGCAGAAAAAAGTCCACCATCGGCACAGTTGTCTAGCTAGCTCAGTGTTTCTGCAGGTAACATTTGTCCAAGTTCATTAGCATTTCACACAAAGAATCAGAATCAAGAATCGTTATGTAATAATCACCAGAATCTTTAAAACTAAAACAATACTTACCCCTATTTTGCTGTAATATAGCATTAAAATCAGGAAAAGGCAACGCTTGTGCAATTTCATGATACAACAATATCCAAAATCTAGGACAGTGTGTAGTCTTATATCACAATATGGATAAAATTTCACACGTATTGCCCAGCCTTACCTATATTCTGCACAGGATAAAAATGCAGCTTGGGATGAAACATAATGAGGAGTTGTTCCTGGGTTGAATTCTGCTGTGAGACTGCATTGGAAATACAAAGCTTGCTTCTTGAGTGTCGGTATGAGTGTATTACTTCAGATTGTTTTTTCACTAGAATCTTTTAAATATTTCAGAAATTCCTGCAGGGTTTAGAGTATGATGGTTAGATGATAGAGGAAATTGAGAGCTTAATGACTGGTTTTAAAAGGTTACTTTGTGTCTTTTCTGCTGCTACTCACTGGTAGTGATAATACGCTAATTCATGGACATAAGCTCAGGAAATAGATTCAAGGTGTAATTCCAATGAACGAGCATCTTTTCAGGCAGATATAAACAGCAGCAAACGGGACCTGTTAACAAAAAACATAAACCTTGGATAGCAGAGTGCAACAGCATCTTCTGATTTCTTGGTTCTTATCTTAGACCCCTCTGAATCATCAAACTCATTCTCTGAAAATAGTTCAGAAACTCAGAGAGGCCTGAAAGCGAAGATGAGCAGATGATGTATTCTTTGTGGATGGTTTAAGTGTTTTGGAGTGCTGTGTTGTGGCATAAAATTCATTCAGTTCATTTCTGTATAACAAGATGCCGGCTCAGTGGGATATCTCCAACCAGGCTGAGCTAATATCCATGCATCAATATCACTACCAATGAATAACTCATACAAACTTATGTATGTCAAAAGAAATCTCTCTTCAGGTGCACTGAAGCACTCTGGAGAAGAACATTTTAAAAGTATTTTCTCAAAGAAATGAAGTGGAGGGCAGAGGGAGTAAAAGGAGGGAAAGCTCAGGTCAAAATTTCCTTTTTGAATAAAGAAAACTATTATGTTGACAGGATTGGAGGTTTTGTAAAGTGTTGATTGGACCATAGTTGTCTCTTTAGAAATGAGGGTGATCATTATTTGCAAGTATGCGAGTCTGGGCTGTGTAGCTGTTTTCTAAGAGTAAGGCAGTCGGGTATAAAGGTTTATCTCTTATATGGTACCTTGAAATTATTGTTATTTTGAACCCGGCAACCTCACTGAGGCTGCACAATAAAGCTCTGAGATAAAATTATAACCCTCTGAAAATTAAAAAAAAAAAAACTCAGTTATGAATCTTTAATATGGAATGAATTTGCTCTTCTAGAGGAAAAAAACGGATCCTTAGGACCGTGTTTGAAGCCAGAAATAAGTAATTTGGCTGTGGCAGTGCTAGTTTCCGTACACGTTTACAATTACATCAAGGCTCCCTAACGATCCACTTTTGTTCACACTCATATTTTTGCAGATTTGTGACAAGCTTTGAAAGTTTTGCAAAGCAATGTAATATTGTATATAGCATTATTTCTCCCCTGAAAGACAGTATATTACATTTTTCATACCAGTGTGAGAAGAGAGCTATTTATCAGGTTTTTATTCCAGTGCACAACAATGTGTCAAGTTTTGGGAAAAAAAAAAAAAACTTATTATGAGATATTTCAAAATCTAGTAGAGAGAGTTTTGGGCAGGGCTATGCATAAATATAATTACTGTCTAAAGCCACTGTGCCCTCCAGTGAAGGCAGAGTGAACCTGGCTTGTTAGGCCTGGCCTGGCTTGCATTGTCCTTGAGGGCAAATCGCTGTTAGCATGCTAATGGCTCCACCTGTTTCTGCCATGCTACTAGCACAAGGGCAGAGGCAAGGAAACACTCAGATGAGCACACACAGCTCAGAATACAACCACTTGCACATGCACACAATGACACACACACACACAAACACACACTCCAATCCCAGTATTGAACCATGCATGCCCCTCGTCTTCCTGCACTGCTAATCCATCCCTACATGTTTTCCTGCTATTCCACATCATTATTACTGCCATAGTCAATGTTAGTGTGTGTGTGCCTGTGTGTGTGAGTGAGGGAGAGATTGTGAGACTGAATGTGTGTGTGTGTTTGTGTGCGTGTTGCATGCTATCTGTCGGGGGGCTCTGGGGAGAGGAAGCAGCTGCAAGGTAAGTTCTGGGGTAAAACGGCTCTTGAATCCAAACATACAGGTAGGAAAGTATATGTTTGCCCGCCCCACACCCCTCCACCCTCTGTATCTATCTACAAGTGTGGGTGGGTATGATGTGTGTGTGCGCTTATGTAAGTGTATTTGCACACATGTCGAGTCATAGAGAGAGATTGTGCATTATTTTAATGCCGCTTTTCTATATATTTAGACAAACCTCAGTTTTGGCTACCAGTGCAGCATGGTATCCATTGTGACGTTTGCGTGGACTTTGCATGTATGTTACCACGGTAACCCTGGACGGGTGTGCATGTACAGTAAGTAGCCATGGTAACCCAAGGGCTTAGCATGCATGTTAATGAATGTCTGTCTCTCTCTTTCCTCGGCCGGCCGCAACACCTTTCCAGAGCACAGCTACACTCCAGGTAGGTCGCACTTCTATCTATCTGTCTATCTATCTATCTATCTATCTATCTATCTATCTATCTATCTATCTATCTATCTGTCTATCTGTCTATCTGTCTGTTGATCTATCTATCTGTCTATCTAATCATCTCTGTCTGTCTGTCTGTTTTCAAACATCTCTTTCTTTGCCTCGTCTCTATCTGATTCCCTCTTTTCTACGTTCTTGAATTTATGAAATATTTATTTGAGTACACATTCCTTTAGCTCTATCGTCATCTTTTTTCACTGCTCACCCTCTCTATACCATTTATATGTTTTCCATGCCAGTGTTGTCCTTTATATTATTGTTTTCTGGCCTTCATTTTCTCATTACATTCTCTGTTATGGAAATAAAAGTACAAGGTAGCCAGCGTAAATGTACATGTTGGTCTGTGAGAGTATGTAGGTGTTGGTTGCTGACATCTGGTAAGTTCTACATCCCCATGTGTAATCATCTGAAGTGGCTTTAGCCTCAAGGTTACAGAGACTTAGGCATACACAGATACTGTACCGTATATGAGCTAGGTCATAGCTGTGTGCAAACGTCTGTGTGCGTACCTGTTTGTGCGTAGGAACGCTGCCTAGGATGAGTAAGTGTCTTTTTTTAGACATTTGGAATAATTTAGACGACTCAAACACCCAGTTGCACACACACACTTTTACACTTTAGCCTTCACAGCATGTCATTGACAAACTCCTGTATCACAGAAACACATATTATGCACACACACACACTTCACACCCCATGAACCTTTGCTGTGCTGACTGTGCTCTTGTCTTCCTTTAAGGTCTGGCACACCTGATGATTGGCGACCAAGGTATGGCCTCCTCTTACCTCACTTCCTGTTGTCCTCTGCTATACCATCATCCTCCCCCCTTACCTCCTCCTCACTCCCACACTCACAACTCCCTGTATCCCCCCCTCCACCCCACACTTCATCACCACCTGGCGCAGGAGGAAGTTGTCTCTCTAGGCACAGAAGTAAGGTCAGTTTTTTTTCTCCTGTAATTGAGATTTCTTCATTTTAAAACGGTCCCATTTGGTCTCATCAGAAATTTCAGTTTTAATTTAAACTGAAATGGATGACTTCTTGGGCATTTGCAGTGGAACAATTAAATGATAATAAATGAAATATGGCCTTAAGATTACTTATTTTAAGAGACTGATGAGCCTGAGAGCAACTTCTGCTGTGATATACTGTAATCATGGCTGCTGATGTGGGATGGTCCAGCTTGACGGTGCTTGGCTGGGTTAGATGTGGTCATGGAATTGGAGCTAAGAATGGACCGACTGACTCCATGGATGGTTTGAATACGTCTTTACTCTTCCACCTCATTTCATTTTCTCTCATCTTTGTGTTCGAGGGGATGGAAGAGTGAGTGAGTGTGTGTGTGTGCACGACATATAGGCGGACATCTGTATGCATGTGTGCTTTTTTTTCCCATCATGTTTAAACCAGCGACTGTGGCAGTTTTCACAGGAACACTCATCCACATTCATCCGTGCGCTTTTTCATCGGCTTCCAGCATGCCTTGCTCTGCTCTGCTCTGCCGTCGCTGGTCCTCACATGGGTTCCCGCTCACACATTGGCGAGCACATGTGATTCCGAACAGATGTTCACTGCGTATGAAAGCAACGCTGTTATACCTCAACCCCCAAGTTGTCCAGTGTTTTTGAACACAGCCCAAAAACAAGTGCAACCACTGCTCGCTGCTTTTTGAAAATTGTTCACTGATGAACAAAATTCTCTCTTCTTGCCCTCTTTCTCTTCTTTTTCCCCCTTCCTTGTTCCTGCCCTCTCTCTCACTGTTTGGGACACCACCCTCTGTGAATTTTAGGAAAGCTCAGAGGTACCCCCCCTCCCCCTGATTTTTTTCATGTGTATGGCTAATGGGCTGTTCAGAATGGTTTTGAAGTTGAATGTATTGACAGGCTCTTGTGTGTATGGTAATGCAGACCTTTAGAGCTTCAAGTTCTTATTTGCGGTTAAATCGGAATGTTTCATTTTTCGGTAAGGTAAGCTGTTGATGCATGTGTGTGCGAGGGTGCGTGCATGCATGAATAGGAGCTCCGGGCCTACGGTGCTTTTGAAAATCTGAAGGTAGGTGCTGCTGGATCGGCCCGGCCCTGCATGACGCTGATGAATACACTGATTGACCCACATGAAGACAGGCCTGACCGTGACAGGCTGATCTGCGTCTATTGTGCTCTTTGATTGGATGAGAGAGGACGTGATGACGGCTGTCTCCCATTGAGACAGGGCGGCCGCGTATTCAGTGAAATGTGCTATTTAATGAAAGCCCGGTGGATAGAAATATCTTGAATAGAGCGCAAATTATGTCTTCTACCATCTATCACAGTGAGACATCTCTATTCTGACAAGTATATTTCTATCTGAGCTGTGTTTTGATTGCTTAGTAAGCTCCCAGTGCTGAAGTTTCTGCCTTAAAATGTCTGCCATGAATCATCCAGGTGGCAGTGAAAATTTAATTGCTTCATCTGGCTTATGCTCAGCATTTTAAATCACCTTCTTAAGGACCGACATGTATTAACATATGTTTGCAGCATTATTACACAATGTATTCAGTGTATTTGTGTATAGTGGATGCCCTCACTATTACGGATGCTTGGATTGTGATAGGCTGAAAGTAGAACTGTGGCTGATTTTTTTCTTTTATTTTTTAGAAAAAACCTTTGAAGTCTCTTTCAGAAACTGTACACATGAAAGAGCTGTGTGTGTGTGCGTGCGTGTGTGCTTGTGCGAGTGTGTTTTTGCTCTGCATACTGAGATGTAAAGGCTGTCAAATGGTGCAGACGAAGCCTAGCTTAGGTTAGCTCAGCGTAAAGAGGCTTTTTGAGGAGCCCGCAAAGCTGAAATGAGTTTCTTTGAGGGGGCGGATTGGGTGCGGGGAGGGGTGTCTTAGAAAGATATATAGCATGTGTGTGTCTGCTTGTGTGTGCGCCGGAGAAATTGAGAAAAAGCGACTGTGCCTGCGAGAGAGGGGAGCTAAAGGAATGAATGATAGAGGGAGTGGAGAGGGAAAGAGGAAGCGGGGGGAGAGATAAAGTGAGTCGTCTTCTCTCCTGTGATGTAGAGCAACCGCCTGTATCTGCAAAGGGACAGCGGTGCTCCTGTCTGCCCTCCCAGCCCAGTCATTCTCTAAGGGACATCAGCCCTGATGGGGAGCCCTGGACCTTTCCCCTCCTCCATAAAACACAGCTATCATTCTCCCTGGAAACGATACCCACAGATCACTAATCACTTTGAGTGGGTGAAAATGCACGAATTGTGGAGGGAAGAAAGAAAAGAGGGAGCCAAATTGGATTTTCATAAGTATCGAGCAGCCAAAGGAAGAGGGGGAAATGGATTTTTTTTTTCTTTTTTTGAAAAGTATTGAGCAGCAATAATCTGGATGGAAAATGTGCTTAAAGCCAAGTAGCAGATTTTGCCCTTTCTCTTCTCTCTGTCTGGCCAAGAATAGACCGTGAAGGGGTTCTGGGTGAATGAGTGATTGTAGATTCTGAATAGGATCGAGGAGTGGCTCTTGGACGTAATTGGCAGCGATGCTTGTTTAAGATATTTATTTATTTATTTTAAGCTTTGAGGCGGGTTGTCCAGTTAATAACGTTGTTTGTCTGCATGTGTCCAAGTGTTCTCTCGATATCAATCTGGCAATCTGTGCACGGCATAAACAAGTGGTCAGCCTCGCTTGAAGTGACCTTTACACACGCGCGCTTACGTGAACGGACGGACAAACAGACACACACTCACACACAATAACCTTTAGAGAGTGCCCGCTGAGTAGGTGAGTGAGTGTGTGTGTTCAGTGTAAATATGCATGAGTAAGGCTGCCTGCACATATTCTTCACGGTCAGTGGATGAAGGCAGGAGAGGGAACGAGGTGTGTGCGTCCGTATGTTTGTGTGTCAGTGCATGAGTGCGTGTTCAGGGGAGGTGGATTGTGAGTCATCACTTGTGACTCATAAAGCGTCGGCAATCAAAGCGGCTCATTTTAACACATTGTCTTATGGCAAAAACACACAGATGGGCGCACACTCCACACACACAACACACATGTTTAGTGTCACACTCGCACTTGGAATTCTCTCTGAATTGTCTCCATTGTTTTTGTCCCTCCACCTCTCTCGTGCTGTCTACACATGTGCGTGCTTTTCTCACAAAAACACACGCACTCGCGCACACTCACACACACACACACACACACACACACACACACACACACACACACACACTCACGCAGAGGATGAGCTCCGTGCTGACTCCACCATATGTGGGGTTGGGAATGGTAGCAGACGCCAAGACAAGAGGAACCAGTCAGTACCAGCAAAGTACAGCATGTCTCCTCCCTCTTACTCATCATCATCTAACAATCCTAATTATAAATCACACAATGACTGATTACTCCTTAATATAACACAGGCTAAACTGAACTAAACTAAATAAAAAAAAAACATGTTTATATTGTTTTAGTTATGCCGTTACAATGATTTCACTCAAGTGTTGTTTTTTATGTGGGAAAGCCCAAATAATTACATTGTTAAACTATCAGCCATTTAAAAATGGATCAACAACTTTAAAAAATGATAAATAATATGTTGCCTCTGACAGTAAAGAAAAATGCCAAACATTTACTGACTTATTTTCTCGACTTACTTTGTTATCATGTAATGACAAAAACGAGCCTCAAATACTCACATTTGAGAAATACTGCTGACTAATGGGTCATCGAGTAATCGTTGCAGCTTTAATAAATAAATAAATAAAAATTAAAATTAAATATCGATTGGTTTGGGCCTGTTGGTCCATTGTTGTGATTTGAAGATGTCACCTTGGGATCTGGCAACTTTGGATGGGTACTTTTCACTCTTCTGATTATTATAGGCACATATGATTCATCAGTTATTTGGAAATATTAGTTAGAGCTGGGCAACATATCAGTATTATATTGATATTGTAATATGAGAATAGATATTGTCTTATTTTGAATGTCGTCATACTGTGATTTGGTATAAGAGTTGTTTTCTCGTTTTAAAGGCCGCGTCTCAGCAAAATGATCGCATTTTCTGAACTTACCAGACTGTTATAGTTCTTCTGTTACTTGCCTATAATCACTTGGTCATAATATCCACATTATTGGTGATTATTTATCAAAAGTCTGATTGTGTAAGCACCAGTAATCATTGCCACAATACTACTCGCAATATCAAGGTATTTGGTCAAAAATATTGTGATTTTGTCCATATCACCCACT
The DNA here is from genome assembly GCF_056507025.1 of Lutjanus erythropterus. Classification (NCBI taxonomy): domain Eukaryota; kingdom Metazoa; phylum Chordata; class Actinopteri; order Lutjaniformes; family Lutjanidae; genus Lutjanus; species Lutjanus erythropterus. The sequence goes on from NC_139333.1 coordinate 21,742,867, forward strand.
CCTGATTTTTAAATAAATATTTAGGGCCACAATCAATGACTGTTATTGATTAATCTGCTGATTATTTATTCCATCAATCGTTTTGCTAATTTAATGTCAGAAAATAGTGAATGCAAACCCATTATAATTTCCCAAAACTGAAAACTGAAAAAAATATTGAATTATGCTGTGATTTTTGCAGGGATCTGCACCAAAAACAAAGAAAGATGTTTTTGTTTTGTTAAGAGTAGAATATGATGTTCAGGCCAGAACATCTCTTCAGCTTGACAATATTTCATTTAAAATGGTATTTTGACATGAATTGTGCCTTTAACAAATGTTGGACCTGCTGTAATTTAAAAATTGCAGTAGACCATATTGCAATTTTAATAGAATTTTGATTGATTTTTCAGCCTTATGTTCTGTTTCCATAAAGGAAGAAATACACAGCTCACAACATGACTCAGTTAAAACTGATGTGTCTTTTTATTCATATATTTTGGTTGCATTTTTGATTGTGTCAGAACCATTCAAACACAAATGAAATTTAAATAAATCGCATAGATACAAAAATTGCCCTTGGCCGTTTTGCTTTTCATGCCTCTGTGCTGTCAACAGCCGTGGCCGGAGGCATTATGTTTTTGGGTTGTCTGTCTGTGCGCAAGTTCATCCATCTATACTTCCCATTCTCTTGAATTCATCTTAAGAATGCTTTGCCTGGATTTCTTCAAATTAGGCAAACGTGTCCTTTTGGACTTGAGCATAAACTGATTAGATTTGGGGGGTCAAAGGTCCCCGTCTTGTCATAAAAAAATTTAATTTACCATAACTCAAAAATTAATATGCTAATTATGCACAATATCTAATAGGATAAAAAGATGATGTGATGACATTTTATATCCAACATGTCAAAAGTCAACTTCACAGCAACATAATGTTCTGCAAAAACACTTGAAGCAGTCTTCTGTACTGCTGTAAAAATAGTCTCTAAGTGAAGAAGTGAAATTAATCACTGGAATCATACTTTCAACAATATGATAAAAATACCTGTCTTCACTACATATATTATACAGACATGGCAATAAACTGGTTGGCGGGTGCGTACAACCGCGAGGTGGTAATTCTAGTTTCTTACGTGAGTTTAAAATAACTCCACACAGCTGACATGCTGACAGCACTGCTGACAGGTCTCACTAACGTTCTAGCTGCTGTTAACATGACTCATTCAGTTCATAAGTGTTACTCATGACACATCTGTCTTTACGCATGTTGCTCAAAGTCTAGTTGAATATCTGATCCTGTGATTTTGGACACCGATAATGAGTACCAAAAATGGCATTGCCCTAAAATAAAATATCTTTTCAGCTGTCAAGTCTATAGTTGGTAATTTGAAGACATTATTTGGGGTTTTGGCAACTTTGGATGGGTTTTCTTCAATATAATCTGACATTTTATAGACTTAACGATTAATCAGTCAATTGGAAATAAATGTCACTTGTAGACCTCGTAGACAGCAGTGGAGGAAGTTGCCTTATGTTTGTTCCCGTGGGTGTAGTGAATCAACTGTCCCTTTTTTTCCCGTGTGTAATAGATATGTTCCGCTTTTAAAATCACCAAAATGGCAAAATATTGAATATTTATTTGCCAAATTTTTGTGCCTGCTAGTAAAATCTGCAAAATCATCCAGGATGAGATAAATACTGTAACATACTGTATATTTGTAAGTAGAACATATTTGTCAGCCACACATTAGCCACTGTAGTTGTAATGCTTACATAATTTAGCAAGACGGGCAAGTGAGCAGTACCCGACTCGAGGTGAGAGGGAGCCGCTTGGTGTTAAGAGGCAAGTGTCTGGTGATTGGCTGCCTGCCCGACGGACTGGCATGAATTTGGCTCCCGATGGCCACATTTTGAGCTGTGAGAAAAAGAAACTGTTAAAAACTAAGTTGTGCCCGCTCTGGCTATCAGCAGTGATAAAAAGCAATTGCAACAAAGTTTTTATTGCAAAAAGCCCAATTTTTCTAGATATACCCTTTACACTAATGGGACTAATTCTGCCTCACCCTCCGCTACTAACAACCACTATGGTACTGTACTACAGTGCTCATTAATGCTTAACACCCATGCAGTTCTTGTAATGAAAGTCACAGCACCACATACAGAGCTCTTCCCCCACATTATCAGGGAGATGCACAGTTACTGAATTCACCACGGGAAATGTGTAGCAATCCCACTAGTAAATGTATACATTTATGGGTAATTGTATGCAATTACCATCCTGTTAACAAGTGTTCACATTAACATTTTTGCACATTCACTGCAACACTAATAGGGAACACACAAAGCCGCTGCACCCTGTAATCGCCTAAAAATAAAGACATCAAACTGACTCCCCGTTTACAGAGGATGAAGGGGAAAGATAGAGTGGAGGCTGGCTGCAAGTGTGTGAGGGAGGGCGGGAGGAGGGGTGGGCGGGATAGGGTAAAGGAGTGTAGAAAAGTGATGGTGAGGAAAGATAGGAGCGCATTCAGAAAGTGGGAAAAGAGGGTTGGAAAGAGAAGGTCGGAGACGCAGAGGGAGACAGGAAGGGAGATAAGACTGCAGCGTTTCTCAGCAGGGGCGCTGCATCTCTCCTTGGGCTCCCCGACTTGACACAGTCTCGCATCAGCCAGGATGGTATTCATCAGAGATGCAGATACCTCATCCAACACATACACATATACACACACACACAAACACACACACACACGCATGCTCCCTTTTTAGAAAGAAAGAAAAAAGAAACAGGCTAGTCGCTGCTCCAATTGTCTCTTACCTGTTCTAGCAATTTCCATTGTGTCTGGGCGGGTGCTGAGGGTAGTGGCCCAATTGGCGATTCACTCCAGTACCCCATCTGGCATTTGAAGTTCATTTCTTTGCTGTTTGCCAAAACAAGAACAAACACATGAACAAGCGTACACACAGTTGCACTCACAGGCATTGCTCACGCACACACATACTCATTTACTCGTGGTACTTGTCTGGCGTAACTACAACGACTGAAATAGCCACAGCATTCATTAAAAGCCTATTACATTACCTTTATGAAAAGAGGTCTTTATGCTCTTGTTATTTGTTAACAACCTGCTGTAAGGGGGTTTCATTAGGCGTGTGTGTGTGTTTGTGTGACACTGCAGTATGTGTGTGTGGATCTACATCCATGCAAATCTGGGCATTTGTTTTTGTGTGGGTATATTTAACTTCATTGTTTCAAATCAGTTCGGATGCCTGTATGCACAAATGCACATCTTTTTTCTATGGTCTTAGTCTGTGCATATGTGCCATGATGTACGTGTGTTTGTGTGCATGCCTGCTCGGTTGTGTGTATATGTGTGTGTGTGTGTGTCTAACACGGATGAAACTGACTCTGATCTTATCCAGCTTAAGACAAATACACTGTTCTGCCTGCAGACATTGTCATGGAAACAAGCTGGTTTCCCTGGGTACCAGAGAGAAGGCCAAATTCAAGCAACAGACAGAGAGAGGAGAGATGAGCACAGATAAAAGAAACAAAAAGGGACAAGAAATAAAAGATTAAACAGTGGAAGGAAGTGTGTTGTTCATAGTTGTTTTCTTAAAATGAAATTCAAAGGGATTAACAATATAAGATATTATTTTGTTGAGTTCTATTTGTGTCTCAAGGAAATTCATTTTGAAAATCACTTAGAAAAGATAAGACCATATCTGCTCAAAAACAATCTCAACTTTAATATGTTTTTCTATTAATAATGCTTCTTAAGACTGTTTTTATCACTGTAAACTGAATAGCTTTGGGTTTTGCAGACATCCAATTGAACTATTTTATCTGACTTTATAAATCAAACATTTTTTTCACTATAGGGCTGCAACTAAAGATTCTTCTCAGTGATCTGTGCCATTACTATAATTTGTAGCATTTTTTTTCTAGTCAATTATTGCTGCAAGGATTAGTTGATTAATCGATCAACAGAGCAATGCTGGAAATCATTTAAGACCTTTTTCAAATAAAAATGCTCCAAATGTAATGTTTTTAGCCTCTCTGGGGTGAGAATTTACTGCTTTCGTTGTCTGAAAATGATAATAAATTGAAAATCTTTGGGATTTAGACTGTTTGACAAACATTTGATTGATCACCTTAAGCTTTGAGGCATTTTGATGGGTACTTTTCACTATTTTTTTGTTTTATAAATAAAATGATGAATTAACCAGAAAACAATCTGCAGATGAATAGGTTATGAAAATAAACCCAATGTGACTAGGCCTGCACCTAACAATTATTAATCTGTCTGTGATTTCTCAATTAATCAATATGAACTGTTTGACAGGCAAAGCAACACATTTGATGACATCAACTTAGGTTTTGAGAAATTGCTATGGACATTTTTTTTTTACTTTTTAATCCATTAACCAAGAGAACAATCTGCAGATCAAAAGATTATAAATATAACCCCTATAACTATTTCCATGATCAATTAATCTGTTGATGGTCATCTCAGTCACTTGATTACTTGTTTGTCCACAACCCAAAGATAATCAGTTTACTGTCATAGAAGACCAAAGAAACCAGAAAATATTCACAATCGAGAAGCTGAAATCAGGGAATTTAGACATTTTTTTTTCTCTTAAAAAAAAGCAATTAATTGATTATCAAAATAGCTGACAATTAATTTAATAGTAAAGATTCTTTTAGCACTAATTATGTAATGTGTCGACCATTTAAAGGCAGGTTTTAATTGTTTAGTGCTGCAATAATTAATAGATCACTTTAATTGACAGAAAATGAATAAGCTTGATAATTGTTTAAGACATTTATCAAACAAAATGCCCCAAATGTAATGGTTCCAGCTTCGTAAAAGTGAGAATTAGTATTTTTCATTGTCTTAACATTATAATTAATTAAATATCTTTGGGTTTTGGACAATCGAATAAGACAAGACGTTTAATGACATGACCTTAGGGTTTGAGAAGTTGCGATGGGCATTTTTCACTTTCTGATTCACAGAGAAAAAACAAAACAGTCTGCAGATCAATAGCTCATTAAAATAAGAGTCAGTAAATTGTTTGATCTATAAAGTGACATGAAATAGTGATAAATGGAGTCAAATGTGACTGGAGCTGCAATGATTAGTTGCCAACTAATTTGATAATCTAATAATCATATCAGTCATTTTTCAAGCAGAAATATCAAACACTTGCTGGTTCCAGCTTCTTTAATATGTCGTTTATGATGGCAAATGAAGAGTCTTTGGGTTTTTGGACTGTTGGTTGGACAAAATAAGAAATATCAAGATGTCACTTTTGGCTCTGGAAAGTTGTGATGAGTGTTTTTAATCGTTAGTTGCAGCCCTAAATGTGACATCTTCACCTTTATGCTCAATTAGTCCATAAACAATTAATCAGCTGTCACAAATGCTGATTAATTTTCTGTTGCTCAACTAATCGATTTGTTTCTGTTCTAGTTTTACTCCTGGGGCCTGTAACACCTTTGGCAGAGCCGGTGTCCAATTTTTAAAACAGTATATCTCTTGTTGGAAATGAATGCCTTCAATTTAACAACAACAACAACAAAAACAGGAATAAGAGCTCGACGTTGCAGACCACCAATCTGTCACTTGTGCCCTGACAGTAATATCCTCCTCTACAGTATTGCTCCCTTGGCAGTGATGTGATAGCCCAATCGCTTTCAAAGCCAGATGCTGTATATCACTGAATAGAGATGGAAACGGCAGTCGTAGCCTTTAGTGAACTTGGCTGTATGGATTTTCACACTTTAACTTAATATAGAGACTATGCATATGTTAGCATACATTTACATACATTTACAACGCTGGTCATCTATCTGTATACTGTATGAGTGCATAGTTAATCCACCTGTCTGTTATTAAGGAGGGGCGCCTTCATGCAGGATGTTTGAGTTTATGCTGCCTGTGTGTGTGTGTGTGTGTGTGTGTGTGTGTGTGTGTGTGTGTGTGCATTTGCGTGTGTGGACAGTCTGAGAGGAGCTGATAGCAGAACTGCATGGTGGGCTAAAAACGAGGTGCAGGGGAATTGCAGTGTGCTATCTCCAGAATGACAGGGCTGCCATGATTGAGGCTTGCTACACTAGGATTTAGATACACCAGCATTTTTCTCTTTTTCCTCCTCTCTAGCCATCCATCCCCTGCTTTTTTTTTGCCACTCCCTTTCCTTGTCTCTTTTTCTAACCCTCTACCTCTTTTCTCTCCTCTCTTCCATTTTGTGTTACCCATCTCAATGAGCCCCTTCCATCTCCCCTCTTTTATTCCTCCTTCTTTCAAATTCCCCCTTTGCGTCGCTCCCCTTTTTCTCTCCACCCTGCATCTTTTTCCACCCTGCTCCCTCTATCAGGTGCTGTATAATGTAGGCTCCCCTGATGTGCTCCCAGCCTCCATCCGCCATTTTGATTCAGTACAGCTGTCCATGATAATGTACTGTTCACTCAATCACTCTTTCTCTCTCCTGCCCTCCTTCCACATCTCTCTTCCTCTCTCCCTCCCTGAAACACACATGCACATATTTGCCGTAGCCCCCTGTAACACAGGGTTGCCATGGAAATGACAAATTAGTGTGTGAAATGTTGAGGAGGAGACCCATGAGGAGAAACAAAGCCATATGAGATACACGAACACACTCTCGCCATATGCACACAAACACACAGAGAAATCCAAGTGATGTGTGTTTGATCGTCAGAGGGGCGGTGCAGTTGCAGCTGGTCCCAGTAGCAGCAACCATCAGATCAGTTATTCACTCTCCCACTCTCCCTGCTGCCTCCCCACAGACTGCTTTATTCATTAGAGTAGTAGTTTAATGATAGCAATTGAAGTCTAATGCCAATCACCCTCCATCTTTACATTTCTACTCTGCCCGTAGCTTCCATAGTAATTAATTTCATTCTTCTTTCCCATACTAATTCCCTGCATACGTTCCCGATTATCTCTCACACAGCTCCCTACCTCGTTCCTTTCCTTTCCTTTGTTTCTGCTTTCCTTTCCTTTCTTCCTGCTCTCCTCTCCTTCTTTCCTTTCCTTTAGTAGCTTAATTTTAAGCAGATAGAGAGAGATCAAGATCTGCTTTTCAAGGGACAGCTGACAAGAAGAAAAGCATCTCCAATCAGATAGCGCTGCAACTAAAGACTATTATCAGTATCACTTAAACTATTGGTTCTTGTTTCAATTGGTCAATTAATTGTTTAGTCTGAGAATAGGGTATTAATGCCCATTAGAATTTCCAAGAGCCAAAGATGGCACCTTCAGATTGCTTGTTTGTCCAACCAAAGGTCAAAAATCCTAAAATATTCCATTAACGGTGATACAAAACAGAGAAAAGCAGCAAATATTCACATGTCAGAGCCAGCAAACGTTTGGCATTTTTACCTAAAAATGACTTAAACGGTCAGTTGATTATTAAGCAGTCATCCTCCCCTCAGACTGCTTTATGCAGTAGTTTAATAACAGTTGAAGTCTAATGCGAATCATCTTTCATCTTTACATTACAACACCGTCCATATTAATTAATCTCTGTCTTCTGTCCCATGCTCATTCCTTGCATATTTTCCTGGTTAGTTCCCACACATTTTCCTGCCTCTTTGTTCTTTTTTCCTTTCCCTTCCTTTCCTTTCGTAGCTTAATTTGATCAGATAGTTAAAGTGAAGTCAAGAGCTGCTTTTCAAGGGAGAGCTGAAGAGAAGACAAGCATCTTCAGTCAGACACGGCTGCATCTAAAGCTTATTATCAGTATCAGTTAAGCCGCTGGTCATTTTTTTCAATTGGTCATTTAATTGTTTAGTCTGAAGATAGAGAATGGATGCTCATCAGTATTTCCTAGAACCTAAAATGACATCTTCCAGTTGCTTGACTTGTTCAACTGACAGTCTAAAACCTTAATATATTCCATTTATAATTATATAAAACAGAGAAAATTAGCAATTCCCCATATTTCAGAAGCTTGAACCAGCAAATGTTTGGCTTTTTTACTTGAGAAATGACTTAATCAATTGAAGCAGCCTGCCTCCCCACAGACAGCTTTTTTCATAAGAGCAGTAGTTTAATAATAGAAAGTCTAATACCAATCACCCATCATCTTTACATTCCTACACTACGCTTCTATAGACATGGCAGCCCTGTTGTGTGTAATTTTCTACTTCCCTCCTTTGCTTTATTCTTGCTTCCTTCCCCTCCCCTTTTCCTTTCCTTTTTCCTGCTTTCTTCTCCTTCTTTTCATTCCTTTAGTAGCTTAAAGTAATCAGTTATTCTCATTGCGATCAAGATCTGCTTTTCAAGAGAGAGTTTAGAAAAAGAAAAACATTTTTAGTCCCACAGGGCTGCAACTAAAGACTATTATCAGTATCACTTAAACTATTCATTTTTTTCAATTGGTTGAATAATTGTTTAACCATAAAATGTCATAAAATAAAGAATAAATGTTCGTTTGAATTTGCCAAAACCCCAAATGACATCTGTGGATTGCTTGGTTTCTCCAACTAATGGACCAAAATCTAAAATACTTAATTTACTATGATATAAAACAGAGAAAAGCAGCAAATCCTCATATTTCAGAAGCTTGAGCCAACAAATGTGTTGCTTTTTTTACTTGAGAAATTACTTAATTGATTATTAAGAGGTCTGCTTCCCCACAGACAGCTTTATTCATTTTAGAAGTAATAATGATAGCCATCGAAGTCTAATGACAATCACCCTCCATCTTTTACATTCCTACTCTATAGCCTCCCTAGTAATTACTTTCTTTCCCACCCTAGTTACTTGCATATTTTCCTGGTTATTTCTCACATAATCTTCTACTTCTCTCCTTTCCTTTATTCCTGCTTACCTTCCTACCACATCGTAGTCTAATTTCATCAGAGACTCTCACTGAGACCCTGCAGGATACACAATCATAAAAAATCCAACTCATAGAATAACAATACACACATCGTCTCAGCATAAACATTCATAAAATACAACTCACAATACACAAATCTACACAATACACCCAGGATGACCAGATGTCCTGAAAAATTGATCAAATCACTTGTGCAGGTTCTAATTCCTGCTGTTAGATATTAAAAATGCCTTGTTTGGTTTTGTCAGAGTATTATTGATGTGTTTTCACTTGTCTGCTGCACTGATGAAGCTATCATAACTAATGGATTATTGATATATTTTAACTTTTCGCCTCTCTCCAGTCTTTTGCTCCTGAAAAGAAAATAACTGTGACACACCTGTGCATGATGATTCATGCATCTTATAAACACAGTGAAGACACTGTGCGTCATATCACCCTCAAAATCTGTTACTGATCTGCATAATATTAATAACAAATTATCAGTCTGATGTTATTCTGAATTACTCTATTTTAATCCTTCTGATGTGACAAACTCAGAAACAGTGGAACAGAACTCCTAAATATTGGAGATTATATTTTAATACCTCTGAGTGGCCAGGATTGAGGTGCAGCTGCAGAATGTTGTTTGACAGGCTGTGTTTAGTCTGAACATGTTTTAACAGCATTTCAGTGAAAATGTTTAGATTTACTACATTTGTTCACATAGCAGTCTAAAGTCTGCCTGCAAAAAGTGACGTTTTTCAAGTGAGACTCTGTAATTTATAATACAGTAACAGACAATAGGACCAGTGTATCTATGAATCATAATGGTCTCATCAATATTGGCTTATTTACACACACATACAACAGATCACTATAGCTTTATACTTTGAGGAAGACTCAAAATCCTGATTGTTTTTTTTTGTTACTCAGTACTATCTAAAGTTTTATGTGTTTTCAGTAATTTCTTTGAACAGTATGTCCTTTTTGCGAATGGAGGTTCACTGTGACTGTGCACACAAAGCAGCTGTCAAATTGCTAGAGCAGTTCCATTAAAATGTTTATCGCACAAAATGTCAGTGAATAATGATTCCTATCACTCATGATGTGATTGCTCAAACTAGTGGAACAGAATTCCTAAAATATTGGACATTATATTTTAATACTTCTGAATGAGCAGGATTGAGGTGCAGCTGCAGAATGTTGTTTGAAAGGGAGTTTTTTTGAAACAGGCTGTGTTTAGTCTGAACATGTTTTAACAGCATTTCAGTGACAATGTTTAGATTTACTTCATTTGTTAAAGTAGCTGAGTCACTGAATGCTGTTTACCCAATATACAAATAGATGTCTAAATTTAAAAATATGCTGTATTTTGCAACACATTATAACTGCATCAGATAATGAGCTTACAATCATGTCTCTTTGTCTGTAATCTATATATTTTCTAAATCCTCAACGATATTGTTCATCATCAGTAGCTGGCCTCCCTGTCAGAATAAACCTTTAAAATGTAAAATGGTTAATGGACAACATTGAGTAAAACTTTATTGTGTTAACTTATTGACACTTTACCCACGCTTCCCCTTATAAATGTGCATGGGCGTCTACATGCATTAATATCTCTACGCCCACTGGATTAAAATGGAGGCTCTGCCTTTTATTTACCTGCTCCCATGGTGAATCAGTGTAGTGGGTTTCTAAACTTGGGGAAAGAACTCACAGAGTCAGAGGAACTCAGGAAAATGAAGACCTTTGGCAATAGTGAAGATCTGAGTTAGTCTGCAGAGAGATACAACAAGAAGTACTCTCTCTCTTTATTTTCATGGTACCAACCAATCTCTCACATTTTAGTTATTCCCATTCAATATCCCATGTAACATGTGTTGGTGTACTGTGTGTGTGCTGTGTTCGCTTGATATGAGGGGTGTGTGTGTGTGTGTGTGTGTGTGTGTGTGTATCCTGTTGCTTGCCTCATCTGCACAGTGTCGGGGTAGTCTGACCTGCCCTGATCTACACCCATTAAATATTTTGACAGTAACAAGTGGTATTAACCAGGGGGGGTTTACAAGAATAGATGTTTGTCACGCATGATTACATATGCAGATGCACAGGTTTATGTCAGTAGGTGTATCTCTCATGTATAGGATACACATACAATGTTTAAATGAAGCTCCATTAATGATGACTCTTTTCCATCACTATGCCCAAGCTTAACTCAGAGTCAACAAAAGTTTTAAAGTCTCCATAGCAAAGTAAATATTTGAGAAGTTGTTTTTACAAGTAGATTTTCTTTTCTGATATAATGTGATCAATTTCCCCCCAGCAATCAATGAGGTACATTCAATCACACACAGACAACCAACAATCAACCGATAAGAAACACTTATAAGAGTCACAGAAAATGCAGAAAATAAAAGCTTAAAATCTTCTCAGGAGATGAAATAACCTAGATTGAGAGATTCCTTTTTCCTTTCCATTAGTTACTAACTATTCAATCATGTTGTGATATTACAGTAAGATCAAGGTCACCTGAAAGCAATGAAAAAACATTTTGTCTTTTCATGCAACCACAACAAATCATTAGTTAAACAAGTAATAGAAATATAGCGACAAGAGTCATATAAAACACAAGATAAGAGCGTTTAAAAATCTCCAAAGGACAGGAAATAGTTTAGGTATTGTTTGAGAGATTTTCTTGTCTGTCTCATTGGTGTATAGTAAATATATTTTTCAAGAAAGAGACTTGAGTGCAATGGAAAAACATTTGTAATCAGACTTTACATACAATTAACAATGGTCAGATAACAGTCAGTCAAGACACAACGAGACATTAGAGCCTTGGTCTGATGCCAGTCAGTGTTGTCACACTATTTCGATACAATACCTTAAAAAATATTGACATTTGATACCAGGAGTACAAATTGACTCAACATCAAAGACATACAATTTTAGAAAATGTATTCAATCTGTTAAGAGAAAATAATATAATGACAGATGGCAGTGGTTAGTTTACTTCCTCTTTTGGCTTTCTGCGTAGTGGCTATAGTACGATAAATAGACACAGAAGGCAAATTTTCAAAGGGCTGGTTTGACAACCGCAAATATAAAGCCTGATTAGCTAAGGATTCAAAATGGAAAAAGAGCGCTAGATGTCAAATATGGTCTGAAAATATACAGTCTGAAAAAGTATTGAATTTTGAAACGAAAAATGTATAGCAACCCTTAAGACATAATCAAGAGTCAACTACAGGGTAGGAGTTATAAAAACAGATAATAAAGCTTTAAAATCTCCTCAGAAAATGATATAACTTATCTTGAGAGATTATTTTTTCCTTTCCATTGCTTGCTATGTTTATTCAATCATGTAGTGTCATTACTGTAAGATCAAGGTGACCTGAAAGCAGTGAAAAACATTTACAGCCTTTTAGATACAACCAACCAAGAAAGCATCAGTTAAACAACTAATATAAAAATAAATGAATTGAAATAGCTTGAAAGATTTACTTTCTATCTTTCCTTTCATTCGCGTTTTCCTCAGTCTTTTCAATGTCTTCGTCCGTGCTCCTGCTCGCTTGCTTTGATCGACAGTGCTCTCCACAGGATGAAGTGTGACATGTGGTGTGTATGTCAGTGTCTGTCTCACTGTTTACTCTGAGCTAATACTGACTCACTCCATTAATCTGAGCTACAACAGATCCACTCCAACCTGCCCACTTGAGAGCGTGCGTGTTTCTGCAGCACGTGTGTGTGTGTGTGTGTGTGTGTGTTTAAGGCGTGTCTGCACATGGAATACATGCATGGCACGACACATGTTCCTCATTGTGCTTGTGTCACACAATATGCATTTTTCCTGGCTGATTTGTGTGCGTGTGCGTTGTTGTTGCGGGCCAGAGCTTCCAGATCGATGCAGAGATGCTTTATGTGCTCCTGTCTGGTCTAATGACATGTCTGTAAATTAGCAACAGAATGGTGGAGCACCACACTGAAACCTAATGGCACCTCTGTAAATTACCACTAGAATGCTGCTGGACGGCTGCGTGTGTTCTCATTGTGAACAACTTGGCTCCCCTCCTCACTCCGCCACCTCATCTACATTTATCTACGTGTCTGCTGCTCGTGTGTGTCAGTGCATTTGTGTGATTGGGTTGGCATTTGTGGCTGTTCCTTCTGTGTATGTGTGTGTTTTCTTGCCTCCCTCCCTCCCTCCTCCTCGCTCTCGCTCCTCTCAGTAAAGACTAGCCCGAGGCCCTGAGTTGGTAATAGCTTTTCTGACAGCAATACACCAATATTTACAGAGACCAGCACCCACCCACACCCCTGCACATTTCATGCACATATACTTCTTGTCCACACACACATACACATTCACGTGCTGGAACACAAACTTCCACACACTTTTTTTTTCTTCTTGAGGCATACTCAAACACACACACACACACACTCTTAATTAACATGCTGGGAGGGAAGGAATCGCACACTTGGGGGAACTCACACGCATGCTGGCAAACAACTTGTTGTTTCTCACTCATATATTGGCATTCACGCTTTTGGTTTTTTTTTCATGCAACAAAAGCAAAAGAAAGACAATTTGCCACAATTGCTCTTTGAATTGTGATATATTCTCACTTTTTTTCCTTCTCATTATTCTCCCTGTGTTATATTCACTCAAGTGCAGCCGATTCTATTTCAACACTCTTCTCCCTGCTTCTCACTACCTTAATAACCTATTACACTTCAGTCTTTTCATTACGTGGCAGTCCCCCCCTCCTTCCCCGCCAACTTCTTCCTCTCCAGCGGTTCCTCACCAAGTGTCTGTCTTGCTCCAGCCTGACCTAGTGTGTGTTAAATTCCCCTCTGTTCTCCTCATTATCGTGAACTACAAGTTGGCGGTTGCGCCGGAGGCTCCGCAGAGCAGAGAAAAAGAGGCCAACGAGCTGTGCGGAGAGAGGAATGGTGGCGTGAAGCTTGAAGGGAGGTGTGAGAGATGTAAGGATGGTGGTGAGGAGAATGCTAGAGTGGATGCGGAGGAAGGGTGATGCTTTGGGGGGGGATGGGTGTGAAGGAGACAGATAATGTCACCCCGGCTTGCCAGCACAATAGTATGATCATTTTTTTGCACGCAGATGTGTGTGTAGGTGTGCATATTTGTTCCTCTGCTTGCTTGCGTATATGGCTGTGCACTTCTGTATGAGTAGGTGTGAGAGAGTAGATAAGAGAGTAAGGATGATGGATTGCAAAACCTTGGTCTAGTGTCCTTGGGGGTCACGAAGGGTGTGCAAGGTAAGTTGCCATTGGCTGTCTGCTTGTTATTCTGAATTCTAATTGGCCAATCCCATCTGCTTTGGCTGCCATGATGCTTCCAGGCTGCAGTTCTCCATCCTCATCCTCATCTTTCACCATCCTTTCTCTCAAAACCTCTCTAACCTGCACCGCTGCTGCACATACATACGCAGACACACACATTCTGGCATTTGATGAACATCACGAAATGAGCCATGTTGTCAAACAAGACCACATCACTTCAGACTGCCAGCACAGCTGTTCTCTCAAAAGAGAGGATGGCAGGTTTCATAACAAGTTTGGAATGCTACAGACTCACGACTGTCTCTCTCACATCCACACTGTTTAATCTCCAACCCACATGAGTGATCAAAGCTTGTTTACACACCACTCCATGGTACGATTAGAGGTATGGAAGGAAGTGTTTCTTCCAAGTGCTGGCATCAGTGAGGCTTTGCTTGACAGTAACAACATTTTCAGGCATCTTAAACAATATGTTTTGTACTGCACATCCGAATCAAATTTAACCAGGCCCAGCAGAGCTTTGTTTTACTCGGCTGGCTCTGATGAACACCCACCATTTTATCATCTTTGAGCATATTGTGAAGAGGAGTGTGGGTAGAAGCTACATAGCTTGGATTTTGTTCTAATCATTATGATAATGTTCAACAAGAGTATAATGGCTCCATGCTTCTTTGTTCTTCCTCCCCGTTTCCTTTTTCCTCTTCCTCCTCCACCTCTCCCTTTCCTGTCGCAGCTCGCGAGGAGTATGTTGCCACCTTCAAGGGCTCTGAGTACTTCTGCTATGACCTGTCGCCCAACCCCATCCAGTCTAGTAGCGATGAAATCACGCTCTCCTTCAAGACGCTGCAGCGCAACGGCCTGATGCTGCACACCGGCAAGTCAGCCGACTACGTCAACCTGGCACTGAAGAACGGTGCCGTGTCACTTGTCATCAACCTTGGCTCCGGGGCCTTCGAGGCCTTGGTGGAGCCCGTCAACGGCAAGTTCAACGACAACGCCTGGCACGACGTCAAGGTCACCCGCAACCTGAGACAGGTAACCAGACAACAGGAGGCGGAGGAGTGAGCAACCGAGCAGAGAGGGGAGCAGAGGAGATATAAAATTAGTTATGGTATTGATAAGCCCTGAAGAAGAAAGATTTAATGGGTCATAGGGAGGGAAAAAGATGGCAAGTGGTAGATTAATTGTGAAAGCATGCTTGGATTTCAGTTAGCGATGAAATGATTAAATGACAACAATTTTGATCATCTTGATTAATCCTTTTAGTCTTTTATCAAGCAAAAATGCCAAACATTTGCTTGTTTTAGTTTCTCAAATGTGAAGATTTGCAGCTTTTCTTTGTTTTATATCATTATTTATTATTTGAGGGTTTTGGACTGTTTGTCAGAACAAAACAAGAATTTTGAAGGCGTCTCTAGCAAACTGATGAGCATTTTTGACTACAGTGGAAACTGCTTGCAGTGATCATGTTTGTTCCCGTTAAACTGACCACTATTATAACAGAACTTTTTTCTCTGTCTGTATTTTTCATGCAGATTATCATCTAAACAACATTTGAATATTTATTACTTGAATATAAAATAGTGCTGAATGTATTTTATTAATATTTACTGACTAATTTCAAAACACAGTACAGCTTTGTCAGTCTCAGCAGCCTCCACATCCACTTTCTTAAACACAGTGTTCACCAGACTATGGAAACTTTGAAATCGTCCTCTCCCAGGCTCACTGCCAATGACTTTCTTTTTTTTTTTTTTTACCATCATGATTGCATTGTGCACACAGCAATCAGAAGCAGTTGCCGAAGAAGGCAAGTTACCTCGGGGGACTGGAGTGAAATAAAGAAAAATAGAATTAGCCTACCGTAGTTTTAAAGGAGAAATCTGTAATATATTTACTGTAATAAATGATAAAATGAAAGCAATATTTCATCAGAGATTAAGAAAACTTGCTAAGTTGAAATAACGGGGTTGTTCTCCTTTGAAATTTCCATTCTGGTCTGGAACGTCTTCACGTTAATGAGAGTTCAAGTTAATGCTGAATCTTTGCTGAATGAGTGTCTGTCTGAGTCGTAAGAAATCATTGCTCATCTTTTAGAAAGAAAACATGTTTATAAAGATTAAATTGAGCAATATGTTAATGGAGTCTGGGAGTCACTGAACTCAAACTCCAGAGTGTGTATTTTCAGAGCAGTGGGCTTTTGTTTTCAGGCTTAGCTTAACATTGATAGTCAATTGTCAGTTATAAACAGCTGATCAACTTGGTGTAGGACTCGTCAGTTGTTATTGTCTAATGTATTATGTTGCTCTCGTCTTGTGCTCTTATGCAACCATAGATTTCATATTAAATAAGGATTCAACCTACTCAATACGCCATCTGTGGCTCCAACTTACTATTTGGACTGCAGTACTCATTTTTGAACATGTTGTCTTGTATAAAAAATATTTTTAACAGCATTTGTACAGGAATGATTCTGTCCCAAGATTTTTGATCGGTCCACATAAGCGGTTAATCACTAACTGTGGTCACTATAAGCGGTTTCCACTGTAGTTTCTGGCATTTTTCAGACTAAATGATTAATGTTTATTTGAGAAAGAATTGTCAGATTAATTAAAGATGAAACTGTTTGTCAGTTGCAGCGTTAATTTTTAATTCCCTGTTAAATAGTTCCATTGTGTGTTTGACTTTGGTGAACCACAGTGACTACTGCTGCAGATGTTTCAGGGGCAGTGGGCAGCAGGAAAGACTTTAGTCCGCAGCAAGAAACTAATCAATGTAGAAGCTACGGTCAGTGGTCTGTTGTCCAACTGCAGTGATGCTGTGGTAGGAAGAAAATACCTGAGGTTTTGGTCTTAGTTTACAGTGGGTTAACCACCAGACCAGCACTGCTTTCAGCTCTAGGTGAGTGCTTCTTCAATTGTGGGTGTGTTTGTGTGAATGAATGTGCGAGTGAAAGAGAGAGTGAGCTGCAGAACAACGAGGGTGACGAGCACTCAGGTGCTTGTAACCCACCTGTGCCCTGCCTACCGTTTGCCTGTTTGTACTACTAACTTGACTACTAACTTTACTAACCTGCTAGTGAAACTAACCACCATCCATGGAATGATTCATTCTACTAACCTAACCTGTGCCCTTCTCCTAGCGAAACCACTCCAACCAACCTACTAACCTCACCAGAGGCCTTCTAGCTCTCCTTTTTTTTGTTCCCGAAGTTGTTCTGTTCACAGTTTTTTGCTTTCCTTTCTCCCCCTCTCCTACAAAGCACTCAGGCATTGGACACGCTATGGTAAACAAACTCCATTGTTCGGTAGATATCATTCTAATTGTTTCTTAGTTTGGGTTTGCCCCGTGTCTATTTCCTTTTGAACCATAGACATCAAAACTAAACCAATAAAAGGATAAATGCGGTTGGTAATCTTTTACGCTTAAAAAGCCCCCGTACCCCCTCCTTGCCAACCACTTTTTTTTTTCTTTAAATCCCCCCTCCCCTCCCTTTCTCTACCGTTTTTTTCACCCCATCACTCTGTGACTGACATGTAGGCGTGTACTGATTGGCTCATCCCTCACCTGCACGCAAATGGCGAGCCCCCCCCTTCCTGCATGGCGTGACTCAGAAACCCTTCCCCTCTCTGATTGGTCTGTAAAATGGAAAGAGAGGTCCCTCCTCCCCCCCTTACTCTTTATTTCTCTTTCTTCTTTTGATTTTTCGTCCTCCACTCTGCCACTGCATGTTCTCCATGGTGCCTCTGATTCATCCTGTCCTCCGTTTGTTGTCGTTTTTGTAAATCTACTGTGTCCTCTTTGCCAGCGGTTGCATGCAGAGAGAGGAACAGGCTGCATGTTTATATATTTATGTGTGTGTGTATGTGTGGAATGAGCCGTAACCCATCTAACACCTGTGCGTGCGCGTGCGTGTGTACATCAATATGTGTGTGTTTTGTCCATGTGTCATCCCATTCAGAATCGCTGATCTAACAAACCCCCCCCAGACCACAAACTAACAAACTAACACCATCATCACCCTAACAACACAACAACATAACATCATCACAACTACTAACAGCATTGAAATCATTAACCCTGACCTCAGTAACCCAACACAGCTTGGCCTGACACAAGTAACACTACTGTGGCTGTCAGCAGTGCAACAACTAACAACTACTAACAAGTAAATAGTACTAACACCTACCTGTATAGCACGAAGAAGCCTGTGGAGATTTTACTAACACCTGCCTGCCTGGCTGGGCAAGTTTGCCTGGCACCATCAGTGAGAGGGAACATACTGTAGTGGGGAAGTAAAGGGCTGTCTATGGTCTGTAGAATAACAGGGTGATAACATACCACTAACTGTGACTTGCGTGTGACAGGGTTTACAACCAGTGCAAGATAAAAGCCCCCATATAGGCTCTAATATAGAAGAGTGAGCTGTTTGAATGATTAAGAACACCACGGTCAGTGTCACTTTAGGTGGAGCATTAAGGACATTTGTTGTTAGTATATTAGGAAGTAAATCAAAGCACATCCTCTACTAGATAAAGCAGCTTGGAGTCTGTAGCAGGGACTTTTAATTTGAAAGTTGATCTAGCGTATATAGAAGATGAGCTTTGTCAGTTAATTAGGGGTGTCACAATTTCAATATTAAATCAAAAATCAATCGAAATGAGCTTTTAGTTTCAGTCACTGGAATCAAAGGCACAATCAGCAATTATCCCAGTATTTTTTTTTTTCAATTTTTCCTCCTTTATTTATTAATTAATTTACCAGGCACAGTGCACATTAATCAGCATTGTGATTTATACTTCAACATAAATGTGTCAGAGTTAGCTAAGAAGCTAATTTTCATCCGTAGTTCCTGGGCAATTTTTAATAAATTAGTGTCTGATGTCGTCTGTTCAGTCCTTCAGTAATAATACGAAGCAGTACAATACATAAATATATCACAAAAATATAGAGATAAAAACAATGCAACTATGTAAAGGCAGTGCCAAGGATGAGATTGAATGATGGCACACCTGCAGCATCCAGTGAAGGAAAAAACAACCTTTTAAACACGACATGGTGTAGCTTCATTATATCACACTAGATACCTTCCATCTTTTTAAGAAGAATTTGAAATGACTGTTTTCAGGGCGTAAAACCAATGATCTGTTGATCTTTTCAAATCAAGACTCGACAGTCTGTGGCATGCTGTCGGTGCTAAAGGAAAAAGTTTTAACTGAAAAACTGAATTGAATTGTGACCTTGAAATCAAAAGTCAAAACATATTGTGGATTTGGAGAATTGTGACACCTCTACTTCTAATACAATGCTGCACAGATATTTTGTAGTCAGCACATTACAGTGACAGACGTGTCTTTGAAGTTTGGGTGGAGAGTCACAATCCATGTGGCCGTGAAACTTTGGGTATCAGTGAATCTTTATTGATCACGCACAGGATCTAGTTGTCATTCTGCACAATAGACTTATAGTTGTTGACAGGCAGAAGCAGGCAGACCACACAGTCTGACTCCAGTTGGAGTATTCAGGTGGTAGATGTGGTTACAGAGCGTATAGTCAGATTAAATGAGTGACATCTAGCAGTGCATAGCAACAAAATGTCAGTAGCAATTTCTTCACACCACACAGTTAGCACTGATCCATCCAACACCAAATCAAAGTCCCAACAGCACAAACTAGCCAATTCCCCAAACCAATCAGGCCTTCTCCCCACCAGACTGCATACACATTGGTTACCAGAGTAACGGGGGCTAATTTGGCTGGTCAGCGCCTAGCTAGCGCTTAGCGCTGCCTTTGGTGTGAGTATATAGCGTGTCCTTTCCCTGTGCTTTGTTGTGTAGGTGACGATCTCTGTGGACGGCATCCTGACCACCACAGGCTACACCCAGGAGGACTACACCATGCTGGGCTCAGACGATTTCTTCTACGTGGGAGGGAGCCCCAGCACCGCTGACCTGCCCGGTTCTCCTGTCAGCAATAACTTCATGGGCTGTCTCAAAGAGGTGGGATGCATGTGTGAAGAATGTCTGTGTGTAAAGCAGAATTATTAAAGCTTTGTATTTTTCATTAGCTTTTTTTTTTTTTATTTTGTCTTGAGTTCAGCTTAATTTATATTATTTTTAGTATTTTAGTATCTTTTTATTTTAATATTGGGGATATTTGTCAGGCGCAAGAATTAAAAAGCTGAGGACAGGTATTACAATTTGAAAACAACACCTAGTGAAGGCAGTTGACTCACAGTCATGTAGACGTCTCACAGCCAATAAACATTTGTAAGGCTCCTCATGTTTGTGTTGACAAATGTGACCAAACTGACAAATATAGACATTTCCTGTATATTTTTATTGTATTTTAGTTAGTTGTCTTTTTTATATAAAGTCTGTTTTTTAATGTCTTTTTATTTCAGTTAACTAAAGTGTTCATCCAAACCTAGTTTTAGTTTTTAGTGTAGTTTTATTTAACTGAAATAATCTTGGTGTACACCTGCACAAAGAAAACATTTTTGATTTGCTGTACCAGGCAGTATGGATGAAAAATAACAAATAAAACTATGCACACATGTAAAACAACATCTTTAATAGACAATTTTGTTAGTTTTTAGCAATAATTTGTTCAGAATTATTAATTTAGACAGACTTAATGAGCTGCGGATATAATCTCCACATGATCATTTCTTCACAATATGATTCCTCTGAAAGACGATGAATGCTAATATTTAATTATTGCCTTGTTAAAACACTCATGCTGCTCAT
Organism: Lutjanus erythropterus; assembly: GCF_056507025.1. Taxonomy (NCBI): domain Eukaryota; kingdom Metazoa; phylum Chordata; class Actinopteri; order Lutjaniformes; family Lutjanidae; genus Lutjanus; species Lutjanus erythropterus. Next base: position 21,763,757 of record NC_139333.1, read on the forward strand.
ATTTCTGTATACTCTCAGGTTTTAACAAACATTTCTTGTTTTTCTCTGACTTTCTTTCTTTTTCTATTCCTCCCGTCTTCTGTCATGCATCACGCAAACACTTCACACACATTATTTTATAAAGCACACACACACACACACACACAGAAATGCTTCCATTTGGCAGACTCACACAAACAGTCCCAGACACACACACCCTCCCCAGCATCAGAGAGAATCAGTGATGAGTGTCGTTGAGGGAGTAGATACAGCACTAAGCACTAACATGCTAATTAGCTACGCCACAGAGACGCTCCATCCATCCGCTGTGCTTGAAATGGGCCACAACACTGCAACAACAAAAACTCACATGACACACTCATGGAAACACACTAACACGCTTGCCTATACACATCAACACAAACTTAGCATGTATGCACAGATGCGTACGTGAGCGTATGTGGGCAGGAACGTACAAATATACCACACAGAGACAAAAATAGTCAAACACAAATAATCATACATATGCATACACAGCACTTGACGCAACAAAACTCCCAAATACATCCTCTCAGCCCGTATATACACACCACGTCTGAGTCTCACTTTCATTCACGCAGACTCACACAGAGGCATAAACAAACAACCAAACAAGCCGACAGATGATGTGCCAAACAGAGAGCTATCTGTATCAGTGGTGAATGCGCTCTGTGTTGCTTCATTAAGACTGATGGTGTTTAAACGAGGCTGCCGCTGTCAAAGTGAACCCTCCACTGGCACATTTACATATTTAATACGATGATATGATAATCCATGTGAGCAAATTAAGATGTATGCAGTGAATCACGCGCATGAACGATCACGGCTGTAACAATTTTGTGCATTTGAAGCGGCGCAGGCACACACACACCCACACGCTAACACTGTTTTGCCCATTTTGCAGCACTTTTATTCAAGAATCACCCTCAATCACCCAAAATGCACATGACATACAAAACATTAAAAGCTGAGGTGAAAGAGCCGATGCAGAGGAGAAATTTTGTGATGTTGCTGAATTGCTCACAGGTCATAGAAGGAGGTCTGGATTAATAAAGCAGAGCCTGTGTGTGCTCGTCTCTCTCGACATCAAAATGCTCAGCACAAGCACACTCTTTACACTCACACTGCTAAGTCAGAGAGCGTACTGTGTCAGGGAGAGAAGAGTGGAGAAACAGAAAAGGGAAGAGGAGAGAAAGAGCAAAAGCGATCATGCAAGTGGCAGGGACAAATGGGAGTTATCAAAAGATGAGGCTGGAGTGGCTCGCTCTTCTTGAGGTTGTCACTTTCATATAAAAATACCAAAACACTTGAATGAAAAAAAAAGTTGGCTGGAAGATTAATGGATATCTGGTCATTTTTAAACTGTCTTGTCCCTCTTTATCTCTTTAACATTCTCTTCTTTTTTTGCCTTCTGAAAAGGTTAATGACAGTGTGTTTTAGTTTTTTTGCTTGTTTTTCTCTTATTGTTGTGAAACACTAAGGTTAAATAAAGAAATATCACAATTAGGGCTAGGTGTCAGCACTCGATGCTTTTAAGGTACCGACCAAAATAACCAAGAACCAACTAGTATCGGAGCTTTTCTGGTCAAATGATGCATTTGTTCCTTTTTGTACCCAGATCTAGAAAAAAAGTACTAGAGCCCTTGTGTAAAACTAGACAAAAAACCCACTGACACCCACTAACATCTGTTTTTTTTCTTCACTGGGAAAGGGTACAATCAGCATTCACTCACAGGTAAAATGACTCTGCAGCAGTCACAGTATTTATAGTCTCCCCTGATTTTTGCCCTTTTTCTGCAGAGGCAGTGAAGGCTTGTCCACTCTTTTGCTTTTTTTTTTCATGCACACACTTGTTGACTTGCTTTAACTCGGTGCATCAGCCTAACATGGCAGAGTTTGCACCTGCTTGAAGGTGCTCGTCTTTAGTTGAGCATTTGAGTGGTATATAAACATTTTTATATCGACTTCCTTACTCCCTGTTATTTTGCTACGGAAAAGCTTTTATTATCAAGCAGCAAAATCAGGAATTGTTTGGTTGGCAGTCACTTAACACGGCTGAAAGCAAATTCCTAAAAGCGGGAAAGAAACTAAACTTCAAACAACAGAGATTCAGTTAGAAGCTACAAAACTGCTGAGAGCTGAACACACAGACACTTTGAAAAATGTCTTTTGGCTTTGCTCTCCAGCACAGACATGAGTTGTGACTCGGGGTCGACTGGTAATGGGAAAAGGGTCAATCGGGTCTCTTTGGCTGGTTAAACTGCGTGCGAAAACCCCACATATACAAACTAACTTTGGTGTAAACAGTGTATTTCCAGGGTTTTCTCACAGCCAATCACCACAAGTGTTCTTCGATTTAATGAAACTTGTGCATAAAATGTGAAAGGCCTATTTCAGGAATGCTTCCATTCACATGATTGGTATAGAGTTAAGTGGAAAAAAGGTATCAAATGAAGTATTCTGTTGGTATTGGTATCACTTTATTTAGCATTGGTACTGGTAAGGGTGATTTTTTAAATGATACACAGCTCTTATCACAATGTCACACCGTAAGTATTTCAAATGAATCAAAGGAGAGGTTACATCTATTGACCAAAAGTGAAGAAAAAGCTTTCTTTTTATTTAATCCAGAGTGAATTAATGTTTCTGTCTGTTCCCTTCAATTTCGTCCCCTGAAGGTGGTTTACAAGAACAATGATGTACGATTGGAGCTGTCTAGACTGGCTAAACAGGGAGACCCAAAGATGAAGGTATGCACTTTCAACAGCATGTACATCTTGAGCCAGACAACACATTATCCTCTTATACACAGAACAAAGACATCGTTTTGTGCCCAAACCTCCTGTCAGACCCTGCACGGCTTAAAGTGTTGGAATTTTAAGTAAATGGGATTATATTTTTGAGAGGTAGCCATGAGCTTTTGTCTTTTAGTCAGTTCACAGCTGGGAGCAGCTGGCTTTATTTCAATGCCAGACTAGAAAGGAACCATGTTGGCCTTGATATTCATTGGACATCAGTTTATAACCCATATTTTAATGCTGAACCCCTAAGTGTTTATCTTTCTTCTTCTTACCTTCCCCAGGTAAGCGGGGTGGTGTCCTTTAAGTGCGAGAGTGTGGCCACGCTGGACCCCGTGACCTTCGACACCCCAGAGTCTTTCGTGGCACTGAGCAAGTGGACGGCGAAGAAGGCGGGATCGATTTCGTTTGACTTCAGGACGACAGAGCCTAACGGGTTGATGCTTTTCAGCCATGGCAAACCCCGGCAGCAGCAACGCAAGGACCCACGCACGCCTCCTACACTCAAGGTGAAAATGTAATGTAGTTTGTGAAGAAACACACGGCCAAACTCAAACTAAAAGAAACAGTTTACAGCCATGCTGGTGGCTCTGTACACAGATCAAAGGCACACAATTGGGAATGTCATTAATTTAGCGGGTGTTTGGTCATTAACAATGTATGCAACTCATGGTGGTAATAGCTGAAAAGTTAAGTAAATAGTTAAGTTTTATTATTTTAATTGAGAGGTTTAAGTGAAACTGAAACCTCCACTCTAAAAATTGATATGAGATTTTGCTTTTACTTACAATCCAAGATGGCTGCCAGAAAGTATGCCTTTATACATGTTTTCCTATAGAGGATTTATACAAAGTCCTTTTGGAAAATTCTTAATTTTAAACATTATATTTTCAAGGGTAGGAATATGCTTGAATTTGCATATACTCCTTGCTTCATTCTCAGCATAATCTGGGGTTTTAACGAAAGGATGACTCATATGAAGCAAAAATCGTAATATTTGAAATGAAATTATCCTGTCGGCACATTTGTTTGTTGTCTCCTGGTTTCTCACACCAGATCGGTGCTACACTGACTGACATGGGGGCCTGAATGAAAAGTTGCGTGTGCATTCATGCATTCTGGCGTTTTTCCCTTTTTTTCTGTTCACCTGGCGTCGTGAGAGTGACCATATGCTCTCCCAATGCGTGCATGTCCCCTGACCCTTGACGGTGTGCAGGCATTGAAGGTAGCCAGCTAACTATTGTACCTGCTCATCAGCTATGAGAAAACAGGTGGATTTTGTTATCACATAAGCAACATGTATCATTTTAGGCAGCTTGCTGATTTTATTGCTCTAGAAATTATCGAGCATTAAATAATCATGATCAAAACATACAATCAAAGTTGATATAAACAGCTGGTTAAATAACGAAAGTGGCAATATACATTGATTGCTGTGAGTATAAATGAATTCTGTAAACTTTATTTTTGCAGTTGCCTTCATAGTAACAATTTGTGATGATTAAGGCTCTGAGAGACTTGAACTTTTTGATTTAGGTTACTTGAAAATGCTTGATAGATCATTTTACTAATCCACACTAAAAATTGAATGACATTGCAAAAAGAACCCGATTATAGATGTTTGACTGGAGACTAATCACCTTATTCTAACTTGCAGCTATAATTAGCATTTAGCCATCAATGCCCCTGCTTTCTAGAGAATGCTGAGCTGTCTGTCTCTTTACAGGTGGATTTTTTTGCCATCGAGATGCTGGACGGGCACCTGTACTTGCTGCTGGACATGGGCTCGGGAACCACTAAAACGAAGGCCATCGACAGAAAGGTCAACGACGGAGAATGGTATCACGTGGACTTCCAGAGGGACGGACGCTCAGGTACACTTATATCCCTCTCAATTCTGATGCTAACCTTGTCCACGGAGGTTGATTAGGAAAAGGTGGAGGTTGAGGAGTAGACAAGATTGTACTTCAACGTTTTAGTTAGGGCCTGTCATCTGCCTGCTGTCTGTACTTAATACAAATTTGGGATTTTAAAGGGATAGTTTAGTGAGTGCATTACCTACAGAAAACAGGAGTTACTGATCTACTGTTAGTTTCTTTGTGTTATTATATGGCTGGTGTTTTAAAAGGGTAGTTCAGATTCATCAAAGTCACACAAAAACACAAACTAACTAACAGATCAAGGCAGTGGTAGATCAGTAACTTCCGTGTTCACTAAGGTAAAATTACTTATTTCGCCAATGGAGTCTGGCAAAATAGGTGAGAGAGAGCAGTGATTTGCTTGTGTAACAGCGGTTTCTCACCCGAAAAGGCCGTCTAATGGCGAGGTAAGGCGATACAAATATTTTTAATATAGCATACACTTAAACCAATATAGAGTTTTGTAGATGGGCTCTTTTTAGTGGCTCAAGTATGTTTTGCTGCTGACCTTGTCCACAGCAGTTCTGTGTAAACTATTTTATAACACAATAAATAAACAGTAGCACTGTCAAATTTATTGTAATGCGTTGGTATAATAATTACCATAACACTGAGTCTACAATTAAAGCGATTGGTTGCCTCTTTCTCATGCTACTGGTAGTGCTTTTAAGGTTTTTAAAAGTTATGGCCACATTTGCCATTAAACCATTAAACCCATGCCTCCTGTGGGTAGATTGAAAAAAATAAACTTGCACAGTGCCTTTTGTTGTCTTTCACAAATGTTGCATCCCTCTCTTAAATGTATTTTCATTTCAGTGCTTTGAACATCGACCACACAACATGAGCCAAAGGACTGGAACTATATCTCCAGTTCCAGGATTTTTAATGTTTTCCAGCCATAGTTTGCATGTCAGTGTTAATTGCAGTCTAGAAAACTACAGTAGAGGCTGCCAATCTTCTCAATGGGGGTCTTGTTTGTTTACTATAACTGTACTAATGTCTAAAAATAAATGTATTAATGATTTATTACTGTTTTTGTGACAGAGTGTTGGACATGACAGTTTTAAACCAACAGCCTGTAGTTATTTCCATTGCTTCTGATTATAGAAGTGATGAGTGGGGATCATGATGATGATGAGGAGGAGGAGGAGGAGGACAGAGAGGTGGAAGGATGACGATGATAAAGATGATGATGGTAGTCATAATGGTGGTGGTGGTGGTGATGATTGTGATGAGGATGTTCACATTGAAGGTCGTAACGATTACTGAGGTTGTTTTGTTGTCTCGTTGCCGTGTGTGAATTCAGGAACCATCTCGGTGAACAGTGTAAGAACAGCGTACACAGCTCCGGGAGACAGTGAGATCCTAGACCTGGATGACACGTTGTACCTCGGAGGACTACCGGAGGACCGAGCCGGACTCATCTTCCCTACAGAGGTTTGTGTGTTTGCTTATTTTTGTTTTTTTCTTAATTTAATTTGATAGGGGGCATGCAATTTAACATAGTTCAAATACAGCATGAAACTGATGCTTTGCTGCACAGTCAGTTCATATATATTGCTAATTTTCAACTCTTGTCCCTAGTTGGGCTCTTACATGTGCTGTATCTTCCAGTATAAAACCACAATAAATTATAGATATGGAAAACATAATAAGATACCACATATACCACAATACACAAATGCACACTGGTAACGTTATGCATCTACTTTATGACATATTTGAGCTGCAACAATCAGTTCACTGTCAGAAGAAGTCCGAGATGCAAATTAAAAACCAGTAAGTGACTGTAGACTGCAGTCTGGATCTAAATGTGGATGAAACAATTCATTTTGGGATGTTGTTAAAAAACAAAACATAAACAAATGAACATAATGCAGTAAATAATCTTAAAAATGTATTTGAGCACCTGATTTAGGCAACTTGTGTAAGGAAGATATACATAAAAATTATCAAGATGAAAGTATGACAGAATGTCTTTGTGTTCAAAGCCAAGATTAGCTGCCCGACTGAGCCTTGAACAAACTTTAAAGGCAAACTATGCTGGATTTTCCCAAAAACTAATGCATTGACTCATACCAAAATAATCCCTCTCAATCATCACCCACAACTCACCAGAAGTGTGTGGACCTCCCTCTGCCTGTACCTTCTTATTTATCATAATTTTGCTGCGCTCGTGACACTTTACCAACACAAAACGTTGGTATTTGACATCTTTGAAATGACGCTCAAGAAAAACTATCTTTCTGGTGCATTAACTAATTAACAAACCCTAACTATTCTACCTTGCGCTCACAGTCCTTTAAGTGAAATTACTAAACACCGGTGACCTCTTCCTCAGGTGTGGACGGCTCTGTTGAACTACGGTTATGTGGGCTGCATCAGAGACCTTTTTGTGGACGGGCAGAGCAAAGACATCCGGCGGCTGGCCGAGGCCCAGAAGGCAGTGGGTGTGAAGCCGTCGTGCTCCAGAGAGCCACCCAAACAGTGCCTGTCCAACCCCTGCCAGCACAATGGCATCTGCAGGGAGGGCTGGAATCGCTACGTCTGCGACTGCTCGGGGACGGGATACCTGGGACGCTCCTGTGAGAGAGGTGAGAATGACGTGGTGGGACGTAGGACAGCAGGAGGAGGACGACGACGAGAATAACACTTCAGCTGGACTTTTGGCAGCCAGTGTAGTAATTGGCATGAGTGCTGAAGTCACATTTCACAATAGAGATGAGTAAGCTGGCTAATTACAGTCACTAAACAGCAACATTTTGTGAAAAATTAATAATATGTCATGAAGAGAAAACACAGTCATGATGACAGCTTTGTCATTTGCTTTTTGGCTTGAGAACACTGAGTAATGCCAAGTGGATGAGTGACAGAAGACAGATGGTATGGGGTGGAGAGTCTGAAGTTTCAAAGTCAGAGATAACTCCATCAAACGCTGAAAATATATTATGATCACCAGTTATATGAGGCCATAAATTTTTTATTCATTATACCTTTAAGTTATGTTTTTTTTCTTTTCTTTTCAAAGGACCGTCCTAAGAGATTACATGAGTTTGATAGTCCTTACTCTGATGTGCGTTAAAAAGGAACCCTCATAAAGATTTATAGCAGATAAAAATCTGGCTAAACTGTTGAGACTAAAAGGCTTCCAAGATTAGTTTAACAAGGTTTCCATGCATCCTGGAAAACCTGGAAAAGGCTTGAGCAATTTTCCAGTCATGGAAAAAAAGTAAAATGTTCTCAAATGTCTTGTGTTCTTGAAAATGATTTCAATGATTTTTCTGTGACTGAAAATGGACTGCTAGGCAATCTATCAGAGCAAATCAAAACAGATAACAATGCCATCTGAAAGGGCTAAAAAGTTAAATGCAATGCAATTTAATTTAAGTAAGGACAATGTTTGCATTTACAGTGAAGTTATATTTAGGATGATATTGTTCAAATGGTAGTTTATGTATGAGAATAGGCTTCTCTTGGTTATATTGTGGAAATGCCTCATGGTGGCACCTGCAGGTTGGATGAAATTACAGCTTAAATGTCCAAAACTCAGAAAAATATAAAATAGATTATCCTGCAAATGTAAATATTCGTCACTGCTGGCTGGTGAATGTGGTAGTTTTTGTTGGGTTTGTAGATTAACATTGCTTTCTTCCCAGCTTCCCAGACTTTCAAAATAAAGGCACAAGACTTATTGGGTAGGTTTAGGCAACAAAACTACTATTTCAGGCTCAGGTGACAAAACTATTTGGGTAGGTTAACGAAAATATCATGCTTTGGGGTAAAATAAGTATGTAACTTATGTAAGTTCATGAATATAATGTCACTCAATGTAATGTAAGTACATAAGGTTTTAATAGCCATCCAAGCAATGTTAATAATGGTTAACAAACTAATTTTTAACAATCAACAAAGTGTTTCAAATATCTGGGCTGTCTCTCTCTCTGTGACAATCTCTTAAATATTTACAAATCATTTAGCAAACATTAATAAATACTTAATGTTAACAGTGAAATAACTTTTAAATATAATTCAATTAACTAACAATTTACCATTTATTAATGATGGTTATTATAAAGTGTACTCAAACAACTAAGACTATAAAAAATAAATACGATGACTATTATATTGAAATACAGCTTTAAAACAAGGAAAAACATTAAAAACAACTATATGAGAAGACAGTAGTAAAAGTAGTGACATTAAAACATCTGAAGTTTTGCCCATAGGCCTATACTTTTAAATCAGACTCCCAAAGAGAGGAATGTATCAGTGTATGGTGTGAACCCTGTCTGTCATACCAGCTTGATCATCACTGAATATGAACTAGAAAAGTCCTGGAAAATGATCTGTAGAACTGGAAGGATGGCAGGTAGAAAGTTAGTATGGTAGAGACAGGTTGGGAAATGAACCAGCCTGCTCAGCAACAATAATAATAATAATAGTCTAGCTTTTCTCTCTTTGGCTTTATCTTTTTTTTTAAATTCAAAAACACAAATTTCCTGTGTTAAAGTGGGAGTAGGAAGGTGGAGGCTGGGAAAGGAGAGGATCAAATGAGGGTGAAAGAGAAGAGGTGGGAGGAAGCAGAGCTGCAGACAGGACTATTGGACTTGCTGTTGATGTAGAGACTGGGAATCGATGGGAGAGGAAATGTGCAGAAAGCAGGGAGCAGGAGCTGTGACAGAGGAGAGTGGAACCAGCGGGCTGGAACCACCATATGACAGCAGGTGAGGAGATGAGGAGGAATGGGGAGACGGGAGTAGAAAATCTGACAGAGAGAGAGTTATGAGAAAAAGGTATGAATTCAGGCCGAGGGAGAAATGGAAAGCAGGAGAGATTGGCAGAGCGACTGATACGGGCCTGTTGAAAGAAGCGAGATGGAGTCAGACAAGGAGAAGAGAAGAAATGTTGTTTGTGCCACAACTGCTGACGCGTCTCAAGTGATGATTGTACTATCATCTAACAGGAGATATAGACGCACGCACACACACAGACTTTCTGAAAGGCGTTGATATGAAAATGTTTTATTTCTGAGGACAAACATCCGCAGTGTATGTTTATCGTAGCAATGCACCCTCCCTCCTTCTCTCAGCTCTGTCTTCCTCTCCTCTACATCTTTCTTCATCCCTCTCTGTGTGCATTGAGGGGTCACTAACTGGTGGTTCAGTGGATTAAAGGAAGCACAGATGGAGAAGCAGATGGAGAGAGTGATTGGCCATGTTTACGCCTTCTACCTGCGGTTTCCTCCTCCCTTCCTCATTCTCTCCCTCTCTCCTTTGTTCCCCCTCTCTCTCTTCTTTAATGAACAAAGATGGTCTGCACGCTCGAAGCTCCAAGATGAATTTTTATTTTGTAAAGAGCGGTCACACACATATTTCTAGCAGCACATTTGCACATCTCCTCTTAACACATTTTCAGTTCTTTCCTCCTCCTGCTTGCTTGCTGCTGTTCACACTGGTGGGATTTTTTTTCTTACTGTCCTGATTTCTCTATGGAAGCTCATCCCTGCCAGGAAAAGACAAAAAAAAGATGAAATATGAGGAATTAACAAGTTTTATCTTAACTAGGGTTGCAAATTGTAAGCACTCCTTAATTGGTCCTTTGTAACATTAACAATCAATCAATTGAATAATCATAAAAACATTTCCCGCTTCTATTAAAGCTTTATTTCCACAGCAACATGTTGCACATTCTCTGACAGCATCATATAGCCTGTGAAACATGTGTAAAGATGTATGGGCCTGCATATTAAACACATATCACTGAACACCAGATCACATACGAAGCACACTCATAAAAATAATACTTCAGATCTTTATTTGATAGTACATCAAATAAATTATCTTATTTTCTCTTTAATGACCAATTAATCAATTTTTAATTAATTGTTATCATCCCTAATCTTGATCCATCAATGGGTGAAAAGTTGGATCTTCATTTTTCAGTACAGAAGAGCAAATTCAGTTATTGTTCAAAACAAAGTACATTCAAATCTCCACATCTTAATAACTCCTGATAGCCCTAATAAATGTCTCAGTCAATCTGCAATTGACTTTAACAACAACCCCTTTAGCTAAAGTTAATATTGCTCTCAAACAATTTAAGTTTTTTGAGGACTGAAATAATAAAAATGCTCATGCTAAATCAAAATTATGAGTCGATGGGATGCTTGCCTGTCATTTTGAGATAATCGCCATTGGCTGATGTCTGTGTTCACAATACTGATAAAGTGCTGGCTGCTGGGGAGCAATGTTGACGCTCACCCTTGTGAGCTTTGGAAAGGTGGTGACAAAGTCAAAGTTTCAAGTCCTGTGTAACTCTAATGCACCACGCTGTAAACTTTTGCCTCATTCACTGTTGTCTTTTGTAAATTTTAACTTCTTTTTCTTGCCTAAATGACAATAGATCTACTCTAAAGCCATTACTGACTATTGTTATAAGGTATATAATAGTACAGTTGAATACTGAAGCCCGCGCTCCCTTAAATACCAGTCCTGTTCTGACAGCATAGCCCAGTGCATTTTTCTGTTTCATGAATTTTAAAAAATCCATCTAAAACAACATGTTTCTGGCTAAGATGTAGACAATGCATATTAGATTATTATATGCATGGCATAATGGATACATACATGACGGCTGCCCTGCTTTATAATTATTGGAATTGGCCACTGAAAAACCCGGATCAGTCAACCAATTGAGAAGAGAAGTCAGTCAAAATGATTGAACAGGAAATCAAACATACATTTCTAAGTAAGAATTATGAGATACTGGGGCACCCTGTAACTCACTTGGTAGAGTGCTTGCCACATGTACTCAGGTTGTGAGTCTGCTGCAGCAGCCGTGAGTTTGATTCCAGCCTGCAGCCCTTTGCTGTGGGTCGCCTCCCACTTCTCTCGCCCTAGTTTCCTGTATATCTACAAGCTGTCCTATCTGAATAAAGGCATGAAAAATGCCCCATCCACGAAAGAATTACATGATACTAAGTGGAAATGAGAAAATTAAGTCAAAATTATGACATAAGTTAAAATTTGGACTCCCTAAGTCTAATATATTAGATACTCCCTGAGGATTATGACTTACCACTTAATTAAAATTATGAGAAAGCAAAGGGCAGTGCATGACGTGCCCATATGCTGTCATAAATAGTCATTAGCGAACCAAGTCCCCAAGAAATGCATCATTCACTCCAGTTAGAGTGACATTTGCTGAAAATAACAGTGACCAGCTGTTTCAGGAAATCATTAAGACCTTTTTAACAGTGAAACTACGTATTTTTGACCATTTTTTTAAAAGATGTATCTCTTCAGTAGGAACCAGTGGGCTTGGGTCTAAGAACCACAGGAATGTTAGAAAGTGTTGATGGATGCATTAACATGCTGTTGGTTTCAGTCCTTTCACCGTTGACAACACATCTGTAGCATGTAGCACATCTGGTGTGTGCGCCACGCATCAAATGATGTGATGGTATGCGACACAGTCAGTGTGCATTGCACTTTTTTTCCCCTTCCCTGGCATAAATTGGCTTCCATACTTCCTTCCAGCCAACCCTCCCTCCTCTATTTGCCTGGTGGTGAGTCAGGTGCCGTGGTGGAGAAAATTTAGTCAGCTGTCTCCCTTATCAGAAATGTGTGTGCACGTGTGTGTGTGTTCGAGTGTGCCTGGGCGCGTGTGTGTGTGTGTGTGGCTGTTAGTTATGTTATCTGTGATATAACAGGCCAACCACCTCCTTTTTTCCTCAAGTTAATGAGGGTTCATTTGCATTTTAGCCAAGAGCTTTTCTCCCTTTCCCCCCTCCTCCTCCCTCCTTCTTTCTCTCTGTCTTGCTCTGTCCCTATTTTCTCTCCCCCTCTGCTCTCACTTTACTAAACCCTCCTCTGTTCACACTTAAATTCACTCACTTATTCTGACATGCACACACACACACACACACACACACACACACACACACACACACACACATGCACACACTATCTCTCTCTTTCCCTCCTTCTCAGCTCATCAGTATTCATGAGGCCTCCCTCTCTTCCTGTTCTCTTGTTTTTCGCCTTGGCTCCGACCGTCTCCCACGGAAACAGGGAGAGCGAAAGGGAGAGAAAGCGAAGGAGGAATGGAATGGAAAGATATAAGAAGAAAAGAGACGAGAAGAGAGGGAGAGATAAAGACACAGAGACATGGAGAGTGTGTTTAGCTGTGTATGTAATTGGCCAATAAAAAACAGGGTCCTCGGAGGTAAACAGTTTAGCGGTCGGGGATTGGCCCCAGCAGGTAGCAGGGAGAGAAGATTATGAATATGTAAATGAGTATGCAAAAGACATTAAAGCGGGATCACCTGAGCTTGTTACATTATGACTCCAGGGTCTGGGATGTCAGCGACGGCGGCTAACACACTCATCGCCATGCATTCTGATTTAACCGGATAATAGGGGCGAGCCAACCAGCTGCGGCTATTTTTACACCCTCTTTTGTGAGGGAGTGATGATGAATTAAGGGTGGAAAGTGATGGGGTAATTTCGTAGGGAGCTACAAGGCTTTGGAGTTTGAACATGACGTGGCGGGGGAACAAGGGAGTGTCGCCACGCTGAAACATACTTCGTCATGTTTAAATCTGATTCAGTCAATGTCAAATGTCTTTGTTTCTTCCCACCTCATGTGTTTTCTCCTTGTCAATCTTGTCTGTCTCCTTTTTTTATGTTTTTCCACCCACCTCAATCTCCTCCACCATCATATCTGTCTGCTTTCCCTCCCTCTCTCATCCGCTCTCCTTCTCTGTCTGTCTGTCTCTCTTTCTGTCTGTGTGTACAGATGCGACTATCCTGTCGTACGACGGCAGTAAGTTTATGAAGGTGCAGTTGCCTGTGGCGATGCACACCGAGGCGGAGGACGTCTCGCTACGCTTTCGCTCCCAGCGGGCCTATGGCGTTCTCATGGCAACCACATCCCGCAACTCCGCAGACACCCTCCGTCTGGAGCTGGATGGGGGCCGTGTCCGACTCACTGTCAACCTAGGTACACACATGCAACACAAACATGTAGATTCTCTAACGTTACTTTAATTACTTGTCAGGGGAATGCAGCTGATATTGGCCTCTTGGCTGTTGCATAGGAATGTTATTAAATGTTGATTAATAAATATTTTCCCCAGAAAGTAAACTGATGATCCTGATGATTCTGCTGTTTATACTCACTATGTTGAAGACACAGGTTTCACAGGTTTTGGTAAATACTTTATACCCTTTTGACGGACTTCATTTCAGAGGTGTGGACTCACATGACATGGACATGAGTCAGATTCAAGTCACAATTATGATGACTTTAAACTCAACTTGAAAAAATCAAAAAAAAAACTTGCAACTTGACTTGGACTTCAGCCTTTTGACTTGAAAATACTTGATATGTTACCCCAAGCCCACAGATCAAAAAGCATCTTATTTGAAAAGCAAATTGACACTTAATTCCCCACATCCACTTTGTTTTCAACCAATCCAACAGCATCCAATCAAGTTGTAGTAACATTATGTTACTGAGTTGCAATGGGAAAAAATATACCAGAGACAATTATATTCATATATGACAATGATTTGCGGTCTGCAAAACATTTGGGTTGAAAAATTACAGACGGATATGGATCTAGTGTTGTACATTCCAATACTGAATATTTGAAATGCTTGCGATGCTTATTTTCTGCAGTATTGATACACAGTATCAGCAGCGCTTCAGGCTCTCTCTTCTCTCTGACAGAGAGTTGACACACAAACTGCTGCAGTGACCACATAGTTCTGCCTCCCTTGACTGTGGTCAGCAGTAAATTAACTTAAATGCTGCTGTGCTTAACACATAGTACTATTAGAGGGAAAATTTGGCACTTTGCATGTGGATGCCCAGTTAGTGTTGATGTTAAATGTCATCAGTTGAAGCAATACCTTTCTCAGTGTGTGCTACATTGACAAAGAAATGATTTTTCTGCTCATAACGCCGTGCAGCAGTGCTTACATGTAACAGGAAGCATTGTGGGTGAGCTTGTGTTTCCTGCACCCATGTTTTCATGTACTACCTTAGCCTGTAACTATTACTGTGCTGGCCAAAACATAGCGTTAGGTGAGAAAAATACTAATCTAGTGTGCCTCTGGCTGTGCTGAGGTGAAGACTAGAAATCCAAGCTGAAATAGCCCATAGTTTCCAGTGATGTCACCGGGTGCAGATTTTGCAGCAGGATAACTTGAGACTTGCCTGTCTTGACTTGGGACTTGAATGCAAAGACTTGAGACTTATGTGTGACTTGCAGAGCAATGACTTGGTCCCACCTCTGCGTCATGGTGCATATGCAGCATGTTTTTAAATACACACACACAAACATACACAACTGAAGGTTAGAGGAGTTGTTTTTATGTTGAACAGAGGGTCAAGCCTCAAGCTGCATTCTCTGCTCACTCCCAGTGGACCTGTGCATCCCCAACACCTGCAACAATCAACACAAAGACTCACAAACTGTACAAACACACACAGGTAGCACACTCCACACATAACTGCAGGAAAAGCACATGCCTTTCTTTTTTGTACAGCTCAACTGCAAAAATGCATTTTCACCTTCACTCATTCACGCACACACAGACACACTTTCACTCAAATTCAGGTACACTCACATGCTAACACACACACAAACTTAACAGAGGGGTGCATGTGTTGGTCTCTGGTTGTCTGCAGCCGCGTCTTTTCTGTGGTTGACGCCACACGACACACCAAGGCATTATGGGTAAAAACAACAGTAAATGCAGTGGAAACCGCTTTTAGTGATCACGTCTGTCTAGATCAAATTGATCACAATAAGGGGATGAGTTCTTCTTCTTTATATTCTATACACATTACAAGTTAACCTTTTCAGGAAGCATTTACTTGCCAGAAACCACCAAATTTAAGCTCTCTGGAGCTAGCTATGCTAAAGCTAATGTTGTTAATTGCTATACCAACATCTAAAAAGTGAAATTAACCCTCCAGCAATTTGCACTTTGCATTTATAGCAATTTCTGCATTGATGACATTCTTTACCCATAAGCAATGTGCACACAGCACCAGCCTCGGGTAGCCATCCAGACGGGTTACCACAAGGCAAAGACAGTATCATGAGAGTAAAGTACAGTAAAAAAAAAAAAAAAAAAAGGGTAGAATTACTATAGTTTTGAATATTATTTCTATATGCATGAAAAGACTCAAAACAAAACCCAGAAAGCAGACTACTTGATCACTGTAATCAAATTATTTAAGCAACATTTCTGGTCCATACAAGGGGTTGACCACTGTAATTGTGGTTTCTATAAGCGATTTCCACTGTAATAATAATGGGGCTGAATCTTCTACCCATTTGCAGAGATTTGTGCTCTGGGTGGGCGACAAAAATCATGGGATGTGTTCGATGTCCTCAGACAAACTGACACACATGACCCATTTCAGTCACCTGGCGCTTTTGATTGGTGACTGAAACTGTCGCTCAGGCCAGAGCAGCCAATGAGCACACTGCTCATGTTGGGACACACCACTCTCCTTTAACATGTCAACAGTTTAATGTGAACATCCACCAACCCTGAAACCAGATTTTACTCTATTAACTAACAAAAATTGCACCCTGTATAATGAAAATATACGATCCAGTTTGTGGTCCTGTGGCAAAGGAGAGTGTGTGTTTTCTCAGCAGTGTGTGTGTGCGTGTTTGTATATATGCATGCAGGGTGTGTCGATGTGTGCGTCCCCAGGGCGTGGAGAGTATGTGTATGTGTGCAGCATTAACCCTCTGCTCTGCTCTCCCTCCAGACTGTATCAGGATAAACTGTACAGCCAGTAAGTGATCCTCCATCTCACCTAACCCCTCCCCCTCCTTCCTCTTCCTCCTCCTCAGTATGTGTGTGTGCGCCTGGTAGAGTGTGTGTGGTTTTCTTAATGTGTCTGTCTGACTATTTTTCACTCTCTCTGTCTTGTCAGTCCATCTTCCCGTAATCCCTTATTCGACATATCTTTGTACCTACTGTGTGTCTGCGTGCATATATGTGTGTGTGTGTGAGAGTGTGTGTTGGACAGGGAAGGTGCACATATGCGTGTTTGTGTCTGCATGTTCAGCTACACCACAGGAGTGGTGCGATTTTTTGCTGAGGGCCAGGGTTTTCCAGGTCGGCCATTTTAGCAAAGAAGGATAGACGGAAGAGAGGACGGTGGGGGTTGAAGGGAGGGGAGGAGAAAAAAGAAAGAGACAAAGAAAAAAAGAGGACAAAATCCTGACTTAGGAGGTGTTCAGGTACAATTAGGCATGTTGGGAAAGAGTGGTAACTGGTGGATGAATACATCTCAGGGCTGCAGGGTAATTACTTCTCCTTCATGCCGGAGACAAAAGACGTGTTATCCCTCTGTTTCTCTCTGTCGCACCTTCATCCCGATGTCTGTCTGGTTGCTTTCTTTGTTTGCTTGTTGTCTCTGTCTAAACTGTACATGAGGGATTTTTGGCTAGCGTCTCATTCAGTGTGTTTAGTGCATTCTGTATCCTTTTCATTGCTCATCTGCGTGTGTGTGTATGTGTGTGTGTGTTTCTGTTCATGCTGCTGCGAGTGGAGCTGAATCCCTGATGAAGTTTAATTCCCTCACGTGGAGTTTCTCTCTGTCACGACCACAGAGAAAGCAAAGAGAGTGAGAGAGAGACGAATGCTCTGTGACGGCAAAGAGGTGGTGAAATGGACGACTGCAGTTGCCATAGAAACCCTACTAGCCACACAGCGCTGTTGCTATCCCGCATGCCTGTCGGCCAATTTTAGACCGGTTGTCTCAATGAACATTTCAGTAGGCAGCCACTTTTCTGGCACACCGTGTGCATACAATAAATTATACATCTCATATTCGAGGGTGGGGGGGGGGAGAAAAAATGTATTTAACAGCCAGGCGCCACTGAAATAGTCCACTCAGCAGTCAAATAAAAGCCTCGGCATGGGAGAGATTGAGGCTTATCCAGCAGAAAAGCCATTTGTTATTTAGAGCTAATGAAATATTAAACGCTTTTTTGTAATTTTGTTTTCATTATCCTGCTCTTATAATCTCCAGTAGCCTGTCATTTGGTTTGAATTGTGTTTCCACTGCAACAAACAGTCCCCTTTTGTCTCTGTTAAATTGTCTCGCCTCGTTGTCTTCTGGTTTAACAGCACAGAGCGCAGACTGTCTGTTGACCGCCACAGCGATCGCTAGTACACTCTTAGAAATAAGGGTTTCGGAAGGGTTCTTCCTGAAGTGCTGAGGTTCTACCCAGTTCCACCCATTTGCTTCTGTAGAACCCTTTTTAGACACAGGGGCTCATCCCTCATAGGGATAATTGGGATTGATTAATTATTTGTTTGCCTCATCTGTCAAATAAAATAATACCTTTCATAGAACCCTTACAAGACAAGAGGATGATGAGTAAAATCCTAATAAAAAGGGTATTTTTAGATTGCTGGGTGGGTTATAAACCCTTGAAATATAAAAGGGTTCTAGTAGAACCTCTAGGGTGGGTTTTAGCTGAATCCCTTTGCATGTAAAAGATTTCTTGATAGAACCACCCAGTTGGATTCCAGATTAAACTTTTGGACTATAAAAGGTTCTCAGGGTGGATTGTAGATGAAACCCTTGGAGTAGAGAACGGTTCTCAGTAGAATCCTCTGGGTGAATTGTAGATCTGGGTGGCTTCTTATTATCATCTTAGAAGGTGGATAAGTTCTGGAAAGAGACAGTTCTGGGTGGAACCATTACACCTCAGAGGGGTTCTCTGTAGAAACGCTCATAGGGTATTCTGGGTGAAACCTCTCAGAGATGGTTCAAGGTTTAACCCTTTATGTTGAATTCGAGATAGAACCCACGGAAAGGGTTCCAGGTACCTTAAAAGGTCTTCTCTGTGGGGACAAGCAGAAGAACCTTATTATGGTTCTAGTCAGCACCTTTATTTCTTAAGAGTGTGGCTCCACATTAAACCGAGCTCACCAGGCTGCTGAACGCACTGTTAGCACTGACCCAAAATAGGTGCATGTGTGTGTCTCCATGTGTGTGTTTATTGGTGTGTATTTGTGCCTCTCCCTGTTCCCAGGTTGACACAGATCACTGCCTCACTCTCACATCAGTCTGCTCATTCTTTGAGTATTAGGTTACATATGCAAAAACACACACTCACACCCACACACACACACGCGCACACACACACACACTGAAAACCCCACACATACATACACATATTCTCTCCTTCACTCAGTGTTAGGCAGTGATCCATGGTAACAGGATGAGATGCTCATGCCCAGAGCACAGCTGAGTCTCCTCAGGGGAACCCTGTGTCCTCTCTGAACGCACCACACACACTCGTTTAGTTCTGCAAACATACACACATGCATTTCACACTGCCATATCCACTTTGATTGACTTCTCATATTCATTTAATTATGTTTGCGTGTCAACATGTCTCTCTCTCTCTCTCTACCTGTTTACCTGTATGTGTGAGGCTGCAATGATTAGTCAACATTGATTAGTTGATTGAACTGTTTGGTCCATAAAATGTCAGAAAATGTTGATCACTGTTTCCCAAAGCTCACCCAAGATAGACACTTTGCTGTCATGTAGGACTAAAGAAAATAGAAAATATTCATATTTGAGAAGCTGAAATCAAATAATTTGCACATTCTTCATGAATCAAAACGATTCATGGATTAATTTAATAGTTGACAACTAATCAATTAATTGTTGCAGGTTTAATTTGAAGATGTCACATTGGGCTCGGGGAAATTGTGATGTGCAATTTCACTTTTCTCTGACATTTTATAGACTAAATGATTAATCGATAATGAAAATAATTGTTAGTTGCAGCCCTAGTGTGTGTGTGTAGATGTGTGTGTGTGTGTGTGTGTGTGTGTGTGTCTGCCTGCGTGCCTCCATGAGTGATGTAGACATGCTTGACATTTTCTGCAGCAGAATCCGTTCGGGTCAGTTTACTTCTCACCTCCCCCATCATTACCTCCTATAGGTCACCGTAAGCAGACTCACTTGCGATCCTCGAACCAACAGGGCTCAGAGGAGGAGGAGGGAGGGAAGAGTGTGTGTGTGTGCATGTGTGTGTGTGTTGGTGGGACGGTGGGTGCTGTGTTCGAGGTTGGTGGGGTGCTTGTAGAGAGTAGGAGGACGGGGACACTGAGGTTTGGGGAACAGTCTGCTGTCAAACGTGTGCAGTCAACTATGTGAAGATGCGAGCTGGTAGATGGGCAGAGAGAGACATCATGAGAGGACAGCTCAGCTTCTTTCATTCTGCTGCACATCAGCACCTTGGAGAGCTCTCTGATGTTCCACTGTGTGTCTAGTGCCACCATGAGGCTCGTTGCAGTACTGCGCCCTTGCTGAAAATAAAAGACATGTAGACACAGGCTATATGTTCTGTGTGCGGGGGCGAGAGCGGGTTGTGTAGCAGTTTAGGAGTCGGGGGGGTGTGAATGTGCTGTCCGTGCATGTGTGGGCAGTAGGTGGTCATCATGGCGGTGTGATCTGTGTCCACAGATGGATTGTCTCAGTGTGTGGGCCTGTTGTGACTCACAGTCTCCATCTTAGGCACCCATGGCATCCATTTATGTTAATCTTTCTGTCTGTCTGTGTCACATCATCTGTCTCGCTGGCGTATCAGCAGAGAGACCTGTCCGTCTGTCTGTCTATCTGTGGAGCGAGTGTGTCAACACGGAGGTGTTTGTCTCCCCGGATATGTATGGTTACTCCTTCCCTCTGCTACTTCCCTCCATTTCCTCACTTTCTGTCCTTAAATTTGAATTCAACCTGCCTGGATTCTTCTTCTACTTCTCTTTTTCTGTCTCTGTCTCTGGATTTCTTTCTATCTGTCTCTCTCTCTCTCCACCTCTTTTCTGTGTATTATGTTAATGGTGCTCTGGGCTATGTGTAGGTAAAGGCCCAGAGACCATCTTTGCGGGGTCGGGCCTCAATGATAATGAGTGGCACACAGTGAGGGTTGTCCGGCGTGGCAAGAGCCTCAAACTCACCGTGGACGACCTGCAGCTTGTTGAAGGTAACCACAGCAACAATACTTACACACCATAAAATGACTAAACTCTATAAATCCAGGTGCTGAGTCTCTGTGTTGGTATCTACTTGTATTCTATATGAATATGTTTAATATCAGGGGTTTTCAAAGTCTGAGACTCTGGGCCTCCCATTAGATAAAGCTTAGACAGAAGGTGCCCCCTCCTACTCCTTACTTTACTTGCTTAGACTGTATAAATTCCTGTTCTGCGGGGTCATAATTATGTTATTTGATCCCATAGACACAAATACATAAAAAAGGTCAGTCCAAAGACATTTATTAGTGTCTGAGTGTCTGAAAACTAGTGTGTCTATGATCTCTTTAACCAATTAACACATATTAACCTATTCTCCTTTTGATTAATATTGTGATAACTAATGTGAAGCTGCAACGATGAGTCAATTTTTTTACAAACATCAAACTATTTTGATGTTTGATTAATTTTTATGAGTCATTTCCTACGAAAAAATGTTCAAATTCTTTGATTTCAGCTTCTCAAATGTGATTTTTTTTTTTCTTTTTTTCAGTCTGGGTTGTGGACAAAATTAGACATTTGAGGACAGTACTTGTACTCTGGGAAGCAGTGATCAACATTTTCTGGACCAAATATCAAATAGATTAATTGTGAAAATGATCAATAGTTTAATCAATAATGAAATTAATAGTTAGTTGCAGCCTCAAACTACTGTAATATTTTTTCACTTTGATTCACTGAACTGAAACTGTTTGAAGCTCACACTTTGAAAACCTCTATTTTATATTGTTATTATTTTTTGGATTTAATGCTACAAGACCAACATTAAGGGTTTTATTTCTTTTTTAGAGAACATCTATACCTGTGTAAGTGAAAATAATCATTCTTAATCATGATTGTGATCATAGCTTCCACATGACTACCCTACTACTTACCTTAGGTCTAGTATTTAGAGCTGCAACCAATCGATTAATCTTTTCAGTCGTTTTTTCAAGCAAAAATGTCAAACATTTGCTAGTTTTATCTTCTTTATTGTAAGGATTTGCTGCTGTTCTTTGTCATTTTTCTTTTGGTTTTGTTGGACAAAAGAAACAATTTTAAGATGTCACTTTGAGCTCTGAGAAATTGTGATGAGGAGGACTGCACAATTAATGGAAATTGCAATATGGCCAAGTGAAATGTCCTCATCGCAGAAGCTGCAATTCTTAAATAGATAGAAAAAAATGGAATGATAAAACAGCGTTATAATTAAGTAGAGTAGTGCTGCAGAAATGTTCTGGACTTCAAATCTTGTTCTCCAGATGTAAGAAAACATGTTTTGTTTGCTACAGACCCCAACAAATGTCCCATCATCATTAGTTGCAGCCCTAATAGTGTTAGTATTAGTGTCTGTTACACTACTTAGTATTATCTCAGTCTGTCATCGTTAGCTCGAGTGTTGTAATAACCATTAGTATTAGTTTTAGTATTGAACAGTTCCACTTGACACCCAACTTTCCGTAGCCCTCACCTCTGAAGTTTACCCCCGCCACCAGGTCAGATGGCGGGCGACCACACCCAGTTGGAGTTCCACAATGTGGAGACGGGTATTGTGACGGAGAAGCGCTTCATGCCTGCCGTGCCCTCCAATTTCATCGGCCACCTTCAGGGACTGGCGCTGAACGGCATGCCCTACATCGACCTGTGCAAGAACGGCGACATCGACTACTGTGAGCTCAACGCTGTTATCGGCTATAAGAGCATCGTGGCGGACCCCGTCACCTTCCGCTCGCGCTCCAGTTTCGTCACACTGCCCACGCTGCAGGCCTACTACTCCATGCATCTCTTCATGCAGTTCAAGACGACGTCCCCCGACGGCCTTATTCTCTTCAACAGGGGAGACGGCAATGACTTCATAGTGGTAGAGCTGGTTAAAGGGTGAGCTGCACAAAGGATAGTGTTTGGTATCAGTGCAATGTCTTCACATTACATTTAACATAACATGTATAACAACAGATAAAAAGGAAAATACTTTATTATGCAGTTTAAATGTGTGTTTATGGTAATATCTGTCTTGCAGAAATGCACTTGCATGTTCAGTTTTGCCATTTTTACTGAAGATTTACAGCTTACATTGTCCTTGATTAACAAAACCAGAGAAAATTCTAGACCATGAGCCTGAAATATCAAATATGAAAAATGCACAAGTCAAGCTGCTCTTTTTCTCCTCTTGTAATTACATTTCTCCAAGACAGATTATAATGCCCTGAAGTGTATGACCCTGTGTTGTTCTTCATCATGAATACGATTAATTTGCCTTTTCTCTCCTCAAATGTTTAAACCCCTTCTCTCTCCTTTCCTTGTTCCCTTTCCAGCTACCTACACTACATCTCTGATTTGGGCAATGGAGCACACCTGATCAAAGGCAACTCAAACAGTCCCCTAAATGACAACCACTGGCACAATGTGCATATATCCCGAGACACTAACAATCTCCACACAGTCAAGATTGACACCAAAGTCACCACGCAGACCACCATGGGTGCCAAGAACCTCGACCTGAAGGGTATGCACAAAGATACAATCGTGCTAATGAGCAATAATTTACTTAATTGATTAAATGTATGCTTGTCCTTTTATTTTGGTATAAGAAAGACAAATATTCACTGGCTCCAGCTTTAAAAATGAGAAATCGTGCAACTTTTCTCTGTTTTATATTAGGGCTGTTGGTCAGACAAAACAATCAATTCGAAGACCTTGGGCTGATAGAACCTGTGACAGACATCTTTCACTATTTTTTTTAACCTTTTATAAACAGAAAAATAATCAATTAATTCAATTAAATAATGTCTAGACAAATCAATAATGACGCTGGTACTGTCTGGCAATCTAATTGTTTCACGAAGCTGCCATTCACCGTGTTGCTCTTCGTCAGGTGACCTGTACATCGGGGGCATCTCCAAAGAGATGTACAGAGACCTGCCTAAGCTGGTCCACTCCCGCGAGGGATTCCAGGGTTGCCTAGCAACAGTTGATCTAAATGGCCGGCTCCCTGACCTTTTGGCTGATGCCTTGGCAACCATGGGACAAGTAGAGAGAGGCTGTGAAGGTGAGGTGCAGACACACAGACAACACATCAGTAGATCTTGTCCTGGTCCCATGTCCCTACTGCTTTTTCTTTCAGTTTTTCGTTTAACTCATGCTCTCTCTTATTAGGATAACCCACTAACCCAGCTTTGTGGTCTACTAGATGTAAATTTTACTCTCTTTTTTCTCATCCCCTCCTCATGTGGAGGAACGAAACTGCCAAAATCAAAAATGAAAAAAGAAATAAATAAGTGAGTATGCCATTAAATGCATAGAAAATAAATGTAAGCATTAATTAATTTATAAATTCTCCCATAAATTGATATTGCTGCTTTAATTTGCTCCTGTTATTTTTCAAGTGTGCATATGTGTATTATTTTCCCTTATTTGCCCCCAATTTTCTTTCCACAAGCTTATTTCTAAATTTCCCTTAAAATCATGTGTATATTTCATCTATGCACTGTGATGTCGATCAGCCAAGAGGAGAAAAAATACACATCTGCATAATGAAGCAGAAAGGCATAAAGACATTAAAAAGTACAGATATGAATAATTTTAGGTAAATAAATAGAGGAAAAGCAAAGGGAAAATAATATAGAAATAAATGTAAAGGAGCAATATGAAGACTGCAGTGCAAATAGCAACTTGGAGCCACAGATGGTATATTAAATGGGTTGAAATCCTATTTAATATACCATCTATGGTTGAGGTGAAGGTGAGTTGTTCCCCCACCCCCTCCTTGCTTAAGTCCAGGAAGCTCAGGCAGGCTGCAGGAACACTGCAGGAGTGCAAGATGAGTGCAACATTGTAATTTGACAACAACACTTCAACAAGTGATTCAACAAGAGTCCTACGCTGTAAGTTGATCAGGTGTTTATAACTGTCAGCCCACGGCTCTGAAAATACACACTCTGGAGCTGGAGTTCAGTGACTGTCTGTCTCACTGCCTGCCAGACTCCATTAACAAATTGCCTAATTTAGACATTATAAACATCTACCCCTTCTAAAAGATCATTAATGATTTCTTACAACTCATAAACAGACACTTACTCATTTAGCGAGCAATCGGCATTAATTTTAACTCTAGTTAATGTGAAACAGACAAGTTCCTGGCCAGAATAGAAATTTCAAAGGAGAGTATACTGGCTATAGCGTCGTTGTCAGAGAAGCGAGTATTTCAACTTAGTTTCCTTAATCTCTGATGACATATCATTGTAATTTTATGATTTACTACAGTAAATGAATAAACAGGATGTTGGAAAGTAAATAAATAGGAGAATCAATGCAAAAATAAATAAATACAGAAGCAAATTAAATCAGAAATATCAATTTATGGGACATTTATTTACTTCTTATTATTTATTACATTTATTTTTAATATTTCGGTGCATTTAATGTCATATGTATTTATTTATTTATTGAGTCATTTATTTATTGCTTTATTTATTTGGGCATCTGGCAGTTTCGGTCCTCTGTATCCTCGTTCTCTCTGCACATTGTGTTTTCTCTCTCTGTTCCACTCTTTCAGCAGTTCACAGGCATCTGTGTGCATTGACTAACCATCTAACTTAATTTGCTTGTTTGCTTTTTTGTTTGGCTGACAAAAGTTACATTGATGAAAGCTGACTTGCAAGGTATATCGCTTTGTGTGAGCATGTGAGACACGTGTATGAGGGCGGGGAAAATGTGTGTGTGAGCGCGTGCGCGTATGTGTGTGTGTGTGCTTGTGTGTGTGCGTGTGTTGAAACTACCCAGTGATGTCCAGTGTTGTGTGGATCCCAGTGATCCAGAGTCAAAGGTCAGAGGTGACCTGTCCTCTCCTAGCCACCATAGTGACTTCATCACAGTAGTGACATCACCACCGCTTGACTTGAGTTGACCACAGCTCCACCCACCCGGGTTGCCTAGCAGCATGCTCTCTAACCCCTCCTACTGACTCCCAACCTAAACTTCAATACTCCATTTGTGAATCATTTCACACCCTTTCCTCCATGCCTCGAGTTCGAAGTGCAACGAAGGAGAAGTAAGTTTGGTGCTTTGACATTTCTCCTCCTGCGTGGTTTCAGCACGAGGCCGGGAGAGAATGGTGACAGACTGCTGAAGAAAGAGTATTGAGATGAAGGCCTTTAAACATAACTCTGCCCTCTTATGTTTAACTCCTCCTCCTGTCCTCGCCCCACTCATCTAGCCTCACCACCTGCATGCTCTCCACATATGGCTCTTTTCACCTAGTGACACAGATTCCAGTTTAGTTTCATGGATAATCTAACTAAAGAATGGGAGCCTATCCACAATATCGTAGTCTCACAATTCTTTTCTACTAATACTACTAATCGTGACACCATCGCAGTACAACAGTCTACCCGGCCATTTCAAAATGTTTGACGGAAATGTGGTCTAAAAATAACCATACTGTACTGGCATACTGTTGTGAACACACTGGGCTCCAGACAAAATCACAAAAAAGTGCGTGCGTTTATCTTTACCTCCTAACTTTTGCACCCTCCCACCCCACCACGTCTCTCGCTGCAGGTCCCAGCACTACATGTCAAGAGGACTCCTGCTCAAATCAGGGGGTTTGTTTGCAGCAGTGGGAGGGCTTCACTTGTGACTGCAGCATGACTTCATACGCTGGGCCGCTATGCAATGATGGTGAGTCTCTGCTTTCATTTTCACTCTTAGACCGAGATCGATTAGGGAACATTTCAGTGTTTTTGTGGTGTAGACAGCTACAGTAAGAGTGTAGGAGGAGCTGTTGTCTGTTGTAATAGTATGTGTGACCAAGGGCTGGGCGATGAAACAATAACAATAAGTGGCGTAATAGAATTTTCTTTGATAGAAATACAACAAACGTTAGATAAAAGTTTGATATAATTAAACCCACCCACCTTAAACAAAGACAAACAGACAATCATGTTGCAGGCAAGGTTATTATAGTTAACTGAAACTAAACTAAAAACTGACACTAGGTTTGAAAAAACATCAGTTAACTAAAAATTAGATTTAAGAAAACTAACTAAAATAAAATAAAGACACACAGGAAATGTCTTTAGTTTTAGTTTTTGTCAATCTGGTCAAACACACAACATGTATGAGGATGCACTGGTGCATATGTTAAGTAAAACTAACACAGTCACCTTTACAGAGTTTACTGAACTGCTGAAATATCTCCTCTTTATTATCATAAAGAAATATAAAACTAATACTGAAACTAATAAATCTAAACTGAAACTAAACATTTTCAAACTATAAAAACTAAATTGAAAGAAGCAAAATCACTCTGAAAACTAACAGAAACTAAATTTAATTTAAAATAAAAGTTAAAAACAAAATAAAAATTAACGAGAAACACAAAAATGCAAAGACTCTGGTTGCAGGAACAGAGGCAGTGCTTGTAAGTGAATTGAGTAAGAGTGACACAGAAGAAAACGTGTCCCTGACCAGCTCTAAGGAGGACAAATTCATCATCAAGAAGAAAGTTCACTCAACTTCAGTAGTTTGGAGATATTTTAGCTATTTACAATCTGACCAAAAACAGAACAAACTGTGCTAAAGACACATGCCAGCTCAGACTGGCCACATTACAAACCTGCTTCATAATTTAAAACAGTAATACCCGCAGAGAGTCAGAAATGCTCTGCTGTTTAGGAAATGTTTGACATGTTCTGACAATAAAGAATTTACTATCTAGTTTCTTCAGGATTCTCCCAGGAGCATAAATCACTATTTATCACCAATTTTTATTGTGATAACATTTTTGGCTATATCAGATTGGGCATCTCAGGTTTAAACATGCATTTGTAAATCCTATGTGTATAACGCCCTTCTGTCCTGAACTCTCACCCTAAATGTCTCTAACCTTTAGAAAACTTACCCGGTCTCACTTTACCCCTGACATAGAACTGCAGAGCTATAAACTGATGCACTTGGATGACTTGGTTGGTTTCAACACTGAATCAAAGCATTTTTACGTGCATTTTATCAGATTCACCACGTGAGGGCACTGTCATCTGTTGATTCTGAAGTGGCTCAAAAATACTACCTGCTCAGTCTCCAGTTTGATTATTCTAATCTGGTCTCTTTCTGTGCACTCATAATAATCTCCTCTTTACATTTTCTAGCTTTTGACTCTAAATTATCCTCAGCAGCCTTACTGTGCAAGCAATGATTATTTAGTCACCCTACAGTGAGTCAAACCATTGTATGCTGTTATTTGTATGAGTCAGATATTACAGTCAGCCTCCTGCAGTAATTTCGAGAAGTAGTTTGGGAAATACTGATTTTTTTTTTTCATCGTGTAGGAGGACCAAGCAGAATGTGGAAGGCCAGTCAACTGTGACATTTTAGAGTTTTATCATTACTTTCCATTGTGCCCTTTTCGTATTAAACATTTAGCAAGCTGCCATCTGCAGCAGGGGCTCTCTGATGATAGATAGCACTGTTTACGGCACATAGACATGCTCGCAATTAAATTTTTTATCTGTGTGGGCCAGCTGGGACCACTTATATCTTTGGCCGTGATGGAGGTGTGGTGGTTTACACGTGGCCTCCTAATGAGCGTCCCAGCACCAGGGCAGACCGGCTCGCCCTTGGGTTCAGCACCCAACAGAAACATGCTATTCTGCTGCGGGTGGACAGCGCATCTGGCCTGGGAGACTACCTTCAGCTGCAGATAGTGAGTACACACCCTCACCTTCAAACTCTAAGGAGGAAAGAAAGAAATTATATTTTTTCATACTTGAGAAAAATAATTCCTATAATGCATACTGTATACTGACTATACTACGTATACCGATTTTATGTAACCACAGAGTTTTATGAGATACATTGGGTCTGTCCTGATAGCCACACTGCATGTACCATGTATGCATACACTACAGTTTACTGCATAACACCCAGGGTTTCTACAGCTCTTAAAATCAATAAAATAAAATGATATGTCTCAAATCTGACAGGTCAAAATTGACTGAATTATGAAAAACATACTT
Organism: Lutjanus erythropterus; assembly: GCF_056507025.1. Classification (NCBI taxonomy): domain Eukaryota; kingdom Metazoa; phylum Chordata; class Actinopteri; order Lutjaniformes; family Lutjanidae; genus Lutjanus; species Lutjanus erythropterus. The sequence continues at coordinate 21,792,583 of NC_139333.1, forward strand.
TGATGAAGTTGCATTAACTTCAGTCTCACTTTTAAATTTGTTTTTGGGAAAAAAAATGTATTTATCACATCGTGATAACTTCAAAACCAACATGGAAACAGTAAACACTAATACATGCACTTTTTTTGCCAGTATGGGCGTGAAATTGCACTGATAACAGTCTCAAAAAGATCTTAAAAAGTTAAATTTAACTTGGTGAAAACTGCGACATCAGCTCAGTGGTTGGGGTAACACAAACATGAAGAAGTGTTGAATTCAGCATGAACAATATTATTCAGGCCAAAACAGCGCACAAGTATGGCAGAAACTGCACAGATGGCTGTCAATCAATAACCTATTCTTAATGATGAGATTCATAAGAATGTTGCATATCTGATTTGAAGTTAAACAAATATTAAATATCATATATTTTGTTGAAGGTTTGAGTTGTAGACTCTGACGCACGTTTTATTTAACAAAATATTACAGCTTTTTTTTTTTTTTTCATTTCTTTTGGTGTTTAGGCTACACAAGTGAAAATGAAAATGTTGAAATGAGAACTGTTTATCATTTTAATTATTTTTTTGTCAAAGCCACAGGGAGTCTACAAAACTTGACCATCAACATGTGTATGGGCCAGCAAATAAACACAATGCACAAAAAAGATAAATAAACACAGTACAAATAGTTCATAAATAGAAATACAATAATGCAAAATTACATACCCTGAGGATTTAATCAGTTTGTTTGTCTGCACTGAGATACTACGTAACCTCTGGTTATTTTAGGCTACTGTTTAAAATTCCAACTGATACAGACACAAAGGAGTTCTTAAACTGATTCAGTTTACATCACTGAGCTCCATACTTTCTGCCTGACGGTAATAGCTCATACTGTGGGTACTGAATGTGGGATGGGTCACAGAGGATTCTCTCAAACCTCAGATTAAAAAAAATATTTAAATCGGTCATTTTCAGGCCATCTGAAGTGACAAAGCACTTTCTTAGCTGGTTTCGAGTTTGTGATGATAAAACTATTAAAATTTTCCTCCAGAATATCCGTCTGTCGTTTCCTTGCTGCTCTCAGCTGCCGGTTCAGTTCTGTCTGCACAGATCTGAGTGCCAGATGGTCCTGAGTTTTAAAAGCTTTTTTTTCCCTGTTAATGCAGCCTTTTATCTGTTTTGTACTGTAAAGTTTGCTATTTGGATAAATAATAATTTCCTTTTTGGTGACCACATTGTCACTGCCAAAATGTATGTAATCTGTTATTGCCTCAGTGGTTACGTCTATGTCCTGCTACGGAGGACATTGCAGTGTGCAGAGAAAATCATGCTGTGATTTGACCACACAGCTACTGTTTTAGTTTTTGTTTTACAGCTCTTCAAAACTGTCTTTTAAATTTGGATCAAGGGCACTGTTTTGTGATGAGAATTACCCACAGGAGGCCTTAATTTAGCAGCATAGGCACTTTGCATATTTCCATTTCCATTGTAATCATAATACTGTACTGTGTTAACCCTTGTTGCACCTTGTTAATCCTCGTCATCAGCCTGAAATTCACCACACAAGTAGGCACTTCTCTCCTGGTATACCGCTAATGTGGGAAGATGGACAGACCAATTTTTGTCATCACAAGAGAGACATGGCCAAAATGGCAATATAAATAAACTAAAAGTACTCCACTTCTTTGTCAAAACTCTGTGCCTTCATTTAACCATACTGCAACCCAAGCGCAGATAGTTCAGTCCAGATTCAGGTGTATTAGACTAGTGGCATCTAATGTAAGCTCGAGCTGCAAGCCTCAAGTAGAGGGTCATGTCTAGATGGTAACTGTAGATTTGCAAAATTCTTGCAAGATTTGAACGTGTTGTTTCTTCATATTTTGAAGAAACATCATGCTTGCACAGAGGAGGAGTTTGCCATCCTGGTTTTCTGCCTGGAAGACTTCGTGTCAGAAAGCCACTGTTTATGTGACAAGTCAAGTCAAATTTTATTTGTATATAATCACAAATCACAATGTGCCTCAGGGGGCCTTACTGTGTGTACAGTGTACAACACTAAAACTCCCCTCCAAAAAACTTTTAATGGAGAAAAGGTGAAAGAAACAAGAGGAGCTACTGACAAAGCATCCCTCTCTCAGGATGGACAGACGTGCAGTAGATGACAGACCAACAAACCTTGACTTTTAGTTTCACACTTGGATGCAAACTCCAGTCTTCTCCCTGGAAATCATTGGTTTAACTCATTCATCCACCACAACCTCCTCCCTCCTCAGACTCTGTTGCTCATAAAGCCTGTGCTGAATCGAATGTGCATGCGTGAGACTTTCGCAAATCTAGGGTTACCATCTAGACATGGCCCAAGCAGAGATGAGGGCTGTGAGCTACAGATGTCAGGTAAGCTTACTTCTTTCTAACTTTTTTTTCATTCTCAAACTTTCAAACAATTTATCAACTCCTTCTGGAGCCATAAAAGGCTTTGTACAACTTTTTTCACATATGCAGCCCAAGACCTGTAAACAGACTTTGATGTGGAGAACCAGACAATCAGACAAAGAGTCCCCCTTTAATACAAAAAACAGAGTCAGTCACATGGGCATAAAAATTGTTAGTTGAGATGTTCAGAGACACTTCCTTCCTTCATACCAATTCCTACCTGAATACCAGAACTTTGCGTATCGTCGTACCGCATTTTAGGAGACATCTTTCAATAGTGGTATCAGTTACCACAACAACCCTAAATGTTAGGCATCAAGCAAACACGAAAGAAAACGTGTCCTTGTCTGACAGGTACATACTTCATTGGTATTTATCTCTCCTCCTCCTCTTCCTCAGGACAAAGGCAACATTAGAGTAGTGTTTAATGTTGGCACTGATGACATCAACATCGAGGAGAGCTCCAAGTTTGTCAACGATGGGAAGTACCACATAATTCGGTTCACCCGCAGCGGAGGCAATGCAACCCTCCAACTGGACGACCTGCCGGTCATAGAGCGTTATCCCGCAGGTAGGCCCTGCCCCGCCCACATAAGCCCAACCCACTGACCCACCACAGCACTGCCTGTCCTGGGACAGAGCTAACGACACTTTAGTCCAAACAACCCACCTCCTGATTGATGAATCACATCAGTGTTCCTATCAATGTTTCTATATTTAAACACTGAGGTTGAGAAATATAATTGCAGCTTTGTTTTATGTTATTGTGTTTGAAATGAAATATGTGTGATCTGATATGAAACATGACTTTTTAAACCATAAAATGAGATAGTTATTATTACAATAGCTTGTATACTAGCCAGCTATGTCATGTTAGGCCTGTTAAATAGTGTTAAAGGTAATTTATGAAAATAGTCAATTCAGATGTCAGTTGTTTTTCATCACCATAAAAGAAAATAATAACAGTTGGTGCATTACAATAATTTAAAAATGTCATATGTTGAGTTAAATGTTTAACTAGAGAGAAAAAATAAGAAAAAAAGTGTAAAAGTGTATTTTGTTTAGTCTTTGTTTTTATATTTGTTGGTTTTTATATTTAAAGTGGTAATCTTAGATAGTAGTCTTTAACACAATGAGATGCAGGCTTTAGTTAGCTGATAGCTAAAATGCTAAATGTTAGTTGTTGTGAGGTGTGTGTGAGGGTTCTTCCTGTATGTTAACTCTAAACTCAGTCAGTCATATAGACAGTATGTGGCAGCTGTAACATTATTTCCCTGTGCTCTTGCAGATGTTAACCCCTGAAATGTCTCTTTAAATTAAACCCAATGAACAGAGAGTAAGAGTCCGCTCACTGGAAACATAGTGAATTCAGCTCCTCTTCACACCAAGCTTTTACCTTAACGCAGTGACATGCTAACAATGAGCAGACCATTACTTTCTTTTCATTGCTGTTCTTTTTGTATCCAGCTCCTGTACCACGTTTGGATGTGCGTAATTACTACTGTGTTTTCATCTCTAAATTAAAGGCAACATTGATAACGAGCGCCTGGCCATCGCCAGACAGCGAATCCCCTATCGGCTCGGTCGAGTAGTTGACGATTGGCTACTCGACAAAGGTAAAAACCCTGATTAAAATTCCTTAAAACTTTGAGCTTTAAAAAATACAATTTGAAGGCAGTTGAATATACTTTATTGTGCACCATCAACTAACATCTAAAAATCTAAATCCATAACTAAGTATTTAAAAGTTGGGCAGCTGTAGTGTGTAATACTGTGTAAACTGTAGTGCCTGTGAACGTATCTTGTTAGTGTGTATCTGATAATATCAGGTTAAAGGGACGATGGAGAGATTTAAATGTGAATAAATCAGAAAATAGAAAAGAAGTACTGATAAAAGATGCTTTATTAAGACTGGTAAATAATTTTGTTTATTATCAAATTGTAAACAATAAAGCATTTACTAAAGATTATATTTTGTAATCAAATTAAAATACATGCAAAGTATTGTGACATGTAAGAATTATGTAAATTTGAACTTAATAGAGCAATGCTTTTTTGAAAAAATGTAAAAGTTTTCCTCCTAAACTTAAAGCAGAGCTCCTTAAATTAGCCTCTAGTCCCTTTAACAGTGAGCAGTGCTAGAGCTTATAACCTGTGCATGCTTCATAGGGCTGTTACAACAGTTCTCTAGATCTCTGTCTCTCTGTCTGCCTGTCTGTTGCTCCTTCAAATACAATGTCGTGCCGCACAGCCATCACCATAGCAACCATCTGTCAGCCCCGTCTTCTCAGGGCCCCTCTGACTCCTCTCATCTGCTGCCTCTTCCTTCTCCTTCTGTTCTTTGCCTCTTCATCCTCCTCCTCCTCAACTTCTCAGTCTCCTCACCCCCTCTTCTTCTCCCCTCCTCTTCTCCCTCTCTGCTTTCTCTCCTCACTCTTATCTCTCTCAGTCTCAGCCCTCTCCACGGTTCTCCACGGCTTCGATTTGCTCTGCCATGCTTAATCTATCCCATCCTCTCACCATGGCTTGGGGGTGGTGAATTGTGTAACACTCAAACACTCTTGTGTGTGTATGTATGCACGTATGTGACCACTGGTATGTGTGTGTGTGTGACTGTATTTTTGCGTGTGTCCGTCCACCTTCCTTCTTGGTGTGTGCCTCTGCGTGTGTGTGTATGTGGTGCGTGTTTGCGTGTGCGTGCGTGCGCGTGTGTGTCCATGTAGGTCGCCAGCTGACCATCTTCAACAGCCAGACGACGGTGCGTGTGGGTGGAGGCGAGCGGGGTGCAGGTATGTTCCAGGGTCAGCTGTCTGGCCTCTACTACAACGGCCTCCGCATCCTCAACATGGCCGCCGAGGGGCACCCGCACATTAGAGTGGACGGCAGCGCACGACTGGTCGGCGACATGCCGTCCTCCTCCATCACCCCGCAGTCCAGCGCTGCAGCTGGAGGCAACCGCTCTGACTCCGCCCCCTCCATAAGTGACATCACAACCACCACGGCCACCAACAGGAAACAAGGCGCCACACAACAGGTCAGAGCGCAATCACTGTTTTAAACTTTAAAGTTTTAATGTAGATATTTTTCAACCATATTTTTGTGTCTTAAAAGCGAGTTCACACCTAAAGGTCCTGTAAGTCAGCAGGTTTTAAATAGATTAATAATGCAGGCATTTCTTGCTTCGTTGTGAGTTTTTTGTTCACCAGTCACCAAAAAAGGGAGACCAATGAAATGACACATACAATGGTACACTTGGTTCAAATGGTGTTCACATCAGAGATGAACCGCTCCAGTGTTCACTTTACACAGTTCAACACCACCCTTTCGAAGTGGCCCAGTGAGCGGCTGTTTGATCCACACCCAAGTTCGAGTCTGACGTCCACACAAACCTTAATGAAATGCATCCAGGGGATAAATTCTCCAGCCAGACTAAACAAGGCTGGTGTGAACGTGCCCAGAGTGACTAATGGGGACAGCAATTTTTAAAATCCAATATTGAGGAAGAGCGCTGCAGCCGGCAGAAGCCAAGCTAAACTAATCCTCATGGGAAACTGTGCTCTGTCGAAGTACATCCACTGAAAGAGGTTGTTTTTGCCACTGATAGGCTCAGATTGTTATTCTAAGTGTCTGACAACATTGAAATGATCCCACAGACACTCACCTTTTTGTAAAAGAGTTAGATACATTGTTGTTGTTGTTTAACCAGATACAGCTGTTTTTTATCATCGTAAAACTTGACAGAAACAAAATAAAACTCACCACAACCATATTTGCTCATTTTTCCACTGTTCCAACAATCACCAACTCTGGTTTGGTTGAAATAAACCCTTAACTCACAGTATTAGATGTGAAAATATTCTGTCTGTACATGCTATTTCTCCCCACTGCTTCTCGAATGTCCGACCTCCTTCTTGCTCCTCTCCCAATATTTTCACATCTAATGCAGTGATTGTTGGAACAGTGGAAAGACAAACAAAGATGGTTTGGTGAATTTAATTATTTTTTCTGTTGAGTTTGAATGAAGATGAGGATACAGTTACCGTCTCTGGATGAGCAATGAAACAGCTGTTTCTGAAAAAACAAAAAGGATCATATGTTGTCAGTGGCAAAACAAGCACTTTTACAGGATGCACTTTGACGGCACGCAGTTGCCTGGAGGGATTACGTTGTAACTCAGTTTTGCTGCCGGCTGTAGCGCTCTCCCTCAATACTGGACCAGTTTCAAAAAGTGTTGTCCCCATTTGTCACATAGACACAAAAACATGGGAAAATAGAGTTCATGTTGAAAAATACAGAAGTCACCCTTTACTCTAAGTTTTTCTGTGACAGCTTGTGCAGGGTTTCCACCAGTATATTGCAAGCCCAGTGGCCCACCAGGCCTAAGTTTGCACCCCACCGGGCCTAAGCATTGGGGATTTTAGCCTTCCAAGACTAAGCATTGTCAGATTCTTTGTAAAACTCTACTACAATTATTATTTTTTTGAAATGTGTGTGACTTTTTTGTAACAACACATTACATACTCATATTATCAAATCTCCAGTGAGCTTTTATAAGGCCCCATGAAATCTTGCTTTTTTTAAAATTCTCAGTTCTGGCTGTGATTAAAAACTTTAATGCTGACAATCAGTCTGTCAGCCCCCATGAAAAGATACTTGCCACGGGGCCTAACAACTTTGCTGTTGTGTGTATGGAAAATCCACCGAATCCCTGCTGTGTGTGGTTGTATGTAATACCTCAGATATCTTGTACATATATGTCCTATCACTCCTCTGCCATCATCCCTTTGGTGTGACAATGGCTAATTAAAAAGTGTTAATTTGCTTTGATAAGTTTCTTCTCAAAACCAGTAAGAGGATTAGCGAGCACACAGCCCACTAATCGAGGACTAGAGGAGAGCAAGATATGTCAGGAGGAGTGGGATTGTTTTAAACTCCTCTCAAGGCAAGGCAAGTTTATTTGTGTTGCACATTTCGTACACAAAGAAAATTCAAACTGTTTTACATAAGACATTAAAACATCAATCAGATTTCTAGAAAAAATATTTTAAAAGCGATCAAAAAGGTAAATAGAAGGTTGTTCTCAGCACAAGATGGATAATAATGAAGTTAAAGAAGCTCAAGTTAAGGTCAAAGGCAGACGAGAATATGAAAGTTGTTTTTAAGGTTCCCACTGAGCATTTTCACAATAGGTTCAAAAGTGACAGTTTTGTTTTTTTCACTGACTATTTGAAGACGTTGAGCGTTCACATTTAGACCATATTTCACTTGGATTTGCAGCAGTGAATTTTTTCATCCTCTACAAAGTGCAATAATATCAAGACTTTGAACCCTCTCACTAAGAAGGAAAAAATTGCCTCAGATTGGGCTCCTTAGTTTTTGAGATGAAAGTCCCAGTTTTCCACCACATCTTTCTTCCTACGTGGACTTAATTGCTCTTTAAAACACGTCACCTGAGTTTCTCAAGCCTGTCTACCAGCCTGAAGACTAACATCTTACAATACCTCACGTCCTGGTCATATACCTTCAGAGTAGTCAAAGCTGTAACCAATATGCATAAGTACTGTAAGTATGTATGTGCTTTTGGCTATAGCAGTAAATGCAATTTACTACAATTTAATATTAATGTATAGAAGTTCTCCCATTATGATGTCCTAGAAGCTTCTTGTTGGCAGCATACATCCTATGCATATTTATGACTATTCTGCATGAAACATTAAATGTGTTTAAATTACGTCTTCATATAGACCTCATTTCAAATGCCTTCATACTAGTCTCTTTCATTCAACCTACACCTGAACAAATGATCAGAATTATTAAACAAAATTGCGTTTTGTGACATGTTGATGTTTTAACCACGTCTTTTACCAGTTGAAAAGAGGGCAAAATCCAAATATCATCCAATGTCCAACTAGGAATCAACTTTGAAATCCCAGTTGCTGCTCGCTGTTTTATTTTCTATCTTTCATTTTAGCCTTAAAGTCCCCAGCCAAACTCGAGCCATTGATTTTGAGATTACATGGCCAGTGTCTGAGCTCTCTAAGCCACCAGTATGCTCAAACATCAGAGGTTTAGCCCTTGATTTACAAGTCTTTTATCAGTCAGCTCCAGCTCCTTGGAACAGAACAATGTTAGTATAATGTTAAATAACGTTATAATCACTGATTTGCAAAACTGTGAACTAGGGAGTGTGAATTTTCACTCCTGGAAATCCTTGAAAATGCCTGAATTTTAATGTGGCGTTTTCAAGGTTTGATAAGTGCTTGGATTTGGATAAAGTAATTGAAAGTGCTTTAAAATGTAACGGCATAGTCTTACATTACATAGCCATCTGACCAAACAGTGATAGTGATTGTTTTATACTGGCAAAGACAAATGACACTTACAGCTAATTAATTAATTGATTGATTTGTCACCCTTCTGTAGAATGTTAACACCCAATTTAATGGGAGGAATGAGTGAAGTAATCAATTTAAGTGTTCAATATGTATTAGAGTTGGGACGATCCAAGCCAATAAGTCATATTTAATTTATCATGGATCCACATAGCAATCCAGATTACATCGTAGTTTTTATCAATTATACTGTCCATAGCCAAAAAATCTGTAGCAGCATATTAAGAGAGAGATATTCAGTAGTCTCCATGTTTTTTTTTGTTTGTTTCCAGGAGTTACAGGCAGAGCAGTCTGCAACAGAAAAGTAAGACAGCTGCTGATAATGGTGTTAGGGTGTTGGTACCAGCAGATATCCAAATTGAGGAACTGGAATTGGATTATAACTGAAAAAAGTGAATATGTGCATGTATATAAATATGTCATTTACCACCATTGTAAGGTGCAGGAAAAGCTTGAAAATGCTTGAAAAGTGATTGCATTTTTAACCTCAGAAAAGGTGTAGGAGACCTGCCATTCCGACAAAAATACTCCTGTCCTGTCCCAGTCCTGTCCTCTCATGTTCCCGTCAATCCACAGTCGAGACATGTCGTGACCAGACAGGAGAGAACAAAAAACGACAACAAAACAGCTACTATTATGTTCAAAATAAAGAAAATAGAGTTTATTCATCATAGAACTGCACAGTTATTTTAAAAAAAATCCCTCTCCTGTCCCAGTCCCATGATGAGTAGTGAAATTGATTCCCATCCCGTGGGAATGTCACCCTCTACAAGGAACACCAGATATCTGAAAGGTCTTCTTACCACTGTAATGAGATGAAAGTCTCATCTGACACAAATAATCAGATATCATAAGAAAACATCACTATGAAATGAAACTTTCTCTGATGTTCTTCAACTTTCTGATAACTAATTAATAATGTTTGCTCTGTAACATCAGCTACAGTATATCAAAACTTATATACGAATCAAATGTCTGTGAAAAATAGGAGCTGAAAACATTTCATCAATAGAAAGCTCACACACACATATAATTTGTCTGCTGCATCACATTCACATGAATGGATTAGAAGGCAAATTCTCGACTAAGTGGTCCCTACCCACTAAATTATAGGAGGAGAAATGTTTGTGTTAATGGAGGCCATAATAGCTTTTCCATAATACGCGTCTAGTAAACTGATGCAAATGGGACTCTACAATAGAAACACATAAGTGTTATTGAGGCGTATTTATAGTGGAGTCGATGCTAATGTCGAAGGATACATTATCAGCAGGTACGCCTCAGACTCCTTTGCTCCATTGTTCGGATCACTACAGAGATGTTGTCGGGCTCTTTTGTGGGCGTCTGTGTGTGCTGCAGTTCTTCTTCTGTGTTATAAAACTGTGGCTGCCTGCCTGCCGCACTGAAAAAGATTTTTTTTTTTTCCCAATGATACAAGTTGCCATGGAGATAGTGAGCCCCACTACCCGCTGCTTGCTTGCTCTCTCCCATCCAGACTCCCATAGAGAATAGCTCCTCTGTGTATAAACCGCCAGCTGTTTCAGACATAAATAATAGAACGCAGAGAGCTGTGAGCTAAGCCTCAGGCATCAATAATGGATATGAGACTGGGATGGATAGCGCTGCGGAGTGACAGCCGTTGTCACAGGGGCTTGTTTTCACACTTTCACCTCTCCATCCCTCCCTGTTGATGTGTTTTTTTAAGCGAACTATTCCTGCACTTTATGATATGCTGATGTCGGTGCTAAATCTGGGATGCAGAGTTGTGCACCGGAGTCAATATCACTGTATGAGAACTAGGTCAGACCCACGATAGGCTCAACATGCTGCAGAGTGTGCGCGCGCGAGTGTGTGTGTGTGTGTGTGCGCGCAAGTCAAATCACTCCTGCTGGCCTCCAAACTCCATGTGTTTGCGCGTGTGCTTGTCTTGTTTAAGAAGAATCTACAGCTTCTCCATTGAGGCTGCCTGAGTGTTGCCTGGCAACCAACCTGGCCTCATCCAATGTAGAGATGAACACACACACAAACACTCAGGTGGATTGAGAACAATAGGCTTGAATTGCAGCACATTGCATCAGAGGAGGGGCAGTGAGTCTTCCAAAAAAAAAAGGTGCCCGGGGTCCAAACTAATTTATCGATTTCTCGCACGAGTTTGGCCGCACGTTGTGAGTGGATCTGCCTAAGTCGCCCTGTGGGTTTACACCTCGCAGTTGTGCAGTAAGAGTGTGTTATGTGCCTCCTCCTGAAGTCCACAGTTTATTGAATTTTTTTGGCGTGTTGAAAAGTGGAAGGGATTAATAATGCATGACAGCTGAGCACCAGCGAGGAGAAGAGAGAAGGAGAGATTGTGTGTGAGTGTTTATGCTAGAGGCTGCTTCTGAGTCACAGAGCTTCAGTTTGGTTTTGATGTTTGGTGTCTGTCTGTCTGTGTGCGTGTGTGTGTTTGTGCTCAGGTGTGTGTGTGTACCTGTGTTTGATGGGAAGACTAGATAGATAGAAGAAACCTGAGGGCTCAGAGCGAGCAGTGCCCCGATTGGCTCTCAGGAATCAGCTGACCCAGACACTTCCACAAGCCCTCTCTGAACCTCTATCCATCATTCGCTCCCATCCTCCATCTCTGTCTTGTTTTCTCCTTGCTTCTTCTTTCTCCACATCTTTGACATCTTTTTCTTCTTCCGCTTTTTCTTTCGTTATCCATCTTCTGGAGACACTTTCTCCTCCCTCCCTCCTTTCGCTCACTTTTCTCTTTTCCTTTCTTCTCACTCTCCTTTGCTCTCTCTCCCTCCATATCTTTCCATATTTACCCGTCACCCCTCCTCCTCTCCTCTCCTCTCCTCTCCTCCCTCCCTTCCTCTCTCTCAGTGATAGGCTGTTAATGCAGGCGGTGTATGAGTCTATCTCACCATCTGCAGTAGTGGAGCTAGCTTCTCTCCTCTCCTTTCTCTCGTCAGGATCTATTCATCAGCCTGCCAACTTCAGCCTGATTCTGTGTGTCTGTGTAGATGTGTCTTAAGTAGAAAGAGACCCATGGAGCACGTTTGGCTGTCATAGAGCTTGTGTATGTTTGATTTCCAGTTGTGAAAGTAGCAGACAAGCTGTTGAATCTCCTGCAAGAGTGTGTGAGGACAGAGTGCAGCTACTATGTGTGAACTAGGCAGTCAGGGAGGCATGGACGGTCGTTGGCACTGTTCGGCTGCTCAGGTAGAGATTTTGCTCTTTCAGCATGCAGATGTCCTTCTCTTCTTTTCTTTTGTTGTGTGTCCATCATTATGTCAGCATGCTCTGTTGATAGACTGAATAGATGGGGACAAAGAGGGAGGGACAGAAGGAGGGGCGGAGGTTTCTTGGGGCATACATCTTCTATAAACTTCTGTGGTCCATCGATGTGATTTAAGTTGTGTTCGGCATGTCCTCATGTTCATTGTCTCCCATGTGATAGGTGGATCAATAGTCCAATTGACACCTTCCTTCCCGGTTGAATGGGGTGGTCAGCTGACAGATCAGAGGAGAGGAGGGGCCTTTGGTGAATTTACTTTTGTTTTAGCTGAAATCAGGATTCAAAACTGGCTCCCGCAAAGGGCACATAGGTGTCTCTTTTGGATCAATAATCGAGCATGGTGGCTCGGCATTGATCGGTGACAGTCGGGGGGTGATGTGTTTCCTACTGGCTGATTGGTTCTTGTGCTATTTGGATCCTGGCAAAGGCACGCGGTTTATTGACTGGCTGGATTCCAGGGGCTAAGCTCACCCTAGCAGCATTTGACAGCCCAGTGGGCAGAACTGATTGGAAAGGCAGTGAAGGAAAGAGACAGAGTCAAGCATCAATAACCTAATGTATGTTTCAGGCCAAACTAAAACCACAGTAGACTTGTCAGTACCAAGACCACACCATACACAGACAGTGTGGTGGGGCTTTTTTCAGATGAATAAACTAAGTGGCTGCATCTCTAACCTTATGTAATCTGTGTTCTAACAAAGACATGAAGGCATGGAAACAGAAACCAAGGACAGAGAGAAGGCTTAATGAATTTCTGTTTGAATTACTGCCTGTAGGTTTCAGCTAAGACATCATCGACCACTTAGCACTTTGATTTGGTTCAGAATCTGTTCTGGTCTGGTTGTAATCTGCCTCTCTAGAGCTCTTCTCTTTTATAGCTCTGCTGCTCTCTCCTCTCCTCCTTTATTCTGTGGGTTACTAACATCTACTGCAATGCATCACAATCCAATTTTAATTTAGTGCTGGCACTGAGCGCCCAGTGTGGTTAAAACACACACACACACACACACACACACACACACACAAAACACACACACATTCATATCTCTCATGCCGAGGCGCCAAGGCGGGCGATGTTTAACAGTAGTTCATGAATATGCGGAGCACATTAGCGCAGTGTTAAGTAAAGACCGCAGCACTTTGAAGTCCTCCTCCTCTTTTTTATCTCGTCTGCTTTTCTCTCTCTTTCTCCCCAATTCTCCTAAAAATTCCCTCTATCCATCTATCTTTTACTCATTTCCTCCCCCCCTTCCCCTCTCCTCCTCACGCTCTGGCTGGAATCAATGCACAGGTCCCCACTGAGGGTGCACACTCCTTTTTTTTTTATTCCCCATCATTTTTAACAGCCTGAACTTAGAGTTGCCATGGCAACAAGAGGAGCAGGGATGGAATGGAGAGGAAAAAGGGCTCTTTTTTTCCACAGAGAGGGAGCAGGAGCACGGAGAAAGAGCGGTTGTTGAGATATTAGTTGGTTGCTGTAGGTGAGAGGTTGAGTGTAAGTGGGTTATTGACATGGTGCTTATGGAGAGGTGTTAAAATAAAGGAGATTTTAATGAGCCATCAAGTGTTTAGCTGTAATATTTAAAGGGAGGGTTAGGATTACTTGAGCCACCGCAAGTAAAGACAAGGAAGCATGGAAAGTAGATGCTGGTCGGCACACCCTCAATTAGGAGAAGCAGAAATAAGACGCTAAGCAGTCAGTAACAGATGGTATTTCAACCATTTAAAAAAGGTGCACCTAAAAAAGTTTTCGTGTGCAGTATATTTAGTATATTTTTTGCTGCTTTACCTAGCTGTCAGTCAGCCTTTTCTGACAGGAAACTGCAGTTTTCCAAGGCAAATGTCACTCACTGCAGACATCCCGTCATTTTGCCTTGCATAAATGAGAGTTGCTGGTCCACTGCTGCCTCGATCTGTTAGTCAGTTGGTGCTATTGTGTGACTTCGATGTTGTGAGAGGATAGTTTGGATTCACCAAAGTCACACAGAAACAACAAACAAACTAACAGATCAATGCAGCGGTAGATCAGCAACTCCTGTGTTCTGCCAGCTAAAATGACTCATTTCACCTGTGGGGTTTGGTTAGTTTGGGGAGAGTGATATTTGGCTTACATAATGGCAGTTTCACATCAGAAAAGGCTGTCTGACATCAAGTTAAAGTGGCAAAATATTCTAAATTTTGCGTACAGTTAAACTGATTTTTTTAGGTTTAAAGTGGTTAAAATACCTTTTGTTTCTGAACCTGTCCATAGCAGTTTATTGCTTAGCTTCTGTGCTGGTGCTCCTCTCTGCTTCTTCAAACTGGGGCATGTCCGCCGCCATCAACTGTAGGTAACACACTGACTATAAACCCACCATCACATAATACAAACTATCCCTTTAATGAAATATTCCTCTCTTTGGCTTCACACTGCGCATTCTCCAACACATAGCCAACATCAGATGGAGAGAGCAGAACAGAACAGAGGAGGTGTGGAAGATAGAGAGGCCAGAGGAGAAGGAAAAAGAGGGGGAGGGTCAACAGAGTAGGAGATGATAACTGGCTGTCCCCTTGTGGTTTTAAACAAGATTCACTGTTTCTCTCCTCCCTCCTCCTTTCTTCTTCTCTCCTTGGTACTCCAGCTTTGGCCGCCTGCCATCGCTGGGGGCCGTAACAGGCAAAAAGTGTTTGTGGCAAACTGGAGAACGGGTGGGCGATGGATTGGTGCTGTGTGCTCACACATGTAGAAAATAAACAGAAGGAGTGTGGAGCACAGGCTTGGAGATGTTGGTGGGTAATGAGTCTATATATGTCTGTTCATGTTCCCAATTTTCCTCTCTCCACAGTCGGCAGACGACCTGCTGGTGGCGTCGGCTGAGTGTCCCAGCGATGATGAAGACATCGATCCCTGTGACCCCAGTTCAGGTGAGACACACACACCGCACCGTGCCTTTTTGACTCTTTCTGTTTTTCATGTGTCCTCCACACTCAGTGTCGCTCAGCTCTTTGCTACCGCTTTGTCGCTCGCTGCAATGAATTTTTCATTTCCACTTAGGTTTCTGCCTCCAGGCATTACCTAACACTCTCCATCCATTCCACAATCTCTGTCTCCGTCACTTACCTTGCTCTCGCCCCCTCCTCTCCCTTCACCTTCCCTGATCCCTTTTTATTCATCCAGTTATACCAGATGGAGAATAATTGTACTTGTGAATGAAATGATCATATTTTAACAAAAACATATATAATGGAAAAACTTGAGAAGGGGCCAGGACGCTACACTGAATGGCAAAGTTATGTCATGTGCACCATATTACATGGAGGCTCCATCGTCTGAACAAGACGGTAACTGTGTATCGCTTCACACAGAGTCAGTCACAGCCCGTCACACGACCACTCTTTCTGTTCTTACCCATCATAATTAAAGCCCATATCTACTCATCACTGCATCGCTACCAATAAAATGATCTGTGGTGCTCTCAAGTTTTGTTGCTGCCTTTTTTTGAATATTTTATCATATCTCATACAGTTAGTAAAATCATGATACAAACACGATAATTATCATACAGCTGGCTGCACTGTTCATCCTCTCTGTGGCTGAACAACGTGGAAGAAATATCGAAGTGAGATTAATTTAACTGATTATGCAATGGTGGTATGATTCACAATATTGGAGGGGATGATCACTGTTGCAGCATTATTCTCATCTTCACTGAAAAACATTAAAATGATCAAGGTGTGATTTTTTTTTTTTTTTTTTTGTGAGGATCTGGACCAAATAAATATTTTTGCTTAAGCCTGTAGAGTATGATTTGTAGGTCAGGGTGTCTCTGTAGCACCACAATATTTAACTCATTTTCATTGTCAGTTAACTTGTCAGTTATTTTGTCAGTGAATTGATTAATTGTTTGGTCAGTAAAATGTCAGAAAATTGTGAAAAATGTCAGTATTTGCCAAGATGATTCCACAGATGTCTTGTTTTGCCCACAACCCAAATATATGTAGTTTACTGACATAAAGGAGCAAAGGGACCAAAATATTAATTATATCATATATTTATTATTATTAAAAAGTTGATTAATGTTTGATTCATAATCGATGAATCATTGCAGCTCTAAAAAATCTCTAAAAACGACCTGTGTTGTATATTTTGTTGAGTTGTATACTTGCATTATCTCAAATATTTCCAACAACGGTCAAACTCGGTGATATCCATAATTTATTCAAGGCATCTGTGCATTTCGTATGAGCCGCTAGTTCCTGTCAGAAGTGAGGAAGGAAGTCGACGATTGTGACTAACATAACTTTAATATTACCTCGTCCATGAATATGATTTCTGCCTGAGTCACGTCAGATAGATTTTCATCAGCTATGGTTGTTTAACAATGAAGGAAACAACTCCCATGATCCCTTGCTACTTCAGATGTCAAACTACGTCTTTTGTCATTGTTTAAATGTAACAGAATGTAACTTAAATATTTTGCCTTTTACAAATATTGCGCCTCCTGTGTTTTGGATTTTGCATTAGTCCAACTACTTCAGCCACAATCCTTCCTGTTCCCTTCTTTCCCTCCTTCATCTCGTCTCCATCCAGCCCAAAGACTTCATATGCAAATGATTTCACCAACAGTCTTTTAATACGGCGTTATATATCACCGTCCTGCAGCCCTCGCTGCCTGTGTATGTCATAAAGTGTCAAATGTATGTAATAAAAATTGATGTAATGTGCACCTGTGCTCTGGCCCTCCTCTCAACATGGTGTAATGTAATCTGTTTACACATTATGTGATAATATGGAAACAGCTTTGGCTCAAAGCTGCAGCCTTCCTCACCAGCTTGTAGAATTATGTAAAACACACGTCAAATAATTCATCATGATGATGCATTTTATCTTTTCACTGCAGCTCTCCACCCATCACCTTGGCATGTAATACAAATTAATAATGCATGCAGAAAACTGTAATGTAACGTCTAGAACCCGACCAATACTGGATTCTTGGGGCCAATGTTGATACCGATATTAGGGTGTGAAAAAACAGATATCGATATATAGTCACTAATAAGAACATATAAATATATATTAGGGGTGTCATGATATATTTGTATTAACAATAACCCCAGTATTTAAATAGTGAAATATTGATTTTATGTTAATAATACACATATGATTATATTGTGTAAATAATCCAGCGCCTCTTTAACGTAGTGTTCAGTGTCCATCATTTACAGTTTTGGTTACCGACTCAGTTTCCACCTCCATGCTCTTACTTTGCAAGTATAATTCATTTGCCAAAAGAGAGAAAAACACACAATAAACATTTTTTGCAGGCTTTTGCGGGTCTTTGAAAAGTCTCTAGCCTAATAATCTGAATTTTAGGCCATGAAATGTATTAAAATACGATTTTGACAGGTCTTAGAGACTGACTGGATAATGTGATATTGGTCACACTGTCACAACTAAAAAACAAAACCAACATGGAATCAAAAACAACCAGTGAGTTTTTGTGGAAATGTGGAAAGGACAAGATGTCTTACATTACACAATTTGGATTGGCACATTTTGTGAAAAGACTGTGTTTTTTGCAAGTACCAGTGTGAAATTGGTCTTAAATTACATGGTCTTAAAAAGTCTTAAATCTACTGACGATGACAGAAATGTTCTTGAATCCTGAATGTAGACAGATAAAGCTGTGATAGGCCGTTGGGCTGATAATATTTGACTGTCTGGCTGTAGTAACATCACATGCCTCCACTGTCCCCTTACAGCCCGCCCTCCCCTCCCGGAGGTGAAGGTGTTCCCGGGTCCGTCTGAAGTGGTGCGGGAGAGCAGCAGCACCACGGGCATGGTGGTGGGCATCGTAGCGGCGGCGGCCCTCTGCATCCTCATCCTCCTCTATGCCATGTACAAGTACCGCAACCGCGATGAGGGCTCCTACCACGTGGACGAGAGCCGCAACTACATCAGCAACTCGGCCACGCAGCCCAACGGCAGCACCAAGGACAAGCCGCTGGGCATCGCCAAGATCTCCAAGAACAAGAAGAACAAAGACAAGGAGTACTACGTCTGAGGCGGAAGACGTCCAACATACAGACAGACATATACGCATACACCTTTATATATAATGGTATATGTACATAAATAGATATATTCTAAAAAAAAGAACAACGCACACATACACACTGACATAGACATGCTGATGTTAATGTTTACTCTCCAATAATCACACCTGCAAGCACAAACATACACACTCAAGCACACACACATTTAAGCACAAACACACATACACACACACACATACACATACAGACTGGCCCAAGGGCGTGGACCCTTATTGTACAGTATTTACCAATGAGCAGAGCCTCTGAGAGAGGCTCGTTTTATGAACATAAACACCATTCCAAATGATTTAAAGAAGCACCAGTTCAACTCCCAGTTAAGAACCATTTCGGGGGGCCAGCGAGATAAAAGAGACCAGTCACTCCCCTGCCACAGCAGGACCTCTCCTGTTGGACTCAGAGAGGTCGAGGAAGACTTTAAGTGAAGCACATGGCAGACTGAGTGTGTTGAGCGAGAGAACAAAGATGATGTACAAGTACCAAGAAAAGCACCAAGTGTCTCTTCCAAGCTTCTTGGCCTTCCTCCCTGTTAGCAGACGGGACTCGACGAAGCACCGAAGAAACAAGCACACCGACGGTCCAAGTCTAAAGCCCCGAGCAACGGGACAGAAAAATCAGGGTGTAGCCATAGAGACAGTGAATTTACGAGTGAATAGGCGGAGGCAGGGCTGGTGCCGTTAATATAATGAATGGGCTGTGGTTGTTTTCACGCTGCAGAGCTGATGTTTTACGGCGCCCTGTAAATCACGACGGTGGAATCAGCAGAAAACTGAGAGATATTTTCCTGGACAGGATACTTGAGACTTCAGATGCTACCTACAGACGCCACTGTGGTGTCACACACACACACACACACACACACACACGCAAAAACACACACATGCAGCACACACACTAAAATATAAAGCAGACATACGCATACCTGCAATGCTAAAGACCCACCATATCTTCATAAGACTGAATACAAGAAGAAAATGGTGAAAAATGACAAAGACCATTATGATAATTGTTATGGCAATGACAAATGATGAATATGAAGAACATTTGGGCAGTATAGACTCTTTGGGGAAGGGAGGGGGGGTCTTATTGCACGTGAATTATCTTACTCCGTGTGATTTATACCGCGTTGAAACTCCAGAGGTTACACACCATCATAAACTTACCACCTTGGCTCGAAGTATTCCTAAATACGCACTTCAACAATGGTTTTTGGGACTCAACAACGATTTAAATCTCCGAATTCGAAATCCTCGTCGACTAAAGTGTGACCATCTCGAGTGTGCTGCATGCCTGAGTCTCTGAGCTGTGCTGTGAAGTCCAGCGGTGGTAGGTTTGTTTG
This sequence comes from Lutjanus erythropterus, assembly GCF_056507025.1. NCBI lineage: Eukaryota > Metazoa > Chordata > Actinopteri > Lutjaniformes > Lutjanidae > Lutjanus > Lutjanus erythropterus. Next base: position 21,812,098 of record NC_139333.1, read on the forward strand.
TTTGTGGAGGGGAAGAGGTGGAGGAGGAGGTTGCAACGCCTGGATGTGTGTGCGCCTGCCACAGGCCACGACCTGTTTTCTAAGCCTGATGTCTTATCGGCCACACCCACTATTACCTGCTCTAACCGACCACCTTTTATAGCAAAAACCAGCCGAGGAAAAGAATCAAAAACAGAACAAAGTAAATGTTACCATGTGTTGCTAATAGATAGAAAAGTCCAGTTCATGAAGCCATTGGCTATATGACAACTTCTTGAGTTGCTTTGATTTCATTGGCTCTCCCTTTTCTCTTCCCTTTCTCTTTGCGTCCTTTTGTCTTCATGACTGAATTATCAATACTCATGGCGTGACCAACACAGGACAGGTTTCCGATGGGCTACAGTATAATTATCTGTTTATGGACTTCTGCAGTGTCTGAAGAATTGTAGCTCCACGATATATCAATACAAACAGTGCCATGACGTGAACAAGCCCCCTCGAGTTCTTCCAACCAGTCAGATGCATGCAAAACGACCAGGGCGAGAAAGGACACGAAAAGGACTGTGTGTGAGACTTCAAAGTATAATGTCAAAAATTAACTTAACATATTCCCTTATTCTCTCCATCCTTAACTGGCCTTTCTGACCTCCTGTTCCTCCCCTCTCTTGTTTTCCCCTTGTTTCGTATGTTTCCCTCTCTGCCTTCCCAGTTCCTCCGTGTCTCTGGCTTTCTTTTCCCTCTATCTCTGTTGTGTTGCCATCTGAAACAAAAAGGAGGTGTCTCAAACCAATGGGATTCTACATCTAGGTGTTCATTAACCATGTTTATTTTCTATATGTACAATTTTTCTACAGTATTTACTTTTATTTTTATTGTTACGGTTCTTTGATGAACATAAAGTGGAAATTTATTATGAAAAATAGTTTTGAAGATTAACGAGTAAATAAAATATTACCCAAGTGAGCCCGGAGTGCATTTTGTGTGTTGGTTTTTGCTCCCATCTGCCCTGCAGACAACAATGCTGTGTCTGTCTCACATCGCCCGCAACCATGAGAGCAGATAAGAGTCTAATTACGACAAACAAATAGCAAGCAGATCTTCAAGGAGTAGTTTTCACGATGCATCATCAATCCAGAGGCCGGCCATATCGGCAGTACTGGCCATAGACAATGCATCTTTAACTGGCCGCTGTTCCTGATTATTTGCTTCCTTCAAATGGGGTCACGTTTATCATATTCACAAGAAGAGTTCATAATAACGCCCCTCTCTTGCAGTATTCACGACCTTATAAGTGGAAGTTGTCTAAAAGCTCTGAGATCATGATCATGAGTCACATTCAAAGGCAGCATAGGTGCAGAAAATGGTCAATTCTGGTCAACCACACGAGTTTCTCTAAAAAAAATTGGTTGAAGAGGGACGTTTTGATTGTTTATGGCAGATCAGCATTTTGATCCAAAAAGTAGTTCTAGAAGAAAAGAAACAAAATCCTAAAAATCTGTATTTAGTTAAATGTCCAAAACGTTAAGTTCAGTTGATCACCTACCTTGGCTTTCACAATACACCTCACTGATGAGCTGATGCTGAGCCTCTTTCATCCATTCACACACCATGTAACATTTAAGGTCTTCAGCTGTGTGTGTGTGCAGCAGAAAACGAGGTAGTTCACAATGTCAGGACAGGAAATAGAAGCCAAAATCATCAGGTCGTTGTTCCAAGACGAAGGAGCAAACTTGTACAGAGCTTCACCACCTGTTAACTTTAGTTTCTCAAAATATTGCGCTCTTTCCTGCTGACCGAGTCCTTCTCTGTGAGTTTTAGATTCCACATATTTCCTGAACTTTTCTGAAATTTTGACACTCTAAATTGGGCTTAAATTTAATATTACATCATAGCGTCTCCAAAATTGCCGTGCATCCGGGTTACTGACCAAACTGTGACATTGGTGCAAATATAAAGTTCAGCGTTCTTGGAAATGTGATTCATTTCTGGTGGAGAGTTAAATGAGAACATTGTCGTGTCTGCCTGTTAGATATACAGAGGCTGGTTAAGATTAGATTTGATTAACAACAAAGGCTGGAAATGGGAAACTTGCATGGGGCTCTCCGAAAATTAAAAAATGCACCTTTCCAGCAGCACCTCGTGAGCAAAAACTCAAAATTAATGATGTCTCATTGTCCCAGGGACAATAAAAATAGCACATGAGACACAGAGATACAGTGTCTGGGACCGGAGAAATGTATCATTACAAATAAAATTATTATATTATGTGTCACGGAATAATAAATAATTTTAATTGTTAGTTGTTAAAATTTAAAAAAATGTGAGGTGGCACTGGCTCTATGCTACATCACACACTTACACACTGCCCTGGTGTTTAGAATAAAGTGTTTACTGTGAGATATGTTCTGTGTGTGTGTGTGTGTGTGTGTGTGTGTGTGTAAATTTCCAATATTGTTGCATTTTTCCTGCAGTTTACAACATTACATATATTGATGATTGTAGACAAACACCTTGGCTTACATTCATTTTTTTCAGACATAAGTGCAGGGAACAACTAGCAGAACTTCCATGTTGGACCACAGTGAGTCAATTAAGTGATGTGAGTTGCTGAAACAAAGTTATTAAAATATATTTATTATGTAAAATGAAAAAAATAAGCACTTGGAAGTCTGGGACAGCTGAAAGCCGATTCTGGGACAGTTGAGCCCTCCTCTCTGGCTCATTAATTAACGCTTCATATCGTTTGCTTCTGTACAAAAGAGAAGTTCAAAAATGTCAATTACGGGGGGTTATTTATCTTATTATTTCTTCTGCTAGGAGCAGGAACTTGCTGTACTTCTCGCTGGTTGCCTGGCAACTACTCAAAGCCAAAAAAATAGTCCAGAACACGTAAATTGGCATATTATTGTTTTATCGGTCGCTGAAAGAAATGGAAACCTTTGTTATTTTTCATTAAAGTTAAACACTTATTTCTTTGTGAGTACAGAAAAAAGAACTACAGCTGCTATGAAAATTAAAAAAAAAAAAAAAACAGTCACCGAAACTCTCTTCTAAAGTTAACTGACCTTTCTCTAAGCCCCTCATCTGATCAGCAGCTGTCCTGTCATAGATTAATAACTGTAACTAGACGCAGGCCCGCCAAGTTTTTTCATTACAAGTTGACGCAGTCTGCACATGGATAGATAGCAGATGGCAGAGCAATACTCACTTCACACTACTACTTCAAAAACCTAAAACACAGATTGCATGTCTTTATCTGCTCTAACATTTACTGCAAACATTAGGATGTCCAGCTAACTAGCTTACAATGTGCAGTGTGCGATATTTCTTCCATCCTACTCTGCCTCTGAATGGTTTACCATTGCCATCTTGGAAAAAAATGGCTAAATTGGCTCATTCCCAAGGGTTAAATTGGGGTTTGTTGTGAGGAGCTTTTAAGATTGAGGAATTGGGCAGATGGGTAATCAAAATGGCCTGACTGGTAGCTCAGTTAGTGGAGCGTTTGCTCCATGTACTGAAGCTGTGAGTCCTTCGCACTGGCTGTGTGTTGCATCCCCTCATTCTCTTGCCCCCTTTCGTGTCATATCTTCAGCTGTCCTGTCAATTAAAAGCATGGAGGTTGAAAAAAAAAAAAAAGTGGCGCTCTCACCCAATCTCTTGTCCACGCCAGGTTAGCTTAGCTCTTATATCTTCCTTCTCTTCTTAGGGCGATTGCAACACCTGCGGCTTTGTTTTGTCCGGCTGGATGGTCGGAAGATGCTGTGAGCAGTGATCGCTTCAAGCTCCACTGCATTTAATCCAATCCATGCTCTTCCTTTACCAACCTCAGTGTTTTTCTGTCGTAGGTTTATGTACCCGGGCTGAGCACCAGACAGCTCAGACCCTGTAGTCCTACTTCCACAAACATATGGAGATACTTTTATAAAGAATATAAATATAGAATATAAGCTAAATTTCAGATAAAAATATAGATGCTAAAATATAAAGATAAATCCAATGAAACTGTGAAATAGTTAAGATGTATCTAAGGAAAAAAGTAACGTAAAAAGCAGATTATATGTCTTAATTCTGAGTGTAAAATGGGACATTTTGAGCAAAGGTTTTCTTATAATATAGACTACAAATTCAAATCTGTTTGCTATTATGTAGATCACAATAGCGGACAAATATTATTACACATTTTTCTGCTGTCTTGAATTCCATAGCAGTTTCAATTGACTCATCTATAATAAAAAATAATCATTAGTTACAGCCGTAGCTGTATGTTTAACAGACGTGTGGGAGTGGTATCAATCTTCTCATCTAACTCTCCATAAGAAGGTGAATAAGTTCCTGAAATCTTCCTTTAACTATGTGCCTCTAACAACCTACACGTTTCAGATTCCCCCACATTGATCTTATTCCCTTTCACCTCTTGCTTCATCAAAGCGAGTAAAGCAGCACCTTTTCTTCTGAGTCCCGTTCAGTCTAACTGGGACAGTAGACACACACAAAAACCCGCTCGCACACACCGAGCGGAGCTTTGAAGTATGACTCAGTGCAGTGAACGGTATAAGTCTCTGCAGAGTTGCTGTTTGCCGGATGAAAGATCCCTGAGACTGCAGAGCGGAGCTTTGCGTCCTCAGGTGAGAGGAGCTACAAGGACCTGCTATTTCAATAAACACCTCCCAACATCGAACTGTCTTGTTCTCACACTGTTTCTTTTACTTTTGCTTCTTTGTCTTCAGCTGAGCAGCCTGAACAAAAGGCTTGTGTTCGGCTGTAGCCATCTGCCGCGGTGCTGTCCTTGACCACAGCCGGCTAACACAGAGATAAAGACACAGCCCTGCTATATTCATGTGGTAAATAAGACTCCATTTCTAACCAATCAGGTAATTCACGTTAACATACACCTCCATCATTTACATTTACAGATAGAAATAATCCAGCAGCTTCATTAGGCTGTTATGTTCATTACACACAACAAAATAATACTTGTGAGGATGAAACTGGAGAGAGAGATGTACTATTCTTAGATCCTTATTTGTGGAATGAAAAATGCAAAGTTTAGCTTGGGGGCACCACCAGATCAAAGGCCATGCTACCTAAATCAAAGGAGTTTATCCTATGCATGCATAAAGAAGAACTGGGTACGGCGTCATAGGCGAGGCTCAGTTCTTTCCTATGAAAGTTGCTCAGTGATGCATGAAGCCAAAAAAGCCGCCTCCCGCTGTAAAGAAATTCCCTGGATGAATACCTACCACAGAGACAAAGCTGGCCAACTTGCATGTTACCTTAAATGGGGACAAAACAATTTAATTTAGCAGCTTTTCTGGACTTTACAAATGTTTTCCAACTGAATGGATCAAATTCTGTTGGTGAAACAAGTCAGGTGTGTACTGTTACCATGCTAACTGGCATGCACTTAGCATGCAAACAAATTTAACATGTTAGCATGTTTTAAAGGGGAAGTTTGGCGAAGTTTGTTTACAGGTCTTGGGGAGTTTGACTGTATAAATTAAAAATGTTGTAAGCCTATTATGGCTCCAGAGGCAGCTGCACAAAAGCTGATAAATTGCCTCAAATGGTATCACTTGAGGCAGCTTCGGTTGGGGCTAAAGACTGTCTGCATCCAAAATTCTACAAAAACATTATTATTTAGTGCGCTAAAACAGTGTGAGATATCTATAGCATGTCTGAAACCTTAGAATGAAACCAGTAGTACGTGAGGTGCATACAATACTAGCATAAAAATCAACAATGCAATGCAGTAGCGACAACAACATAAAGTAAGGTTCAACTTTGCGCTTGGACGCAACGTATAAATAAATCTGGGATTGTATTGATCGTATTTTTTCCTGTGCAGACTTGTATGAACTGTTGGAGGGAGGCTGAGATGAGATCTAATAATTTTATTGCTGATGACTGTTTCACTTTCGCTGTTGTTCCAAAGACAATAAATAACTTGACTTGACAAGAAGGAAGTGAGCTCATCAGACCTCTCGAGGCCACTCTTCATCTCCGCTTGAGTCTACCAACTCTACATCAGCTGTATATACAGATCTATAGTTATTCTATTAAGATAAATAGTGGCCCGTGGCCCGTGAAAGTGCCCCACTAAGCATCTCAGTGAATGAAAATGCACAATAGCAGGTACCTGGAACTTGAATGCATCCATCATTAATGTTATTAGTTGCACCTCTGTTTGACAAGTCAAAATATCCGCTCTGACAGAACCTATCGACTTTTTCATTTGATGCACTTATTGGCTTGTTGAGCGAGGAGAGTGTCTTCTGCAGAGTTTAAAAACCGGTCAATATTTTTCACAACTCCCTTGCACAGGTGCGGAACGATCAGCAACAAATTAATCTTCACAGTCATATCATGCATCACCACACACATACACACACAGATGCCATGGATCTGCCTCTCCCTCAGTCCCTTGTTTCCACTCCTTTGTGCACCTGCATTTGTCGGACTCTGTCTATCTCCCTTTTTCTGTCTCTCCTTCTGTTCCTTTCTTGCTCTGTGTATAAGCAAAGCTGTGGGAGAGTGTGTGAGTGTGTGTGAGAGAGACAGAGAGTGTGTGTGTGGTCATGTCACGAGCTCAAGGCTGCATTTTTCTTCCTGCTTTGGAATAAGTCATAAAGAGCTGTGTTCCTCTACATGAAGTTCCCACAATAACACACATACACAACTCAGCTTATGAATCAACACATGTACTAGAGTCAACAATACATGTGGAGAGGAGAAGCTGAATATGTGATACAGGAGAAAATGACAAAAAAAAAAAGATTGTTACATAAGTGTGTGTATCTCAAAGAGTGTATGTGTGTGTGTATGTGTGTGTGTGAATGCAGAAAGAGTGTCCTTGCAAGCTGGCTGTCCTGCTGACGTGTGGAGAGTGGAGTAGAAGGGAATATTATGTCCATCGCTATCAAACTGTGCTCATCTTTCAACACAAATATGAGACAGAAGACGAAACAGATTCACGCCTGTTCCCCATAATTATTTTTTTTTGTTTAGTTTGCTGACAGACTTTGAAGCTGAAAACAAGACAATCAGCCAAAAATAAGTAATTCCCCATTGTCTGCAGCCTATTATTTACCCCCCAAAACTGTAAATAATGCAGACTTATTTGGCATTAAAACAATGCAACCAAAAAACCAAATAAGCTATGAGGAAGATTATCAAGACGAGTCAAAAATACGGAATAAATACTGAAAAATACTATTGTTAGTTAAATAATTAAAATGCATTGTGAAAGTAAGCTCTTTTCCCTGACTACCACTTAAAATATGAAGTATATAAAAATTAAACTCCTTGTTTTCCTTCTTTTGTTTATCTGTCTAACATAGGCTACATGAAAGCAAGCATGCATCACTTTCTCGTTGTCAGAATGACCACGCCCCCTTCTGGTTAAAAACAAGTGAGATAAAAGTGCCGGCGCCAGTTTGATTAATTGGTTGGCACTGGTTAAAAAGATAAATAAACATACAGAACAAACTAATTAATAAGGTGAAGTGTGGATGATGAATTAAGCAGCCTGAGGGAAGAAGCGGCTCTTCAGTTGAGTGGTGCGGCAGCGAAAACTTCTGTATCTCCTGATTGATTTGCATGTCAAACAATAATACAGTTTCTTGACTTACATTACAAGATAAAATAATAATTAAAAAGAATAAATAAATGTAGTATTACCAGTGTGCAGGATTTAGTTTAATCTAGCAGTGAGCTTGCAGATTGCAGAGACATTGTGTCACTCCACTTGTAAACGTTCAGGAAAACCGCATCACTGTGAAACTGCAAAAAAGCTTTGCTTTGGGTTGTCTTGTCACTTTCTGGGTAATCTAGCAAAACCGTAATGTAAAAAGTTGTTTATTAACCTAATCTGTGCCTTAAGACCAAGATTAAACCTACAGGAGGTCACGCAGCTGATTGTAACTTCAAGCAGCAATTTACAAAGCTACACTTAGATTTTAGCTCCATGTACTGCTGACATGACTACAACCACAACTAGACTTCTCTGCAGATTTTCCAGTGACTTTCACCGGATTAGATTGGTCATCACAGCGTTATACTGGAAAATATAACTAAACTAAACTAAATCACAACCAAATCGTGCCAAATTCTATTGACAAGATGGACTTAATTATGGTCAGCAACAAAAATGTGGGGTCTGTATTCTGATATCAGTGAAGTATCTTGCATTAAGGGGCTTATAAGGCTTATAAACATCAAATAAACTGATCTCATATTGAGAGGTGAAGTCCCTCCCCTTCTGGTGGAGCATCATGGGACCAAACTTAAGAAAAACTACAAACAGTAGTCAAGAGCAAGAGATCCTGTTTGAATTGTGCCACAAATCATACATATGATGTTTGTCCATTTAAAAGACAGCATTTTTAGACAGTTTGATATGGAAACTTTAACAATAAAGCTCCTGTCCAGCGGGAGTGATTTCATCTCTGCATAATAGATGAGATTTTCAACTTTATTTGCTATTTAATTTTCCTCTTTTTCCTCATAAGACTCAACTTTTTAGGTGACAAATTAGGGGAGTCTCGTTGGAACAGATTGTGAATTAAAATGTGAATTATAAATAAATAAAAAGGAAGTCTTGTTCAAATTTAATTAGCATTTCATCCATTATACATGCTATTTTCAGTGATTAAAGTGTAAATACTTGCTTGTGTTGATATGAGTTGAAAGAGAGATTTGAAGTTTCAAAAAGGGGAAACAGACTTTTGGACCAGAGCATCTCTCACACACATGCACATAGACACAAACAAACCCAGCAGAGACCTCCTACATCCTCATACACACATAAAGCTTTTCACACACCCCCATCATTCACCAGTGCATGACAGAAAGCACCAAAAGCACCTCACACTCCCTCTCACATCGACCTGGTGGTGAACCCCAAGTGGAAAGACGGACAAAAACATTACAAATGAGGAGTGTGGACGCTGGTGGAGGGTCTGCATACATGTAAACACAGACAGGAAAACAGACAAAATAAGAGTGAGAGGAAACAAAAAGGAATTTTAACCGAAAATACATCCGTCTGGACTGTGGACAGCCTGCAATGATGATGGTGTTGATTCTCATAATGTTAATGATTGTGATGATAAAGACGGCAGCAGCCTCGGCACCTGGCTCTGAGATGGACCTTAAACCCGGAGTTGAGATCAGCTTGGCCAAACAAACCCTGAGCTTCGGGGTCACGCAGATTCCCTCCAACATCTCGAGCAACACCCAAATCCTGTGAGTACAGACAAACACAAGCTGATGCACGCAAACATCTGCAAACGCAAAGTCACTGAAGATGCTTATAGTTGCTGAAGAGCTGCACAGTTGTTTCACATCTCAGAGAAATTCCTCGAATACTAATACTACAAGATGTTTTGTGGTATTACAGGTAATCATAATGCTGATTAGCTTAGTTTGCAACTGTAGCCAGAAAAGCACAGGATAAGATTTTATGGAGCTTTATGTGAAATCCTTCTCAAGCTGCACAACAGAACAACAACATTTAATCATGACCATATAATCTTCACTATGAAAACAAAAACTTTGAGGAATTTAGCGGAATTAACTCATCTTTTTGCATTAACACAACATAAATATACATGTTTTATTAGTTCGAGTTAATTACATTTTTATAAGAGTATATGGGAGTTATTTTCAGAACATTTTTGGAATTGTACAGAGTTCAATCAGCTCATTAAATTAAGTTTTTCATTTGATTTTTTTTTTATTAGAATCTCTTTAAGCCCAACTGATCCATTCTTCCAAGGGTCCTGAACATAAAAAAACATTGCTTTAATAGATGAAAAACAGTAAACAGCAAGTACAAAAACTAAAATCCTGCACCAACAACCACACTGATATATTCTATAGCCTGATAGGAGAATGCTCTTTTACCAAACTTTGAACCTGTAGTTAATCATTTTCTTATAATGTTGTTATACCATGAACTCAAAAGGCTTTTGTCAATGTCATTAATTGTAATTCAGTCACTGGGGTGTCATGCACATTTTAAGATAATTCTAGCTGCCTTATTCTGTGCTTCATGGAGCTTCCCTCTCTCACCAAAAAAGTTGCCCCAAATGGCTGAGCAATAGCTGACCTGACTGGCAATTAAGGCTTGAGTTAACAGTTTTAATACCTTCACAGACAAGAAGTTAACTCTCCTGAAACCCTTCTCGTTTATAGAAGAAAATATGTGCGATGAAAACTTGCTGCGTGTCTCTAATACACTTCAAGATGAGTCACGGTTGCTTGTTTTCACATTATAACGCTGTGAAAAATGATGGTGGTTAATTCGATTCGGTCCCTACCCCCTTACACGTAAAATTTAATTTGTTTTATGTTTTTTTTCAGTGGGAGCAGTTTCACATATTGTCTTTGTGCCAGTGCTGGAACAAAGTAGCTCCAACAAAAGAAGCTCCTGCTGTGAGTTCTTTGTGTGAAATGTGAAAAAGGGAGGAAAAGTAAAAAGAAATCTAATTTGTTTGTAATGTTTATCAGTGCGACTGAAGAGTTGTTGGTTCAACTTCATCTCTTAAACTTACTAAACATTTTTTTTCATGTACAACTGAATTAATATCAAGTTTATTCGACTACTGAAGTGCATTTGTTTTGAATCATTACTAAATTACCTGAACTTTTCTTTTCAAATTCAGTCTCTTTAAAATTTTAAGACAGTCTAGACAACAATGTGTCTCAGTCAAAACAAAGAGGGTTCTTTTGTTTTTGTTTTTTTTGTTTTACTCTGCTTCTACTTTTTCAGTTTCAATTCCTCACTGAAATGTACTTTGATCTACTACCTGCTGTGAATGCGATGAAGGCTGACTCCTTGTTTATTTTTTTTTCCTCATTTAATTGTTGTGGTTGTTGCTGTTTTATTTGCATATATGTATTAATTTTAGTGCTCTAGAAATGTAATAGTAAGTAATATTAGTAGTAATATTGAGGCAGCAAAGGCAAACATATCCTTACTTTTATAGGTCAAGCTCTCAAAGCAGTGGATCGTACATTTCCCATAATGCAATTCCACAGCATCTTTAGTCATACCCTCCATTAATACCTTTGCAAGTCAACCAGGCTTATTTTTCAGACTTCAGCTGGCTTTAGAGCTTCAGAACACATTATATAGACGTTTTCAGGGTCTGAGTGGTTCTATTTATTGTGAGTAAACCAGTTTTCATATGTAAAATCTGTGTATTGTCCCTTTACTCAACTACAACATGCGATGTAGGTCAATAACACAGTGAATGGGTTGCAAAGTGGTATTTCCCATTCACCATCTTACACCAATAGATTCAGGGGATATGGCATGTTTACAAACTGACAATCCCATCTCGTGAGCATGCATTAGATCTCATTTTGATTATTCCTCTCTAATCCCCGCTCATCTCCTCTTGGCTAAATTTTGCACTGAACTTGCCAATTGTGGTTTTATTAAACATTAATTTCTCGGGGAAATTATGCAAACCATGTCTGCTCGTCTTCAGCAACTCACAGCCACCAAGTAAACACAGGTTAAAGGTGCCCTGTGGAGTTTTTCTTGTAAACAAACTGAAGTTATGTTTACATTCAGTGTTTTTCACGGAAACACAGTCTGTATCCTCGATGTGTTGCAAAAAATTTGAATATTTAACATTGTGCATTGCTTACATCTGTTTACTGCCTTGCAGTCATCTTCGCATTTGCATGTTACTGAAAAATGGATGTGATGCTTTTCTAATTTACAGACCACAGTGCTTGACAACACATGCCAACATTCACACACACACATACATACACTCATTACAGCCTCTGCAATGTGATGCAGCGAGAAGCGACTGTTTGAAAACAATAATAGATGCTGCTATAATATCAGTTGCATCAGAACTGATTGAAAGAAGAGGAAAGAGCTGCACTGAAAGCTTTTCACAAAGCAAAAGATGCAGTTTCCAAGGACGACTTCCAAGATGGTTTTGTGTAACAAATCATCTGGTTCATCAGGTTAATAAACTGCTTCATAAGAGGCTGATCTTGGTAAAATATCAACATTTACTGGAGTTAAAATGATTAGTCGGTCAAGGAAAACTGTGTTGGAAGACACAGGCTTGCTTTCTTGCCAAGAATATATTATATTTATATGAGATCATGTCTCATATAATGTGTCAACGCTCGTATCTGTACAATAAATATTAAGCTACCACCAGCAGCTAGCTAAGTTAGCTTAGCACAAAGGCTAGGAACAAAGGAAACAGCTGGCCTGAATCTGTTGGATTGTTGTTGTTACACTTTGGTTTTTGTACAGATTAAACAAATGAGATGCTGCTTGTTAGGTACTAGTAGGGTAGACTTTATTACTTTTGGCCAAGCCAGGCTAGCTTTGCTCTCAATCTTTATGCTAAACTAAGTTAGACACCTGGCTGTAACTTCATACTTAGCTTACAAACGTGAGTGGTGTCAATCTACTCATCTATTGTTTGTAAAAAAAAAAAAAAAAAAAAAAAAAGAATAAGCTTGTTGCTGAACTTTTTCTTTAAGAGGAGTATTGTAGGTTATATCTTCAGTCAGAAGTTACCAAACCTGTAGTGCTGACAGAGCTCATTGAAGCGATGCTCTGCCACTTTTTTTCCCTCCAAGTGAGGAAACAGAATATTTGCAGTTTGTATAATCTGTTTTTTCAAGCATGTGAATATAACGTCATTATAAAGTGTGTGGTCCTGATAAGACAGAAGACAGTTTCTGCAGTGAGAGGCATCTTTTTCTGGTTGTTTTCTATATTGATGAGAAAAGAGTAAATGCAGACTGGATGTCCCCAGAGAGAAAGAGTGCTGACTGCTGCATAATATTCTCAACATGAAGAAACTAGTCATAAAGTCAGTGCTCAGATATAACTGACTTATGTAACAGTTGTTACGTGACCTGAACTGAGCCACAATTTAAGCATTAGATTCCACCCAAACTTATTATTTTCTTTGATTCAAATCAATTCAGAGACCTGCGCCTCTACCTTTCTACATAGGTTATATTACCCTTAAATGATGTCATTCAGCGCAACCTTCACAGGTGATTACTTTATTGTACACTGTATTGATGTTTGCATGATTTGCAAATGATTAGAGAGGCTGCTTTCAGTTTCATTTCCATGCGTGCAGTAATGTTACTGCAGCAAATATCATGGGACATTTAAACTGAGAATCAGGATAGGATTTGTCTGAGGTATTCCTATTGCACCGAGAAGATAGTTGATTGTTGAGTCTCGTTACCAGGATGTCAAATACTGTTGTTTGGGCTGGTAAAACATCCTGAACAAAGCAAAATAATGACACAAGAAGGAAATACAGGCAGAGGGCAGGGTCTCTGCAGATACAGACACCACCACACACTTCCAGTGTGTCCACAGTGATGATTGAAAGGGATTATGTTTAAATTAGTCCATGCATTGTTTGAGGAAAATATTGCATATTATGCCTCAAACGTGTAATAAATTGAGCTTGTTCTGACTTGACAGGACAGAGGAAACTCGCTGCACTGCTGTGCTTTGTGCATAAATGTGCATGCAGCATGTCTCTTACTGAGGACATTTCCCTCTGCAACCCATCTGCTATTAATCAGAGAGTTTATTTTTTATGGCCTGTCCTGTCTGTTCCACTGATAAACCACAGTGCACACTGTTGTAGCTGTGCATCACTAACACAAATGCATGCATGCTCTTAAACAGATTTCACTACACCCCTGGAAGTTATGTAGTGTTACTTTAGTCTCCGGAGGTGCTGACAGAAGGTGCTGCTTTGGTAAGCGCTTTATAGGTGTTGCAGACAAGAGTGACACACAGCTGGAAGAGGCGAGAGAGGGTGATGGCCACACGGAGTAAACACTTTGGCTTGTTGTTTTGGCCGTCTAAACTTTTTGAAGGAATCTCAAGGCCAGAAGTGGGGAGAGGGTGGGATGGTGGCAGTGGGGGTCAGCATGAAGATTAGGATCGCCTGAAGCTTCAGCACAAACATGCACTTACACATACACAAGAGGAGAGTGCTCTTACTCAAGAAGCACACAAACGAATATAGTCCACACACACACACACACACACACACACACACAGACAAGGACGTACTTTGTGGCAGAAGTAGCAACTACATTCCCAAGAGATGTACTGTGAACTCCCAGGCAGCAATGTGTGTGTTCTGCTGTGCTCGAAGGTCAAGGCTCAAGAACAGCGGGGATCTTTACAAGTATGCAGAAGAAAATGGATGGTCATTTCAAATGTCATGTACAACAACCAGATACAAATTCAGCCTCAGACGAACCCTTTCAGAACCCTTATTTCTAAGCGTGTGCACAAAATAGCTTGTTTCTTGCATGAAAAGAAAATCCCCAAATCTGTCCCAGCTGTCCACACAACAAAATGAAGCACTAATGATTTCTATGGATTTTTCATCAGAAGTTACTCTCCTGTTGTGTCGTGTATCACTCCGAGTTGATGTGAGTGGCTGTTTCTGTTTCTGTAACAGGGAAGTTAAACAGACACAGATCAGAGTGATTCCCCAAGGCGCCCTCAACAGCCTGAAGCTCCTCAGGAAACTGTAAGTGAGTGTGTCTGTTGTTCATGTTTATTCTTTGATGTGGAACATAATAAACCGAGCGGGTCAAAACACGGATAGATATGGATTGTCCAAACAGAGAAGGAGTGTGGAGGAGGGTGAAGAGTCTATGTTCAGACCTCATCGTCAAATTTGTTGGTAAAACAGTTTGATGTTTAACTGAATTTCATGCACAGTGTGCAGCAGTGGTGTTCTGGCCAATCTGGCACATGGGGACAAATCCTGGCAGGCCTGGCATTCAAAATGTCCCACTACACACTCAGAACTCAGAGACAAATATGATGCCAAACAAAAAAACTTTTTTGTGTTAGTTTATTAATCGATTTATTATCTCCAGCAGACGCAAGCCTGGAAAAATGTAGATTTAGAGATTAGAGAGGCTGTGTTCACTTTCAATTACATGTGTGCAGCAATGTCTCTGCAGCAAATATTGTGGGACATTTAAAGAGGTAATGAGTAAATCTTCCAATCACACCAGGGAGACGGTTGATTGTTGAGTCTGGAAGCCTGGAACAATGTAGAGTAATGTTTTAAATCAATAACAAAATGTTCCAGTGTTTAAATTGAGGAGTCTGGACCTATCGTCCTGTTTATTGTTTCTTTATTACATTTATAGACAAATCTGTTGACTGTGTGTGTGATTCACCATCTAGTGGGGAATAGAGAAAAAGAGAAAAAACACACCACCTCCACCACTTTCAAGTGAGGTGCTGTGTAATATGTGACTGTATTGGCTAGCTTGCATAATGAAAATATGAGAAAAATACAAATTCATATATTTATAGGTCAGGTAATTAATATTTTAAGGAATAAAGTCTTTTCTGTTCATATTCTTGAACGACTTCTGGCAAACATCCAGTCAATCTATATAAAGTGCGTTTGTGTACTTTTCAGCCATTTTTTTTTTCCGGAGTTGACAGGCGTGAAGACAGGTGCATTTTCAGTCTCCAAAACAACACAGTCCTTTGCGGATTGCGACGCTGCAAAAGCCTGACATGAAAAATGCCGCGCTATCACGCTAGCCACCTTGCAACAGCATCTGTCTCATCTGCTCCGTCTCAAAACGATAAGCAAGACAGTGCTGGCTTTCAGGAAGCCCTAAGTGGATGATCTTTGGCCCCACCCTCTGTGAATATAAATGTGATTGGTTAAATCACCTGTCGCTTACAAACACACAGGCTGTGGTCATCTGTCCCGGTGCTAAAGTCGTAACCAATGAGTGTGGGAGAAATTTCATAAATCAAATTTCATAGATTTGATAACTAGTTTATGAAGCATTTCTGAAGCAAACCTGATAGAAAATTAGGTTAAAATTAGAATTAGAAGAGAGTAGCCCAATAATTAAATGAAAGAAGTCAAATATATATATTTAAATATAACATTTGAAATACTGATATGTTTGGCCTTCTCTGAGGGCCCTGAGGGTTCCCTTCTGGTGTTCAGAAACCTCTGTT
This sequence comes from Lutjanus erythropterus, assembly GCF_056507025.1. Lineage (NCBI taxonomy): Eukaryota > Metazoa > Chordata > Actinopteri > Lutjaniformes > Lutjanidae > Lutjanus > Lutjanus erythropterus. The sequence goes on from NC_139333.1 coordinate 21,828,113, forward strand.
CTCTATATTTAATGTTTGTGGCCTTCTTGTACCTCGGCACATGAGTGCGGTGATCTTTGCAAAATTACAGTTGTAAGATTAACAACAAGTTTTTCTCCACTGTCTCCAACTTCAGCACCATAACAGAGAACGACCTGCTGGAGAGTATCAGTGCGTTTGCCTTCGCCAGCCTCCCTCGACTCGGTGAAATGTGAGTATGCAGTTGACATATTTTATCCAACATGATTGTGTGTTTAGTCTTTGTTATGGAACAAGAGGAGCTGCAAACTCTGAGAAAGCTTCATCACCCAAACAGTCGAGGAGGAAGCTTAGCAGGGTGGTGGAGACAAAATATGTCAAGGAATAAGTGTGAATGAAGAGCTCATCTTTAAAAAAAAAAATACATGTCATATTCTTAATTCATCCATTTGTGTTTCCCTTAGTTTCATCTCTGAGAATGTTGCATTAGAGAGTGTAGGAGCTTTTGCTTTCTCTGATCTCCCTGAACTCACTGACATGTAAGTATAACTGGCAGGATAATGCCAGTGGTGAAACCCTGTAATTGTAAGTCATTCATATTAATGAGTTCATGACTGAGTGTGTTTCTTTCAGAACAATTGAAAAGTCAAAACACCTGAGACACATCCATCCCGATGCATTCAAGAACATTGTGAAGCTGCAGTATCTGTGAGTACTCCTTTAGAGCGCGGCGGGGAGGGATACTCTCTTCTTTAATTTGTGTTTTTCAAACTGATTGTGAGTCCAAAATGGGTCATGGGTGACAGGCCTACTTCTGATGTGCCCCCACATGACCAGAGACATCATTTTTTAATGAGCTTGGATCCCCTGGAAGAGAAATCGACTGTCACACTTTATCTTACGGAATAAAAAGCTCACAAAATGAACTAAATATTCATGGTAAATCTATTTTCTGCAAAACAAAAATTTTTATAAGACTCATTGACATTATAATAACTATTGTTGTTATGTTATATCATATTTTGTAACAACTGGGACACAAGTTAGACTATTAAAAACTAACTAGCACTAAACTATCAATGGATTGCCATGAATTTGGTGTGTTCACTTGGCATTCTAAGTCCATGCCAGTTGCACTATCTAGGTTTAAATCTTCTTCTTGCTAAGACCAGGTGTAACTCTCACGCCAGCAGGTGTAATGTCAAAATCTAGGCTGATTAATACAGACATATACAGCCTTGAGTCACAGAGGGCACAGACCTTCTGTGCCACGAATGCTCAAAAAGTCGAGTTAGCCAACAGAACTGTGTGGAAACTTTTAGCAATACAGGTGGGAAATGAATCACAGACATAAGAATTAAATACCATTTGCAGAATTTACAAGAAGACCCAAATAATTATGAATTTATCATAAACATAATTTCACAAAGTTTATGAAGTTTCTCCTCACTCAACAGCTCTCAATATTGCATGATTCTTTTTAATGGAGTCCAGGGACATTGCGGTTTCTAGTTCAATGGTGAAAGCAGTTCAAACAGACTGACCAACATCTGTCCATCTGTTTCATGTGAACAACCATTTAAGTCTTTTGTTATTTCTCTCCAGTCCACTGCTTCTTATTTGTTATTTTGTTGGACTGCAGGGCAGTCAGTGTTTTCTTGTGCTGGCTGTGCAACTCCAGCCAGTTTCCTATCTCGGTGCCCTTTCTGTATCTTTGACCTCCCATAATGTTGCCACAAATGAGAAAATATTAGCTACAAATCAGCAAACAACAGCAGAATATTGTTAACAATGTATCCTAGCAATGCATGCTGCTTGGCGACAGCCATAGATTTGTGGGCATTCACATGAATGTGCATTACATAGACCAAGCATAGGGAAGACTTAAGTCTGGTTAGTGCAAATGACGTAAAGTCCATATTAAAGACTGGTCTCAACTAAGACTGACTTAGCAGTTAGGACCAGGCTTAGTAAAGACCAGTTGGTGCAACCGACTCAGGATGAATCCCTGTGAATTTGGGGATCTTGTGACTTTTCATCTAGCGCCCCCATCAGGTCAAAAGTTGGACAATATTTTATAACCAAATATGTGCAAAACTAATGACATTCATCAGCCTCAGGTGCTTTTTGTGCTGCTCTTATGCATGGACTAGTGATACTCAAGCTCCTGTTGGTGCAAGGTGGCTTGCCAACCATTTTCTAATTCACAATGAAAATAAATTGATTCACACTGTTTTTCCCAGGAAGATGGGACAGATATGTCAGATATATATGATGGGACAAATTAGTAACACAGAAGGCTGATGTTTGTGTGATGTCCTTTCAGGCTGTGCAAAGAGCAGTAGGATCAGACAGTGAGCGATGCAGCGATGCATCTTACAGCTGAAGAGGAGCAAAAGTTACACAGAAATGAGGATAATTCTGATCCTATAAATGTATTCTGTCCCTGGCAGGAGCAGTTTATGTTTATGAATCAGTCCAGCATTTCAGTGATTGCATAATGGGAAAGGTTCCAGTTTTTTAATGTTGCATAAACTCTTTTAAATGTTACCAAAGCTGCAGTCATTATATAATAGCATGTCAGTTCATTTAAAAATCAAGAGTTTCAAAGAAAGATGGGCTCTTACTGTTTATTGATATTAACTGATAAATAAAATGATTAATAATGTTTGTTCATTAAATGGCCCCAGGGCCTCCTGTCTTTTTGCAAAAGTAGCCCCTTGGCAAAGGTGACAAGATAGACAACAAAGATAGATAACATGTCTCTACTTCATCCCACTGTACAAAAATGAAGCCAAAATGTCCCTGATACAGGTGCTGCCATCTTGCACCTGTGACATCATTTGGAGAGTCTGTGCATTAGTGATGATGGTTGGAGCCATGTGTCAAGATCCCACCCAAACACTCAGCTGACTCAAACACGATAACCATGAAGCTCACTTATTATAGCATCAGATAACTAAAGTCTCATCTGGTAAAATGGAGGCTGCAGGATGTTATACTGCAGCCAGCCACCAGGGGGCAGTCCAGATGTTTTTAGATCATTTTTGGGGAGTTGTCATGTTGGCCTTCTTAGTCAAAATTCTTGTGTTAATATGCTAAACTAAGATCCTTAAAATGGTAGATGTTTAATCATCTAAATATTAGCATGTTTGCTTTAACATTGTTAGCATTTAGCTCAAACCAAATTCCTATAAAAACAACCTCAGAGACACTAGCATGGCTTTTGTCTTGTTATAAAATAGTCAAATTTCCAAACCGTCTCAGCTGTGAAAGATCAGTGTTTTACAGACTGTTGAATATTTCAGAGGCTTGTCATGTGTTTTTGCCAAAAAAACAGAGACAGATATTTGGAACAGGGAGCTGCTTAAATGTCTGATTTATCTCTCTGCCACCTGAGCTTTTTCTCTGAATTGTCTTGGAAAATCCTCACTTGTAAAAATTTTTGTCTCGGTCAACGCAATCAATGCTACATTGTCTGATTTTATCACTATGACTCACTGCACAGAGTGTCTGTTTTTTAGAGGTCGTAGTGAGAAAGTAGTAACATTTGGTGCTTAATCTGCACATCACAGGACCATCTCCCACACCGGACTGAGAATCTTCCCAGACTTCACCAAGATCCACTCCACAGCCCCCGCCTTCATGTTGTAGGTCTTAACAATACAATATATATACAAATGCATACTGAATCACACACCCACACCATTATTCCCACATGCATTTGAGCATATAGGTTATTGTATGCACACACAATTAAATATGCCTAAGAAGAAATAACACCATTAAACATTAACACCGCAGTTAAAACCTACGCACTGAGTAGTCATCTTCAGTCTTTAAAAATCCATCTTTGAGCTATCTTCCATCTGATATTAATCAGTTTCAGAAGTCGAGCAGATTTAAAGGGGATTTTAGCATGCATTTCTAATATTTTGCAGCTTAACTGTACATATATCTGCTGTTTTTCTAATTGAAAATGCTATTTATGCCACTTACTTTTCAGTATTTTGTGTTTATCACGTGTTTTGTGATCTGTGTGCTGCTCAGTGACCTGGAAGAGAACGACCACATCGAGAGAGTCCCCGCCAATGCTTTCAGAGGCCTGTGCACTCAAACTATCATGGAGATGTAAGAGATTCATCACTTTTTTAGAAACATGCACTCCACCCTCACACCGCTCCGAGTGGGCATTATATACGCGATGATGAATGTTCCCTGAAATGCTCCCTGCCCTCTTTACTGAGTTCTGTCTTCTCCTACTTCTCACCTTTTTTCTGTATTTCTAACACACTTACTGAAATATATCACTATTGTCCTTTTAAGCTATAGATCCAACTGAAAACCTTGTACAGGTCTACATGTAGGTCTACTGAATCAGGCACAGTAAATCAGAGTGACATGCATTATAATATTTTGCCTTTTTTTCCCCCCAAAAATACAATATTTTCTGGGGAAAACACCTCAGATTAGAGTAAATCTAACTACTACTGCTGCTGCTGCTGCTGCTGCTAACTCTCAGAAGTTACTGGACAAATTTAAAGTGATGTTGGTGAAAAATGAACAAGAACATTTGCACAAGTGCAATTTTGATTTACTTTTACACTGTATTTCCATGCTAATATACTGGGAAAGACACACCTGGTGGATATCTGAACTCTACTGAGTGCACTCATTTATTTTTAATACTTTAAGTACATTATGCTGCTAATACTTGTCTGAGACTGAATAATATTTTGACTGTTCGTTTGTAATAGGCTACTTTAATGTTGCTATTTAAATTGAAAGCAAAGGTTACACATCTTGGAAAATATCATTATTCTGGAGTGAATTTGATAAGAAGGCTCATTTTTGTACATTAAATATGAAGCTACAACCAGTGGCCAGTTATCTTAGCTTAGCAGAAAGACTAGTCTGGCTCTCTCAATAGGAATAAAAATCCCCAAGTAAATAAAAATCTGAATAAATCTTCCACCACTGCCAAATCTATACAACAAATGCAGTTTGCCTGTAGCTTCCAAAGGAAGAAAAAGAAGAAGAAAGAGAAGTCTTACATAATAATACATACAATTTATCAAGTGTGTTGTGTGTGTTCATACAGCATTTAGAGAACAAAAGAATTGCACCCACTAAAATTAGCTTTGATAGTTCAGATAAGTTTACTGTTGGGACTATTCTGTGTGTTGCAGCCACATGACTGTAATTTGGCTTCCCTTTCTAATGACAGACGGCTCACCAGAAATGGCATCAAGGAGGTGGCAAGTGACGCCTTCAATGGCACAAAGATGCACAGATTGTGAGTCACAGGCGGAGACACAATTACAAGCAGAAGATTTACCAAAAAAAAAAAAAAAAAGAGCTCACATATTTAATTTCTCTCTTTTTTTTTCGCCCTCTCTTAGGTTCCTTAAAGGCAACCAACAGCTTACTCACATCAATCCCAACGCCTTTGTGGGTTCCAGTGAGTTGGTGGTACTGTAAGCATGACATCCAACAGTAACTCATGCCTACATGATTCACCCTCCTCATCATCACTTATTAAACTCAGGATGTAGGAGAGAGAAACAAGAAACAATGTGGCATGTGTGGGGAGGCTCAAAAAAAAAAAACCCTTAGAAACATGCCAAATTTAAGGTAAAAATAAACCAGGAGCAGGTGAAATCCATTTTTTTACCTGTGTATTCCCCAGAGACTATTTCTATTGAAGCAGCAATCTGAAAAATTAACTGCATTTGTTTTTCTTTTGGGCTGTCATTGCTGTAATGTTTTTCTCTCCATATCCTGGTAATCAGTTCATTTGGCAATCAAACAGTGGCTCCTCACGTGCATTTTCTGTTCAAGAAATCTGAGTTTTACTCAATGCAAAGCTGGAATTCTGCTAATCTATATTGCTAGTGTATATATACATATATATGTTTTTTTAAAAGTTGAAATGTTGAGAATTAAATTGAAAAATCAAGAATACAGTCGAAATTTAGAGACACTAAGTCATTATTTTGAGACATTTCACTCATCAATTTCAAGTCAGAATTTAGCAATTCTAAGTCATTAATTTGATATTTTAAATTATTTTGAGTTACGAAATACCATTTTGACTTTATTCTCAAAATGCAAAACAAAAAAAAAATCTCCTTCTCTCATTTTTCACCTTATGTCTGGCCCTAAAACTCTTCCATATAGAGTTTTCCTAAGAAAAAGACATAAATGACTATTGGTTAAATCAAATGTTGAAAAATCATTCTGTCATCTTGTTTGGACAGGGACGTTTCCCACACACCCCTCAGCTCACTGCCGGACTACATCCTCAGTGGACTCCAGAAGCTGATCGCAGAGTCGGCCTTCCACCTGAAGGAACTTCCTCCTCTGCAGCTCTTCACCAAACTCCGCCAGGCCAACCTGACGTACCCGTCGCACTGCTGCGCTTTTCACAACATCCACAGGAACAGGTACACATGCATGATTGTCAGAGGGAACAGAACAGATCAGAGTGTTGGGAAATATTTGATGTCTTGACCAGAGTTTGATGAGAAGAAGATCGATACCACTCTCATGTCTGTCCAGTAATATGAAGCTGGAGACAAAAGACAGTTAGCTTATGTGCTGGGAAAAGCTCCTCCGAGTCATTATAATAAAAAACTTTCTCAAGATAATGTATCTCAAAATCACGACTCAATATCAAAATAATGGCTTAGTATTTAAAAATAATGACTTAGTTCTACAGTCACTATTTTGAGAAAGTCTTTGATATTACAATGAAAATATTATTGTGTTCTTGTGTGCCAGATCGAAGTGGAACTCCCTGTGCTCCCACCCCAAGGCTGAGGATAACCGTCACTTCTACAGGGACTACTGCTCCAACTCCACCTCCATCACCTGCACCCCAAAGCAGGATGACTTTAACCCCTGTGAGGACATCATGTCCCCCGTCCCCCTGCGGGTCCTCATCTGGATCGTCTCCATCCTCGCGCTGCTGGGGAACGCAGCGGTGCTCCTGGTCTTGTTAGGTATAAAATGAGACAATCAGAATTCATGTTTGGTCACACTATACCACTGTACTGTTATGTTTTCTTCCTTTATTTCCTTCCCTCATCCTGATCTATCTTCTTTCTTTCCTCGATCTTTTCCTTTCTTTTTCTTCTTACGGTTACTTTTATTTGTCTTTACTTATGTTTTTTTCTTTTTTCTTTCTGTTTTTCAGGCAGCCGTGCCAAACTGACTGTCCCCCGTTTCCTTATGTGCCACTTGGCCTTCTCTGACCTCTGCATGGGCATCTACCTGGTCGTCATAGCAACTGTAGACATGCTCACTCATGGCCGGTACTACAACCACGCCATAGACTGGCAGACAGGCCTGGGCTGCAGTGCTGCTGGCTTTTTCACGGTGTGTGTGCGTGCACGGGGACCTCTGCGTCCATATTTATGCTGTACATATATAACAACATTCATGAATGTTAAATGTTCATGTTTGAATGGAGATACGTGTGGTTGTGCAGGTGTTTGCCAGTGAGCTGTCAGTGTTCACATTAACAGCGATCGCCCTGGAGCGCTGGCACACCATCACACATGCTCTGCGGCTCGACCGCAAAATCCGCCTGAGACACGCGTGTATTGTCATGACAGCGGGGTGGATCTTCTCCTCCCTCGCTGCTTTGCTGCCCACAGTTGGAGTCAGCAGCTATGGCAAGGTGGGTGCTTCATTCTTCATTCAACTCCTCTGTGCTCTGTGCATTGCTATGCATCAAAACACTTCCATGTTTTGCTGCACCAGATCAAGTACCCAAGTCAAGTCCTAAACTTTGAGTTTTAAGTCCCAAACAAGTCTTAATATGACTCCAGTATGCCTGCTTTCTCAGTTTTCTGAGTCTGAAAATCACTCGGTCCTTAAAACCTAAATGAGCCCTAACAGTTTTCAGCATCATCAAATGTTTTGTTCGACCAACAACCCCAAACCCAAAGATATTCAAGGAAAAGCAGCAAATTCTCACATTTGAGAACTTGAACTCATCAAATGTTTGTCATTTTACCTTGAAAATTTACTTCAACAATTAAAGGTTGAGTGTGTAATATTTTGGAGGAGTTTTTAGTGGAAATGGAATATAATATTCATATTTATGTTTTCATTACAGTGTAATCACCTGCTGTGTTTGCTGTGAATTGCTGCATTTTCATTACCGAAGGGACAAATCACTGGCTCTAGATTCGGCCTTTTGTGTTTTTCGCAAGTTTCACAGCCACCATACTTTCTCCTACACACTTGGCAGATAAGATGCAATCTGCTATTCCATTGCTAGATACAATTAAATCCTTCACACTGGCCCTTTAACTGATTATCAGCACAATAGTTGCAACTATTTCTTTTGATCAACTAATCAATTAATTCATAATTTAAGCAAATATTCTGCAAAACCTAAGTCTTGAAACCTTTCAGAATGAACTGAAAACATGAGCTCAACAGATTTGTTGCCAGGCCAACAAAACCCCAGTTGTATTTTGAAGATGACGTTCCAGAGACGGGATTACACGCAGTCTGCAGTGGCTAATAATGCGATCCCACCATCAAAACTATGTTTTTAAAGAAAGTTATTTATCTCACAAACATTTTTTGAAAAATACTGAAGTGTCTCCTCCAAAACCATTTTAAAGTCCCTCTTGGTCCGTGTCCATTTTCCTGTTGCAGGCACAGCCACTCCATTAGAGAAACAGGACTTGAACTTCACAGTCCTCTGAGAGGCAATTTGTGGTACAGCACAGAACATATAGACACATTAAACATATAGACATATTTAAAGACTAACACAACAATAATTTAAGATCAAGTGCAGCAGCGCCTTAAATATCACCACAGTCCAGGCAGGCATTCAAGTGCATGTCAATAACTGTGTTCCAACAATTGTCATAAAAATAAAAAGTGAGTATACAGCACATTCTCTATGTATCCATGTATTTCATCTCTCCTAGTCCATGTATTTCCCCACACTCACCCTGGCTACCGCATCTCGTTTAATTGAACTATTGTCATGGGAATAAATTATTTTTTTGCTCGGATGGCTCTGATCTTGGGGTATCTGCACCTTCGACCAGAAGGGAGTAGCTGGAACTCCACTGAGAGAGGATGGGATGTATCCATATAGACCTTGTCTGCCTTCTCAGTCAGCCTGGTCAGGTACGCATGGTAGAGGTCAGGCTGCTGTTGCTCCATGATTTTCCCACAGGTCCTCACAATTTTTCCTTATTTCTTCCCGTGAGTATCTTTGGAGTGTCTTTACCAGCATACAATATAATAACACAGGATATTGTAAATAAAGAATTTGTAAAACAGAGTTTATCAGTTTTGTCAGCATTAAAAAAGTTCAGTTTTCTAAGAAAACAAATGCACTGTTGTTTTTTCTTAAAAATAGCATCAGCACATTGGTCTCAAAAGAGTTTGTGATCAATAATAAGACCAAGATATTTATACTCGGTCACCACCTCAATCTCCTTCCTCTGATCCCAGATAGAGTGGGTGGTGGAGCATCATGTCTAAAATCTAAAATCAGTTCTGTGTCTGTGTAACTTGTATAATCGCTTCCCTGCTTGGTCTTTTGTTTGTTTGTTTTTAAAGCATATTTGCCTTTATTTCTCAGCAGCCGAGACAGACAGCAAACACAGGTTTCCAGCTGGAGTCAAATATTGTGGTTACATGAAACGCATCTTAAACCACCTCCACCACCAGGACCCCCACACTTTGTTTTGATGAAGAATTTAACAACAATAAATTTACACACAGTATATTACATTTATTTGCTGACCTTAAGCTGGAGGCTTAGTTTCTCTGTTTATCCAAATGCAAAAGTAAGAGGATTTTGCAAGGAGGCACAAATTATTAGCTTTTAGAAACTATTAGTTGCTTTTAGAAAGATCGGATCACCTGAGATACATATGAATGCCAGGTGTAAACAGGCTCATGGTGTAGGTGTCTGTTTGTATAACCTGGTCCTTTACAAACAGGGTTTAGTGAGGGTTCAGCTGGTCCAGAACTCTGTAGAGTAGCGTTTATAGCCCAGGTTATGATGCGTAAATTAAGGACTCTGATTTTTGAATATGTGTGTATTTGTTGTGTTTCAGGTGAGTATCTGCCTGCCCATGGATGTGGAGTCTCTAATGTCTCAGGTCTATGTGGTGTCTCTCCTCCTCCTCAACATCCTGGCCTTCTTCTGCGTGTGCCTCTGTTACCTCAGCATCTACCTGACCATCCGCAACCCCTCGTCGGCGCCGGCCCACGCCGACACCCGCGTGGCCAAACGCATGGCCGTCCTCATCTTCACAGATTTCGTCTGCATGGCTCCCATCTCTTTCTTCGCCGTCTCTGCCGCCCTCAAGCTCCCTCTCATCACCGTCTCAGACGCCAAACTCCTGCTGGTCCTCTTCTACCCGATCAACTCCTGCTCCAACCCCTTCCTGTACGCCTTCTTCACCCGCACCTTCAGGCGGGATTTCTTCCTCCTCACAGCTCGCTTCGGCCTATTTAAGACTCGGGCGCAGATTTACCGGACAGAGAGTTCCTCCTGTCAGCAGCCGGCGTGGACCTCTCCAAAGACCAGCATTGTGACTCTGTACTCCCTGGCCAACACATTAAGTCTAGATGGGAAACAAGAGTGCTGATTGTCTTTCAGAAACAGATACAGACTTGTGACATTCGACGTCTATTACTCTCAGGCAAATAAAGAAAACTCCTCTTTGGTCTGAGAGATATATTGACAGAACTTAATGCAACTTTAAGTTACAAGAAATTAAATTGTGCTTCGAGGTTCTACATATGACACTCTGCCTCTAGACGTCACACTAAAGCACCAGAATGTCAGACTCCCTCTTAACCAGAAACAGCCGTTATATCTCTCTCCTCGAAGCTACTGGGCCTCACTGACAAATACGGTCATTTTATTTCATTAGTCATTGTCAAACACACTTCAACCAAACACGACAACAACAACAACATATAACTCACCAAAACCATCTTGGTTCGTCTTTCCACTGTTCCAGCGATCACCAACTCTCCTTTGGCCAAAATAAACCCTTAATTTGCAAGTTAGATGTGAAAATACTCTGACTTCACACTCAGTGTTCCCCAATGTCCATTAGTAACGTATTCACCTCAGTAAGGAACTATTTCTTTAATCTTCTGTGCGACTTAAATCTCTCTAGTGTGATAATTAGCTTCCTAGCGATCCTGCCAGTGCTGGCTACCTATAACATCAAGTAAAATATCCTTTAGGTGGCTCAAGTTTTATGGTTTTAATTGAATGTAAATGCCTTCAGCTGAAGGCTTTTAACTGCCCTCTGCCATCTTGCTGTATGGGAGATCACTCTCTAAGTCTCTTTATGAACGCCAACAGTTTCACAAGGAGGGACTCATCTGCGCTAATCATGCATGCACGGCTGCATCATGCAGACACAGAGGGAAAGTGACTTCATTCTCTGCTCAAGATGCCATTATTCTACTATATCGTAAATAGTTGGTTAGTGCTATATTAAAGGGCCAGTGTGTTGAATTTAGTGGCATCTAGTAGCAAAGTTGCAGACTGCAAACACTTGATGTCACTGTCTAAGCACGTAAGAACAGCTATGGTGGCCGCAAAACTCACTATTGTTGCAGTACTCAAGATTTCTTTACTTTCTGAAGGTCTTGGTCTTGTTTCGGAAACAATGACATTTTTGTTGTGACTTGTCTCGGTCTCAGACAAAGAGGACTCAGGATTTTATGTCAAGACTGGTAAAGATCTGCGGGGATATCACTGAATCGCCTGTGCATTGTCTGATGTGAATGTTAGCATCATTACTGTGATTGGATATAAAACTTCTTGCTTCAAATGCCCCCAGAAACTTGACTCATTTGTAATTTGACATTTTTGTCACTGTTAACGGCTGTCACCCCTCCTCACACCTACACCAAGAAAGTGTATGTGGGAGAGAGGAGAAGAAACTGTGGCTGTCTGAAAGGAGGTGTCAGCCAAATCTTCTGCAATAAAATCTGACTCCTTAACCACAAAAAGTTCATCTGCAAAACAGCTTCCAAAAGAAAACACAGAGCAGTGTGTAAATTCCACAACGCAGTATAGGCCTGCTGGGACCACTTCAAACTTTTATCAGCACTTAGAAAGGAAGCATAATGAAATGTAAGCTATAGTAACGGATGCTGGAAAAGCTAGCTAGCTACGTTATGTTTTTGCTGCTGGTAAACAATGACGGGACAGGCCACATAAAGCTAAGTGGCTAATGTAGATAAAAGTTAGATCATCAATATTAGCGAAAGTCAGCTCTGACTGAAGTTTAATTTTCAAACTCATATCTAGAACCTTAAAGAGGTGCAGTTGTTTTTGATGTGTGCTGCGATGCTGAACTGCAATTCATCATTATTATGCTTTGGATGAAATTAAATGTTTTTGGTTTTCATGCATCTCCAATATATTGCCTGTATCTGTGTCCACCACATCAGCTGCTGACTCTTTGAGCCTAAACCTCAGACCTGCAGCCACACAGGACACAAGTGTCCAGTGCCCCTCTTAAGCCATGTGACCCATGGCTGAACTCCACTCTATGTACAGTGTGCATAGAAATCCAAGTATAGCTACAGAACAACTGCAGATACTTTGACCAAATCTAGGTCAAATAACTGTCCTAGATAATTCCTTGTGTTTGTTTTAACTTGATTGGAACACCAGATGGGTGGAGTTTACCGCATCACAACAACCGAGCTCACAAGTAAAACTAGGAAGAGTAGAAGAAGAAGAAGTAAACTGAATTGTACTTTCATGCATTGCCTTACGTAACAAAACACCATCCATCTGGTGTCCCAAGATAATGACACAAACCGAGGTACTTTGAAACAGTTTTATTAAAGGTTTGACACTCGGGATTACAGCATACGCACATCAAGAAATCAACATTCATTTAACATTCAATGTCATGATTGAATGATAATCATTAAGAAGCACACTGCAGGGATGTACTGATTAATAATCTCCTCATGCACTGTCTGCTGTAGCTCTCCATGTCTCCACATCTCTGTTACCCCTCACTTTCCCTATTTTTTATAAAATGAAGGTTGTGTAATTATCTTTGTAATGTAATTATGATTGTACATGAAAGTATTACGATGTACTCCTTTTTATATATATATATGTGTGTGTGTGTGTGTGTGTGTGTGTGTGTGTTTTGTATAAAATATATCTTTGTGATGTTATTTTCATGTCATTCATAAATTTGCTTATTATATCCTCTCTGTTTGAGCACATTTTTTGTGGTGAATAAACATTTTCTGTATGTTTGTGTTTTACACTCTTAGAAATAAAGGTGTTAACTAGAACCATAAAGTGTTCTTCGGCTTGTCCCCAGAGGAGAACCCTCTTTGATTCATAGTAGAACCTTTTTCTAAAGTACTCTTTCAAATATCATAATCCAAGTATCACAATATTCAAGTAATGTATCTTGATTACTTTCCTTTGCTTTTGGATTACCTCGGTATAAAATATGGTGAAGTGTTTAGCCTAATATAATGTTTTTAGGATGGCAACTAATTATTATTTTCATCATTGATTAATTGGCTGATTTTTTTTTTTTTTCAATTAATCGATTATTTGTTTGCCTCATGAAATGTCAGAAAACTGAAAAATGTTGATCAGAGCTTAAGATGACATTGTCAAATGTTTTGTTGTCGATTGAAAATAGTTTTTTCAGGTTTTTTGAAGTTTTAGATTTTTCAGACCAGGTGGTTCCACAGAGAGCCCTTTCATGTTATGGTGCAAAGAATCCTTGACAAATCCTTGATGAAAAAGTTCTTCAAGCATTTCAACAATCCTTGAAGAACTCTTTCTTCCAAAAAGGGTTCATGAGTCTTACAAAGAACCTTTTCTTCCAAAAAAAAAAAAGAAAAAAAAGTGTGCTTTAATCTTCTCTCTACACTTCGAGACAGACTGTAAGCCAAAATGTGTCTGTGTGAAATGTAATGCTAATCAATTTAACAGCCCAGGTTTGGTTGTTGTTGTTTTAGCCTTTTATTCTCTCCTGTATTTCAGAAAGAGTTTTTGTTTCTGTTATTTGAGCGGGTCAGTTTAGGTTGTTGTGTATTGTTTTATGTTAGCCCACCCTGAAGCTTAAAGGTTTAATAAACCTTTAAAACGAAGGCAAGTTATCTGTTGCTGGTGTTTTTTGGGAGCTGTGAGGAGGGGAGTCTCATTTTTCATGTCCCCAAAAGCTAAAGACTCACACAAACTCTCTTAAATTTTATCTCGAAACGCTGTCCTTCAGAGCATCCAAAGCTTTCAAGGACGAAGTGACCCTCCCACCCTCTGCTCTGTGTGTCAGGGTGGGTGGGTGGATCTTGGAGGGGGAGACCGCGCAGCTGCTCTCTCTGATTATTACAGAAGGAGGTGGATGGATATGGCAGCTAGATAAGGCTCACACACACACACACACACACACACACAGGCGAGCAGCAACCCAGCGTTTCAAGGCTGCAGCTGCAGGAAGGAATCCGAGTCCGTCCTCTCATTGATATGGATACACTGCCTCCTACATGCCAACAGTGAACGTGTGTGTGCATTTATACTGTTTAACCACCAGGTGATGCTGCTGGCATTCGATTTAATGAGATCTCTGCTCTGTCATCCTCTCAACAGCAGCGGTGAAATGTAACTAAGTACATTTACTCAAGAACTGTACTCAGTTTGAGACACTTTACTCGAGCATTTCCATTTTATGCAACTTTATACTTCTACTCCACCACATCTCAGAGGCAAATATTATACTCCACTACCTTTGTCTGACAGCTTCAGTTACTTGTTACTTTTCAGACTTGCTCCTGCAGAGTTTTTACTTGTGTTGGACTGTATACATTCCTCTGCTTGGTGTGTTTATGTGCTTGATACAGCTTACCAAATGTTCTCAAGGTTCAACACAAATTGTAAAGCTCTGAGTCACCACTGTGAGTTATACTCTCAGGTATGACCTGCTCTATCCACCCATAGGGTCTTATGGTACACCTCTATATATAAGGCATTTCTTGGCCTCTTCCCACACTACCTATGTGTTTTTATCACGCAGAGAAGTACCACACAGTACTCTTTGCCAGGGCTGTAGAAATACTGAGGTCCTGAGTCCAAGCCCACTATCCCTCTAAGAATTGTGACCAGAAACCTTTGCCTCTGTCTTTTCCAAAAAATTACTTTTTGTGCACAAAGAAGGAATTAGAGCTGCAACAAAGTCGCCAACTATTAAATGAATTACCAACTATTTTGTTAATCGATCAATTTGTTTTAATTTTTTAAGACAACAAAGTCAAAATCCTCTGATTCCTGCTTCTTAAATGTGAAGCTTTTCTGGTTCCTTCAGTCCGCTGAGGACATCATCTGTTGACAGTGACTTTTTCTTAACGAATTTATGACATTTTATGGACCAAACAACTGACTGATTAATTTAGAAAGCCATCAACGTGCTGTTCACTTGTGATCACACCCAGTTCAGACTCAGCTAAGGACCTACAGTGTAGCTGTACGCTAAAAGCATGGTGTTAATTATGTCTTTCAAGTCCACTTGGCATGTCGGAGCTTTAGGAGACTTGGATTACACCAGATCAGCAGTATGGAGACATTTTATGGTTGGTTTTTGGAGGGGAGGCGTTGTTTTTTCTGTTTGAAAACTGGCCACCAGTCATATAAATTGTTTGCGAGTTTTCCTGTGAAACTCCAGCAGTGTTTTGTGGACTAAAAAACTAAACCCAACCTTCAGTTAGCATGAGGGTGAGTAGACAATGACTGAATTTTCATTTTTGGGTGAACTATCCCTTTAACACAGAAACAAAGCGTCCAGTGATTAACTTTATTTCAGTGCCTCAAGGTCTCAAAAATCATCATTCAATAAAAGCACAAATAGCAACTAATGACATAATGACATGATTCAAATATGTATGCATTTATCTTAAAGCAGTAAGTTTTAATAAAGGATCTGAATACTTCTTCCACCACTGCTCAGCAGACACTATAAATTCACAAACAAACGATTGACAGTGACAGCAAAGCACACCTTTACCACAGTTCAGCCTGAGGTAAAATGAATTTAGATACAGAGGCATGCATCAGTGTGGGAGATGAGGTTTAACAGAACAATAACAATAAAATGAACTATTCTCCGTCTTCATAGCTCGTGGCATTATTTCCAAACATGTCTTTATAAAAATGATTTGTAGCAAAACAGACAGTTATGTAAAAAAAAAAAAAAAAAAAAAATGCTACGCAGAGAACAGTTGCATACAAGAGTGCATCACTGTCCCTATCTGCAACACAGAATAATGTTATTTCTGAGAGAGGCTGACTTTAAGTTTAGACTGATATGGTCTCAGTGGGATGATGCTTTGCAGCTCAGAACTAGAAACAGTGTCTGAAAAACACCTTCTCCTTTCCATCTCATCTTGCAGACAAAAGCACATGCAGCATTGACAGTCTATTAAGTCTCTAGACAGAGGGTAACACTTCACAATCCGGTAGGGGTGTTTCGCAGTATTATAATTTGTGATACTGTATAGATGATATTGTGGTACATGCAAAGATTTGTGGCAGATTTGAAGTTGCATTTAAACCCTCGACTGCTCTATAGTAGTGTTGTTATTTTCACAGTTCTGATTGCATAAAAAATAAACTTTTTTAACTGGATTTTATGCGTAATGGAGCTGTGTTCTTGACTACAGTAAAAAATAGCAATTTATCACTTTGCTTACTATATCGCAATATATTGCAATAAATTGATTCATGATGATACATATTATCTCACCAGATTCTTGTCAGTTAACAGCCCAACAATATGGTGCAGAAAAATGTGATTGGTTACTAAGGAACGGCTGAGCAATTAATCAAGAGCAACCTGAGAATTAGAGAACAAACTACATTAATAAATCATTCATGATTATAATGATTTAAACATATCTGTGAATCGACATACTGACCACTTTCTTCATGAGTAGTTACAAAGTACTCTCTCATCATGATGTAATGAGGGACTATTTAATAACTACTCTATCACTTTACTTGACGGGGGCACAAAAAGAGTAACTAATGCTTAATTAATGAGTAATTAATGAGTCGTCACCGGTTTGTGCCACTCATTGGCTGGTTTTAATCAGGAACGACTCATGAAGACGGTGGTCATTATGTCAATTCATAGATATTTATGAACTAATTGTTATTTAATGATCTATTAATATAGTACCTCCCCATCTGTTCTCTAGTGACTCATCATTATTTATAAAGTCCTCTACTTATTCAGGAATTATTCATTAATAATTCATTAATTATCAGGTCATTCCTGATTCATTCATCTCTTGTTCCGTAGTAACAACTCACATGTTTGTGTATTATTTTGTAAAGTCCAGTCAGAACAGCCACTTTTTCCCCAGCTTGTGTTCTTGTTTGTGAAGCAGCATCTCATGGCATCCAATCTAATGTTTTAAACCCAACAAAATTTCAGAACTTGTAAGATAAACCTCATTTTTATATAGTGTACAACTGGTGGGGCAACATCACTGTCACAAACACTGAAAGTGTTGTTGGTTTGTTCCTTTTTTTATTATTAGAAAAAAGTAGTATAATACTATTATAATACTTATAAAAGTAATAACAATCAGGGTATCTTATTGACCTAAATTTGTTGCATGCCACACCCCTTTCCCTCCTTAGTTTCCCCCCACCACTGAAAACAATCTAATAAAAGAGGAGACCACAATAAAAAAGTAATAACGTTCAGCCATCAGAATGTTTAAAAATATTTCGTCTGTATCTTTTCCTCATATGCAGTATCTGTTTACTTTGTTTTTCCCTCCATACATTAAAAATTTAATTATCTTCAAACTTATATGCACTGATTGCAAAATATGATTAATCTCTGCTTTTTTGAATGGTTTGATGAGAGCTCTCATATACAGGCACAATGTGACAAAAGAAAAAAAGAAAGCAATCAGACTCTGGATGAAACCTTGTAACAATGCAACAAAACAGTCTCAGTGCGATGCTGTAATGTGAGATCATATCCTGATGGTTTGCAGCCAAACAATGCCCTCTGGTGGTCCAATTACATAAAATGGTGTTAATTGACCAAATGTGTTAATTAAAGTGACACTCCACCCAAAATCATTTCAGACTCAAACAGTTGATTTGGAGTTTAGATTCAGCTCGCAGTCATGTGAGTTATATTTGCGTCCAACAGTACTGAAAATGAAATAGTTAGACTAATTTCTAATGACATGTTTTTAATAATGACCAGGACAACGGGTTTAATGTAGCCACTTTATTTTGAATTAACAACTTTATTTATCAAGGCACAGGGGTAGTAATTCTAATGTTAATACAACAATGAAAAATACACAAATAAATATATTTACAAAAATAAATAAGAATAAATAAGGATACATTATTATTTAATCATGTGCTGTTTGTATGTCACTTGTATAATGTGTTCATAAGACGCATTTAATTGAAACTATTGCATATCTTGTGCAACAATTTTTATTTTGCTATTGATGAAGTGTCCATTGTCAGTACATATCAATATTGTTTTATCAACCAGGTCTATTGATACATTTTACATTTTCATTAGAAATTGATTGATTCAATTTGTATCCTATTTAAATGATGCATAATGAAACACAATAGAAAAAATATTGATCAAATTATCATCAGCCTTCCTGATGAACTATCCTGAGTTTAAATCATTAAGTAATAATAAAAATTATTATTAAACTGAATCGTAGACTTAACTTTAAAAGGGCTTTTACATTTTACTTTTTGTTATCCCATTTACCAATATATATGCCTCTGCTTATCATGATCTTACAATTCATGAAGCCACACATACATATATACATGCACACACAACCCTAACTTGACAAATAAAGAAATCAGCACAAAGCATTTTATTTCCTGTAGCCTTTTTGTTAAGGATTACATCGTCACATTTTTAAAAATATTTTATTTAGGATTTCACCCGTATAAAAAAATAGAAAAACAAAACAAAAAAAGACAGACCTGAACAAAAAGGCCAGAATATTCAGAGCATATTACATTATTCTTAATGTTTTATACATGCATGCCTAAAAAAGCAGTGTAGGTATTACCCAGTTCTAATTCCACAAAAGGTCCAGCAGTGTTCAGTAGCCAGAGGAGACCAAATTTAATCACCAGGAGAGACCGACAACAAATGAGCAGAAATACACATAAAAGCTGTTAGATGTAGCCAGTTTGAGCAAGTGCAGCACACTGTATTATTCCAGACACAGACATGATAAGACTGTAGAGTAGCTGTGTACAACAGAGAGGTTAGACACCGTTTCCTAATGTGATCCATGGAGGACCCAAGAATCTTTGCAAATTAGGGTCATGGTCACATTTTTGATTATGTCTTTAAAATATTTTAAAATTGTGAAACTTATTTGTAATGGTCAATGCTATATTAAATTTAAAAACATGAAAAAACATGTCTGATCTTTTGGGGGTTCCTGGTCCACTTTGTGTCAGACCTCGCATGAGATTAAAAAAAGTTTTTAAAATGTTTTGAGATGTTTAACAAGAAAAAAAGATTAGTCTATTTATGGAGCTCAATTTTTGTGGCTGTTTCCATTTTTATTATGTACGATATTTATTTGATTTCAAGTAACCCAAAATGCAGGAAGTATTCAGGTGTTTTTAAATATTAATCCTCAGAGGGAAATTAGACTGTCATGCAACTGTGTACATTGAAACATGTTAAAATATAGAAACTAAATTACACAGTTAGTGGTCAAAATACACAATTAAAATTGGGGCTGCATGATAATCAAAAATATTATCAAAATCACAATATTGCCAAGTGCAATATTCAAATTGCAGAAGCTGCAATTTTCTGACGGACAAGTGTGTGACAGAGCACCAGTACAATGAACTACTGACCCTGAGTGCTTGATACAGACCCCAATAAATGTCACACTATCATGTTTTTTTTTTCATTGAAAATAAAAATGATGCAAAAACGATCATTCCCAGTAATCATGAATCATGCAGCACTCTGTGTATCTGTCAAAATTGTGCAATATATTTTTTCACCGCATTGTGCAGCCCCTAAAATACATAGTTTGCAAGGACACTAAAATTAATATCATGAAAAAAAAGAAAGAAAGAAAAAAAGAAACAATATAAGATGTGACTGTTACCATTTACAGTATTACAAAATGTAAGTCTATATTTATCTGTGACAATGGAGGACAAGGGCTGCAAAATGTACTTTATTTTAGATGTAGGGTCCATTGGTGCGTCCATGCATTGATCAAAATCGCCGCTTGACCGATTCCGAACCCCAACAGAAAGGTTTATCAAGTCCTTTAATACGAAGCTCCTGATTGGCCAGTATAGGAGGAGATTCTAAAACGCGAGCTATGATTGGTCGAACAGCCACCCTGCTCTTTTTTTCTCGCGATTGTTTCCCGTGTGGGTTAATGGCTCCTCCTGCTACAGACTGAGACGGAGCTGGCACCGAGCAGCGATACGGGGGGAGCTGTGACACCACGGAGGAAAAAAAGCGATTACACCCCAAATACCAGCGGGTTTTTGATCGCAGTTGTTTGGGTGTATCTGGGAAAAGGCTGCCGGGTGGTAGTTTGGGTCGAGGGCTAAATTTAGAAGCGGGCGGTCGAGGATAGCAGTCTATTTTTCCAACAACCAACTCCCCAGATGAACTCCGTCAGAGCCACCAACAGGAGACCCAGGCGAGTGTCGAGGCCGCGCCCGGTGCAGCCCGAACGGAACAACGGGGATAGAGGTAAGCCAGGCCGCGGTTAGCTAATGATTTAAGACGAAGCCATGTCAGGCGGTAACAGCCTTCACGTAACCCTCGTTTTTTGCTACTGGCCTGGTCTCCACTCCTTGGAGACGGTGGGTTCAGCAGGAAAAACCGAGGCTTCTTGCTCTGTGGCTTAGGCCAGGCCGCGCTTTGTTTGGCTTGAGTGATTGGGGCTAGCTAATACATTCGTCTCGAGAAGGGAACGCCAGACCGGCGAAAGATCTCGCGAGAGTTATAATTTTAACCTAAACCATGATCTTTTCACGGTCTTAACTAGGTATTATTTTTACCATAACACTGAACATATCTTAACTAAAATGTTGTCACATTGGAAAACGTAATTATTTTGTACAAGAGGCAGCAAGGCTCATAAATCTCGCGAGAGTTTAACAAATGTAGGGTTCCATTCTAGCTACGAGCCTAGCTAACACCGCTAGCTAGCTTCCCAGGGTTATGTGGATGTTGGGGGTTGTCTTTGCTTAACGTAATGCGTATGTAGCTACACGGACAACATTAATAGCTCTTATTCAGGTAACCTCAGCTGGAGGCAAAGGGGTCGACTTCACGAGCTCTTTAACCGCAATCTGCGCCTGCTCGGCCGTTGCATTCCCAGCTGTCACTACCGATTCTGAGGGTGTAAATCTGCGGTGTCTTTGGACTGCCATTTTTGGGGTGTAACGTTAACAAAAACATTAGCAGCGAATGGGGGCAATGCTAGCTTAGCTGCCCCCAGCTTGAAGAGGCCACACAGATCAGCTGTGATAGATGATACGGTGTGATTAGGATGAATTCACCGTGTCCAGTTTCTGTTGGTTTAAAGCTAACGTTAGTGAGCCGTTTGAGCACATATTCCCCTTCCTTGTTCGCGGTCCTTGCTAGCACTAGCTCGATTTGTTTACACCGCGGATTTACCAGCTACGCAGTTCAGTTTTTAGCCATTAGCCGCACGTCTGATCGACTTCATCTGCGGCCCTTAATTTGACAGCACCATTAAAGATGAGTGTGATTCTGCTCATGTAGGACCCAGACACAAATACACACTGCCCGGTATCTGCAGGCAATGACTAGACATGAAAGACTGGTAATGTGGCTGCAGGGGGTGCATCTGCCATTATCAATCACTAACCTTTGTCTGCCATACTAACTATTACCCTGTCTGTCTGTTAGCCTGCGCAGTGTGAATACTGTATGTGAACTGAATGCACACACAATTGTGTCATTAATGGCAAAGATTGTCAGTGGTTCAGGTGCAATTTCTGGAGGAAATTTTGTTGTGTAATTGAGCAAAATAGAGATGCTTGGGCTTCACAGAGAAATACCCAGTGATTTTTCTTTTTTGAATTTCTCTACTGCAGCTTTGTGCATTTAAGTGTTTGCAAAATGTTGAATGTATAGGAAATCTTTTTGCCTTTCTGTCCAGATGAGGAGGCTCCTGCAGCAGCTGCAGCAGAGATGGCTATTGAGGAGTCCGGCCCAGGAGCTCAGAACAGTCCCTACCAGCTTCGACGCAAGACCCTGCTTCCCAAGAGAACCGCTGCTGCCTCTGCCACCGCCTCTGCCTGCCCCAGCAAGGGCCCAATGGAGGTTAGACTGAAACATTTGAGTGCAGTTTTTTGTGTATTGATTGCATTGTGCATGAGTGTGTATCAGCGGTGGAGTAAATGACCTCAAATTTATGCCATGGCATAAACATCAAGCACAAGTCAAGCACAACATGATAACATGCAAAATAAACAATATAAGAAAATTTACAGCTTTTGTGTTTGAAACATCAACTGATCATTGAGCTTCAGTTTTAAATCAAGGCTTGCCTTGTGCTGGCCCTCATTAAAGACGTAATGACATTGTTCATAACATTGTTCAACATCTTCATAAAATATAATATATAGTCTCATATAAACATAATCCCTTTTAGACATCACTTATGAACAACTCGAGATGTGTAGTAGTATCTGTATCTGCAGAGAACATGCCCTGTGTCTGTATTTCCTTATTTTCTTATTATTTTGCTGTCCTTGCGTTACCAACCCAAAATGTTGTATTTGTTGTCCTGGCATGTCTCTGGTGTGTTTACAAACAGCTCAGACAAATCCTACTGATTCTACCTTTAAGAAAGCAGTCTGAGGTGAAATGGTTCACGTACACATCTGAGTTTTCAAGTTGTTGAGGGGACATTTTCATCAAAAATAAAATTAATCCACTGGGTCTTCACTTGCTTGGATGGTGGGATGAGATTAGGGATGGGAATGTCTTGGCACATCACAATTTTATTTCGAGGGCTATGATGAGATTTTAAAATGATTATCAATGCACCTTAATGCATCAGAATTACTTATTTTTGACTACTTGCTACTCTTAAAACATAGAGTATTTGTAATGATTCATAATTTGGTTAGTTGGACATAAATTGCATACAGTGTGATCTTGTCCAGGTCCCTTTTTCCTTCAGCTTCATAGAAGTCAAAATGCTTCCAGACAAGAGCTTTTAAGCCAAGCCATGTTAGTCAGATTGTATCCATCGTCAACGTATGTTTACAGTTGTTTACAGAGTTATGTTTTACTATCGAACTGAAAGGAACATGCTGCCTGGCCTTACAAAAGAAAATTGGGTTTTAAATGTCTGAATATTGGGTTTTCTGCTACAACTCATAATCTTTGAAAAAATAATCTCATCTAAGAATCAAAATGTTTCCCCCTTTCCTTATTGCCAACAACAGAGAAATTAGCTTGTTTTACTTTTAATGTTACTTTTCACATCTTCCTGTTGCAGTTTGTATGTTGTACTGGAGTTGGTTTTGGAACAGAAAATAGTAGTTTCTGTATATCAACTCCAGTACTATGTCTACCTGCATGTTGCCGCAGCCACAGTAAAGCACATTAGTTTTAAAGTGGTAGAACACTTATCATGGTAACGATGCTGCTGCAAAATCCATGTTGAGGCAGAATGTGACACCAGTGACGAAAATGGTGTGCCCCTAGCCCACCCCTAGTGTGTACGTTTGTGAATGAGAGAAAATTGCTAGTTGATTGTGTGTTCCTCTGGAGGAACAAAGATTTTGTGACAGAGCAGATAATTTCACAGTTAATTACTTAGAGTTTGAGTCTTGGCATGAAGTTGATATCTTGTTTCCCCTCCTTCACAGGGAGCTTCCACTTCATCAACAGAGGCCTTTGGCCATCGAGCCAAGCGGGCACGAGTGTCCGGTAAGAGCCACGACCTGCCAGGTGTGTGTTAAATCTCTGCAACTAGAGCAAGGAGAGTGTTAGGTTTTTCTTCTTTTTAATATTTATTGATTTTTCTCTATGTGCTTGTTTTTTTTTGCAGTCCATTAAATAGCATGACTCCATAGTTTAATGTGCTTGGGGTGGACAGATTTTCCCTAAATCTTACATTGTGTATGTGTGTGTGTGTGTGTGTGTGTGTGTGTGTGTGTGTATGTGTGTGTGTGTGTGTGTGTGTGTGTGTGTGTGTGTGTGTGTGTGTGTGTGTGTGTGTGTGTGTTTTTAGCAGCCCCAGCAGAGCAATATCTGCAGCAGAAGCTTCCAGATGAGGTTGTTTTGAAGATCTTCTCCTACCTGCTGGAACAGGACCTTTGTCAGGCAGCTTGTGTCTGCAAGAGATTCAGCCAGCTCGCCAACGACCCCATCTTATGGTCAGTGCTGCTGCAGAGATGGAAACTTGTCTGTCCGTGTGTTTGAATGGCATTAAAAGGCAGACAACTGAAATTACTTTTATGTGGTATTTAATGTTCTAGGAAGCGTCTATACATGGAGGTGTTTGAGTACACGCGTCCCATGATGCACCCTGAGCCAGGCAGGTTCTACCAGGTCAGCCCTGAGGAGCACGAACACCCAAACCCCTGGAAGGAGAGCTTCCAACAACTGGTAGGTCTACACTCTTAGTTTTTTGTGTGTTGTTTGCAGCTACAGAGAAAGTGCTCTCAGAAGTCTTAAAAACTCAGTTCATTTTTTTGTCTCTGTATGTTTCCTCCCTATAAATATAAAAAAAATAAACAATGTAAGATGTTGTAATAAAAGCCCCGCCACTCACTGGGGTAATAATATCTGACTTGGGAAAAAGAGTGTGAATTCAAAACACTTTGCACACACATTAGAAATCATATCGTGGTCTGTATATATTTATTTTTGAACTGTCACAGTATGTACTGAGAGAGACTGCCCCCTGGGGTGTTTTTACAACTGCAGTCCAGTTCATTTGGTCCAGCCCAAAAGAAAAAAATATCCATTGATGCATTTTAGTTCTGGTCCGGTTTGTGTTCATGATGAGTTCTTACAAAAGAAACAGAGGGACATAAACAAAGTTATACAAATTGTCAGGTAACTCACTGATTGCGCAGTTTTGAGGACTATCATTCTGCATCAGTGCAACATCAGGGCCTGAATGGGGAAATCAAATTCTGGTGACTGACAGAAGTTTCTGATGCGTATCTTTATGCTCTTTGGAGTCACAAAGAGCCCTTGGAGAAATAACTGATTCTAAGCATTCTTAGTATTATTAGAAGGCAAATCGCTGCATGTTATGAATAATGACTAACAGGTAGAGACAAGTAATGATTCAGGGCTCATTATTATGGGATCACTGTCACACACCTTTTAATGTTCTTAATTAACTGCCAAAGTACAAGGATTCAGATACAAACACAGCACATTAACAGCTTTTGACCTACAAATCAGGAAAACACTCATGCTGATGTGCATAGTACACGTGTGTGTGTGTGTGTGTGTACATGTGATCAAAATGTTGTACTAACTTGGCTTTGTCAGCAGTAGGATGTGAAAATTTCCTTACTGTGGAGTTAATCTCTTTATCTAATTATGTCAGCGGGCTTGTCTCACACTAAACATAGTCTGAGGTCCTCAGGCTTACGAGAGACAAACAAAAAGTTTGCTTTATTTGTTATAATGTAGTACTAAAGTTCAAAGTGAAAACAAAACATTGATCATAGGTTTGTTTTTTGTAATGATTACTTGACTCTTCAGTTTTTGCAGGAATTGTGCTGCAGACTGATAGTGACTTGTAGTTGTGATGTCTAGAGCAGTGTTTTGCTGTTGCATCTGTGGTAAACACTCTAAGATCTTTGAAATGATGTACCCCTGCATATGTTGTTGCTCTGTGGTTTGTGGGTTTCATATATTTATGGATGCCAGTGGTTCCTAATTTGTGGCTTGAGGGTTGCGAGAAGAGGACAGGAACTGAGACAACATATTCCTGCAACACAAAATAAGATTATTTTGTTCAAACTGTTGACCCTTTACTCACGTTCAATAGGTATTAACAACTAGTAGACATATACAACAGGCAACGCAAGTTCACAAATAAACATTGCTTTGTTTTTAACGGTCACAAGTAGAACTGCAACGAAAATTCAGAACAGAATGAGAACTAGTTTTATAACCGAATAATTGTTTCAATTATTTTTTAATGCAAAAATGTCAAACATATGCTGCTTCCAGCTTTTTAAATGCGAGGACTTGTTGCTTTGCCATTTATGATAGTGAATGAAGAGCTGTTAGGTTTGAGACCGCTGGCTGGAAAAAAGAAACAATTTGAAGACGTCACTTTGTGCTCTAAGAAATTGTAATGAGTATTTTTTCAGTGTTTTGACATTTTAAAAACTACACGGTTAATTGTGAAAATATACAGCAGATTTAACAACAATGAAAATATTAAATTGCAGCCCTGTGTCACTTTTTAAGGCATCATTTTATGTAACGCATTCTCTTTGCTGTGCATTTTATATTCACAGTCCCTACTTTGACACCTAAATAAACAATATGTTTGAAGCTATTTTTTTCTGAACTGTTGGATACTGTTGGTTGGTGTGATGCTCAGGTTGGATTAGGACCACATTAACATTTGATCTGATCACCAGTTGGCCTGTCGCAATAATTACTTTTGTGGGACTATATATTGTCACAATAATAATGCGATAAATTATAATATTATCATTTTATGCTGCTGACATGATTACGAAGAAGATGTTTTTCTCCACAGTTTTGCTCTGTCCTAAATAAACTCCATTTTGGACTAACCTATTCCAAATTTTATCAGATATGTGCTATGCATTAATGAAACCTGATCAGTTCTCCCTGCTTAAAAAATATCAGAACAGTTGTTATCTTATGCACTTATCGTAGCAAAGAAACTTATTTTAATTGGCTGGAAGAGAGCGGAAGTCCCCCCTGTCAAACTAAAGCTGGAAGAAATAGTGAGGTAATAAGGTTTGCACTGTTAAACAATCTGATTCAGTTTATCAGATTTGACATTGCTTTTGATAATACAATCTGAGTAGCTGCTAACACTGTAAAGTCCTGGGAATTTTTGTTTTATTTGTTTGCCTTATCTGTGTCTTAAAAATGAGGACAAATTTGTAATACCAAATGTTTTTTTTCATGATGGCTTCCTCTATAGCAAAGATTTAATCTAAATAACCATTAAATACAATCATAATAATGCAAGTACACCCTTTAAAAGAAAAAACATTTATTTCTCCAGAAAAAACATATTGAATAAATAAAAAAAAATGCAAAAATAAATATTAACGTTTGTTGTTTGTTGTAACATTTGTGAGTGGTTAAATGGTTAATCGCTATATAGAATTTCATGGTCTTAAACATGTATTAGTCAAATTTGTGTTGTCTGGCAGAACCATTTCTTAAAGAAGGCCATTTAAACTTAAAATGGAAAAAAAATGAAAATAAGTGGAGAAAAAGTGTGTTTTTTTTAATCTTACTAGTGATGAATTGATTTTCATTTTCAAATATTGGTTAAGGAATGTGCAGAAAATTTGCAGACCTGCAGCAAAACGTGCTGTAGTTTATGTGCTGCGCCCGGGTCTTGTAATGGTAGAGAAAACCCTGCTGTTTGTTCTGGCATCGTGTCTAAAATGTTGGTGAGGGTCCAATGTCAACAAACATGTATGTAAACTTGATGGGTATATTGAGGTCAGCAAAATTGTTATGGTTGTAGCCATAAATTGTATAATAAGTCTATAAGGTAATTATTGTGACAGGCAGAATCACCAGCAATATGTTTTGATTATCTTTGTGTTTTCTGTGTTGCAGTATAAAGGTGCTCATGTAAAACCCGGCTTTGCGGAGCATTTCTACAGTAACCCCGGCAGATACAAAGGCAGAGAGAACATGCTGGTAAGTCATAGCTAAAGAGAAACCCTTCAGGATTTATTTCACTGGCCATAGCGCTGACATTTATGCAAAGCACAGCTAATGTAAACACCTGCTTATTTTCCCCAACTGCCATCTGATGAATTGTGGGTGTGTGTATTCTGCTTGAAAGTGTTTGTGCCTTCCCCCTGCAGTATTATGACACCATCGAGGATGCACTGGGTGGAGTACAAGAGGCCCACTTTGACGGTCTTATATTCGTCCACTCTGGCATCTATACAGACGAGTGGATTTATATAGAGTCCCCCATCACCATGATTGGCGCAGGTAAGCATGCTGTCTTCACTGGAAAGTCCTTAAGACATTACCTTGCTGCTTGCGCTGTGTACAATCAATACCTCTTAAGAGGGGATACACACTCTGAGCTGTGTTTACGTTTATATGTATGAGGGTGTTAATGAGCTCTCTCTGCTTTCCCCTCAGCTCCTGGCAAAGTAGCAGACAAGGTGGTGATAGAGAATACTAGAGACTCAACGTTTGTCTTCATGGAGGGCTCAGAGGACGCCTACGTGGGATACATGACCATCAAGGTAAACACATGTCTTACCTTTGAAGAATGGCATTAAAAGACCCTGTTATATAATACCATCATAGGGCTCCAGTGTTACGCTATGTAGTCTAAGTAAGAAAGTCCAGTTTAGATTCTCATTTGTTATTTATATTTCATATAGCTGAGGATTAAATTATTTCCCAAATGGAGGATTCTGTGTTTCTGTGTGGCTTGAGGTGAACTTGTTGTTGAAGGGTTGGGAATAAGGGGTCTAAATCACAAATTTCATCATGATGCAATGTTATATGATTCTTGTGATAACTATATGACATTGGTCGATATCGCCAAGTCTGCAACAATACAATTTTGATTCAATTCAGGGGCCTGTGATCAATATCCAGGGTTGTTACACTTGGTGGCAAGTATGTTTTCAAGGAAGCCCAGTGCCTGCATGGACTAGCGACAGATTGATTGCAGTAATAAGTTATGGCCCTGTAGATGTGAAAAGGTACATCCCCTGAAAATAAAATTCCCAGATGCTTGAGCCTGATTGGCCACCGAGCTCGCAATAGACTGTGGGAAACCCTGATATCAGACAGTATCACATGTCCATTTAACACATCAGGTTATATTTATGTCAGTTCACAAAAAGCGTCTCAATTATGATTTAACAATTTTATGACTGAAATAGCGCTGCTATTTGGTTGCTGTTCGGTTGATTATTTTCTCAAATGATCGATTAATAGTTGTTTGCCTAAAAATTGTCAGAAAATGGTGAAACATGTTGATCAATGTTTCCCATAGCCAAGGTGTCATCCTGAAATGCCTTTTTTGTCCACAGCTCAAAGAAATTCGGTTAACTGTCACAAAGGAGTAAAGAAACCAGAAAATACTCACATTGCACGAACAGATTAATCGATTATCAGAGCTCTTCCATACACAGACATGCATGTGATTTTTAAAATTAGTGTGTCTTGAAGATGATGATATAGATTGATATTTTCACTTTATCAATAATATTGGATCATTGCACACTGAATCGATGTGTCAATCCAGATCGATGGTATCGTTGCAACCCTAATGGGAATCTTTGGGAAATTATTTCTTCTATAGTATTCTATGCAGAATCAATTCTTGATTGATTGAATAGAAAATGAAGGCACCACAGTCACTTGCTCCCATGTAGTTTATGTCAGACTAGTGTCCTTATTCCACTGAAATACAAGATGAAACATGAAGTGCAATTAAGATAAATGGTCTGCAGCCTTTTAAAAAAATAATTAATGAATTTATTAATTTGAAAGCATCCTCCAGTCTCCTGCCTGCATGAGAATAACAAAATGAGGGGGAGGCGGAGTTGTTAATTACGTTATATCTCCAGTAGTGGAGAGCAGCCTCTCTGCTGCACTGTTAGCTCGGGGGAGAGACATGGCTGTCCGAGACACAGAGTGGGTGCAGGGTTTCAAAGGAGAAACAGACTGAGCAGTGGGGGTGTCATGATTTCACTTCTAAATTGAAAATTGATAGAAATGACCTAAAGTGAAATCAAAAGCAGAATTGACAGCTCTCCCAGTGTCTTTTTTTCCCTCTCTTCCCTCAAAAGAAAACAAACACAGCACAGTGAAGCTTACCAGTAGCCTGCAGCTGCACTTATTACTGCCAGTCAGAGATGTATCCAATTCTTTGACCCTTGTTCGAAACCTTTGCAATGAACATTTATCTGTTGATCTTTTTAAAGGAGAATTTGAAAATGTAAATGACAGTTGTAAGGGCACAAAACCAATGATCTGTTAATCTTGATCAAGACCCAGAAAATCGAAAGTCAAAACAGAGCATGGATTTTGAAAATCAGGACACATCTACTGAACAGAGATATTTTATTCACCACATAGTTGGTTGAAGTGGTTTTGTGCTGCAAATCTTGCTCTCCAGATGTAAGAAAACATGTTTGTTTGGTACAGACCCCAACACATCTCACATCAGCATGATTTTAGTACTTTTTTTCAGTGAAAGTGAAATTTGGAATGTAAAAATGATCATTACCAAAAATTGTATGACAAGTTTAGTCAAAATAATCACAATCATATAACCCTAACTACAAGATACTTCGAGTATGTGTGTACTGTAAACTGTCCAGGTGCTGCACTACCCTCGCTGCTGAGTTCTGCCTTTTTTTTCCCCTGTCAACATTACACTATTAACTAACACTTAAAAAGTCGATTTTTGACATTTGTGAATCAATGCAGAATCGCCCACGTCTGCATCATGATGCATCTAAAAATCAAATTTTTCCCTGACCCCTACAAATGTAACAGTGCTCATGAGCTGCTGATAACAAAAATTTGTCTCCGCAGTTTTATATATTGTTAGATGACACTGTGAATGATAAGATCTTGGTACATTTCAAAGCTGCTTCATTGTCATGTTTTGTTTTGTGATCAAGAATTTTTCAGCTTGTTAATCAGTTGGTAATCAACTGATGTTTTTGAAAAAAAAATGCAAACTAGAGCCGTGTGCTATATTAAGCTTAAGTAGCGGACGTGTTGACAGGATTAATCAGACAAATAAAATAAAACTTGCTTGTCAGATAATTTTGTATGTAGAGTTAAACCAGCTATAACCATTTGTAAGTTATGAGACAAGTTTATTCAAAAATGGTAAAGTTTCTCATTAGTGATGGACAATATGATAATTCTAGAGATCAAAATCATGATATAAGGCTTCCACAGTCTGTAGTTTTCAGGCCATTTGCAAAGATTGCAAATTGATGATTTGCTTCCTTGCCTCTTGAATGGATGATGTATTGTAAACAATGTAATTGAGCTCTGAGTACTTGAAAACTTTTTTTGTGATTATGTTATGTATATTGTGCTTTATATGGCTGTAGTCTACAGAGACATTTTCAAACTTAAGAGAAAAGGTTGCAGTTTAGATTATGGATTGTGCAAATTCTTCAGTTCCTCCCTAAAAAAAGCTTCATGTGACATTGTATTGATTATTTTATGTCTTCTGCTGTGTAAGCTCTCACTGTTTCCTGAATTATATCCTGTTTTCAGTTGCAGTATTAGTGGCACTGATGCCTCCAGTAGTGTGGATGTGGTGGGTGGAGAGAAGCTTGATGTGTTGTCAGTAAGCACAGCCACTGTCTGACCTCTGCTGCTCCTCTCTCCTCAGTTTAATCCTGATGATAAGTCAGCGCAGCACCATAACGCCCACCACTGTCTGGAGATCACCGTCAACTGCAGCCCCAACATCGACCACTGCATCATCCGCTCCACATGCACAGGTAGGCACTGCACACACTGACGGGGGGGGGACACACCTGTGCATGTGCCTGTACAAACTTTTAATAAATGACTGGGTTGAATGTTCGCTTTGACAGATGCAACATCAGCTTCACAAAAGTAGCATTTACTGCAAGGCTCTTGCCTTTACATAGTATTGCACAGATGTATATGTCTGTTCGCACTTGTGTATAACAGTTTAGAGCCATGTTAATTTATTATTTGATAAGCACACCCTGTGTGCCTAACTTTGGTTTATCACTTAATGATCCTTGTGTTCATTATGTCCCAGGATGAGATACTAAATTTATTATTTGGGTCTTGGACTCAAAACCAAAAGAACCCTGGAGCAGTAGGGGTTTTTTTTGGCAACTGCTTTTATCGTGACAGTTTGTTCTGTTTGATGGAAAGCTTAAGATTAAACCAAAGTGAAACTGATGCACGCTGTACTTGACACTTTGTTTCTGTCAGCTGTGGTCATGTTGGTGTCATGAAATGTCACAAAACATATCTCTTTGGAATGATTTGTTGTGGGTGCAGGCTGCTTTAACCTAGAATATATCATAAATTAGGATGTCAACGTTAACTGTTAATCAGTTAACCACTGACTGAACACTTGCTTCAGAAAGACAATGTCAAATGTTAATTGTGTGATGCTACTCTTCAGTTTAGTAGTACTAGCACTATGCTGTAACACAAGGACAAGCACCTGACAAGCGTGCTGGTCTGAGCACATCGTCCACTTAGTGTGCTGATTGATTGAGAAACCAATATGCTGCCTGTCGAGTGTGGTAGACAGCAAGGGATTCAAATATCTCGTTTGTTATTGAGAAGGATGAGCTGAAAGTCAAGCTACCGTTGGCCCACCAGCTCTGTCCAGTGCCTACCGGGAGATGCAGTCCAGTGTGCTCGACACATCGGACAACATTGCATAGAAGCTGACTAGTGCGTCAGACAGTAGTTGTAGTACTAAATGATTAATCATGGAAATAATTAATAATGAAAATAAGTTCAGCTGTAGTAGATACATGGGATTTGGTTATGTGAATAATATGCATTTAAATTGGTAGTAATTTAGTCATGATGGTATCACTGTCACACGTGCTGCAGACTGTAAATCCACATGTCTGATAGCCTGTATGAATGTGTCAATATCCACTAGTTTTATGACTGCAGCCAGAATGAAATATTGTGTCTATCAGCAGAAAACCTTTTGGGGTTTTTCATGGGGTTGGTCATTTGCTAAAGGAAGTGATCATTACTTGCAGCCCTGCTGTGGTGTGACGAGTCTGTTTTCTTCTTTGTTCAGTGGGTTCAGCTGTGTGTGTGAGCGGCCAGGGAGCATGTCCAACCATCAAACACTGCAACATCAGTGACTGCGAGAACGTAGGACTGTACATTACAGATCACGCACAGGTAAAAAAAATTACTCTTCCCCCATGATATTAACACTAATGGTTTGCCATAAATAAATAATACACACACAGACATTTCTTTGCTTCTGACTCAAAGTCTCTTCGTCTGTTTCAGGGCATTTATGAAGACAATGAAATCAGCAACAACGCTCTAGCGGGAATCTGGGTGAAAAACCATGGTAACCCCATCATTAGACGTAACCACATCCACCACGGACGGGACGTTGGAGTGTTCACCTTCGATCACGGCATGGTAAATACACATCAGCTACGTCATGTGATACGTTTGTGCTTGAAGAAACATCACAGACCCTCTTATATCCTCCTCTTCTGTGTGTCTCAGGGTTACTTTGAGAACTGTAACATCCATCGAAACCGTATAGCAGGCTTTGAGGTGAAGGCCTACGCCAACCCCACAGTGGTGCGCTGTGAGATCCATCACGGCCAAACGGGAGGCATCTACGTGCACGAGAAGGGCCGGGGACAGTTTATAGAGAACAAAATCTATGCCAATAACTTTGCTGGTGTGTGGATCACGTCCAACAGTGACCCGACGATACGGTGAGGACATTTGACACAGGACGACTTTGTAGTGATTTTATGCAAATGCAAAGTCTGGACATTTTGGGTTGTGATTGGATGCGAAATATAATTCCAGTGGTGAGCAAAATGGTTAAAGGACTGATGTCGACATGGATGATCAGAAAAATACATGGTTGTGTAGGAAATTTGCCATTGTTTAGCATCTATTCCAAGACTTTTATTGTTTTTCTTGCTGTTATTTTCAGGGGAAACGCTATATTCAACGGTAACCAAGGAGGGGTGTACATATTTGGAG
Organism: Lutjanus erythropterus; assembly: GCF_056507025.1. Classification (NCBI taxonomy): domain Eukaryota; kingdom Metazoa; phylum Chordata; class Actinopteri; order Lutjaniformes; family Lutjanidae; genus Lutjanus; species Lutjanus erythropterus. Next base: position 21,862,135 of record NC_139333.1, read on the forward strand.
ATGGGCGGGGTTTGATAGAAAGTAATGATATCTATGGTAACGCCTTGGCGGGAATCCAGATCCGTACCAACAGCTGCCCCATCGTACGGCACAACAAGATCCACGATGGACAGCACGGGGGCATCTATGTGGTAAATACACTCAATAATTCATTTGAAATATCTGTGTGGTAACTGGCTAGTAATGCAAGTAAAAGCCCTCCCGTCAGAAATGTTTGACAGCTGATCGTGCTTTGTGTTTCAGCACGAGAAAGGTCAGGGGGTGATCGAGGAGAATGAGGTTTACAGCAACACACTGGCTGGAGTCTGGGTGACCACAGGCAGCACTCCTGTCCTCCGCAAGAACCGCATCCACAGTGGCAAGCAGGTAAGATTATTAACATGTTTAAACATCGTAAAGCCCTTCCTGTGTCACTGTAAAGGGTCACTGTAACCCTAACACACCAGAAGCAGCTCCAGTGAAGTGATAAGCATTATATAAGCTGCTATAACTGAACATTTTTGTTTGTCATAACAATATTGCATATTTAGTGAGAAGAATGAAGGCTACATTCAAACTGCAAGATCCAGTTTTTCTGTTGTTTTCTTTTTTTGTTGATTGGCTGTTCACATTATTGTTTAAATGAGGCCAAAACCAGATTCCAGCATGAATCGGTCAAAGTCCTGAACTATCCTGCAGGCGCATAGGAACAATAACAAAGACGTCACACGCAGCTGCTGCCGTATGAAAGTAAACATTGAGGCGACTGAAATGAGCATTTAAGGTTTCAATTATAAGTTGATGTGCAGTGGAAGCCAGTGAATTTCTGAGTAGATGATAACGAGGACGAGGAGAAAAGGAGCCAAAGTTTTAATTATGGCTTTTTGTGGAGCAATGGCTGCTTACTGCTGTACGGAGGTGTTCATGGATGCTGAGTCAGAGCCAGGGGTGCTGGGATCGTGACGTAAATGGCTTCACAGAAACTGATTTTTATTCAGAGTTTCCGGATGTCAAAGGATACTTTTAACTACATCTGTACATCTGTCAGTGCCTCTCCACAAGACTCTTGCAGCATGTTAGAATTGTGACGAATGTCAGTCTGAAGTGACCCAAATCAGAAACGGGTCTGAGTCACATATGAGCAAATAATCAGTAATGGGCCACTTTTGCCTCCAGTCTGAATCTGGCAGCCGTTCTTTTTTTATTTCTAAGGTTAGTTCTTGGTTTCTAAAGAAACCTGTGGTCACAACAAGATATTTGAGGATATCATCTTGTGCTCTTGGAAACACTGATAAACATTTTTCATAATTTTCTGACATTTTATAGACCAAACAACAACTGATTTATTAAGAAAATGATCGACTGATTAGTGGAACATGGAAAATAATCGTTAGTTGCAGCCCTATGTACTAAAATGCCAGATGGATATCCTGTAACATGTACGTGTACTTTAACTCAAGAGTTGTGTTTTAGGATTTTTTAAATTCTGTTATTCTTTGCAATAGGGAGACCTAATTGTAGGGTGTCATAGGTTAATATAAATGCCCTCAGACCTCTTAAAGTATGATTAACACCTGAGCTACTCTATTTTTGTCAATGTAAGTTCAAATGAGCCTTTATTGAACCATAGACTTTTAACTTTAAGTATGTATTGCAGCTGCCCTTACAGGGTGTATACTGTTGCATCCAGTATGCATGTTATCATGACTTGCTCATACATTTGTCGTCGTCTGTAGCGTGAAATGTTAGTGAAACAGAAAGAAAAGGTATGCACTTTGAAATGCACCATCAGTGAGCTGTCATCAGTGCTCTCTCAGCAGCTCATTCAATCTGGCATTCAGTCTCCACTGTGCAGAGAGCTGAGGGTGAGAACAGCCAGAAAAACACGTGCTGGCTTGTATGCTGTGAAATGCGACTGGATGCAGTGGGACATCCTGGGATTTCTAAGATACTTCCATGTATTGGGACATACTAAATCTTTTTCTGTCATATGGTAGTATGGGTATTTGAACACGCCCCTTGTTTCTAAATTATCCTCTGTGATGTAACAAGATTATTATAAACATCCATTTTAATCCTCTGATAATCAGAAACTAATTGCGGCCTCCAGCTGTCTTTGCTTCGCTCAGTCTTCCCACAGTTCCACAGAACATTTACTTTTAATGCTGTTTAATTCCCTGTTCTGGGAAAATTAATTTGTGTATTGAATCTACAGTCTAATCGTCTGTACTGTACTTTGGTTTTGTTTTTTGTTTGTTTTGTTTAGGTTGGTGTGTATTTCTATGACAACGGCCACGGTGTGTTGGAAGACAATGACATCTACAATCACATGTACTCTGGTGTGCAAATAAGGTAACGACTGCTCCCCTCTAAAAATATGAGACCCCTTTTTTAAACCAGACGACCCTATGTAAAAACTTAGCAAGTTTTAGATTTTTTTTGTTTTCTTTTGACTAAAATAGACTTGCAGTGATTAATCGGTTATTAATTGACTATTGAATTAATCATCAAATATTTTGATAATCAATAAATCATTTAGGGTCATTTTTAATAGAAATGTCCAAATACTCTGTAACATTTTACAATAAGGGCCCATTAATTAACATTAATTAATGCTTACTAAGTAAGTAAGTAAGTAAGTAAGGCTTTAATTCATATATTAGTTAATAGTTTATAAAGATGCTCTTAATATTAACGATAACAATTAATTAATAAGCATTATATTCTGTTAACAAATGTCTCTTGTTAATATTTATTGAAGGTTTACATATTAATTAGAGTACTAACTATTTTTTATAAGTGTTTATTTAAGTGTAATAATTGTCCACCCTCCAACTTTTTGTGAAGGCTGAGATCAGAGGACACAATCCATGGTCTACATGTAGAAGTTTGCTTTTTCCTTTATTTTCATGTAGATGTTCATTAATATGTATCCTAACCAATAATTTATTGTGCATGTTCTATAGGTCATAAATAATGCTTATTAAGCATTAACTAATGTTAATTAATGGATCCTTATTATAAAGTGTTACCAAATATTCAGATGTGAATATTTTCTGGATTCTTTACTCCTCCTGACAGTAGACTTAATATAATTAAAGGCATTTGAGGATGTCACTTTTGGCTTTGGGAAAAACTAATCATTTTTCACCATTTTCTGACTTTTTATAGACCAAACATCTTAATTAATTGAGAAAATAATTAACAGATTAATTGATAATGGCAATAATCATTAGCTGCCGCCCTAGACTCAAGTATTTCTTGTTGAATGTTGACAGGACGGGGAGCAACCCAAAGATCAGGCGCAACAAGATCTGGGGAGGCCAGAATGGAGGGATTTTAGTCTACAACTCAGGTCTGTATTTCTCACTCTGTTGCTCACTTTGTCTTGTTCTTTAATGTATGTATAATGTACGACTAATCCTGCTGTTTAATACCACAGGTCTGGGCTTCATCGAGGACAATGAGATCTTTGACAACGCCATGGCCGGAGTGTGGATCAAGACAGACAGCAACCCGACACTGAGACGAAATAAGATTCATGATGGCAGAGACGGAGGCATCTGCATCTTCAATGGAGGCAGAGGTACTTTTACACACTTAAAGAGCCAGATTATTTAGAAAACATCTCATAGAATCTGACATTTTCTTTTCTTTGGTAAAAAAATGTCTTAAACTTAATGGTACCGTCAGCCTACTGTTGAATACTAGAATTATGGCATGTTTGTACCTGTTAGTGTGATGTTTGTTCGTGTGATTTTGCTGCTGTATATCTATAATTTAAACTATGAAATCTTTTTGCAGGTCTGCTGGAAGAGAATGACATCTTCAGGAACGCTCAGGCCGGCGTGCTGATCAGCACCAACAGCCATCCAATACTCCGCAAGAACCGCATTTTTGACGGCTTTGCTGCAGGTTAGCTTTTTTTTTTTTTTTTTTTTTTTTCTTTTTCCAAAAAAACAACTCCACATGAGCACACCTACATCTCAGTTTTTATCTCCTTGTGGTGGTGACTTTCTTTTTTTCTTCTCCAGGTATTGAAATCACTAACCACGCCACGGCCACGCTGGAGGGCAACCAGATCTTCAACAATCGATTTGGAGGCCTGTTTCTGGCCTCAGGGGTCAACGTCACCATGAAAGGTAACAACCTGCTTTGTGGACAGTGAAGCTTTGCCAAGCTGGTTGTATCGGCTTTCTAATCGCTCTTGTCTGACTGTTTGCTTTCTGTCCCTCTGTCAGATAATAAGATTCTGAATAACCAGGACGCCATCGAGAAGGCAGTGAGCAGAGGACAGTGTCTCTACAAGATCTCCAGCTACACCAGTTACCCCATGCACGACTTCTACAGGTAAACTGATTTAATCAACTGATTATTATCATTTTGACACAAAGATTTTCATGTTTACCACAAAATGTGTCTGTTCAATATCGGTTTTCCTCATTAATAATCTGTATTAGACCTCAAAATCATATCAGTTGATCTCTATTTCTTGTGGTGTGTAACAGTTAATGTTTAATTTCTTGGGGTTTTGGATTGTTGTTCAGACAAAACAAGTTTGAAGACGTCGCCTTGAGCTTTAGGAATTTTGATGGGTACTTTCTTGATTGGCCAATTAACTGTTTAATGACAAAAAACAACAAAAAATCTGCTTCAGCCCTACATTTAAGAAACGGTTAACAGTTAAGAAATGGCTAAATGCCTGTTAAATTATTAATGGCCAAAATAACCAATTAATGAAGTGTCTCCCATTAGTTTTTGTTTTTATTTTTGCCTCGTTGTGTTATGTAAATGAATCTGTTTTGTTTCTCCAGATGTCACACCTGTAATACAACAGATAGGAACGCCATCTGTGTAAACTGCATCAAAAAGTGCCACCAAGGGCACGATGTAGAGTTTATACGGCACGATCGGTAAGACATTTTTGGTTCCTTGCACACATTTTTTTTCCCGGTGACCCACTGTGTTCATTTTTAAAAGTTGGGCCCATTATTTTGGGCTTATCTTTTTAAATCAGCCTGTAGTTTCCCAGTAGCGATGTAGGATTCTGCATTATTATGTTGCTACATATAAAACCTTCTAGGTTGAAGGTGCAGGGGGCGATTCTGGAGAGAGATGAATTGTGAGCCTCATTGCCAAGGTTGTCAGATACTGACGCTTTGATTTGGTTTGCTCGACCCAAAGTGAGGCGAAAGCTTCAGTTTGATGATGTGGAAATGAGACTCAATATTTCAACTATCTTCCTCCAGAATCGCTTGCAGAACCTTTAAGGTGAGGGCATCAGCACTCTAACCTACATCACCGCTTTTCTGCGGAAAACTAAGTGAAGGTTTGCATTTGAAAAACCTCCAAAAGAACATTGATGGAGTCTCTTTAATACATTAAAAAAAAAAAAAAAAAGGTGGAAAATGCCATTCCTGCAAATTAACAGTTTCGTCTATTTGACAGGTAGTTTAGCATTTTCTTTGACTTATTTAAATCACTCTGGTTCTTAATCTCTGATACTTTTTCCCTGCAGGTTTTTCTGCGACTGCGGAGCAGGAACGTTGTCCAACCCGTGCACGCTGGCCGGAGAGCCCACACACGACACAGACACTCTGTATGACTCAGCGCCACCAATCGAGTCCAACACGCTGCAACATAACTGAAGGCATCCGGTCTAGTTACACTCTCACATAAAGCATACAAACACATTAACATTGCACACAGACATTAGACACACACACACACACACACACACACACACACATAGCTACACACAGACACACGCATCCACTCGCAGCCATAAGGACCCAGAGAGACTCTGCGATTGCGGCGCTCTCAGGCGGGATCGAGGTGAAAGAGGCTGCAGAGGAAGCAGCTTCGTGTCCGCTGCAGTCGGACGTGCTGCAGCAGCGGAGGCAGACTGAGGGTAGATGGACAGAACGGCCACAAGAGATTCCTCACTCGAGTATTTCTTCATGCAGTCTGGAGACAAAGAGAAGATGTGGAAGAGACGGGCTCTGCAGAGATCTCCCCCCTCCGGCGTTAATCCTCCGCTCCCGGCCCACTCCTCCTTCTCCTCCTTCTTCTTCTTCTTCTTCTTCACAAGAACTGCTGTCAAAGAGACTTCCTGCTTCCTCGCAGCTGCCATCCCCATTGGCTGCCCAGGCGGTTGTAACTAGGCAACGGATGGGCGGATGTTGCTCTGTTGTGTGTGGATAAAAGAGCAAGATTGTGTGTGTGATGGAGCACTTGGGCTTTTTTTAAAAAAAAATATGTTCTGATCAATGGATTTTATTTCAATGCTTTCTCATGTAGTTTTGTATTTTCAAGCAAAAAGCTGACTGTATTTGAATGTCTTTTATTTTATTATATATTATTATAATTATTATTATTTTTTCTTTGGTTAGCGTCCCTCCTCCCTCCCCCGACACCGAGGCAAACTGCAGAAACTCCGACGTCCCAGTGGTGAAGTTCTTTCTGTGAAAGAGAATCTCGTTTAAACACTAAGAACCCTCTCCGGTATATTAGCTTAAATGGCAGGTGGAGGGGCTCCACACTTGTATAAAGGTGTGTATGTGAGTGTGTAAATGTGTGTTGTGTACAGTGGAAGTTGTGTGTGCGTGTGTATATGTTTATAAGTTGATGCAGTCAGTGTTTTGTGGAGAGGGTTTCAATAGGGGGCGTCAGAGCTCCTTTGAACTGGAACAGAAGAGTCACTCTGCAGTCCCCCACTCCCCCCCCACCCCGTCCTCCCCCCTTCTCTCCCCCGTGTATCGTGGTGACTGTGGCTCCTCATGCAGCCTGAATCGTATGCATGTACCATAACATCTAGACTTAATATATTGTGAAGTATTCAATAACCATTATGTAGATGCTAGTTGGAATTCAAAAAGGGGTATACTTTCTTAGAAAGACAAAAAAAGAAAACAGGAAACTGGCCATTTCTAAGAAAATAAAACTTTATTAGATCAGAGGTGTCTGTCTTTAAATTTACATCCTGCAGAATTACCAATAAACAACTGGTTTTATAAAACAAAATGTTGCTCAAGAACCCAAAGAGATGTTTTGCAGGGGAATAACTGTCCCAAAGAGATTCTTCACTTGATTTTCTGTCTGTTATTGCAGGTCCTTCAAAGGATGATTACATTGTACAGGGTTTCTGCAGGTTTCAACAAAGTAAATTTAAGGCTTTTTCTGAATGCAATTTAAGACCTATTTCACATCAAAACTGGCATAAACCTGCATGCACAGTTTGAATTAGTGGGTCAGTGTTGTTTTTGTTACAGCATGATTATTAGCCTGCCTTTTTTTCCCTATAAACACATTTGAGAGTGAGACTTCAGTTAAATCCAACTTAATAACACTAACATCACAAATTGATTTTGAGGCCTGTTGAAACTGTATTTTAGACATTTTAAAGCCTGCAATTCAGATTATTTGATTGACTTCAAGGGCCTGCAGAAACCCTGATGTACACATACAGGGCATATAGTAATTTATTTAATTGAGAACCCATTCTTACATTATAGGGGTTGACCGATGTTAGTATTTAAGGAATGGGTCGGTCCCTGAGTCAGCAACAACTAGACCAAAAAAAACTTAACCTGCATCAGTTGTCTGCAGCATCTGATCCTGTGCGTTGTGGTGATTTTCCAATAAGTGACGGTTATCAAAGTAATAAGATATTGCTGGATTATTTTCAGTGATCAGATTGTTGAGAGACATGGTGAACATTTTGTAGAAACTACAAGTAAAAGCTCATTAGATGCGAGTATCTCAGTGTAGATACCACAGGGGCAGAAGGGCAGTACATTTCCCCTAAAAATCAAAGCCATGTATGGTTGATTTCTGAAAACTAAACTGTGTGTGTGCAGTCAGTAGTTGGAGGACCAAAAGGGAGCTATATAAAGGCAGTACATTTACATTATTAAGAATTCTGATTGCTTACACTAAATGCCATGTATGTAAAAACAATAACTGGGTGAAAAAAACAAACTCACAGCAGATCCACAAACGATTCTTTATTGAAAAACTATACAGTGTAAGAGCTTTAGTGTGGTTGCCTACAGTAATGATGATGATGAATGTGGATCTAAAAAAAAAATCAAGCTGTTTTTGCAGGAGCGCAGCGTGCGAGGATCTCTGTGATGTACGTGTTACTTTTGCCGACCAGCTCCTTCTTCATCCTCCGGAGCTCGGCCTTCAGCTCTTCTTCAGTCATGGTGGCAACAGGAAGTGCCTTTGCCTTCTCCAGAAAGTCCTGGATCAGGTTTTCCCCAATCTGAAGGACAAAAACAGTCACTGTCACAGTGAGCTCAAAATATCTTGCAGTTTTATCACTTAAGATGTCAACTGTGCAGACAGCATGAGGTCAGCATGTATGACCATTTATCCAAATTCTGATGAGAGCACGATACTAAAAAATTTGAGTCCTACTTGTTTTTCCGTGCGTCGTCTTTTGGCCTCAGGCTCCTCGTCCTGCCCCGACTTGTCCCCTGCAGGTTCCTGGAACTCTTCAAGCTCCTCCGCCTTCTCCTTCGCCACAGCAACCACCGCTGGAGGGAAGCAAGCCAGCTCGGCAACGTGGATCCCAAAACTCTGGTCACACACACCTGAACAAGCAGGTATTGGTTGTAAGGGTTAGTTTGGACACGTGTTTACACGAGTAAAGCTGTTCCAATCAGCTGATATTCGTTCCAAATAGTTGAATCAGTTGGATCTAATAAAGGCCAGTCACAAGAGACGATCAGATGACGAAGCAGCAGGGTTGGAAATTAACACCTGCCAAGATCATTTTGAAACTTTTTATACTTACTGTTGTTAAGAACAGTTAAATAAAGCTATAAGATAAATAGAATCATTCAAATAGATCCTGTGATTGGTGAGTAGTATTGGTTGATACTGCTTCCAGCAATCTCTGATCAGCTCCAAAAAATTACATATTACATTTTAAAGCGTAACTTCACATGATGTGTAACAACTCTAACCATTGCTGAAACTTTGACAAAATAATCTTAGCTCAAGTTATAGTTTGACATCCTTAAAACAGCTACTTTTAGTAGTAAAATATTTGAGTATTCCTTCCATCCCTGCTCGTTTGTTTAACCCAAGTATAAAAACTATAATGTCTGGTTTTACTGGAGTTATGCGCTGGACTATTACTCCATTTGTTGCCTTGCAAACTCACAGCGAAAACAAGACCCTGCCTGTGAAACCTCATCTTCTTGTTTACACACAGTTTTGTACTGATTAAGCAAACAAGATATAACATGTTAACATGTAAGATTTAGAGGTTGTCTTTTGTTAGAGCCAAGCTAACTGTTGGCTCACTTTTCCAGTCTTTAAGCTAAGCTTAAGTCTGACTGTAGCATGAGTGCACTATCATTCCTCTCATCTGATTCTTGGCAAAGAAGAATGTTTGTGAAATTATTAAAATATCAAAGATTAACAGCTAAAAAAAAATATGAGGATTTGCTGCCTTTCTCTCTTCAGTCTTTGGGTTTTTGTTCTACAGGTTGGACAAAATAAAAAATATGCATAAGCAAAGCAGATCTTTTGACATTTGACAAACTAAACATGGGGGTTTGTTCTGAATTTTGGCATCGATATTAGGGTTTACAATCAAAAGAAATACTCATTAATTGGAACAAAACGTACCCTTTGGCACAAACCCCAGTTCCCCTGCCTCTCCTTTCCAGACTTTATGCTCACTGTCAGACATTTTTTCAGAACAATAAACAGAAAGAAGAATCCTGAGGGCTAACTGAACAAATCTCACTGTATATAGTTCTTCCTCTGTATCAGTTTACATATTTATCAGCAGCTGGGAAATTCATAGACTGCATTAAGCCAGTGTAAAACCACGTGGGTGTGTTGTGTGCTGACCTGGTTTGACTCTGTACAGCATGGTGAGCGTGTTGTGGGACGTGAGCGCCGTGACGTGCAGGTTGTGGACGGACGGCTGCTGCACCGCCAGCGCCGTCAGCTCGTGGAAGTGAGTGGCAAACAGGCAGAAGCAGCCGATTTTGGAGGCGATGTGCTCACTGATGGCCCAGGCCAGACCGAAGCCATCGTACGTGGACGTTCCTCTGCCGAGCTCGTCGATGATGATGAGGGAGTTCTCCGTGGCAGAGCTGGAGGGGCGAGGACGAAGGATGAGGAAATAAGGAAATGAGGGAAAGGCTTGCGTATCATCTTTGTTTAGTGCGAAGAAGCCTGTGTTCGTTCTTACCGCAGGATGGCAGCAGTCTCCAGCATCTCGGCCATGAAGGTAGACACTCCTTTGACCTGGCTGTCTCCAGCTCCCACCCTGGCCAAGACGCTGTCAATAATGCTAAGCTCCGCCTTCTCACATGGCACAAAGCAGCCGATCTGAGCCATCAGAGCAATCACACCCACCTGACGGATAAACGTCGACTTGCCACCCATGTTTGGTCCTGAGAGAGAAGAGGTGCAGAAAGCATATAATGAGTAATGGTGAAGTACAAAATGCACCTACAGATACACAGAAGTCCAACTCCACTTGGACGCCATCGTCATCAGCTGACGTTACTGTCTTCCAGAGGAACGCTCCTTGGCTTTTATATTTTTAATCATAATAATTACAGTCAAAAGTGTTTTGTCACCTGTGATGATGTAGAAGCTCTTCTCTCCCTGGACGAAGGTGATGTCGTTGGGTATGAAGGCGGTGTCTGCATCTGTCTCCATGCAGGGATGTCTGGCCTGCTTCAGCTCCATCCGCCTGCAGCCGTCCACCAACAGATGGGGACGAACGAACGGAACAGGCGCCGAGACGGACGCCACGGCAAAACTCACCACTGCGTCGAGCTGCGCTATCACGTCGCTCAGTGTCTGGAGGGGATCCACGTAACCTGGTGTCACAGAGTCACATAAATAATCATCACACCAAAATTTTAAACTTGTAATAAAAGAAGGATACTTCATACCTCTGTCAATACCACGGCAAAAAGAAAAAGAGTCGTAGGAACACAAAATAGGATACTTCTTTATTTTTTTGTAATTAGCAAATTAAAAATCAGCACAGTGCTGGTACAGAATAGTTTTGCTGCAAGACAAACTTCAGACTGAACTGAGGTTTTGAATGAGAACTTAAATCATTTTTATAGCTTCAGTCCTTTCAATAACATAATTAAAAATGCCATGCTGACGAGATACAGTGAGCAGCATGTGATGAGGTTCGTTACCTGAGGCAATGTTGATGATCTCTTTCACGATGGCATTCTGCGCCTCCTCGTACTCCTCCCTGTTCTTTGTGTACTCCTCATTCATAGAGCTCAGCTTACTGTAGACGTGTGAAAGTGCACGAGAGAGAGAGAGAGATCAGACCATCAGCTGACAGGAGGAGCTGGAGGGTCATCAGAGGCCGGCTTTAAGCGTTTGACATGGTGAGACCGACCTGTTAGTGAAGCGCACTCCGTTCTTCTGAACGTCCAGCGTGGTGAACTTCTTGTTGTTCCTCAGAGTCTTCTCCTCCTTGCAGGTGACTCTCAGGTAGAAACCCAGCACGGCGTTTGACTCCAGCTTCACCGTCTTACCAGCATCCAGACCTGAAACATAAAGTCACTACGATGAGCTTCAAGTGATATTTAAACACACGGCCAACAACACAGCACATGAAGTATAAGAATAAAACCACTTGAAAATGATCAGAGGGACTTGGGGTCATGGTAGAATATGGTTGAGTTTGCTGTTTTTTTTAATAAAATTTTTGAAATCTTCCTGTGTAGAAATGACTCATGATTCTAGAATAAAATGATTAAAAATCCTGTAAAGAATAGGGACGTCAGTTTCAGTTATTTTTGCTTTCAGTAGCCTAGACCCTTTATTTTTGCTGTTGGCTCCATCTGTTTCCCTCTTAATATACAGGCCACAAGATTGTCTGTGTGTGTTCGTGTAGTCACCTAGCTCTCTGGCTGCACTGTTCAGCACGGCCTGCATGCTCTTTTCCAGCGCGTCCATCTTTTCTCTCAGCTCACTCAACACCGGATCAAACGACGCCTTCACCAGGAACTCATGATGGTCAATCTGCACGTATCGCCGGAAGAGATACGTGTAAACAACGCGCAGAACTCACAACGTGAAAATATGATGCACAGATCATTATTCTCACATGGTGCATGTGTACAGAAACACTAAAAAAAAAAGACCTGGTTCATGTCCAAAGTGGTGTCAATCATCTCCTGGTACTTAATGAAGTCAGTCTGCAGGTCTCTGAGAGGAGAGAGGAACACCGCCTCCAACAGAACCTGGTAGCTCCCTACAACACAACAAATCAAGATAAATTGCATGAATGAATGCACTTAATTTTGTGTATCCAGTCTATTAAATGCATATAAATCAAATTGCACATCATCAGCGGCATACATATGTGAGAGTGTAACAACTGTCTGCTTTAAATTAAAAGGAAATTAGCATACTTTCCATAACGACAAAATATTCCCTTAAACTTAAACTAAACAACAGATCTCAGTGTGTACCTGAGTATCTCTCCAGCGCTGTGATGAGGGCGGGGATTTGTCCCACAGCCTGGTAGACGCGGTAGCAGTCCTGCAGCGTCGCAGAGTGACGGTGAAACTTCTTGGCCATACGGTGAAGATCGGGAAACCGACGCAGCAAATCCTCCTGACAGGTCTGCCTGAGCTCAGAGTCGCACACGAAGCTCTCCACCAGGTCCAGCCTATCAAAAACAATCAAAAGAATTTGTCCTGGGTGTTACAGCCACTAAAGATTATGTTATGTTTAATATTCTGAGCATATATTTGACTTTTTGCACTCTGTTCTTCGCTAGCTAAAGAGTAAAAAGTAGAAGTTTAATTGGGCTAATATCTCTGTCAGTCATTTGCGTCGGTGCACTCAAATAATTTTTCACATTTACACACACTGATTTTCCCTCTTATACGCGGTGAAAGGTCTTGAGGAGACCCATCGTTGAGGACAGCAGCGCTGCAACACAAGCCGGCCGAGGTGGACAAACAGTTCAGCAAACAAACAATCAGAATCTGATCCGCTTTCTTGTGGAAATATTTGATGCAAACAGTTTGTTCTCATCATAGTATTACCTCTCCTCTATTTTGGTTTTGTCCATGAGAGGCTGTTTGATCCACTGGTTGACCAGCCGCTGACCCTGTGGCGTACGGCACTTGTTCAGCAGACCAGCCAGCGAATGAGCTCCGCTGGTGTCGTCAGGTGATCCCTGGGGGTCACAATTGAAAGGGCATCCATTAACACCCTCAACGTGTAAAGAATATCTCACTACTGATGATATTCGGGTACAAAACACCACATCAGCTCAGATACAATGTCTTCAAAACACATCCTGTGTCATCCACACCCTGCAAGATGTGTCAGCAGCTGCAAAACATTCTCAGACTATAACACTGCACAAGATATTCAGTTTCATCAAAAACTGTCACAGAAACTATTAAAAAAAACATTTCACTAACAGTGTGATTGACATGAGCAGCAACACACACTTAAGACTGCAGTATTTAACTCTGTTCTATTCCTTTGCTTAAATTGTGAACTTTTCTCTGACTTATTGAGCTAAAGAACAAGGCTAGTGTTATCTAAACTTTCACTATTAAAGGAATACAGCATTTATATAATATGTCTATTCACTTTGCCATTGAGAGATAGATAAGACTGATAACTCTTGGCCCACTGAGCCCCCCTACCATCGTAACATTAAAAGCTCTCATTAAACATTAAAAGGTTTTGGGCTCCTAATGGCTAAACAGCAACATGGTTTTCTTATGAGTTAAAATGATTTAGACTTCTGTTTCCCATGTGTGTACCAAACTACATGCATGGGAGAAGTGACCATTTAGTTACATCAAACTACTATGGATACTTGAGGGAAATGTGAGCTCCTATGTCCTGGTTCCTGTCACTGACCTGGAAGAGGTTCAGCGCCCTCACGGCGGCGTTGTCCAGCCTCATGTAATGACCCAGATCGAGAGAGGTCAAACTGAAGGAGTTGAAGTTGGACTCGTCGGAGAGCAGCTCAAGGAAACGCACCACTGCAGCCAAGCATGACATCGCCACCTGGGAATGAAACCACAAACATATATTGAACTTTTAACTATTATTTTGATGTTTTAAACTCAGACAATGAGAAATAATATTAAAGGCAACTTCCAATGAAACTGACTGTTTCTTTAAAAAGACAATTAGTCTGCTAAGTTCAGAGGAGGAAGGCTACTTTTCCTATCAATACAATGCCACAAGAGATGCAAATGACAGGCAGCAAGATATAATAATGACAAAAAAATAATAAAAAGACACAAACAATAAAACTAAAATGTAGGTGTAGGATGAATATTATCCTCTAAAAATTTCTTTATTGCATATTTATAGTTAAATTCTTGCAAAATGTTTCTGATATATGTAAAAACAAAATCTTAATATGAAGAATCAGGTCATCTTGTTCACTAACTGTGGAACAAAATTAAGAGCTGTCAGGCATTCAAGTTCAGGAGGACAAAATACTCATATTTCGCTCACATGAGCCAAAACTTGAGATGTGATACCTTTCAATAATTTTTGGAATATGCTTAAAGAGTCAATGAGTTAGCAGGTTTTTCCACAAGTGAAAGGTGAACATTTTCCCCTCCTTTCTGGGAAAAATACACCACCATTGTATTACCTTTTCATTTTTTTGAATATGCTCCACTCCAGTTCACTGAGAAAGTCATTATTGACGCTCAACCTACTTTTCCAACACAGCTGTCAGGTTCATCAAGTTTCAATTTACTGAAAATGAAAAGTCCTATTTTCTAACATTATATTCCCTCCTTTGATAAGAGCTCAGTGTCATTAATGTGTCATCTGTAATGGCAACATGTGAGACCATCTCTGTGGATGTTATTGTTGTGTGTCTTGTGCGTCAGGGAGCTCTTTGTTTTGTTCACCTCTTTTTCCAGCTCTGGAAGCGTGTTGCTGGCCACAGTCTCTCCTCTCTTGGCCCTCAGCAGCCGGTTGAGATCCTGGACCATGTCCTTACTACTGAACTCTGCTCTCTTCCTGTCAGAGACCAGCATGCCGCCACGCTGTACCACCTACACAAACACACAATTATAACAAGATCACTTTTTCCAGCTTCTTGAATTTGAGTATTTACTTGCCTTTCTTTGTATTTGGTGAGTTTAAACTGAATATCTTTGACTTTTGGTCAGAAAAAAATAGACATTTAAATATGTCACTTTCAGCTCTGAGAAATTCTGACAGGTATTTTATACTATTTTCTGACACGTTTATAGACCAAACATTTGTAATGCTGCCCACCGCTTACCTCCCGTAGCTTACTGCCATCAGCGTTGCCCTCTCCCTGGGCTAAGAGACACTCTTTGGGGCTGATTTGGACGAGCAGGGACTCCAGGTTGGAGAAGATCTCGTTGTCTGGAAACTCACACACTCCCATTTTCCTCTGTGCTGCGTCAACATAGCCGACCCCAACCACACGCTGTCCGTCAGCTCCTGTAGCGAACCGCACGGCTACGACTCCAGCACAACCCTCTGCTCCGGTTCCACCACCAAACAGAATATCCTCAAACTGAGTCAAGTTTCCCGGAGAGGCCTGAGAGACAAAGATCATAACAAGTTCTTATTTTATTGGTTTAATTACAGCTGCATTTTTTTGGTCATGGAAGAAAGTTGATATGACAAACTTGTTGATTGCAGCTTCTCAAAAATGAGGGTTTCCCATTTTTCTTTGTTAAAATTGATAATAAACAGAATATTTTTGGATTTTGAAATGTAGGAAAATTCAATTCTGACATTTTATATCCACAAGAATTAATATATATAATAATATAACTGTTAGCTGTAGCCGTCTTTACATCTATTAACAGTGTCTGTCTGATGTAATTCACAGCAGGGTAACTGTGTTGATCAGTCTCAGTCTAAAGACCTGTGAGCCTTGGAGAGTCTCTGAGGTAATAAGCTCTCAGTTAATTTGGGTAAAATGGAGTTAATCCTGTCCTGTCAAGGACAAAGAGATTCAGAATTGTGTGTGTGCATCTCAGACAGCTGTTACATATTTAGGAAGAAGACTTGACTGGACGATTCACTCTCTTGTTGCTAAATATTATCCAGAAGTTTATTTAAGAACAAAATGCAGGTCATGCACAATAAAAATCAGTATTTACTGAATGCATCTCTTCAAACTTGTGAGACTCCTGCCTGCACAGCTCAAGGCAGAACAACAGACATGAAACTATTTGTAGTATTGTTTTTTGGACATTTACCAGACAGGTGCATATTTTACCAAAACACAAAAGCATAACACACAGGATCTACAAAGAATAATTCATTGTAAAACACTGGCACAATGAAGGCAGATCAACACGACCACACTGACGCTGTCAGTACCTTGTACTCGATCTTCCAGTCGTGCTCTTTGCTGCTCTTGCTGTGGTTCTTGTACACTTCGACTCTGTACTGCCTCACCAGCAGCAGGTCTTTCACAAAGGCCTCAAAGTTTGGCTTGCTCAGGACCACACTCTCCAGCCTGCGACTCCCTGTAGACCATCACACTCACATTAATATTACAAACAACCTGTATACCAACAACCTGTATCGTTCTATTTGTGATTTTTGCCATTGTTCATAATTTTTTTTTTAAACAGTTAAAAGTTTACAGTTTCACTTCCTTGAAATCATTTTGGACAATAGTGTAATAATGTAATTTTTGTCACATGTGTTAACTACTTATGATGGATCACTGCAAAACATGTGTTTATGTATATATTCTATAAGCTGTATATTATATTCTATAAGAAGAATATTGGCCTATATATCAATATTGATTTTATTTTACTTCCTAATATCGGTACCGACCTCCAAAATCCAGTATCAGGCCCTAGATGCTGCAGTTGCTCTCATTCAACAACAAAAACATAAATAAGCATATGGAAATGATCACAACATAGAAAATCATAGAAATAAAAGGAAGTGCATGAGTACTACAATGTAGGACAACTGTTAATACAATATGACATAAGAGGGATATAAAAATATAATAATTAGATGTACGCCTTTAATACTCAAAGAAGAAGAAGATTATATATGCTACATTTCCTGCAAAGCTTCCTGTTCGAAGCAACACAAACCAGGACTGCAGCTAACTGTGAGTTACTGTGCATTTTTAGCTAGCTTAGCTTACGGCTACAGCTACACCTGTGGGTAAATGCATGAGAAATATGCAACTGGATTAGCTTTCTACAGAGAAAAAAGCAGCCTGTCACCGCTGTGTGCAAACCTCAGCTAGCTGACGTTACACAGTTAGCTAGGCTGCGGAGATTACCTGAGCCCAGATACTTGATGACCCCATTCGTCTTGAAAACCTCCTTAGCCGCGAATATGGCGTCTTTTCCGTGAACAGTGTAGTAGTCGTTACGGTCAAACACTCTGAACGTGGTGTCTGGTTTCTCCGGCATGGAGAAAATGAAATTAAGAAAGCTGTGCTCGGCTGCACTGTCCATGGACAGGTTGTGTTTCGGCTGCACCGCCATGCTGGAATCTCCCGCCACCGCGGGAGCCAAACAGGAAGTGACGTTGCTCTTCTTCGTGTTGTTTACCGGCGAACCGCAAAACAACGCAAACGGTGCATACCGCCGCCTACTGTATGAGAGTGTGTAGATTAGTGGTGATAAAATAATTAATGAAACTAAACTATCTTTTCTTTAAAAGGGATATTAATGTTCATTTTAGATATCGCTATTTTATATAAGAAACATATTTACAAATGTAGGTGGACTAAAAATAAACCACACATAACAGAAATCAAAATAGAAAGGGGACACTATATTAGGACAAACATTTTTTGTCTTTCTTTTTGCCTTGGAAACTTTTTACAACAACAACAAAAAACTGATTGTGCTATTGATTAATTAATCTAAAGCCATATCTCTTTATTTACAAGATGCTCTTGCTTTGGCTACGCTGTATGAAGGAAAACGGAGAGAAAATGTAAAAATTAAAACGTTAAATGATGTAGTCTGATCACACCAATTCCTGTTACTTTATGATTAGACTCTACACAGGAATTTTGCTAATTAATGATTAGTTTTGATTGTTGATTTGTTGTAGCATGGGCATGTATAACTTGGTAGAGGAGGAGGAAGAAGAAAAAAGAAGGGAGCTTAAGACATTCTGTATTTCAATTTGTATTTTAGTATTTTGTTTTTATTTTCCATAATGATGTGAAATTCGTTAAATTGTTTAATAAGTGGTTTAGGGTATTACTGTTTTAAGTTGTGAAAATTGACATATTTTCAGTATGACTGCACAAACGTTGAGCGAACATGCATAAAAAAAAAAACAAAAAAAAAAAACAAACAAGAAAACTCTTCTACTGAAGAGAAAGTCCAAGTAGGAACAAACTGTTTTGACTGACATCATGCTAAAGCAGTGAAAAGACTCTAAATATAGTGCACTTAAATTGATTTTTTAGGAAGCTAAAATATGATTTGCTGCTAACTCTGCTGATCTCGTCTGTCATCTACTGTAGGTAATATGGACGAGCACGTCACACAACCCCACGTCAAATAATCCGAACTATCCCTTTAATGAATTTGCTGATCCCACAGTATGCCTATTATTATTTTGGGCAGGGCTTTTGGTGTTATTACAACATTATCACAGAGTAAAATGTGCACTCATACACATTGCTTTCTGCTACAGTGTCTTTTATTGATGTGACCACAAGGGGGCGATAAACTTGTGCTTTTTCTATATGAACTCTTACTAAAGCAGTGTTTCTCAATTCCAGTCCTCAGGCCCCCCTGCCCTGCATGGTTTAGATGTTTCCCTGCTCCAACACACCTGATTCAAATGATCAGGTTGTTATCAGGCTTCTGCAGAGGCTTGATGATGAGTAGTAATCATTTTCTGCTGAAACGTAAACAGAATACTAGGATTGTAACCCAAAAGACAGCGAGCAGGACAACTAGGAAGGTTTTTATCAATTGATTACATAATCCCAAAAAGTCTCGATGGTGGAGCAATATCAAAACATATGTAAACAGTCTCCCCTAATCGATCCAGAACATTTAGTACATACATCACTGTTGATCAATTTTAATTTAAATCTGCGCTCTGGTGTGAAATAATATTTATGCACATATTTATAGTGTATTAATTGGTGAGCCATATTTTTTGAAGAAGAAAAATTGTGTTCCAAACTATAGACCAATTCCAAACAAGGCTGAGAGATTGAAATTCTTTTTCCCAACTTTGGGTTACTGGATGGGGTTTGGTGTCACAAGAGGAGAGTTTGTTGTAGACCGCAGCCACCAATTTAGTTTTGGCAGTTATTAGTGAAACCAAAGGGTGTTAGGGTAAAAGAGCATCCCAGGGCACACCGTATGATTTAAGTGCTGTGCGGAGTTTAAGGTAAAAAAACAAGAAGAGCCTGGCAGATAATAATTTAAGTCCTGTTGCATTGCTCTGTTTAAAATGACGCAGTGTCTCTTACCAGTGAACCACCGGTGCATGTTGTCACATGTCTTTTAATAAGTGAGCCAGCTAGAGCTCATTCATTCATTTTCTGTAACCGCTTATTTTGTAAGGGTTGCAGGCTGCTGGAGTCTATCCCAGCTGACATTGGGCGAGAGGCGGGGTTCACCCTGGACAAGTCACCAGTTCATCGCAGGGCTGACACATAGAGACAGACAACCACTCACACTCACATTCACACCTACGGGCAAGAGTCACCAGTTAACCTAAATGGTTAGGAGGGAGGATGTGGGAGGAAGCCAGAGAACCTGAAGAGAACCCACGCAGGGGAGAACATGCAAACTCCACACAGAAAGGCCCCGCCCCAGCAAGCCAGGGGATCGAACTCAGGACCTTCTTGCTGCGCCACTGCACCACTGTGCCGCCCCCAGCTAGAGCTGCAACAATTAATTGCTTAATCCATTAATAATCAATCTTTTTTTTTTTTTTTTTTTTTAAAAGTCTAAATTCTCTGATTTTAGTTTCTTTGGTTTTTTGCTCCTCAATAAGAGTTAACTGAATATCTTTGGGTTGTGAGTAAAACAAGACATGTGAGGAGGTGTTACGACTATGGGAAACACTGATTGACATTTTTCACCATTTTTTGACATTTTAAAATGAATAACTATCAATCGATTAATGGAGAAAACAATCAAACTATTAAGTGACAATGAAAATAATCACTAGTCGCAGCCTTAGTGCCAGCTAATATAAAAATATATTTATTGCTCTTCATTTTTTCTTGTTTAAATGTTCTCCCTGTGCATTTTTGTGAGCTTATGCCTGTTTAATAATGTTACTGCAATGCACTAGGCAGCATGGCTTTAAGAATAACTGTGGGAAGAAACTGTACTGTTTTTCTCTTTTCTCTCTGTATGCCTTCATTTGGGATTTCAATTTTTGTTTGTGGCTTATGAAAGCATGAGAACACATCTTCTCAGACAGCTGTAACACCAGATTTTAACTTAAAAACTTCATAATAACCAGATCTGCACAAAAATCACGTCTGAGCCCCACGTGAAGTCATGAGCCTGCTGAGTTTTGTGTTAAAGTACCGTCAGAACTGAATGGAGATTTGTCAAGTGATGGCTGCAGAAAATTCAGTTGCATGATTTCCGAGGAAGATGTTTGTGATGACATTAAACCTGCTGACGAAATCAGATGTTTGACGTGGGCGGCACCTTGACGAATGGGAGGCTGGTGCGCACAGGACAGCGGATCCAGGCTTTATAAACAGGGCGCACACCGCGAACAGGAGCAGATCCGCCGGGTAGATCAACTCCAGGACATCCTCTTCTTCTTCTCCTCCAGACTCACAGACCGCTCCAACATGAACGGCCACTGCAACGGGAAGGTGAACGACTCCGTGGAGGAGTTCCACCTCAACAACGGCTTCAGCGACCTCATCATCGACACCAAGAAGTCCGCCGTGCACCGCAAACACGAGACGTCCCGCAAAGAGGCCGAGGACAAGTGCCGCTTACCTGCGCTGGAGGCCGCCTACACCTGCATCCTGCGGGAGCTCGGAGAGGACACGGACCGGCAGGGGCTGCTGCGCACCCCGCTGCGCGCCGCCAAGGCCATGCAGTTCCTCACCAAGGGCTACCATGAGACCGTGGACGGTGAGTGAACAGGGGCGATCTACGGAAATATTATGGGGTGGCATTAATACTTCAAGGGGAGGCAAAAAAAATACCTATAAAGTCCCTAAATTAAGATACTTAAACTTAAGAACATTGCCGTATAGGCTTATGTTAAAGGGATCGTCTAAAAAGTACCAGACAACATATAAACTGATACCTAAATAACAGTGCTAGTTCAATATCAAACTAATAATATTGTCTAATCAATATATCGCTATGGTTCTAGATAGATAGATCATTTTAATTGTCTCAGTAGTTTTGGATATACCAAATTTGAAACCAATAAATATGAGAAACCAAAAGTTTGGGACAACTTTAAACGGTCAGACTTTACACTGGAAGATGATCTTGTGTAATTATAAGACTTTGACTTGTATTTATCATCAATTTAATGGTAAAAATCCACTGAGCGACTAGAAAAATAGAAACCTTCCAATAGGTTTAAACTAGGGGTGCGCCGATACTGATACCAGCATCGGGTATCGGTCCGATACTGTCCTCATGTACTCGTACTTACTACTCCGATACCCCACACTTGATACCACGTCACGAAAATCATCATCAGAGACTCGCTGTCCTCAACATCATCCACTAAGAGATTTTGGAAACTGTCCCTAAAACTCCATGTAAGTCCATGTAAAACTGAAATAAATGCCACCTGTCCACCTGTAGACCGCAGCCAGCTGCTGTCCAGTAAGTCCCGGTCGGTTCCGGCGTAAACTAGTTGAATGTTTCGACTAATTAATCCGAAGACGAAGAAAAAACACCGCCGCCACCAGTCTGTAACTATTTTATCTTCGTAATAAGCTGCTACAACTTCTCTTTGTGTATTTAATCTTCACCAAAA
Source organism: Lutjanus erythropterus (assembly GCF_056507025.1). Taxonomy (NCBI): domain Eukaryota; kingdom Metazoa; phylum Chordata; class Actinopteri; order Lutjaniformes; family Lutjanidae; genus Lutjanus; species Lutjanus erythropterus. The sequence goes on from NC_139333.1 coordinate 21,884,104, forward strand.
CGGCCTGACAGCACAGGACACCCAACTTCACTCCTTGTGGTTCACAGCGGGGTCAACAAAACTGTTGCACACTTGGCACCACACTCATACCTGTCCCCCCAAAACAATGACAGGTAGGAACTAATTAGCTCTTAGACAAGAGGGACATAGTATTGCCCAAGTAAACGTGTAATTAAAATACTAGTTAAAGTCCTGTAAATGATAATTAAGTAATTATCTTATGCGACACCATTTGTAACAATTAACTTCATTCTGCAACCCATAATAATGTTGTGAAATTATTATACTGAAATATCACATACAGTGAACTGTACAGCTTAATAAATAACACAAAATTAATAAAGTTACTACTACAAACTACTACAAATAACCCAAAAAATGTGGTGTATAATAACTATGGTTACATTTGCAGCAGTAAACAGCAACAATGATTTGTTACATTTAGAAAGTGACCATCTGATGAAAATTAAATATGTTTTAAAGTTACTGTAAGAACTTTAATGGCATTATTAAGTACTCGGTATCAGCAAGTACCCAAGTGTAAGTAATTGTACTCGTACTCGGTCTGAAAAAAAGTGGTATCCCTACTGCATCCCTAGTTTAAACTGTGGTGGTGAAATTTGACTTTGATTGCTGATTAAAATGTAATGTAGGACTGCAATTAATGATCATTTTCATTGTAGATTTATTTGTCAATCATTTTCTTTATTGATAGATTAGTTGTTTGATCCATAAAATGTCAGAAAATGGTGAAAATGTCGATCACTGATCCACAAATGTCTTGTTTTGTCCACAACCCACAGATGTTCAGTGAACTGTCAGAGAGGAGTAAATAAAACAGAGGAGAATCACTTTGGGAAGCTGAAATCAAAATCTTTTTTTAATGACTAAAAACAATCAAATATCAAAAGAATTTTTGATTAATGTAATAATACTTATATTAATACTCATTTATTTGATTTTCCTGTGACCACATTTCAGGTGTAGGTCTGTCCATACTTTACAGATTAATCAAGGACACTGCCTTGATGCCTGGTGCAAAGTGATCAGGTAGATAGTAAATATACAGAGCTAAGCCCCAGGTTGTTTTTTCAGAGCTGCTGGATTTTGGGGGGGCATTTCCACATACAGTGCAAGGGCAAAGTTATCCTTACCCTCCATCAAGGAAATGTTTGGTTTTTTTTTTGTCTGTTTCTTCAGTTTGTTAACTTGAGGAAAGAAAATATGTGATTGGAGAGGTGAACCCAATGCTGCAGAGCATTCAATAGCTAGCCAGGCTAGAGGGTCACAGGGGGAAAAGTAAAACGTGGCTTTGTGCAGCTGCACTGCCCAGTAATACCACTGTAGATACAGCCCTCCTCTATCATAAGGCAGACGGTCAAAACTCCAGCAAGATGACTTTTGGCATCTATCTATACAGGCATTTTATGTGGTTGTCCAGTCACTGTTGATGGTAAATGTAGTCAATTGAAGCAATAAATTCCTCAGTGTGTGCAGTATTGAGCAGGAAAGCTGAGGTCTTCTGCTGCACAATCCTGCATCTACTGACGTTCTAATGATGTTGTTAGTGTAAAGAAAGAACTGAAGACTATTTCAGTGTGGATTTATAGTCTACTGGCTGCTTCTGGGTAGTCAGGGGGTGCTCTGATGACTATTTCTGTTATCTAATGCTATATTTTAGCTATAGGCTGGAGGGGTGATACACAGCAACATGGGCATGGGCATCAGAAGTTTGCAGTTCGTAGTGCATCCTGGTACATGTAGGCCTGCCAGCACAGCTTCAGGAGCAGGAGAACTCATTTTTCTTGGTCAATACAGCGCTGAAGATTTGAGGAATGTATTGCTCCAATTTACTACATTTACAGTGAACAGACTGGATAGCCACATAAAAACTTTGTTCCTGGAGAAATGCCCAAAAGATTCGATTAGACAAACGAGTATTGGGATAGTTGTTGTAAAACTGGACAAAAAAAAATAATAATATCATCCACGAAAAGCAAAATAATATGTTCTGATCCTTCTATTTTGACACCCAAGACTCTTGGATGCAGCCAGATTGCCAAAGCCAAACAAAAACAAGAGAGGGGATAATGATGATTTGATTTGTTAATATCTCAGTTGTCGGATCTGAATACTGTTGTTAGGACAGAACAAGAGCATTTGATGGACATCATTCACTTTTTTACTAATATTTCCCAAACAAATAATATGAATTAAAATGTATATCTTTGTGTTTGTGCCCGCAGACATCTTAAACGATGCCATATTTGATGAAGACCATGACGAGATGGTGATTGTGAAGGACATAGACATGTTTTCACTGTGTGAACATCACTTGGTGCCATTTTTTGGCAAGGTAAGCCTGTGTGCATGTGTGTGTGTGAGTGTGTGTGTCAACCAAAAGGGATTTCAAGCAAACGCATGTGGAGGGTGTCTGGGTTCAAAGCGAGTATTAAATCGATCCTAAAAACAAATAACTGGCATGAAACGCTGTTTTTCTGCAAGCTAGTGGATGTGGGTGTCATTGTCCTGTGTGTGTGTTTCTAAGCATTGAGTTGCTAATATTTACAATCCGTTGCTCTGATTATGTGACCTCTGCGCTCACTGGCTGCCATCTCTTTCCAGGTTCATATTGGGTATATTCCCAACAAAAAAGTGGTGGGACTGAGCAAGCTGGCAAGGTAACACACAACACACATACATATATACACACTCCTACACACATAGACACAGACATCATGCCCTTCTGCTGCCACTGGCTGTCAGTTTCTGGCGTTAGTGCCGGGTGGCTGCGTTCTTCTGTTATCTCAGTGCATTGACCTGGAGGCTTAAGTCTAAGCCCGGCGGCCATCATCTAGCCCCCTCATCAAGCACACTCACAGACACAAATCTAAACTCTATCCGCTCTCGAGCCATGAGAAAATCCCTTCGGACCTGTGGGAATCAGCAGTTATTATCACAGCCTCTCTGTCTGTCTCCTTCTGTCCCTCTTTCCTAAAATATCACACCCTCTCTGAACATACAGAACCAGAATAACAGTAACAGAGTCACTGGGTTTTTCGCTGCTTTTGAATCTTGCACGACAGATTCAGAGAATTCAGTAGGGTGAATCATTCACAGATGGAGGGTCTATATGGTTATATGGCTGGAGTAGAAAGACGCCAGTCTGTGTTTATCAAAAGATTAATCATTATTACGTCTGATCTGTAATCAGTCCTTTCTCTGCTTTGTTTTGTGTTCTGGTTTCTGCAGGATTGTGGAAATCTTCAGTCGGAGGCTTCAGGGTAAGCAACTAAAGAAATTAGGCAATCTTAATATTATATAGCATATATTTTGCAAAAGGTTTGCACTGTAATGCACTAGGTCTTGCAAACATTTGTCATATTATTCTGTTTCTTTCAGTTCAAGAGCGTCTGACCAAGCAGATTGCCATAGGAATATCAGAGGCTCTGCAGCCAAAAGGTGTAGCTGTTGTTATTGAAGCAGCGTAAGTACATGCACGCACATCTTCATCACCATCATCTGTGAGTTAAATTAGTTTGTTTTAATCTCTGTGAATTGAACTTCGCAACTTGAGCACTGCTCATTTTCAAACTTGTGGTCTTCAGCCCTGACTGGCACTGGCTTAATGCAACTTCTTTCACATGTACCTGTAAACTAAGACTTTGATGTGTAAAACTGGTGGAGTTCTCCTTTAAACACACGCTCTACAGGTTAAAGACTTTCCTCAAAGCATGTCAGTTGCAGCAGCTGCAAATCTGATCCTTGTGTGTGTGTGTGTGTGTGTTTGCAGGCACATGTGTATGGTCATGCGTGGCGTCCAGAAGATGAACAGCCGCACAGTGACGAGCACCATGTTGGGAGTTTACCTCGAGGACCCCAAAACCCGAGAGGAGTTCCTGACTCTCTCCCAACGCGTTTAACAAATGTCACACACACCAGTCACTCCCGAGCCTCTGTATACAGTAGCACACGTAAAACTCTGGAGTAACAGTGGATCTGCTGTTTGATGCAGGATCCAAGCCAACTCTGGGGTTCACCTCAATACACTGGAGGCTGATAGGTTTCAGTCCTGCTGCAAAAATCCAGCATTTGATATCACTGTGAACATAAGACTCACATTCTTGTGCCTTTGCTAGATATTTTACAGTCTTAAACGACAATATTATTGTCATGAAGTATGAGACCTGAGTGCAATGTTGTAACTTGATAATACTTTTTTTTAAATGTGAAAATAATTGGTGTTTTTGCAAAGTGGCACATATTTCCTTGCTTTATTATTGTATTTAGAATCTACAGATTTTATTAATTTAACAGACTATGCGTGATTTATAAATACATTTATAAAGTTTGTAATATATTAGATTTTTAAGATGCAAATCAAATTCTATATCTGTAGTGCAAAGAGCAGAATGAATGATGTGCTGAAAAGAGTTTTGGTTTTATGAATGACCACTGAAGCATGTATTTTGGGATTCTTTGCTTAAATAAAATGTCAGAAACTTTATGAATGTTGTGAATTGTATTTTGTGTATGTCAGATGACAGCTTCATACAAACTAATAGACTGTGTGTATGTAGTGTGTACTTATGCACAGCAGTGCTCTGAGCTACATCAACATGACAACACGCTCACAATTACAGTGCTAACATGTTTAGCAGTTGTGTTTACAATGTTCATCTTAGTTTATTGTGTTAGCATGTCAACGTTTGCTACTGTAATGAGCATTAAAACAATGAACAGCTAAAGTTGGTTGGAAAGTTATTAGTTTTGTAGGTACTTGGTCATAAACTAAAGTATTGGATATACTTAAATTTTGTCCTGATGATGGTGTGGCACAGCGGTACAGCACAGTAGAGCTAGTGTAGCACAAATAGCTGAAAATGTGAGTGCTGGCTTTAATAGAAAGGCGTCAGAACACAGAGTATTGCAGTTTGCTGTGCATGGGGCTGCGTAGCCACAGACCAGTTCGAGTGCCCATGCTGGCCCCTGTCTACCACCAAAAGTGTCCATCAACCGCCATGTGAGTGTCAGAACTGGACAATGGACCAATTGGAGAAGGTGGCCTGGTGTTGACAAGGTGCTAACTTTGCCAATCAATCATTTGTGGGATGTGTTGGAACAAGTCTGATCTGTGGGGGTCCTGCTGCTAATGTCTTGGTGTCAGATACGACAGGACACCTTCAGAGGGCTTCTAGATCCATGCATTGAAGGATCAGAGATGTTTTGGCGGCATGGGAGGGACCTACACAGTATTAGGCAGGTGGTTTTAATGTTACAGCTGATCATCTGATGATCGTGAACGTCCGTACCAAATTTTGTGTCAAACCAGCGCTCTGGTCGATACTTCCAAAACTCAGAAACTCACAACAAAACAATATAGATGGATGAATAGCACCACAGGTAAGAGGAAAAATATGTATATTTTGATTTGGCTCAGTTTTTGTTTTGAGTTTGAGGTCAACTGTCCCCTTACACTTGATGGCAGGACTTTTTTTCTGCAGCATTTGCCTTGAAAGGGTTTTAGGTTCCTCCTTACAGTTATGTGCCAACTAGTGAGCAGTTTGAGTATCGTACTAACACAATAAGAAGTGAAGTTCAGTGAAATTGGCATTTTAATCACTATTCAAGATGCAATAAGATCATATATATGGGCCTCTATTTTTAGGCACATTTAACTTATTAATTTGGCAATACACTGCGCCATATTCCCATAATTTTCATGTCCTGTATATACATTTTTTAACTTTACATATACAAACCTCAGAAACAGTTTATAAACAGTATGTAGTGTGGACTTGGGACACAGCTATTAAGTCGATCTATGACGTTATTTTGCATCAGCATCATCCCCATTACATGAGCAGTGAGGGCGCTGAGGTTGGCTGTGTAACAGGTATAACCTAGGATATTTTGTTGATGACCTTGAACGCACCATAACACAAAATAACAGGAGCAAAAGAGCAGCAATATAACAAGCAAACTAGAGAGTCCAGAATTATATAACCAGCTGTAGTTGTAGCTACTAGTAATTGAAATTATTTATTTTTCATATTTTAGACCACTTACTTAAGTGGGTTGCTAAACTGGACTGAACATCTGGCTCATTTACTACGTTCAGACATTTACTACTGTATTATCACCTGTATTAGAGAGACTGGTGCTGCTTTTGTGTTCTGGTACAGCAGCATAAATCAGTAATGAGGTATAAATGCGAGTGTGTGCACATGTCGTGGAAGGCCTGAGGGAGAGGAAGGCCTTTAAATATCAATGGAGGAAACTGTCGTCAGACAGCCTGTGAACTATAACCTCCATCTCTGACAGAGCAACGTGCAGTTTCCAAATAAAATTACATAAAGGTAAACCAATTATTGCAGGCATACAGAACAAATGTGGGTATGATGTGCGTAAGAGGCTAAAATTGTACCGTTATAGCCTCAGGCAGAGGTACAAAATAATCCTGTCAAATGTTCTTGTACAGAATGGTTTAATTCACTCAAAAAAAATGCAACACTTGATATATTACATACAGAAATCAAGCTTTAAAAAGCAAAGCATCAAGTCAAAGTACTGAATTTAAAATATACAAAAAATCTAGAAACTTTAATTGAGGAAAAGGTGATAACTGGTGGTCTATTTTGAGACAACAGTGCTACCCTGTTTATGGCTACTGTAATAGTTCCAGCAGCATTATATGATAATATACAATAAGAGGGCAAAGCCACCTCTAAATCTTTCTCAGTCACACAGATGTAAAGAATAACAGCAAAGAGTTAAAGCTGTCAGTGACAAAGCATGGTGGGAAAATAATGATAATGTGACAAGATGATAAGTGTGCACCATTAGTCTCTTCCTCAGATCTGTTATTCGATTGCAGAACTGTTCGTGGATCAGCACGCTGTCACACAGACGTCTGTTTGTAGTTCTTGGTGTCCAAAACCTTTTTTCCGCACATTGCACAGATTCCTGGAGAGAAAAAAGGCATCTGATGATCCTGTTGTATCTCAATGTAATTGGTTTGAAAGTCTGAACCACCCAAAAAATGTTTTCACACTAGAAACAAACAGAACCATGGCTCAGTTTGATCCGGACTAATACCACCTCTTTCACCAGACAAAAGTCTGGCTTTTTTGTCTGGGCTGTGGTTCAAGGGAGGTTACACACCTGTAATTTTGGTCTGGATCAAACTGAAAATGGGAATAAACACCATGTACTCATTTCTATAATGTGACTTTTTGTCCACATGTGGATAATAAAACAAACAAATCCATTAGCTGTTGCACATGCAAGGCACATACAAGCTGTAAATAGTTTGTTCTTCTTGATCCAAAACACTGTTTGTTTGTGATTTGGGGCCAGCTTGTTGTAGTCCACTGAAGTCATCGTCATGTTTGCTGAATCTATCTGGATTTGACCGTTTATTGTGTGCCCACTGTAGCTTTATCTGTCTCAATTTTCTGCAGCCGAGACGGTCCGCTTCAAGGTTAATTGAGATATGCTTTTTCAGATGCCCGCTTATTTGGATTTCATCATTCACACTGAAGTGTGCTTGCACCAGCAAACACGCTACTGTAAATTCAAATGAACTCTTTAAGTTCTGTAACTGAACTTATTGATTGTGTCTGCAGAATCAATGTTCTGCTTTATTTGTGCTTGACTATTAATCTATAGTGTTCCCAGGTATTAAAAAGTTAGTTTATCCAATTATAAAAAGCATATTTTCTCACTCACTTCTCATGATATCAGGCCATGCAGATACTGTAGTTTGAATGAATACATCTCTTCTTAAAAACAGCGTTCCTCTTACTCTGGAAAAGCCACAGATCTCCATGTCAACAGTTTATGATATTTGATTTTTTTTTTCCAATATCCAACATGGAGATATTTTTCAACTCATTTGACTGATTGCTGATGCCTACACTGATACATGCACAGATTTTTTGCACCAGTTAGAGGACTTTAAGGGTCTCTTAGGTTAGTGAGAATAAGTCATCTTTTTAGCAATTTAGTTGAACCTTAGTGATGTTTTCAGACTCTAAATTTGTATTCTCAGTGAAAAAATGGTGTGTGCCCCCTTTTAAAGCTTGAATCTGTTACACTGACCTTGGTCAGGTAATGAATTTTCACACAGAGAGTTTGTTTCATCTGTGCAGAAATCCCAAACATGACACTGTGGTTTCCTGTCCAACTTCTTCAATAACATGTCTCTACAATTATACTGGACAGTGATATATAAGCATCTTGATATTTTGACAAAGATTACATTAGTCTCTTGCATCGTGCACTACAGGAATAAACAAAGGTCACTCACTAGTGCAACATAAAACTCATCAGGATTTCAGCTCAGTATGGAGTTCAGCGCGAGTAAATTCATACCTTTCTTGTATGCACAGCCCTGACAGTAGTGCGACCCAGACTGATGAACTGAGCTCTTGCAGATCCTGCAGGTAGCAAAGCCGGTCTTGCTGTAGGGGTCAAACCTGAGAAGGAGATGGAGAGCAAATGAGTGTGTTAAATGTTAGCAGGCAACAATCAAAATTAGTCAATAAGACCTACTTTTGTGCAACTTCTTGGAGATAAAAACAGAGACAATTATCCCTAACAAACTGTCAATTAACATTTTGATTTAAAGTCGTGTTTAGTGAGCTACTCACCTGGCTTTCTTAGCAGTCAGGATCTTGTTTTCATTTAGCTTACGCCCACCACCCTCTGAATGAAAGAAGCAGAAAGAACTCCATTAAACATCATCATCTAAGTTATGACACAACTAAAAGAAAATGAGAAATCATAAACAGTATAAAAGATAATTAGGATTTTTTTTAAAAAATGATGAGAAATGACAAAGGATCTATTTTTTGTCAACCTTCCCGCTACTCTGTCAAACTACTCACACAGAATAATACCTCATGAGCATGGAAATAACATTTTCTTTCCTCAAAAATGCAAAGGCAGTAAAGAAAAAAGAGTAAAGGTTTCAAAGGTAATATGATTTGCCAACAGTCTACAGAGCACATACAAACTATGAGCATTTATTTCCATTTTCATTATTGTTTTCGTGTGTTTATGTTTTGTATATAAATTACATATCTTTTGATTCTTGTGATGAGCATTTTTTGGGGTATTTTGGTAAGTTTAAAGAATAAATACGTGGTCTTTGCCACTCACGTCCATTGTGTGTTTGGTTTTCTCGTGGTGTTGTAACCCTACAACATATGAACTCAACTTAAATTTATACACAATAGTTGCAGACAAACCCAAATGTTCACTGAATCTGTCCATTAAAAGTTCACCTGTTGTATTCCGTGCTCCATCCTTCCAAGTGTCAGGTGTGATAACTTTACCGAGTTTCTTCTCGCCTGAAATAGTAAATTAACACAAAATTTGAACAGAAAATAATGCGGTTATTAAATTAATACGATGACAAGAATGACAACAGTTAGCATAACGTTAGCTTTCGAAGACTCTCTAAGCTTTGTTAATAGCACAAATGCAGGTTAGCTTTGAAGATACAAAGCATCTGAACAATGTAATACGTACATTTCTCACAAACCATCTTTCCTCTGTGTTTGCTGAATCCGAAGCTTTTCAACGGTTGATCAAAACAAAATATAAATGTTAGCTAAATCGTAGCTTTCTCGTCCAATGTTTGTAAACTTCCGGTCCCTTCTTCCTCTCGCTTGTATTCGCAATATTGATTGGTACGAACTATGACAATTCAAGTTTCATTGGCTAACATTACCGTCCGTCACAGAAAGTCACAGTAAAACTTCAATGGCCATGTGTGATTGGTTAGGGGATGCCTTTTACGTCTATAAAGATACCTACAAAAAATTATACTTCCTGTTTGCTGCAGACTCATATTTCTTTCCTTCAAAATAAGAGTCCTGAAGGTGGCAGTCACTTGGAATGGGTCGCATGTATACATGATATTTAAGAGCCTTTAAGAGTCTTCAAGAACTAAAATACGATTCTAAGGACTGGCATAACTCAAACAGCTTTTTAAATATTTATTTCTTTATCTATCTATCTATCTATCTATCTATCTATCTATCTATCTATCTATCTTATATGGGACAAAAAACACCCAAACAAAACAGAACAATAAATTAAGAAAAAGGGTCTCAACACATTTAGATATAAAACATTCAGCAGAAATTCAACATAATATAATTTCTGGCCAAGTGGCAGAGATGAATTTTTTTTTTATTTAAGCCAGTAATACATATTTCTACAATCAGCTGAGCTTTTACTTGTTAGGCATACCATTGGGCTTTTAGTGTGAAGTCCAAGCGGAAGTCACTATCATTCCATGTTTACGGAAGATATCGAGAAACTCACCCATGGATTTAACCTACTCTGTTCACCCGTTACTAAATTAACATTTCAGTATTTTATGTTGGATTTTTTATTTTGTCTCAGTCTCCTGTTGTAGTTAGGGACAGTCTTCGTCATGTGGGACCACGAGATCAGGGCCATGGCGTCCACTCACGCCATCATCGCCGCCTCGGTGTTCATGGCGACCGTCCTACCGGCGGTGCTGGTCCCGGGCTTCTCGGTGTACGGCACTCACCTGCTGTGGCTCTACTCGGTGTCCGGAGCGATCACCGCGGTCAGTGTCGCCGTCTTCTGGCTGCTCGGCATCACACCGCCCACCAAGAAGCACACCGTGGGATACAAGGTGCTACTGACCTTCATTCATTCAGACTGTGCTGATAGCATAGCAGGCTAACTGTGACTGAAAACTGCTGAATGTTGACCTGTTAAAATACTCTATTACAAGTAAAAGCACAGAAGGATTGGCAGCAAAATGTACTGAATGAATCATATGTGACGTTATATTTCTGGCAATAACGATGTATAAATGGCTTTTTAACGTTGTAGCTGGTTTAGCTAGTTTAATTACTCTATACACAAACAGGGAGTTTAAAGGGACAGTTCACCCCCAAATCAAAAATGCATATTTTCTTTTTCTTAGTAGTAATGCTTTTTATTCATGATTATAGTTTTGGGAGACACTGGTCATGGAGATGCATGTCTTCTCTTCAATATAATGGAAGGAGATGGCACTCGGCTCTTGCTCAAAGTGCCAAAAAGTACATTATAAAAACTCAAGAACATAAATCATGACCCGGTCACTCAGTATAATTCACCGACCTTCGCTTTGAGCAGTTGCACGCAGGAACTACTTTCTTTCCACCAGACTATATCCACCAGGAGGAAGTGTGCATCTGCTCATGGAGAAGAGATTACAGCTCTGCTTAAGGGATAGTTCACCCAAAAATGAAAATCCAGTCATTATCTTCTCACCCTCATGCTGATTGAAGGTCGAGTTTAGTTTTTTTGGGTCCTCAAAACCTTGCTGGAGTTTCACAAGAAAACAGCACTGCAGAATCTCCCAAACACTCCTTACCACTTTAGTCCAGAATGGCAGGTTTGGACTTGAAGACACTTGGACTACACGGCATGAGCAGTAGGGAGGCATGTTATGGGTGTTCTTTGGTTGTTTTCTCCGTTTAAAAACTGGTCAGCGCTTTTTTCCTGTGAAACTTCAGCAGTGTTATGTGGACTAAAAACTAAACCTGACCTTCAATTTGCATGAGAGTGAGTAATTTTAATTTTTGGGTGAGCTATCCCTTTAATGTTTGGATCCCACACTGTCACAAGCATAAACCTCTGATCCATGAGTGTATACACAGTTGGGTAGTGTAGTCCAGTTGTTCCCAGGGCCCCTCTTACGGGTCACATGGCAAGGGCAAGATAAGGCAAGTTTATTTGTATAACACCTTCCAACAACAAGGCAATGCAAAGTGCTTTACAAAGAATATGAAAGGGATAGGGAAAGGTAGTGCCTTATAGTTTTTGTGATAATGTAATCGTAGCTGTAATCACAGAATAAAGAATCTAAAAGAGCCCTAATGCAGATTTCATAAGTCAGTGCTAAATGCTCACATGCTGTTATGAATTAGTCATTTATTTAACAAACATTTTTGAAAATCAACAACTTTGGCAGAGTTATACAGAGAATCTGACCAAGTACAGTCTTGGAATACTGAAATTGCAACCTTCTTGACTTATAAAGTTATCTTTAAAACTGACAGACATATGTGTAATTCATGGCACACTTCAAACATGATCAAAAAATTATTTGTCTCTCACTGTTGACCACCACTGGCCTGCATATTTTTTTACAAAATCAGCTCCTATGGTGGGATGGGGGGTGACTTCGCCTCTCTATTGGGCATTCATGTTTTAACCAACAGATGTCGCTCTTTCCAACCATTACACCTATGTTTCCGACGGCACACTGTAACTGTTGTTTCAAAAACATCTTAAAAATACATCCCTCAAAAATAAAAATGTGTGATGCTTAAGCGTATGTGTTGCATAAAAACTGAATGCTGCTTCAAGATAAAGGTCAGAAGTCTTGATCTGATTAATAGGAGTAGGAAGGAAGAAAAAACAAAGGTCTGCTACAAAAATCTGCAAGTGCAGCTACTTTAATCAAACCAAGACCTCCAGGAAGTGAACTTTTCCAGCTTTGTTTCTTACAGGACATATTTACTTATCTTTATCTCATCGTTCCTTTGTGCAGCTGTCCAGATTGTGTCGTTCCTGTCTGTACTTCTTCCTGTCGTGCCTGTTCTTCCACACTGTGGTGGTTCTCTATGGAGCCCCGCTGATTGAGTGAGTAGCTGCTGATGCTCGTGTCCTGTGCGTGTATCGATGTATGTATAATGGAGAGACGTACAACAGACAAAAAAATAACGAGAGCAATGAAATGTTGCTTGTTGTTGGTTTGCAGAGAGTAACTTAATCACCATGTTAGGAAGTAATGCACTTTCAAATGCATCACCTGTAACCAAATAGAGGTAAAACCAGGGAATAAATGCAGCTTTTACTGAGCACTTGATAATAATTATGTGGCTGGGTGCCATCTAGAGAAATTTGTACATGGTGAGATAATTTTGTTAGTTAATATTTACTGTTTGACATGTTGCATAGATTTTCTGTATCATTAAAACTCTACCATGAGTCTTACATTTCTCTTATGTGTTTCAGATCTGCCTTGGAGACATTCTCCCTCGCTGTGCTTCTCACCTCCCTAACCACACTGAGGTGTCTCTGTGTCCTCGGCCCCAACGTCCAGGCCTGGATACGAGTGTTCAGTCGGCATGGGTGAGCCTAAAATCTGCTTTCCTTTTTCCCCCTGCTCCCTGTCTTTCTACCATGAGTTTAACTGTCCTTGCTTTGCTCTGTCTCTGTCTCCAGAGCTATGTCTGTGTGGGACACCTGTCTACAGATCACAGTGGCCTGCACTGTGGTAGGAGCCTGGGTGGGAGCTTTCCCTATACCTCTGGACTGGGACAGGCCCTGGCAGGTCAGAACACTCTGTCTCACTTTCTACTGATATATTTATTAAATATCAACACTTCGGTCTAGATAACCTTTATCAGGTATGCTGGCAGCAACCGAGTGTTGATCAACACCTGAAACTGATTTATGCATCATCAGCCAATAGAGTTGAAAAAAAAAAATCACTAAATTGCAATAAATCTTAAATATGCATTTAACCTTACATACCCCACAAGTCCAAAAATGAAAAAAAAAAGCAAGTGTCATCATTTATTATCATCTCTTAGTTCCTCTAATTTTCCTTGAATTGCATATTCCTCCGACGCAACTGTCACAGATTTAGGTGTGCAGAGACTTTTTTTCAATATTTTTTCTCATAAACTGTCGGGAAGACGCTTTTGTGGTCTTATCCCTAAACCAGTCCTGTGAGGTAGGTTTGCTCTTACAAGTGATTCAAGTCGGTTTCAATAGACTCTCTTAACTGCACAAACGAGTCATAAATTGTCGACTGATGCACGCTGCCTTTTCACGAGTAGGTGCATTCCCTTGACATTTCGTTAGAATAATCAATGCGCATAATGATTTTATACAAAGCTTCCTGCTCTACTCTGTTTGTGGACAACTTTCATTCACAAAAATGTTACCAAAGAGTAAAAAGAAAGCAAACTGATCAGTTTCAGCGGCCAAATACGCGACAAAAAAATCACCCACAACAAAAAAACCTCTCAGTAAATAGGCAATTCATTATGATGGTGATAATAGTGTTAGTATCATCACATCACAGATTGTGTTTGCAAAGAAAAGAAGACTGTCTATTATGGTTTGTACAACATGTTGGGACCACTTGTGATTGTGTGTATCAATGCATAAGAAAAGTAACTTTCAACCTTGACCATGTTTTTGTGTCTAAGTGACTAATGAGACAACAATTTTCGAAACTGGTCTAGAATTGAGAGAGAGTGCTGCAGCCGCTGCTTTTGCCACCGACAGGCTTAGGTTGTTATTTAAGTGTTTGACAACATTATGGAAAGGATCTCTACAGAGAGAGACCTTTAGATGTGAAAGAGAGAAATGGCAGGTAGCGCACAAATATTTTCACATCTAACTCTGAATATTAAGGGTTTATTCAAACCAAACCGGAGCTGGTGATTGTTGGAACAGTGGGAATACAAGCCACAATGTTTTTGGTGAGTTTTATTTTGTTTTTTATCGCGTTTGAATGGCGTGTGTGTTGCTATGATAAAATTACTGTTTCTGTAAATGGAATCTGGATGCTTTGGCAAGATTGATGACTTGGCTGTCTCTGGTTAAACAAAATGGATGTTACTCTTTAAAAAAAAAAAGATCTCTCTCTGCAGGGATCCTTTCCATAAACTTGTCAGACACTTGGGTTAACGTTCTGAGCCTGTCGGTGGCAAAAACAAGCACTTCTGATGGTGAACAATTGCCCAGTAGATTTACATTGCAGCCTGTTTCACCAGCTGCTGTCTGTAGCAGTCTCACTAAATGCTGGGCCAATTTAAAAAGTTGTTGTCCTCATTAGTCACCAAGACACATAAACATGGGAAAACAGGGTCCACGCTGAAAAACACCAAAGTTACCTTCAAGAACAAATCTGTGAATAGTAGTTCTTGCGCGAAGCCAAAAGCATGGATGTTTAAGAGTACAGACAGCTCAGTTTGTGGTCATTTATATCACTCAACCTGTCAAAAGAGCCTGAAGATAAACCTGAGGGAACTTGAGATAATTATCAGGAGAGGAAAGCTAAAAAAAACATTTATCTTATACAGACCTTTTAGTTTTTTGCTTATGAATGACTGGATAATAATTCCTCTTTACTCCCCTAAAAGTATTCAAATAAATTAATCTGACAAGGAAGAATTAAAGCACAAAGAAGCCACTTGTTTCCATTCATCATTTTACAGTATTAAATACAGCCTCCATAAGTATGGAGTTATAATTCAACACAGTAACCATTAAACCTTTCTCTTTATTTAATTAGTTCAATATTTTTAAATGGAAAAAGGAAAAGATTAAAACTCTAATTGCAAAGGCAGTTCTCTGCAAAATGACTGTAGGAAAATGCAAATTAGAGGTGGACGGTGGTAATTGGAGCATAACTCTCAATGACACTGCTGCTGTATTTTTTCCCCTCTTTAGAAGTCCCTTTTTAAGTTAACTGAACTAAACAAGTGGAGACATGTTTGTCTCTTGATCTATAGGTGGAACATCGTGGGGGACTCATGACACCCTTGTCTCTTGTCTCTCTTCTTGTAGGTTTGGCCTGTTTCCTGCAGTCTGGGTGCTATGATTGGTTTCCTGACCGGGCTTGTTGCTGCTCCTGCGTGGATCCACTATCACCGCAAACAGCTCACATACAAGTGCAAGTGATGGACGGACAGATGGACTGAATGTGTGTGAATGTGACCGTGAGGGTTTTTCTTGTATTCTTGCTGTATTCCTATAACTTCCTACCGATTATTTATTGGGAACATTCTCTCCGTTTGCTACCTGTAGGAAAAATGTGTTTTTTTAATAACAAGACTTTATGAGCAACATTATTTTGTACGCATGGAGGCTGAATATGTTCCTGAAGGTTTTTGACATGAATAAAACATTACTTCTGTAAGAGTGTGCACTTTCTGGCGGTAATTTTTTAATCTAAAGGTTAGGAACTGAAATTTACTCAACGGCAGCAGTTTGTTTTTGTTGTGTTTTTTACTGAAGGTCTTTTTTAATTGGTTTTTTTAAAGCCATACAAAATGCACTAAATGACATATATAGTTGGATGTTTCTGCGCCAACAGAGTCCCAGACAATCGATCAACTGGTATGTCATTTTTAAAAGAAAAAAAATAAAAAATTCTGTCATTCCAGCTTCTTAAATCCTAATGTTTTCTGGTTTCTTTAGACCTCTTTGATGGTAAACTGAATATCTTTTGCATGTGGACAAAAAAAAAGACATTTAAGGATGTCTTCTTGGGGTTTGAGAAACGCTGATAAACATTTTTCACCATTTTCTGACATTTTTCTCTATATAAGTTAAAATGGTTGCCATATAGACCCTTTTCCAGAACAATGAGCAAGCTGTGCACTCACTTTGGTAACAGAGGCACGGTGGACCACAACAGTTTCTCAATGGGCTGCTGCAAACACAAGCAGTTTCGATCATGTCCTCAGTCCAGTCAACACGTTAATACCTTGCAGCCACAGACGGTACTGATTGATCTGAAACAGTTGTGATCCTGTTGGAATTCTGTACAACTTAAACTGACCAGTGGAATATTGATTCTGACATATTGTTTACACAACAACCACACATTTTGGTGATTTTGGTGCTGGTCAAACATTTGATTAAACATTTGCAGTTTGATAACTTGCCTAGATGATTGGGGGAGACCTCTGCTTCTGTTGCTGAAATGCTGTAAAGGGGTCTAGAGCATAGTATTTCTCAGCACTCCCTCTTGTAGAAGAGCAAATTTTTTTCCACTGCCAAAAGATGCACTTTTCAACCATGAGTCCACTGTCTTGACTTTTTAAAGATTCACTTCTGAAACTTCCTGAACGTGGCTGTAGCTGATGTTTTCTTCTTTTGTGAAGTTTCACTGCGGTTGACAGTTTTTAGCAGTTAAAGCAACAACAAATGTGTATTCTGAGTTTGTCACATACAAACACGTGTTATTAACCATCCAGCCACATTTAAATGATTAAAAAAGTGTATAAAATTAGGTCTCAAAATCGTGAAGAAATGAGCAGTTTTCTCTGTTCTGAAATGCTGGAGGCGTTTAGGTATATTTATTTTGGAATGATTGAATCTTAAAAATGCTCAAACCTGTAGGTGGTGCTGTTGGACCATCTCTTTTAAGTGTGTGTGTGTGCATTTCTAAGCGAGGAGGGTGCAGAGAGTTAAAATGAAGAGAAGAAATCAAGCTTCACACTCATTTGCAAAGTAATACAAAGTAATCAGTATTATGGTTGGGTGGTCAATTTATTGAGAAGAGTCATGAGGGAAAGTTGGAAAGTTTAAAGACAGAGTGTAAACTTACTGCAAAGTGTACTTCCATCCTGACACACACACGCACACACACACATGCACACACACTGACGCCGTTCTGCACCTGAAGCTGACTACTGATGAATACTGTTCCTTTTTAAACAACCATTAATCTTCTTCCAGCTCTATTTCAACACCCCTCCTCCTTCTCCGCTCTCATTCTCATTCCACCTTTTCACGTCCTCAGGCAACCATATTGATTCACTTTCATTTTAGGGACATTAATTTTCCTCCTTTCATGCCGCCCACATCCCTTGTTCTCCCTCACAGCCAGTAACTACAATGAAACTTACATCTCCTGCATCATGGTGTCAGATTATTGCAAAGTAAAGGAGGGATGTTGTCCAGAGACAGTCTAGACATTTGTGATACCATGCAACTTGAGTAATTATGTGCAAGAGGAATCATTTGTGTGGTGTGAAATGTACTGCTCAGTGTTAGTGGGGACTGGTGGACAGTTTGAGCACAGAGCCAAGGGGCAGAGCTGTCCATTCGCCCCATGTTTGAACTCTTACGTAAGGTTGTTGCCAGGGAAAGGCTGAGAAAAATAGCCCGAAGGAAAAAGAGAAAACGCATTTTTAAAAAGCCATAAAGGGAGAGGGGGAGTTTCAAAGCCTTTTAAGTAGCCTACATACACTTATAACACCAATCAGCACACCTTTTTCATGCCTCAACCTCTCCCTCCATTTTTTGATGAAATCCAATCTGACCTCACGCTGTTACCTCCATTACCCTTGTTCGCTTTGTGCCTTTCTTTTTTTCCATTTTCCACCTCAGTTGTGATACTGCATTACCTGTGGAGAGCAGAGCGAGTGGCGCATATGGGGGCCTTAGAGAGCGAAGGGTGTGATCAGACCTGATCTTGACCTCCATGTCAAGCGGTGTGAATACAGGCTGTATTTTTAGATGCTTCATGCTTGTCACTGTAGGCTTGGGGAGTAACGGCATTATGTTACGTTACAGTTACATAAAAAAGATGTGATCACATTACAGGTACATTAGGTAAAATGCAGACTTTTAGCAGGTTTATATTTTAAAATAAAGAATATTATTATGGACAGTGTGCAAGCAATACAACACTTCACAAGCGGCACAAGTCTTCACTCTAGTCTCAAGTAAAACCAGCTAATCTTACAGTCACTTTATCTTCTAGTGAAAAAAAAATGCATCATTGGCTATAAATTTATTTTGTCTTTAAATCAGAACAGAACATTATCATACTACAGTAACAGCTCTGCCTTCAGCTGTGAAAATACTGCCGTCATTCAAGGACTCAGCATCTAATTTAAAGAAACATTTACATGTTTGACTAATTACCAACATTAGCTACGCAGACCAACAGCTATCGTTAGGTACACAGACCAACTTCTGTCACTAGCCAAAGAGTTTCCTAGTCAATCATAATTTGTCAGTTTAAGCCATTTGTTGGCTAGTTACCACATGTTTATGGTATTAATTTAATTATTTAGAGATTTAGTTTAGGGTCATGAAGCAAACCACCTGTTAAATGCTAACGGTACACAGAGTAATGATGAAGAATGTGTCAGAACAGCCAGCGGGGAGACTGAACTTTCTGTTAAGTCTTTTTAACTCAGTATAACATCACACAAGTCTCGGTCAAAACATGGGAATGAATTATTCCCAGCTTCACAAAAACAAATACTTGCGGACTTGTCAACTCAATGGACAATGTGTAACTGTAATTTAGTTGCTAAGTTCAGTTTTTCTGCGACTAACAAATAAATGAAAAGGTGGTCAACTAAGACTCTAGTCAACTATTGGGGGTAGCCCTACTGCAAACATTAGCTACACAGACCAGCCACTGTTGTTAGCTACACACACCAACCTCTAACATTAGCGCACATTAATGATAGCTACACAGAAATCCAGCTAGTTTGCTAACCTGTCAATACAACAACTATTGATTCAACTGAAAATCATTCCAGGACTGCAGGTGGTGATTTTGGTGTACTAGCACACTAACAAAGTACATTGAAGTGTTCTTAATTACTTAATCTAAACGTGCATTTACACATAACAAAGGAAGGAACAACAACAAATGACAAACAGTGAACCTAACAATGAAAATACAATTTCACCTTATTTGATATTGATGTAATTCAAAAGTAGCAGAAAGTAATCAAGCTACTTTAATATTTTGATACCTGGATTTGGTAATTGACTACAGGTTTTCAACAGGCAATTAATAACTGTATAATAATACATTTTTAAAGTAACCCCTCTGATCCTAGTCACCACAGCTGGGCATGTCACATCTGGTGATTTTCTTGTTTTGTTCCTTGAGGTGTTCTCATATGTGTAATCGATGTACTTTGTCCACAGAGACGTGGATGGAGTTGCTTTGTTTCATGCGCTCAATTCCACTTTCATCTCAGAGACAAGCCGCAGAAGGCCACTCGCTCACACGCTCACAAAAGCTGCTGCTTCACAAATTGCTCCCCTCATTCAATCTCAGAGAACTTTATTTATTCATTATTTGTTCTCAGGCTGTGCTATTGTCGCGGGGCATTGTGAGGAGAGGTAATTTGTCACTCCACCCCCCAGCCCCCCCCCCCCCCTCCTCCCCTCTCGCCCCAGCCTTTTCCTGCAAGGCTGTTGTTGTGTTTGCTGTTATGTTTCTGCATTGTTTCTCCAGACAGAGTTATATCGTGAATTAAGATGCATCCTTTGCTGCTCTGCTCAGTGGCGGATCACCCAAAATGAAACCTGCCTTAATATTTTTTAAGGGCAGTGTTTAATCAAATGACTCATGCTGCTACGAACACAGAGCTTGATGCAGCTTTTTTTGGTTGTACAGATTAAATGTAAGGTTCAGTTTCACACTTTGTATTAATTCTGTTTCCAGCTGCAGCAGGAACTTGCTCTTAGCCCCTGTTCACTACCAGCCCGACTGACAAAGCTAGCTAGTGAAAGAAAGTGAAAGAAATCTGTCATGTAACAATGTTTTCTGCTTCTTTGTGGCCACAAATCGATTAATGCAGCTGTAATGTAAGGGGAAGACAGTAATTAACGCCATTTGTATCTTAAGTCTCTTTCGCACAGTTCCCAGTAAATTACTGGGATAACCTTTCAGCATGCTTGCCAACCCTGATTTTCCCAGGAGACTCATTTTTCTTTTCCCTTTCCATATTTTCTCCCAGAATCACAATTTTCTTTGTGTTTCTCCTGATTTATGACAAATTCTAACACTTTTTAAAAACCTTTTTATCATCACAACTTTTCTCTGATACTCCACAGTGTGTATAAGCCTTTCAACTCTTTTTCTGGAAAAAAGAATTCCTGTTTATTAAGGAAAGTGTTAAAGGAAAGAGGCATGCATTTTGTAAATCCTGCTCGAACCAAGTCAATTTTCTTTCAGGGACAGAGGCAAAACTAAAAGAAAAAGAAGGCAAATTCATGCCAGTGGGGCAAATGAATCTCTATTCTTTCTTGAGAAAACATGATTAAAAGTATTTTACCTGAAAAATTCTGTTGAAATGTATTTAGAATTTTGTTATTTTCATTCTTCAAAGTCACCAGAATGCAGGAAACAAAGTGTCTGAAACTCAAATTTTTGGGTTTCTAAGTCTTGCCTGTTTTTTTGAGATCTCAAGGTTGGCAAGTATACATTTCAGGCACCGTGATTATCACTATTCACATGCAGGCAGTTCAGGAACATTTCCGTCTTGTGTCTTTTCAGACATGCCCTGCAAGGGACAGTTCAGCAGATGGCAGTCATGCAACACCAGCCAGCATAAAACTCAAGAAAAAGAAGACGATGGGGCAAGGCCAGATATGTCTACACGGCAGAAGATTATTTTGCTTGGTGCATTTGTAATGTATTTAATATTCAAATCAAGTGATCTACTCGAATCTCATGTACTCGTTAAGTACATTAAAAGGAACTTTTAAAAGTGTTGGATATCTGGAGTCATGGCAGCCGTTGGAGTCTTGCGTTTGGTTCATTTGCTCCATGTGATAGTGTTTATCATCAGACAGAGAGAAGTGTCACAGGGTGTTGAGGTGGGGGAATTGGCAGTACAAATTTTCCTGAATATTGATCATTGCTCCCATTTAGACATGACCATGACATGAGCAGGAAATGTTCCTGAACACTAGATGAACTATTGGATGGTTTATGATATCCGTAGGATAGATTGAAGTCACTTTGGAGTTCTATCTGTCTGAGCTGCACTTTGTGTTTACTGCCAGTTAGTAAATGTTAGCATGCTAACACACCAAAGTAAGATGGTAAACATGGCAAATATTATCAACATGTTAGCAGTTGTCGCTGTGAGCATGCTAACTTTTTAGCTTCAAAGAGCTGTTAGCATTTGGCATGCTATTTTGAATCAGCTAATCAGAAAAAGTTGCTTATTACTCATAAGTTCACAAATTTCTCACTTTCTCTGCACCCAAACACAGAAACAAGAGAAGTAAAGTAAAATATAAAGTCACTTTCCTTGAATTTAGGAGAAAATGAAAAAAGAAACAATCCACTACTGAGAGAAAACAAAATCCTAGCACCCACATAGAAATCAATATCATCATTGTGCCTCCATTTCATCCCTTCACTTTTAATTTGTACCAACTTTTACTTTTTCACCCAACCTTGATGAGGTGGCACTCCAGATCCCTCCAGAGAATGATTTTCTGTCCAGTAATTATTTCGGTCCAATCATTAAACAGAAGATTGCCTACCTTACCTACTAAAATATGTTGGACAGAATACAAACTACAGATCTCGGAAAAATGGCACGATAAAAGGCCAATTAAGGGCAAAGCCCCCGCTGATTCAGCACCATGGACAGGGCCAGCAGTCACTAGGCTAACTAACTGCAGGGAGAGTGTGTATAAATGTTTTTTTCAGGATAATGGGATAGTGAGTATGATGAATTGAGAAAATTTAAGAAGGTTAAAGGCAGAAAATTCTCGGACTGCTCACTGTTACGGTGGCCCATTACTCCGAAACTCTCGGAGTCTGAAAAAAGTATATTATCCCGAAAAACAAAGCTGCAAAAGTCTCACTGCTCCTGAAATATACAGTTTCCCTACTGTCGGCCCTGTCAGTGGCACTGAATCAGTGAGGGTTTTGACCTTAACAGGCTGTCTTTCTTTTCAAACCATTTTACTGTCAAATTTCCAGTGTCGGAATAAAACACCAGAGTTGTTAAACGGGTTAGAGTTTAGGTTCACAGCTGCAGGGAGAGTGTGCATTTTCAGAGCAATGGGCATTTGTCAGGCTAACAGGACAAACAGGCTTTCAATCCACTGGGGGTATTTTTTGGAATACTGGGGTTAGAATAATGCACTGTTGGAATAATGGGCATACCCTGAATTTTCTGCCTTTAACCACCTTAAAAATTTCTTTCTCCACATGAAAGCCTCTTCTCACTCTCTTTGCTTTAAAACTAAAGGAGAAAGTGTAAATAATTGCATCTTAGTGTGTTACATTTTTTCTATTTTAAATGTTAAATTTGTATAACTTTAAATTAGTTTAAATAATTATCTGTAGAACTAGTATATGCATAACTTGAAATCTGTAGCAGATGGCACAAATCTGACCCAGGTACTAATAATAGGCTTCAGGATTGTGTCATTGCTCTACAGAAAACAGATGCCATTAGAATAATTTCAAATAATAATCATTTATAATTTGCATTAAAATTCTACACTAGCTACACTACCTCAGTGTAAAATATAATCAGCTTTCTTGGAAACATGTCTGGTATTGTTGAGGTGAATGTCAGTAGCTTTTAGAAGGGATTAAATATTCAGTTTTCTTCCGATAAGTCACACCCATCCCCCATACAACAACCTTTTTCTCACACTCTCATCCTCCCCCTCCTCACACCCCCACTTGTTTCCGGTGTTTTGTCTCTCCTTTTGCCCCAGTTTCCTGTGTTCACACTCACCCCAGTGTGTGCTTCATTAACAGCTGAAGTGCCGCGTGCTACTGAGTGGTAAACATGTTTTTGCAGAGCTCCTGTGTCTCTTCTGCCAGGTCTAAGAATGACAACAAAAGGAACCATTGTTGCCGAGGGACGCTCAAGTGGGCTCTCATGACGCAAGAGGGACAGGAGAGACAGAAGAGGGGAATTAAGGGGATGTTGAAGTATTCCTTGATGAAAAGTGGGCACGAGGTTTATTATTAAAACAAGATATTAGGTGTATCTCATGGTAAGTTAATATTGTGCACATAATGATTATGTTTCTCTAAGAAAAGCTTCAGTGGGAGGATAGTGACTGAATAAATTAGAAAAGTAGCTGAAAATTGAAAGACCGAAAAAGGGATTCCTTGTTGAAACAAATGATCGGTACCAAAACTTTTGCAGACCCACTTTGCACTTTACAGTTTCTCACATATGTTAAAACAGTGATTCCCAGTCTGAGGGAAGTCTGAAACCTTATCTTATTGCAGTTCAGGATGACATTTAGGATTTTTTGGTATTACAGAAACATTTTTCCTGACTGCATTTCTAATTTAGGAGGGCACAGACCCTTCTTTAAAAATCTAAATAACCAAATATGGCAGTATCACTGTTGTTAGGGTTGTATGGCAATGGCTGCTCAAACTGTAAGATGATGCTAAATTTCCCTGGACCATGTTTTAATGGTGATCAGTTAAAACATTAAAACCACTGACAGTGGAAGTGAATAATAATAATCACCTTGTTACAATAAAATTGAACAGTGAGTTGATGTGTTGGAAGCAGGAAACTGGAACCTGACACGCCAGGTGGTTTGTTACATAGACTATTTGGGAAGTTGTCTTTAGAAACTGTTCGGAAAGGGGCAGGCACTTTGAATAAAACACTTAGCAGGTGATTGGATGAACCATCTGTCTACTGTGTCTGGGCTATCTTCAGCCAATCAGATCAACCAGCAGAGCCAGTTGGCAAATCAAACTCTTGCCAAAGCTAGTCAGGAGAAGAAAGAAAACACCTTTTCCATCGAGAAAAGCCTTCAGTGGCGTTCTCTGCTCTTCTTTCAATGAGGAAATACTTCTGCCTGTAGCTGCCAGTAGTCCTACCTAGGACGCTGATTGGCTGCACCACCTTTGGTGCGGGCACAAAACGGATAACTTGACCTGGCAAGATGGATTCTCACATGATCTCGTGAAACCAGCTGCCTCTGAAGGTAAGGAGAAATGGGCAAGTGTAAGGATCTAAGTGACTTTGACAAGGGCTCATAGAGTGTCCAAAACAGCAGGTCTTGTGGGATGTTCCTACAGACTACCAAAAGTGGTCAGAGGAAGGAGACTCGATGAACCGGTGAAAGGCCCTGAACGCTAATGATGTGTGTGATTTGGCCTCCAAATTCCCCAGATCTCACACCGATTGACTCAATGAATCTTCTGCTAATGTCTTGGTGCCAGACACCGCAGGACATGAGGGGGGACCTACAAAACATTAGGGAGGTGGTTTTAATGTTGTGGCTCATGAGTGTATCTTGACTGCTAAGGTGATTAATTTTTAATTTGATTGATGTGCTACATCCGGCTTTAGAGAGGCCTACAAGGAGATATGGGGCTCTGCCAGTGGTTGTAAAGCTCATAAATGCACTTTGTAGCAAACCTGCTACCCAGTGACAAGTGATGTGAGACAGCTGTTGATGATACATTTTAATTAAGGATACAGGCAGTCTCACTCAACCACAGATACCGACATGATAAGTGCCGACTGAAGAATTAAATTTACAGTTCTAGTTAGGATTTCTAGGAAAGGTTTTTCTGTAATGAGGACTCTCCAAGGGGTCGCAAAATAAATCTTAATGGTCAAGATATTTTTAGTCATGTTAGCTGTGTGGTTGAAGGGATGGCAATGTCAGTGTGTTGGTCCACCGCCTTGATCTGGACTGAAATATCTCATGAATGAGATTAATCCCCCTGACTTTGGCAGTAACTGTTTTTTATGGAGCCCCAGAGTGAAACATAGAGTGACATGCTATTGCACATGCACAAGATACAATATCAAATTAACAAAAGATGGGAAAAAAATGTATCTTGTGTGCATGAATTAATCAGAATGTGTAGATGAATTGTATCTTGTGCACATCCAATTGCATTTCGAGTACTTGATATAGTAAAACGTGGCCTTGGTAGACTGCTTTTTCTCTCTTTGGCCATTCAAAGGCTCAATGGATTGAAAGGGACCAGATATATTTAATCATGGAGGAAAACCTTGCTCATTTGTTGTGAAATACTACATGCCTCCACCTCTTCTGGCCTGGCTTTAAATGAAACCATCTCAGAGGGAAACATCACTTTTGTTGAAGTGCTTGCAAGTCATAGATGTATGCAAGCTGTGACATGAGGGTCACGAGAAAAGGTCGTGTTGGTATAAAGGATCTAAAAGCCAAACATGGTTGGGAACCATTGTGTTCAGTTGGCCTTTTATACTCAGTCATGTCTAAAGCCAGCTAGACAGTTGCACACAAAAAAAAGACTAGGTAATTAGCTCTAAAAGTTAGCTGCCCTTATCCCTGAGCCATGTTGCCAAGGTAACAATCAATTACACCTATTTACAACCCATTAAACCTGACACAGTTGTGGTTTGTGAGTGATGTGGAATAAGCAATGAATAGGTCAAGGTCCACCTCTTTACAAATATTGTATCGTATATATATGTATAGCTTATTCTTCTGCTAATTCAACCATTATTCAAATGTCCTTCATTCAATAAGGCACAGCAGTCGATGATTTCAGTGTAGAGCTAATGGTGCCTCACAGTTTGATAGGCCAAATGCTATTAGTCTAAAGAGTATTCATTTACCCACATTACATGGGAAGTTAGTCTCATTATATGTGCTATTATGCGATATTAATTAGTGTGACTTATTATACTTATTAATACTTAACTGTTATGTCTATCCTGTGTTAAGTACATTAAAAGCAATGAACAAGGAAAACAGAAATAAGTTCTTTATTAGACCCTTTTTTTAGACTTTATTAGAGGGTAATTAGAGATATGTTACGATGGAACTGTACTATAAACCAAAGTAAAATCACATATCTATCTCATATCTGCACATCTTAATAGTATACTATAAAATAAAGTGCAGCAAAGTTTTTTTTTCAGCTTAAATAGTAATTACTGTAGACTTAATACCAGCCACCACCAGCTCACAGCTGGAACACACCTGCACCATCCGACACTCTTCAAATTATACATGTGTCTTTATTTATTGACGGTATTTTATTATTAAGCATTTGATTATTTCCCGCAGAAGGTCAAATCATTTTTAAACCTGTACTATCATCAATTATCCATCACAAGGTTTTCCTCAGGATGTCAAGTATTGATGCCATGACAAAGGGAGGTCTGGAGTTGAGTCATACTGACAAATGAAGGTGCCACATCTTAATACATAAAACTCCTGCATCTACTGTATTCATTCATTTGAAAACTTTTCTTATACCCTCAGTCTACACTGCAAGTAGAAATAGTTTTGGAGACACATAGCTTTTTTTTTATGGCTGTGTACTTCAGCAAATTTAAATGTAAAATCAGTGACTGAAAGTTTAATCTTCTGACTTTCGGCTTTAATTTGTGGATTTTTTTGTCCAGCAGTCAGACAGTGGCTGATGAACAGTGCAGCCTTGTTTAGCCACTGTGGCTCCAGGGATGGTATTGTTGGTCCACCAAATGTTTCAACAACTGTTGGTTGGATTGGCACAAACCTTCGTACTGACATTCATGGTTCCCAGAAGATGAATCCTAATGACTCTGGTGATTCTCTGACTTTTTATCTCGCACCACCAGCAAGTTAACATTTGTGTTTTGAGGGAAATGTCTCCACTGTCGTTGGATGAATTGCAATTTGTCATGATTTTAGTTTTCAGTTTACTTGTTTCGTCTTTTATTTGGAAGTTCTTATCTTTCCTTTCATTTTGATGTTTTGCTTCCTGTGTTTTCCCCTCATTTTTTCTTTACAGATTGTTTTTACTTGCCTGTAATTGGTTTTCCTGTGTATTTAGTCCTGCAGCTATTTTCCTCCTTAGTTGCCAGTTTGTCTTCGTACATTAGTGTCAAGCAGTCTATCAGTTTCCCCTGGGTTTCCTTGTGGTTTTTAGACTTTA
The DNA here is from genome assembly GCF_056507025.1 of Lutjanus erythropterus. Classification (NCBI taxonomy): domain Eukaryota; kingdom Metazoa; phylum Chordata; class Actinopteri; order Lutjaniformes; family Lutjanidae; genus Lutjanus; species Lutjanus erythropterus. The sequence continues at coordinate 21,911,591 of NC_139333.1, forward strand.
TTTGTATTTCATGGTCTTTTGGATTTGTTTGCCTTTTTTGGCCTCTGGACTAATCTATGTAAGCTTTTGTTTTTTGACTTTTTGTTTGAATTTTCATTAAATCACTGAACAGCACCAGTCTGCCTTCTTTCTGCATCGCAGTCCAGTTCTCTGTTTCCCACGCCCAGCAGAGATTTGGTGTCTTCTCTTGTGATGCTCTGCAAGGCCCATAATGCAGCCATCTCCACATCTTTCTTATTTTGAGGGATTTTTTTGAAGCCATCAGTCTGGTCTTAAGCAGTGAAACATGTAAGAGATTGATTGGGGTCAAGACCGCGACCTAGATACTCTCAACTGTCTGATTGTCCGGCTATAAAAACACTCATTGATTGTCTTGTTTGTGTTTACGACTGCTGTCTGCAGCACTGACCTCAAACTGGGAAACTTCAATAAAAAAAAGCACTGAAAGTACTTCAGTGTCCATCACACTGTATTTTAAGTGAAATGGTGAAAATGAGGAAGTGCCACCTTTCAGCTTCAATTTGAGGGTGTTCACATCCATACTGGTTGAAATACAGGGCTGATAAAACAAATATACTGCCCTACTGACTGCACTGTGCATGTGTGTAACATACGTGCTTTGTGTTTCCTGCACATCTGCTCCTTGATGATTACAAGTGGTTGAGCTCTCCGTTGAGGACAGCACCAATCAGTAAATCAGTGAAGGCCACCTCTTATGAGTGGGACCCTGACTGATCACTGATCACTGCATGATCAATGTAAACACATTGGCTCCATGTTGGTGGCCCACCTGTGGACCCCAAGGTTTATCCCCATACTGCGAGCCTTTGCCAACATCTCTGAAAACAGGAAACCGCAGTATGGGTTCACTAGGCCTACTCACACACCTAACACGAACGTTACAGTCTAACCAAAAACGCAAAAGGTGGAACTGCAGATGAAAAAGACAAATGAAAGGAAAAGACAAATGGCAACAAATATGTAGGAATGAATGGAAGAAGTTTAAGTTAATTCCTGCTTTTTTACTTCTACTCCGCAAGATTTCAAAGGCATAAAAAAGTGAAAGGCTGGATATAGAGCCAGTGTTTGGTTCGTCCGTTCAAACATGGCGGTGCAACATGGCACTCTGCACTCTTAGAGATAAGGGTTCCAAAAGGGTTCTTCCTAAAGGGCTGAGGTTCTACCCAGAACTATTTGCTTCTGAACCCTTTTGGGACTGTTGAAGTCCTTGAATAACTTGTTGGTAAACAGTTCTTTGTACCACTATATAGAAGGGTTCTCAGTAGAACCCTCTGGGTAGGTTCTACATAAATCCCTTGGGATGTAGTAAGGTTCTTGGTAGAACCCCCTGGATGGGTTCTAGATAAAACTATTGAAGGATATAATGGTTCTCAATATAAGCCCCTGGGTAGGTTCTAGAAACCCTTGGAAGGTAAAAAGGATCCCATTAGAACACCCTGAGTGTGTTTGAGATAAAACCTCTCTCAGTAGAGCCCTTAGAGGGTGCAACAGTTCTGGACAGAATCCCCAGACAGGGTTCTGTGTGGAACCACTGAAAGATAGAAGGGTTCTCTGTAGCACATCTCACTGGGGGTTCTGGCTGAATCCTTTCACAGATGGTTCTATGTATAACACTTTATGCTGGGTCCTGGGTAAAACTCCCTGAAGGGGTTCCAAGTAGAACCTTTATAAAAGATTCTACCAGGAACCAAAAATGGTTCTCCTATGGGAACAAGCTGAAGAACTCTTAGGGTTCTAGTTAGCTTTTTTATTTCTAAATGTGTGTGGAGCCACACCCTCTAAATGTGTCATTCTGAAGTACAACACTATGATCAAGTGATTATACACAAATGGAAACATACTTATGAATATTATATTACATTTCTGCCATATTCTGCTCATCAGTCCCTGTAAATCTTACTGGACCTTTAAAGGCACATTATGCAGGATTTTAATAAAAAGTAATGTAAATAATCCTTCTCAATCTTCACTTATGACCCATTAGAGGTCTGTGTCTGTATCTGAAGACACTCTATGCTCAAGGAACATCAGTACGTAGGTGTTTAAGTCAGTACTCTGAAAACTTAGTGACCAGGTTACATCCCTGTCTCCGTCTCTCTCCTCCGCTCTCTGTCTGTGAGAGCTGCAGAGAGAGATACACGCACATACAAACACACACACACAGGCAGAGCAGACTGAGGACGCAGCAACAAGATGACGGTTCGCTTTGGCTACATTCATGCAAAATCCGGCGTTTTGCAGAAAATCCAGAAAATAACTTTTTGTTCTAGCTAATGCCAGTCCTACGCTTAATTCACTCCTCACTCTCTATAGCCTCATTCACACATGCAGCCTGTCCCAGAAATGTCCCAGCTTTTTCCCTGGAAGGGGTCCTGTATGGACGAGAGCCAGAATTGATTTTCCAGGAAATCTGCACTGGCAGTTTCCCACCTCCCACCGTTTTGATATTAAAAAAAAAAACACTCAAAAATAACTGGACACACGAAACTACTCTTTGTGCTTGAAAATATCAATAAAGATGCAAAATTAAAAAAAACAAACCATGGACATCAAAGCAAGAGAGAAAATGAGACAAAGATCATCTTCAGTGTTCGAGCAGCTTGATGTGGGACTGCCAACGTGTCTGTCTGAAACAACCTCTCTCCTCCCTCCCTCTGAACTCGGCGTGAAGCATCTGACATCACACCAGGGCCCACACATATAAATACTGTATGAGACGGTACTCAAGCCAAGTGAGCAGCAGCTATGTTCCAGACGGCGTGTCTCCATCATGCTTGCTCTCCCCTCACACACACATGCTTATCACTGCATTAGGAAGCCTGTTGAAGGCTGAGAGCATAAAAAAAAAACAATCTTTACATCTCCACGTCTATTTTGGCATTTATAACAGCTGACAGAGATGATGCAGCTCTCCACCCTATAGACCATTTCATACATGGTGTCCGTGCATCTGTTGGCTGATTGGTAATAATGACACGTCTGCTACACTGAGTTCTATTTCTGTGACATATAGTGGAAAACATACAGTAGAAGACAAACAACTTGAATTACCGCCTGGTGGTTGTATGCCTCTGCCAACCACTCATGTTGCACTTTACACTCTCCAGCCTTATGCTGTATAACATAGGTACATCCAGCAACCACTTTGTGTGGTCCACCATCTTGTGGCACCGCCATTGCTGCGGTGGTGCATCATGTCCATCACTCTCAGTGTCTGCTGGTTGGGTCTAGAAAGAAAACCCAAATTTGAGAGATTTTGTGAGATCTTGCAGATCTGGGGTTCCCCTCTAGACAGAGTGTCTGCTGCTGCTTGCTAACAGTGACAAATGGACAACTGGATTGATGACATTAAACAGCGGCTCTCAGTAATTGATGAAGATACCCTTTAGGATGGCGAAATTAATTTTCTTAAAATTTTACACAGTAGTTAGACGGTGGTTGTGACAACAGCCAGGGATGTATAATGGAGAAGAGTACTGACCATGGTTAGTTTGTTAACAGTCTAACATTGGTTTTTACTTGAATTTACGCTTTAAAAATTATGAAACTTGTTTGTAAAGATTATCTTGCTGAACAAGACAAGTCAATATCATAAACTCCATGCAGCTTATTTTCTGCACTAATCTAAAATCCAATGGTAAAAACCCATTGTCTTTTTGTAGAGGAAACCAAAACAATGCTAACTTCCAGGATGACCGACAAACATACGTCATCCCTGCAGCACTCTTATTAGCATTTGAATTCTTAAATTATGGCCAAAAACTAGGGCTAAATGATTTTTTCTTACTTTCAAAGATTATCGGGTGTTTTGCTTTTATCTGATAGGGACAGCTGAGGATATGAAAAGGGAAAAGGGGTAAAGAAAGAGGGATGACACACAGCAAATGGGCGTTGAAGGAGCGGCCGCTGCAGAGGACTGACAGCCTCAATAGATGGCGCACATGCTCTACCAACTGAGCCACGGGGCGCCCCGGGGCTGAACAACTTTGAAAAAATATCTAATTGTGATTATTTCGACTGACATTGCAATTGTGATGTGATTTGCAATATTAGCTAATGATCACTATTCTTATTTTGATTGAAAAACGTTAAAATGGCTGGGTTTTTTTTTGCAAGAATCTTTGCCAAATGAAGACGTTTTTCTCTTAACTCACAACATTCATTCATTCTAATCAGTTCATCCTTGAGTTCAAGTTGACATTTGTGCCAAATTTGAAGAATTCCCTGCAGGTACTCCTGAGATATTCTGTTCACAAGACCAGGACATACGGACAGACAGACAGCTCCAAAACTCTGGACACAGCTGTCGCTGGCGCAAAGGCTTAAAAAGGAAAAACTTAAAACTCAGAGCATCTTTTACCTTTGTTTCCCCTTAAAATTTATTAACTTAGACATCAAAGAAGACAGAAATTATTCTTGTTGTGAACAGTGTGATGTTCTGACAGCGATTCATTCTAAGAGTCCCAAGAGGTGGCGTGGCGTGGGCAGATGGAAACTGGGAATGTTGGGTTGATGAATAACAGCAGCATCGTGTCAGACGTGTTTATGCAAAGATCGTGGGTTTGTGTTGGTCACTTATTGCTGGGCTGGGCTGCGATGTAAAGAGCCACCATACAGTAGAGAGCGCCTCCTACAGTCAGAGCCATGGTGGTGCGGTACAGTAGCCTGTCAGGAACTCCACGCTTCAAGTGAATGGGGATACCGTCTGATGTCTGAGAGAGGATGAAATAGGAACAAGAGGGGGCGGGCGGGAAGGCAGGGGAGGGTTGAAAAAAGAAAAAAGAAGAAAACATGAAAAATACAGTGGCACAGAGTAGAGACTATTCTCAGCTATTTCCTGTGTAAAAATGGCCTCAACATTTAGAATGATTTAGGTCAGAACATCATGTTCCTGTAGCTACTTATCTCTCTATTTTTCATCCACAACACATTAACTTCAATGCACAATAAAAAAAATAAAAAAAGTTCCCCGCCAGTTCTGCATGTTCCCAAAATCCATTTTCCCCAGTACTGTGACAAAAAAAACAGTTTTTCCTACATAAATATTTTCAGAATGACAGACTGTCCCTGAACATTTTGATTGGAAACACTAAAATGACAGTTTAATTCCAAGAAAAAAAAAAAAAAAGTTTCTTCAGCGTGCAATTTGCGTTGGAAGGCCAGACCTTCTGGTTCAACAGTCTGTCAGGAACACCTTCGCTTTAAAAAAAAAAAAAGTTATTCAAATTAGAAAATTGCAGCAGTCGATACTGTAATTTCCATTTATGTGAGTTATAGCCTTGCCTAACTTCAGGGACTCTTATTATTTCCCTCAATGGCTTTTGTGTGATGAATACTGAGGGGGTAGGCAGCAGGAGCCCATTAAGAACAGAGTGAAATAAATACCAGTCATCACCTAGAACTAATAAATCTTAAGTTTGACCCATCAGACAGTTTAGCAGGTCAGTAACTCTTATTCTGGGGACACATTATAATCAACAAAAGCTGATTTACTGTGAAAATTGTACAAGTGTCAGATCAGGGTTTCTGCAGATTTCAACAAGTGAAATTTAAGACTTTTTAGGACCATTTTGAATGTAATTTAAGATATAGTTCACACTCATACTGGCAAAAAAGAACATGCACAGTTTCATTTTGAAGTAGTTAAAGCAGGATCTATATAGTTTTTCTCAAGAACACATTTAAAAGTGAGACTGAAGTTAATGCAGCTATATAAAAGTAAGATTAACTTCATAATTCAATCCATTTTTAAGACCTGTCAAAATTGTATTTACATAAAACATTTTAAAGCCTAAAATTCATATTTTTAGATTTAAGACTACTTTAAAGACCTGTAGAAACCCAGCAGATGGAAAAAATCTTATGTTGACTTAAACTAATTTGTGTAAAAAAGACACAGAGATCATGCTGTACTATCACAATGAAGGCTTTTTTTATGCTATTAAAAATCACACCGGCATAATGCCACCCTGGTGTATTATTTATATCACAAGCTGGCGTTGTGGAAATGATACCACAGTGTCTGAGTCTGGTGTGGTGTGGTGACCGGTTACTACCTCCAGTGCCAAGTCAGAGTCGTAACAACAATGCATTTTTGCAGCTTTTAACAGCAAAATATTCCCACATACAACAGGTAGTCTAAAAGGGTCTTAAGTCTGAATCCTATTTCACTGTATGTCCTTCATTACCTGGAATAACCTCTGGAAGTCAGGAACCCTGTTTGCTCCCATGTACTCCACCGTGGCTCCGGCCTCTGACACCACCTTGGTGGGTGTGGCAAAGACCATGGCAGGGGACTCTGCTGGCACGCCGGGCCTCAACCCCTGAGAAAAATAACATCACACAGGTCACAATAATGCATAATTCACATGGATGATTCATAAACTTGATTTAGGTTCAGGTGTCAAGGATTTTATGTTTATTTACAGAGACCTTAATATACTCTTTCTCCAGTTTGATACAGTTCAGTGCCTCCTTTCCCCAATCTTCAAATTTTGAGGTGAAATATGACTGTTTCAGAATAATAAGAGTCCAGGCCAGAAAAGTAGAGAAAGACAAGAATTTCTGCAATGTCAGAGAAATGATCCTCATCATCGGGAATGCCAAGAATTTTGCAGTGTTTCAAATACTTTAGCCCAACAGTCAGATAATTGGGGACAGGTCCAGAGGATGTGTAAGAGATTGGCAATTTGGCAAATATCTGACTCTGACTGGATAGAGGAGATGATCAGTGTTCCAGGACATTCTGCACCTTAAAAGATGGATTTTTGTCACTCCTGTTAAGGTTCTGTCTTATTAATTCTGAGGGATAATCACCCTACATTTTGGAACTACAGATACCATAATGCTTTGTTAGCAGGAAGTATACTGTTAGCTAGCTGTGAAGCCCTGTGCTTTTAGACTGTATTTTACATTTTGGCAGGAATGAGTAGTTCTTGTTACTAATATATCTATGAATGTACTACCAACTATCTAGTGCCGTAGCTAACAATTATTTTCATTATCAATTAATTTAATCTCTGAAATCAGAGACATGGACCTTTTTTCTTTAAAAATGAATAGTTAACAACCAATCAATTATTCAAATAAGTGTTGCAGTTTACGATTATCAGTGGATTACTTTGATATTGGAGAAATCTTAAAAGCACAATTATTCTGCTCATTCAAGATCTCACCGATGACTGAATGATTTCTAAGAGGATTTATGAACAATTATTTATGGTGGATATCTGAAGGGATCTTAATGGCCTCCACGAGCTGTGCGTCACAGTCACTGCTAATGCAGTTGCTGATGATGTAGGCGAGGGTGAAATCAGCCAGCCGAACAACAAAAACTGACGCAGTATCTTAGAGCTTCAATTAGCGATAATCTTCTATATCTGCAGATTGTTTTAACAATCAATCTATTGATAATTTTGTCTATAAAATGGGAGAAATGCTCATCACAATTTCCCAGAGCCCAAAGGGACATCTTTAAATTGCTTTATTAATTCAAACAACAGTTAAAAACCTAGAGAGTCTTCAGTTATGGCAGCAAATAGCCGTAAATTCTCACATTTAACATGCTGGATCCAGCAAAGACTTGGCATTTTTGCTTTAAAAATGACTGCGGCATGAATACAAGTGATTACATGAGTGCGTGATCCTTCTCATAAGATTGATGAAGCGGCTCCTTAGATTATCAGAAGCACTTCAAGTAGCAATTCAACGCTACAAGCTACAGGATATTAACATCTTAGCCTATTTTTGTCTTGAGTCGTTCAATGTTATATCAGTGAGACGTTTTTTGGGCTCCTTGTCTAATGCAGCCAGAGCTTTTTACATGCTTAACACTTGCCATTAAGACCGAAATTTTCAGGCACACTCTGTCCTCAGAAATGAAGGACAGTCTTTCTTCTAAGCTTTTTGCTCGGATCATTAGGCATGTGACTGACTATTTAACCATATGAATTGAGGGAAATTACCATTAACTTTTGAGCTTTTCAGACATTTAATACACCAGAGTCACATTATGGTGTTAATGAAGTACAAGTGTGCCTGCTTCATTAATATCTGCTCACTTGGAAGAAGACTCTCACCCACCTTGGATTTGAAAATTGCTGGGAAACCCAGCCCGTCGATTACCTTGTTTGAATGTGTGGAGGCAGATAGTGTGGGAGCGGGGAAATTAAATCTGACATATGAAAATGCAGAGGCACTGACAGCAGATTATTTTTACTTGCCATTTAAGAGAAGGCTTGACTAAAAGTGTTTGCAGCAGGGACTCATCTCTGTGTATTATACCAGAAATACAAAGACGATTCACCTTTAAATTTTGTAGAGAAGGAAAAAAAAAAAAAAAAAAACGCCTTCAGGCGTCTGGTGGGGAATCCCTAACCCGTACCTTAACACTTGCAGGTTAGGAAAATTGGAAACTACAGTATTTTGCCAGAGGTGTTGAATGTTTTTGTCTGTCTGTCTGCATTTTTTTAATCTTCTGACAGACTAACATCCTCTCCATCGACCTGCCTCCATCGATCTGCCAAGTGTGTGCTGCTGGAGGGACAGACTCAGCTGAGGTCATGTGACCAGCTGTAAAGGTGATAACTGCTGTGCAAGTGAGAAAAGATGCTTCCGCAATTATAACACAGTTACAATTGCTCTAAAAAGTGTCTGTGTCAACGATTACTGATAAATGTGAGATTTCCTCTTACCTTATATCAGGGATCAGAAATTAGGTTCAAGCATGGGCTTTTATTTTTGTTCACTATTTTACAAACATGATGGAAACGCAGGTCTATATAGTGAATATGTTTTCTTTGTTCAATTCTTTTAATTCATTTAAAATAATACAAATTTAGGGACTGGTTCCACTAGTGGCTTTAAAGGTATAGTTTGGATTTTTTGAAGTGGGACTGCATGAGGTACAAATCCATAGTCAGTGCATTACCTGCAGGATGGGGAACCGCTGTTATATGAGCCGAATATCGATCTGCAACCAGACTCCTTTGTCATTTTACCTTACAGAACATGGAAGTTTCTGAAAGCTGCCTCACCGTGTTAGTATGCAGGGTGCTATTGTTTGACTTTGGTGTTTTAAAAGGTTAGTTCAAATTCCCCAAAGTCACACAATAACTAACCGATGGTGGCAGCGGTAGATCACCAGCTCCCACGTTCTGTGAGCTTAAAATTACTGTCCACTTTATTGCCATTACTACATCTGTCTAAAGGAATTTACAAGCCACCTTCGCTAACAGATGAAAGTATAAACCAGCACAAAAATAACAGTTACTCACGTAAATCAAAATGTTCTGAACAGACATAAACAAAAAGTAACATGAAATGGGAAACTTAAACTACTCAGTCCAGAAAACACGATGGGAATCACTGACCGTATTATAGACTGGGGCTGTTTTTCACATTACATCACCTGTGCCAGTGATATAATCTGCCTTAGAATGATTTATTTATTGACTGTGTTTGTGAGAGTCAAAGTATGCATGTACATGAGTTCTGATTTGACACACACTTTAGCACTTTCATGCCATAGTATCATACTTAACCAAGCAGCTACAAGCAGTTGTGCAAACAGTAATGGCTTGTCAGAAAAAATATTCCAGCGCAAGACTTGGAACAACAGGAGACTCAAATTCCAACAGCAGCACCATCAACTGAGAAACTAAAGGTGCCAATGTGTCTAACCGAGCCTCAAATTTACTGCTTTGGAAATATCTCCCTGACTTTCTGCAATATGGATTATTTTTTTTGTGGGGGATGCAAACACCAATCTGAGTAATCTGTAGGGTTGCAACTCACAAAATGTTGAGTACTAAAGGATAGTTTAAACTCATCAATGTGTGACATATTTTCCAAACTGTGTGTCTTGCATGTGAAAACTTAAAGCAGCAATATGAAAGACTCTAGCATGCAAAAATGAGCTGTGCAGTCCAAGTAGTGAGGGCTGAACAATTAATCGCAATGTTATCAAAACCTTAACATAGCCAAGTGCAATATCAAAATTGCAAAACAAGAACCAAATCAGATTTTTTTGAAAATGTGTGAGAAAACAGCGTTATAATGGCGTACTGTTGTGCCCTGGCCTAAAAATCTTGTTCACGAGATGAACGAAAACATGTTTGGTACAGACCCCAACAAATATCAGACCAGAATGGAAATTTCAAAAGGAGAACATATCATGTTTCCTTAATCTCTGATGACCTATCATGGTCATTTTATAATGTAGTACTGTAAATATATTACATATATCTCCTTAAATATTAAAAAAAAAAAAATACTCTGTAGCTGTGAAATAAATGTAGCGGAGTGCAAAATAGTTTTTATTTATAAAATTATATGGAGTGGAAGTATAAAGTAGCATGAAAGGGGAAAGTACTTAAGTGATACAATATTTTATATAATATTATAAGACAATATTTGACAAATAATGACTTATATGTTAGATAAGTGACTTCCAAATTGAGACACAGGGAGAGTTTGCAGGCAGCCTAATTCACTATAATAGAATAACAAGGAGGTTGCAGTGAAAAGGACAGAGGAGCAGTAATAAAGGTCACATCTGGCAGATGCTATGAGAGGCCATTGAATTTCGAAATTGGCTGTAAAGTCACACGGCGGCCCAGATCCACACATAGGAAATGACCTTTCAGAATAAAGGTTCTGTGATAAGGCAACGATGGAAAAAGGGAATTACACTGTCCAAAAAATAGAGAGAAATAAAGGTCACTGCTTTTTTTATAGCTTCTTTTTAAATCTCCTAACGTTGGGTTACGTTATAAAAACAACCTACGAGTTTGAGACGATGAAGAGAATAAGCTGTGACGTTTAATGACCGTGTAATGAAAAAAAAAAAAAAAAAAAAAACTACCGTTAATTTTTCAACAGAGAAAACAACACCAAGTTTGAGAATTAAAACACAACTGTACATTTCACTCCACAGGAGACCTTTAAATATCCTCATATGAACCGAAAGCCTCGGCAGCTCCAGTACTGACAGCAACGTTTCACAGAGTTATGAAGGTCATCCTCGGCGGTTACCGGGTCGGTCTGTCACCGACACCCCGGCTCCCGGTCTCACCTGAGGGCTGTAGGCGGCCGTAGGAGCAGTCCCCGTCAGTTTCTGGGTGATCCCGCTGAACTTGTAGTACATTTTACTGCTGAAGGACGAGGAAAGGTGTCTTCCACAACAAAAAATCACCCGGTAAAAGGTCTTCCTACTGCGACCGTCGCGGGAAAGTGACGTAGGAGTCAGCTGGCGCAACTCTGCCTGTTTAAAATTCAACAATGTCCTGTAAACTGCACTAAAAATATCTCAGAGGACCCAAAAACTTAACCGATCTGGAAACGTAAAAATCATAATTATAGAGATCTGATATGCATAATATAAATAATTTATGAAACAGGACTGTTTTACTGCCTTATCTTTGATTGATTGACATGAAGCTCCATAGCACCTTTTTAGAATAATAATCAATCACACACTGGCTGCGTTTACATGCACACGAGTTTTCCACTAATATTCAGAATATCACAATATTCAGAAGTTGACAAAGTTCATGTAAACAGCATATTATGGTTGGATATTCTGAATTAGGCCTTATTCTGAATGGAGCACGTTCTGATGGTATTATTCTGGTTTTCGGAGCATTCTTTGGACATGTAAATAGCAAATGCAGAATATCCACCTCATTTGGGGTTTTTACAGCTGTTTGTGATGCACAACCTCTTGTGCTCTGTGCTGCAAAATAGTTTGCAGGACAGGGGTGGAGATTCGTGCACAAAATAAAAGATAAACACACATACTTTTAGACTTTATTTTAAACATCTGATATCAACATGTTATTAGATATGCACAAATATCGCAATGCTGACCTTTTCAAGAAGGTGATTAAATGAATGATAGAGGGAGACTGAGATTGCGCTGTCAAACACATCCACCAGCAATGGAAAACTTGGAAAAAATACTATTTTGACAAAAAGAAGCGTCCATAATCAGAGTACGTGAATGTTGCCGCCATATTGGTGAGACTAACCCATGAACAAATACATGAAAACAGAGGAGCTGTGTTTTTTTCCTGCATAAAAAGCTCTATAACTTTTTTTTCCCTCAACAGAATCATTTTTATAGGCAAGGGCTAATGATCTAAGCAGAGTAAGTTAGAAAAAACAATTGTTTTCTTACTCTATGTAGATCATAAACCATGAATATAACATGGCTCATGGAAACTGGTTGAGAAACAGTTATAGAACTTTTGATCCTTAAAAAAAAAAAAGCAGCTTCCTCATTTAGCTACATGTATTTGTTCACAAGTTAGTCTCGCCCTGTCCAATATGGTGGACACACTGACATATCATATCAACAAGCTGAAATGGCCAATATGGCATCTACGTATACTATACACTGAAGCATGTGAGCATGTTAGTATGTTTCAGTTAGCATTTAGTAAGTCCTTTTAGTTTCTAACTTAGTTTCTAACAGAAAATAAAGTGAAGTAGAGTAAACTTTACTGTTCGGGACAGAAACTTGTCTTGGGCACAGTGCTACAGTTTGTTGCTTTAAATAAAAACATGACAAAGACATGAAAATCATTTGACACAATGCTAGACAGTTGCATCACATGAAGACATCAAGACCCAACAACTTAAAAAATAAAAAGACATCCAACTATTCCACACGGACAACATGGCAACTAAAAAAAAGAAACTAAGAATTAAAATGCAAAAATTCTAAGTGCTAAATTTCTTGTGTATTTATTGGACATTGCTCTACTGCAGTAAGATTTATTATTAGAGTTCAGCAGCTTGATAGAGTCTGAAACGAACTCTTCAAGCGGCCTGATTTGCAGAGGCTGATTTTTGTTCTTGTTTCATGCCTGCTTATTCAGGCTCCGTTTGGGCTCAAATTCTTTCATCGATCATAGCTGCTTTGTGCATGCTGGCAAGCCTGCTCTTCAGCTGCACTGTTAGGTTGCCAAACCATGCTGTAATTCTGTACCTAATGATGCTCTCTTGGATCGCCCAGAAGAACATCAGCACGATCTGGCTGCTCACTCCACACAGCCTCAATCGCCTTAGAAAATAGACTCTCTGTAGTCTATTGCACAGGTTATTTAGGTATGTTTTCAATGTGTGCACTTCACCACCATCATCAAAACAGAAAATGAGGGAATATCTCTTAGAAGAATGAGCCATCCACTAGAGTTTCAGAGACAAAATGTTGGATTATTTGCTAGATAGCTAAAAATTTAACATTACTTGCTAGATAGCTAAAACATAAAAAGGGTACATTGTTGACTAGCTAGCTAAAAAAAATAGTAAATGCTACATCATTTAGTAGAAAGCTAAAAAGTTAAAAGAATGTTGCATTACTTGCTAGCTAGCTAAAACATTAAAAACAGCATATTGTTGGGTACCTAACTAAAAATCAAACAATATGTTGCATTATTTATTAGATCGCTAAAAAGTTAACAGAATGTATTGTTTGCTAGCTAATTAAAAGTAAGCAAAATGTTATTTGCTAGCGAGCTAAATTAAAAACACAAATAAACAAACTAAAAACAGTACACTATCTACTAGCCAGTTAACAAAATGTTTCATTGTTTACTAGCTAGCTAACAGGTTAAAAAGCTAGTTTGCCTACTGATAATGCTTAATCAGGTTTAAAAACTAATACTTGTTGGTGCAGCCCAGCCTTTATGTTATTTTCCTTTATCTTTAATTTGTGTATATTTTTATTTAGTAAATGTGTATAATAGCTGATTTAGACATTAAATACAAGCCTTCAAAGCTCAGTTGTGCAACATGCATCAAAGTTTTGAACTGTGAGAACACTGCAGCATCAGTCTGTGATTCAGAGTCAGTCTCCCAGTATAAAAGCACTTTGTGAATTAGACTGCGGCACAATGTTCACCCCAGTGTGAATCTGATGAGAGCACTGAATGCCCTTGCCAGTAGACTCAGGTGTTCCTCACATCGAACATTACAACCCATTGCCTGCGGGACGCCTAGAGGTGTAAATAATATGTCGTCACATCAAGATTTATCAAGCTCCGTCTGCCAAAAATGTGTGATCCATTTATCACTTCTCCAGGTCACTCTGTGGGGCATTAATTAACCTGGGACAAGCTTAGCTAGAGGGTCACTTTGGTATTTTTCAACCTGGACCCCATTTTTCCTTGTTTTTGTGTCAGACTAAAGGGTACAAGCCAAGTTACATTTTTTTCAGCAATATCATTTATTCCACCAAACCTAAGTCTAATTATCAAATGCAATAAATTCCACAGTCATTTCACTAAAACAGCAGGTGAATGATGTTACCTTGCTCATAATCAAATGCCTTAAAAATATTTTTAATGGAATAGCTGTCCCCTTTCTATAGTCCCAACTGCATCTAATAGCAAATCCTCATTCAAATACCATCTAAGAATGCATAATGTAAGCAGCTCATCAATAGTCCAGAGTCAGTTGTTCTTGTTCGCTGGTGTTGGCCCCTTATTATAATTCATGAGACCAGTTCTGAGACTAATTCGGCCTTACACCACCTTCCACAGGGTAAGCAGAGTCAGAGACAGTACTGCCAGATTGGGCCCTGTTGGGCTGCATTGAGCGGGTTACAATGTCCTTGAGCAGGTGGACAGAATTTTAGATGGTATACTATGAGTTTGGATTTTACAGATGTTTAAAACATTGCATTGTTATATTTGTACATAATTGTATTCCTTTAAAGTTTAAGTTGGCATAATTTCAAGGCTTGTTGCAGTTTACCAAATTAGATAAAAGCTATTATTCCTATTTGAGCTTTCCTTTTATTTGTTCAATATTTTTAAGAAAGAGCAGAAATGGAAAAATTTCTATGTACCTTCACGAACAATAACTACTTCTGTTGTTTATAAATGAATGAATTTCTGGGGGGTAAGTTTTAAAATCAATTTGGAAGTATTTTGAGCATTTGTTAGGCTGGAAAAATCAAACCAATCTGGCAACGCTAGTCAGAAATTAATGTACTCTGGAATGACTGTCTGAACTCCCACTTTCTTAATGTACCACAATTAGAGATGTACATGATGAACAAAGTAAAGTAACACAAATGTGATGCTGTATATGTATATGATGAAGATGATGTACTGGATTTTGGATTGCATGAGGACCAGTTGGTGACATGGACATCAGTAAATGGGAATCCTTTTAAACAAAGAAATAAATAGATTTTTGAATTAGTCCAGTATTGAGCAAGACCACTGCAGCCATCAGCCACCAAGGATTAGATTCCATCAGCTGCAGTCTAATCCTTCTGTTCAACTGCACACCGTCGAAGTGCATCCAAAAAAAGTGTTTGTTTTTGCCACTGACAGCTCAGATGTTATTCTAGATGTCTGACAATGAGGCCTGCAGTCTGCAGGCTGTTGTCTGAGGTCTTTGTAGGACTAGTTAAGATCAGTGCAGGGAACTGGTGGACTCTGGAGGGAGGCAATCCAAAGTGTCCTCTTAGATGTCCCTGTGGTAGATAAAGTCCCAACTAGGGTGCCCTTTTATTATCTAAAGTTCCTCTTTGATAAAACTATATAGTTAATAGCTCCCTGACTAATTTTATTACAGGGATGTTGAAAACTTTAAGTCATACAATTAAACAATTTCAGTCTAAACCAGAGTTTGGAACTGTTTCACCATAAATGTATCACATGCAGCTGGTGCCCTTTTTTATTTTTGTCACCACTGCCCTTTCTCTGACTCTCGTCAAGTGAATAAGTAAAAGTATTCTCCATCCTGAGTTCAACTCAGTTCAGCAAAAGTTGGAGGCGGTGGAGCTGCTTCTTATAAGCACATCCCGAATGCTTGTAGAGATCAAAAAATGTTCGGGTAGAAGCGCTTTCTGGATTCAAATTGAGTTTGTTTGAAGTGGGTTTTGGATATGGATACATAAAATCAAAAATCACAAAAACTTCTGTCTCCTTGCTCTCTGTTGGACCTATACCAAGGCATTTCAATTATAGAGTGAACATGTATATCTCTGTCCAAAGAGCACCTCAAACATTTTCAATTCATGCCCTGATAGTGGTCCTACTCAAACATTTTCAGAGTTCGTGATTTTCATTTTGTTTCTGTCAAGTTTCAGTGAAGTGTGTTTTAGGGTTACAGAATTACTGTTTCTGGAAATGGAGTCTGGTGGCTTTAGTGAGAGTGATAAATCAGCTGTTTCTGCTCAAAAAAATAATCTTATGCGTCAACAAAAAGGTTTATCTTTGCGATCCTTTCCACAGTGTTGTCAGAATAACAATCTCAGCCTCTCAGTGGCAAAAACAAGCATTTTTATTGGACAGCTGCAGCTGTTTTTATCAATACTGAACCAATTGCTGCCCCTGTTTGTAACTTGGACACATAAACATGGGAAAATAGTTGGGAATGCACCCCACTCCAAATATTTTATTCGACAAAGCACAACTTATGCGATGGAAATTGATATTTCTTTAATCCAAAGTTGCTCATATTTATTCAGAAAAAGTAGAGACTGCAGAGACTGAAAAAAAGCTGCATCTACTTTAATCAAACAGCCAATATTAAGTATTTTTGATGCTTTCTTGTCACAACAGTTGCATTGCAGATGAATATTTGATCAGAAAATAAAACATTTGCTTAAATTGATGTGACTTCCAGTGAAAACTACACTCACTTCTGATCTTCTATCTGAATACAGATACAGAAAGAGATAATGTTGTTGTTTGATCAGAAACAGATACAAATAATGACGTCTACAAAGTTACCCTTTAATTAAGAAAGTCATTTTAAGTCAGGAGTAAGTGATGAGAAACCCCGAGATCAATATTCCAATACTGTGAGAGCAGAAGATAAAGTTTAACAGTTACATTTTTCTAATTTTTATGGTACAGTTTGATTTATAATAAGTGATTACAAATTCAGAGACATTTTGCTCATAATAATTTTATTACAAAAGCTCATACATGGATCACATTAATTACAAGTCCATACTCCACTGATGGAAAGGTTTTGATTGATAGTTTCAATCAGGCCTGGCCAAAATCCACTGGGCTAGAAGCTGTGCCACATGAGCTGGAAATTTATGTGCTGTAGGGAAGGTGTTAAAATATTGATTATCTTTAATTTGTGCAACTGTTAATCTACTTGAAAAGCACGTTGATAACACAGCAACAAGGCTACTGAGATATGTAGTGGCAATACATACTAAGAGGAAATAACAAATGTAGACAGACGGATAACGAACATATTTAATTGTTTAATTTTTAAGAGAAGAGCAAGGACTTGAAGTGTGTGTGTGTGTGTGTGTGTGTGTGTGTGTGTGTGTGTGTGTGTGTGTGTGTGTGTGCATGTGTGTGTAAAAAGAGGATGGTTGAAGGCAACAGGAGGAAGAGGAGAGGAGATGCAGAGAAAGACTGTTGTGTGGGAGAGGTGTTGACTTGTTTGTTTGGATCATGTGTCTCCTCAACAAATCATAACCATGGACGAGGCAAACATGTCTGAATCATGAAGCCATCCTCTGTGGCATCCTGGACTGCTCATTTTTCCCACTTTTTTTTTTTTTTTTTTTTTTTTTGGGAATTTCTACTAATCCTGTGAGGTAATTTGCTCAATAATTGCTGAAAAAAAATGCTGCGTTCCAGCCAGGAGGCTGTGTGTGTGTGTGTGGCTGTGGCCTATTTGTGTGCACACACATATCAACCACCATTATGATTGACATGTTGGAGGATGAGGTTGCCTTGGAGACACAGAAATACAAAATGCCTTGCATTCACTCGCAAATGGAGAAGCAACACACACTCCGTCTATTCATTCTTTGTGCTTAGGCTTGCTCCACATGCTGCCATCGCTGTCATTCTTGTCCCATAATCCTTTATCCTCCACTTCTTCACACTCCATCTGCCCTGTCTTATCTGTCGCCCTCTCTGTTTGTCTGCCACCTTGTAGTCCTCACTGACCTGTCTCCATATTTCATTATCCTTGGCTTAAGCCCCTCCTACGCACTAAGCCCTCTCCACGTAGCCCACACCTTCTTCATCCCCACTTTGCAGCCACTTGTTCGCTCTTTTCCTCTGTTTCACAGGTTTAACAGAATGCATCTAGGTCACACATCAATCTTGTGTAACTTGTACCATCTGGGTGCAAAGCTTAGACAAAGTGACAGGATGATGGCCAGACACACACACACACACACACACACACACACACACACACACACACACACACACACACACACACACACAGAGCACTCGATGCAACAGCACACAAAAAAAGCAGCCGTCTCTGCCAATGTGGTTACCATGGGAATACAGTGTAAACAGCAGCCACTGTCCAAACTGGACTGACTGCGCCTGTGTGTGTTTAATAAATAATTATTATTTGTGTTATCTCTGTTCTTCTTCTGCTGCAGCCCAAGTGGAGCATGCTGGTTGAGGACGATGTCTGAGGATCATCAACGCAACAGGCAGGAACTAGACAGGCCAAATAAAATCAGGTGCAGCTCAGGCAGGAAACAGGGCAGGGCGCAAAGCTGATCATTATTTCACAACAGGGATCAGCAGGTCCACTGGTTTGTTGAGTTTCTTTCTGGCGGAGGCAGGGCCGTAGGTGCGAGCGTGCAGATCTCATTATAACTTAGAGGCGTACAGTGGTGAACTTGGTGTTAAAATACCCCCTGCTCGCAGCGGCCAGTGGACAGACTGTTAAACCAAACTCCATTCTAAAAGCAGGTGTTTAAAGGTAGGAACATATTTTTCACAGTCAAATTTTCAGTTACACCATCACTAAGACTCTTCGATCTACAGGCACAATCGGTACATGTGTCATTTACTCAAAAACATCATTAACTAAACTGTGATTACGTGTTTGACCACAGACGCTCACTTCACATATTGACTAGCCCAGCACTACAGTGCTTGTTTTCACCCCACAACAGGAAACTGACGTATGCATTTCATACCTGACATAAACAAAACCTTCAAAAAGTTTTGTGTTTATGTGTAAATTATTTCAAACGTGGGGTAAATTAAATATATATTTTCAATTGACCCTTCCTAATTCCTTTTTCACTCTGTGCACCAATAATAATTCTGCAAGCTCGCTACCCAGTGGAACCATTGTCAGCTTTCTCTTCTCAACATGCAAAATGGCTCAATGAAGGTGAATATTTCTTAGCCAGGTGAATCACTGGTTTCATTGCTGTGCCAAACAACTGTGCCCGTCACAGTTAAATGTGATAACGAAGGTTTAACAATACAAAGAAACTGATTTGGTGATGAGTGTATAGGATCAATGCCATTTTAGGAATAATTCTAATGTCTCCATGCTCACATAGTTTAGTGATTAATATTACGCAACAGCATTTGTGCTGGAATGTGTTTGAAGGATTAAAAAAAGTTGGAAAAGAGATGAACAGTACCGTCTCCCTCATAAAAAAATCATAATATTAAGTTAACCAGCCA
This sequence comes from Lutjanus erythropterus, assembly GCF_056507025.1. Taxonomy (NCBI): domain Eukaryota; kingdom Metazoa; phylum Chordata; class Actinopteri; order Lutjaniformes; family Lutjanidae; genus Lutjanus; species Lutjanus erythropterus. The sequence goes on from NC_139333.1 coordinate 21,931,060, forward strand.
GTCTGCTGTGTGTAGAGGCCTGTATGGTTATAGTGTAACAGCCTGGTGTCATTTTCAGGTGATTTAATGAAGGTAAACAGTGAGCGGCCGTGCATAACAGCACTACGCTCTGGCTCAGCACTTCTCAGAGGCTGTGAATTTATCAACACCTGTCCTGCTGCCTTCAGGTGCTGCAGAGAGCTCATGAACTGACGAGAAGCATAAAGCTGTTGTGTAAAATTGTAAGAATCATCACATTCATTCATGGATCAATGCAGGCTGATTTATTGACTTTCCTGCTTTAATCACATTAAATGTTAAGTTATTTGATTCTGGTTCTGGTTTATCATTTTAATTCATAATATTTTTTATTTATCTCGATGAAAACATGAAGGCATGCACACATGGCAGCGTGCATGACCGCTTGGTGCAAAGGGTCCCGTTTTGGGGATTTGAAAATATAGCCACCCAAAACTAGCCAGCTAATCTACTTCAAATATTAACTAGCTAGTTCCATTTGATAGCTAATTTTAGCAAAATACTAGCTAGCTAACCAGTTAGCTAATCAGTTTTTAGTTAGTTAGTTAGCTGGTGTTTTGCTGACATTAGTGAACTTAAATTTTTAACTTTTAATCATCTTCAGAATTAGCTTTTCTTTTCACCAGACACACAGCATAAACACAGAAAACCGGAAGGTTGACTGTCTGTTGGATAACATGCTCAACTGTTACTGGAGCACAAAGCAAAAAGGGGTGGGATTTAGGAAGGGTGAAGTACATAATTAATTTCAAAATGATTTGCTGGGCAGGACAACTTAATGTTGCATCCTCCGCTCCCCCGGGATCTGTGCCCAAGCAAGTGTTTTGGTATAAATGTTCATTGCAGTATCTCCGACGACAGGCTGCGTGCGTATCTGGCAGAGCGGACTTTGAGTTCATGGTAGCACTGTACAAAACTGTGGTAGATGAATGTGATGGGGAGCGCCAGTAGAACAATGCCGCTCACCACACACATCCCCCCGAGCACCCGTCCCCCAATTGTTACAGGGTACACATCCCCGTATCCCACTGTCGTCATGGAAATGATGACCCACCAGGCGGCAGCCGGGATGCTGGCGTAATCCGGGTTCTGCGCTCCCAAGTCCAAGCCGTGCTCTAGCAGCTGGGCCAGAGCGCTGTATATCGCCATGGCGACGCAGACAAACACCATCAGCATGACCATCTCCCGGTAGCAGCGGGTGAGTGTCAGCCCCAGCGTCTGCAGGCCCAGGAAATGTCTGGCCAGCTTCATGAGCCAGAACACTCGCATCATCCTCAGCACCCGCAGGATCACCCCAGCAACCCCGAGCCCGGCCCCCGGCATCCCTGCCCGGGCCATCGCCATGGTGACATAGTAGGGGGTGATGGCGATGACATCAATGATGTTGAGCGGCCGGCGGAGGAAATCCCACTTGTTTTTGGCCACCAGAAAGCGCACTATGCACTCTGCTGTGAACCAGCCAATACACACGGCCTCCACTATCCTGCAGAGAGGAGAGCAGGGGAAAAAAATGAGCCGAACAGAGTGTAAACAGGAAACGGCAGAGGAGCAACAGATATGAGATACTGTTTGACAATCAGTAAATGTGAGGAAGGAGGAAGCAAAGCAGGGGTGATATAAATGATGGGAAATACAGAGGACAGCTGACGCAATTCAGGGTCGAGAAAAGTAAACAGTAGAGGACAGAAGAATGAAATTGCCAGGAAACTGCACGTAGGGAGGGATTTAAAACCTTCAAAGAGAGAGTGTAACACAAGCAGTCAACCGATTACCTCATTGATTAGCACAGCAAAGGCAATCAAAGTGAATTAGAGTGAGGTGCTGCTTGCATTTGACATGAGGCCAAGCAAATACCGCAGAGCCTCATGATAACTACATCAGCAAAATTAGACCAAACCAAATTACACGGCGGCCAAGAGACTTGTCTCATCTAGTGGCATGAAACCACAGGTGAGAAGTAACTAAGTACAATTACTTTGTTACTGTAGATAAATAGATTTAATAGATGAGACAAGAAGAATCGAGTCGAGATGTAAAACACCATAAAAGACATAACAAGACATAACAAGATGAAAAAGACATAAAAGGCATAACAACAACGACAAAACATCATAACAACATAATGACGTAACGACACAAAAACTATGTAGCAAGGCATAACAAGACAAAAAAGAAGTAACTAGATGTAAACAGCATAACAAGACAAAAACAACATAAGACGTTAATGACATAACAAGATAAAAATGACGCAGCAAGACAAAAACTGTGATTAGGTAATCAACTAAAACATACCAGGACAAAAGACTGAAGGCGAAAACAATGTAACAAGATGAAAACAATGTCACAAGACGCAACAAATGTAACAAGACGAAAACGACTTAACAATATGTAACAAAATGAAAACAACATAAAATACATAAGAAGACGTAAACTATGTCATAAGATGAAAAATGTAACAAGATGAAAAACACCATAAAGACATGACAAGACAGACAAAACTGTGAGGTTCAGTGAGCTTTACACAGAAACAACCAGCAGTAACGTTCTTCAGAGAGCTACTTTTTACTCTTATACTTTGACTACATTTTAGATCCTGTACTTTTTCACTTTTACTTGAGTAAAGAAGTTGAATCCGTACTTCTAGAGTCTTTTGTTACACATGTATCTGTACTTCTACTTGAGCAGCGGATGTGTGTACTTTTGCCACCTCTGCTTGAAACTAAATTGGAATCCTTTTGACCCTGAGTACAACTACACTTTTAGTTGATTACCTAATCATTGCAACTGATCCAAAACCGTGTCCGGCTGAGTGAACATAACCCAGCCTTATATAGAGAAAGTCCACCTCAGGCTTCTTACACAGGACAAGGCTGCGTGGGTCCAAAATAACGTGGTGGACTTTTTCATCCTGCAAGCCAGAATAACTGGCCGAAATCTGACTTCGGTAGCAGGTGATTCCTGTAAGTGGCTTTAATTCCTCTTTGTTTGCTCACACTAATATATATAATCCCTCAGTACACTGTCTTCTTTCAACTCATTACCCACTGGAATATTATGAATCTGCCATTTATCTGATATGTTTGTCCTCTTTGTGTACTGTGCATTGTAAACTCACCCAGCCAATAAAGATATTCAAATGAACTGTGAGGAGGAGGGGGGGGGGGCAGAGACTCAGGAGGAAGACAGGCTTTCTGTCTAATAATTAACACTACACTTTTAGTAGATAAAATGGATTGGTTATTGATTGGCTTCCCTGAGAGCTTGTCTGACTTGAGAGGATGCTAATGTTTAATGTGCTGGCTGAAACTTGTCATTATGCTGTATTGACTCAAGGGTCATCAGATGACTACACACAAGGACAAAGTCTTTATATCTCCTAAGAAAAAAGTTCAAAAGTTCAAAAAGTTTGATTTAAAAATACCAATATATCACCTTGTTTTACAGTATTGTATCTTGACAAGTGTTGTATCACCAGATTCTTGCCGATGCACAACCTTAATATCTACTAATGCACGTTTTCTATCATGTTTTACATATATTATTCCAAAGTAACTGTTGATTTTTTACCTTTTTATGGCAAAACAAAAAACTCAAGATAACATCATATTAGGATGCTGGAAGCTGGAGTATGGGTGTGAACAGGATAGTGCACAATGAGTTTTTCTGCTGCCTTGAAAGCATGAGGGAGGAAGTGTGAGTGAGTTTATGTATTCATAGAGTCTTAATCATGACAGAAACAAATCCTTGACATGCTTGGGCTCATGTTATGAAGTCATTACTCGCTTTTATGCACAAGATTTTAAAGAACATTCTCACTTGTAGGATATCCACACACACACACACACACACACACACACACACACACACACACACACACACACACACACAAACACACACACACACACACACACACACACACACACACGTTGCACCTAAAAATTTAGCAGCACCCTCTGTGAGGGGTCCCTTCCATCCGATTTTTTAGAGTGAGAGGCGGGCCTCCCCAGGGGGCGTCCAAACAGTTTCAGGGCAGGCTCAGGGTGCGGAAGTGAAACAATATGACTTTAGTTATCACGCAGTGTAGCCGAAATTTGTGTGATTTGGTTAAGGCTATAGTTCAGAGATACACCACTGGGGAATTTTATGGTAGGGCTGCAATGATTAATCAATTATTAATCTACTGTTAAATTGATCACTAATGATTTTAATCACTGAATAATTGTTTTGAGAATTTTTTTTTAATGAAAAACATCTAAATTGTTTCAATTTCTGGTTTCTTTACTCCTCTATGACAGTAAACTGAATATCTTTGGGTTGCGGACAAAACAAGATATTAGAAGACGTCAGCTTGGGCTTTGAAAAACACTGATCAACATTTTCTGACATTTTCTGACATTTTATGGACCAAACAACTAATCACTTAAAGGTGAATAATCAACAGATTAATCAATTATGAAAATAACTGTTTTTGTATTTGATCTTCAGTTATGTTAAACAGCAATATTAAGTTATTTTGGCTCAATTGTTGGGTGTCTGAGGGATCATCATGTAGGAACTGAGCAAACTAAGCAAGTAAACTGAAGAAAGCACCTTTTTCCGAGGTTTGTCTGAGGGCTGAGGACTTTGAGAAACTCTGATCTAAGACTTAATGTAGGTATAATAGATAAAAGAAGTAATTTCCATGAGCTGCATCAGCTTTTGGCAGTGCAGATTACAGCAGCTGTAAAATGTATGAGTTCAGAGCTGCAACAGTTTGCCAATCTACAAAAAAATAAAGTGGCCACAGTTGTGACGGTCAATTGATCCTTTATGTAAAGTAGTTCCAGCTTCACAAATAGGGGCTGCAACTACAACAAATGTTTCCATTATTGATTAATATGCCGATTATTTTCATGATTAATCAATTAGTCTATAAGGAGGGCATTGTTTACCAAGCTTGTCTCAGAGGAGGCCAACAGTCTCAGACTCCTCTGCTCTAAATTTAAAGCTACTACAGCACAAGGAACTTTCATATTTTGTTGACTTTTGCGGTTGATGTTGGCTGATGTTAGTTTCCACTATGATAGTCAGAAATTACAATGTCAAAAATAAAAATTATGTAAGTAAAAAACATACACTACGTTACATACTACCAGGTTTGGGGAGTGACAGATTACTTGTCATGGGATTATGTAATCTGAATTCAAAACTGTATTCCATTACAGTGACAGACAAAAAACGACTACCATGCACAGCGCACACACAGCTGCTGATTGATTATCATGTCCTCCAGTAAAAAATGCTTCACTGGGTGGAATTTTTTCCATTTTTTGTCTTTAAACCAATCAATCAATCAATCAATCAATCAATCAACAAACTGTACACAACAAAGAGAGGAACAGCTGGACACTAATGACTAACAACTAATTAACCGATATAACAGTTAGAGCTGCAACGATTAATCTATTATTAATAGTCCTTTAAATTAAGTGCATCTATTTAGATAATGGATTAATCGTTTTGAGTCATTTTTAAAGAAAGAAAGTCCAGATTCTGTGATTCCATCTTCTTAAATGTGAATATTTCCTGGTTTCTTTATCCCTTCATGCCAGTAAACTATATATTGCTGAGTTGTGGACAAAAGAAGAGATTTGAGGACGTCATCTGGGGCTTTGGGAGACACTGATGAATATTTTTCACAATTTTCTGACCTTAAATAGGCAAACAACTATGAATGAATTCATTGAGAAAATAAAATAATCATTAATTGCAGCCCTTGTTGTGGACAAAACATTTGGGGACATCATCTTGATCTTTGATCAACATTTTTTCACCATTTTTTTTTTTTACATTTTATGGACCAAACAGCTAATCAATCAATTGATTAATCGATGCTGAAAACAACCAGTACTTGCAGCCTTATAAATAAATACATTTCACCATATTTTATATTGAGGTAATCCAAAAGTAACAGAAAGTAATTGAGTTATATTGTGATACTTGGATTAGGTTATTGACAACAATTTTAAGAGGTAATTAGTAACTGTATTGGAATACATTTTTAAAGTAACCCTTCCAATCCTGCGTAATCTGATTTCATGGAGAATCCAACTTGATGTCAGGAATTAAGACGAACTATGTAGGAACAGCAGATCTTCCTGCGGAAAGTCTCATTAACTTATGTAGAGACATCAGTGATAAACTGAGTCTGTTTCATAACCGGTTATAAACTCCTTGTAGGAGCCTTAATTAACTCTTGACTGCCAGCCTACCTGTGCTCCTCCACAGTGTTCCTCTTGGCTGTGTCCCAGTCCGGCAGGGTGCTCGCGCACAGCATGATCATAGAGACGATCACAAAGATCACAGACACTGAAGCCAGCAGCTGTGCAGCAAGAGAAGAGTTTGGCTCCTCGAAAGCTTTGCGCATCTTCTCGAGCCATTTAGCGCGCCCGGTGAGCGCAGTCCTCGGCACCGGCTGGTCCGGGCTCTGGGGCTCATGGTCCCCCGACACTCTGATGTAGTCCTCGGACAGACTGTCCAGCCCGATCTCGGACATCCTGTCGTCCAGGCGTTTCTGGCAGCAGGAGTCCAAGTGCGCGCTCTCCAGCCCCCAGTAGAGCATCTCCGAGTAAAAGGAGAGCTCACACACTCCGGGGACGAAGCGGAGTTTGCCGGAGCGCACGTACAGCATGATGAAGACGAAAGCCTGCGCGTGGCGGTCGAAGAAAAACTCGTTGCGGTCTCTGTCGTAGTCGTCGCACAGTTCAAGGACCTCTTTCTCGGTGGCGCAGGCATGCAGGCGGCTGACGCGCCGGAGAGGGAAATCCCGGATCACCTCACGGGTGAAGGCGTACCGGGTTCCCCCCACGTTCAGCACGCAGATGCTCTTCCCGAACTTCATATTGTTGTAGCTGACTAAAACTCCTCTTCACCGGCCATTCCTCCTCCCCTAACAGGAGTTCGGACACTTGCGGGGCCACAGTTTCCCCTGTCCCCCGGGGCGTGGCTCGCTCAGAGTGGAGGTGGCCCTGCGCGGAGCTCCGTGGCTGCTGATGGAAACTATTCTTCCCTCCGTGTGTCCCTCACTCCTCTTCTTCTCCCTCTGTAGCCTGTGGAGGAGAGGAGACTCTCCACCCCAGTCAGGGGAGCCAATCCCATCAATGATGTCACATGCGCCCGAGCGGACACACGCACGGAGAGAGAAAAACTCACATTGGGAAACTACAGAGCGTAAATTTACACACATTTATCACCGAGGTAGAAACTGTCTCCATGGTTATTAAATAGTACAAATATTTATTCTCCTCCCCGTAACATAGACGATTATTTTTCTCGCAAGGACGCTTTAAAGGATAGAAAATATACTAAAGACCCCCTTGTGTGTGTCCCTTGCAATAATTTGACGTGGCTTATTTTATTTATGCATTTATTTATTTATTATTTATTGCATTTCAACTTACTTATGTGAAAGAACAACACAAGAGAAATGCATATTGGGTAAGATATTGGACCCTTTTTCATTTAAATGTGTATAACAGGGAGGTATTTATGGATATGTGTGCACTGTACAAGCCTATGGACATACACACTATGACCAGCAGCATCTCTGTTGGCCATATTTTATTATTTATGTACTGTGCCATGTGTATGTGTGAATAATTACAAAAAGAAAGAAATATATATGATATGACTGTGATATGTATTGACACAATTAAGGTTTGTTTTTCTTTTAAAGTTGACATGTATTGAACATATTTGCACCATGTCAACACGGATAACACATACTCAGACTATATACACAGAGTGTGTTTCACTCTTAGTGCAAACATAAAATGAAATGCAGATTCTGATTATTAGAGTTACAGACTGTTCAGTTAGAAAGTAATTTATGAACTACTTTAGGTTTAGAAAAGTAAGTGTTATCTGTTGAACTATGAGGCTTTTTTAAAAACTAGATAAATATTTGTTTTAAATAATGATAGATGATAAAGGAATAAATAAATAAATTTTTTATGTGATAATTTATGTGAATTAATCTGATGACTTTTCACAGACCCCCTGTAGAGTGGTAAAAATCATTGTAGCCCACTCTTTAGGGATTTGTGAACAACACTTGTTCTATTATGCAAATGTTATTTTATGTCCAAGGCTTAAAGGGATAGTTCACCCAAAAATGAAAATTCAGTCACTCACTCTCATGCCTCTTGAAGGTCGGGTTTGCAGAATCTCTGAAACCATGGAAATGAATGATGACCAGTGTAATCCAATTGTCCTAAAGCCCCGACATGCCAAGTTGACTTGAAAGATGTCATTTGCACCATGTTTTTAGCCTGAATCATCACTGTAGATCCTTATCCTGGAGCCACATTCATCTGTGTGTGCACACCATCTGAACTGGGTTTGTGTGGTGTGTGCGCACAAGTGAACGGCATGTCAGGGTTTTAGGAGACTTGGATTATGCCATATGAGCAGTATGGATGCATTTTATTCATTTTTTCGAACTATTCCTTTAAATATTAAGTTTGGTATGTAAAGATAAATATTATTATTATTGTTTGTATGTTCTCTTGCTGTGCAGCCAGTATTAGAATTATGGTTGTCAGGGGTGGAAGAGGTACACTATTCAGATCCTTTACTTAAATAAAAGTACTAATACCACTAAAAAATAGTGAAAAAATATTCACATTGAACCACAAAATGTTGTAAATTAGAAATTAATTTATGAGCTCCTTATTTGTAGAAATCTTTATTTTCAAAGCAACTTGTAACTACAGCTGTCAGGGCATCAGTTTACGTTAAGACTCTCTTGATTTATAAATGGTTTATGGTTATTAATTAGACTGTAAACACCTCATAACTCATGAACAAACATTATAAACAAACTTTAACACAGTTTTCAGAACTGTGGTAAAAGCGAGCCTGATTATGAAGCGTTAAATGGTGCACACTGTATGAATCTGGTAATTTGATACTTTGATGTCAAATGAAAGTTTTTGACTGTTAAAATGTGTGGATTAAATGCTGATTATTTATTAACACATATTGGATGAAGCTGACAGGTAAAAATCCTGGCTGAAGACAAACTGAGCTCAGTAACCAATCAAATCTGAGGCTTAAACGTACAGAGAAACGTGGGCTCACTATTTGGCAAGTAACAGGCCACTGTTGCCCTTTTTATCTAATGTGTTGTAACAGCTTATTGATGAGTTACAACCAAATTAATAACCTAATTATAAACTATTTCTGAATCATTTATACATTTTATTGTAAAGTGGTACCACTGTCAGGTAATGATGTAAAAAGTAGGGGAGAGCAGGGCATCTTGTCACACTTTTTGCTTTCACTTCAGTCTCTTAATTTCAGTACATCACAGTCACTCATTTTCCATTTTAAATTAAAAATATAAATTCTTCTGCACAAATGTGTAATCTTTATATTTTTACTTCTCACTTCAATATAGAGTCATAAATAGCTGATATACAATACACATTTGTGACCAGTTGCCCTGTCCGGTAAGTTGTCTCACTATGTGGGATAAGTTGTCACATTATATTTTTTAACGAATAAAAACTTAAAAATTTAAGCTTTACGGACTATTTTTTGCAGTTAAGAGTCTAATTTCTTTGAATATTTCCCAGCATGCCACTGTTGTTAGTCTTCTGTTTAGAATGTAACCATTTTAACAGGCTTCCTTTTGTCCTTCCTATTTTTCTGCTTCTCTTTGCACATTCATACAAAAGGATCTTTTATTATAAGTTATTTCTTTTCTAATGAAAAACTCATTTTGCACCTTCCTGTGTGTTTTGACCATTTTATGGCCACATTATTTCTAACAGAACAGTATATCAGTGCTCCTGCTGTTATTTATACGTTGCAACCACCAACTTTAGCAGCAAAGTCGGCCTCTGCAGGGCTGCAGCTGTATGAAGTGGGCATAATGTGTCGCAGAGTGACATATGTTATTCTACTCGCTATATGACAACCTAATTTGGTACAGGACTTGATTTGGGTATCAAAATACACCTTTTCTCTCCTGTCGTCTGTCCAAAAATAAAATGACTAAACAAACTTACTTATCAAAGTTTTATCACATAAATAGTGCAAGTTAGTTTTTTTTACTTTTATGGTTGAAAGATCTGGAAATTGTTCTCACCCCAGCAGGTGTAACTAATATCTAGTAACTAATTACAACTACTCAAATCAGAGTAATTAAGACCTTTTTTGGGTACTTTTGTAAGTATTTTTTCAAGTCTGTAATTTGACTCAAACTTAACCATGCATTACACTATGTAATCTACTTAGTTACTTTTAAAATCATAAGTACAATTTGAATTCATATCTAAACCTTTCATCTGCATTTTTGTGGCCAATAATGCTGTTTAATTGCAAACGGGCCAATGAAAAAGATTACACAGATGAAAAAAAGATTATACTCTTAGTTTTACTTGAAATTGAGTAATATTTCAGTAATGTAAGAGTACTTCTACTTGAGTACAGATTGTCAGCAGGCTTGGAGAGTAATGGATTACATGTAACAGTATTATGTAATCTGTATACAAAAACTTTCTTTTATCTGTAACTGTATTCCATAACAGTTACAGATAAAAGAAAAAGTTGTAATTAGATTACAGATACAGTTACTAAAACTGGAGACTGTTAGCAGGATTACAATTTTAAAATAGAGAACGATATAGTACCATGCACAATTCACATGCACACAGTTGCTAATTCGTTATGATGGCCTCTAGTGAAAAAAATGCTTCACTAAGTGAAAATTTGGGCATTTTTTGTCTTTACATTAATCAATCAGTCAATCAGTCAATCAATCAATTGTGCATAACAAATGAAGGAACAGCTGGGTGAACTAATAATGCAAAACACTTAGAGTTGCAACAATGAATCTATTATCAATCAAATGTCCTATTAATCTGCATATATAATAATTGATTCAGCATTTTGAGTAATTTTTTAAGAAAGAAAATTCTCTGATTTCAGCTTCTCAGCTGTGAATAGTTCTCATGTTGTTACTCTTCTCTGGTAGTGAGTGAACTAAATATTTTTGATTCTGTTGTGGACAAAAAAGCTACGATCAAGATTTCTCACATTGTCTGACATTTTATAAACCAGACAACTAATTCATTAATGGAGAAAATGGTCGATGGATTAATTGATAATGAAAACAATCATTACAGGAAAGATTTGAAAAATAGGTCTAAACATGTGGAGCACAAGAGCATGTTTTTCAGTTGACAAGTTGTGACAGGATAAATTAACTGATGAATCATTTTGAGTATATTTTTAATTAAAAAAAAGAGTCCACATTCTTTTATTTCAGCTTCTTAAATATGAGCCCCTCCGAACTGTAGTGCAGTGAAAGTACCTCCACCATTGAATTACGCACATATTATTTATTTAAAACATTTTACAGTATGAGTTTTATAGGTAACAGTGTGTGTGTGTGCGCGTGTGTCTGAGTGTGTGAGCGTGAGTGTGTGTGCCTGTGTTTGCGCGTGCGCGGCCCCCTCTCAACGTCACCAGTCAGTGGTTTTTCGGGTTGATCCGACTTCTTTTGGCTGCTGCCGTGAGTTCACTGTATTGTAAAGGGAACAGTGAATCCTAGGAGGAGGGGGGGTTGATTTGCCAAAAAATCTCCCGATTGGGCACACATCCGGAGTCTGGACGATCATAATTTATCGCACCTTACACCTTTTTAGAGACTGAGTTTTATTGTTTTTATTAATTTATTCTATTCCTCTTAGTTTATGGTTTACACTCCGGGAGGGCAGAAATGGCGGCCAACATGTACCGGGTCGGAGGTATGTATGTCAATGTGGATCTTTTTATCAAACTGAAACCTTCACAGTTTTGCATCCCTTGAGGATTGTGTGGCTTTATTGTTGTCAGTTTGCATCTAATAGTGAGATACGGCTGTGCTACACTCACAGAGTTGCATTAAGTTGGAGCAGGAAGGTGATAATTTCTAAATATTTGGGATTCAAAATGGGTCAGGCCTCGCGTCTGTCGTGGCCACAGCAGCTAGCCGCCAGCCTGCTAAATAGCTAGCTTACAATGTAAACATTTTTCAATTGTCGGCACCTTTGTTGGGCTTTGGCTTTCGGATAATTAGACCTGTGATACGGTGGAGTGATACACCGGGGGACCTCTCGAATAGACATGTGTTTTAAAGGTTGTTAAAATGTTACCACGGGCTGTCTGAGGCTGCCTTTGTATTTGCCTCTTCTGGCATGCAGCCATTAGTACGAGTCCTTATTTAGCTAACGTTAGCACCAGCACTCATTACGCTTGTGTCTAGAGGGTAACCGTTGATTTGCGGAATCCTCGCGAGGATTGTTTGCGTTGTTTCTCTTTTGTGCCCTTTGTATAAATTAAATATGTTTTAAAATGTAACAGCGCTATATCCAGGGTGTAGTGACATACAGCTCCTGGTTAGGGTCAGGAAAAGATCATAGTTTGGGTTAAAATGACAACTCTCGCGAGAGCTATCGCGAGCCTGGGGTTCCCTTTTCGACCCGATCACTGATTACCATTATTGCAGCTGTGGCGCTCATATTACATATTTGAACGCTTCAGATCATAGTCTTGATAACATCACACACCGGGTATTGCTACAATGTCCTCCTAGTTTGACCACAGGCACTATTAATTAGCAAATTGGCTTAACCGGCTAGCTAGCTCGTTAGCAGCCTGCTGGAATTCACCATCAAATTATAGTCTCGATTCATGGCGTCGGTGCGTGAGGTTGGATTAAACCTTACACCTCTATTAACACGTACTAGGGCTTCAGATCTACATTACCACCGCGAATAAGCTTAAATGGATGGCATAGTTTCTTGACATATCATAAACATAAACAATAAGCATCTTTGCCCATGTGATATTGGCAACAGTTTATTACTGTCAGTTTCGTTACAGTACACACACACACACATATATATATATATCAGCTCATTGTCCGTATGGTCACCTCAGCTACAACCCTCCTGCTGCCTTTAAGTGCTTTTTGTAAACTCCAGCTCCTGTAATATAAAACTTGTGTATTGGATATATTTATGAAAGGACATCAAAACTGTCATGAAATTTGGCTTTTTGAAACGTTGCCTCTTCGCACATGTAGCTAGAACTACTTTGAAGGGTCTGCAACTAACAATTATTTTCATTGTCAATTAATCTTATGATCATTTTCTGGATTAATAAATTGTTTGGTCTATAAAGCAGGGTTGCTCATTTTAGTAACAATGTCATATTGACTGAAATTGTGATGGGAGTAGTGGAAACGACGAGTTTTACATTACAATTTTTATGTTCACTGAAAAAAACTATTAAAATCCGGATGATGTGATATTTATTGAGGTCTGTACCAAACAAACGTGCTTTCTTTCATTTGGGAACAAGATTTTTAGGCCTGGGCATCTCTGTAGTACCTCACTATAATGCAAATTTTGCACATATTTTTCTTTTTTTTAATTGTACTATGGTTCTGGTTCTGCAATTTGGATATTGCACTTGGCCATTTTGCAGTTTTATTGCAATGCATTGTGCGGCCCTGACAAATGGGAATGTTAGTGGAATAATCATTTTCATTAACCATGTAAAGAGCTTTGTAGGCAGGAATATTGTCTGTTTCAGAATAAGGGTAAAAACTGGAATATTTTGTGCATTTAAACATAGTCGCTGACATCTTAAAGAGAAAAATATACATGTTAGGGCTGGAATTTTTTCTTTTTCAGCAATACAACCATGGAGATAAACATTTTGAATCTAGAGGCAGACAACAGCAATATTTATGCAATGACCGAATGCAACTCAGTGTCACCCCTTGACAACTCTGTCATATTTACCTCTTCACTGAATTGTTTATGTGTCTGGAACATAGTAATTACAATTTTTCAGACAGCATTTTCTATTGACTAAAACTTTTCCAAAATTACTATATATTCTATCTTGGCAGATTTGAATCCGTCTGGATTTCTTTCTCCTCAGGCTAGGTGAAGTCATGTTTATATGCTGATTTTGTTTATGAGCAGAGGCAAAATTATGACGTAAAAATATCCTTGTTCTCTATTTATTTATCTTACAAAATCATAACAGCATGTTAACTGTCTCACAGGGTATGAGAGAACCTTTCAGTACACATACAATTGCTTGTTTGATATTCTCTGTGGGGCTTGCACATTACGATTACCCAGTTTTTTAATGGTCTTCACATCTGTTTAAATTCATCCTGTAGATCTAGCAATTGCTGATATTCATGATTTTGTCCACATTTACTCAGATATACATATGCTCAATGGTATATTTATCTACAGTATGTCACTCAGCCAATGTTTCATTCCTAAACTTGAGTTTTTAGTGAGTTGGGATGATGGTTGCAATATACAAATGTATATTGGTGACTTTTTAGTATGTGCAACCATACAGTTTAATTCCAGAAATGTTACATTTATGGAAATAATGGGATGGAATAATAATGGGAAATATATTCATATTATATTGATATTGTGATATGACATAAGATGGCTGTGTTGTAGTAAAATGATATCGTTTTCTGTAACTTTATTTACAGCCACATTGACCAATGATTACTGATAATTAGTTATCAAAGCTCTCATTGTGTCAGTATTTTGTGAAAGTACCAACAGTCTTGCAATTTCGATTGAGGTGTTTGGTCAGAAATATTGTTCTAGGCTTATTTGATTTTGTCCATATCACCCAGCCCTAACTTATATACTGTTGGGTGGTTTAATCTACATTGCTGCATCATATTCTATAGGATCAGCAATAATTGAGAATATACACTATTACAACTGCAAAATTACTCAAACCAGTTAATCTATTATTAAAGTAACTGCAGATTAATTTACTAATCAATTAATGATTGATTAATCATTGCAGCTCTAGTTACAGTGAAGTGACCAGTTTGTGTGTTTTTCTTTTGCAGATTATGTATTCTTTGAGAACTCCTCCAGTAACCCTTACCTGATCCGCCGGATAGAAGAACTCAACAAGGTAATGAAGTGTTTACGTGTCATTTTTGTGTATGTTTAGTCCTTTTAATGCCTGAGGGTGAATAGCTAGGATTCCTCTCTGTTTCACGTCTCCACCCCCTCTTTGTGATGCTGTATGCTTGTCCATTTTGTGACTAAAAGTATTTGTGATATGATGGAGTGTGACAGGTGTTCCGTGATCTCCTAACTGCCGTTGATTTCACCAGACACACCTGTTGGGAGTGTATGTGTAGGCGGGGTAAATTATTGTAATGAACAGTGTGGGAGCTCAGATAGCTTTGGACTAAAGACCTGTTTGTAGCAGCTTTGAAACGTAACATGGTTTCATGTTTTTCTGTCAATATTTGATCAGTTGTAGAGTTTAACGTTTTAATTTATTAAGGGATATGTTGCTTAAAGTTCCCATGAAGTCAAAATTGATGTTTAAGTGTTTATATCACAGAAATATTGCACTATGTGTCAACTATACTACACAATACGGCATTTCAGAATTTCTTAGCACCCAAAATTAAGGATGTCCTATTGTCCCAGGGACAGTATAAAGAGCACGTGGCACACAAAGATTCAGTGTCTGGGAAAATTCTGGGACAGTAGAGAAACTTTAATGTAAAATATGTTGCAACAAATTTCCAAATAATGGATTAACTGACCACATATTAGGAATCTAAATGATTAATTTCTCGCCTGAAAAAATATTAAAACTTACTTAAGTTATATATCACCAGTGTTAGAATGAATGTAAATGACTCATAGGGGTGTAAGAAAATATCGAGTAACACGATAGTATATTATGTGATACTGTACTGATTCTCAAAACACTGTATTGTGATATTTTGATGCAAGCAAAGATTAGTGGCAGTGGTTAATTTTGTGTTGCGTTTAAAACCCCAATTGCTAGATAGTAGGGCTGTTATCCACCTTCCCTTGTTCTGATTGCATGAAAGAGTAAACCTTTTCAACTCAAATGTTATACATATGGTGGTGGGTTCTTTATACAATTACAGTTTTCCTAAAATTAGATTTAAAAAAATGGCATCATATCGTCTTGCTTAAAGTATTGCAATATATTGACTTGTAACCCTTGTATCGTGATACAAATTGTATCTCTAGATTCTTGCCAATTCACAGTCCTACTCACTTAGTCAGTGTTTTGGCATTCACCATTAAAGTTGTGTAGCTGAACATATGACTCAAGTCTTAATTTTCACTTGCAGCACAAAATGTCAGAATTAAATTAATTTCAGAATGAAAAAGTGACTTCAGTTTGGGAAATGATTGTAAATCTTGGGAAAACTAGAATTTGGGAAGTTACAGTATACATAGAAAAAAAAATTCCTGCCCTGGCTTGTCTTTTCCTGGAAAATGATTAAAAACTGATGATGATCTGTGCTCAGTGGTGTACACTAAATTTGCATCCAGTGACCCAGCAGAGCATGGGAGGAGAATACATTCATTCACTGGAGCAGATTTGAGTGTTATGGGGGGCTGAGCTTCGCTGTTCAAAAGCACAACTTTATAACTTGATTCACTGACTAGGGTAAAACTGGACCATGTTTCATGGAAAAAATATTTTCTGGTTTTCCCTCCGATGTCCTCCAGCCTCATATTTGTTTATTGCGACCGGTCACCGGGATGAACACAGTTTCTGAGACCATCAGGGACTACAATACTGAGGTTGTCCATGGAGTTTCCTGATGGAAAGATAGTTTTACTTGTTGCTTGAGTAGCTTAACTAACTGCTAACTGCCATTAGCTTGGTTAGCTGTGACTCAACTGCCCTGTGCTGGGAGTCAAATTCAGCAAAACAACCCCAACTCTATACTGTACCATATTCCCTGTTATCAGACTGTCCTCCATTGGTCTCGGAGGCTGTTCTGGTCCTGGTCCAGCCGAGTTCTTGGTCTGAGTAGAGTCTGCTAATAGACTTGTTCTGTTCCTACATCCATGGACTGCTTTGTTGCATTGCGTTGGGGGCATAACCCACATCCAGCGCTATTGGATATTGTAACAGCCATTTGATGTCTATGACAAGTTCCTCCCTGACTGCTTTACAGGAAACATGCAAGCAATATGTCTGCTAACATTTTCATGGGAACTTATCAGGCACATTAGAAAAGCTTTTCCTGTGTTGCACTTGCACTAAGCTACTCCGATAAATTCATGTCATTATCAGATGGTGTGGGCAGGAAAGTGTACGAGGTTGTATTTTATAAAATAAAGACAGGAGACACTGTGATTATCATAAGTGATAAAGTGGGTGGACAAAATAACAGGAACTCCCTACAGAATGATGCAGTGTAAAACAGTGGGCCTGCAAAAGATACAGTGTGTTTAAAAGAGAAAGGTAGCTTTAACTTGGTGGCCATTTTTGCAATAAATCATGAGGTATTTGTGTGTTTATCCCTCAATTTAAATACCTATGCACTTACTTGGGCTGCACAATTAATTGAGATATTATCAAAATCAAAATCTGATCAGGTGTTGCAGAAGCAAGGAAAAATGTGTCAAAAGCAGTATTAGAATGAAGTATTGTTGTGCTGCAGACTTGCTCTGGCATACAAATCTTCATACTTGTTGTTCTCCAGATGTCAGAAAATATGTTCATTTGGTACTGGCCCCAACAAATGTCACAGCATCATTATTTTAATAGCTTTTATCAACAAAAAGGAAAATTGTGATATAAAAGTTATCATTTCCCTTAGTTTGCAAATCATATCGCAATATCTGTCAAAATAATCGCAATATGATTTATTTTTTAATCATATCGTGCAGCCCTAGCTCCCTGGAAAAGCAGCCGAAGACAGAAGCAGTTCTCTCAATCCTCGTACCCCCACATCGATTCTCTCTCCATCAGTCACAGCATTTAATAGTAGCTGAGTCTTTAAGCCTGTCGGACTAATTATACAGCGAGACAATCAATCAATCATTTGATCAAAAGAGCTGTTGCTGCCCTGGTCAACCTGTCATAGCAACATAGCTTGACGGGCGCACAAAAGAGCCAGGTCTCTTGGGAAATTAGAGGTTTGTGCAGGGAGGTGTTGCCACCTCTTTCAGTCAGCCTGGATCCCTGTGCTCTCTTCTGTTTCAGACGGCCAGTGGGAATGTGGAGGCCAAGGTGGTTTGTTTCTACAGAAGGAGAGACATCTCCCACAGCCTCATCCAGCTCGCAGACAAACATGCAAGTGAGTAGCAACTCCTGTCACACCTTCAGACTTTTTGTTTCGGTGCCACATGTGAATAAATGTTAAAAGTCCCTTAAGCAATCGAGTGTTATAAAAGACAATGCAATTTCTTCTGAATTTGTATATTTATATTCAGTACTATACAAAAGTCATTGAACAGATAATTTGGATAATGAGTTCTTTCTTTCCTGGCCTCACAGAAGTGAAGATTTTCAGATTTTCTCTGTTGTACTTGCTTCTGAATAGAACAGGTTTTAACCGTTGAACATGTCACATTACGCTTGAAGAAACTGTGATGGTGGTTTTCCCCTTTTTATAATTTTTATTTTTCATTCTGTAGGCTAGATCAAACACTTAAAGCTGCTGTAAGCAATTTGATATGAGGTACCAGACACAGAGAGAGGTGGAAGGTTTTGCATTGTGTACAGTCAGTCTGCTAAGCCCCTCCCACCAAATGATGCGTCAAACATGCACATGCATTTTGCTGGACAAGATCAGTTTTGTCAACTGTTGTAAATCGCTAGCAAACAGATGTCTATTCTGCTTTGCTAGGTATGTCTGACTCAGTTTTTTGTCTTGCTTCATTTTGTTCGTTATAGTCAGTTTTTTTCTGAAATAATCCTGATATGATTTTGCCTATTGCGGTGTTAATTAACAAATTGAAATAATAATCAGTATATAAATAGATAGTAATCTGCGGATGTGAAGAATGGACAGTGCAGCACCAGTCTGAAACTGAAAACTCAAATGCACCTGACAATCATACAGACATCCTCAGTGAGGGAAAATGTCATTATGGTCTTTCTGCTGCGTGACAGTCAGGCAGATATTTTCAGCCATGTTTCCACTTAACACTTCCTTTGTACATTGTAACATTTACTGTCTATATGATTATTTTTTTTATTCATGTCTCCCTCGGCTCCAGAGTGCAACCATTAAGTCACATAAATAGTCAATGTGGTGTGTCTTGAAAATATGCTGCTATTCATATTTATATATCACATTTATTTCTCAATGACTTATTTCCTGGAGGTAGAGAACAGGAGTGTGAGTGTGGCTGAATGAGGAGAAGAAAACAGGAGAGGAAGGTGTTGTTATCACAACAACACCTGGTCTGTGTAGGAAGCCTTCTACCTGTTTCAAGTGATGTTTCACTTTGTCCTTTGGTCCAGAATAAAACAAATTAATTGATCTTTATCTGGAAATAAAACAAAACTCCCCTCCGCCAAGCAAACCCACAACTTTAAAGGAGGATTATTGTGATGAAGAGTCAGCAGCAGGAGGAGCGCCAGTGAAGAATGGTTTATAAAGTTTACACTGACAGGAAAGACAGGAATGTACTGTGTGACTGACTACTATTCACTCTCTGTGTGGTCACTGAGCATTTGTGGAAAACCAGTTTTGCGTATTTGTCTAGTCTCTGTAAACATAAAGCAACCTTAAGCACAAAAACATAAAACCATACAATATGCAGGGACATATGTATTCATCACAGTACAGTGCCAATTCTACAAGCTATTTGGAGTCAGTCGTCCTCCAGCTGGTCAGCAGAAGAGACAGAAACAATAATAAAATTTAACACTGCCTACCACTCTGTGGAAAAAAATGGAACTCACACAATTTATGGCTCAGATTAGTTCAGGGGGGAAAACAAAAGGACAGCCAGTTTACAGAAATAAAACAAAATGTGCAGTTTGTAGGAGTCAAAGCTGAAATGTCTGTTATTATTACCAAACTACTGATCCACAAGTCGAGATACAAAAATATCAATGGCTACACTTACATGACAATGACTTAACTGTTTGCATGGGCGCTAAATAAAGTGGTGCAATAGAATGTGTGTTTACATGCCCCAGATCACACCAAAATCAAAAATAGACATTTTAACTCTGACCTGTAGTGCTTAGTTTTGGAGATAACAGCTGTAGAAATGTTGGCCTTCTCTCCAGTAATGAAATTAGATGGCACGAAGTCCTGTGGTACTCAAATCGCCCCTCCAAAATGTAATTGAAAAACTCAACAGCAGTGTCTCTTTGCAGAAATCATGATTCAGTTGCTCAAAATAATCCACAACACTTGTTGTGAGCAGTCACAGTCTAATGCAGTGACTAGATTCTTTCTGCAGGACAATCTACCAGATCTGCTTTAGACTGTACATGAAACTGCTCACAACAAGGTTTGTGTACTATCTTGAGTAACTGGGTCATGCTTTTTGGAAAGCCGACGCTTTTTTCAAATGTTTCACTTGTATTTTTCTGGTGCTTTGAGCACCACAAGCCGTGTGCCATTTACTTCCATTACATTGGAGAGAAGTTAGAGATCTCTACAGCTGATATATCTGAAACTCTGCAACTTGCCCCAAAAACATCTAGATAGATAAGTGGCACTACAGGCCAAAATATGTGTTTGTGATTTTGGAGTGAACTGTCCCTTTATTCAGAACATAACTTTTTGGCATGTGCAAGCTGGTTCAGCCTGCTGTGAAGGATTGAACCTGTAGGAAATATAACAGGAGAAATTGTTCCTGTTTGGCGACTGCCAGTAAACAAAGAACAAGTTGTTTTTCCTCCAGTGTTGTTTGAAAATGGAACCACATTGCATCATGGGAACAATAGCAGCACCTTTAAATCTTTTGAAGTTTCTTAGTGATATCTACTACTACTGCCATGTTTCTGTCCCTCTTGGAAACTCTTTCTTGAAATCCACGTGGGGCAGACATGCACAGAAAGAATATTTTATTCCAACCAGAGAGAAACGATCGGTTTAACCGATGGTTATTATTTTCCTATTGAATTGGTCTGTTCAAGAAGGGAGTTTTCACTGGAGGTATCCTGGGGCCCAGTTGGCTAAATTTGCATCCATTTTGTCTATCAGGCTGATTAATCTTGCAGCCAAAGATCAAACAGCAGCTGAGGGCTAAACTTTGTGTCTACAGGAGAATGAACCTACCTACATTGTGATTAAGTCGTGCAGTGAGTTTTATTGCCAGTATTTTGAAGTATCTGCTACTAAAGATGTTGTGATGCTAGTATTATTTTACACTTTCATACAACACTAATATTAAAAACTCAGTACCTATTTTGAAACCATGGCAAAAAAGAACAAAAACACAAAAAGCACACAAAATTTTTTTTTTTATTATCAACAACTCACTCGTGGTGCTGCCACAGAAAAAGCCACTGAACACTGTTTGGTTTTGCTGCAAGCCAAATTTCAGACAGGACAACAAAGACTGAACTGAACCGAGGTCTTGAACCAGCATTTTTTAAAAGTTTTGATAGCTTTAGTACTCTTAACATTATGATTAACAGACATTGTACTATTTTAAACACTTGGTGTTGAACAAGTATTGAAGTATTTATTCCTTTGGCAGTGTTTTATACCACTGAGATTGCTACTGCCTCCCTGCTACAATAGAGGTGTGATGAACAGTGTTTATAAAATGAACTTTATTTATCCCACACTGGGGAAATTCACTTGTTACAGCAGCTCCAGAATGAAAACTACAGGTAGAAAAAAAGTGAGTGATGACTAGAATACAAATAACATAAAATATAAAAGAAGTAAAACATATAAAATATGTTTTTATGTAGTGTCACTCAACACATCTAAAAATTTGATTTTATAATAACTCAGCGGAGCTTGCGTCTGCTTCCTGTTTTATCTTTCCTACCCCGCCTTGCACTACTTGAATGCATACATTTAAGCATCCACTGACAAAATCCTGAGAAAAGCTGTCATCTTACTGTGAAGACCTATAAATTAACAACCAGTTGCTAACCTCAGTGACAAGTAAGAGGTAGACTTCCTGTAGTCGCCTTTCAGTGGTTTGCTGGTGAAAAGCTTTCTGTGTGAAACAGAAGCAGCAAAAAAACTTTCAGTTTTCATTAGCTGTCTTTACACGGCAATTACAGCTCTGATGTATCAAAGGAGAGCAGATCAGACAGCAGCAAGGCTGCGATCTGGTGGATAAAAGTAGAGTGGAGTTGCAAAATGGAGAGACTATGTTACACTAAAATGTGAACATAAAGAGAGGCTTTTAAAGATGGTGAACTAACTAATTCACTGCTCAGTTGAGTGGACTGTCAAAGGGGTCAGCATACTTCAAATGAAATACTTGTTACGCAGCTTCTGAAATCCCCCTTCCCCTTCTCTCTCAAGTGTCCTTTTGCTTTCGTTGTTTCTGTGTCCCGCCGCTCTCTAAGATGGAAGGTGTTTTTGTCCCGCCCTCAAGTGTGCCTCGAAACCCTTAAGTCTTCAGACTTGTTTAGATAAACTGGTTTGTTTTGAGCATACCTCTGCTTTAAAGGTTTAGATCTGACAGAGTTGTCTTCTGCTGTGAAGCCTCAGTGTAAATGTACATGCTCAAAGCCTGTCACACCGCAGTGCAGCTGAGAGAAGAAATAGACTAGTTCACACCATGTGTCCAGCCACATTGTAAATTAAAAGTATTTAGGGGGTTGGTGATACAGCTGAAAAATCATTATAGTCATGAAGTTTCACGTCAGTTATTGTTAAATGATTGATCATGTAGGTTGTGACCGACAACCTGCCTCAGGAGATAAAATCAGTTTGTTGGTCCCATCATCCATTCATTACCCTCCACTTACTTGAGGTTGGTTCACGTGGCAGCAGGCTAAGCAGGGTGTTTGAGACATCTCTCTCCCCAGCAACGCTTTCCAGCTCCTCCTTGGAGATCCCGAGGGGTTCCCAGCAGCAGTCATGATTTCCTCTCCATCTGCACTAGGCCTGCGACTAACGATTAATCTGTGGATTATTTTCTATATCAATCGATTAACTCTATCACGTCTTGTGTCATGCATCTTGTCGGTTGAAACATAGGTCCTTTTTTCAGGTCTTTCTTGTAACAATTATTTTGATTTTTAATTAATTTATCAATCATTTTCTCAAGTAACTGAGAAAATTGGTCCATGATGTATCAGAAAATTGTGAAATGTGTGTTTCCCAAAGTCCAAGATGACATGCTCAAATGTTTCATCCACAACCCAGAGATATTCGGTTTACTGTCAGCAGAGTTAAGAAGCCAGAAAATATTCATATTTATTCACAACGATGAATCGATTATCAAAATAGTTGACAATTAATTGTCAATTAGTCAATTAATAATCGATTAATTATTGCAGCTCGAGTCTGCACTAATTTTATCACTGTTTCTGGGGAGTATTTGCTGTGTGCTTTTGTATTTGAGTGAAAGATTATAGAAGATTTTATTGAATTACTTTCTTATTGCTATTGATGACGGCATCCAGCCTTTTACATGTTGCCATTATTTTGTGCCCAGGCCCAGTTTTTTTGTCTTTCCTGGAGGACTTCATCGTGTTGCACTCGGATTTTCACATGAAAAAATGATTAACAGTTGTGTCAAGAATGGAAAAAAATTGAAATCCAGACTCCCGTCTCACCTCCGCACAGCTGGCCAATCACGGTGTGAAGTGGGTGTGAGATTGTCGGTTTCCGAAAGTTGCAGAAAGGTGTGGGCGGAGGGATTTTCTGAAGCTACTGGGCCAGCATACTGGCAGCTTAAAGTGTGATATATAATGGGACGAAACGGGGAATCCGGGCCTCTGTAGGATTTTTTAACAGGGATGTGACGCTGTACCAGTGCCAATACTAGCTTGTGAAAACAACTGGTGTTATAATAGGTAGTTGCCAGTGTTTGATGATCTCTATTTATCTAAGTACATGCCTGCGCTGTGTAACAGTGATTTAAAATGTTTATCTGCTGCTGCTGACTCAACTGCAGCAAGCAAATCCTGCATTTGTGGATGAACACTGTGTTCCCAAAGTTGCATTTCTAGTAATAGTCCTGAGCATAATAGCTTGTGTGTCTTTAATGGATGGCAGCAACAGTTTGTGATTGCAAAGCCCACGAGAGCCGTTTTACCAGCCCATTGTTTTATATCTGAAGAGAGTGCAGATATAAAGCATCATTAAGTAGTTTTGTATGAAATCTTAGAAATAAATGGATAAATAGAGCTGAAAACATTTGATAATCTGTTGGTCTCTGTCACGATTACGCCACTGTGTTTCTTGTGTTGTTTTTCTTCAACTTGTAACACATGTATTCCTCATTTATGTGTTTTCTGGTGTGATTTTCTCCTTTGCAGAGGAGTTGGAAGAGGAGAAGGAGAACCCGACAGAGACAGAGCTAACAGAAAAACAGAAACACCAGCTTCGCCACAGAGAGCTCTTCCTCTCCCGGCAGTATGAGAGTCTACCTGCGACACACATCAGGTACTGTAAAGGCGCTCACACCTCATCATCTGCAGGCAGTGTCCATGAAAAGACACTCATCCAGCCATGAACAACACGCAAATTGTTTGCTGCTCACTTCCTGTGTCTGTGTTTTACATGGTGCTTGTTGCCTCCCTCTCTCTATTAGGGGGAAGTGCAGTGTCGCATTATTGAATGAGACTGAAGCCGTTCTTTCATACCTTGACAAAGAGGTGAGTCAGATTTACTTGATTTGTCATCTCTTACTGGTTTTTACTTGCTTCAGTCATAGAGGGTCTAGTCATGCTTTATATGCTTTTTCATATGCCGGGTGTCAAAATCTGATAGAACGCCTTGGGCTGCAACCAACAATGACTTTCACTGTTGATTAATCAACTGGTTATGTTCTTTACTTAGTGAAAAATACCTCCAGTACAATTTTGTAACACCCAGGATGATGGTTTCAGATTGCATGTTCTGTCAAACAAACACCCCAAGACTAAAACTTTTAAGTTTATTATCACATAAGGCAAAAACAGTCAGACAATCCACACATTTGAGAAGCTGGAACTATAGTATATTAGGATTCTTTGCGATTAATTAAGTAATCTATTGTCAAAATAGTTGTCCTTTGGTTAATTAAGTAACCACAAGTTTTATCACGATCAGGGATGTCATGATTCTCAAAATTTAGTAGTCCGTGATACTAAAAAAACAGTTTGAAATTTCAGGGATTGTTATTTTTCTTTGCCACAAAACTCTTCTGAGTTGCTAAGACAAAAGACTGAGGGGGAGCATGTTGTCAGAGGAGCTTGTTGCCATGTCTGGAAAGTAATACAAAAGTGCAATGATTTCTGCTGCTGAACTTTGAATGAAAGTTGAACTCAGAGTGCAGCAGCAGTTTAAATTCTCTAACATGGTGACAGACAAAATGCCTATGTATTTGACATGTTGATGACAGATGACTAGATGGTAGCCTTAGGGCTATGTTTACCTCATGTTCGCCTTCAGAGTTTAGCTGTTGCAAACATTGTGGAATATAACTGGCAACACAACTGTATAGCTGCTGAGACAAAACTAATGGTGAGGTGTATTTCAGGATAACAAGGAGAACACAGTGTACATTGTTAATGTTACGTTAACATGAAGTGAAACTCACTCATTCACCCTCGAGATGTTTGTCTGTGAGCTGCTTCGCTAAGTTAGTAAGTTGGATGTGTTTCCTCCTGTCGCCTGAAAAGGTTGATGGCACCTTTTTCATACTGGTTGTGGTGAATTTATTATTATTCCCCAATGATCTGCCTGGATCACATGTTTCCATAGATGTCTGTTTACTGTGTTTCTTTGCGACGAGTGGAGGTGAAGCTGTGGCTGCAGCTCTACATGTTGCTATCTTACACTTAGCTAGCTGTTATTGTTCCACCATGTTTTTTCTTCCTTTGGCATTTAATGGCAGACTACAGCACATGTAGACTACAGCACACCTGGTTGGACACCTCATTTGCATATGCCATGAGGCTTGTCTTTTGATAAGTCTCTTCTATGAAAATCCTTAATATTTTCACATGATTTATTGCCCTGAGGGCAGTAAATATCCTCATAGTCTTTTTCTTGGCTGCTTGCCATTATCCACATGGTGCTCACTGTTTGAATGTTTAGGCAGGAAGTGTGCTTGGACAAAAATGGTGACACAGACATGCCATGGGAATTGGGAATATCAAAATAAAGGCATATCTTTAAAATGATCCATAGAGGATATTGGATCATTGATCCTGATTGATAGATTGTTACACCCCTAGTAATCAAGCATTTGGCATTTAAGCTTTAAAAAAGTTGCAGTAGTTATGTTAATTTCCTTCTTAAACTTAACCCTCTCATTTTTATTTTAGCATGTTACTGTTTTGAGTTCTTTCATCCTTCATTTCACACTGGGAATCCCAGGAATTAAAAAAAAAAAATCATATTTAAGGATTGAATGTATACTAGAAGAATAATTGGGTTTGACATTAGAGCCAGTGTCTTGAAATATGGAGGCTGATTGATGTGTTATTTTCCTCAGGATACATTCTTCTACTCACTGGTGTACGACCCAACACAGAAGACCCTTCTGGCTGACAAAGGAGAGATCAGAGTGGGACCGCGCTTTCAGGCAGACGTACCTGAAATGCTACAAGAAGGTCAGTCAAAACTGCTCATCATTCACTCAAAAAGTGATTTATTTAATTAGACCTACACGTTTTGTTGTTAACATCCTTTTTTTTGTTTTATTTAATCTTAAGCCCCATTATCCACACTTCTACTGTGTGTGTTTCTGTGATTGGTCTCAAAAAGTTACAGTGGGGAAAAGTTGTTGTTCTGTAGAGGGGTGAGAATATGCATCTTTGTTCTTATAATGGAGATAGTAGCAGCTTCTTTTCCTTGTTGAAGTAAAGTAAAAGTATCTTTTAGAGGTTTGGTGTTAAAGCACATGATTAATTCTCCTGGTTTCTAGATTGTGCACACTTGACGTGAACAATGAATTACATTGTTTAATGACTGATTTTATTTGAAGCCTCTTTGACACACGTGACTTAAAAGTTTCCGCAAATGTTCCACATGACGGACAAGTATGAACAGTAACTTAAGTCAGTTTTCCAGAAAGGTTTCTTGCTGCTGTAAACAAAGGCTGCAAAATGTTAGGTTTTAGTTTTGCAACTTGCTGACTGAAAGCATTTATTTGAAGCTGTAGAGCTGAAAAGCTATCGGAAAGTCTATCTGTGATGTTTTGTTTGAAAATATTTATAAAATTATAACCATATTGGACATACTGAGCCTCTTCTGTCCAGTACCATCATATGGTACATGGACATTTTCAGATAGTAGCAAATTGTGTTCATTATGTTTTGATTTGTCTGTGTATTCAACTCTGAATATTCAAACTGGTCAAGGGCTGAAAAACATGATTACAATATCTAGGATATAACCCAATTATTATTGCCTGTGTGTGTCTGTTGTCTCTGTGTGTCCAGCAGGTGAGGCAGATGACAGGGACCAGTCCAAGTTAGAAGAGAAGCTGTGGGATCCAGAGTGTCCACTCACCAACAAACAGATAGACCAATTCCTAGTGGTGGCACGGTAAGACCTTTCACATCTGACCTCAACGCCAACACCCGGGCAGATTGATTAAATTTGTATAGCAGCATGTTGTGAACTTGATTTCTGAAGTCTGCAGCTGCAGCTAACAGACACATCAAACGATTCTTATTAGAACAGAGCAGAAAATGTTTGCATGCAAAAGAGAGGAATTTGTCTTTGCTTGCATGTGCAAATGCAACATAAAAACACAACATATGACTTTCAGACAGGACACCTTAAAATACATTTGCATAAAAACACAATAGAAGTTACATTAAAGAAACATCAGGTACTCTGTGGTGGTTCAAATATTACAGTGTTAGAACCCTCACTGCTCTGACACATAATCCACTGCTATTGTTTTCCTCCGTTTGTGGACAATAACACAAATATAATTGCAAAAGTAATAAATGCACGATGTTGTTGTTTGGGGAATGGCTCCAAAGTAAAGCTCATTATTCTCATGTTTTGTTCCACAAAAAAAATCTGTGTGAATTTATCACGTTCATTTGTTTTATAAAAGATGGATGAAAATTGCATTAAAATTAATAATGAAAACATTTCTGTTTAAATCGATGCAAATATTACAAATGTCAGATTATTGTGTTTGATTAAAGATTGGTTCATTTGTGCCTTTTTTTGCTCCCTAATACCAGAAGCGACTCAAAGTCTGGTTATTTCTCTGTAAAAATAACAAAAAACAATGAGCTCAAATGATTAAGATGTATGATTATGTTTATTATTATTACACCCTTATTTAACCAGGTGAGTCCCATTGAAATAACAAAATCTGTTTTTCAAGGAAGCCCTGGTCAAGATTGCAGCAGAACATTGCATCAAACAGCATGCACACAAGTAATAAAACCTACAAAACAAAACATACAGCATCAACTCACAGGGTGGTTTGTCTAAGAAGACAGGCGGGGGAAGTGAATCTAGCTAAGGAAGCCATTACTTATTCCAGTTGAATTTGCTTCCAAACCTTTCACTATGTTTCTAAATGCCCTAATTGGGATCAGTCTAACTGCAAATTTGTCTGCACGTGGTCAAAGGCTTCAGGGGCAGAGAACATAAAAGCCTGTTTCAGTGCGAATCATAGGAACGGACAGCGAGAGGAGCTCATTTGAGCTGAGACTATAATTACTAGTTTTGAGTGAGATTCACCCACGAAGACAAGAGGGGAGCAGCCCAAAGATAGACTCAAATAAACATACGTAATTATTATGCTGTAATGAAGTGTTACATGAACCTTGCTGTGATTTTTTTAAATACGTATTTTCTGTATAGTTGTTTATGTTTGTTTTTGTGTTGTTTTCAGGGCGGTTGGGACCTTTGCTCGAGCGTTGGACTGCAGCAGTTCAGTCAGACAGCCGAGCTTACACATGAGTGCAGCTGCAGCCTCACGAGATATCACACTGGTGAGCTGGACACACACACAACCTGCAGCAGCCGGTCGTGACTTTAACATTAGATTAATTTATAATCCTTCTTTCTGTACGCAGTTCCATGCGATGGACACGCTGCATCGTCATAATTACGACCTGTCCAGTGCGCTGAGTGTTCTGGTCCCAGCGGGCGGCCCGGTGCTCTGCAGGGATGAGATGGAGGAGTGGAGCGCCTCGGAAGCTGCCATGTTCGAAGAGGCACTAGAGAAATACGGCAAAGACTTCAACGACATCCGACAAGACTTTGTAAGTGTGTGTTTATAACTGCTCTCACACCGGCTTGTATAACGTCGTGTCATTCAGGATTAGTGGACTGTCACTCCTCTGCAACCACAAACAATAAACATGAATAAACATGATGATTGATTCAAAACTGATATATTTCAGTGTTTGTTTGGTTTAGTCATTTTAAGCATTTTGTATTTAGTGTGAACCTTAGAACAAACTCTGCCTTTCCGACATAGGCACCAGGGACTAGATAAATGCAACACTCTGTTCACAAATATGTTAAAATCCATAAAAATATGCAATTTTATCTTGGAATAAGACATTTATTAAGCACTAAACTAACTGCACATTTGCTTTTATTGTGACCAGTCCAAGGCACATCTGTGCAATAATCCTTCTGTTTAATCAGAGACTCCATACGCCACAGGTGGATGGATTATCTTGGCAAACGAAAATGATCACAGAGTGTGCACAGAAGAAGTCTGAGATAGTTTAGTGTAGATAATTTTGTTCAGTGTAAATTCAGGGGACATTATTTTACCTCTCAAAAAGTTGCTGCTTGGGTGCATGAACCTTGTTTGCTGAGCTTGCACTGCTGAACATTTCAGATTGGTCGGATACTCGCAGCATTTTATTTCAGGATGTTATGTTGACTGTATTTTGGGGAAAAATGTGTGAAACTTACTTAGCAAACTTAATTAGCAGAAGAAGTAGTTTGATTAGGCTGCAGACATAATTGGAGAACTTTCTATTGATGTTTTGTTACCTCTTCCTCCTCAGTGAAAACTTGTCACAATGTGAATCCATTGTAATCCGCATCAATTAAGCTGACCACGCACACACACACACACACACACACACACACACACACACACACACACACACACACACACACTCTCACACTCACTCACTGCTCTGTGAAGGACAAAATCACCAATTTTAACAGCCGCCTTTCAAGCCTACAGGGGGATGAATATTTGATTCTATTGAACTTTCCTTCCCACCATCTACCTCTACTGTACAATAAAGGCAGGATATGGGTGTATGCGGTGGCACCAGGTGCTCATGAATACTTATTAAATGTGTGAATCACTGTGTGTGTCTGTGTGAGGGTGTGTGTGTTTTTTGTCTGGGGCTCAGAACCAAGCAAAGCCGGTAGCTTTCAGACTCTTTGGTCACGATGCCTCTCTCTCATGAATATACATGAAGGCTTTCGCACCCAGATGGCAAGAACATGAGATATTAATATCATTAATTTGCTCTGTGTGTCTCTCTCTCTGTCCCCCCCACCCCCTCCCTCCACACTTCCTCATTCTTTCCTCTTCTGAAGCTGCCCTGGAAGTCTCTGACTAGCATCATAGAGTACTACTACATGTGGAAGACCACAGACAGATATGTGCAACAGGTGAGACGAATTCAGCATTTTCAAAACAACTAAAATGCTTTATGCTTTTCTGCCGGGACAGTCAGAAAGATTTTGTGCTTTTATGTTTTCAGTCCAAGGCTGATAGGTGCCCTCTGGAGTTTTCTCATAAACAAAGAAGAGTTTCTGTTCACAATCAGTGAGTCATGCTAAAACACATTGAGCCTCATGCAGAAAACACTCTTAGGAGCAGATTTGTTATAAAGTGGGTTGTATGAGTGATTCAGGAGAACTTGTTGCATTCACCAGTTTTGTCATATTTTGAATTCCCTTTCAGATATGAACACAGTGGTCCAGACCTCTCGTATTAGTCACAGGCAGTTAGTCTGCTGTTATCCAAACTAAAGTTTTTCACTAGTAATTGCGTATTTCATAAGTTTGAAGACCTTTTGATTTTGTAAAATAACAGTTGATTGTTTTTCCAATTAATCGACTAGTTGTTTGGTCCATGAAATTTCAGAAAATGGTGAAAAATGTTCAAGATGGCGTCCTCAAACGTCTTGTCTTGTCCACAGCCCACAATATTCAGTTTACCGTCAGAGAGGAGTAAAGAAACCAGAAAATATTCACATTTAAGGAGCTAGAATCAGAGAATTCTTACCTTTCTTGGCATGTATGTTTAATATTTCTGTGGTTAGTCTTCTGTTCTACTTTTATTGGCTACTGCATTGCAAATGGATTCTCCAGTTATTTAGTAATGCGCGTCCATAAAGTTTGAGGACCTGTGAGAGACAAATTTTAAAAAAGAATGGTCAGAATTGATGTAGCAGAAGCTGAGAAATCTTGAATTTTAGTTTGTGAGATGACTCAAAGTTAAAAAATGTTGGATCCTACAGTTCCCACAAGGCCACACAATACCATCTTTCAGTAAATTTCCCCTGCCTGTTAAAAGTTCTCATCTCTGTAATGTAGTTTTTCTGTCAAAAATGTGTCATTTGACATCCTCAGGGTCTCTTTTCCAGACTTAAGAAATGTCTCTCTCTCCAGACCCACAGATTATACAGCTGTTTTTACAGACTGAGTGGCACACCCCATGACAAATAAACTGATCTTTTTAGTTATAAAATCAGTAGGGCTGCAAATAACGATGATCGGAGTTCTTATGGGTCCTGGAAAGCCTTAAAAAAACCTTGAAATGCAACGCAATGTAATGTTTTCAAGGTTTGAAAAATGCTTGGATTTTGGATAAAGTGCTTGAAACTGCCTGAAATCGAAATTGCATTACATTCAAAATAATAGAATTCTGTCATGGAACATAGTTTTGGTTGTCCAGAACAAAATATCATCTGATTTAA
Organism: Lutjanus erythropterus; assembly: GCF_056507025.1. Taxonomy (NCBI): domain Eukaryota; kingdom Metazoa; phylum Chordata; class Actinopteri; order Lutjaniformes; family Lutjanidae; genus Lutjanus; species Lutjanus erythropterus. The sequence goes on from NC_139333.1 coordinate 21,963,004, forward strand.
TATGATGAAGAAATTAAATAGGACCTAATCATGGCTCAATGGCAAGTATTGTCCAAATGCCGGGGGCCAGTAAAATACTGTCTGGCAAGTTAATCTGGAAACTCAATTGCCTAATAGAGCAAGTGGTAAAAAAGAATTAAACTATTTTGATAACCGATTAATCATTAGAGTCATTTTCATGCAGAAATGGCAGAAAATGTTGTTTTCAGCCTCTGAAATATGGAGACTTCCTGCTTTGATGTGTTAATTATTATATTTAACTGAATATCTTTGGGTTTTAGACAAAACAAGACATAACCTTAACTTTTTATTTTGCTTATACTTATTTTGTAACATTTTATAGACGTTGCAGCCTTAGATTAAACATTTCAATTAACTGAAGTCTTTGTTGTTGTTGATAGTTGGTAAATATGTAATTTACTGGCTGTAAGGTGCTGGAAAAGCTTAAAATTGCGCCTTGAAAATGCTTGAAAAGTGTTTGAATTTGACTTTGGGGAAGATGTAGGAAATCTGGATTATTTTCGTTATAATTTAATCTGCTGATCATTGTCACGATCAGTTGTTTAGCCCTTAAAATGTCAGAAAACGTTGTCAGATTGATTCTTTTGTCCAACCAACAGACCAAAACCCAAAGACTCTTCATTTACTGTCATACATGACAAAGAAAAGCAACAAGTTGTTATATTTAAGAAGCCAGAACCAGCAAGTGTTTGACTTTTTTTTTCTTTTGAAAAATGACTGAAATGATTAATCAATTTGCAAATAGTAGCAGTTAATTTTCTTTTGATTTTCAAATTTTTCAGTTAAGTGAATTTTTGGCGCAGGAAAAGCTTAGAAGGTTATCAAATAAGGGGACACAGCTCTTGGAGAACAAGTTACTTTGGATAAGAGAATCAGCCTAATATATAACGTGCATATCAACCCTCTTTCATGTAATTCAAATGTATATATTATCATGTTAAGGTGTGAAGAAGAAAGGAAGCATTGTATTTGCATTGTATTTCTTTTGTTACTAACGAATCAATCCTCTGTGTTTCTATTTGAGCAGAAGAGACTGAAGGCAGCAGAAGCAGAGAGCAAACTGAAGCAGGTTTATATCCCCACATAGTAAGTCACTTCATTTATAGATGATTGGAATCATTACTGTACTGCTGGCTGCAAGATGATCATTGTTTTATGCATAATTGATGTTTTAATTCATAGCACTGCATAAGGCAGCTGCACTCGCTCTTAAATCTCTCTCAGCAGTTAAATTTCTTCTTCCTCTCTCTGACAGTAACAAGCCCAACCCCAACCAGATCTCAATGACCAATGGCAAGATGGCGACAGTGAATGGAGCGGGCCCCGGGGCCTACCATGCAGCAGGCGGGGGCAGAGCCTGCGAGAGCTGCTATAGTGAGTTTTGCTTGTGTGTGTATGTGTGTGTGGTTGAGTGTGTTTTTAAGCAGCGCAGGTGTGAAATTAAATCACAGGGGCAGTGAACATGGGTCAATTAGCAATGAAAGAGAAACAAATTCAGGTTTCTTCTTCATTATTGAACTCCTCCGACTCTGGAAGAGGAGAAGCTGCCATTAAAATTTCACCATCACTGCTTATCCGCTGATTTATCTTGACAGCTGTTACTAATCCAGTGATCAATATCTGTCTTCGCTCAGTTCCTGAGAGCAAAGTTAGGATCCACTCTGCTACCAGGACTAACAAGCCCACTCCAAAATATTAAATTTACAGTAATATAAAGGAGAATTAAATGCAAATCATCACCTTCAAGATGCTGCAAACAAAGAATATTTGGTGTTTTTGCTTTGAGAAATCATTTTAACAATTAATTTTTTATCCAAATTTTTTGTACAATGAATTGATTAATCTATGATTAATGTGCAATTTGTTTTTGGCACTAAATGCCCCCCCCCCTTAAACGCCCAAACTGGTTTGCTGTTAAAAGATTTCTGCTTCACACCTTCTCAGTAAAAGCCTTGCAATAGTGACTGACAGAAAGCTTTAATTGTGAAGCACAACGAAGTGTTATCTAGCCCTGATACCAAAAATTGTGAAATGTTGCGTAAAAAGTAAAAAGGATGAACAGATAAACAATATTTAAGGTTTCAACTGAAATAAAAACACTCAGTCCCTCATGATTTTTTGCTATTTGTGCTGCATTCCAGACAAAGTTGAAGGTCTGAATTTTCTGACCTCCTTCTAGAAAAAGTACAATAGAACGACACTTAAAATCAGAGTTCCTACTTCTGAACTTGGGGCAAATCAATCCACCTCGATTTCATGAAGGAGCAGCTGTCTGACGTCACACAACAATTGCGGCACGCATGGAAACCCAGAATAATACATTCTGTCATATAGTAAAACCTGTTCTGCGTGTCAGAATATGTCACCAGTGGCATTAAAAGCCGTAAAATGTTTAATGGCGTCTGTTACCTTGTGCCAACCTGTTTTTTCTCCTCATTTTTCAGTCATTTATGCAAAAAGGGTGCACCGCTTAGGATTTAACTGTGTGTTGACTTGCCAAAAGAAAAACCTTAGTAAATTGTCACTGACATGTGTTTTTTTTGGCCTGGTGCACTAGGAACGCTTTGAGGCAAAGTTGAAAACTTAAACTGGGAAATTCTGACCTCTGACGTAGTCTGAAACACAGCAACATTTCCCGTTTTCTGCCAGGGAAACAAAGAAAAACACAGTACCGGTTGCCCTGTTACTCATACCAGAGTTGTGTTCGACCGCAAGGCAAATATCAGCTGATCCAGATGTTCAGCAGATAAATCAGTACAACCCTGCAGATTACTGTTCATGGCAGATTTCAACATATTGTGGTTTAGTTTCTTGTCAAAATAAGACAATCAAACTGGAATGTGGATCCAATAAGAAACAGAAGCAGAATCAACAAAATCCAATATATTCCCAACCTTACTATATAATTTTCTTTCATCCTGCCTACCAATACCTTTGTGGAGACAGTTTCTCTAGCTGCTTAAATCTCTAAATGTACTCATCTCATCAGTCAACAGCAGGCATGCAGTGAGACTCGATCTGATGTTTGGTCATTGATTAAATCATTCTGGGAGAGACTTGAGACACTGGAAGGCAGATCAATATCCTGAGTGTCTTTGGACCAGTTTTCTCCAGCGATGTTTCTAACATTCATTAATGCATTTCTCACATTAACAGCCATGCAGTCGGCCCAGTGGTACTCGTGGGGGCCTCCAAACATGCAGTGCCGCTTGTGCGTTTCCTGCTGGATGTACTGGAAGAAGTACGGAGGCCTGAAGATGCCGAGCAGAGCAGAGGGCCCAGAGGAGAGGACCTCGCCCAGTCCAGCAAGCAATGTAAGCTCAGTCAGAAAAACACGGGATGCAGTGGGAGAGAAGGGTGAATCCAAAAATATCTGGCAGTCTGCAGTTCACCAAAACATGTTTATAGTCACCTAACCTCATGTTCTTGAAGAATTACAGAAAAATAATGTGAAATCTAACAAAATTTACAGTAATAAGTGTTGTTTTGAGCCATCAACATCAATTATTCAGTGATCTCCAAACATCTCATACTGTTTCTTATATATTAGCTCCATGGATTTTTCTCTTAAGTGAGAATTTTTAAGGAAATTATACAAATAAATGTGCAATATTCTTTGCTCACTATACAGCATTTTTTTCTAGAGGTCCGTTTTTGGTGTGATTTGCTTAGAAAATAATACAGACACCCAAGTCCCACCGTTTCTGTGCTAAATAAGCCACTTTTGCACAATGAGATTTTGACTTGTCATAGCAGCAAGTGCAGTTAATAATATAAATGATGGCTGTGGTTAATTGAAGTGTCCCAGTAAAATGGTCGTAAACCAACTTACACAATCCCCAATACCCTGGAACTGGCTGATGTATACGGGGGAAACAGCAGCCATTATTGAAGTTATTAATTGCGCCTTTGCTTTTCCCATTAAAAAAGGTCTATTGAGGCCAATTTCTGCTCCACTAGCTCCTGTCTCACAGTGCAGTAGACTCAACTTCCTGTTATCTAATGCAGTCTAATAGAACAGCCCTGCAATAAATCCTACCTCCACAAATGTTAGAATGATCAGTTTTCGTTTAATCTGTTAGGAAAAAAGGTGCTGATTCATACTTTATAATGACTTTGGACGCTGTCATTACCCACAGTGACATAAATGAGTTGGACAAAATATTCAGTGATGCACTGAAGCAAACAAACTGAAGCCCCTGAGAGGTTTTAAATACAAAAGCACATTTTGACAATACCACAGTAATATTGATAACATGATAAATTTCATCACCATGGCAAAAACTAAATGACATGAAATTTTCAGTGTTTCATCTCTTATTGAACACCTTTTTATTTTGTGACATTTTTAGCATTCAGAAGCTACAGAGCTTCAACATAGAATGCATCATGTTGTGGAGGCTAATGGAGAAGAAAATAGCTTAGATGTGGAGTGAACATCTGTTTTTGTAGTTTTTTTTGTAGTTTTTTTTTTACTTTTATGCCTTTAATTTATAGGACAGCTGAAGATTTGACAGGAAAGTGGGAGAGAGATTGCGGGAATGACATGCAGCAAAGGGCTGTAGACCGAAGTCTCGGCTGCTGCAGAGGACTCAGCCTCAATACCTGGGGCGATGCTTCACCAGCTGAGCTACCTGGCCACCAAACGTCTATTGTTAAAGCCCCTGAAAAATTGGGGAAAAAAGCATCCTGTGATATTATTTATGAAGAGATTTAACACTCAAAAACTCTTAATTTTTTGCATCCAGGACTGTGGGTCTTTGAATCTTCACTGAGAATGAACTGCAAATATTCGAGGCTGTCATACTTTCCTCAAACTTGCGATCATTATTCACTTATTCACTTCATAACAGGCTGCATTTGTGCACCCCGAGCAAAAACGCTCCCTTGCAAGGATCCTTCTCCGCTCATGGAAATGTTTTTGTGTGCTCGTATCATGTGCATGCACCTGTTTTTTATTTGCACAGGATTTGAAGCTAATAGCATAGAGGAGCTCCATTTTTAACTCTTTATCAGTCTTTTTCTCATTATTCAGTGCAGTCAATGCAGTGTGCCTCTGTCCTCTCTTTAAATGAAAACCAAAAATCAAACATTCAAATACTGTTTTGGACATGCATTACCATAGCAACAGTAGAAACTTTGAAGCCCCCCGGTCAGCCTGATTGGCAGCAACATGGCAGCACAGACAACCCCACATGTCATTTTAAATTTGAATGTTGCTGAATCCTGATTCTTGAAAGGAAGTATGAGACATCATCTTTTTCTAAATGAGCCCTGCCCACTTCAAACCAGTGAGAACAGAGAGAAAAACCCAGTACAGAAATCTTATAATAAAAAATATGTAAAAAATACATAAAAACAGTTGAAACTTGGTGCGTTCTTTAGGATTGCATTGCTCATAGTAAGAAACTAACTCTGACAAAACGTTTTTAGAGCCTTTAAAGCAGTTTTCAGAACGCCTCAAATGTTTTTTAATCATTTATTGGTTCATCTGTATTCAGCAGCGTCTTCTCTGTTCCTCCTTCCCTCCCAGGAGCCTCGCTCACGGAGTCACGGTCCCCGCCAGTCCAACCACATGGTGCCGATGCGAAACAGCGGCAGCCCCAAATCCTCCATGAAGACCAAGCAGGCTTTCCTGCTGCAGGCCACCCGTCTCACCAAGCTGGCCCGGCACATGTGCCGTGACATCATCAGGCTGCGCCGTGCCGCGCGCCGACCCTTTGTCCCCATTAACTGTGGGGCCATAAAGGCAGAGTGTAAGAGCTCTTTCAATTCCTCCTAACTTCTGCCACATGGACACACACACCTGGAGACAAAACATGCAGACACGCATACTAGACTTGCACCGATTAATCGGCAATGCTCGGAATCGGGCCGGTTTTCACATGACTGGCCTTGACCGGTGACTGGCCGGTCAGCATCACAAATCCGGTTCTGTGCCCATCATTGTCACACACGTTCTGCACGATGGTCACATCATGCGCGCAGCAGACAAACTGACCGTGACGTCAACACAGCGCTGATAACAGCTACACACTCAGACACACGTCTGCTTGAAGATGGTGTCAGAGACAGATTCCAAGAACAGGATAAAGAGAAGACAGTCTACAACGAGACAGAGCAGCTGACAATTTCGCAAAACAGCCGTAAACTCTCTCGCACTTCAGGCTAATGCTAGCAAGCTAGCAGCAGACTGCTGTTCACAGAGGGACAGTTAAAATCTCACCTCCTGTTCTGGCTGAAGAATAAACAACCTGTGTTGATGCGTCTCCTCAAACATTTTCTCATCCAGACTCTTTAACTTCTGTGTTTGTTTTTCTCACGGCAAAGTTTTACTTCAAACTGTTGCACCGCGTTAGTCTCCGGTTTGTTTACATCCGCTTCCACAAAAGATCATGTGAAATCGCGTCCCACGAAATCCCGCGAGCTGATATCGCGAGATCACGTTCACCCAATTCATAATCTTAATATAAAATTATAACAAGGCCTGGTTGTAACCTGGATGATTTTGGAGAAAGTATGAAATGAATATTTAATAGTCAGTGTCTTATTATGAACATATTTACAAGAAAAGTTGCAAAAATGTTTGTGAATGCTGTCAATTACAGTTCTTAGAAAGACTGAAAATCGGAACCGGCCAAAATCGGAATCGGCTAAGAAAGTTGAAATCGGTGCAAGTCTAACGCATACACACACACACACACACATACACATGCACACACTCACCACCCTCCCTCCTCACCCTGACTGCCCCGCCATCAGCCCCCATCTCTGCCCCCCCCTCCCCACCGTCTGTCTCTCTTTCTGTTTTTATTATTATTGTTATTATTATTTTGGTTTTTGTATTCTCCCACCCCCTGTTTCCAATAAAGACTGCCTGTCCTCATAACTATGAGTTCTGATCATCTTTTCATTCGTGTTTTTATTTTTTTTTTATTCTTTTATCTGTTATGGTTCTTAGTCACTGTGAACTGAAAGCCATTGTTGAAACTACACAAAGATTTACTGGTTAAACAGGGCTATCCTACACGAGCACGCCTGCGTACACACGTAAACACTGATTCTGCTCCTGTCATTAACAAGTAGACTGTAATAGGATCCAATAGAAGTCATACTCTAGTCTGAGCCGTATATTTGCTGAAGGTAGATGTAGAGAAAATGTATTTTACTAAGAGAAGCTCTATTTTGCACAGCGCCCTCCGGCACAGGCGTGCGCTGTCACGGCTGAACGGCCACGAATGTTGATTGTAAATCTGAACCTCAGCTTCAGTGTGTCTGCCATCATCACCATTTTATCACGTTTCTGTTCCTCTTTGCGCACATTTTCATGCTGTTAATCATGTGTGTTTTTGTGAAAATGAATTGTGTTTTGGTTGATAAAGAGCTTTAGATGAGTTTGGACTGATGAAACTTGAAAGAAGGGAGGTTTGAAGCTGAAGTAAGGACCTTATTTTTTAACTAGCTGCTCTTGACTTTGCTGCTGGCTGCGTCTCCCACTGTAGATCAGGCTTCATGCCCATAAGGAGTCATCAACTGGACCATGTCCTCTCAGATGGTTCCCCCCTCCTGTGTTCCCATCATGCAATATTCATATGAATCCATCATGTTGCCTCTTGTAAATCCTGTGGACAGGATTTGCCGTTCAGAGCCATTCTCTCCCCTCCACTTTGCCTCCTCCTCGTCCTTCATTTTCTAACAACTGTTATGCAATATTCTCATCTCATCTTCTACCTCTTTTTTGCTCTTTTCTTTCATCACTGTGTGAGTGTGAGAGTAGACCTCCAATAAAGTCACACCTGAAAGCATCTCTTCCGAGTCCTTGTGCTTCATGTGTCCCGTGTTATCTGTCCATCAACTCCACCACACTCAGAGGAACCATAAAGGCACGCCTCCCCCCCTCCCCAGCATGGACTCAACCTGCAGTGCCTGCTGCCATAATACCTCCATATTTTAATGTATGTGTCTTTACAGTATGTTCTGTTTTTTTGTTGTTGTGTGTGCATGTAAGCATGTACTTACATCTCTGTATGTGCATGTGGGAGAGATGATTCTTTAGTGGACATGCCATCCCTGACAGTAAGTCACCGCATTAACATCTCAGAGTGGTTTGGTCATCTGCATTGACTCCTGCATCCTGTGTTGAAGCTCTGCATTAATTTTAAACATAAAAAAGAGGTTTCATTCCGCAGCCATGCCAGAAAAAGATCAGTATCACGCAAAAAGAAAACTTTGTTATAACAAGATGATTTTCACATTATTATGACCTACAATCATGTTATAACACGTTTTGTTTCTAACAGTATACAATTTATCTTGTTATAATGTGAAACATTTCATGTTATAACATGTTAACATCTTTATAGTGTCACTTTATAACAATCACAGTAATTGCGTTTAGCATTATAACAAGATGTTTTAATGTTATTATGCATACAAACTTGCAACAAGAGCATTCTGTTTATAATATACTGTATCTTATGATGCAAAACATTTCGTGTTTTGACACCTGTAAAGTGTCACATTTTGACAAGTTACTGCATTATAGCAAGAAATGTTGCACACTATAACACCTGAGTGTTAAAATATTTTGTTATGAACATATGTTGATATTACACAAAATATATTTTTATAACATGAAAATTTCTTGTTATAGCATGACAATATCTCCTTATGATATATTGTGGTGACATGAAAACAACTGAAAATATCCTGTTATAACTTGAAAAAATGTTAAAGCTTGAAAATATCTAGTTCTAATGTGAAAACATCTTGTTATAACATCAAAGTGTCTTGTTATAACATGAAAATCACTTTTTATAGTGTGAAAATCATGTATTTAACATGAAAATCTATTGTTTTAACAAACCTTTCGTGTTATAATGTGATACTGATCTTTTTTTCTTTTTTTGGCATGGCAGCATTATGCATCCATTCAAATCATGAACCGATTATCTTTAACAAATAGTTAAAACTGATTTCATACATAATTCCACCAACCTACTGAGTTGGTTTTTAAACTGCATGATTATGCAGAAATTATAAACAGTGTTCAGTATTCATAGTCAGTATCTGAGCAGATAGAAGGAGGTCATGCAGTCTGAGAGACGCTGCACTGGTTTGTAAAATGTGTGTGTGTGTGTGTGTGTGTGTTTGGTTTAGACATGTTAAGGGTGTCCGAAGGGCAGGGGACTCGCCTTCCCAAAACCAGAACCGCCCAAAGGAGCACTCTGACCAGTGTTCTGCAGTTTCTAGGTAAATCAACTCATAATAAGTGTTTAATCAAACTTATCTTTGCACTGTTGTTCTGAATAACAAATATCAAATCAATCAATATCAAATTCAAAAGGATCATGAGTAGAAATGATTCAGATGGTCTATAGGAGCCAGTTGATGCAGCTCCAGTGTGGTGTCTCTTCCAGAGTCGCGTCCGGCAGCGCACACCCCTCGCTCCCACCGCACCCCGGGCCTGCAGACCCCTCCACCTCGACGCCTCCTCTCCTCTCTCCCACACGGCCCCCACGGCATGCTGGGAAAACGCAGCTACCATCACCACAGCAGGGCTGAGCCTGACAGGCGCTCAGGTACACACACAAGCGTACATTTCTTTAAAATACACAGCTGAACTAATAAAAGTTATTATGACTTGTTTTCCAATAAGACTGTTATTGCTCAACTTAATCCTGCCCAGAAGCACAAAGTCATTACTTGTATTACATCTGTTGAACCCCCCCAAAAATTGGAAAATGCGTCCCGTCTTGCTTTTTAAATGAGTTACTCCTGATGTAAATGAACCTTGGGGACCAAACAGTGTTGATATCCAATGTTCTTGTCATCCTTTTGCTTGATAAAATCAAATTAGTGGAAATAACACCCGGAGTTGATAACCTTTTCTGCCATTTCTTATCTAAACTAGCTCGTTGGAGAGAATGACAACTAATTCTAATGAAAGCGAATCAGCAGATGGGGGTCATTTGGATAATTTGGATGATTCAACTTCAGTCTGACACTTTGTTTTTTATTGGTAACTGCACTATTCTTACTGAAATTGAAACACAGTCATTTGTTGCACCACTTGTAACTAAAGGAAAAGTAATAAACTAATCAATACTATTCACAAATGAGAGATTACCTCATGCATACTCTTTCTCTTGTTTCTGCAGAGAACCCAAGTACAACAGGTGTGCCCCTCCTGGTAGGTGTCTAACACTCTTTTTTTAACAAATCCAGTAAATCTGCATCACTGCTGATTGTATAAATCACAGTTTCAAAAGAATTGGGACATTACGCAAAATGTAAATAAAAACAGAATGCAATGATTTGCATATCATGTTCGACTTGATAAACCTGGGAAAGGTTGTGTAACGCCAGTTGATTGGCAACAAGCGACAGTCTCATGGTTGGGTATTGAAAGGTTCAGTCGTTGAGAAGCATGGATGGGGCGAGGTTCATCACTTTGTGAAAAACCGTGTGGGCAAACAGTCCAACATTTTAAGAACAACGTTTCTCAACACGAAACTGCAGGAATTTAGGGATTTCACCATCTATAATCCATAATGTCATTAAAAGATTAAGGGGAATCCAGAGAAATCTCTGCACATACGGGGCAAAGCTGAAACCTAACATTGAAAGCCTGTGACCTTTGACCCCTCAGGCGGCACTGCATTAATACCCCCATAAAGAATATTACTACATGGGATCAGGAACACTTTGGAAAACCACAGGTTGTCGCTGCATCTACAAATGAAAGTTAAGGCTCTACCACGCAAAGAGAAAGACATAAATCAGCTTCTAGAAATGCTGCTCACCTCTTCGAGCTCATCTGAGATGGACTGACGCGTGGTGGACATCATGTGCTCTGGGCTAAAAGAGGAATCTAGATTGCTACCAAAGCTAACTAAGAGAAATAGACAGCATCTGTGATGGTCTGGAGGTGTGTTAGTGCCCAGGGCATCATGGGTAACTGTCACATCTGTGAAGGCCCCATTAATCCTGAAAGGTATACAGATTTTGGAGCAACATATGCTGCCATCCAGACGACGTCTTTTTCAGAGATGTCAGGAAATATTCTGCACGTGTTACAACAGTGCAGCTTCATAGTAAAAGAGTTCAGATACTAGACGGACCTGCCTGCAGTATTCAGCTGAATATGGGGTTTTTGCAAATCACTGAATTTAGTTTTTGTTTACATTTTACAAAGTGTCCCAATTTTTGTGAAATTGGGGTTGTAATAAAATCATAATTAATTATCTTTCTGCAGCATAACGGCCGCAACAACAGCAGTGGAAACACCCGGGGCGGAGTGATGATCCGCAAGAGACGCCCCAACTGGATCGATGCCCCCGATGACAGCTTCTTCCTCGTCACCCGGGAGACCAGGTAAGCAAAGGTGACCCTTTTCTGACCTCTGATTGGCTGACTGCATGTGTGTGCGTGTGTATGAGAAAGGAAAGCAAACGGTGCCGAGAAAAGACGTACAGCAGATTTGAGGAACTGAGCCGTGACATAAAAAGACACTCAGGAGTTATTTTAGTCCCGTAGTGCCTTCAAACAGCTGTGTAGTGCACAAACAAACACACAACAGAGAAAGAAATGATGCAAGACGTACTGTATGTTCCTAAATTCACACAGACCCACTGAGTTGAGACTGAATGGCAGCCAAGAAGAGTCTTGTTCTTATGCAGTGTAAAGAGTAAAATTTTAAATAGATTAAAATAGATCTGAATTGTTTATTTTCATAAAAATAGTCATACAGCTCATACAGGTAAGAAACACAGTAAAAGTACACATTTTGACAAATGCATTAAGATATTTATTTACCATATCTAAGCAGATAAAACATAGATATAAGGTTGGGTATCTGCTCTTGCCTGGGTGAGTGTAGGGTTTATAAAGGTACAGTTTCTACCAGTGTTGCCTGTCAGTTGGCTCATTAGATTTATGACACCACAGTGTGATACTGCAGGGCCTAATGATGCATCAAAACATCATTTAACGTCAGATAAACACTGACTGATTTCTTTTTCAGGGCATGAAATTAGCATCAGCCACCAACCAAATGCTGGTAAAATACGCCAGTGCTTGGTAAATTTGCATATGTAAGATTATAACATGCCCACTTTTCAACTTTCAAATCAAATTTCTTCAAACATTACTAGTGAAAGTTACTACTGAAATGTGTTACAATACAAAAGACTTTATTATTGTTGCATATAGAGCTATTTTTTCTACTTTTAAGCTATGCTAGCCATGTAGCTCTAATGATAGCAATGTCGGTCCACCAGTTTGGTCCAGATGACTGAAGTATACAACTTTTGGATGGACTGCTATAGACATTCATGGTTCACATTAATGAATGAGGCCTCATGTCTTTGCAGATGTTTTTGCTTAGTGCTAGCATGAGGTTGACTCAGGATAAATTGTAGTAACTTTGGTGATCCCTGAACTTTTCAACAGCAGAATTTTTATTTGTCAGATACTTTGGTTTATGGCTAATTAGCCACAAAACTAATAGTTTTCCCTTTAGCCTGCACTTTGTCTATAGTGCTCATTAGCAAATGTTAGCATGCTAACACACGCAACAAAGATGACAAACATAACAAACATGTCATAGATATTTCATATCATATCAACATGTCTGCCTTGAAAAAGGTATGCTAGCTGCTAGACACTCAGTGTAACATTTATTTTACTGGCTAACATGCTAAAAAAGGTGATAAACATGAACATCTTAGCACTGTCATTGTCAGTATGTTAGCATTTAGCTTGAAGTGCCACTGCCACTACAGACAGCCTCACAGAGCTGCTAGCATGGTTTTAGACTCTCCTAATCTTGTTAACTGCAGCATTTGCAGAGATATTATAGCCTTTTCAACACTCAAATTGAATCAAATAACATTGTGGGCAGAAATGTAAGATATGATGATGCATTTAGTTGAAGCTGAAGGAGTGGATATGAAATAAAATTGATTAGCTCTTTGCAAAATGTGATGCCTCAGCATCCTCTAATACTCTCCTTGCCACTAACTGATGTAAGCTGCTATTGATTTGTTTTGCTTTGTAAACACATAACTTGCTTGAGACTGCAGTGCAAAAAACTACTGATTCAAAGGATTAAAAAAAACCCAAACAGCATATTATTCATATTTATGTTCTGTTTCTCTTTACAAACACTGACCATCAGTCCACGTTTTGCTGAATATACTGTTGAATAAACATGTATTTATGTTTTGCATCTAAAAAAAAATCAGTTTCTTTGTATTTCTCTCACACAGACATGGACTCACCCTCTGTCACACACTCACATGCACATAATGAGTCAATGTTTGCATGTCTGTATGTGAGAGAGAAAGATGTTCCTCCATTAAGGCTGTGTCTAAATGAGCCATGGCACCCAGCCCTCACAGCCACCCTCCGACCGTTTGGGCTAAAATTAGAGCAGCTAACTAGTGCAGATGGGCCAGCGAGGAGCCAGGCACCGCTGGGCCTTGAGTGGAAATATCATTACCACATTAACCATGGCTGCACTCGTATGGATCACTCACTTAGCACCAAGATCATGATGGCTGTGTGTTTGTGCTTGAGACAGGCAGCATCAGTCTGAATATCCTTTGTTATATTATACTGTCATTAGTTCTCCTAATAGAGACGATTAATATGTTTCTGAATAAGAGACGTTAATAGATCTGCTTTGAATGGATGCTGCTAATGAGAAATGATCGAAAGTTTAATTTTCTCCCCTTTTCTGTCTCTTTATTCCACTCTTTCTCCTTCTCAGTGTGATGAAGAACACATGGAGCAGAGAGAAGTGGGAGATCACTCCCACTGATTCAGGGAGGCAAGAGAAATAAATAGAGACAGAAACAGAAAGAGTCGGAAAATTAACACTTTTGTAAGATAGGTCACACAGGGAGCTACAGAGTGTCGTAAAACATGATGATGGAGCTGATGCAAAGTCAGGGATTATCATTATGCCATGATCCTGCAGGAAGAACCAAAGTCTGTATCTAATTTTATGGCAATCCATCCAATAATTGTTAAGACTTCACACTCTGAACTGGAAATTACTCAAGATGAAAAGTTGTCAAATCAGTTATTAGGACTAATCCAGTGGGAACCATCTACAGCTCATGTCAAACAGTCCATTAGATGTGGAGATATTTTCATCCTTCAGGGACTTTGACTGTTGAATATAGAAAACTTCATGGCGATACATCTGAAAGTTGTCAAAACATTTCAGTCTGAACCATAAATGTGAACCTCAGGAGGCCCTTTTCCACCAAACTAGCTCTGGTTCCTGAACTGTTTCCTTTCAATATTCTTGGAACCTCAGAACCAGCCCACATTTCCACCTGTTTTTGAGAGGAACCGTCGTAATGAAGGATCATAATCAACAGAAGGCGCTGCAGAATACACAACAACTTGTAGAAATATAGCCGCAAGCGGCAATTTGCGGGTTCTAACCTGTTCCGCCCCAAACCAGCCACCGTGACCCTCACCACCCAGCGTGACCCTCATCTGCCGTAGTGCAAGACGTTCCCCACCCTGTCCCCGAAAGCTCCGAGCGACACATACTCTTTCCAAGTCACACGTTTCTTGAAATCGGCCTTTCAGCCAGCCTACACGCTAATGACATTTGTGATATACTTTCACACAGAGACTCCGTTTGAACATCAAAACATACATTGAAATTGTACCTATCGATGTGTATTTCAAAGTTTCAATAGGTATTTTAATGTTTAAGCAATCACAGTTACACGATCATGATCATTTTGGGAGAAATGTGGAGATAATAATGGTTGTGTACGGGAGAGGCTGTAAAATATTCTGTAAGGCTAAAGACACAGATGTGAGTGTACTATTATGATTTTACCTAAATGAAGGTAAGTGAAAGTTCAGACAGGAAGACCATCTCTTTACTGTAGTAAACCTCAAAGCCACTTCTCTGTTTTCCAAATTTGACCGTGCTGTGACACACAGACGATTGGCCGAATGGCTGGAGTCAATTCAGCCAATCATTGGTTGGCAATGGCACAGTTGAATTTAAATACACCGAGAAAAGGCAGAAACTGAGCCAAAAGTTCCTCTGTGCTGTGACACACAGACGATTGGCCGAACGGCTGGAGTTGATTCAGCCAATCGCCGGTCGGCAATGGCACAGTCATATTTAAATACACCGAGAAAAGGCAGAAACTGAGCCAAAAGTTCCTCTCAAACTCCAACTGTTTAATGAAAAACCGTAAGTGCTACAGCTACAAAAAGCACACCGTCGGCGAGAGGACGGGATGCGGATCGCAAAGGTGTAAATTTCATTTCTGTGGTGTGAAAAATGAGGCCAGAGCCACGATGGACATAACTGGAAGGGTCTGCTTTCTTCCAGAAGTTTGGGCTCTCCCTTAAGATGGGAGCGAATGGAGCAGGCGGTCGGACTTGTTGTCGTTTCAGACCGCCTGCGGCCAAAACCCTAAATCCATTTTCTTCAGCGGTCGCACCTCTGCGACCGGAACGGCTTTTCCTACAATTTGGTGTACAATTTGTGTATGTAGAGTGAACGATGTGGCCGCACCGGCGAGTTTAAGAGAAAATTTCTTGATGATTTCAGAGGTGCTGTGCACTCTAGCGATGACATCACCCACTCTAAGTTGCAACATTCCACGCAATACACACCCATTATAAATTCTGAGAAGGGCTGAAAATTTCATGATTTTTAAACAGCTGCTGTAGAAAAACTAAAAGAGATATGGAAAATACGAATCGGTCACTGAAAGTCGACGGCGATGTCAACGTTTCAGACTTGGAATGGAGTTTCTACGTGAATGTATGAGTTGGTGAAGCGTGGGTGAAAATGAGTGAGTTTGAAGGATTTTCTCATCCACTTCCATTATAACCAAGTTTCAGAAAACACAGAATATTTTGGAAAGTTTTAATGGTATTGAAAAGTTGAATAATATGTAAAAAGTCAAGGAATTGCTGAACATTTTCCAGTTTGAATGGAGTTTCTAGCTGAAAGTATGAATCGGTAGTTACCGTTTGAAAAAAGGTGAAATTTTGTGATCTTTGAAGATTCCCTCATTCATTTTCAATGGGAAAACGGTTTGGGAAAAAACGGGGAATATCTGGGAATGGCGGTGGCGCCCCCTATGTGCCAATCTCAAAATCTTTTTTAGGGTGTGCTTCCAAGTCTCATTGTGGACCTACCCACCAAGATTGGTGATGATAGGTCAAAGGGTGCGGGAGTTATGGCCAATCGATTCTAAGCTCCGCCCACAGCGAAGATTCATCGGTCCGTGGCAGCCGTGTTTTTTGACCAATCTGGCTCATTTATAATAGAAATGCGTCTCGTCATCTCCCAAAGCCGTGTACCAAATTTGGTGTTGATGGAGTCAAAACTGTAAAAGTTTATTCATTTTACTGTTTTTAACATTATTGAAATTAGCAAAAATTCTGTAAGGGCGGCGTTCATGGTGCAAGAGGCTTTTTTGTAGAGGATAATCAGGAGGATGTGTGTGTAAAATTTCAAGTCAATAGCACTTGTGGTGCGGCAGGCAGAGCCTTTCAAACTTTACACTCTATGTTATAGCGCCCCCATGAGGCCGATTGGGACCAATTTTTTTGAGCAATATTTGGATGTAATTTAAAGTCCATGTACCAAGTTTCATGTCCCTAGGTCCTTCCAGCTGGTCATAAATTAATAATGACGAATAGGCCACGCCCACTTACACATATCAACATGGCATTCAAGATATTAGTTAATAGCCACCCCTAGAGCATGCATACCAAATTTGGTGAAATTCCATCCAACGGTCTTTGAGATACAGATGTGTGGCATTTATAGCGCCCCCTATAGGCTGAGCTCAAAATGCTTTGGTAGGCAGCTGCCAAGTCTCATTTTGGACCTATCCACCAAGATTGGTGACGATAGGTCAAAGGGTGTGGGAGTTATGGCCAATCAATTCTAAGCTCCGCCCACAGCGAAGATTCATTGGTCCGTGGCGGCCGTGTTTTTTGATCAATCTGGCTCATTTGTAATAGAAATGTGTCTCGTCATCCCCCAAAGCTCTGTACCAAATTTGGTGTTGATGGAGTCAAAATTGTAAAAGTTTATGTCATTTTACTGTTTTTCAAATTATGCAAATTAGCAAAAAATCTAGTCAGACGGACCTTCATGGTCCTAGAGGCTTTTTTGTAGAGGACATTGAGCTGGACCTGTGTGTCAAATTTCAAGTCAATCAGACTTATGGTGTGAGGGGCGTGGCCTCCCCAAAAAGTCACTTTTAAGCCTTAATTACAGCGCCACCATGTGGCCGACTGGGCTCATATTTTAATAAAAGTTGATGCACATCATTTCCAATCAATGGGCCAAGTTTCAGGTTTCTGGCTCATTCCAGCTCACGGGAATTTGAGCTCAAGCGGCAGACAACAAAAAATAATAATAAACCGGTACAATCTTAGAAGGGTTCTACCCCTTCGGGGTTAGAACCCTAATAAGACACGCCCACTTCCTGGTTCTGAGGGAAAACCAGCTAAACTGGAATGAGGCCAGTTCCATTTTGGTGGAAAAGGCTTCATAGTGGCACGAGAGGCAGAGTCAGGAGAGTAGCAAGGTCTTTAGGACTGATTCTCTGAGAACCATGAATGTCTCTGTAAAATTGTGTGACAATCAGTCTATTAAATGTTGAGATATTTTACTTCAAAGAACTTTTTTCCTATTGTTGACACTTGAGACAAAGTCAGAGGATCAATAGTCTTTAAGAATATGTTTTGGCAATCTTTTCAATAGTTGTTGTGATATTTCACTCTGGACCAAAGTGTTGGACCAACCAACTGACCTATATTGCCATCTGTAGACCCATGCTAGCTAGCGTAGCAAAGACATAGTTTGTATTAAAAAAAAAAATCGCAGCTGGAGGTGAAGAAAAAGAATTAGCAAGCCTGCTGAAATATAGACAAAAGTAGCCAAATATATGTGTATATGTATTTTTCTTCAGTATTTTAACTTTATGCTACTTTATACTTCTAAACCGCTACATTTCAGCACAAAATAACAAATAAATCAACTCCAAAAACTTCCAGAAGCTGGAAATCATGGATGGTTTGACTGGAGGCTACATCACCCCGTAAAAAAAGCTCATGTTACAGAAACTGCAACAATTTCATTGCAGAAGATTCCTTTGTGGATAATTATTAAGAAAAAATGATAAATGATGAGGTTATAAACTAGAATGCATATCTGAAGATTGAACCAGTGGTTGTAAACTGGTTTCACTTAAAGAATAATGTGATGCCTAAAAATATATGATTATCAAATATATCATGAAAAGCAGAGATTAGAGAAAACTTGTGCAGCCAAACTTTTGTTTTATCTACTTTCTTACCACATTTATCATCTAATGAACCTCTCAGATTTATCTTGTGACCCTTTGGATTTGGCTTAACCACTGAAATAAACCACCTAACTGTATATACAACTGTATATTGCTGTATATACCTCGCTTTTAACAAATGTCATATATAATAATGTATCAGTCAGAGGTGACATTATTCTACAGGATGAGTACTTTTACTTTGGATACTTTTCTTACTTTTCTAATAATACCTTTGTACTTTTAGTTAAGGAGGATTTTGACTGCAGGACACTGAGCAGTAATGCAGTATTTTTACAATGTAGTAATGTGGAGAAACCACTCAGATATCATGCTGAAGCTTCCACAGCTGATTATTTTCATTAAGACAATTATTTTTTGCACTGTTTTACAAGCTTTGTGAATTTTTCTGTTTAAATATGCAAATGAAGAATTATCTAATGGTAACTTTTGGTGAATTTAGGAGAAATGAGATGCGACAGGTCATAAAACAAACACCTGAATGTGCATTTTGGATGTTTTCTTTCCACTAATCTGAAAGACGACATAGTAAGGAAGCAAAATCTCTAAACTGACCAGTGCATGAAAGAGACTTTTGCCTTTGCAGTGTAACCGACAAATAATGGGACAAGAATCAGAAATGGGGAATATTAGGAACCAGAACGAGCAAAAAGCAAAACAGAAATGTAAATGAGACAGCTTGACGTGTTTGAGAGTGGATTTACATGTTTGCTCTCTTCCTCCCGATGGCCAGCTGAACAGACACACAGCAGAGCTTTAGATAATGTGCCACCAGAGATAAATCTGCTCTGTTCCTCTCTAGTTGATATTCTGCTCTAACACTAAGTGACAGTACGTGTCTGTCATGTGTAATGCGTAATAATCAATCTTAGGGCTCATTGTAGGACTGGTGCACGCGCTTCCAGACACATTTACTGTACTCAGATGAACATAATGCACACAGAGTCATGATGAGTGTTTAATTTTATCAGCAGCGGGGATCTGATGTGTTTTCCGGTTCACGATACAAGAAAAAACATCCTCGCTGCTGCAGACAGATCAGTGGAAGAAAGTGAGAGCACGTCAAGAGGGATTTCAGAAGTGTTTTTCTTGACGGCATGAAGAAAACCACAAGCAAATCACCCAAACACTGTGGTTCTGCATCTCACATTTGTCTCCGAATGAATTCCATTAGTGCCGTGTCCAACATAAATGTGAGTCTGCCCCACAGTCTTGGCTTTAGTGCCGTCGGTTGCTGTGGGCTGTTAAAAGAGACATCCTGTTACTGGAAATTACCACCGAGCTCCTCTATAAGCCTGACAGTTTTCTACCTCGTAACAGACACGTATTAGTAACTCTATTACTGATAATAACTTTTGCAGTCTGCTTCAGTCGATCCTCCGTGGTGTTCCTTATTACTTTCAGCCGTCTGGAACCTTGACTTGGTGCCCTTTAACTGAACTTTTCTGCTCAAATTAAATTTCTGTCTTTCTCACTTTATTCATTCATTTATTTATTTATTTAGGTCCCCGCTAGCCACAACTGAAGTAGCAACTAATCTTCCTGGGTTCCACACAACAATTAAAATTACACAATTAAAAATCCACAGCAAAAGGGGACAAAACAACAACAGCAGCAACAAAATGCTCACAACAAATCAACACCAATAAAACTACTTATCACCATAACAACAATGGACTCATACTCCTACATTATATGTGTATAATAATAATAATAATAGCTCGAAAAAATAGTGTATAGTGTAACTGATAAAGTAAAAATGAAATGACAGATGACCAATAAAGTTCCTCATTAATGATCATTAGTCAGATATTATGTACTAAAACAAACTATTTTAAAGAGGGGCCGGTGCTCTGTGCCATGTACCTGTTAAAAGTGCAACTTCTGATCATAAACCATGTCATAATTTCATTCCTCTGCACATAACTCTGCATTAGTTTCTGAGACAGAAAGTGAAAAACATCCTCTTGATGCACATCTAGTATTAAAGCTATGGCCATTACTACTATATAAAAATCGATTGCGCAGGACATTTGGGATCTTAAACAATGAAATATTTCTCATGAAACAGATAAAAGACCTTGGGTTATGTGCATTTTGATGATGTTAGGTCTTCTGTTGCAGGTCAGGGGGAGTCATGCGGCTCTTTATTCGACACAGCCGCACTACTGGACAGTAATTCAGATGAGTTTCTTTGCGTTTATGCCTTGAAGGATTTGGTTATTGATGAAAATCAGCCAGAGCACAATGGTTCTATAGATAAGATAAGATAAGATGAGTAAAGTAACAGGCCAAAGGGACATGTAGTAAAAAAAAATAAAGTAAAATTAGAACCCAAAATAAATAGATAAGGACAGAAATATAATGACTGGGAATAATGTGCATATACATGTGCAATATGTCAATGAAAAAAGACAAGAGGAAAAAAGAGAAAACAGTAGGCTAATGCTCAGAAAATAAAGATAAAATTCACTCTTTTACTTCCTTTAAAAAATAAAAATGACAACACAAAAGGACAAGCACTCACCACAAACCCCTGTGTTAGGTTTGGTTTAAAATAAAACAGCATTTGAGTGATCGTCTATCACATTTATGATGAGGGAAGGCATCTGTGAGGATTCTCCAAATCTTTCTGAACACTATAGAGGATCTTCTCTAGACTACAGCATGATATTAACTCACTGATCCAGTGTCTTCGTGAGGAAGGGAGTTCAGATTTCCAGCTCAGCCAAATGCATTTTTCCCCCCTGAAGCAAGTAAAAAGAAGTTCTTGACAGGATGATTTATTTTCAGCCGGTTCAGGTCTGCTAGGATCCAGACTTTAGGATCCTGTTGAGAAGCTTCGCACTTTATACCTCACGTAAAAACAAAAAACAGGAATTTTTCTTTTCAAAATCATTTTTATAAGCAAACAATCAGATGATTAATCCTTTAAATCCATTAGCATATATCACTGTCAAACTTCAGGTAAACTAATAGTATAGACGTGACAAATAAGCTGCCTTCATCATTGTTTTAATGTGCTGGCACCCTTTAAACTGCAGTCTGCTGCTCCCACACTGCAGTAATAATGATATAATACACTAACCTCTTTATTTGTATAGCTCTCGTCAAAACAAAGTTATAAAATGTGTCACATAAACATGAAAACATAGGAATAAAGGAATAAAAGTGCCAAATAAAACCAAATAAAAACTAATTAAAAATGATAAATCCCTAAAAAAAAAAAAATTAATCAGACTAAATCAGAGAAGGCAGTGTGATAAAGGAAGTACATTATATGCTTAGATTTAAAGGAAGCCATTGAGTCAGCCTGTCGTATTTCTTCAGGCAAGGTGTTTCAGAGCTTCAGGGCTCTTACTGCAAAAGCTCTGTCCCCCTCAGGAACATGAGAGCATGGACAATAATTTCTGTACCTTTAAAGCTTAATGTAGTCTCATTTGGGTAATGTTACTTAGTTGATACCAATCGTACATTTTAAAGTTTAAATTACTTTCAAACATGACACCAAGAGCAACAAGCTTAATGTATGCAGGAAGAGGCTGCAGTAATGAGAAGCAGCTCGAAGTCCTCAAAGCATCAAACTTGTGGTCAGCTACTTATAAATAATGTATTAAAACAAGTATTATCTGCAGGCTTATCTACTGCACAGGAAATTGCCGTTATATAAGCCAAATGTCACTCTTTCCATGGCAACCAAACTCCATTGGCTAAATTACTAATTTTACCTCACAGAACATGGGGCTTGCTGGTCTACCACTGCCTTGATCTGTTAGTTAGTGTTATTGTGTGACTTTATTGAATGAAAACTCTCCTTTTAATAACCCAAAATCACACAATAACACAAATAAACTAACAGCAGCAGCTCAGCAACTCCTGTGTTCTGTGATTGATTTTGCATATGGAGTTTGGTTGGTTTAGAGTGAGCGATATTTGGTTTATGTAATGGCGGTTTCCTGTTAGAAAAGGGTGTCTGATGGCAAAATAATGTGTTGAAAATATTGTAAATATAACGTACACTTAAACTGATATTACTTTTTTGCAGGTGGACCTTTTTAAATACCTTCTGTTGCTAACCTTGTCCTGGAAATAGGTTTACTAAGAAGTATACCAAAAAACATTAATTCATAAATTAATGCTAGTATGCACAACCATTTGAATGATTAATTTTGATTGATAAAATAATCTCACCACAAGGTCTTTCTAGTAACTGTTTGGGAGCTTTAAATCATACAGTCATCCTTATAAAATTAAGTTGTTATGAAATGTAGATTTAAATTATTTTTTTTC
Source organism: Lutjanus erythropterus (assembly GCF_056507025.1). Classification (NCBI taxonomy): domain Eukaryota; kingdom Metazoa; phylum Chordata; class Actinopteri; order Lutjaniformes; family Lutjanidae; genus Lutjanus; species Lutjanus erythropterus. The sequence continues at coordinate 21,985,695 of NC_139333.1, forward strand.
CTGAGAACCTGAAGGACCTCTCATCCAAGCTGGATTAAAAATTTTCATTCAAATTTAATTTTTGACATTGGAAACAGTAATTTGGCAAACTATTCACCTACTAATACTGATAATTACTGTTTCTAAGGTCAAGACTTTACTTTTAAACTGGATTAAGTTCCAGTTTTTACTGTTATTGGCTCTGCAGCAGTGTATCTTCTTCTGCACTTATGTCCTGTCTTGTCTCCACCCCTCCAGGAGGGCCAGACGGCTGCTGTCCCGCTCCCAGCTGAGGCACGCTTGCCGGCAACCCTGCGAGCAGATCACCCTGCGCAGGGTCTCCCAGGGCCCGCCGCAGGGGCTCGTCCTCGCGCCTCCGCACCCTCACCCCAGCCTGAGGATGCGAGGCCCCATCGTCATCCACGACTGATCGGACCCTCCGACCTCCACACACACACACACACACACCCCGACTGCATAATACACTAACAAATTCACACCTCCTATTCTCTCATTAAACCCTCCTTTGCTTTTTAAAATACCGTTATAATCCTTGACAACACGTAAACAAGCTATCTAACTGTTGGAAACAGAAGGATGTGATGCAATAGAAACATACACCCGACCTGACTGCAAGTGCTGCCTGTCTTTAAAATCCCCTGGGAATGTGTTTGTATGTGTACATACTGTATTTGGGTGCATGAGAGTGTGTGGCAGTGTGTGTGGCAGTGTGTGTGTGAGAGAGAGAGTGAGCGTGTGTGTGTAATCATGCCAACAACACATGAAAGACTGAGGGGATGTTGACGTGTGCTGTTCTTATGGTTTTTATGGATGGACATTAACGACAGAACTTTGTGTGACCTTTGTGTTGATGGTGAATTGTTGTGAAGTTTTATCAGTTTGTATAAAGTTATTTTGGGAAGGGGCTCGGGTGGGGGCATGGGGCTGGTTGGGAAGGGAGGGGAGGGGGGCGGGGTTGCATTTGTGGGGACTAAGGGTTTTTTAAAGGGAAACATTAGGTATTTTTTAATCTGGACCGTATTTTCTCACAGATTTTTGTGTCTTAGACTGGGTGGCACCAACGAATCGGAGTTTAGCAAAAAAAGGTTTAAAATGAGTAAATCCAGGTTCAAAATTAAGCAGAGCTCTGGTGCACAATTAAAAACTAATCTTTGTTTAGTTCTGTTCAGTTTGTTTAGAGTCTTGCTCGCCCAAATTAGAATAAATGAATAAATAACAAAGTGTAACAGTTGGCTAAAAGATTAATAAAGTGTTATATTATTTGCCAGCTAATGTTAGCTACAAAGTTAACAAAACATTACATTATTTGCTAGCTAGCATTAGCTAAGAAGCTAATAAAACATTAGATTATTTTTTGGGTAACATTAGCTAAAAAGCTAATAAAACATTTCATCATTTGCTGGCTAGCATTAGCTTAAAAGTTAACAAACATTACATTGTTTGCTAGCTAATGTTTTCTGAAAAGTTAACAAACATTACATTGTTTGCTAGCTCATGTAAGATAGAAAGTTAACAAAACATTATGTTGTTTGCTAGCTAACATTTTCTAAAAAATTGGAGTTCAAAGTTTTTCTGCAACAGATGTAAATTTAATCTAGGTTTAGAGTAAAACCTAAACAGAGGTTAAATTAGCCTCAAAGTTTGGTGCAACATAAATTAAAGTTAAACCATGATATAATCTTACTTTTTAAAAAATCATTTTTGTTGGTTTAACCCAGCCTAAGACACAAAAACATGTGAAAATATGTTCCAGGTTGAAAAATACCAGTTACCCTTAAACATTGGAGAAGAGGCGAATGTCCCAATGCTGACGTTAAAAAGAAAATGCACTATACGTCGAAGACTGAACTAGCGGCCTTTTTTTTTTTCTTTTTTTTTTTAAAGAAATGGCTGCTTTAAATTGTGTTTGACCTGCAGTTTTTCACGTTGTTCTTGAAGTTTAAATCGATGAGCTGGAGCCGGAGTTGACGAATGACCACCTGGAGGCATTATTATCCAAACTGTCTGTAACTCTACCCAAAAAGCTGTCAGTTATTCATGACAAATCTGCAGGAAAGAATATAACAAGGCAAAGAAATATGGAGCCAGCAGCTTACATCAAACAGCATAAGCCTCCCTCATGAACCAGTGTATAATATATTGTATATCTCATTACAGCACTGTAAATCTACTCATTCTATTTCTATGGCCGACTGTACCTACCTAGCCCTAACATGGGTACTAAAGCACTTCCTTTGCAGCAGAAAAGGGCATGAATCTGTCATATTTTCCTCAAGGCTGTGATGCACCTGCAACATTTTGAGGCAAGAACATGAGCAACTTTGCCAGCAGCTGTTTGCTAACATGTATTTTCGTCATTGCATTAAATCTTTAAACCCAAACAGTCAAGTTTGTCCAGTTTTCAGACCTCTCTCGCGCTCCCTTGCTGCGTGACAAAATTGCCACAGGATGTTGCCTCAAAAAGTTGCCCATCCAGCCTTCGGGTGTGTTTGATTATGAGTTTTAAAACTGGCATCGCCGCCGCATGTCTTTGAGGTGAGAGCCTCCGCTGACCGATTGGGTCACATGATTTCTTCTCTTTCATTCAGAATGTTTATGTTAGTGTTTCCTGTATGTCATGTGTTGAATTATGAATATGCTGAGAATAATAAAAAAAACAAAAACAAAACAACAACGACAACACGATGTCAGAATATGGTGTCCAGAGTCACTGAGTCATTTCATGGTGTCACACACTCAGAGAAATAAAGGTGCTAACTTCAGCTTATCCCCATAGGGGAACCCTTTGTGGTTCCTGGTAGAACCTTTTTACAAAGGTATAACTGGAAACCTTTTCATAGGGTTCTATCTAGAAACCAACATAAAGAGTTTTACCTAGATCCATCTGCAAAAGGTTTCACATAGAACCCTTTATGAGAATTTCTAAAGGAGAACCCTTCTATATTGTAACAGGTCCACACAGAACCCTTTCTGGGGGTTCTGTCCAGGGTGCCATTCTATTCTATTCTACCAAGAACCCTCTTACACTCCAGTGGTTTCATCTAGAAAGCATTCCGTAGGTACTTCCTAGAACCCGCCCTTGGGCTTTCTCCCAAGAACCCTTCTATATTCCAGGTGTTTTATCTGGCACCCACCCAGGTGGTTCTACAGAGAACCCTTTTACATCCAACGGTTTTATCTAGAACTGACTCGGGGCATTCTATAAAGAACCTATTCTATTCAAAGGGTTTTATCTAGAACCAATCGTGGGGGTTCTACCAACAACCTATAATATTCCAAGGGTTTTATCTAGAACCAATCGTGGGGGTTCTACCAACAAGGTTTTTTATCTATAATCTTCAGTGGATTTCTACTGAGAACACTTCCATATTCCAAATGTCTTATCTAGAACCACGCCAGTGGGGTCTACTAAGAATCTATTGGAATCCATGACTTTTATCTAGTACCCACCCAGGGTGTTCTCCTGAGAACCCTTGTATATTCTAAGGGTTTTATCTAGAACTGATCCAAAAAAGGTTCCTCAGAAACAAATAGTTCAGAGTAGAACCTCAACCCTTCAAGCAGAACCCTTTTGGAACCGTTATTTCTCAGAGTGTGCTGTGACAGGCTGCCCTGTCTTCCAGCCACCTACTCTGTCTCTCTGTCTGTCTTTGTGTTGCTCTTGAGGGGGAGTGTAATAGATGATACACACTGTGGCCGGCCGGTGTGTGACTGTTGTAAAATACCCTCACAGAATATGGCAATTTGACACAGTGATGAGGAACGAGGAACGCTCTCAGAACATAAATCATGTTCTTGGGAGCTTACAGCCTGCCTCAAGGTAATGCACTCTGTGTGTGTGTGTGTGTGTGTGTGTGTGTGTGTGTGTGTGTGTGTGTGTGTGTGTGTGTGTGTGTTGACACAGACCCTGTTTGTATGTTCAGAAAGGTTTGTCCTTCTCTCACTTACACTCCTGTCGCAGCATGGAGCTTTACAGTCAATCACTGCAGCTAAATCATAAAAAATTAACTAATCTTTTCTCATCAACTTAACGTAAATTGACAAGTTTTATTCATTCAAGTTAACTATTTTCAGATCACTTCAGAGCTGTTAAAGTCTACAACAAATGGAAATCAAGACTCGTTGCATCGCAGAGTAGCGCTGAGTTGAATTAATGTACTGTACAGAGTTCAATTACCTAATTAAATTTTCCCAGCATGCTTTGCTTGAAAGTTAAAACTCTCCTGATGCCTTTCTTTTTTTTTTATAGTTTGTAGAAAAAATGATATTTCACATTTGTTTGTACTGTTCGTCAAGTGTGACTGAAGAGTTGTGGGTTCAACTTAAAACCCTGAGCTTATTGAACATATTTTCTCAAGTGCATTGAAGTAATATCAAGTTTAGTTGAATAGAAAAGTTTATTCATTTTGAATATCATAAAATTGGATTTGTTTTTCAGCTAAGGCACGTGGGACTGCAGGGGATTAGACATTTACACGTTCATTTTGTCATTTCTAACAGCTGCACATTTGACTTGAGCAGCTTTTTAAAAAGCATGTCAAATGTAGTGGCCAAAAGTATGTGGACACCTAAACAACACATGCATTTGTGAGCAATGAACATGTCATTCCAAAACCATAGATGTTAACCCTCTAATGCCATTTGATCATATTTGTCACATGAGTTTCTGAGGCCTGTACAATATTTATGTGTTTAATACTTCCCTAAAAAACCTGTTGCATGCAATCTGAGACACGTCTTCTGCCCTCTGGTGGATTATCAGTGCACTGCAGGCAGCAGCCAGCCTCTGAATGCAAAATCCAACATGGCTGCCTTCACAAAATGAGTTGCACATTTTAGGCAGTGAAATCTTTACTGATTTTGAAAAAGGCACAGTCAGAATAACGGTTATGTTGTTACTGAAAAAAAAAGAACAAAACCAGTTTAAATGTGCCAAATTTTCCAAAAGCAATGACCAATACTTGATATTGTTTCTAAAATCAAAATTATTGTGATCAATTAATTTTCATAAATGCCTGATGTATCAAATATGATACACACTAAATATCATATATGTAAATTATATGGATTTTTTTTATCCAATAAAGATAAAATAAAAAAAAAATAGAATTGTGTACTCTGTGTACAGGGGCATTGTTGAATGTGGAAACAGGAACAGATCTTGCCCAATCTGTTGCTACAAAGCTGAACACTCTCTTTAGCCAGAGCTCAGTGGCTCATGAACAACATCACAAATCACAGGTGTGTCCACATATTTTTGGCCACATGATGTATCTTCTGAGTTCATCTCTGACACAGTCAGAGCACAGTAGCACCTGCAGGAATATGCTGCCTTCAGGTATTGTCAGAAATATTAGAATTATGACATTCAAACAAGTCCAAATTCTATGAAGTACAAAGTGAGTGTTTACCATCTGCAAAGGCTCAATGCCCCACCAGGGGCCCCGCCCCGCAGTCTGAGAACCACTGGGTTATGTGAACATACATTTGTCTTATTGGCCAAAAAATAATGAATCTGTCCCATTGCACCATTTTGTTTTCTCATATTTTCCCAAATTAAATGATAGTTTCCGGTATGGTCACCTCTACAAATTTTTCTTTGTGTATGGAAAATTACAAGAATGATTTAAAGAAATGTGTTTCTTTGTACTAGTCTATAGTAATACTCTCCAGCTGCTTTTCACTTGAGATATTTTTTTTTTCACTTTTTTATTGATTTTAAGCATCTTGTAGGCTATTGCAACTGATGATGATTATAATAAAAGATTTTAAATGGCAGATATTTTAGTTATTGTTTTCTCTATTTTGAGATGCCTAAATAAGCATTTAAGCTGACATAGTAATTTAAAAATCCATTTATGTATAACAGAGCTGCAACAATTCGTTGATTAATAGATAAGCTGTAATTTTTCAAGTAGAAATGTCAATATTTGCTGGTTTCAGCTTCTGAGTAAGGATTTGCTGCTTTTATTCGCCATTTATGATAGTAAATGAAGACTCTGGGTTTTGGACTGTTGGCTGGACAAATTTTTAAATTGAAGAAAATTTAAGTTTCATTATTATTAGTTTCCTTCTAAAATACTAACAAGGTTAACAAGCACTTCTAAACGCGCTAAAACAAACAAATCATATTTACTCCCTATTGTTGTTGGAAGTCGGAGCTTTTTGAGAGGTCCTTGAACGCAGCACGTAAATCGGCTCTGTGTAAGCTGTTCGACTCTGTGACCACCAGCGTCTCGACACCTTCTCATCCAGTCTCCATTATCTCCATTGTTGGAGTCATTTTAAACAATAAGGAACTAAAATGGAGGGTATTTGTTCTCCTCGCGCTCCCGTTTCTTTCTTAAACCGATTTCCTGTCCCCTTCCCGCCGAAGCTCCAGTGGCGCAATCGGTTAGCGCGCGGTACTTATATGACAGTATTCAGCAGAGCAATGCCGAGGTTGTGAGTTCGAGCCTCACCTGGAGCAGAGTTTTTAGACTAACCCTCACCTGGTGGCAGCAGGTAAACCCCGCAGCACGAGACACGGGGGGGGACTTCCTGTACTGCGCAGCAATGACGTCACGCAGTAATCCCCCTCCATAACAGTGGTGGTATATTCAAGTACAACTCTAAATACACGTCAACGACAGAGATTTAAAAACACACAGTGGCTTCTTGCTTCCTGTCAACAGGTGTGAGTGATTGATGGAAGCAGATTAACTTCTGTCAGGATAAATCCACTGTACTCTACCATGAAAAACAGTTTAATTTTTATGATTTATTATTTATTCACCTTTTTAATGTTTATAATTTTTGTTTTTTGGGGCAGGGGTCTACTGCCATCTCGTTATTCAACCCTGTGTAAATGATAAATAAAAGATACCTCGATACATCCTTTAATAGAAAATTAAGGTGGAATGTTGTGATATAATCACGTGTTTGTGTCCATCTGATGAAAATGAAGGTTTATAGGACTCAAATATATTCAATGAAACATGATGTGATCTGAATTTATTGAAGGACATCTTTTCTTTCATTGCATACCAAAATTATTTTGGATTAAGTAGTTTTTTCTTGTCTATGTAGCCATATATGGTGTATAGTCTGTGTGTTTAGTTGTTTCTTATCTATAATTTATATTTTTATATTTAATTCTTGTATATTTTTTATTCTTTTTGTATTTGATCTTTTCTACCTATTTTATTTTGTCTTAGCTTATCTCTTTGTTTTGTATCGTTTTGTCTTTGTCTTGTTTGAATTTTTGTTTGTTTGTTTGTTTGTTTTTGTTTTTGTGTGTTTTGTTTGATCTTACCTCGTTAAATATGGTTTGCTGTTTGAAGGTTAGGCTCTAGCTTCAGTCTTTTTCAGACTGCAGAAGTGTCTAAGTCATGTTAAGTTGCTTTATTTTGATGTTTTCAACTGCCTTAAATATCTGCCAGTTTTTGTTAGGGGCTATGTGTTTATGTATATGAATTTGTAGATATATACATGATGAACTAATTTCTATTTTCTAAGATAGATTTTAAATTCTAAAGAAAAATCTAAATGTAATTTTATTTTATAAATTGATGCACTAAGCCAATAATAAAAGGAGTCCTTTGTTTTCAGAGATGAACAAGATTGTTTTCTTAGTACAAGAACTATATTATTCAGCAATTTTTTAAAAACTATGTTTAAAAAAGTAATTCTGCAGGAATACTAAAGTAGTAAGAAATAAAAAAAAGTTAAAAAAAAAAAAAAAAAAAAAACTGTCATGAGACATTTGATGACAAAAACATTTTAGCAGCTTGACAATCACCATCTACAGTCAATTGGACAATATGAAAACAAGCACAGTTTAAAAAAAAGAAGAAGAAGACATGTTTATTTCATACAGACAGTTTATTGAAATAAAAACAGCGGTGTCTCTGTCCTCTCAGGTAAGTCGTTCAGCAGCGCCCCCTGTCGTCTGACAGCTGGAACTGCGACTCTGTTGTGCAACCAGCTTTTTACCACTAGATGGCGATGCAACTGTACCAGACAGAGCGGAGACATGCTTATAGATATGGAGGTTCTCTCATCTCTCTCAGACGAGTGCTGTCCTACTACATCTCTGGTCGTTTGTATTCACAAAATAATTTAGTGACATTTTTATAGCACACTCAATTTGTTCGCTGTATCCCCCTTAAAGGGATAGTTCAGATTGTTTGGAGCTGGGTTGTATATGGTATGAGGAAAAAATATAATAATAATAATGTTATATTTGACCCTTTTCTTAAAGAGTTGCATGAGGCAATAAAACGTTAGGATGGTCAATGTAAGAACTCATTTACAGTCAGGTAAAAGTTGGTGGAAAATCATGGAACTCTAATGTTGTGGTTGCAGCCATGCCAACAACACAAGAAGCCAAATTGTATCTTTTACATGAACCAATTAACACATAAATGTAAGAATCAACTCTGTATGAAGTTACAGTCAATGTCTCTTGTATGTTTAATCTTTGGATTAAGGCAAATTAAAGGTTAAAGGTTAAAATACCAGGTCTTTAAGAGTCTTTAAGAGTCCCAACGTTATATAAACCAAATATGGCTCTCCTCAAAGCAACAAGACTCCACTGGCAAAAAGCAGTAATTTTACTGCACAGAACACAGTAGTTGTTGGTCTACTGCTGCCTTGATTTGTTTGTGTTACTGTGAGACTTTGGTGAATCCTAACTAACCTTTTAAAACACACAAACTGATTGATTAACCCTAACTCATGTTTTCTGTGAGGTAAAATTTCTGATTTCACCAATGGAGTTTGGCGGCTTTACAAAGAGCAATATTTGGCTTAAATAACAGCTGTTTCCTGCTGGAAAAGACAGTCTGACAGCAAGGTAAGGTGGTGAAAACAACCTAAATATAGTGTACACTTGAACTGATATCTATTTTAATTTGGGTGGGTGTCCTGCACCGGGACTCCTGCTGCTTTTCCAAACTGGAGGCGCCATCTGCTGCAGGTAATATACTGACTATATGGACAAATACCTCATACAACCCTACTTCAAATAATCTGAACTATCCCTTTAACATCCGTGTCACTGAAAACCCTACACATCACACATCAATCTCTCTCAGACATGATTTATTTCACTGCTCTCGACTGTTACATGCTGTGTAAGAATATCTGTATCCTTGTATGTGTGTGTGTGTGTGTGTGTGTGTGTGTGTGTGTGTGTGTGTGTGTGTGTGTGTGTGTCTGCAGGTCTGTCACTCTAAGCCCTTTAAAGCTGGGAATGAACAAGCAGAAGATTGCTGTAATGATGTGACCCAGATGTCCCGGGTGCAGATCCTCCAGGCTGAAAATGAGAGTGCAGATCAGGGCCTCGCACCTCCCGTCACCCTCCTCTATGCCCCCTCCTCCTCCTCCTCCTCCTCCTCCTCCTCCTCCTCCTCTTCCTCCTCCTCCTCCCTATCCGGCCCGAGACACAATCACAGAGCATTTAACAGCAGGGAGGGAATATGTGTGTATGTATGCACGTATCATTTGAGGGAATGTGTGCGTGTGATGTCCCCGTCCATGTGTGTGTGTGTGTTCATGTGTGTGTGTGCTTAAGCTCATCCAGATCCATGTAAACACGAGGGATCAGATTTTGATGGTGTGTGCCACTTGTTCTTGGTGCTCCGGATTAGACATAACAGTTTTTTAATTTACTCTCCTCAGCTGCCTCCATAAGACGCTAAAGCCCGGCATCGCCCCACCAGAGACCCCCCTCACCCCATCCACCCCCATCCCATCCCATCCCACCTCCTCCTCCTCCTCCTGCTTCTCCCTGCACTGTAAAAAGTCATACTTGAACTTAGTGGAATCGACTACACTGTAAAAGTGAAAAGGTTGAGAAAACACAAAATTTCAAGGGAACGTATTTCAATAGATAGAGATAATTTCCTTTTCTTCATTTGATCAGTTGTTCCCAAACTTTTCCTGGCGTGCCTCCTTCAGAAGCTGAAAAAAATTCACGCCCCGTGTTTGTGGTTTTCTAAAACTCAAAGATCCAAGTTTACCTGAAGACGAAAAGATCCATGATGAAAACTTTGTGTCCTTAATACACTTCAAAGTAAGTCTTGGTTGCTTGCTTTCATAATAATAAAAACACTGCGAACCATGATGAAGGTTAATATTGAATTACTTAAATAAAATGTATTCAACTATAATAAAGGGTATAATTGTTCATCAGTGAAGAGATGTTGGTTTGACTTAATATCTTAAGCTTATTGAACATGTTTTCTCAAGTACAACTTTGTTTAACTAGAATCTAACTATAACTTAATTATCTTTAAAAGGTCAGTTAACTTAAAATTGGAAGGCAGCCTGGACACTTGGACTTTTTCAAGTTAAAACTAAGAGTTTATTTTTACAGTGTGTCTCCCCCTCCTCACCCGTCCGTCCCCTGAGGTGACCAGGTGGCTGAACAATCACACACACACACACACACACACACACACACACACACACACACACACACACACACACACGCCACCCTGACAGTAGGCTCAGCGGGCCACTTTACTGAATGAGAAGCTCGGCAGTTGGAGTGAGATATGTGTGTGAGAGTGTGTGTGTGTGTGTGTGTGTGTGTGTGTGTGTTTGTGTGTATCTGTGTGTGAAGGATTGAGGGGAAAGGGGACAAAAGACAGAGAGTTTAATATTTGGGATAAGCTGTGATTGAACATCCTGATCAGAGCAGAATGATCAAATTCTGCCAGTGATAATCCCCCCATCTTGGAAAATTAAATACCACTCTGCTGTCTCTCTGCTGCTCACTCACACTCTCTGTCTGTGACATGCTCACACACACACACACACACACACACACACACACACACACACACACACACACACACACACACACACACGGTATTTAAACAGGGTCTTAATCTGTGTCTCATAACCCTGGTTGGTTCCTTGGGGAACTGTTCTGATATCTGATGAGTTTTTCATTAATAAGACTCAAGTCTAATCCTGAGGGAGGAACACAAAATGACAACGGATAAGCCCTGCTTTCCCCTCACACACGCACACACTGACACACACACACACAGACATCATAACTCTGATCCACTGATCCACTATCTAACTAAACATCTTTATACACACTTATACTCGTGTTTATGCTTTAATCTCCTCCTCGTCCGTATTTTCATTCCTGTAGTATGACAGGCACCTTGTACCCCGGCTCAAGTCCAGGCCGACCCCAAGAGCGGCGAAGGCCAGACTCGGTCAGGCTCCACCCATCTGGCTCTGCAGTGAGCGCCACTTGCCTTGCAAAATAAAGAGTTCAGTTCAGAGCCCATTTTTTAACAATATTAGCAATGTGTCTCAACTTAGAAACACAGGCAAGTTGTAGAGGTTTATGTTACGGCCACCACTTTTAATTATTTCAACTCTGTTTCTGGGCAGTTGTGTGTTTTCTGCCAGCTTGCAGTGATGGACAGTTTAAAGCAGAGAGCAGAGCAGCTAACAGCATGAGGAGCAGTCGTAGGGCGCCATAAAAAACATAAATCTTAGTTTGATCTTGTAAATATTTAAATAGTTTGAACTAATAGTTAAAAGCTAAATGATTAAAACACAGATTAAACTTCCGCTGCTTGTCCATATTGGCATCAGCGTATATTAGCTAAAGCATTTCATTAGATTTTTTTGGGAAAATGTTTTATTGAAGCTTAAGTATGTTTGTGTGAAGTTTTATGATAAACTTTACCAGAAAAAAACAAACATTTGAAGAGTCAGAACTGCTGGTTGTTTTTGCCGTCACATGGTGACGTCAGTTCGATTTGGTTCGGTCAGAACTTTGGAATATCAAATCATTGATCTTTGCTCTTTACATCTTGGCTCTTATTTCCCTCGGCTGTCTGTAAACTACAGGTTGTACTGTATGCAGGAAAGCATGATGTGGATCAGCTGATGTGGCACTTATCTGCCTCACATGGCTGATACCATTAAGATAATCAGTGATTTCCGTTTGTATTTTTAAGATAAGTTTATAAGCACTCTGTGTAAAAGCAATAGCAATATTCTGAATTTGATAAAGTTCATGTAACCACCTGGACACATAAACAGCAAATCCAGAATATGTGTCTCAGTAGGGTTTGCAGGGCTGCAGCAGAGATATGTGCACTAAAGAAAATCTCACATTTGTGATCGGAGGAAGAAACACACCCACTTTCAAACATCATCTTAACCATATGATGTCAACATGTTTTTTTGCAGTGCTTTTCAAGAAGGTGGTTAAACGAATCAAAGAGGGAGGCTGAGTTTGCAAGCATGAACCTCTCCGCCACCGGTGGAAAACTGGACACTCATAAATACACACTTACTCATTCAGAGAACATTCAGCATTCATTTTAACTCTGATTAATGTGAAAGTCAAACTAAAACAATTAAATTCAAATATATACTTTAAAAGTTCAATGAATACATTTTTTGTGATTACAAAATTATCTTCATTTTACAGTATGTCATTATTCTACAGATATTAATTTATAGTGTTAAAATTAATACAGTCATGCTGATTATTTCTGTAATAACAATTACAGTGTGGCACTGTGAATAGATTTACAGTAATCCTGTAATACTGTGAAATGCATTAAGTAAGTTACTTTAAATTTTACAGCATTCTTGTCACCATGTAGAGAATGAATGAGATCCAGTGACTCCTGAAATACTTCCTCCCACTTCCTAACTCTGACACTGGAGAGGAGTTTTCAGATGCTGCTGGATGATCTGACTTGTTTGAATCATACGTCAGTGGAGGGACTATTATTTGTGGTTATTTGAAGGTTATTTGTGGTTTTTATGCTCTGACCATGAGCTGCAACATCTCTGGTTTGCTTGAGTTCAGCCAGGGACATCTTGTTGTTACATATATATTTAAAAAACTGTTTGTTCAGTGTTCATCTGAAAAAGAGGAATTCGTTTTTATAACAGTGTTCCAAATGAGACTCATATCTCTCACAATGAGTCCAGGCAGAGCTCGTGTAAAACATGAACTAATCATGTCACCAGACCTGCTGCAGATCCTTGACCCATTTTTCAATTTGACAGGTTTCATTTCAATGAAAAACTTCCTCATTGTTCCCTGTTTCTCTTCCAAAACATGCAATCTGTTGTCTCAAGTCATGTGTAATTTATTTATGAATGACTCTGGTTTCAAATTCAGTTTACTTTTGCAAGTGGCCCCGGGGGCAAAAACAAGCCGCTGGCCTCCTGATCCTCCCATTTCCTGCTCAATATGTTTAGTTTTCTATGCCGAAATAACTACCTGTTGAAACTTCTGTGGCCGTGAAGGAAGTTCCTCACTGTGCCGATTGGTAATCAAGCCTCGGCTACAGTGAAGTGTGTCCTTCCTCTATTGGTTTATACAGTGGTGGACAAAGTACTCAACCCCAGTACTTGAGTCAAAGTATAGATACTCCTGGTCAAATATTACTCAACTACAAATGAAAGTTGATCAGTCACAATTTTACTTGAGTTAAAGTACTAGAGTTCTTGCTTTTAAAAATACTTAAGTATTCAAAAGTACGTTTTTAAAAATACTTAAGTATTCAAAAGTACAAATTACAAAGTACATTTTCTAATATCAATACACGCTGTATTGTTTTCATGATGTATTTACAGAAGCTTGTAGCTCTCTGAAACCATCTAATGATGCACTGACCTGCTTGTAGAACCACTCTGCTACACAAAGCCTATAGAAACACCTATAAAAACTTCAACATAGAAATACAATCAAAAACAAAAGGGACAGTTATTGTCATTTTCTGATGTAACTGTATTAAAATCACATCATAAAATTAGATTGAAGGTAACTGTAAGGAGTTCTCCAAGTCTGTTAAATAACTGAGATTTCTTTCTGTCTTCAGAGGCAGTATATACATGAATTATGTGGTATTTCTCACCCCAATAAAACAATCCAACTTTAAAAGCTACCTGGAATAATGAATAATTATAATAACATCTTGAGATTTAATTTTGTCTTTCTCCTGCCTCCACCATTACCGCTTTTTGTTTGAATGAAAGAGGGAGAGTTTGCTTGTTCTTGTTACAGAGAGCGCCTGGATGATGTATTTCTGCTTTTACATCAGTCCCATTTGAGCTACTGTGATTGGTTTCCTTTTGTGAGGAACACAGCATGTGACCAACTGCATTTTAGAAAAGAAAAACACCAACAGCTGACTTCAAAGCTCAGTCAAAAAGTAACAACAACCTTCCTAGAAATGTAGTGGAGTCAAAAGTACAATATTTGTCTTTGAAATGTAGTGGAGTGAAAGTAATAAGTTTCCAAAAAAACAAATACTCAAGTAAAGTACAGATACACAAAGAATGTACTTAACTACAGTACTCAAGTAAATGTACTTCACTACTGTCCACCACTGGGTTTATACCATCTTACTAGATTCTGTGCTGAAATTGGAGTTCCTCTTGCAAAACGTTAATATGGAAGAATGCAGGAGTAATAATTTCCATTCCAAGTGAGGAGAATTTCTTAAAAGACCATGTGTCGTGGAATAATGCAAGGGTCAAAGTTCAAGTGTCACTACTGCTGCATGTTTAAAACCAGATAAAGAAAAAATAACATCTTAAAATAAAGAACAACGTGATTTTGGCTGTGACTGTTTCAGGTTTTGTGCCTAGAAAGCAAGGTGTTTTTTAGAGATGCATATTTTTAGGAACAGCTGTTATCTCATGACATAAATAAAGTTAATCAGATTTGAGTGATTAAAAATAAATTTAAGAGGTGATACAATCAATGGCATGTTTGCCCACAGACTGAGCTGCTGCACCTAAACTGGGCAGCAATTATCACCTATTGTGAGTGTAAAGCCAAAGCAAAGCTGCCCCACATTCTGCCAGATTGAATGATTGATTTATCTTCCCTTGAGAACTGATCCTCAGATGTGGTTACATTTAGCTGATTAATGACTGTGAGTTTGGCTTTGATGGTAAAGTTGACCACAGTTTTGATTTGATTTGATTTTTTTCCTTTGTGGAGAGTTTTTTTTTTTTTTTTTTTTTTTTTGTCATGCTTGATTTAGTTTTGAAATGTGCAAGTGACAAGCAATTTCAAAATATTACTCCTCCTGTTTTAACCAATGATAATATTGAAAATGTAGTATATTAATCGCAATGGATGCAAAATATAACAGCTATTTAAAAGAAAAACAAGGTCGGAAACTGTATTGTCCAGAGGAATTAGTCATTCACTAAAATGAGTGGAATTTAATACTTATGTGTAAATTATTAAAGTAGCATAATTTCTGACAAAATGTACTTAAACTTTTTTCAGCATCCTCAAAAAACAAATAGGCAGTGTCATGTTGAAGACATCTGACAATTAATCTGAACAGCATAAACAAAACAAATATAAAGAAATACCAAGATAAATGTATGTATATTTAAAAATAACTTCATGGGGAGTTTACTCGATATAATGTAAGATTCTCAAGGCACTCCTCTTCTTATGTTCCTTAAGGGCTGAAATAAAAAAGTGTCATTTTAAAATGCTATAAAACATGGAGCAACTTTAAAGAATTCCATAGAAATATACGCTACACACAAATATACACTAGACATATCGATAATGGACAGTACTCCCTCAGATATTGTGATGTACAGATATGGAATTCAAAGGTGCATGATATCAAAAGCTTGTCTGCTTTAGAGATTTTTAAAAGGAAATTGGCATCACATTTATTTCGTGATGTTTAATTGTTTCTTGACGTATGAACACAATTATGTTTCTTTTATTATTTATGTATTGTTATTTATGTATTTCTTTGTTCTCATAGGATCATTTGTTAATTCACAGGTTTTCTGTTTTTTTTTTCAGCTCATTGTATAAGTTTCTTGTTGTCATTTGCTGTTTTCTTAAAAGTATGTTAATGTTAGTTTTTTGATTAGTATTGTAGTTTTTATTTGTTCGTTTGTTTTTTCCAAAAAGGAGGAGAGGCCACTTGTATGTGCCTGTGGCTCTCTGACTTCTCCTAAGATATTTTTACTTTCATTATCGTATTTTATTATACTTTTATATGTTTGAAAATAAAAAAGAAAAAAGAAAGACAAAAGAAACTCTTCCATCTTCTTTACCTCTAGTGCACCCATTCAATGTTATACTTGCAGTGGGTCGCGCTTGATATTTTTTCCGGGACACTCATACCGGTATGTGTGGTAACTTTCAAATGTGTGCAGGATGAGGAAACTAAGACATTTCACTTCTGTTACCTTCGTTTTCTTTATATTTGGCGTCTTGGCTGCCAGGTTGCGGTCAACAGGCTTCCGCAGCGGCGTTTAACGGTTATATTTCAAGACTAACTCCGCCTGTCTAGAGTAGGTTCGGTGTATGCCAAAACAGCTTACGAGTGCACGCTACAGATGCAGTGCGTCACAGAACTTCGTTATCAGACCAATGACAGTGTACTGTTGGACAGGGGCAGAGCTAATTGACAGAGAAATCAGCCAATAAACGGACGGTTCGCCTGGACGTTGTAACCAATCAGCGGGCATATGCCAAAAATAACACCTCCTCTTGTTCAGCACCCAAAGTCGAAGGATAGCTCTGGCCTTTCAATTGAAGAAAGTGCTAGATTTGCCAGTGTTGTATAATATAACCGATTCTCACAGTGTCCATATTTGTTTTGGAACGATCGGAATTGTCTTCATTTAATGTGAGAGACAGAACTGGCGTCAAACATGCGTAAAAATCAACGTTGTCCAAGCAGGGAACCACCGAGAAAGGAATTATCGCCGTTCTTCTGAGGCCAATCTCGATTATTTTTGTCAAATAAGGAAACATAACATAGCTAGCTAGCTAACGTTAGCTCCGTAGATAGCTAGGTTACCGACATATCTTCACACAAAAGCAGAATCCAGCAGATAATCAAGATTGGATCTACATTCGCAGCAGCAGGAAAACGTAAGTAGCATGCTAGTGTGCGCGCTAACGTCATTAGCTTGAGTTTGACAAGCTGGGGAAATGCGTTGGCTGTTGAGTTAACATTAGCAAGCCAGCTAACTGGCTAACGTTAGCTCATATCAACACACTAACTGCAAGCTAGGCCTTTCCGTAGAGGGACCAGTGTTAAGTGGAGTGGAGTTCAGCATGTGGTCAGTGGATTGGTATTTAACGCATTTCCAAAAGCAGTCAGTCGGTTCATGCAACATAAATTTTGCGGTGCATTAACAGACCATTGCCAACATAAAACATGATCCATCATCTGAAGTTTCAAAGTAACTTGTCCAACGAGGGCAATTCTGAATGAAGCATTCAATTTAATGCAATACTAATATTAACAGTCTAACTACACGTTGGCCTCTAATGCTTAACGTTAGTCTGGTCCCAAGCGAGCCAATCTAGCATGGTATACGCTACACAAGCTATAACTAGCTAATGACAGCTTAGCGGACTTTGTCATATGGGTGTCAGTGGTGAACTATGTGATGTTAGCTTGGCACTGTAATAGCATTTCTAACGATAAAATATTGTTTTCGAACAAGGGCAAGCACACACAGTTACAGGTAATTTCATTTTAAATAAGTAAACGTGTTATGATATTAATGTCCAGCACTAACTGTCAATACATGTCAAACAAAATGCATGCTGTGTCAGTTGAATAGCTACTGTACAGTATGTTCTGGTGTGTAGCAGGAGAGCTCCACAAATAATCACAATATTATCAGAGTCGCCATATGGCCAAGTTCAATACCTAAATTGCAGAACTAGAAACAAATCGCAAATTTTTGATAAAGGAAAAATGTGTGACAAAACAGCATTATAATGAAGTTATGTGGTGCTGTAGATATGCCATGGCCTAAAAATCTTGTTCTCCAGATAGAAAAATGTTTGTTTGGTACAGACCCAACAAATGTCACATAATGATTTTAATAGTTTATTTTTTTCAGTGACATGAAAATTGTAATGCAAAAATTATCGTTTCCACTAATCATATCGCAGTCAAATAATCACAGTACACACACGCACAGGGTAACAGGTCCTTTTGTTTTAAATAAATAGATTTGTAATGATATTAATATCCAGCATCAACTGTTAAAATGTTCAGGCCAGCTGAATAATTACTGTATGTTGTGTTGTATATGCAGTGACCTTAGAGGATAGTCATCAGTGGTGGAAGAAGGGCGGAAGAAAACTTGATACATTTGAGTATCACAGTATTATGTTTTGTAATACTGTGTTAGTTTTCTTTATCTTCACTTCATTGTGATATCGTGATTCATGCAAAGATTTGTGATTGTGGCTCATTTTGTTTTGTGTCCAATCTCAGATTGTATGTGTACGGTGGTGTATTCTTTATACTGTGTCAGCTTTCCTAATATTTGATTTAAAAAATAGCAATATATCGCCTTGCTTACAGTATTGCAATATATTAAATCACAGCTAGTGTGTACCGTATTGCCAGATTATTGTCAATACATAGCCACACCAGTACCACATTGTGAAAATAAGTGAAAAGTCCAGCATTCAAGGTTTTTTTCCGGTAAAAGTATCAAAGTAATATCAGCAAACCGCGCTTAAAGTATGAAAAGTCAAAGTACTCATTCTGCAGTAAAACTGCTGTAGATGTTTACAGTTAAGCAAACTTTAACTACTTTATAAACCGTTAGGTAGTTTAATCTACAGTCTGTTCTCAATGTCCTGTTAATCTCTATAGAGCTCAGAAGAACAGCCTTGTTTTCAGCTTTGTGACAGTGCATTTTCCAGCTGATCCAAGAGTTGTTCAAAATTGTTCATATAGCTTGAGAAATTGGAGAATTTTCTCAACCCGTAAGTGAACACTTAGTCTGTCAGTTTATGGAGATACCCAGAAAGGGTATGAAAAATAGTAATCTGCACCTAGTAACTTAAGCTGTCAGAAAAATATTGTGGAGTAAAAAGTACAACATTTACCTCTGAAATATCACATATTAAAATGGAAATAAATGTACTTGGTTGCGTCTCACAACTGCTCATGTGGGTGTTGTGATGTTAACTTGGGACTATAATGTGTAAAGTATTCCTGCCATTATAGCATTAGATTATATTTAAATAAGCACACAGCCACAAACTGTCAGTGTTTCCTCTACATTCATTTAGGAGTGGCGGCCCGCCACTCCTAAATCCTAGCCGCCACTCCTTCAAATTTCTTTTTTTAATTTTTTTTTTATTGTTGACGCAAATACACCACCGCCGCATCTCTCCACCTTCAAAACAGACTCCTGTCGGGTACTTGCGAGCACTAAGGTAAACTGCAGATAACTATCTTGCTCAGTATGGAAATATACTTGCACATGCTCATTTGCATGACGCTAGCGTTGTTTGGGGGGCGTGGTCATCAAGCACGTCAAGCACCTAGGCGACAGGGCAGAGTCAGAGGAGTGAATTCCCGAATTACAAATAAACAATAAAGCAGCGAATTACCGGCCGGAGAAGAGGTAGACGTAAATTATTAGCTTGAGATAACTCGACATAGATTTTACAAGTTAAACAGACGTTCACAATATGTTGATGACCAGCTAACGTTATGTAACTTATCGGTAGTTTAAGTTAATTTGGCCCGGTGCCAACTCAGTCTCGCTAACGTGAGTAAACTAATTGATAGTTAGATAGACAGGCTAACATTAATATCTACACACCATTATGTAACAACTGACTGCATTTTTCAGATGAGTTTATTGAAATATTTGTCTAAGAAGAGAATGGAACACCTGCCCCTGCTGCTGAAAAAAATCCTAGAGGAAACACTGACTGTCATATGTTTAGTTTCAATAAATAGCTATATAAGGGTATTGATGTCCAACGATAACCATCAATATGTGTTTTGAACGAAAATGCATGCAGTGCCAGTTGGATAGCTACTGTACTGTATGATCTGTTGTGTATGCTGTGTCCTTAAGAGGGTAATTATAATCACAAGCCACCCATTATTACGTCTGGTATCTTTGTTGAAGCCTGTGAAATCAGTCATGTACACATGAAATGTAATCTCAGCAGATAACACTAAATGTTAGATAAAAACAAACTGATAAGGTGTTTATAACCGGCCATGTTTCACTGCAGCTCCTCCCAAAACTTCAGACATTCTCTACTGCTCATTATTCACCTAAAATATGTGATATGTGCTGATACACTTAGGTCCTGCATACAAATCCTCCTTAACAGAAATGTACATAAGTATTAGCAGCAAAATATAGTGAAAGTATTTAAGTAAAAGTACTGGTTTGGCCCCTGTGACTTATGAATTATTATATAGATCATCATTAGATTATTAATACTGATGAATCAACATGTAAGCAGCATGTCACATGTTGTCACTGTTGAAGGTGGAGCTACTTTGATCTATAAATTTAGTTTTATATGTGAGGGCTCGAGATAAATCTGAGGGGTTTTGAAATGATTAATGCAACAGGAAGAAGAAATAAGTTCTGATACACATATCTGTTTTTGGACTTTTTCTTTAACATTTGATTTTTGGTGAGATAATGAATAAATTCAACATTTATTGAAGTGAAACCCTGTGAGAAATTTAGAGGGAGAAATCACTCATCAGTTGTCAACGACTCAGACATCTTACTTGTGACACTGACTACACATTTGTTTTTGCAAGATGTCAGAGGCCAAAAAGGTTTGAAGTCACTGGTTTAATCTTTAACAATGTGCTGTATTTTAAAAGCTTGTTATTTTGTCCATTGTGTAAATTTGTAAAATTAGTACATATAGGTGTAAAATAGAGTAGAAATTACACTGTTTCCCTCCAAATTGTAATCGAGTGGAATTATAAAGTAGTATAAAATAAAAATAATACTCAAGTAAAGTACCTCTACCAGTACTTGAGTAAATGTACTTAGCTTTTTTCCCACCACTGCTAAAGTCTGTAACAATACATAGAATAATTATTTTTAGAATAATGCTCAATAGGAATTGTGGAACTGAATAACTGTTGCAATAGCTGAAATGAAATGGCCCAAAAAATATTGAAACTCAAACTAAACACATGTAAACAAAAAAAATTTGTTAAGTCGTCCAGTATGGTGGCAGTTATCCAAGTCTAACTTTGTGCTTCATGGCTCAGTTAAATGATGGTATGGCAAAGTCAGGCGCTTTGTACCACTATGTGCTTTTCTTTGTAATATTTTCTATATAGTCCAGGCTTTACCAAGGAGGGGCATGTCTATAGACACAGAGCAGCCATTTAAAATGTACAGGGTTTACCTTGATCACAAGCATGGGCTTCACTTGATACTCCAAACTTCGCATGAGGTAAGCAGCCATACAGGCCAAATTGAGTACATGTTATCTGCCATAACTCAAAACTGTTTTATAAAAATGCAATAAATAATAATAATTAGGATTATTTTCATTGTCAATTAAGATGCTAATTATTTCAACAATTAATTGATTAATTGTTGAGTCTATAAAATATAAAAAAAAAAAAAAAAAAAAAAGTTGTGAAAATGCTCATCGTGATTTCCCAGAGCAAGTGACATCTTCAAATTGCTTCTTTGTCCAACCAACAGTCCAAAACTCAAAGACTCTTCATTTACTGTTATAAATGACAAAGGAACAGTAAATCCTCATATTTATGATGCATGAATCAATAAATGTTTGACATTTCTGATGGAAATGTGACTTAAAAATAGCTGGCAGATCATTGCAACTGTAATAATGATATTAAGAAACAGAAAGGAATAGTCTAATAATCACATTCGTTAAAAGCTTAGGCTTCTATGAACCATTGCTGTTTTTTTTTTTTTTTCTTTTTCTTGTTTTGAGCGCAATCAGCTGCAAGATGCCGACTCCTGCTGCTAACGTCTTGAACCTTGCATACTAATCTCTTCATAGATATTTTTGAAAGTTGTGTCTGATGTGATCAGTGAAGTATGTCACCCTTTGCAGCAACTCGTATCAGTAATCAAACCTATCAGTCATCTCTAGTATTTTGTTTTGTACAAATATTGCAGTAGGATTTTCTGGAAGCTTTCATGCAAACAGGGCTTATTCCCCGTTTGACTCACTCCAAACAAGAGTGTCCCCTCAGCTGTCAAAATGACAACTTCTGCTCTGACTTTCTTTATTAATGAGCAGACACCCCACCAGCAAAACGAAGAGTACTCTTCCAACTTCTGAGCACGTCTCCTGATTCCATACAAAGAAAATGTTAGCTGAAAGTTTGTTGAAAGTGAAGCTTCCCATGTGAAGAGTGTTGAGTGTGTGACCAGACTGACTTTGCCATTTCTTTTTATTACTCTTATATTCTGTGAATTTTATATGATCTTATATGATTGAGCCATTCTAAATTGCCCTGCTTTATTACAGAGATTTGTCATCTAGGCCTAGGTTCATGGCACATTCACATTTCAGCATCAATTTTGTATCGTGCAGAGTTGAAATTTAGCCTGGTAGCCACTCTGCTCACCTTCTCCAGTATATCAGATTGCGATAAGGTGCACAGGTGACCGGTATATGACATCACTTGGTGTTGGGCTTGCGCCCGGCTCGCCAGATACGGGAGGAGTTCAATAGCAGATAATCTTATCTGAGTCAGCAGTCACAGTGTAAAGACTGAGGAGCAGATGAAACACGGTGTCAGTGGGAGATTGAGACTGTCAACAAGCTTATTTTAGAGTTTGACAGGATCTTAAAGGCTGTGCTGTGAAGGAACTGTAGGCGTCACAAGGTGCTTTTAAAAAATATTGGAGCCCACATTGGGCCTCCATAACAGGAAGGAATTTGCACTCGTTCGAAAATTAACACTGTGAGAAGCCAAAAGAAGTGTTTCACAGTTTTCAGTGGAGTAAATCAGACTACAGCTTTCTCGTTTGCTTACTTAGATTATTCATTTATGACTGGAAGTACATGAACAAGAGGGCAATTAGAAGGCACTGAGCTCTAAAAATATACCTTTTTGCTTACAAGGGCTGCCCCTAACAGTCGATTAAATCATTACTGGATGTGAAGAGTCTTAATGCTTAATGTGAGATATGCATGCATAGAAGAGCCCTTTGTCTGTACTCTACCTTTATGTTGTCTTAAAGCTTACAGATACAGACAAAATGGACAATCTCCTTTGTCTTTGGGGTAACTTTTGACTCTGAGCGGTGGATGTGTTGCACATATATGCCAATGTAAAGCACACGTGGGTAGTGATGGTTAAAGGGATCATTGGCCAGCTACGTTTTTGAGATGAACTTGAGATGATCATGGTCCATGACATCTTTGGACCAATTGCAGCTACAAGCGATTGCCCAGGAACACAAGGAAGAAAGCTGGGATAAGAGCTAAGCTTGGACATAACAGAGCAAGCAAGAGACATGCGTTGTCAACCCATTTGTTTATGCACCGGCCAAAATTCTCCTTTCCAAGCTAAGTCTGCAACCATGGCTTTAACTAACAACTAGTCAACTAGAAATATCTTTGGTTGATGGCAGCCCCAGAAATAATCTTGGACTAGATGCTTTTGCATTTGCTTTTAATGTTAGTTCAGTCATATTAAATGCTGTACCTTCATTCTGGGGCCATGTTTTTTATACACATTTGAAATGAGCGCCATTTTTGTTTGCATGAACATATCAAAAACACAATGAGACAATCAAAGTGACACAATGGATGATACATACAGTAATATTTGATTATTCAGTGGATGGGAAATTAATCGGCAACATTTTGATATTAGATTTTTTTTTATTCAAAAATTAATTATTACAGTTTGTCATTCAAGAAAAAAATGGCGACTGTATTCTGGTTCAGACTTCCCAAATATGAAGTCTTGCTGCTTTTCTGTGTTGTAGACTGTTTTCTAAAAAATATCTTTAGGTTTCTAAGTTTTGGTTGGACATAACAAGACATTTGAAGTTGTTAACTTGGTGTGATGGACATTTTACACAATTTCATCAACTAACTGAATAATCGATAATTGTAATAATAATCGATAATAATCGTACTACTGCAGACTTTGAGAGATGTTGGTGTCCACATTTTGCATGAGAGCACGTGGTACCAGAGTGATTTCCATGGACGGGTATGATACAGGCGTTGTATGATTGTTCTTGGAAGCACTCTGCAGCAGATTAGTGCACAAAGGGAAGATGAAGAAATACATGGTCAATAAAGTGCGTTGAAGTGCTGCATGTTGGATCTGTGCACCTTTGTTCTGAGTGTAATAAAAGAAAATTTAAAATGGAGGCACAGCAGGGTCAGAGAGGAAGTATGATGAAGGTCACAGGAGTTCAGATAAAAAGACGAATATAAATACCCAACACTAAACAAATTTATGGTTTGGGAATACAATAGGAAGGTGTGGCTTTAGAAGTCCCAGGGTCATCCTCACTCACTATCCTTCAGTCCACTCTGGGTTGGTTAGATTAATGGTGCATTCAGGTGGTCTTCTTGAGCTTGTAATGGGGTATGTATGGGGAAATATCACACGATCATGTGATATTTATCAGGTATTTTCTTTCAGGTGGTCGTCAGTCATCCATCACTTGGACTGGACCAATGAAAAACCCACAGCAAAGTGTAAATGCTATAAGACAGATCTAATCTTGTGATTACTTAAATTAACTCAGAGTAGAATTTTTGCTAGTTGTCTATCATATGCTGAGGTGCAGTATAACATATTGTACTTTTTTGAGCCAACAACTTGACAAGAACTGGCTGAATTCTTCATTAATTTGTTCTCTGTGAGTCAAGACTATCTAATTTCGAGAAGAGACGCAGGTTCAGCTAAGAATTGAAGGATATGGCCCCTAATTTGGGTCAGTTTCACCAAAGTCTGACTCAGTGAATGTAGACTTTGGGTATATGCCTGCCATTAGTTACCATTTTCAAGATCCCTGTTGCTACAGGAAACAACAACAGAACCACCAAGCTAGCAACCTACACGCTGAAAATGCTTAGTTACCCTAACCTGGTTGCTAACAGTATGAATGTAAACAAGCTAGCAGCTCTTACCTTTTCTTTTGTGAGGATTTAGCCATTTTAATAACGAGTTTCCCCTGCCACTATTTTGCAGGGGCACTGTTGCTGCATCCCAGGGCTTTGTGTTGGCCAAGAGGATTGTGATTGGTTTAAGGAAATCAAAACAGGACTGAGTGTATTTTTCCACTATAGCTGAATGAGAATGAGAATGTGTGCAGCAAGACCTTTCTCTAGTCCTGACAAAGTGCTGCTGAGATAGGGCTGGCTATGCAAGACTAGTTTTACCAGGACATATCTCCGGTTGGATCTAGCACAATGCAGTATGTTTATTTTGCATATCTTGAGAGGTCATATTGTGGGATCATTCACATCTTTTGTGCTTGTGATTTTAAATAATTTCCTTGTAGTTCAGTGCCAAAGACGATTCTGCCAAGTCCATGAACTGTTTGTCAACCAGGCATGCACTCTCAATGACCATTTCATCACCACTCCATTATTCAGACTGATGTTGTTGTATTGTTGCCATTTTCTGTGAAGGAAAGACTATATATATTGTCCTAACCAGTAACTAGTGATGGATTTTTCAGCCCACTCTTAGATTATAGACAAATCTGGTGGCACATTAATGTGTTACTCTCTCGAGTGCCTTTCGTGGACCTGAACACATTTACACTGAGAGTGCACGTAGTCACCTCCTCCGACAGATGTATTTAGTCTGAGTGAATGTGGAGGTTATTCAAAGGACTAGTCTGATGTTGGTTAAGACACAGACTTTGGGAAAAATGAACATTGCTTCTACCTGACCATCTCAGTCTGGATGTGAAAGGGCTGTGTAGAGTAGCTAATCATCAATCAATTCAAATCATCATTAGTGAAAATCAGAAAGCTAGCAAAGGATCAAATGGGTGGCGGATGTTAGCCTCACGTAGCCAGATTTATTTGTCGGAGTTTGACGAAAGTAAAACTGATTTCATGGCTTCAGTTTTCCATTTTGCTCCAGAACCTCAGCTGTTGATGACCAACTAATGAAAAACATGAAAGACTGAAAAGATGTCTGTTAAAACTAAACTAAATGTGTCTTTTGTAGATTATAACCTTTATTTAAATGACATTTGATGAATATATTTTGAACATACAACCAGTTCAACATGGTCTGCTGGACACATGTCTTGATAAAAGAGCTTAAAAGATGAAATCTTTCATAGGCATTGCAGCTTTAAAGGCAGATATGCAAGAGAGAATTTGTTTACAATCAGTTGACATTGTGGTTGCATTAGCCTACAGGCAGCTACAATAACCTGCCTGACCTCGGTGATGTAGTATTAGCAGAAGGTAGCAGGATGACTAGGCCTAATGTTTGCAGCAGACTAGTTACATTAGCTAAATTATGATCTGCAGTTAGTCCTGCTGCCTCCCTGAGTCAGCTGTTTTCTCAAGTCTCTGCTGTCATGTCACAATGTAAACGAAACTTGAGCAGAGTTTCTGCCATAAAAGTTGCTAGACCCGGTGGAGGGGGTGAAAGACAGCTGAGTTAAGCAAAATTCGGAGGTGCGGTTTGTCACTAAAATGAGAATAGCTGGCCTGGTCTACCTTAAAGGTCAACTCCCATTAAGTGAGCCTTGGCCATCGTTGTGGCTAATTTTGGAGCTAACCCCCTTTACTTGCAAGCATTTTTCAATGTTTTAGTTTAAATCCCCAGTGTTTAAGCCTCATGGGCCGATGGGCTTAAAGTGTACTAGCAGAAACCATGCTGAAGATTAAAGAATCAAGCAACTAACAATTATTTTCATTTTTTATTAATATGTCCATCATTTTCTCACGTTATTGATTAGTTGTTTGATCTATAAAATGTCAGAAAATGGTAAAAAAAAAGAAAACAAAAACAAGTCGACTAGTAAGTCAAGCTTTGTCCTGATAACATGAGGAAAAATAGATGGACTAGCTAACATGGAAGCTAATATAGCTAACTCTTAATCAAGAATGGACAGCGTGTCATCATTACTCTGTCTGATCCTGCATGATAAACGTGCACCAGTAACTTGGTATGAGATATCTACTTTACTTCCCTCTTTATGGTCTCTTATTGGCTCAGCTGTTTTCCCAGCTGTAGCAACAGTTATTCATGAAAGCAACGCCAAGCCAATTTGTGACATTTTCTAAACATAAGACCTTTTGTTAACAAAAAGACAAAACCATTTGTTGCAGACGCTCTAACCCTCATACTGTAATTGAATCAGAATCAAGTAAATAACAACCCCAAGCTGTTGTGTCCCCAATTATCACATCATCTGGAGAGTCAGACATGAACCTACAGGGTGAGTCCCTGTCTATTACATACATATATATTGATGTGTTCACATGGACAGGGCTGGAAGCGGTGCGTTAGCCTGGCTTCCAGGATAGTATTAACTGTTCTGTGTGAATGTGCTTGCTCTCAGAGCAGCACTCATGCTCTCTGCAGCATTATGTAATCTCCGACCTTCCACTTCCCTCTTCGTAGCCAGTGGTTTTTGGCAGACATGTGCGTCTTCGCATGAGGGGGTGTTGGTTTCGACCTGTGGTTACAGCATGGGTGACAGGAGTTTTGAGGGGGTTAAGTGGTTGTGAGTTCCTGGTTTCAGTCTGATGTCTCAATGGAGATATTTTCTGGGGTTTTCTGTGCACGAGTGCGTGTGTGTGTGTTTTTGCCAGCAGTGTATTGTACCATTGTCAGCCAGAGAAATCTCATAGTATCTGCATGTGTTCTTGCAGTCTGCATGTCTCCTTTCAGGGTCTGGCTGCTGCAACGGCTTTAATGGATGGATGATGCAACTCCCCTTTCCTCTCTACCAGGCGGCTGTGTGTGTGTGTATATGTGAAAGAGAGACATAGAGAGGGGGATGTCGCTGAATGAAGCTTAGCCTGGATGTTTGCCCTGCAGGGTGGGTGGTTGCTAGGCAATGGCAGTGTGTTTGTTTTATTTTTAGAGAGAATCACTGCTGGTGAACATAACAGATTTCTCTTTCTCTCACACACATGTGAACGCGCTTTCTTACCATACATGAACATATACAGCAGGCTACGTCTGAGTGGCAGTAGCTGGTGGCTGATCGAGGGAATTCTGTTGATACAATCATGCAGCAGTAAAGCAATAGAAATGTGAATGGCGTGGCCCACTGCCCCACCCTGGACATGAAATCTAAACCGGCCTGGTGTATTTATAGAGCGTCTTTTTCTTGCACATAGACTATGACAGTGCACACATGCGCAGAGCCAGACGCAAACACACACACACACACGTTCCTCTGAAACCAGCTGTAGTCACTCCTTGCATGTACCAGCCTTTTTTGGGCACATGCCTGTCATGCCATGTGTGTACTCATGTAGGAGGTAATGCAGAGCGAGAAATCAATATGTTGGAAAAAACATGTGCTCGGAGGGCTTTCGATTTTTATTGATTTCAAGATCTCATGAGTGCTTCACCAGCCAAGCAGCACATACTGTAAAGTAGCTCCATACTGCAGTAGTTGCTGACATTTAGGTCAGAATTGATTCGTATGATGGGAAAGTATAGTGCAGGTCAGAAATGCCAGAGAAATGGCGTAAGGCGGTTGAGCATTTTAAGACCGTGGCCAGTGTAAGGACCCTGAGGTGCTGCTGGTGTCTTCAGGTACAGTTGCAAATAAATGAGGGGGCTGCAACAGTGACTTGATAAATTAATCACCAACTACTTTGATCAATTAATCTGTTCAATATTCTCTGATTCCCTCTTCTTCAATATGAATATTTTTGTTTCTTTACTCCTCTATGACAGTAAACTGAATATGTTTGGGTTGTGAGTAAAACAAGACATTTGGGGATGTCGTCTTAGGTGCTGGGTAACAAAGATCAACATTTTTCACCAATTTACATAAAAAAAAAACAACTTTTAATCAATTAATGGAGAAAAAAACGACTGATTAATAAACTATGAAAATAATCCTTAGGTGCAGCCCTAAAATGAATTACAAACAAAAATGCCTGACATGATGGCCATAACCCACTTTTTTTAATCATGAAGACATCACTGTGGCAGATTTTAGTACCTTTTCATTTCTTATAATAGAGTCAGGTAGAATATTTGGAGGGTCAGGCTTTTTAGGGCAGATACTGATCACAGATTTGATATAGATTACTTATTCTATACATGTTACTAGTGTTTCCATGTTAGTGGTCTTTAGGGCTGGGTATAGGTACCTTTATAAGATATTGACCAAAATAATGCAGTAACAAATAGTATAAACTTCTCCTGTCATAGGATACCTACATTCAATCCTTTTTGCATCCAGATCTAGAAAAAAATATATTATGGTTTTATTTTTTGTATGGTTTTGTTTGCAGTCAATCACTGCACACGTTTTATTTAATGCAACATGTGATTGCCCTGTGTCACATGACCAATCAGTGTTCTGCAGCGTTTTCACGTCAGTGTTTAATATTGGCTCAGCTCGCTTGGAACCTCAATGCCTGGTACTAAATAAAGTACCAGGTACTAAGCTGTAATGGAAAGTTTAAAAAAAAAAGTGAGGTGAATCAAGCCATGCCTTGCAGTGGAAATGTGGCTGTATTCATTTTATTCTACAGCCCCTTATATCTATCTGTGGAAAGGTTTCTCTCCCCTTTATCTTAGAGCAACTTGTATTATTAGACGGT
Source organism: Lutjanus erythropterus (assembly GCF_056507025.1). Lineage (NCBI taxonomy): Eukaryota > Metazoa > Chordata > Actinopteri > Lutjaniformes > Lutjanidae > Lutjanus > Lutjanus erythropterus. The sequence continues at coordinate 22,015,273 of NC_139333.1, forward strand.
GAAACAGCCCTTTGTGGCTGCCTCCATTAGCTCTGTTAGCTTGTAGCATGTTATTACAGACTCTCAGTGCTTATAATGGACCAAAGCAGCGCTCAGATTGACTTTAGATAGCAACATCATTCAGCAAGACACCACGTTGACCAATGCCGGGAGCCATAAAATTCCTCCTTACGATACTAAAACTGGTCTGATTGTAATTTATTGTCTCACCAGTACCTGAACCAACACACCCCCACCAACACAGCTCCTTGACTCTGAATGCCCACTAACAAAACAAAGAGGCTGTCTGCCTGCCTGAACTGACTGACTGACTGGGTTGGCATCCATATCCAGCCTTTGACAGTGGTTTGTGGTCAGACAGACTGCATGGTGGTCAGAATAGACATTTAATGGAAGCTTGAAGTAGAGGCAAAGACTGAAAAACTAACCCTCAAAGGCAGATTTCACTCCCATTCAGCTCTTGGCAGGTGAGCATCTTAGGCCCTGCTGATTCAGTAATGTCACACTCTATATTCTGCCAACAAGTTAAGTAATAGTATTAGTTACCTTGTGTTCAGCGTGAAAGAGGCTCTGTGCTCAAAGAAGCTTTAGAGCTGCAGTGTAATCCTCGACTCTGTGGTTCCTCCTCTGCTATCTTTGTCTTGTTGTCAGGATCTCTGGCTCTCACCATCCATTGAGTAATTAAAAGCGCTCTGTAATCACAGTATGAAGCAGCCTACTGAACTACTGACACCAAAAACTGCTGATTTACACAGGGATTTATAGTACCAAAGATATTATTATAGACAATAGAGCATCATGTGATCTTTTGTAGACCTGACAAACAGTCTTCCTTCACTCACATTTTCAATGCTTTAAACACTGAATTGAAAAATGACCTGTGCTCAGAGTTAGATGGGCAACAAAAGCTTATAATAAGACGTGAATGTAGCTGAAGTTTATTTATATAGCACCTGTCAAGAGCTGATGTCACAAAAACAGCTTCACAAAAACAAAAAAACAGCAAATATGAGACCAGGCAACAGCTGTAAGACATTAAAAGCAGACAACCTTCTAAAAACAAAAATACACCGAACCGGTTATGCAAAAGAAAGTTTAAACAAATGGGTATTGAGCTCATTTTTTTCAAGGTGTCAACAGTGTCCACAGATTGTAAGTCCAAAGGGAGAGAAGGAGCTATAACCCCAAACACAGTCTCCCTTTGTCTTGAGCCTGGAGTGAGGAACAACCAACAAACCTGATCAGTGGACATCAGATTCCTACTGGTGGTATATAGCTGCAGTACCTTCCTTCTCTCAGATTTTACTAATATTAACACAATAACTAATCACATTAAAAAAAATGTGAATGAGAACATATGAAACTTGTGATTCAGCGATATCACCCAGGCCTATCAGTAGATATAGATAATTATCGATCCTATAGGTTGTAACTGACGACATGTTGTGTGCATCCAAGCATGGAAGCAGCTGAGGTGTTAAAGTAAGTTCGTTGTGTTTGCAGTCTCACTTGGGAAGCTATTCCATCACACGCAACGCTGTTCTGATAGTTGTCCATCCATCCATCCATCCATATCTGGGGAGTCTGGTCACGGTGGCAACAGACTGAGCCTGACGTCCAGCGCCGTCCAGCTCCTCCACCTCAGCTTTCAATGCAAAGGAGCTGCAGTTCTACTCCGAGCCTCCTTCAAACATCTGAACCCCTCACCCTTTTGATAGTTGTTATCCGACTTGAAAATTTCTAAAAACTGTCCTGCTTTTACCTGCACTCATTTTGCATCCTGTCACCTCACGTGTTCCTGAAGCTGTTTGCTCTCTCATGTACATGCTGTATCTCATGTGTCGATGGGGCACCCAAACAACATTCTTTGTAAGCGTTGGTTATTTTTCATAAATTCATATAAAACAACAATTTTGACACAGGTCTCATAGATTTGACCGGAATTTTGAAAAAAAAAAACCAAACAAACACTTTTTTGAGTGATATTGCAATTGTGATATGATTTGCAATACTAGAGCGAATGATCATTTTACATTACTCTCATGTTCATTACAAAACATATTAAAATGAGTATGGTATGATTTTTTTTTCCACAAATCTGTACCAAACAAAAGTTTTCTTAAACCTGTAAAGTATGATTTGTAGGCCAGGACAATATTTAATTTATAATGGTATTCTGACACACATTTTACCTTTAACAAATATTGCACCCCTAATGACTTATGCTAATTTTGTGGCTTGTTTATGGTACAGTGGTGCATTAGAAAGAAAGTGGTTGACTTCTTTGTCCTTGCTGCTGATGGTGTAACAGTTCCATTTCTTCTCTTTTCTTGATTCATCTCCAGCTGTAGGCAGCAATGGGTGCATTCCTGGACAAGCCGAAGACGGAGAAGCATAGTGCCCATGGTGAAGGTAACGGACTGCACTATGGCCTGAGCTCCATGCAGGGCTGGCGGGTGGAGATGGAGGACGCCCACACAGCAGTGGTGGGCCTCCCCCATGGACTCGCCGACTGGTCCTTCTTTGCTGTCTACGATGGTCACGCGGGCTCCCGGGTGGCCAACTACTGCTCCGGCCACTTGCTGGAACACATCTTGTCAGGAGGGGCCGACTTCAGTTCAGGACCTGGCTCGGTGGAGGGCGTGAAAGATGGCATCCGCTCGGGCTTCCTGAACATTGATGAGTACATGCGCAGCTTCTCTGACCTGCGGCAGGGCCTGGACCGCAGCGGATCAACAGCTGTGTGTGTGTTGATCAGCCCCACCCATCTATACTTCATTAACTGCGGCGACTCGCGGGCCGTGCTGAGTCGAGACACCAAGGTGGGCTTCTCTACCCAGGACCACAAGCCCTGCAACCCCCGCGAAAAGGAGCGCATCCAGAACGCTGGCGGCTCGGTCATGATCCAGAGGGTAAACGGCTCCCTGGCTGTGTCCCGGGCCCTGGGGGACTACGACTACAAATGTGTGGATGGTAAGGGCCCCACGGAGCAGCTGGTGAGCCCCGAGCCTGAGGTGTGCGTGTTGGAGCGGGCGGCCGAAGGAGACGAGTTTGTGGTGCTGGCATGTGATGGAATCTGGGATGTCATGTCCAACGAGGAGCTGTGTGAGTTTGTCCGCTCGCGACTCCTGGTTTGCGATGACCTGGAGAAGGTCTGTAACTCAGTGGTGGACACCTGTCTGCACAAGGTAAGCTTTATTTTTCCTCATATGATGCACATTAGAGGTCAAAGTATTCAGATAGTTAACTGCTTTTAAACTTGTCTTTCATTTTACAGCTATGAACCATGACTTTAATTTAAATGCAAAATCCAACTTGAAAATTGAATAGTATTAAAATATATCAAAATTTTGGTTTGGTATGGATTGGTTTTCTTTCCCATACTGGTGCCTAAACAGTGCCAAAACTGATACTCTAAAAAAGAAGAAAATGACAGTCGGTGTCATTAAAGAACAGCTTTTTTCATTGCTAAGGCACGTTTGGCCATGAATTTATATTGACTGTGAACAGTTGAAAGTTAAACTAAATACATAAATAAATACAAAACACTCAACGTATTACACATTATACAAACAGAAAAATATATTTTGAGTTGATATTCTATAAACTTCACCTTCAGAATGTAGTAATTCTTAAGAAGAAATATAACAATACTACTACTACTGCTGCTGCTGCTGCTGCTGCTGCTGCTACTGCTACTACTAATAATAATAATGATAAAAATTAAACTTAATTTGTATAGCACCTTTCATTCAAGAAATTAAGCCCAAAGTGCTTTGCATCAAAGAAATTACATGCATCCTTCACATAAAAAGACAGAGAATGAACATCTAAACAGGAATGTAATGCTGCATTTAATGTAAAATGAGATGAAAACTAAACCCACATAAAAAAATAAGATACAAGATAAAATGAGAACAGAGTAGAATGCATTTTCACATGGATAAAACCCACCAGATAATACTAGTTAAAGTAAGATAAAAATTAGAAGGCATAACATAAGATGGAAAATAAAATCCACTGGTCCAGATGAAAATAAAGTATATAAAATTCATAAATTCAATGGAAATACAACAATGCAATATGTTTATATTTGCTAACCTGAGGAAAGGCTGCTGTCGTCATCATCGCTGTTGTTATTAGACACGTTGCACCCAGTGTTTTTGTATCTGTGCACCCCGTCTCCGAGGCCGGGGACGCCCACACTGCCAGCTGACGTGCTGATGTCCGATGTGTTGTATGGGATAGATTGCCATGAAAGGGATCATGCTGTTTTTTATTGATATCCCAGTGATACTGATTTGAATGTAACAAGTAAATCTCAACTAATCAAACTCGGTCATCTTGGATTGAGTGACACAGAAAAAGTTAATGCCATTTTCCTATGAAGCTCTTTCACTAATTTATTAATGAAGTGGGCTGTAATGAGAATTGAGAAGCATGTCAAATTTTCAAGAGCAAAAGCCTCCTATATTTTTCCTATTAAGAATAAAATATAAATATACAAAATAAAATCTGAATGTACTAAATACATTCTGTATGAATGCTGCAGTTTAACACAAATGATCTAATGTTAACTTAACATCTCACACTGAGAGATCAGATAAATCACGTAATGAATAATACATCATTGCTTTCAATTCTGTCCTGGCCTGTTGGCCTCTCAGCTATTGATCCAAGAAAAAGCAGGAATCACTCTTTGCCTCGGCTGAACCCGCCCACCGATCCACATCGTGGACTATTTCCCTCCATGTATCACTTAGTTTGTCTCTAGAGTGTAGGCCTATACTCTATCACCTATTCTCAATCTGTGAATAAAAATGCATAAAATGTCAGATATCAGATAATTGAACTTAAAAGTTTTGTGAATTGTTTGTAAGTGAATGGGATAGGCCTATGCTATGTATTTAAGAGATCAATTTATTTTGAGGTGGTACAGGGTAAAAAAAAGTTTGAGAAACACTGCTCTATCTCATATCACCCACCACATGGTGGGAAATAAGGCCTTAAAATAATATCATGATCTCAGTGTTCAAAATACAGACCGAGTGCTTCTGCTTGACTTAAGTTTGTTGTATAGCTCCTTTTTGTTGTTACAGTCATCTTGCACTTCTCACATATTACCGTTTATTGCATGTTTTATCTTTTGTAACCTCACCACCTCCAGACGACTGAAACTCACCTTTTTGGAACTCCACCTCCACTGTGGAGTCTGTAGCAACATTAATTTCACTTTCAGCCACACTTGTTGTTGCTCTGTGTAGAGATGCACCGATGCCAATTTTCTTGGCCGATTCTGATTTTTTTTTTTTTTTTTTAAGGGTCTGACTTGTCCAGTCCGATTTTGGCCAATTCTAATTTTCAGTCTTTCTAAGAAATATAATTAACAGCATTCACAAACATTTTTGCAACTTTTCTTGTAAGACTAAATTGTATATTTGTCATAAAACACTGACTTACTACATGATTATATTATTATTATGTACTAGAGGGAACACAATCTTGCGAGATTTCGCAGGACGCAATTTCACGTGATCTTGTATAGAAGCAAATGTAAACAAACTGGAGACTGACGCGGTGCAACATTTTGGTAGTAAAACTTTGCGGTGAGAAAAACAGAAGCAGAAGTTAAACGAGAAAATGTTTGAGGAGGCGCATCAACGCAGGTTGTTTATTCTTCAACCAGAAGAGGAGGTGAGATTTTATCTGTCAGTCTGTGAACAGCAGTCTGCTGCTGGCTAACATTAGCTTGCAGGCTGCCCTGCCTACCTGAGCAGCGTGTGTGTGTTGCAGAACCTCTTGCTTTTCTTTTTTGGCACACATGTTAACAGGTTAGAACAACCGCATGAGCAGTTTATCTGACGCCTGGCTGCATTGATGCTTCATTGAGAGGTCCAGCTTCTCGCCTATATTTTCAGCAAAAATACACAGCGAAAGCGATCTATTGACAGTTATATCAACATCGTACCAGTAATGACATCTTTGACTACAGTTCTAATACCTGTATCTGTAGGGTATGTCACATATATGAAAAAATCTGTATTTTTCCGGTGCAAGCTCGCTTTTTCTTTCTCTGTCTTGCTGAATGAAAGGAGGAAAATCACACTGTTTTCTGGTTATCACCACTCTCTTCCAACTCTCTTGCAAACTGGATGTAGGAAGATAAGGCTGGTAATGTTGTCTGTGTACGAGTTGCAGCACATTTAAATTCAATGCTAATAGGAAGCCTCATAATGTTGACAATGTGAGGCAGTCTGTAAACTTTGTCTGATGAAGGTGGCAGCATCTGGAGGCACCTCTGGGACCAGTTTCACAAAGATAGACTTTGACTATGGCTTAGATATGACAAATAGTCAGACTTCAGATAGACGTCTAAATTCATCCGTTGCACAAAGCAGTTTAGTTCTTAACTATGTGAAGGAGGACTATGGCACAGTGAATTCTGGATAAATGAAGAACTTTTTCAAAATAAACAGTGTGACTGACCAAGTGGCCGCTCCAACTGCTCAGCTCTGTTTACTCCAGCAGAAAATATGTCTTTTGGAAGAATGTAACAGTTACAAGGACATTTTACTTGGAAAGTTTAGGGAAGAGTTTAACAATACAAAAAAATCTGATGTGGAAAAACATTCCAGTGACAGTAAGCAGTGTTAATCCCATCAAAGATTTTCAAAAATGACAAAAATATGGTAGAAGACACAAAGAAAACATTGCTCTTTCCACAGCAGTGTTAGCAAAGTACAAATTATGAGCCTTGCTTTCCCCTTTTTTTGTTGTTTTGTTGTTGTTTCCTACTAATCAGTTGATAGCACTGATTGTTACCATGGCAACATGGTAGCCTGAGTCAGCCTGAAGGTTAGGGCGTCTAATTTTGTTGGCTTCCAATTAGTCTTTATTTTTGTGAAATGGTCTAATCGGTAATAGGCAGCACTGGTGTTGTTGTTGTTGTTTGTTAACCAGTGGGAAAATTTCCTCACCGTGGCATCCCTCATCATCTAGAGTGTACTCCAAGAACCAGCCAGTGCACAGCAGCCTAGTTATTTTTACTTTACTGGACGGGTTATCTCAAATAACAGCCACACACTGTCATAAATCTGCTCTGCTGCCGCTGCCTTTTGTGATGTATGTGACACTGTACACTCACAGAAAGTTAGTCTGACCACATTGACTTTTACAAGGTAATGACAAAGTGACTATCTGTTGGTTTAAAGCCTGAGCTCTATCTTGTCTCTGTCTGTGTCCTATAAATTTCAATTAATATGCTGTCCAGTGTTCAGGTTGTGGCCTCCAGCCAGAGGTTGTGCCGTTCTGTTTCTGTGATAGAGCAAGTGAATTAAGTCCATAAAAGTTTTAGAGCTGAAGCAATTAGTCAGCAGATATTTTTTGAATGAATTAGTCAACTTTTCTTTAAGCAGAAATGCCAAATATTTGCTGTGGTTAGGTGTTCAGTAAGGATTGCTCAAGATATTGGATCGTTGGTGTTACATTGACATTTGTAGAGGTCACCTTGTACTTTTGGAAAAATTGCTGGGCATTGTTAGGTATTTTCTAACGTTTAATAGAATGATTAATCTATCAATCCAGAAAATAATCGACCAATTAGGACAAGGAAAGTAATCATTAGAAAAAAAGGTTGAAAAAGACACAACCAGAAACATTCTGTATAAAAGGTAAGAAGTATCTGACAGCGTCTTGTCAAGAACAGCTGATTACAGCCAGGTTATATTTCCAATATTTTTTCTGTATTTGAGAAAAGCTGTTAGCTTCTCTGGTGTTATCTTCAAATCACAACTCATCCTTCTTTTATCATCTCAGCAACATCACAAGAAAAAGCAGTGGTTACTGTAAAGGTGCCTAAAGTTGTTTACATGTTTACATACACCCACTGTTATATATCATTGTGGTTAAACAGACATGTTGAGAACATTTCCTTCCTCATAAAACATTTGCAGAACTGATTTTTTTTTTTTTTAAGATATATATTTTTTTGAAACCTGCAGTGTTTTTACGCCAATGTCTGCTCATAAATGACAACAAATTTAAGCACAGACATAACAAAGATGTTTTCAAACAGTTTAATCATCCTGAGGTTGTCCTGCTCAGCATATTTTTTGGTTGAATGGAAAAATTATATTGCAATAATTACGACAGATATTGTGATTGAGTGATGATGGTGTGGGTTTTGCTGGGTTTGTATCAAACAATCCTGTTCATCCCGTGGCACCTCTGTAGTGTCACAATGCTTCATTTTTGGTGGCGTGTCATGGCACATTTTACCTTTATCAGCCTAGTTAAATTCCACTTCCTGTGATTTGCACTTTTAATTTTGGTGGTAGCTAGCCTTGAGTTTCCCTCAGCCAGTTGGAAGACAGAATCTTAAATGTACTTGCAGCTCTTTCTTTTCTTTTTTGGCTCAAAACAGCTCCTTTCAGGTTGCTGACCCCTGGTCTAGGGCATCTTGAAGGGCAGTGACAAGGTGAAGTTGAGTGCTTTCTAGTCGAGTGAGAATTGGGGCAGAGTTCAGTTCACAATCCTCCCAAATGTCCAACTTGGCCTCTGACAGTGTATTTATCCACAATTTGGTGTCCTCCACTGGCTATTTTTGCCTTTATGTCATCAGTTTTAGCCAGCAACTAGCTGTCATTGCTGTCAGATCAAACGGTGACGTCCCGTTGTTTGACAGGATGTGGGGTCAAAGGTTGTGTTGTAGTCTTTCACAATAAAGCTGATTAGGCTTGATATTACTGTAATAGTGGATATAAATGTTAAAAATACTGCAGAGTCATTTTAAATTCTGCTTTCACCAGGGAACGAAACATATTATTGTACTGTATGTGTTATATTATGGTTCTTGCTTGCTGGCCACCTGTAATTATTTAAGTTTTACCTGTGGCCACACCCGTGATTTTGTATAAATCTACTTTTTACCCATTACACAATGTTTTTGCGGGTCACCTCTCTGCTGCAAGACTCTACTCTACATGGGAAAGCTTTGACTTTAAAAAGCAGCTACAGGAATTGTTGATATAAAAAAAACTGCTTGCTAATGTTGCCTTTTTTGGGAGCAGCAAATCATTCGATGCTTGTAATCAGTGTTTTTTTTCCCTCCTCTTTTTGTTAAGTAGTGTTAAAAACACTGACTGCAGGCTAGTTTGCTCAGATTTATATGGACAGGGAAAGGCCCAAATTTATTTTAAACAAGATTTAGGAACATTGTGACTGCATAGCTGCCCAGTGATTTTAAAGGGGTTTTGTTTAACACCATTTTTGTGTCATTTAAAAAAACTTCTTGCAGAGTTACAACTGCAAAATCTACCTTATGTACTACTTAGATTTCATTTCACTCTTTATTTGTTCTGTCTGTGCCTGTCCTCGTTCCTGCAGGGGAGCAGGGACAACATGAGTGTGGTGCTGGTGTGTTTCCCCGGAGCTCCCAAGATCTCAGAGGAGGCTGTGAAGAAAGAAGAGGAGTTGGACAAATACCTGGAGACCCGTGTTGAGGGTCAGCACACACACGGCGTGTACACACAGTTTCACACATACAAACATAACAGACATACAAATATTTAAAAAATACTTAAGTCTTTATAGTTACAATTACTCGTTTCACTGTTTTTGAGGAGCAGCACTTCTTACTATTTTTCTATCTGTGATCTGTTCACTGTATTTGAAGCTTGTGGTAGATTTTTAGAAACATTTAGGTGTTCAGTTGTAGCTTAAGACCTACACTCTTCTCTGGGCTCAGCTGTCTTTTCGATGCCTCTTTCAAAAATGTTTTTTAAAAGGTTAAGTGAAACAAGAGGCCACATACTGTGCTCAGTTTCTGTGGACATAACCAGGACAAAATAAACATTCTTTAGGTAGTACAAATATTTGAAATCAGTCTGCTGCACACACTGGTGCTGCAAATGTTAAGCAGTGGTCTATCAGATTTTTCCACTACCATGAGTGATTTCGCAGCTTCTGCAGAGAAAAGTAGTGGTTTAAATCCTAAATCTTGGTGTATAATATACTATAATCTTGTCTCAGTAAACAAGATAACGTCTCACGCACCCATTTGTCCTCTTTATGTTTGTGTTTAGAGCTACTGGGGAACTGTGGGGAGGCTGGAACCCCTGACCTGGTGTCTGTCCTGAGGAGCATTGCCACAGAGAACATCCCCAACCTTCCACCTGGAGGAGGCCTGGCCAGCAAGTAAATACACAACACTTAACTACATTTTTACACACGTAAACATTCTGTATTATACGTGTTACTGGATTTCGCTATCCACATGCATTATTTTGTTATGGTTTAGAAACTTATACAATTCATGATTTATCACCAGGATATTGCATCCTAATGTATGCACAAGTCATAATTGAACTAAAAGTTTGATCCCCTCACAAGTCACCAAACTAATTCTTTAAAGAAATGCGTTAAATAAACATGAGAGATTCAGATTATACAATATTTTTTTTATTATCAACCAATCATTTTGTCTGTAAAATGGTCAAAAATGGAAAAAAAAGCTGGCCATGTCTTTCCACAGCCTGAGGTGATGTGTTAATATTGCTATTTTTTATTCAATCAACACTCAGTAAAACTCAGTTTAATATCAGATATGACAAAAAAGCAGCTAATCCTCACATTTAAGACATTTTGGAATATTTATTTGCTTGGAAAATGACTAAAACAATTCATCAGTCATCAGTCAAATATTTGTAGATTTTCTGTTAATCGAGCTGTTTTCTTTAGCTCCACAGATAAATTATATAAATTAAATAAATGTAAGTGTTATGTAATGATGTCCAGGAAATGTAGAATCATCAGTCAGTTGAAAGCCAGTTTAGAAAGAGCTGGCCTTTAAGAGAAAATGCCAGAAGTAACTATGCAGTCTGTGAATGTGAATTACCTTGTTACCTGTTATTTTTATCATTGGTTTTATATTCATCCAGGTATATTTGTCGTGGAAATGTAGAGAGCTGTGCAATTTGACCAGAATCCTATATCCCAATGTAGGTCATTTCATATCCGGATACATATCACGTTAGAGCATGTTTTCTATAAAGTCATTGGCTCAAATGTGCTCAGTGCTCAAATTTCTCTTCTTCCCCTTTATATTCTAGTAGACAGAATATCTTTAGATTTGTTGTTCAGACTAAAACGCCAATTTGAAGTCACCATCAGCCCCGATAGGCTTCTGTTTTTTTTTTAACAGTTTTCTTATGTTTTATGGATGATTATGCAAGAAAGTAATCAGCTGATTAACTGATAATGAAAATAATTGGTAGGCTTATACTGAGCCAGGCATGTTCCCACACAGATAATGCGTGTGCACTCAAAAACTTACAAACCTGCAGGTAACACTCCTCAAAACACTTAAATGTGCACATTCATAAAGTGATCCTGCAGTCGGTTTATGCATGAACAGCGGATGCTTGGGTATTGACTCGTTTGCTTTTGTAGCTCCATTAAAACGTTATTGATCAATATACATTTGCAGGGACTGAACAGAGACTTGTTTGTATTAAGTAGGGAGTTGTTGTCTTCTCTAAGCAGCGAGCGGTGTGCTGTTTGTGTGTTTACAGACGGAGTGTGATCGAGGCGGTGTACAACAAGCTGAACCCTCACAGAGAAGAGGAAGGGGTGAGTCGATCGCTCTCTAAACCCCTCACCCCTCCAACTTTTCACCCCCACCCCTCAACATGACCTCATAAACACACACCAGCCCAGACAAGGACACTCTTTTGTGTGTGCGTGAATGTATGTATGTGAGTGAATGAGGGTGGAGGATGGATGTGACAGAATAACCTCGGCGATCTCAGGATAAATCAATAACTCCATGTTGAAAAGCGCCGAAGCCTGGTGCAGTCTGATCAATTCTGTATTTATCCTTGAAATAGTGTGTACATTAAGACCTCGATAAACCTCTGCGTGCATGTCTTTCAAACTAGCAAACCTACGGACGACTTAACTGACCTGAATTTAACAGTTTGATAGTACTGGGGCATCGGAATCTTTGATTGGAGGCCTTTCAGACGATATCTGTTGAATCTACTGAGTAGAAGATTCAACCCGTTCTCATCCTAAGATTGCAAATACTGATGCTGCCTTGTCACACTCTTGGGCGTCTCATAATGATGCACAAGATACCCTTTTTTTTTTTATAGCCCCTTTTACTTTAGGCAAAAAAACACAAACATCTGGCATTTGTATTCAGTGGTAAAGGGTAAAATCAGCATTCAGTCTCCATCAAATGATTCTGCAGTAGTCACAGGTATTTGAAACATGACGTCCATAACTTCTGCGACTCTTTTGCCCCTTTTCCAATCCATACGCATGAGCTGGCCTGGCTTGACCCGGTTTGACTTGGCCTGTCAGTCCAGCACTGCAGGGATTTGCATCTCCATTACAACATGGCGTGAAGGTGTGCATTTGACTGAGTCTAGCAGCTGTAAAATGGTGGAGAAATACTTTTCATTTTGTATAAATTCTTCACAATAAAAGTCCCGTTATTTTGTTAGTTAAAAGCTTTTTTATGAAGCAGCAAAATCAGAAATGTTGGGTTTTCATCAGCAGTAACACAACTCTTACCCAGCTTAAAGCGAACATAAAACAGTAAAATAAAGCAGATGCTGGAAGGTATAAACAGGAATGCAGGAGAGAAACTAAAATTCAGACCGCAGAGTTTCAGTTAGATGCTACTGATAACTGAACACACAGACACTTTTATAAATGCCATTCTCTCTGCTCTTGAATCTCAGTTTTCCAGTGCTTGTGTGACATCGGACATGACATATCAGGGAAAAAAAAAACAGAGAAAGCCAAACTTGTGTGCTGGCAATGGGAAAGCAGTTAATCAATCAATCAATCAATTCAGCAGTTTTACCAGTGTTTAAAAAAACTCAGATATACACACTAATTTTGGTATAAAAAAATCTTTAAATCTCGCTGCTGTTTGGTTTCACATGGGACATAAACTTCAGCTTCTTGGATGAAAGTCCAGCGTTTGTTTGACCAATCCATCGACCCCACTGTCTTCACATGCTGACCTTCTTGCTCTTTACTCTACGTCACCTGACACGGATGGGTTTACACTGTAGTTACTTTAAAGCTTCGTGCATTCGTGAGATGCCGAGGGGTGTGACAAAACATCAGTATTTCACAACCTGGGAATGAGAACTTCTTTTCCCTCATTGAAAAATCCAGAATCTATGAAAAGAGAGAACTTTCTACTTTCAGCAGATGAATGTGAAAACAGACTTCTAGTGTTTAAATCTGTACATGCATACATTATTGTACACAGAGAAGGTCAACCATCCAAGTGACAATAAGCTATAGGATATTGTTAAGCATATTGTTCACAATGAAGTGTATAATGGTGTATAACTGAAGCGTACAGCATAAGTAAAATGTGTTGAAATACTGTGAAAGGGTAAAGTAGTTTTTATGGTAGACCATCACTCAACAGCAACACTTAAAAAAGGTTTTTGTTTTTTTTTTCAGTCCTGTGTTTCTCAGTTAGGCTATAAATCAACCAATGGAATATTATAATTCTGTAAAATCATGCCATGATCATTCAGGTGAATTAACTAAATGCTTCTGAGTAGTGCTTGAAATCGTATAATATGTTATTGCTTTAATAGTCAACTGCCCTCACTGAGGGCCCAATCAGCACTTTTTGCAGGATGTAAATCACGAAGCACACGACACTGCAGCGTCGTGCTGGTTTCTAGTCAACAACCAACAGATTACCTGTCCTTAGCCTAATCGTGATGGTGCTGTAAACTCAGATCTGTGTATATTTATTTTTGATTGCTAGAAGTATTTAACTTCCTAGTTGGTAGAGAGTTATTTAGCTGCCTAAACATCTGCATAAATATTGGATAGGCAGAGGGCACTTGCTCTGATTGAGGTGAGAGGTTGTTTCCAAATACTACGCTGGACACCGAGAGATGGAGATCCAGGTACATGAAATCCTCCAAAAGAGGAGAAATCAGAGTTTCTTATAACTCATAAGTAAATACAGCTGTAGACAATATAAAATCACTCCAGAGTACTTCAAATCAAATTCCAGCTTGAGAGTCAGGGTTCATTTCAAGTGTAAGAGGAAAATTTTTACCTGTTTTTTTTTTTTAATGAAAAGGTCAGTTTTAAACAGTGTGGATGTGATGGTGGAGCTGTGTGTGTGTATGTGTGAGTGGCACAAGTGTGTCATATTAATGTCAGTGGAGACTTGACTTGCAGGCTCTTTTCTCTGGGCTGTGTGGGTGCTGACACCCCCCTCTCTGTTACACCATACAGCGAATATCACAAAGGGTTGTTGGTCACAGGGTCAGAGGTAGCGTTTGCATGGGCCTGTTCGACTCGTCACGCTAGTGTGTGTGGTAGATATTTAGTGTGACAATGATGTGAGTACTGTGCCGCTGTTTGTTAGATGTGTGTATGTGTGTGTGTGTGTGTGTGTGTGTTTGACCATGGAGTGTGCCTGCAGAGTCTGACCCCTGGCGTGTCACCTCAGGCCTGTGCGGGGGGAGAGGAGGAGAGTGAGGAGGGAGGTGGCAGCACGGCGGCTCATCTGCTGGAGGCTCTGCGGCAGTTCCGCCTGCACCACCGGGGGCAGTACCGCACGGTGCTGGAGGAGTCCCTGGCCGCCTACCACCTGCGGGGGGAGAGCGCTGCCGAGGGAGCAGGGGAGGGCAGGAGGATCTACGTCGACGACGACGACAGCGACGGCCAGGAGCAGCCTGCCTCCCCTCCCTCTCCCCCCTCGCCCCCACCCTCGCCTGCCACTGCAGAGCCGGAGGCCCGCCAAGACGCGCCCGTCCCTGAGTGCGACCCCTCCTCTGAATGAGCACCCCGCTGCCTGCCCGCATAACCCACCCACCCATCCATCAGACCCCAGAGCGCTAGACAGATGTGCTATGACCTCTCCTCCTCTTTCCTTCATCACAGAACCTGAATAGACACATCGGCCAATAACTACCAATAGTCAGCCATTCATAAATATTTTAAAGGGATAGTTCTTACTTTTTGAAATGGGGTTGTATGAGGTGTTTAATAATAGTCAGTTTATTACCTATAGTAGATGGCAGTCTGCATGCCCCCAGTTTGGATAAGCAGAGAGGAGAAGCTAAACACTGTACTGTTTTTGTCGTGGAGAAAATAAGTCCTTCTGGTAGACTCTACTGCAGAAAGAAAACTGCTCACCACAAGATATGTAGATTATCTTAAGTAACTGGGTCATGATTTTTGGGAAAACACTGGTTTTGAATTTTCCAGATGCATTTTTGGTGCCTTGAGCCCCTCAAGTCTAGTTGCATTATATTTAAGACAAGACAGACATCTTCATGGAAGATATCTCTGAAACTGCAGGTGAGGGAGGAACATGTGTGTTTTTGATTTTGGGGTGAGCTATCCCTTTTACAAAAGACCCATTTAAAAAAAATCAATATCATTATATTAATATCATTATATTTCCACTGCTTTACTTTGCTGTCAGACAGCCTTTTCTTATGGGAACCCACAGTTATAAAAGCCATATTCTCACTCGCTCCAGACCAACCAAACTCCATAGACAAAATTAGAAATGTACCTCACAGAACGCTGGAGTTGCTGGTTTACTGCTGCCGCAACTGATTAGTGTGTTTGTGTTATTGTGTGACTTCAGTGTTTAAAAAGGTTAATTGCATTTCACCAAAGCCACACAAGAACACAAACACAGAGACAGATTGAGGCAGCAGTAGACCAACAACTCTCCTGTTATACAACGTAAAACTGCTGATTTTGCCTATGGAGTTTGGTTGGTTTGGAGAGAGTGATACTTGGCTTAAGTGTGGTTTGATGTCAGAAAATGTTGTTTAATGGAAAAGTAAAGTGATGAAAACATTATAAATTTAGTTTAGACGTAATCTGATGCTATTTGTTTTGTTTTTTCTTTTGAGGTGGGCCTTTTTTAAATCAATAGACACCTCTACCACTGATATCTGTATCTGTAAATTATGTATTTTTGATTTTTGGGTGAGCTATCCCCTAAAATACCTTTTGCTTCTGACCCTGTCCACAGCAGTTCATTGCTTTGGCTCTGTGTTGAAACAACTCGCTGCTTCTTCAAACTGGGGGTGTGTCGGCTGAGATCTACTGTAGTTAATACACTGACTATCTGAGTACCTCATACAACTCCACATCAAATAATATGAACTATCCCTTTAATAATGCAGCGGGAATAAAAATGGCCGCTCTGTCTATTCAAGGTCTGTCTCCGAGCCACATATATACACCTAGTGAGGACTCTCTCTTTGTTTGTGTGTGTGTGTGTGTGTGTGTGTGTGTGTGTGTGTGTGTGTGTGTGTGTGTGTGTGTGTGTGTGTGTGTGTGTGTGTGTGTGTGTGTGTGTGTGTGCGCGCGCGCGCGCGCGTGCGTGCGTGTGCGTGTGTTTCTTTCCCTCTGACCACCTTGGCTTGGATCCCCAAACTTGCCAGCCACTTTTACAGCCTGATCACACAGACTGATGTTTACAATAGAAAATAATCAATAACAAATCATTATTACATGCAAAAGTGGCTGGTGAAGCAGAAATGAACCTTGCACTCCTCATGGCCTACATTTACCAGTATTGGCTTCTGGCTGATTTTCCTACTTGAACATCCCTCCCCACCCCTCCAGCCTCACCCCCCCCCACCCCACCCCATCTTACAGTGGACGAACTGACAAAGAAAAGGAGAGGAGACCTGCTGAACTGCACCGTCTCCAGGCCAACTCCACCTACAGACTCAGAACACACTCTTTTTTGCGTATATGTATGTATGTATGTATGTGCGTGTATGTGAGTCTGCATGAGCTCAAGTGACCGAGAAAGAGACCAACCATCACTACTGAAACTAGTTTTTTTTTCTGGTGGTGGGCGAGTGTTCGCCCATTTATCAGCTCCTTTGGTTGTTCAAAGCAGTCTGGGTACTAAAAAACTGGGCAGTTTAACACAGAGGGACACTTGTGTAGGTGGGTTTGTGGGTGTATACTCATAGAATGAGCTTCATTTCATTAAAATCATTCCCCTCACCACATATACCTATTTCCACTTCACCTAATGTGTTAGCACGCTGCCTCACGGTCACGCACACAGAGGTTAGATTTTATTCCTGGCTGTTGTTATTCAGGAGAATGCGAGTGTGTCAGTAAACACACTGGTACCAAGTGACCAAAGGGGCCATAAAGATGTGTGTTCCAATAAAAATGAGACTTTTTATCCTCCAGAAAATAAAATTATTGGATGGATTAAAAATGGGGAAAATTGTGGCGCAAGATGAAAGGTCATAAATATTCCAAAATCAAAAGGGTTTATCCTTTTGTACAGTGTTGTTTTTTTCTTCTTAACTGTGCAGTATCTTGCTTTACAGTCAGTGTTCTGTCGTTCTGTCAGTGTTAGCTGCAAACTGCTTTTAGCAGCTCACATCACAGCTACTGTAGAAACAGAGCAGTTTGGGACTGTCTTCCACTTCATTGGAGACAAACCTGTGAAGAGCCATAGAACAGCTCAAGGAGGTGACTTCACTGCCCTTTAACGGAGGAGTGGTGATTAACCAGACGCGCGTTTGCCGTGACAACCAGCCAGTCTTCACGTTTGAAGTCTTTTCTCTCGTAAAGCTAAAAGTATGGTAACATTTTATAATAACCAGCATTAATAAATGGTGCATTTATAGTTAATTAAACTTTGTTAGTAGTTATTTTACTGTTAAAAATGAAATATAAATATGTTTATTAAGCATTAGTAATTCTACAATTAATATTATTTTATCATTAGTTTGTGTAACAAAGATTGTATTTTGTATTATAGCTGACGAGATCATAATGTTATGATTACATTACTGAACTATTTTATATTTCCGTACATAATAAATGTCAACTATAGCATTACTAATAATTATTAAACATCATTAACCATCATTTTGTGGTTTCACTGTAACTGTTAATAAAAATTTAACATTTATTAATGATCGTTATTTTAATGTGTTACCGAGCTCCGTTTTGCCCCTTGTGGCGATTGTGGGAAAAACACCTGCTACAACTGCGGTTCTTACCAACTGTCAGGTACCAGTGAATGTTTTCTGCCCTCTGGCCTCAGGGGGCAGTAAGGAGACCATTACAGCTTAGTGCAACACAATGACAAGAGGAAGACACTACACTAGAAAACGTACTCAGACTAGTGTCACAAAAGTGAGATTAATCTTTTATCAAAGGTGTTTTCACACGTACTTTTGTTTGGTTTGGCAAGTGTGCGCCCCGTCAACTGCCCCACCCCCATTAAAGGGAAAATTCACCACACTTTATGTGGGTGTCCACTCAGTGTCGATGGTAAATGTAGTCAACTGAAGTGAAGCTTCAAATTCCTCAGAGTGTGTGTTATTTTGACCAAGGAAGCTGAGTTGTCCTGTTGAATGAAGCAATGCTGGCAGTGCCTACATGTACCAGGATGCATTGTGTGCAAGTTTCTGACGCCCATGTTGCCATATATTAGCCCCCCAGCCTATAGCTATTACTTTATTGGCCATAACATAGCGTCAGAAATACTCACTGGCTACTCAGAGGAGGAGACTAGACATCCAAGCTGAAATAGCCTGTAGCTCTTCCTGCATCCAGTGACATCATTGTGACATTAGTCATTGCGGGGTCTTGGTCAATATAGCACTCACTGAGGAATTTATAACTTCAATTGACTACATTTATTACACTGACTGCACAGCCAAATGAAAAGTGGTGAATTTACCCTTTAAAGTTAAGTGCACAGCTGCGTTCTAAGGGAGTGAACAGTGCTACTGTTGGTTTATCAGTGTGCTGTTGTTGGTAAAATGTCTTCATCTATGTTTACTTAATGTTAAATGCTAGTAATGCATGTTAGCATGATAATGCTAGCTGATTTGAGCTCGAC
This sequence comes from Lutjanus erythropterus, assembly GCF_056507025.1. Taxonomy (NCBI): domain Eukaryota; kingdom Metazoa; phylum Chordata; class Actinopteri; order Lutjaniformes; family Lutjanidae; genus Lutjanus; species Lutjanus erythropterus. The sequence goes on from NC_139333.1 coordinate 22,034,180, forward strand.
ACTAATGTCATCATTGCTAACATGCTACTGCTGGGCTTAGGTGCAACTTTTCTGATAAAATAAATCTTAGACAGGTGGAAGTTTAGCTGAGTCAAACTGGGTAGAACCTAACCTGTGACGTTGAAGGGACAGTTCATCCCAAAATAAAAAATACACATTTTCCCTCTTACTTGTCCATGTAGGTTGTTTTGATGTGGGTTTTAGAGATATCGGTCATAAAGATGTATTCTCCACGGTGATACAGTTGATGGATGTAGTTTGGTATAAAGAAAATAGTTCCTTCACAAAACTACTCACAACAAGGCCTGGGTTATGATTTCTTAAAAAGTTTTTCCAAACTTTTTTTGTTTTCGTTTTTGGTGTTATGAGTCCCGAATGCTGAGTGCCGCCTAGTTCCATCTCAACAGCTAATATCTCCAAAACTCAGCAGCATACACCAAAACAATCTAAATAGTTCCACAGGAAGAACAGAAAACATGTATTTTTGATTTTGGGGGTGAACTGTCTCTTTAAGAACTTCAGACACAATCAACCATCTTGCTTTAGGTGACAATTTTGCCTTTGTTTTAGCACACTTTAGCCTGTTAGTTAGCATGTTAGCACATTGGTGCAAGTCAACATGCTAACAGCTAACTTATGACATTTCAGTATTTGGCTTGTTTTCATGCTAACGTTGAGCATTAAGTGTTTATCGTGTTAGCTTGCTAATATGGTAATATTTATCATGTTAACATGCCAGCATGCTATGTTATCATTAGAGATACTCTGTCATGGATTCAAGTATTACACAAATGTTTCCTCCAAATATCAATCCATCCAGTAGTTTTTAAAATATTTGCCCCTGAAGTGTTAAATGTGGTATTAGCTGCGTCAGGATGTGTTTCAGCCTGATAAAAGCCCACATACAGAATATATTTAATTCCTCAGAGGTTGTGACTGTTTAAAACAACTCAATCTAAAACTCTCCCTCTTCTTGACTCAGACAGACTGAACCTGCCTTGCTTTTATTCCTCTTCTTTAACAGCAGGCAGAGGGAGGTTATTATGAGTCTTCATAATGCCCACCAGTACCCAGTGACTCTGGTAATGCATGCACTGCACTTATCTTTTCAATATAAGGCACTTAACTATCAGAGGGGAGGTTATGCTAAACACTGTGTGTATGTGTGTGCGTCTGTGTGTGTGTGAGTTGTATTTGTATGCAATTATATGTTGGGCCAAATCAGTCCCACACAGTTAAAAATGACAAATGAACAAATAAAAGTGATTTGAGGTATAATGCTATGATCTGTGTCAAGTGTATCTCACTGTGATCTCACTGTACAGCTGTGTTTTCTTCTTTTTGTCTCGCATTGAAGCAGAACAAGTCATCTTTTCCCTTTTAAGATGAGTTTAGTTTAGTATGAATCCCTGACAGAGCCCTGAGTAATATGGTGGCCTTTGATAAAGGGCTGTTCCTCATATTTAATGTGTTGTTTATGTTTCTGTGTAGGCTGTGAAGTGTTTTTGAGAACAACTCAAGCAGAAAGTAAATCCTCACCTTCCTTCTTGCCCTCCTCTGTTAGCTTTTAGCTTTAGCCTTGACTCATAATTTCATCTCAGCTGCTTAAAGGGATATTTCAGATTATTTAATGTGGAGTTGTAAGAGGTACTTCTCCATAGTCAGTGTATTACATAATGGCCAACATGCACCCAGGTTAGCAAAGCAGCAGGAGTAGGAAGCTAAGCAATTTGGTACTGTGGACAGAGTCAGCAGCAAAATGTATTTTAGAGACATAAAAAAGGTCCACCTAAAAAAAATCAATGTCAGTTCACAGGGTTTCTGCAGGTCCTTTAAAAGTTTAAAACCCAATAATCCGAACTTTGGGCCTTAAATGTCTAAATATGACTTTTACAGGTTGAAATATGAAGTTAATGTGACTCATAAAGTTGCATTAACTTCAGTCTTGCTTTTAAATGTGTTTTTCAGTAAAAAAAAAAAAAAAGTATTCATTACACTGTAACAGCTACAAAACAAACACTGAACCAATGACCACTAATACAAACTGCATGTATTTTTTTGCAACTATGGATGTGAAATAGGTCTTAAATTGCATTCAAAATGTTTTTTAAATAGTCTTAAATTTAACTTGTTGAAACCTGCACATATGAGGTTAAGTGTGCGCTATATTTAGAGTATTTTCACCAGTTTACCGTGACATCAGACAGTCTCTTATGATGGGAAATCGCTGATATATAAGACAAATATCGCTCCCTCAAAACCAACCAAACTCCATAAGCGAAATCAGTGATTTTGCCTCGCAGAACACAGGAGTTTCTGCTCTACCGCTGACTCGATTGGTTTGTTTGTCTATGTTACTGTGTGACGTTGGTCTTTTAAAGGGTTAGTTCTGATTCACCAAATAGACACAATAACACTAACTAACAAATCCATTGAAACCAGCTTCTCCTGTGTTCTGTGAAGTAAAATTAATGTTTTTCCTTAAGGAGTTTGGTTGCCTTGGAGAGCAGCTTATATAATGGTGATCACCTGCCAGAAAAGGTTGTCTTACTGCAAAGTAAAGTAGTAAAATATTCTAAATATAACATACATTTAACAGGATAGATTTCTTTTTATGTGGGCTTTTTTTAAGTGGCTAAAATACATTTTGCTGCTGACCCTGTCCACAGCAGTTCATCCTCTCTGCTTCTCCAAATGTGCTGACCTCCATCTACTGTAGGCAATACACTGAGAATTGATAAGTACCTAAAATAATTCAAACTATCCCTTCAAAGGCATTTTATTGTTTCCTTTAAAACAATAGCAGCTCTCAAGTTCGAAAGCTCAAAATAAACGCCTGCCGCCTCATCGCATGAGCTGGCGGTGGCGGCGGTGACGAGCGGAGGGGAGCTGCTGTAGACTATAGGGACTCCATTCTCTCCATTTCTCCCCGTTTTTCAGTCTGACAGTTGGCCTCGTGATTCTCCGCAAGGTGAGTCATCAGAGGTCTGGGTATCTGGTTGTGTTAGCGTGCAGGGGAATCTTTCACCGTTATCCATTCAGTTTGAGTAGATAAAAAGAGGGCAGCGAGGTTCAAAATTTGACATTATTTAAAGGCATCAGGAGCAGTTGAAGACGCAGCAGCACAAAGCTAACACACACCTCTCTCCGTCTCTTTTCCCTTTTCTTTTTACTCACCCAGACTGCCAGCGAGCTGGAAGACCCCTGGTAGCCGTGGCAACGACCCCCGTCTCCTCCTCCTCCTGGTCGATCGGTGCATCCGCCCAAAAAGGAGGAGCGTGTCTCTCTTCTCCATTGCGCCATGTCTTTCTCCACTAAAAAGAGGACATGTGGTGTGTGTTGGAGTGCGTGAGTGTGCGTATGTTGGTTGTGCATGTGTGTGTGTGTGTGCGTGTTTGCAGCAGTGGGACAAAGACGACAACGACAACTACACACACACACGCATACTGCTTTAAAAACCTGGAGGAAAAATCACTTTTCAGAAATGTCAAGATTTTATGAACTGAAGCATTGTGATGGTAGAGATGATTTTTACCATTGAGGTGTTTTTCTTTTCTTTCTTCTTGAATGTTGACACCTGACTTCACAATGACATGAGGACCTATAGTGTGTGTATGTGTGAGAGAGAGAGAGGAGTGTGTGTGTTTGTGTGTGTGTGTGTGTGTGTGTGTGTGTGTGTGTGTGTGTGTGTGTGTGTGAGTGTGAGTGTGAGTGTGTGTGTGTGAGTGTTTCGAGGAGGGCCAAGAGAAGACAGACTGTGGATAAAGACTTTGTATGTAATTCTTCTTCTCCTGGACTTTTTTCTTTTTTTTTTGTGCTCCTGGGTCTGATAATCGCCTAACACCTTTGCTTCTCCCCCTCTTAAAAAGACACACACACACACACACGCTCTCTCTAACACACACAGACACACACCGAAACCATAAACACCCCCCCTCCCCTCCCCTCCTCCACCACCCCCCCCACACTTCCACCTGTGCACGTATGTGATGTGCCACCTTCGCAGGGCACTGCATGAGGACTTTGGTTCAACATGTACAGCTACGTGGTTTTCTAGTCGAGCCGGAGGGATGGAGGGATGGACGGTGGGATGGATGGACAGCCATTGGTTGAGACTGACTGAACCCGAAGGACCTCTCTGTACTCTGATTGGCTCCTGCCTGCCGCCGTGTGAGAAGAAGTGGAAATGATTTTGATTTTTTTTTTGTTTTGTTTTGTTTTTTTTTTTGTTGATACTATTAGGATGATGACGATGATAATCATGATGGGGAAATTGGGAGGTTATCTTATTCACTGAAGAGCCGAGTGCAAGTTGGGACTCATGGAGGCGGGGTGGCGGGGAGGATGGGTGTTGTATCACTGGTCGGAGCGTGGTGGGACCTCCCTTCCTCGCCACCATCATGGTTGGAAGGACACACGACTGCGGACTGTCCTGACAGTGGAAAGTTTTTTTTTTTTGTTTTTTTTTTAATGTTGTCCATGAGGTTACTAGCTGCTCGCTGTGTAGAGTGAGTGAACTCCCTGTTTTAACCCTGTTCCTGGTTCTCAGACTGCATTGGTAATGTTTGTATTGCTGTTGTTTGATTGCACTCACATTTGATTACAGAAAGCGTCTATATATGAAATAAAATACCTGCCAAGGATCCCGTGGTGGTGGCTGCGTATTTTAATAAGAGACGTCAAGTCTTTTGTGGATGTTTGTGTACGTCTGTGTCCAGGCTGTCAATATCTGTGTCATCTTTTGATGCTTTCTGTATTTTCATGGGCCTGTACTTATCCATAGTCAGTGTATTACCTACAGTAGATGGCAGTTGACATGTACACTGTATTTAGGATATTTTCACTGCTTTACCTCGCTGTAAGACGGCCTTTTCTGACAGGAAACTGCAGTTATATAAGCAAGTATCACTCTGACCAAACCAACCAAACTCCTTAACAAAAACAGTGATTTTACTTCAGAGAACACAGGAGTTGCTGGTCTACTTCTACAATGAACAGTTCATTTGTCGGTGTAATTGTGCGACTTTGGCGAATCAGAAAAAAACCTTTTAAAACACCAAAGTCACACAATAACACAAACACACTAACAGATCGAGGCAGGCGATTCCGCTCTGTTCCAACCACGACAAATCAAACGGAAATTCCCGCTGTTACATAAATGCATATGTAATAATAATCTAATGATATAATAATTTAACACACAGGTCTGCAAGTCTGAAATCCAATATGAACTTTAGGCATTATACTGATTTTGACTCCTCTTTGAAAACGATTGAATTATGAAGTTGACATAATACTTTCATAAAGTTGCATTTACTTTAGTGTTGCTTTAAAATGTGTTTGGGAAGATGAGTAAGGATCACACAAAATGAAAACCAACATTAACCTAATAACCACGAATTCAAACTGCTTGGACTTTTTTGCCATTATGGACATGAAAGAAGACTTGAATTGCATTAATAATGATCATAAAAAGATCTGCAGAAACCCAGTTTATTAGTCCTTAAACCAAAGTAAAGGATATGAATACGTCCACCACTGGTAGCAGGTTAACTTCTGAGGATCCGATTAAAATCAGACCACTGGAAAAACTGAGTCATAGTTTCTACAGGATTGTGACATGGACATAAAGCAGGCCTTCGAGTGTTTACAATAAAGTGACAAAGTAATAAAGGGCTGTTTTTATAGGTCAGTACAATCATTTCAGTGTCCCAGGTTTTCCATGTCTGAGCTTAAGTTTTACCACACTGAACTAAATCACAGCTGCAGATCGTGTTGATCTTTTAATTTTCCCACCAGGGTGTTTTGACAGCGTTGGTGCTTTTACACTCTTATTCCAGCGCTGCAGCTCAGAATAGCACGAGGTGAGTTTGTGATGATAAGTGATAATAAAAAGTATACCTCTTGTTAGCTTTTAATAGGAAAAATCCACACCTATAATTAGCACCCACTTAATTAATAATTTACACATATATTTATAGCCTTGCTTCTGACATTTAGATATTTTTCGGTGGTTTTACAGCTATGAAATAGAAATTTATCAGCTTGGTATCAAAGTTTGACCTCATATGAAATATTTCATCATGGTTCTGGTTGATGTTTGCAATTAAAAATGACTTTCACATGAACTGAACTGGAAATCCCAGAGTTAACTGCTGATAACAAGCTCTGTGACACCGGTTAGCCTGACAAAGTTGAACTTACCTCATGATACAGACTTCAGAACAAACATGACAGGGTTATCAGTCATTTGAAAAGCTTCCACCCACATACGTTTCCATTTTTACTGTCTCAGCTTGTTTTGTTTCCATGTTTTTTGACAGTTAAATCTTTTTCATGGGACAGATGTAACAGTGAGGGCAGCAGGTGAGTCAATAACACACTGCTGAGGTGTCTTTAGGCAAGATACCGAAGTGTTACCAGCTCCGAGGATCCTGCGCTGTAGCTGACTTTGACCTTTGATCTCGATGGAGGAGAGAAGGTTCAAAAACGTTTTCTGCAGGTAGGTAGAGAAGTACAACAAAGCAGATACCTGCAGAGGTGGCAAAAGTATACACATTCTGTAGTCAAGTAGAAGTTCAGATTTAGTGTCAAAGAAAGACTCTGGTAGAAGCAGAAGTACTGATTCAACTTCTGTACTCGAGTATAAGTGGAAAAAGTACAGAATCCGAAATGTACTCAAAGTATAAAAGTAAAAAGTCGCCCTCTGAAGGACATTTCTACCAGCTGCTTCTGTGAAAAGCAAACTGAACATTTTCTGGTCTCCATCTCTGCCTGTTTTGTCTTGTTACATCTTTTTTTTACACTGTTTTTTTTATATTGTTACTCCTTGTTATGTCATTTTTGTCTTGTTGGATCCTTTAATTTATTTTTGTCTTGTTACATAATTTTTGTTGTTACATTTTTAACAGAATTTTCGTCATGTTTCATCTTCTGCATCATTTTTGTCTTATGTTATTTTTTGTATTGTTGTGTGTTTTACGTCATTTTCATCTTGTTATTTCTTGTCATGTTGTATTTGTCTTGTTACACCTTTTATGTCGTTTTCATCTTGTTAGGTTTTGTTATGTTGAGAAATATTGTTCTTATCTTGCATTAAAACCAAAGTAACAAGAAAATGTATGGAGTAGAAAGTGTAGATATTTGTGTTAAAATGTAGGGAGTGAAAGGAAAAAGTCAGAAAAAGAAATACTCAACCAAAGTACATATAGCTGAAAACTCTACTTATGTACAGTAACTAAGTATTTGTACTTTTCATCTCTGGATAGTTGAATCTTACAAATCAAAAAAGAAAATTGGTAAAATTGTCAAAAACAAGTTAGTGTTCAGTAAAAGCAGAGACCATCAGAAACAGAAGGAAAATAAATACAACTGTGTAATTGTATACAATAAATATGAAACAGCTTTAAATAATCAATGATATAATAATAAGTAATTCATTCTAATGATCAGGTTATGAATGTGTTTAATGTGTACTCAAAAATCATCCTGAAAATATCCACCAGATAAAAACACTGCAGGCTGTGATTCAAGTGTTAACTGGGATTATTGCACATCATCCCAAAAAAAAAGTGAAGCCAAAAACATCTCCATCGCCCCCTGGTGGCTGGCTAAATTATAGGTGATAAACCCCGCCCCCTCCATAGGCAGAGGTGGGAAGTAACTAAGTACAAGAACTGCACACACAAGTCATAGAACAAAAAAAGCTGAGCTGAGTCGAGCTAAATGCTAACAGCAACATGTTAAAATGCCATCTGGGAAGCCGTCCTTAGAAACTGTTTGGAAAAGGGCAGGCACTTTCAAAAAACACGTGGCACTTGATTAGATGAACCATTTGTATATAACGTCTAACATGGGCAAACGTCAACCAATCAGATCAAATGTTTGCCTAAGCTGGTCAGGAGAAGAGCAAAAACATCTTTTCCACTGTGAAACGTCACATTGTCACACCTAAAACCAGCCTGTAGCTGCCAGTAGTCCCTCCTAGGATGCTGATTGGCTGCACCACTTTTGTTGCAGATACAAATTTAACTTGAAGCCTGGCGAGATGGATTCTCACGATCATGCAAATCCAGCTGTCTTGCAAGGTAATCAAGCCGTACCATGAAGTATAAATGCAGCTTAATTAGCACTAAATGCAGAGCTGAAAATGAAAACAAAGAAAAAGACATAACAAAACAAAAAAGACCTAACATAATGAAGAAGACATAACCAGACCAAAACAAAATAAAAGATGTAACAAGACAAAAAAACAATGTAAAAGATATAAAAAGACAAAAGAGATGTAACAAGACACAAAACAAAAATGAAAAAAAGACGTAACAAGACAAAAAATCCGTAACATGATGAAAAAGATGTAACAAGATCAAAAACAATGTAAAAGACAAAACAAGACAAAAGACTAAAGACAGAACAAAAACGAAGAAAAATACGTAACAAGACAAAAAAGATGTAACAAGATGAGGCTGATGGGAATCATCATTTGTTTGGTCATAAATTAAGGTTTAAGACAAATTAGGATTTTAATCCGATGGCGATGCTTTATGGAAAGTTAAGAGATCAGTTAAGTCAGCAGAAGTCATCCTTTGGGCACAATGAATGTCTGAACTATATTTCATGACAGTCTGTCCAATAGTTGTTGAGTCAGGCTCACTCATGTCATTTGGATTCATCCTCTGGGGAAAACGAACATCTGACAGTGACAGATCAATGAATTTATGAACAAATATATGAACAGATTTCAGGAGGTTTGGTTGTCAGACAGGCCTTGTGCTAAGGAGCTATGTGTTAGATTTTGGTGATAATCCAGTTCTGCAATTTCTATTGTAAGAAGACAATTTTCAGAACAAGAAAACTGTCCATCTGTCCACTTCATATGTGTTTGTCTTTTCTCTTTTCTAAAAATAATCTCCTACTCCTCTTGGTGCAGTATAAATAACAAATTAAACCAGAATGCCTTGCAAAGAAAGACATTTTGTTAAATGATTGTGATGCGCTGCATTTACACACACACACACACACACACACACACACACCCTGTCTAATCTGTCACTCTGTCATAATTTGATCATAATCTCTAATCATAATCATGCCGTATCTTAAAGGTGTTCTCAATCTGGAGTGGGATTATGGGATTGCAGAGCATGTGTGTTAGACTGTGAATGAGCGGTCCAAATATATTACAGTGGTGGTGTGTGATGTGTGTGTGTGTGTGTGTGTGTTTTGGGGGGGGTAAAAGGGGTGATTTTAATTTGATGATGGTGGAGTATGGAGTGCGCCCTCTCACTGATTCACTTTAAGCCTGATATTACCAAACAATAGACACTGACCCGTTAAAATGTGTGTGTGCACCCCTTGTCTTTAATCTCTTTCACTTTAATTTGTTTTTGTAGAAGAACATGACATAAAACAAAACAAGATTAGTCCAAGAGACACCGCCTCTTTGGTTTTTGTTTGCACTCAGAAACGGCAGCGTCAGTCTGTCGGTCAGACGGTCGGTCGATCCGTCACTTTGACCAGACTGAAATATCTCAACAACTACTGAGTGGATTACCATGATATTCACAGATTGTTCCTCTGTCGCTATCAGCAGGTCAACATTTTCATCCACTATTGGTGGAAAAAGTCCTGAAAAAGTGCTAACATGTCCTGCATCCAAAATGATACTCGAGCTAAAGTTTTGTCAGCAAAATGGATCTGAAGTATAAAAAATAAACTTTATGCAGGATGGGTCCTTTTATTAAACTGATTTTGTACCTGCCATGATCCCAAAAGATGCTTTTTTGTGCACAAGAAAATAACATTTGGATGTAGATTATGCATCTTGCATAGATTGTGAGATAAAAAAAAAATAAATAAATTCAAGCCTTTCTTATTTTGCATTAACTGTAACCAAGTAATAAATGTAGTATAAAATACAACATTTCCCTCTGTGATGTAGTTGGATAAAAGTTTTACATTAAATACGTAGAAAATGCTCAAATAAAGTACAGGTACTCATGAATGGATTTTGAAATGACAGGCCTTGGCACGTCTTTTAGATTAGAGATTGACAGAAACACTGTGTCTCTTTGTGGTAGTTTTCCTGTTCAATAATGCATCCATGCAAGTACCTTAAGTACAGTATTTGAGTAAAATTACTTATTTACATTACACCATTGGCATCTACATAGCACAAGTTTTTATGTTTTTATTTATGTGCCTTAGATGATGATGATACTAGCTTCAGTGATCCCAGAGTCCCACTCTTACCCCTTTTCCACCAAATTAGCTCTGGTTCCTGAACCTGTTCCATTTAAGATTCTTAGAACCTTGGTGCTGTCTTGCAAACCAGCCTACAAAAGTTTTAAGGTGAACTATTGTTATCAAGAATGCATCATCAGTGGAGTGCGACCTGTAGAATATAGCATGCTTGCACTTCAGGTTTGAGCTGGTAACCAACTTTTCAGGCTTGGAACCAGTTTATTTTGGTCAAAATGCTCAGAAAAGATCACAAAAAGTGTCGTCACAATACCAAACTTTTGACTTTGACACCAATATCAGATTTAGTATCACAATACTCAATACTAATACGATACTTGAGACTGAAGTAATACCAGCTTGAGACTTGATACCTGTGTCTGTGTGAGTGTGTGCTAAAAAAAATAAGCGATTGACCTTTTTTCCATTGCAAGTAAACAAGTTTGCCTTCTGTTTTTTTTCTGTTGTTGTCTGTTTTTCAGATGTGTGCTGGAAAGCCGAGACTGAACTCCTGTCTGTGCAGAAGAGCAGATAGAAAGACATTTTTAAAAGTGTCCTTGTGTTCAGCTCTCAGTGCTTTTGTAGCTTCTAACTGTGTCGCTGTTTGTACTTTCAGGTATCTGCTTTATTTTACTGTTTCATGCTCAATCCCGATTTTACTGCTTCAGGTAAAAGCTTTTAGATAACTAAATAACAAGGGATGTTTATTGTGAACAATATATAGGAAATAAAGCGTTTATTCACTGTTTTACAGTAAATACACAGCTTCAAGTGGATGAAAAAGGAGCAAAAGAGCTGCAGAAGTTACTGACAAAGGTGACAAGCTCTGACTGCCTCAGCTGAAAAGCAATGAAAATTAGTGTCATGTGCCATCGCTGCCGATCGGAGCTGGAGTTGATAAATACCTGTGACCACTGAAGGGTCATGTGACCTGAGAGTGAAAGCCGGTTGTAACCTTTCTCACTGAAGACAAAAACCAGATGTTAGTGGGGTTTTTGGCCAGTGTAAAAGGAGCTTTAGTCTTGTTTAATGACATAAACACGTCACATTTTCAGAGACTTTCAGCTCTCCATCTTAGTATTGCTCCTCCGGCCTCCTTCTTATTCACATTTTATTCTCTTATTTGAATGGATAGCAGCTTATGTGAAACCCTCAGAGCTTCTCGGTCCACAACCTCTAATCTGCAGCTGTTTGAAAAGCTCAAAGAAATTCAATTTACAGGGCACATACACGGTGACACTGAACCTGCCCTCTGTTACGTTGGTTATACATTTATATTTATTGCAGCTGTATTAAGCATTGTGTTGATTTCTTCCTTTCCTGAAAGGGCCGTGAAGGTGCTCAGTGCCAGTGGTTGTTGTGCTCTCTCCATCTCAAGGTCAGCTGACCCTTCGACCCTGACACAGTGAAGAAGAAAACCAGCAGCTGAATAGCTCAGCAGGGAGGAAAACGCTAGAGGTATCCCTCCTGCTTTACCCGCGCTTGTGTTTCTTCTTCCTCTTCTTCCACCCACTCTTGTCTTTTCACTGTGAAGGATTTTTTTTTTTTTCCACTTGCGGTTGTAACCTCGGGGTGAGAGAAATGATCAAACCTCTCCTCTGAATGTGATTTTAAGGCTCTAAATGAGAGCTCAAAGCAGTGCAATCTCCATGCACGCTGAAATATAATACACTGATGGCCCCCTGAAATCTGTGTGGGTGTCCGTCTGAGCCTGAGTGATGATGCCTCTGCGTGTTCGTGTGTCTCTGCAGCAGCATATGATTTTGAGTGGAGTAATTTAGCAGATGAGCGTGTGGCCATTGTTAGAGGGATAATCTGGCTCTTGCTGCTCAGATAGGTTAACATGCAGCAGATTAGACCAGATTACCCCAAACCACACCAGACAGGATGGGGGCTGTATCCTCCCTCCCCCCAAACTCTCCCTCCCTCCAGCTGAGCTGACCCTCCTCTCGTTGCCTTACTCCTCTTTTCACTCGTTCTCACCCCAACTTCATTTCCCTGCATCCTCGCTTCGGCTTTTTATTCCTACATCCCTGTCCCGCTATTTTTCAGACTTTCCCTTATTCCTCTACCGTTTGTTTCTAACATCCAACTAATCTTTTCATGTCTTCTCTAGAGAAGAAACACGTACACATCTATTTTGTAATCTTTTTTTGTAAAAACAATAATGGCTTGTTCCTTTGGCTCATGCTACGTCCTCCCACCAACCTTCATGAAATCAGGCCAGTAGCTTTTCTGTAAACCCGCTGACAAACAAACAAACAAACAAAACTGGCTGAACAACTTAGTTGAATCCACAATTAATGACTACTAACTAAAAGGCAACTAATTTTCATCTTGTTACATCTTTTCTGTAGTTTTTCTCATGTTATATCTTGTTATATCTTTTATATTGTTATCATCTTGTTAGGTCAGTTGTCCATGAATGCACCAATGAGTGCTACAAGAAATGGTCTTTTCTATGTTAGTTATATTTATTGTCCCATCCAACTAATCCATAATTCCCCTGAAATGCATTAAAACTAAAGTAATGAGCCTGTTTTGACAATGTAAGAGCAGAAAGAGCATATATTTATGTTAAAATGCAGGGAGTAAGGGTAAAAAGTCAGAAAAATAAACACTCAAGTAAAATACTGATACATGAAAAATCTACTGAAGTAGAAAGACAATTTGTACTTAGTTACTTCCCACCTCTGCTGAAAGATGGTGATCAACTGTCATTAAATGATTCACTTATTGAAAAGAAATTCTAAAGAAAGAAGTAAAAAGATTTTTTTCCGTATTTCTTACAGATATGTTGAGTAGATTGATACTGCTGAGTTAAGGAACAAATCCAGTGTTTGATAACATTATTTCCACTGCGTCGATATGTGAAATCGGAGGGTGTTAATGCGTTTCCTTACATGTGTCCGACTGTGTGTCTCTGCCATGACAGACCTGACTGCCAGACATTTGTTCAGGCTCCAGCTGTTTGTATTTTTGGCCGCTGGGGTTTGTTTTTTTTCAGGCAGCTGTTGTGTTTGTGTTATTCCGGCTATTAATTAAAAACACCACAAGTGGTGAGATGACACTAACAAAACACAGGATAATGATGTAATTACTGCCACAACATCTGGCCCAGAGAGCAGTGCAGCAGAGGAATTATTAGACAAATTATCTGATTATTTTGTTTGCTCATCCGTCGGTTAAGTGTTTGTGCTTTAATGTCGGCACTCGTCACCCATCTGTCATGTGTGGACGCTTATGTGAGCATCTGTATGTGTTTGTGTGTCATAAACATGGTTAGGTATTTATGTTTGTTTTCAGGTCTCTCTGAAACACACTCCTCCAGCTGTTTCAGCCCTCACGCCGCTGGACTAACGCCTCGTCAGTAAAAGTAGCAGGATTAACTTCGAGGTATTGGGTTACAAACCAATCAGTGGGCAGGATTAGTTGTCCAGGTACAGTTATTTGAGTACCTGTCCTCCTCAGCTTTCTCTGACAGAGGTCAAGATGTGGTCAAACGGTGACCACACACACACAAACACAACCCTCGTTTACTTTAGACCAGCATTTGCAGACTAAGAGTTTGTGACTTTTTTTTTTTTGATGAATCAGTTAATCTTTGTCACTGCAATTTGCCTGAATGTGACATTTGCTCGATTTACCTGACCAACATTCCCAAACCAAAAAATATTACAAAGCTTTTATCTTTTATATTTGAGTAGCTGGAACCAGCATCTTCTCTCATTAATGAGTCAAAGGAATAGTAGAGCATTTTGGGAAATACACTTTCTTTTTCTCTTTGAGTTTTAGACAAGAAAACAGATACCACTCTTGTGTCTGTGTGCTCAATTTGAAGCCACAGCCAGGAGACGGTTAGCTTAGCCTAGCATGAAGACTGGAAGAAGGGTAAACAGCTAGCTTTGCCCTGTCTGATGGAAACAAAATCTGCCTACCAGCACCTCTAAAGCTCACCAGTTACCATAAAATACATTTTAAAAAGCAATATGTAAAACTGTGAAGTTGTAGTTTGACTCACCGGATGCACAGTGCAAGTACAAGTCTGCCACTGGCTGCATGGTTTCCGTCAGCATCGCGGCATCTGCTATCTATCTTTTCTGTGCCCCCTGGCAACAACAATAACCTCCAAGATAGCAACCTACATGCTGAAAAAGGCAAATTAGCACCCGGGCTGCTAATAACACAAATATAAACAAGTTAGCAGCTATTAGACTTGTGTCAATTGTTGAATTATTATTCCAAATTATTGATCATCATCATTTTCTTGAACAAACCCATTGATTAACCGACACTCTGAAAGTTAAGAATCAGGTTAATATGTAGGCAGCTACAAAAACTTCTGTCCTCCCACACTTTCCACATCTTAATTTTCCCCCATCTCACTCTTTCACAGTTTACCCCTTCCTTGTGGGGAAATCCACTTTCATTTTCTTGCCAACGGTTAGATGAGAAGATCTGTGCGCTAAATGTGAAGCCACTGGGACACGGTTAGCTTAGCCTTGCACAAAGACTGGAAGCAGGGGGAAACAGCTAGCCTGGCTAGCACCTCTAAAACTCACTAATTAACAAAACACAAACAACTAAGTGTAAAACTGTGAAGTTGTGGTTTTACTGCTGATTATTTGTTGGAAAGAGCAGATGTTCCCACTCTTTATGCTAACCATCCCCTGGCTGTAGCTTCCTATTTAGCTAGCCTGATCCAGCCTACACACAACCCCTTATAAAACCACAACCTCACAGTTTTACACAGTTTTTTGTATCTTATGTTAATGAGTGATGGACAGAAGATGTTTTTCAGATAAAATCAGGCTAGTTGTTACCCCTTTTCTGTCATTTTTATGTTACGCTAGGCTAATTGTTTCCTGACTGTATCTATATATTTAGTGTACAGACATGAGAGTGAGGTCTGTCTTCTTGTCTGATTCTCAGCACAAAAGTGAATAAGTATTTCCCGATATGCTGAATTGTTCTTTTAAGTGATATATTGATCATCATAATTGTTGTGGATTACTTATCTGCCACTGAATTCATTCATTAAAACTCAATAAACCGACACTGAATGTTTTGCATCAGGTTAGTACGTATTAAAAAGCTCTGTCCTTCCACTCTCTCCACATCTTAATTTTCATCCTTCACCGTCTGCCATAATTTGCCCCCCTCCTTCCTGTTTTTTGGGTACCATTGTGCACCAATCTCTCTTGGAGCCCTGTAAGAGCACAAAAGCACAACAAAGACTCAGGAAGTGATTAGTGGCTTAACGAGGAGGAGGCTTTGCAGGGAGTTGGGGGGGGGTTAAACGGCCTCTCCCAATGAGACGGGGTGAGGGGGTTAAAGTTTCAGGGCTTAAAGGGTCACTGTTAAGTTGTGGAGGTCAGTGGAGGGGTTAATTAGGACCAGGGCTTTTGTTTGCGGGGGATAAGGAGATGCAGAAGCGATTCACTTCGTATCCTCACTGTGTTCCTCCAGCCACCCTGGAAGTGTCATCCACCCACTTTTAGCTGCTGCTTTTCCCTCCTCCTGCCCAATAATTGTCCCGTCTCTGAAAGGAGATGTAGCTGAATTACCTTAATTGTCACCATTATGACACACTCGCCCCATAACACACACACACCTCGAGTATGTCTCCATCGAGTGTGTTTGGCATGTCCTTCCTGCGTCATTTGGGGGAATGTCTTTTCAACTTGGAGGAGCCCTGGCCATGACTGTCGCTCAAAGTCTGTTGTGTGTGTTTGTCCATTGTTCTGCAGTTAAAACACACGCGGAGAAAGAAAGATGCTGCAATCCTCTGCAGACTCAAGTATCTCAAGTAGAGCAGAATGAGCTGCTCGATATGAATGAATGTGTGGGAGGAAGAGAAACAGAAACTTATCTGACACTGAAACGCCTTTCTTGGCTGCAAAATATGCCTGCAAAAACCTTTTAGATCACTTTTATTCAACTTTGTTTGTCTGTGGAGTTGTACTGTCGGGCTACAGTGTTTGTTTTCTTCTGAATAACTGACTCACCAATTTAACTTTTCACTCTTGTAATTGTTGGACTCCCAACAGACAGGCTGCATTAGCTGCTACTAGCAGAACACACCTGAATCTCCAACAGAACTGTTGGTGGTCTGGTTGCATTTTGGGTAATGTATCCATCCACCCACCCATCTATCTATCATCTATCCATACATAATCCATCCATCTGGCTATCCACTTTAGGTCTTTGTCAGAACCTTAAACCTTGATTTAAACAATTATTGGAACTTACTTTCATTGAATTGCTTTACAGTTTGTATTTCTGTCATATATTTGCACTTTATCAGTCATTTTTAAGTCCATCTGTCCCATTCTTGTGAACTCGATATCCCAAGAACGCCCCAATCAAATTTCTTCAAATTTGGCACGAATGTCCACTTGGACTCGGGGATGTACTGATTAGATTTTGGTGGACAAATGTCAAAGTTCAGAGTCACAGTGACATGTCTGTGCTTCTTGTGAAAGCAATATCTCAGGAACACCTAGATATAATTTCTTCAAACTTGGACTGATTGGCTTTTGGTGGACAAATCAAAGTTCAAGGACACTGGGACCCCATTCTTGTGAACATGGTATTGCAGGAACACCTGGGAGGAGTTTCTTCAAATTTGGTACGTCCAAAGGTCATGGTGACCTTAGTAAACATGTTTCTGGCTGTAACTCAAGGTTTCATACACTGATTAAGCCATAATTTCACACAAATGTCTAATGTGGTAAACTGACGAGGTGATGACATTTTATGTCCAAAAGGTCAAAGGTCAGCGACACTGTTTCTCACCAAAAATTGTTCACTAAAGTCAGACATATCAACTTGGTGAATTTTGCTGAAAAATTAATTTAATACCTTTCATAAATATTATATTCGTCTGGACAAGGCGGTATAGCTAATATTCCTCTTTTACCAGTTTTTCAGTGTTCACTTTATTTTTTTATTTCATGTTTGGGCTTTTGTAATTGCCGATTCTGAAAAGTGCTATATAAATAAACTTTATCATTATATATTCAAATAGTTATGAAGCTTATTTGTTTTGCTTTAATAAAGGAAGAAGAGATTACCACGACAAGCAGGAACCACCAGTAGTCTGGGGTGAAAAACTGGCACACAACATCTCCTCACACCACCATGCAGGGAGGGACATCTGTCTGTCGGGGTAATTGGCATTAACCCTTTTAAGCTGGGTGACCCCCTTTTTTCATGCCCAACACATCTGCACCGGAGCTCACACTTGGAAGAGCGTGTGTGTGTCAACATACAATGACATGGTGCATGAAAAAGGTATAAAAGTGTTTTTTCTGTTTTGGAGCAAGTTCTTTTGTTTGTTGGAGCCAAAAATATCAACTTTTTATTCATATTTTGCACACACACACGAACTGTGCATGGAGGGTGCCACACTTCAAAGCATATGGCCCAGGGCAGCCAAAATGTGTTAATGCTGATTGAATATGCTGCTCTATTAGACTAATGTTAGCAGGTTGTATGGGTCCAATGCTAATCCAAGCTAACAGAATGGAGCTGGAGCACAGCTTATCTCTGAACTTATGGATATTAGAGAATAGAAAAGTGATTAGAAAGTGATTAGAGTGGCGGGAGACCACTTAGGGAAACATACGCTTTCAAGTCCGGGTGAGATTTCCAATCACACCGTCCACATTACTGCTATGAATGGTGCAAGCAGCTTACTGGCAGAACCACGGAGGTTATGAGACTTAGCTGATAACACAAAAAGATGTCAGTACAATTTGTTTTTTTCCTCTTTTTCCACTATTTTGTTTTTAGATATGACACATCAGCAGATTCATATCTATTACCTTTTATGAGTCATAATTACTTTTTTCCTGTCTGAGGTTTTTCACATCTGATCACTTCACTGATTTATTGGTCATGATGGTGTAGAGAAAACCGAGTACATGAAATCAAGTTTTGTACTTGAATCTAGTTTCATTGTCGTCAGAATCTAAAGGATCATACTGTTGTTGAAGTTTTGATTCAGTGAAGGATAAAAGATGGAGGTACTCAATAAAAAAATATATATTAAAGTTATGTATATGCATGTTTACTAATATTGACACTATTAAATAATAAAAATAAAAAGTTGCTTGTGTGATTATGTGAAGTAAATGTCAGTTGTTGGATGTCTTGCTTTATTTTTTTGTTAAAAGTGTGGATTTTTGTTTTGTTGAAATGGAAAGTTTATAGTTTAGCCTTTACTGAGAAAACTTAATGAAATCTTGTTTTTTTTTAAAAGAAAAGAAAAAGATGAAACAGCATTAAACAGTTTTTAATTTAAAAAAAAAAACCCTAGCACACAACTCAGTAATAAAAACAAATGTTTTTACACCACTTTTAATAAAATCAAATTATATTAAATTAAGATAGTGTTAACAGGAAGTGCTTAATAGGATTGAACTAGGACAGCAATTAAGCAAATAAATATAAAGAATACCCCCAAAAAATTAATAACTAAATAATAAAGTGGAACAAAATAATCGTACATTATAAACAACAACAATGACACGTAATAAATCAGTGTGCTAGCATTAATTTTCAAATTAAAATATAGTTACACTTGCACTGTTCATTCTATATTTCCAAAATACAACCAGATAATATTTGCTTAACTGAAATAATATGCAGATGAAACAGAGTCATGTTGGTGAAGCGACTTTGAAAGCTTTCAAAGCTGCCGATTAATCACGCTGAAAGAAAATGAAGTACAGCAAAGCTAACCGAGGGAGAAATCTAGTTTGGTAACTAAAGCTACTCAGAAAAAAAGTAGTTTGAAAAAGAAAAAGATCATATTGAAAATGTACATGTGGTTTCACATCTATAAAATCTCAAGAAGCAAAACATGTCAGTTGACTTTATTACAAAAAAAAAGTTTACTTGTTCACAGGTACATAAATAAATAAATAAAATACTGCACTATTAATGGGCAAGTGCAACAAGGAATGTCAGCTTGGGTTTCAATTACAAGGTCCATCAGTCAGTGGAGAAGCAATGGTAAAATAAAAAATAATAATTACTTTCCTTTAATGGCCCAAAATTAGTTGTTGTTTCAGCATTTAACTACACAAAACATAGCAGAAAAAGTAATTTAATTACTTGAATTATAATGCTGATATGAATGTGGTTGAACTACCTGCAAGTTACAGCAAAATGTAGTTGAACTTCTACTTTAATTACTCCCCAACTCTGGAGTCATGTGGATATCTTTAAGTTATTTTTTTCCTTGATGATTCAACAGAGGCTCCGTTATGTGTCTCTGTCTATCTGGAGGCTTCTGGATCACACAGAACCTAATGAACTAAGACTGTTCTGATCAAACATTAATTAATGTGTCATGTTTTCTGCTTACCGGTGTTATTTTAGATCAGCTTTCAATTTGCTGCCTAATATGTCCTGTTTATGACTCATGTTGTTGTTTTTGTTGTTGTTGATGATGATGGCATGTTGTGTACAAAGAAGGCAGGAGACACGAAACACAATGTAGAAACAATTAAAAAAGCACAACAAAAGTAAAGCCCAAATAATCCTAAATAAATAAAGAAAAAGACAAGTTGAAAAAATGTTTGGCGGTCAGACACATTGGTCTATTTGTAAAGACAGTAAAATCAAAAACTGCTCACAAGCATGGCTAACTGTGACTTCTTCTTTTTGGAACAGCAGCAAATTTTTTCTTAAATAAAGTTAAGAAAGGGATTCTATACTTTATAAAAGGTCTTTACTGAGCCCCTTGACGAATATTTTATTTTCTATACTGCCTAATATGTCTTTACTTTAATTCCACTCGTGTTAAATCTGTTTTGGTAAGTGGACCTTAAGTTAATCTTTTTGTTCTTTTGGCCAAACTGTTTCTTGTTTGTTGAAATGGGTCACAATAGAAAGGCACTTCAGAGGGACTTTGTGTGTCCAGCCTGCGCTCAAAAGGACGGAGATAAATCCTCTGTTTGATTGACAGGGCTGCCATGGCAACCTCGCATCAGCTCCAGGGTGTCCAATCAGGAGTCAGACTGAGGGTCCCTCCCTGACTCCCAGGTGAGCTAAAGAGTCAGACTTCAGCAGATTTCTGTCAGACACGCTCCGTCTCCTCTGTGGTTTCACTCTGTCCTCCAGATGGTGTTCAGATCTCCGCTCGACTTCTTCTCAGCCTCCCGTCTCCTCCTGCCCCACTTCGCGGATGGGCCCCCTGTCCTGCCCCGGTCCCGGTCCCCGGAGGACCCTCCCTCCGCTTGTCCTCCCCTGGCTCTCCCTGGACTCTGCTTCTCCGCGGCGCAGATCGCCAGCGTGTGCGAGACTCTGGAGGAGACCGGGGACATCGAGCGGCTGGCCCGCTTCCTCTGGTCCCTCCCGGTGACCGCAGACGGCCGTGACTCCATCTCCGAGCACGAATCGGTGCAGCGGGCTCGGGCCGTGGTGGCGTACCACTCCGGGAGTTTCCGTGAGCTGTACCACATCCTGGAGACGCACCGCTTTACGCGCGCCTCGCACGGTAAACTACAGGCGATGTGGCTGGAGGCGCACTACCGGGAGGCAGAAAAGCTCCGGGGACGGCCACTCGGACCGGTGGACAAGTACCGTGTGAGGAAGAAGTTCCCGTTACCGAGAACCATCTGGGACGGAGAGCAGAAGACGCACTGCTTCAAGGAGCGCACACGAGGGCTGCTGAGAGAGTGGTACCTGCAGGACCCGTACCCGAACCCCGGGAAGAAGCGGGAGCTGGCGCACGCAACCGGGCTCACACCGACTCAAGTGGGGAACTGGTTCAAGAACCGGAGACAGAGAGACCGGGCAGCTGCCGCCAAAAACAGGTCAGTGACTTCTGAAGTATCTTGTCCAATGAGTCTCTCAGCAGGCAACTTGTGGGAAACAAACCGTTTTGTTTTACCTAAAAGTTAGTGCCTGGGCTGCCTTATAATTCTAAGTTAACTAAATTTGAAAAGATAAGTTGAGTTATTTTTTTAATGATTAAAAACAAAAACAGGTCAGTGACTTTGACTTGAAACATGTTGTCCATTGAGTTATAAGGATTCCAAGTAGTAACTATTACACTGTAAAACAAACAAACAAACAAACAAACAAAAAAACAACAACTATTTGTTCTAAAGTTAGTGTCCAGGTTGCCATGAAATTTCAAGCTGACCAGTCTGAAAAAACAAGTTGAAGTAATTTTCTGATGATTCAAAACATATTTATTCAGTTATTTGTGAAACAGGGTTGTCATAAATTCAGCATGAAATTGAAAATCAGTTGAAATGAGCTTTCAGCTTCAATAACGAAACTCAAAGGCCGAATCTGCAAATCTCACAATATATTTTTTCTCTCCAATCCCGCCGTGTCCCTCTGTCAGTTGTCAGGGCATAAAACTGATAATCTGCTGAGTTTTACTGATGACTTTACCAAGTCTACCAATGGCATAGCCGCTGCTGAAAAAAAAACTTCAAATCAAAAAATCAAATTGATTACAGCCTTAAAATCAAAAGTCAAATCGAATCATTGACACCTGTGTTTAGAAAACCTGTTCATTAATCTTTAGATATTAAGTTGAACCAACAACTTTTCAATCACACTGACAAACATTACAGACAATTCAGATAAAATTTGCAGAATTGGCACAAAGACAAACTGCTCTCAGAATTTATTACATTTTATTATTAAGTTTAGTTAATTTTAAGCAAATTCAATAATAATCTTCAATGTGGTTTTCAGTGTTTTCATTACTGTGAAGAAACACAAGCACCATGATTCATTTTAGAGTAGAGACAGAAAGTTTCCATTTGATGTTTCATTCAAAGTATAAATAGAGGAGAGTGTTTAATCTCAGGTGCATGCTAGAAGTTTGTTTATATACTGATCATGTTTCTTTAGAAACTTGATTTAATGAGTTGATTGAACTCTGTACAGTACATTCATTCAACTCATTGTGATTTAAAAGAACTCGTGTTTTTATGTTCAGAAGTTCATGATAAAAGATTGGTTGATTCCACTCATTTATAAAGCCAATAAATGCTTACAAACATTTAGATTTTATTTTTCTTATCAAAATAGTACTAAAATCATGTGAGCTTTATATAACCAAAATCTAATCGGTCTCTTTATTGATCGCTCACTGAATTTCACTCATTTGTTGAGGCGATTTCTTCTCCACTCGCCTCCCTTCTTGTGCATAAAAGGGCCATTCATGCGTAAAAGTGCCATTCAGCTTGTGGGTTTTTGTTTTCTCTGCTCCGTCCGTCTGACCTGGTCGATGTTTCTTCATTTCTCTCCCTCTGTAATTTGTGTCGGGGTCAGTGTGCGGGTCAAACACCCTGATGGTGAAAACACAACGAGAATGAATTGGTCCAAATTGCTCACCGCATTTACACGAGAGATTGTTTGTTTTTAGTCTTTGACAGTGATTTAATTTCTAAGATTTTAGCCAATTTTGAACCTTTATTTTAGTTTTTTTGTTGTTGTTGCTATTATTAAAAAACAAACAAACTTGGAATCTTTTTTATTGAGAGATTGACTCTTCTTTTAAATATTTGAGTCTTTGAGTTTAGAAAACACGTGTTTAAAAAATTGTTGAGTAAACTCATTAAATTTAAAGTTAATAAAGGTTAATTTAATATTTTCAATTACAACCGTTTTGTGGGGGCGCGGGGTCCTCAAAGATGCAAGTTTATCCAAAGGCAAAAAGTAAATTATCTCAACAAAATATTATAGATCGGCAAAACTTCAGAGTTTTAGTTTGACTTGCAACTCAAAATTTAGAGAAAGACACTTTTCAGTGATGTAAAATACAACTAATTAAACTTGAACTTAACTTCTTTTTGCAGTGCACTTTTAACCAGAGCTGCAACAATGAATCAGTTAAACTATTAAATTATGCCAACTATTTTAATGGAGTATTTTTTTTTTGTTTTCAGCTTCTCAAAGGTTAATTTTTTCTGGTTTCTTTATTTCTCTGACAGTAAACTGAATATCTTTGGGTTGCGGTTATTGTCGAGAACGTTATCTTCGCCTATGGGAAACACTGATCGACATTTTACAGACCAAACAACTAATCAATTAACTGAGAAAATAATCAACAGATCAATCAGTAATGGAAATATAGTTGTTAGTTGCAGCCCCACTTTGAATGACTCCTATTATTGTCTTTATTTTTAGGTTGCAACACCACAGGATGTGTCCAGATGGCGTGCGTTCACTCAGCGGAGGAGAGTGCAGTCCAGACGCGAGCGGAGAGCGCGCAGACGGAGAGACTCTTCTCTCAGTAACGGACAGTGACTCTGATTTGGATGTCTGAGACTTTTAATCCATGAGACGGACTTTCAGGGGCCTGTGGTGCCCCGTCATGGATTGCTGGAGAGAGGAGGTCGGTCAGGGTTTGCAATAAATGTTCAGGGCATAAAACAGCTTCATCCTAAATGTCACACCAGCCCACCAAACAGATGATGTAAATGCTGGTTACATGAAGATTTATTCATTTTGTTTCCTGAGAATTTATTTCCTTTTATGTCGATGCTGCTGGTTCACTGATCACCAGGGTCTGAATTACAGAAATTCCCTCTTTTGGAGCCTCTTTCTAAACTATTTGGTAACCACGGTGATTAGGGTTAGGACCCGATTTAAGAAAAAAGTTGTTACAGATGAACAGTTCTTAATTCAAGTCCTAACTTACCAAAACCTAAAGAAAAGTCCCCTAACTTTTGGATAACTGTCAAGCTGTCCAAACTTTACACCTGTAGTAGCTGCTAACTTACTATCTAGCTAATGGTAGTGTTCGCTAACAGTAGATTTTGCTAACAGTAGCAAACCGTAGTATTAGCTAACAGTAGTGTTAGCTAACAGCAGTGATAGAGAAGGGTCTGCTATCTTAAGGTTTTGACCTGATTTGGGAAAAAAGCCATTGTGGAAAAAACAGTTCCCAAGTCAATGTCCCTATCAAAATATACAAGCATCCTAACTTCTTAAGTTCTTCTTACTTAATCTTAAATAGACTGTCCTAACTAATTGTCCTAACTTTCACTTTTCCACCTTCCAGCTATCATACTAACTAGCTAACGGTAGTGTTCCCTAACAGTGGCTGATGTAGTGTTAGCTAAGTTGTTTAATCCTTAAGACTGCTCTTTTTTTGCTTTTAAAGAACTGATGCCAGATATGACAGAGACGTGTCCGCTGTCTTAGGGTTAGGACCTGATTTAGGAAAAAAGCCAAAGATAAACAGTTCCTACGTCAGTTAACTTAAGGGAACACATAAGCACAACTTAGCAAAGTCTTAAATAAACTCTCCTAACTTTACGATAACTGTTAAGCTGGCCTAACTTTAACTTTTCCACCTGTAGTAGTAGCAGCTAACTAACTAGGTAATGATAGTGTTCGCTAAAAGGCGTTAACAGTAGTGTTAGCTAACAGTAGCTAAGGTTAGTGCTCATTAGTAGCTAATGGAAGTGTTGGCTAGCTAATGGTAACTTTTTCAATCCATATGAGTTCTCTTTTGTTGGTTGTACATGATGAATGCCGGATAGAACTGCCATTTTAGTGCACTCTCCTTTACTAAATTAATGTTTCAGTATTTTTAATTATAAAAACCAACAGTTACAAAGTTGTTTAGCTTGACGAGATGATAAAAGTATATCCATCACTAGGTAAAAGATGTAAAAGTAGATAAGCAATGTTGGATTCAGTATTCAGGTTTTCCTAACCTGATAAAACCTGATATAAACTGAGATAAAATTGTAAAGTTCCTAAAGTTAGGATTTGCTCCTGTAATAGCAAATTGGGAAAAATCCTCCTCCTATCTTAAGACCTCAGAGAGGAAGTTTCTGTAATACGGCCCCTGCTGCAGATCAGAGCCACAGTTTTGATTTTTTATCTTCATCACTGGATGGTGCGCACCAGATGACTCAGCTCAACCTCATTAAGCAGACATCAAGCCGTGGACCCCTGCTGGACTTAAACCCAGAGGACCCCCACATGGGAGGACCTTTACAGACTGAAACCTGTCAGTGAGATAATCATCCTTATTTTCTATAATTATGTGTCTTTTTTTTAACCCCTTGATGTCCACTGCTGTAGACAATCAATACGCACTGAAGCCTACCTCCCTGTCTGACTGTTTGTATGTTTTTAGTTTCTTTACCTTCATGTCTACTTTATTTAAAGCTCACAGAGTCCACTGTGTAGTCTGTGTGTGATGTCGTACTTTATGTTCAATCTGAGGCCGAATAAATGTTTTGGTATTTTATATAAATAAAATTATTTAATATATGACTGTTACTGTGCCCATTCTTACATTCTCACTGTAATATTCAATTCATTATTTCATTTTCTATAACACACACATAGTTACAAATCTGAATTTGCATATAACTAAAGTTATTAAGAAGAAGCTCAAAAGTATTAGCAGCAAAAAATGTATTTACATTACAAAGTACTCACAAGGCAGCAGAATAACCCCTGTCAGTGTTACAGTATATCGATGGATTATTATTACATACAGAAGCATTTTATGTTGTAGCTGGCCAGAATTAAGCTAATATCAACTACTGGGTATTTTAATAACATGAATGTATCATATATCATATTTTATAAACTAAGCAAATGTTTTATCTTAAAAGTAAGAAGTAACTAAAGCTCTCAGATAAATGTAGTGGAGTAAATAGTACAATATTCTCCTCTGAAATTATGTGTAGTAGAAGCATAAAGTAGCAGAAAATGGAAATACTCAAGTAAAGTACAAGTACAACAAAATTAAACTTAAGTACACTTAATCATGTAGCCTTACTTCATTATTTTCCACCACTGGTTTATAACAGTTTATAAATGTGCTCATTAAGCATGACCTAAAATAGTGTTTCAGAGTTTTGATAAAATATATTAATCTGTAATATTATATCTAAACAAAATCGAAGCATTTTCTCAATAAAAAGGTAACAAATAATTTTAAAACAATTCAGTGTGATGTAAAAAACTTGCTCTGAAAATGTTATTTGTTATTTATCTGAGTGCTGTGTTAAAATATTCTTGACATCTTTGGGATTAACAGCAAATCACTGAGAAGCAATAAGCTGAATGAGAACAGGGGATTTTCATAACTCTTATACTGGCAGTGGTTGTGAGTACATTTACTCTAGTACTGTACCGTTTTGAGGTACTTGTACTTTACTTGAGTATTTCCATTTTCCTGCTTCCTTGTGCTATGTTTCAGAGGTAACTTTTTACTTGATACCTTTTACTTAATTGCACTAAATGAATAACTTAAGTCACAAGTTACTTTGCAGATTCAGTGTAAAGAAACAAAATATGATCAATAAACACATTATAAACAAATACAAGTATAACAAACAATTAAAATTAGCCCCATTGTAAACATTTATGCATCGATAACTATAATCCAATTATATAATTTGCATTATTCTACATAATTAGTACTTTTAATTTTATACCTTAATTGTATTTTGATGGTAAATCTTTTGTACCTCTACTTAAATAAACTTTTTAATGGAAGACTTTTTCTTGCAACAGAGTATTTCTACATTGTGGTATTACTTAAGCCTGCATACTTCCGCTAATTCTACTGGCTTTGGCTACTTTTGTGTTTTCTTGTAAAGGAGTGTGTTTTACACCATGGTATTTTTACTTTCACTCAAGTAAAAGAACTGAGTGTTTCTGCCCACCACTGATTTCATGATTTCATATTGCTATTCAGCTTTTTCCAGCATGAGGCATGAGATGAGTCAGATGAGTCACAGAAATCCAGTTATCAGTCAGTTAGTCATGAAGTACATTTACACATGTACTGTACTGAAGTATAATTTTGACATACTTGTACTTGAGTGATAAGATAAGATATTTCTTTATTAGTCCACAGTGGAGAAATTTGCAGTGTTATAGCAGCAAAGTGAAAGCAAAATCAAAAAAGCATTAAAAAAAAATTAGAATATTAACAGGAGGAAATATAAATTATAGGAGCAAAATAAACAAGAGGAATTATCAAAAATAGGAATGTAAACAATATGAAATATAAAGATAGATTTTCGTTACTTTAAACTTCTACTCTACTACATTTCAGAGACAAATATTGTACTTTTTAACCCAGTTTGAGCTGTAGTTTCTTTACATACAAAACATATGATGTTATAGATTAAATATAGGTTAATTGTTTTAGATTAAACTACCCAGTAATAAATACAAGCTTAATTTGGACCACAACATAAAATGCATCTGTCACAGTAGGTCTCATGCATGTGTCATTATATTGACAGGGGTCATTCTGTCGCCTAATGAATACTTTTACTTTTGATACTTTAAATACATTATTCCACTCATACTTTACTATACTGTATTTTTGTATGGTGTTTGAATGCAGAATATTTACTCGTGGTGGAGTAATTTTACCCTGATGTGTTGCTGATGTCCCACCACTGCTTAAATCCACTTCGTTACTACTGAAACACGAATCTACGAGGAGCGCCTGAACACAGCATGCCATGACGTCACGTCCCGAACGCGTCACTGTCCCGGCGATACGTCCCGCGTGCCAGCAGGTGGCGCAGCTGGCCAGGTTTCCTCAGTGAAGATCTTTTCTCCTCTCTTCTTTGTCAGTTTAAGTCAGTTTCCTCAAAAACAAATTCACTTAATGGGTACAAAACTAATTCGATTACATTTATCTAATCTGCAAGTCAAGGCTGAGAATTATTTTGTTGTTACAACCACAAACTTTAAATCTGTGTTTGTGAGTTAAACGTCTGACTCAAATCACAAGTTCATTATGGGTAGTGACTGTTGCTATGGCAACGCACTTGTTACCCTGTCGCTCATTTGTGTCTGTGACCAATCAACTAATAAAGCAACAAAACGAGCATCAGGGTGATGACTAATAATAATAATAATAATAATAATAATCATAATAATCATAATACATATAAAGTTACACCTATCACAGCTAATTTCATTGCAATGAAACAAATTTTAACACTTTGGTTTTTGATTTTTCCTTGAACAATAACATTAATCAGGAACAGAGTATGATAAAAGGTACAAGATACAATGGTACAAAATAAAGAAATATATATTTTTAAGACTTGTTAAAGATGACACTCTGCAATGTTAGTATGAGAAGTTATATTGTTGATTGATAATGCAAATTTATTTATTGTTTATTAAAAAAAAAAAAAAAAGTCAAAAGTGCACCAGTTGCTCTTTACAGGAGCCAGTAAAAATTATGACAAACCTGCAGCAGTTACATGCAAATACAGAAATTAGGGCACCAGTGCACCAAAAGTGCCAAGTGATGAATTTATGGTGGAAACAGCTGCAAACCCTTCTTAAAATTACAATTGTTTTACTATGAGACTGAAAGGACAACGATGACCAAACCTCTGTGATAAAAACACAGAGGAAACTGTTAAACCATTTAGAGTCACAGATAAACCAAGTGAAGTGCTCAAGATGGAGGTATAGAGATTAGAGCTGCAACAATTAATCAATTAGTTGTTATTTATTATATTATTTGCCAACTATTTTTGATAATCAGTTGATTGGTTTGAGTAATTTTTTTAAAGAAAAAAGTCAAAGTTCTCTAATTCCAGCTGCTTAAATGTGAGTATTTAACTCCTTCATAACAGTTAGGAGAATATCTAATGATTGTGGACAAAACGAGACATTCGAGGTCGTCATGTTGAGCTTTGGAGAACACTGATCAACATTTTTCACCATTTTCTGACATTGTAGAGACCAAAACAACTAAATGATCAATCGAGAAAATAATCGACAGGTTAATTGACAATCAAAATAATCGTTAATTTCAACCCAAATAGAAATACTTAAACACACAAAATAATAAGTGATTCATTCTAACTGGTGTTCTTTTATAATGAAATTTATAATTGTTTCAATTTGTATAAACTTCATCTTTGGTAAATGTCTCTTTTATCATTGGAGCTTAACATTTTTTATTTTTTGTGTGTTTTTAAAAGTTGTGGCAGTGCAGCTGTCTTTAATTTTAATTTTAGGTGGGTTTCTTTTACAATCCGCCAAGTTTTATTTCATGCCACCTGTGCATTCTTTTAAAAATGTTTTTATATACTTTGTATACTTTTGTTTTATTATATGCACAAAAAGAAACAGAACTAGAACTATACTAGTATTAAGTAACCTACTATTTTTGATTGAGGACAAAAAAAAATATCTTTTTAAGTAGTTTTGTATACAGACTTTTTGTATAAATTGTGGTTTTAATTAACATGTGTGAATCTAATTTTGACAACCTCATGGACGACAAACAGTTTTGGACCCCGTATGATTTTTGTTGTGCCCTTGAGGGAAGCCCAGACCTCAGGTTGGCAACCAATATGCTATTACAGTAAAGTGAATATCTTTGGGCTGTGGACAAAACAAGACACTTGAGAACATCACCTAGAGTCTTAGGGAGCAGTGATCAACATTTTTCACTATTTTCAACATTTTATAAACCAAATCTTTTTTTTCCTATCCTGATTACATAATCCTTTTACATGTAATCCATTACTCCCCAAGCCTGTATGAATGAATATAAACAATTATCCCAATTCAATATAAAACCAACACAATTCATAGTGTGTATGTATTACAATATGTGGGTAATTATCCTGCACAGTTGTCCATATTTACACACATATCTGCCCATATATCCAAACAGGTGTATAGTGTAGTTTTGAGTGTATAGTTTGCTCAATTTAATACTTTTGTATTTTTATTTTATTGGTATTCTATTTTAAGCTACTGTAACAATAAATCGATAAAAATCAATACAATTTATCTTGTCTTAAACTGCATGGCATGAGGGCATGATGGGAAATGAGGGCAGTGTTTGAGACTGGGGAATGGTTTTTACATTATATCGCTTGTACTGATGTTTTATTATTTGAGTTTCTGTGTCAGTTACAGTCATCAACCTGATGATTCTGGGAAGCTGAGAATCACTGTTATAGACCAAACAGCTGATCGATTAATTGAGAAAATAATTAATGGACGATGAAAATAATCTTTCGTTTCAGTCCAGGCTGAGATATTTTAAGATAATAGTGTCGTTATAACATCTGTCTTTTTAGACTGTGAGTGTGTGAGTGTGTGTTGAATGTCTGTGTCCATGCATAAGGGCTGACTGATTGACTGGCTCTATTGGCTGTCTGGCCATGACACACACACACACACACACACACACACACACACACACACACACACACACACACACACACTCACACGCACACACACTCCATGCCTGCGGGTGAATTCCATCCCCCTCTTCGTCTCTTGCGCTCGAAAAAAAAAACACCTCTTCCATTTGCACACACACACACACACACACACACACACACACACACACACACGGTCTCTCTCTCTCTGTTTTCCCTCATCCGGCGCAGAGCCCGGCAGCAGCAGCAGCAGCAGCAGCAGCGCGGCGGTGACGCGTTTTGCGCATTTCCTGCAGCTCGCGCTCACTCACGGATTCAGAGAGGGGAAACGGGGGGCGCGCGCAGGGACCGAGAGGAGAGAGAGAGAGAGAGAGAGAGAGAAAAAACGGAACGGGAGCGGAGCATTACCGAGATGTGTTAGGGGTGGTCGTGAGCCCGAAAAAGACTGCATTGAGGGGTGTAAAACGGCTCGAGAGTGGGCGCAAATATCGCGGTAGGCACCGTGAGGTCGAAGCGAGGAGATAATCCCGGAGAGGAGCCGAGCGACGGGCTGGAGACGGAGCACCGATCCCGGATGGCTAGGCGCGGCTGCTCGGGCTCTCTCCCACCCTGACCCGGGAGGGACACGCCGAGAAGGACCGCGGGGAAGCACCGGGGCTCCGCATGAAGCCAGCCGGAGCCTGTTAACCGGAGCCTGTTTCATTTCTCGGCCTGTTTCCGTTGCAACGGGAATCTTGTCTGGCGCACGGGACCGACCATAAACAAACAAGGCAGGCGCGCTGGTGGGAGAAGCGACCTCTGAAGGGTGTGAGTGTGCGTTAATACTGCGTTTTTCTGCACCTTAGGGACCCATCAGCTCTACTGTAAGAGTGTGTGTGTGTTTATGTGTTTATATATGTGTGTGTGTGAGTGGATAACACAGTGTTCTGGTATGGCTGTACTACACTAAGGCTGTGTATTGGCAGGAATCTGGCGATATCACGATACAGGGGTTACAATTCAATAAATTACAATATAATGCAATACTGTAAGCAAAGTGATAGATTGTAATTTTTAAACTTAATTGTCATAGTATAAAGAACACACCGCCACATGCATAAAACCTGAGTAAAAAACATTTGTATAGTCGCTTTAACATTAAACATTACAGCATTTCTTTTTCTGAAATCTGAGCAAAGATGTGTGCAAACTTTTTACTGTCTCAGCTTATGTTGATACACAGAGCTCAACAGTGACCGTCCACTTTTTCAGCGGTTCTGGTTCCATAAATGAATTTCCCATTCATTCATTCATTCACATTTCAGAAAAATTCTTTAATAAAAATGTTCAACCAATTACGAGATGAATCGTGACCATTAAACATTTGATTTGGAGCAACAACAACAACAAAAAAAAGAAAATGTACATAATTATTTTAAGAGTGAAGGAACTACTCATCCCATAAACCATTGCAAATGATAGCACTCATTCTTAAATTTAACTTTTGTCATCATTATAGTATTTATATAGTTAATAACTGTGTTGTAATATCGGCATTTGTGTGTGTATAGAAATTATATTAATTGTGGCAAATCAACATTATTAGCACGACTCATGTAAGTTAGCTAGCTAGGTAGCCTGCTAGCAGAACTACCTGTTCATAGGTAAACATTTCCTTGGTAACAGGGAGCTCCACCAATCGGAGATGAAGCTGTTGCGCTTTAGGATTGTGGGTAGTGTAGTTGATATCATACAGAATTGTTTTTTAAATTTAATTTTAGGAAGACTGTAGCAGTATGAACAACACACCATCGTATGCATAAAATTTGACTTTAAAAAAAGTTCCCAGTGAGCAGTTTTCCATTGAAAAGACATCTGACTATGGTCACTTGTGAAAAGACGTTCAGAATTGGTTCAAAAGTCAAAGTTTTTTTCACCGACTATTTGAAGACGACTATTCACATATAGACTATATTTAACCAGTATTCACAATAGTGACAGCATTTTTCAGAAAAGAGAAGATGTTTAAAAAACCGGCTATGATCACCAGTGAAAAGACGTTCAGAATTGGTTCAAAAGTGAAAGTTTTTTCAACAATTGTTGAATGAACATTCAAGACCACATTTCACTGGGATTTGGAAAACTTATTTTTTTTTGTCCTCTACAATGTGTAAATGAAAGCCTGATTAGAAAAATATATTGAAAATTCTTGCTTGGAGCATGAACAATTGTCCACATAGGACGGCCGCACTGCTTGTGATGTCTCTTGTTGGGCATAGTTTTTAAATTACGTCTAAACAACTTTTTTTATGACACGTTGATGTTATAACTGCATTTTAGCTTCAAAAGAGGTCTTAGACATTAAAATATCACTCAATTTTCAACTAGAAATTACAGTTGAAATCCCTAACTGGCGTTTTTTTATGCAGCCAGAAGAGTATAAATAGATAAAAACACATCTATCTACACACAACTTGAACCACTGCCACAAATCTTTGCATGTATCGCAGTGTCATGATACAGGCTTTTGAGAATTGATTCAGTATCATAAAACATAATATCATAATATATTTTCTTACACCCCTATACTAGACTGAGCGTCCAAGGAGCCAGCGGCATTATGGGATGTAGCAGGACTGTGCAGTGACCCCACTCATTGGAAGGAAACACTCTGTGTACAGGAGCAGGAACAGGCAGACTAGCCTAAACACACACACATCCTTGTATACACACACAGACATCCCAGCAGCCATGCCTGTGTTCAGT
Organism: Lutjanus erythropterus; assembly: GCF_056507025.1. Classification (NCBI taxonomy): domain Eukaryota; kingdom Metazoa; phylum Chordata; class Actinopteri; order Lutjaniformes; family Lutjanidae; genus Lutjanus; species Lutjanus erythropterus. Next base: position 22,067,341 of record NC_139333.1, read on the forward strand.
GGCCTGCTGAAGGTGCGAGTGTGTGAGGCAGTGGACCTGAAGCCCACCCCATGGGCCCTGCGTCACGCCGTGGGCAAGAGCGGCTCCTTCCTGCTGGACCCCTACCTGGCCCTCAATCTGGACCAGACCCGGCTCGGACAGACCGCCACCAGGACCAAGACCAACAGCCCCGCCTGGCACCAGGAGTTCTGCACCGAGGTCCGCGAGGGACGGAGCCTGGAGCTGTCCGTTTTCCACGACGCACCCATCGGATATGATGACTTTGTGGCCAACTGCACCATCCAGCTGGAGGACCTGCTGCAGAACGGAACCAGACACTATGAAGACTGGGTAGGTGTTTGACATGTGACTGTCTCATTGTGTCTCAATCACCCATAGATCACCGGGGCAGATGTCCCTGGGTGCAAAAGCATGTTTAAAACCAGTTAGGCGCTGAACAAAGGCTATTTTACATAGCAGTCCCTACAGGAGATTAACACACATCCACATGAATCCTGCAATTTTGTCCAATTACTGCAACTTTTCCACAATTAGAACAATCACTGTAGCTTCCACCAATGAAAACAGTCCCTTACTCAAATGTCATACATGTACGTCTCAATGAACTGACTCAGTGTTTTATCATTTACTATTTTTTTTTTTGTATTTTTATTTTCTTATTTTGTAACAGGTACTTTAAACATAAGGTTTGTTGTTATTCTTGACATTTATCAATGCTCTGTGCATTTTTATATTTTAGAATTTTGTGCTTGCTGTTTTGAATTTGAGCTTTGTATAATACTCCCCAGGTGCACTTCTTCATTTACAAAAAAGCATATTTTGTTAGAATTTTTCTAATCCTCAACCCTTCTGGCAAACTTACTTAGAACACTCAGAACAGAGTGCATTTTTTCTCTCTCTTCGGAACAAGTTGCCCTTGATTTTTAATGAGGTGTACAAATTTTCATTAGAAAAAACACCTCATAACTTTGCAACATGCGTCACAAGTTTTTAGAAAAGCTGCAAAAAGCTGAAATCAGGCATTTTCGGCCCCAACTGGTCCAAAAAAGAAAATGAAATCCTGGAGGGAGGGACGTAAGGTTTTAGATACCAATCTTTTTTTCCCGGGAGAGCAAAGTCATGACCTGATTGGCTAATCCTTACCTTCATTGGTTGGGTTGCTTAGGTTTAAGAGTGATTGGTGAGCGTTAGGGAAACAATATCAGCGTAAGCCAATCAGAGGTGGGTCATGACTTTGCCCTCTTGGGGGCAAAAATGTGGTATCTGTAGCCCAATGTGAAGTAGCCATAACTCAGTTTCTAATAAAAGTCTTTTTCAAGATCAAGTGACCTTTTATTTACAAGATGCACCTGTGCAATTAATGCCACACCTGTCAGGTGGATAGATATGCTTAGCAAAGGAGAAGTGATCACTAACAGGCATTCTCAAGAAAATTTGAGTGAAACAGACTCTGTGTGCACAGAAAAAGCCTTAGATTAAGAAAAAAAGCCCTCAGCTCATGAAATATAATAGCAAAGACAAGTGTTGAGCGTAAATAAATTTTGCTCGTGCAGGTGACGTGTAATTTGGTAACAGACCTCAAGCCCAGAAACAAACAGACTGTCTAGTTTCAGAAAAATACAACCCTACTGTTGCATTGTTGGCATAGCTTATGTGATGTGGTGCATGCTGGTCCTGTGGTTACCGCTCAGTGTACAGTGGAATGGGCCTACAGTATGTTTTTGCCCATTGTCCCCTGGCCACAATATGCATACATTTTGTTGAGTGCGCAGACAAAAGTTGTTTTTAGCTTATTCATCCAGGGAAGAAACTAATTTTTCGTTTTCTGCTTTACAAAAGTCATACATATATACACACACATTTGTTCCTGAGAGCTTCGCAGCAGAGCTACATACACGGCCAGTCATTTGACTTCTCCTCTTCTGGCACAGGTTCTGAACCCTCAATTCGGGTTACTCTGATGCTGATAACAGTAATGGGCAGTGCCTCAGATAGTGCCTAATATAGCTGAACGATTATTTAAATGGCAATATAGCCAAGTCAAGTTTAATATCCAAATTGTAGGAGCTGCAATTCTGGGGTAATGAAGCATTGTGGCGCTGCAGAAATGTCTACAAATGACTACAAATCTTATTCTCCATACATAAAGGAACATGCTTTTCTTTCTATATTTGTTTGTTAAAATAAAATGCAAAAATGACCATTCCCTCTAAAATCATGACTCATATCACAATCATAATATCTGTCAAAAATAATTGACATATGATTATTCTGTGTGTGTCATTTAGCCCGACTGCAAAAATGTGGGATTGGTCACGCAAGGTTATGCACCGATCTGATAACACTTGATTTATTGCCCCAAAATGGGACCCTGCTGCTTCCCAGCGGCGTCCCGAACTACAGATTTCTTTTGTCCTGAGCCAGGCAGTACAATAATGACAGCAATCATGTCCAGGTTCATTCGAGTTCAGCTATTGGAATCGGTATTGGGAAGTAAAAAAATGGTGTCGGAACATCTCTACCCTCCATTCAGGGCACCTTCTACTGAGTACTGATCTGATCTCTTTGCTCTGTTTCTCCCTAATTTAACATCTGTACAACACAGACCGTATTATTCAGATTTAATGTAACTTATAGCAAAAGCAGTGAAATGAAGACAGAGATGAAACGGTACGAAAATTTCATGTCACAGTTATAGTGACCAAAGAAGACTGCAGGTAACTTTGACAGTATTTGGACTGTATTTATTGTGTTTACAGAGTCATTCAGATTGTGATAATTAAACACAGATTTAATGATGATAATTAATATTTGGAAATTAATTGTGATTGTTTCATCCCTATATTGAAGTTAGCAAAAATGACTGAGGTCTTGTTCGTATAGGGTGTAAAAAGTTGATAACATAATTGTTGTGACAGGCCTGGACATCTGATACCATTGTTTTTTTTCCCCCCAAATTCAATAAATGTCCAGATTATTATTCTGAATTAGTACAACTTGTAGCAGAATCAGTGAATTTCTCATGTTCGGACCTTGCAGACACAAACATCCAAGATATTCTCATGTCAAACTTTTGCAGTTGGGCGTTTTGCACAGTGTTTGTCGGATATCTGATGAATCTAGGATTAACGTAAGCTGCATTCAGAGAAAGTCCCTACTGTCATCATCATCATCGCCACCATCTTCTTTCACTTTCTTTGGCAGCGCAGCAGCAGTGTGTTAGTTAACTGTGAATTCAGCTGCACATGTCTGTTGTCAAACTGTGTGTGCCTCTGCGCTGAGACGTTGGCTAGTTGTCCAGTCTGGTCCAGTATGTTATTGGTCATAAAGTCACCTTTTTCTTCTGCAGAGCCATTTTGATTTTGCCGTCCTTTCATTCTGCAGCTTTCCCTCCTCCATTTGTGATACGGGAGCTGTTTGGACTTGCATTGGATCTGATTTGGGCATCTCAGGTCCGGCCTGTAGTCGTCCTCACTCAATTCCTCACATTCCTCCTCCTGCCGCCTCTCTTGACTTGAAGAAACATGAGGTGTTTTTCCCACTGTAGAGTCACATTTATAAAACAAATACAACAATGTAGATATTGTGAGACTCCACCACAACCTGGTTTAATGTCTTCAAGATACACATACTGCAGCTCAGCAGTGGGAAAAAAACTGAAGTTCCTTCGATTGGTTACGGTTTCTCGTCATGTAATTTCATTTGCGTTGAGACTGTGACCTCGGCCTGCCACATGTAGATCTGTATGTACGGGGAATAAAAAGCAGGTTTTGTCTCCAGTTTTAACATGTGATCTTGTTCCACTTCTATGCTTTGTTTTATCTCGTCCTGCTTTAGATGAGGTGATCCCAGCAGAGGCATTCTGGGAGTTGAGGATGTGCAATTTAGACAAAAATATGTGTTGTTTTGCTTTTAACCAATTACCTACAGATTAGATGTACTTTACATTACTGCAGACCATTTTCCAAAGCATATCGTGAGTTATTCCAACGGTTTTTTACCTTTCAAGGCAGCCATTAGTTTCAGTTTATGCTAGTACACAATGAAAATTAACTGTCAGACTTAAAACCTCAAACCATTACAGTGAATGTTTAGTTGCATTCACGTAAAATTAATAAAACCTTAATACTACTACAGTATTATTACTCATTATTATTATTATTATTCATTTTGTCCAATTGACATTTTTATAGCATGGTAATGCTGTTCTGAAGGAGAAAATTACCTGTTCTGTTTGTTTCAGTTTCAGTCATTGTTTAAGCAAAAATGTCTCATATTTGTTGTCTCCAGCTTCTTAAATGTGAGGATTTGCTGCTTTTCTTTGTCAATTATGATGTAATATGATGTGGTTTTTGGTTTCGTAGTGTTGGTTGGATAAAAGAAACAAGTTGAAGACATCACTTTTGGGTCTAGGATGAACAGTTTCACATAATTTGACATTTTATAGACTAAATGATCATGAAAATAATTGGCAAATTAATCGATAATGAAAATAAATTAATTACAACAGCTTTCTGCATTCCAGGCAGAGATTGGATATTTATTGGCAGCACACACTTCATCAATAGCAATGAGGAAATAGTTCAATAAAATATTCTAAGTTTCATTTAAATCCAAAATGAAACCACATGGGTGTCACGATTCTCCAAGTCCATGAAGCCAAATTAAAGCTATAACAATTAATATTTCTGCATTAAAAGGGCTGAAAACACTAGATATATGTTATATATTTTGTTGCGTTGTGTATTTACATTATCCCAAATTTTTCCAACAGTGTTAAAATACAGAGAAGTGAGTAATTTATTCACGGTAACGGTGTGTTTCCTGCTAATCGCTGTTAGCTAGTTGCTATAACTCAGACATGTCAAATGCGTCAGTGAGTGAGGAAGGAAGTCAGTGAACGTGGTGGCTGTTTAAAAGTGAAGATAACATCTCCCATGAACCTACGCTACTTCATGACATCATCAAACTAATTCTTTTGTTATTGTTTTAATGCAAGAGATACCCTAGTGGCAGAAATTATGTATTGTGCATTTAAGCCTGTTAGTAAAATTCAGAATGCTTTTCTTGATCTTAATGAAAATAGATAATTAAAATGATCAGTAATCATAGATTGAAATTTAAATGAAACATTTTATTGTGATAAATTTTCCTGCTTTGTTTCTCAACACTATTATGGAGCCTCCCGAGCAGTCGCAAGATCAAATCAGATCAAATTTTATTTATAAAGCCCAAAATCATAAATCACAATTTGTCTCAGGCGGCTTTACAATCTGTAGAGTGTGTGACACCCCCTGTGCTGTAGGAAACGGGGAAAGGAGTCATGAAATGATTATCAGGGAAAGAAACAAGAAAACACAAACTTTTCCTGCGTAGAATCACATTTGTTTTCCAGAGAACGTTTCACCACGTCATGCCTCTAAAGTTGTTTAAATCAAACAAAAATCACTGAGCTGTTCAAGTAGGTTTCAAGCAGACACCGGTTTGTCTTATGTCGGGAACCACTACCTTAAACCATTACAGAGTGTTCAGTTGGACTTATTACAGCATTATTACTATTTATTTGGTCTAAATGGCATTTTTTGAGCACGATAATGCTGTTTTTGAAATCCCTTTAATGCCAGAGTTTTTAATACAGACCCTGCTCTCAGCTGGATTAACATATGACCATGACGTAATGCAAAAAAGAGGCAACAACATGTTCATTGTGGTGAATCTCAAAAGTCTTAGGAGGCTTATTTTCATACTGCAGTACTGCTAAAATGTTAGAAAAATCTTTGTTAATGTATATATATGATGTGAAACTATACATGGTTTGTAGTTAGTAGACTGTGTGGTTCGTTATGAGCGGGTTAATTGATGAATGGTTATGTAATCTTATACTATATCAGTGTACATTGGCATATAAATAGAAGCACACACACACAGGCACACTCTCACACACACACACACACACACACCTCGTCCCTCAGCCATCCACAGTAAGGTCAGAGCATATAGATCACTCTGTTGATTGACCACATCCCATTGATCAGCCAGCCGGCTCGTCAATACATCTGCCTCACAGCGACACGGTCCCTCCCACTTTCCCCCCTCCGTCCTCCTCCCTTCATTACTCCCTCACTCACCACTCCTGCCTCCCCTGTCTCCCTCATGCTCCCCATCTCCAGCAGCGGCTCCCTTCTCATCTTCCTCACACTCCTCCTCTCGTTTACCCATCATCCTCGTCTTCCTGCTCGGCTTGTGTACCTTACGCTCCTCTTTCATCTGCTTCCTCCTGACGCTCCTGCTTTCATTTGCTCGTATTCAGTCCCCAGTGTGGAGTTCAGACTCAACGAGGAATCAGTCGGAAGTGTAATACAATCGTTAATATGTTGTCTGAGTCAGATCAATCAAGTTTTCCTCATATTTTCCACATTTGTGTCACACAGCCGCCCAGTGTCTCCCTCATAGGATGCTATAACTATGTAGAACATTCATGGACTGCTATTACTGTAATAAGCTGCATGAATATGAACATAACATGTGTTTATTGGAAAATTAAACTTGTCTTCTCAGTCAGTAGAAAGACCTGTTATATAAATAATCCAGGTATGCAAATGAAACCTTAAAAATATGTTGATTCAAAGGGGAGAATTCTAACTAACACTTGCTTCCATGATTAATCTAATTAATTTAATTTATGTGATGCATGTAATGTAATTAACTGTTTAGCTCATAAAATGTCAAAATAGTGAAAGATTCCCTTTATTATTTTCTCAGAGTCCAAGTCCAAGTCCCGATTCCTTTTAATTGCTGTTGATACTGACACTTATTCCTTCCACCTGGATTGTTTTTCTTCCTCTTACAGTCTTATATAAAATGGTAAATCTTGTTTGATTTTTTTGAAAGTACAATGGTAAATTTTCATAAAGTTCATCTAGATTTTTCAGCAGCTTTTGTCAAAGTCGGTCCTAGATAGTTGTCCTTAAAAACTGTTTGGAAAAAGGGCAAGCACTTTCAAAAAACATTTGGCAGGTGATTGGATGAACCGTCGGTCTATCACGGGCTAACTGCAACCGATCTTTGCTCATCTTTCAATGACAAAAAACTCTCCAGTTCTGATATAACTGATGCTATCACAGTATCTACGCTAACCTCTTAGATGAGGCGCTTCCATGCTTCTCACTATCGTCACACCTAAAACCACACCCGTAGCTGCCAGTTGTCCCTCCTAGGATGCTGATTGGCTTCACCAGTATTTTGGTGCAGACGCTAATGGATAATTTGCAGCCTAGCGAGACGTATCCTCATGTGATTGCGTGATCTCACAAATCCAGCTGCCTCCCATGGTTATGGTCAATCAGTTTAGTCCAGACTAAAATATCTCAATCACGGAATGGATTGCCATGAAAATTGGCGCAGATATTCATGATCCCTATTGGATCAGATGACTTATTCTTTAGTGCCACCATGAGATTCACAGTTTTTGTTTTTTAGTGAAATATCCCCACAATTATTGGACGGATCGCCATGAAATTGGTTACACGCATTCACATTCATTATGCCCTCAGGAGGAGTCGGAACTATTTTGGTGATAATAAAAACTAGCATAAGAATAAAATTCCCTCAATCTGTTGCCGTAAACTTGTACCAAATGCTACATTTCCTCTCGCTTGTGTACCTCAGCTCTGTCTTTCTCACTTCCTCCGCCCTTCTGCTGCCTCACTCACTCATCTCATCTCATCATCCCGCTCAGCCTCAGCGCTGTTATTCCCATCCTGTCTGCTTCCTGCTCCCTTTTGTCTTACACCACCTCTCCGTGATACATCTCCTGTGGACCCGAGCGCTGTGGGCCAGGCTACTGCTCTGCGCCGCCGGTGAAATATTAACCAGGCTTTGATGCTTATTAATTGTCCCACTCAGTAATTGAGATGCTCTGTGGAGCCCATCCCCATGGTGACAATGACAGCCCGTCCCCTTGGTGACAGCCTCTCACCCACAGAAACACCAGAGAGAGAGAGAGAGAGGGATGGGTAGGTGAGAGTTGGGGGAGATGGAGGGAGGGAGGGGGTAAGGAGAGAAAAAAGAAAAAGTAGAACAGTGCCTTGGTGGTTCTTTGAGAAGTCAGAATAATTTAAATCCAAGGCCTTCAAAGGTAGAGGAACTTAAAAGGTTTCTTTGTGCTGCATGTCCATTCTTAAAGAGAAATTACATTTTACTCTCCAACATAATTGTACAGATTGTGTGTAGATGCAACAGTGTTAACTGAGCCGACTGTACTGAAGCTTCGGACAAGTTTAACAAGTTTTATTCACTTATTTACGGCACTTATTGGAGGTTAAAATGAAGTTCTCCCCAAAGCCTAGATAAAACCTTGTAGAACCCCCTGGGTGGGGTCATGTTAGCTCCCTGAGAAGATGGAAGAGTTCTGGATAGGACTTCCAGAAAAGGCTGAGGTTCTAACTTGAACCATTAAGAACCCTGGTGAGTAAAGGATTTGTCAAGGGTTCTTTGTAAGACAAAGGGGTCCATTAAGAACCCTTTTCGCAAGAAAGAGTTCTGTGGATGGGTTCTTGTCAGCACTCTTAGAACGTGGAAAGGTTCTGTATAGAAACCCCAGAGAGGGTTCTGGGTGGAACCTTTCACAGATGGTTCTTGGTATACCCCTTTATGTTGGGTTCTAGGTAGAACATCTAAAAAAAAAAGATCTATCTGGACCTAAAATTGGGGACGAAGGTTCTCAGTAGTCCCTTCATTTGTACAATCAGTCACTTCAGTGTAGAGCTGCTTCTCATTAACAGAACTTTTATTTGCGACAAAGTTTGGATCAATATTAATCAGACTCCTGACACCACACACTCTCCTTTATGCACATGTTTTCTGTACCTGATATTTGTTTTTTAACGTAAACACATTGAGCTCACTTGTAGAGAAATGTGTTTTATAAATAAAAAAATTGCCTGGCAGCGCCTTTATATAGAGGTCAGCCACATACCACTGTAAACAAATCTGTCTGTACATTCCTGTGGAAACTATGGTATGTCAGAGACTGAGCAATGGACATGATGGTTATAATAGCTGATAGGATTTTCACTTCTGAATGGGTTATATTTGAATATACAGTGGAAACCGCTGTCTGGGTCCGGGTCAAATTGATCACTATTAGTAGATGATTATTATTAACATTTTTTTCATTCTCTTTATTTCTCATGCAGATCTAAGTGACATCACATGAATATAAAGTAATGAAATGGACATTTATTATTGACTGTTTCAAAATACAGTACAGTTTTCAGATTATGGTACAAATCGAATTACTGTACTGTGTATAATTCAAACAGAACAAAACTGTATAATATAGCTTAGCATCTCATTGGTTTGTTTTTGTCAGTTTGTAATTAGGTTTGAAGAGACTACGTTTCTTATTGGGGGAAGATTTCTTTCCTTTTTCCCTTTTCTCCACCACCCACTGTGACAAAGTTTGCTGGAGGGAACACGACCACATGAAAGAGTCACCCCACATGAGCTGAAATGTGCTTTCCTCCTCCCATATCTGTTGTACTTTGTTGTGATACCTACCGTAGATAATACATATACATTGTGCATATAAGCGTTATATCTTATATTTAACTTTATTCATGTATTTCTATATTTTTCACTCAAGAATTATAGGACTTAAAAGCAAAGGAAGACATCATCTGACAGCCATATTTTGTAGGTGCCCAGTTCTGAGACAACATGGCTTTGTACATGACAAGTGTTTAAGTATTGTCACTATATGTATGAGTCAGTTTTCTCAACAAAATTACACAGAATTTGTTGCATTTTTGATAAAGAAAGGTTTATTTACTAGTGATGCATCTGACTTATTTTTGGTTAGGTGAGGGTAAAATCAGGTAGTTAGCATGTTAACGTTAGCCATGGTATTTGATGTTTTGTTAACTAGCAGGATAAAACCCAGTATGTTAACACTGGATTATTAGCTGTGATATCTAATTTTAAAAACTGTTTGTTAGCCTGTTAGCTATGGAATATGATTTTGTGTCAGCTAGCTAACATATGTTTGTTACGTTAGCTATGGTATCTGATGTCATAAATATTTATTATCTTCTTAGCAATGATTTTATGTTAGCTAACAAGATAAGGATAAGTGTATTAGCTATCACCAGTGTGTTGCTTGTTGTTAGGTTGTTATGCACATTAGCTACATAGTGAATAAGAAGACTGTTGTAACCAGTTGGACTGTTTTGTAAGAGAGATTACATTAAATAAGAGGTAGTTTGCTTAGATTGCTCAGTCTGGAAAGAAATGACTTTTAGGCCAACTTAAAATGTTACCAAAGACCTTACTATTATGACACGTCTTTATTTTTCTTGCTGTATTGTTCTGTGTTTTTTCTTTTTCTGACTAAAAAAAGATCTCCAGGACTGGCCATAAAGCATTCCTGCATTTCTCGACACAAATTCTAACTTTATGCTGAATGCTGTAGTGTTATAATACACAAAGCATGTTTGTCAAATGAATGCAATCATCGTCTGCATTTATAACTTCCATTAGCAGTTTTGAATTGGAAATTGGCTGGTTTCATCCACTTTATTTTGGGTTCTAAAATGAGTCTTAAAAACAGTTCTAGTGTTAAAAAGGTGCAAAAAGTCTTCAATTAAGGATTTTGAAAATGGCATGCCCTGGAGACACACAGAGAAAGCAAAGGAGTGAGAAATGAAAAAAAAGGGAGACTGGGGGAGGTGAAATAGAAATGAAAACATATAGACAGGGAAGCGGAGAAGTCGGTGAAGAAGAGGAAGCAATAGTGATGAAAGACGGAGAGAGAGAGAGAGAAGGAGATGAGGTGTAGAAAAGAGCTCTGTGTACATGTAAATATATCAGGCTGCAGGTTCAGAGCTGTGAGGCTGCTGGAAGCTTCTGGGGCTCAAGTCTGAGACGTGATGACCACACAGTGAAACGTTTCCTCGCACGGACACGGGCCACGTCAGATGTCAGCCAGCTTCTGTTTGACACTTGGCATCAACGCACTCACATGCTCGTACTTAACAGCAGACAGGATTAATGACTGAAGGACTATGATTAGGCCAGCCACTCAGTCACTATCCCTTTAAAAAAACAAAACAAAAAAGGCTGTATTAATTTTTATTTTACGTTTTTGAACCAAAACATTTAGATCTTGTGTTGATTGTGTTGAGTGATACATACAAACAGTGTAAAGCTTCTATTCCATGTTTTATAGCTTTGCTGATGATGGCTTTGCAGCAATTTTCCCACATTTCTATTGATAATCCAGGCAGTTAATGATTGTTTTTTTCCCCCATTTTTGCTCAAAAGTGATAACGAGTATTACTGCTTCCTCACTTGTCGACATATACGAGCGATGTTGTGGCATTAAAAAATTATCCACCGCTTTACAGTCGCTTCTTTCATAATGTGAGCTTATGGGGAAAAGTCTTTTTGAGCTGTGTGCATCACATGACGCTGTCTTTACACTGTACACAGTTTGGCTCCGGTGTCAGATTTGCTTGAAAGCCTGGGTTATTTTGCAGGGCTTTGTTGCACCGTCCACTTTTACTGAACCCTCCTCTGTCACCGTATTCACTGCTCCACAAAACACGGTTTGCTAACATTGATGAGACAAGAGACAATGGTACAAATACGTCTTTTTAATACACTGCGAAAGTGTCCTGTTGACTCTGTTTCTAATAAGCTTGCTAACTTGGTGACAGTTAGGCAGGTCAGTGACTGTTTTACCCTCTAAAGTAACTCATTAGGTGGACCAAACACTTCTGGTGAATCTTCTAAGAGGAACTACACGCTGAGGTTTTTCCCAAGAAATACACACCGCAAATAGGAACTTTAAGGTGACATAAGAAAAGAAGACAGCACTGCAGATGTGTGATTGAATTTAACGTTAGGTTATAGTGGCGTTACATTACCAGTAACTATTTTCTGTATGTTGTTAAGTGAACAAGGAGCCTCTAACCTTCCGCAGAGGTTTACACTGGCAGACTTCAGCTCCCAGTCGTGCTCCTGATGATGGCGTCTAAAAGCAGAGTCCTTCGTACCTGCATCGTCAGATCTTGTCTTGTATTTTCTTATAATCCTGTTTCAGTTCTTGATTTTCTCTCTGCACTGCATCACTGTGTGGCGCATAGCTAATGCAGCAAATTCATAGGAAATGCTGTTGAAGATATTTATATTCCACTTTTGCAGGTCAGAATCACGTATTTCTTCCATCGCATAAATAATGAGCTGTTATGAGCTGTTTTTTTTTTTTTTTACACCAATAATATTTATACAGAGGTTTAAAATTAGCCGTTGTTGGTGCTGCATTGGCTCATGTGTTGACCAATCGACGTACACTAACGTCTGGACCAATCACTGTGCACTTGAAGAGTACCCGCTCCGAGGCAGGAGCTAAAAAGGTACCTCAAAACGGCGTTCTGAGAGCTACAATGGTTCACAGTTCCTGAGGTGCAGAATCAATCAAAAAGGGCTGGACTTCCAATAGTTCTTTCGAAATTAGAGATTTGAAAACACCTTTTGTTGAATGATGTTCCATCCTAAGAACAAAATGCCAGTCAGAGGGACAGTGCACAGAAAAGTTGTTAGCGGTTAGCTCATCAGCCATTGATTATTTTGCAAAGACACACAGAAGAACTTTGCAGCGCCACTCTCTTACGTGACTGAGCTTTTACAGTATTTTTTTCCATGGAACGTACCAAGGTAACATTGAAAATAACCTCCATTACCGTCATAACCATGTTGTCATCCTCAGCCAGGATATGACTGGTCATCATTCAGGTCACAGAGTCACAGCCACATTGTTCCTTTCTCCAGACTCGCCACAGCAAGTTACATGACATCATAGGCTCCACCCCTCGGTGACCCGCTGGTTAAGTAGGACAGACTGGATTTAAGATGCGCTGTTGCCTCCATGACAATACACACACACACACACACTCATACACACACAAAGACAAGCACGGTGCTCTGCCCACTGATGCCAAATCAGGTCAACCTTTGGTGTGTGAGTGTATGCTGCAGGGTGTTTAATGCATGTTCTCAGTGAAAGGGAAGAAATGGGAGGATATTTGAGAGCTCTGGGACAGCAGGTGAAATCCACACTGTTTGTCCCCTTTCTCTTTCTGTGACCCCAGGCGTTTGTCTATTTTTGCACAAAGACAGATACATTTTGAACAAATTTAGATGTCTTTTATTTTAGCCACGGACAGAGTAGTTGGAACAGTTGTTTTTTTTTTAAAGAGTTTTTTTTGAAGAGTGCAATTTTCAAACAGCCATTTTAAATATTTTCTTAACAAAGCTATAAGAAGATTTACAGCAGCAGCAGAATATGGCAGAAATTGAAAATAATATTCTTAAGTATGTTTTCATTAGTGTATAATAGGGTTGGGTCGGTGATTTGTGACATCTTCGCCCCCCTTTCCTACCTCCTCGTGTCTTCTTGAGTCTCAGCTGAGAGAAGTGAATTCACTACGTTATGTATGCTGCGCACCTTCACTATGCCCAATAAACAAAATAAACTCACGAAGGGTCAAGAATATAAATATTCTCACACCTATTTTCCGTTTAAAACAGAGCAATACAGCCTTCTGAATCTCTCTTTTTACTGAACGAAAACAAGCTTAATTGACCCATTAACTCCTCGTAAAACACACTTCATTCAAACTCAACATGTAACATGTAAAAGTCACTTGAACTGTCTTTGTTAGTCTGACCGCTCTTCCAACATTCACCAGCTCTGGTTTGGTCGAATTAAATCCTCAATTCACCTCATGAAAAGAGTGCAAAGAGTCTGACTCTGCAGGATGTTTACCTCTCACTCCTCACCAAGCTCATTGCACTCATGGTCTGGCTGAGTGGGTGTGTACTGTGCCGCTGGATGAGAGTGTAACTCTGCAGACCATTAAATAAGCAAAATAAAACGACAACTATCGCCCCGAAAAGCAGCCAGAAAAAACAGCTGTCGATGGATTCAGCTCATCATCGGTGATATATTTGTCCAGTCGCCTAACCCGAGTGTATGATCACCTGAAAATAAGAAATGTGTTTTCTTTACAGAGAGCGGTCCGTTCAAATGCACCGAAGTCTCACAATAACACAAATAAGCAGACTAACAGATTGAGGCAGTGATAGACCGGCAACACCCATGTTCTTCAAAGTAAAATGACTGATTTTGCAAATGGAGATTGGCTTTTGTAATGTTGGTTTCCAGTCAGAAAGGTTGTCTGATGGTGAGGGAAAGAGCTAAAAATATTTATTCTGTACACTTATTGTTTAGCTTCCATGCTGGTTCTCCTCTCTGCTTCTCCAAACTGAGGGTGAGTCGACCACCATCTGCTGTATGTAACACACTGACGGTGTGTCCCGAGTTTATACTTATATGTGATACAGATTTGTTCGATACTATCACAGTATAAATTCATGATTTTCCTCTAATGGTTCAGCCCGAGGACAGGGCTGTGTTCTGCAGCTTGAGTCTGTATGAAGTGTGTTTTCATTTAGAGAGATCCAACAGTGACGAGTGTCTGATCTACAGAGGCTGCTCATCAGGCCGTCTGCCAGTCCATCTGGATATCACACACTCGTCCTGACTGTTGGAGCTCCACCACGGCTAAGCACACACACACACACACACACACACACACACACACACACACACACACACACACACACACACACACACACACACACACACCAAGATCTGATCGGGAGAGTCCGTTCCAACACATCCAATTCTACTCCTGCCTGCACTGTCACAAATAAAGATGCTAACTAGAACCCCATCCCCTGTTATTTTTATAAAGGAACCCTTTCAGAGGGTTTTACCTAACTCACCATAATGAACCATCTGTAAAAGGTTTCATCCAGAGCCCCCTGTGAGAGGTTCTACAGAGAACCCTTCTATGGTGGTTCCATCCTGAACCCTTGCTGGGGGTTCTATACAGAACCTTTTGGCATTTTTAAGGGTGCTATCAAGGACCCGCCCAGAAGGATGTATTGAGAATCTTTTTATATTCCAAGGGTTTTATCTAGAACCCATCCATTTTCTTTTTGTTTGTTTGTTTTATGGGAAACCATTTTACATTCCAAGGACTCTATCTAGAACACACCCGGAGGGTTCTACCACAAACCTCTTTGTATCCCAAGGGTTTAATCTAGAACCCTTCCAGGGTGCTCTACCCAGAACCCTTTTAATATTCCAATGGGTTTTATCTAGAGCACACTCAGAGTGTTCTACTGAGAACCTTTTTATATTTCAAGGTTTTTATCTAGAACTCACCAAGGCAGTTCTACCAAGAACTTTATTATATTCCAAGGGTTTTATCGAGAACACACTCACAGGGTTCTACCATGAACCCTTTTATATTTTTAGGGTTTTATCCTGAACACTACCGAGAACCTTCTAAATTTCCAATGGTTTTATCTAGATCAACCAAGGGGGTTCTACTGACTACGTTTTTATATTCCAAGTGTTTTGTCCAGAACACACCCAGAGGCTTCTTTTGAGAAACCCTCTCAGGGGGTTCTAAAGAGAATATTTTTATATTTCAAAGGTTTTATCTAGAACCAACCCAGAGGATTTTACGTAGAACCTTTTTAGATTCCAAAGATCCCGTCCTGCTGGTTCTACTCAGAATCTTTTCATATTTCAAGAGTTTTATCTTGAACCCAACCAGGGGGTTCTACAGAGAACACTTTTATATCATGGAACCCTTGGTGAAAGTGTTCATTAAAATGGGTTCTTTGGATGAAAAGGGTTCTTAATGGACTCCTCAGACTTACGAAGAACCTTGACAAACCGTTTCTCAAATGCGAGGCGCTTGAGAAGCAGAGTAGGGTAGAACCTCAGCCCATTAGGAAGAACCCTTTCAGAACCCGTATCTCTCAGAGTGTAGCTGATGAAAGTGGACCGTTGGACTGGGCACTGGTTCTAACGGGGGGGAGACAGGCTTTGTTGAATGTCCCCCGTCCTCCCCTCTCCTCCAGCACCACACAGCTCAGCTCCTCTTACATTATTAGCCGTCTGTGATGTTACATTAAAGATGCATGACTCTCATGCTGTCTCACTCAGCATGGGCCTCCTGTGTGTGTGTGTGTGTGTGTGTGTGTGTGTGTGTGTGTGTGTGTGTGTGTGTGTGTGCAGGCGGACACGCTTGAGTTGCGGAGTGATAGAAAGAACGACAAACACACACACACATGTTATTGTGTGAACGCGGTCGAGCTCTCTCAAAGCCGAAATTTGTTCTTTGACAGATGGATGTGGGAGGCTGTCACTGAGACTAAACGCTCCTGAGAGAGACAGAGAGAGCTGTCTGGTTGGACAGAGATAGCGAGCTAGATGGACGGAGAGTGGGAGGGGGTTAGCTCCACAGTATTGATATAATGCAAGCTTTGAGTGCCCTGTCTGCCTGGTTGAGTGCTTCTCTGTGCTGCTGCATATGGTGCGCGTGTGTGTTTTTATATCCTGTCAACATGAACGTGTGTCTTTGTATGTGTTTGCGACGGGACAAAGGAGTTAAGCTTGGATGTGTGTTTAACGTTAACCTCCCTCTGAAGTCCGTTTTAAAATCCCCAGACACTTACAGAGCTCACACACACACACACACACACACACACACACACACACACATGCACGCTCAGCTTCCCGTTTGTGCGTGTGTGTGAGAGGGCTTGTGAAGTTATCCGTCTCCTTGGCTGTATCAGTGTCCTAATTGGACTAACAAGATTAATGAGGCGAACTAGATTCTCCAGCTCTCTCTCCTCCCATCTTTTGTTGTCGGGGCGGGGAACCTCGGTGCATGTGTGTGTCTGTAGTACAGCAGGTTAAATCCAAGTCACGTTACAATCCATTTAACAGAAGGTGGTGACGTGGATGAAATCTTCTATCATTGGTGTGCGCACGTTATTAGTGCTGAAACAATTGATCCGTTAGTCAGCTGAAAGAAGATAATTAATAATTAATGCTTGAAGCCACTCATCAGGAAAATATGGCGTACACGGAGTCGTAGTGAGCAGCCATTTTATTTTTTTAAGTTGCTAAGACTTCTCTTAATGCTAACAAAAATACACACTTTTAAACCGTGATTTTTATTTAGCTTTAATTTAGAAGGACTAGATCTAATAGCAATATTATTTAAGTAATTTGTCAAAAAATGCATTGCTTGACCAGTGTTTCCACCTTTTATTAGACCAGGAAGTGAGTTGTCCTTAGGATATAGTTAAATCTTTTGTACCTGATTAAATCATGTTTTTGTAAAAAAAAATTGGGCTGAAATCTGGGACACAACTTTTAAGGATCATCATTTTCATTGAACATTGAATGATGATGATGAATGAATATGTGCACAAACTTTTGACTGGTACCTGAAAAATCAGTTAGTCCAGTACTGCAAAAAACAGTCCAGCTCATAGTTCCCGTTTACACCTGGTATTAATTAGGTGTCCTGGACGATCCAATCACCAACTGGATAGTTCAAAGTGCAGGTGTGAATTACCTAAAACACTTTGGGAGATCCGATCGCTCAGACCACATTCTTTTAGCCACGCGTATGTGCAGTGTGTCCTGGTGTCATCTCTGTCCCTGGAAGTATGTACTTATTCAAAGGCCAAAGCCAGTTAAAGTTGATAAAATTTGCTACGGCTCTCTGCAGAGCTCAGTCAGGAGCTTGTCCCAACTAACTACCCTTTGCATACTGATTACTATTATGCAGTCACTGATCGATTGGTAGTATCAAAATACTTTAAATATTGTAGTACACTAGTTAGGGATGCACAATGTGAAAAATATAAATCCTGTTGCAATTATTTTTTACTGTGATATGATTCACCATTAGTGGGAATGAAAATTTTTTGCACCACAATTTTCATTTTCACCTAAAAATATTAAATAAAATCATGACAATGTGAGGTTTGTTGGAGTCTGTGCCAAAAACAAACATGTTTTCTTACACATGGAGAACAAGATTTGTAGGCCAGAGCATCTCTGCAGCACTACAGTCCTTCATTATGATGTTTTCCCTTCATCAAAAATTTGCAGCTTCTGTGCACAATTTGGCCGTAACAGTAGTAATAGTACAGGAGAACAGTACGATCCCCAGTAGACTTGATTCTATTAAAATACCAGGGACGTTCATTCACAGTTCTACATGTGTGTTAGTGTTTGTTTTAGCCTGAACTACCTGCTGAAGGGTGTGGTTTAGGACAGTTTAAATAGAGACAGGTGAGCTTATAATCACAGAAGGTGAGACAGTGAGATGACGTGGACTTGTCAGAGCAGGAAAAGCACAATAACATTAATGATGGCTCTCTTCCAGTTGAGGAGTGTCATAAAGCCAGAATGCACAATGCTGACGTCCCGGAACAAGAACAACTAAAGGATCTACTAATGTTATTACATTACAGTCAGTAGCTGTGTTGCATCAAGGTATTTTTCTGTGCATTTTGAAGTGTTACAAAAAAGTTCAAGGAAATTTCAACATTTAAAAATACTTCCCTTTAGCACCTTTTAAGGATGCTAAGAAGAAGTCAGCCAGGAAGTTAGGGTTAGGGTTAGAACCTCTGATGAACCCTGTCTTCAAAAAAAGACGCAAATGGTTCTGGTTAGAACCTCAGACTCTCAGGAGGAACCCTGGAACCTTTATTTCTGAGAGTAAACCTGTGATTAATCTGGTTACCTATCTAACCTGTCTAAAAATGTACTGCGTTTTAGTGGACGTTTTTAAATGATGGTGTAAACGCAGTGGAGGAGAGTTTTCATCCTGCCAAGAATAAAATTCAGGAGAACGTGTTTATTTTAGATTTCTTGGCGTGATATTGAACACTGGCACGGTCTAATTCATCCTCAAAAACCCGTATCTGTGTAGTAGTGGTTCTTATTGACTTGGATGGGAGAAACGAGCTGGAAGGCGCCTCGCAGCCCGAGCGTCCAGTGACTGGCGATGTGAGAACGGTGCGGTTTTTGGCCGGCACGCCACCTCAGGACCCGAGCACTACATCAGCGATGGTGCTGCTGCTCCTGCTGCTGTCCATTTGCTCCACTCTGTTCCAAATCACTCTGAGTCCATCTTTCAGCTGAAATCCCTGCCGAGATGCGCGGTTATGCAAGAGGTTACATTTGGGGATTAGCACATCATTTTCAAGGGTAGACATCAAGAATCCAATGGCGTTTATAGGTCACAAATCCCATGCAGTTGTTACGTGTTATACACGCAACAAAAGGATGATACGCTCATATGTACGACTGCATTATCTGTGTCTGCTATTGTGTTTAGCTTCAGAGAGATTCCTTCATATTAGGGCTGCAGCCAGTGGTGGAAAGTACTAACCTTGTTTGAGGTACTATTACCATATTAATGCCACATTCTACTTCTACTCCACCACATTTCAGGAATATTTTACCTTTAACTTCACTATAGTCATTTGACAGCTTTAGTTACTAGTTACTTAACAAATCAAGATTTGACAGTGATAAAAAAAAAATTAATCAGTGACTGTTTTATAACAGATTCCTCATTTAAATAATTTCTCATGCACAAAATTCTCTGATTTTAGCTTCTAAAATGGGAATATTTTGTGGTTTCCTGTAGAGCTGCAATGATTAATAGAATATTAATTACTATTACATTAATCTGCAACTATTTTCATAATTGGTTAATTGTTTTGAGTCACTTTTAATAGAGAATGTCCAAATTCTCTGATTTCAGCTTTAAAATGTGAATATTTTCTGGTTTCTTCGGTCCTCTGTGACAATAAACTAAATATCTTTGGATTGTGGACAATATCAGAGTGAAATAAAACATAGAAAAAAAGAGCAAATGAAATTTCTCTGGTTGCAAATAATTCCACACGGCACAAAAGAATAAATATTATTATTATTTATAAGTAAACAGGGATGATACAAGACAAAAGAAATAAGCAATTTCCACAATATTTTTTATTCACTTTTGCTGTGTAGTCTTTCAATCAGTCATCAATATCTTTATAGAGGGATTAAAATGCCTTTGTATGACAAGCAAGGTGTTTTTATCCTTTGTTTTAAATCTTTTATCTTTTGGATTTTCAATCTTTTGGTTGCACCAAGAAGAATTAATTTAATCTAAGATTAATTCATTCTAATCAGAGTTTAGTAAAACTAGATTTAAATTGAAGTAATCCATCTTAATTAGCGTGATATTCTTGCTTAGTCAAATTAAAATAAATAAATAATGAATAAACTTTAGTGATGTTGGGACCCAATAAGTATAAAAAGGGAGGTGGTGGTCGTCCTTAACAAAACATTGCATTGTTTGTTTGCTAGCTAATTAAAAAAACAAAACAAATGATAAATTGTTTCCCAGCTAACTAAAAAGTAGGAGAAAAAAGTGATATTGTTTGCTAGCAATCTGAAAAGTTAAAACAGTGATATTATTTTGTAGCTATTTATAAAATAAAAAAACATATTGTTTGATAGTTAGTTAAAAAATTGATAGCCTCGTTAGCCTACACAGTGTAAGTTAATAATGGATCACAGTTTACATTGGAGTTTAAAGTTTTAGTGTAACAGAATGAAATTAAAACTGAGGTTTAAATTTAATCTTTTTTCATTTTAAGCTACTTTAAACGTTTGATGCAATACCATGATTTAATCAGGTTTAAAAATTAATCCTTGTTGGTGCAACCCAGCCTTAATGTCAGTGTTTTTCTGTAATTCCTAATTACACCGTCATTTTTTTCCAATTGCTTTAACGCATTATTCATCCAATGGTTGATATTCATGACTGTGGTTATGTGTGACCAGACGTACAAGTCCAGAGTCTCACTGCAGATCTCAGCCCAGTAAATTCCCTCCCATGTGATCATGTGCCTCCGCTGCTGCGTCTACGTTACATGAGATGCATGCAGTGTGTCCGATAGTCTTTCATATCTGTGTCTGTGCGATCTCTGTGGTTCATGTTCAGCAATGCATGGACATGCATGTGTGTGCTGCTGCTGCCTGTGTGTGAGTGAGTGAGTGAGTGAGTGAGTGAGTGAGTGAGTGAGTGAGTGAGTGAGTGAGTCTGGCTGTTGCATAAGAGGATCGGCTGCTGTCCCAGAGCTTAACTAAGGATTTAAACATCTCTTTCTCACTCTCCCTCTTCCTGTGTCGTCCGTCTCTCTAGCGCTCTCTGTTGCACTCTCTCTAATCTCTGTAACTGCATGTATGTTGGTGGGGGATGATGTCATTATTTGTTGAATAAGTATGCATGTGAATGCAGATTGTATGTTTGAGCAGGAAGATTTCTTTTTGTTCTTCTGTGTTCCAATGAATTACCCAGAATAAATTAGCCTCCATTTTGATGTCACCTTCGCACACATGCAGAACTCTTTATGACTTGTAATTTAAGGTTTTTGCTAATAAATATACAAAAAATAAAAAATAAATATGAGGATTTAAACAGCTAAAGTTATTCATTTATACTGTATGTAAGTTATGTCATGTATATAGAGGATTAAAGGATTATAACACAGGTAGTGTATATGTCACAGTGACATCATTCTTTGTTTCAGCAGCTTTACTTCCCCCTCAGTTATCCTTCAACAGCTCCTCTGTCTGTTTTGGCAACTCTTAACATCCGTGCAAGCAAAACAAAAGATATCGATTCTTACCAGTTTACAGTCTGTTGACACATAGAGGACTGAGCTCACTGGCGATCTAAAAATAAGAGGTTTGGATGAGACTCCACGAGCGTTACTTTATCCAACGTTCAATGCTGAAAATGTGTTGGCTGCAAACTCAGCACAAACGGCACAAGAACATTTTGTCAAGGAAACTGGTTTGACTTTTTGGAAGGATTTGAGTGCTTTATGTGTAATATTTTATATATTTAGTGTTTTTTAAAGCAACATTATGTAAGATTTGGTATTTCTTTGCGATTTGGAGCGCCCGTTTTGACAGGACATGAATATGAATATGGCTTTGCTAACACGGCAACTTCCTGCTTCAAATGCACCTAATAATTGGAAATAGCTGGACTTCTGAAATGATCATGCTGCTATTCCCACCTTCAAACACACTCCAAGAATGTCAAGAAACTCTGCAGCTAGCTAAACTGTGTTTTTGCTTGTGATAAACATGGATGAGACAGGACACATGAAGCCATGTAGCTAATATAGTCATGTTATGTCAATTTTAGCTAATGTCAGCTGCAGCATAAGCAGTCTTGGTCTTGACTTGGTCTCAGTCTTGACTCATTACAGATTTTAGTTAACTGTTAAGTTTTAATATAAGAAACTTGTGGCCAGACTGGCTGCAGTTATTTCATCTGTACTGTGCATGCTCAGGTTGCAAAAGACCAAGCTGGTGACTGAAGGCTTTAAAAGGGTAGTCCACAAACCAGTGGCCGATGTCACGGTTGGTTCACACTCGGGTCCAACAGCAAGATGGCCAGCTCTGTGTTTGTCTTGCAGCATTTAATTTCATCTGTCCATTTGACATTTTAATCTTGCTTTTCCTGCCTCTGCCACGAGGTCTGTAGAGGTTGCCTAGGCAGTCTTCGGTTCTGGCACCACATTGGCGCCTCTCTGCCAGCACTCCCCCCTCCCCAGGCCCGACAACCTCCTCCTCCTGGTGGTGCAAAGCTCCTTTGCTGTCAGTGTAAACACCAACAATTCCCCAGGTGCTCTGAGCTCCAATTTCCAGGCTTTACAGCTAACTGCTAACTAGCTAACAACAGCCACAGCCAGCAGTTACTTTAGCAGTAAGTAAAACTATCTGTCCATCAGAAAACTCAAATCAGAGACACCAAAGATACATAGTGCAGAAACAGGTGTACAGGACAAAGTGGGAATAACAGGCACCATCCGCCCTGTTTTAAGTCAGTGTAGCATCAAAAGGATTTTGAAGCTGTTATTTTAAGGCATTTTAATAGTTACATAATGTTGCTCTAAAGGTATTATGCAGCCCTAAATCTTTTTATTGCTGCTGTGGTTAATAATAACATGATACTCACTGTGGCAGAAAGTTAATGTTATACCTGATTAATCTCTGTATGAAAATTATCTTCTCTTGCACACCCTGGGTGGTCAATGTTATCTCTCACTGCTCACCTGTGGTTACGTCAGTTATATTGACTTATTCATATTCTGCTTTTAAAATGTGACATCTGGAAAAGGTCAAAGGTCTGTCATCTTACTCACTTACACTTTTTTTTTCTCTTTTTTGTGTCTGTTTTCATAATTTAACAGACTTTTTTGACCACAGGGCCAATATTTCTTGCATATTTTTTCAACCACCCTGCTATCCCAGATCCCTCACTATGTATCAGTGCTTGAAATGGGCCCATTCGAATGGTTTGGTCTATGAAACATCAGAAAACAGTTAAAAATGCCAGTTAAAAATTTCCCAGAGGTCAAGGTAACATCATCAAATGTCTTGTCTTGTCCAAGCCAGTAAGTCCAAAGAGTCAATTTACTGTAAAGTAAGACAAGGAAAAGCAGCCAATGCTCCAGTTTGAGAAGCTGGAACAGTCAAATGTTTGGCCTTTTTGTTTGAAAAATGACTTAAACGATTAAAGGATTATGAAAACCGTTGCAGATTAACTTCTGTCCAACTGAGCACCATTAGAGTTTTCTCAGTACCGCAAGGTGTACATGCTTTATTCATGGGCAGAATAGGCTTTTTTTCTACCCCAAAATGCCGCTGCTCTGTGAAGTACAATATGATGTTGGAAATTGGCTGTAAAAGAGTTTAGATATCGACTAGCCCCAACTGTCACCTATAAGGGAGTTAAACTTCTTGGTAAGAGATGCCACAAGTGTTTAGTATAGCCATACTACCAACTCTGTCAAATACATGACACTCAACTTCAAAGACAATGCTTGCAGTGATTAGCTGCAAGCAAAAACATATAAATTGTCTTCTTTTTCTAAATCTGGTTACAAAAAGGATTGGATGCAGGTATCGTTTCACATGATACCTTGGTGGACACGCTAATTATCATCCCTTTTCTGCTTGTTTCCTCCAGTCGGTAACGTCTGCAACTCTTTGTCATCTCTGCTACTAATTCCATCCGTCTCCATTCAAATAGCACTCGAACATTGTTCCAGTTGGTGTTGAGTTTGAAATGCAGATTGAAGTAAGAGATATTAAAAGATAACCACCATCACATTTTGCCCCTGGCCGCCCTGCTGCTGTCTACAGATTACTAACGCGGTTTTCCGGCAGATCAGAAGAAGAAAACAGAGCAAACTCATCTCCTGGCAATGAGAAAGGAATCAATTGCCCATTTTCAGTGGGTATATCCGTGTTTTAAAAAAATCTCCATATATGCACTGTATGACCCCATTTACGTCTGCTATCTGTGTACGTCACCTGGGATTAGGAAAAGCACGCTAAGTCAGATCTTCCAACTTTTAGAGACGACACTTCCTCAACAAAAGAAAAATAAGTTGTGTTAATTCCGCAGCAACACCTCCCTTGCAGGACGTGTCATAATTCTTGAGAAGTCTGCCAGCTCCACCCACCTAATTTGCACATTGAGATCGGATCACAAGGGCAGAGTCGAGACAACAGAAAAGCTTATTAATACCAAGTGTTTGAATACAAAGGCTTGCATAAAAATTGTCTTTATTTGGACAATATATCAGTATTATCACAATACCAGAGGAAAATGGGCTCTAAAGTGATGATGTTGAGGATAGAAATGAAAATGGTGATGGTACTGCTGATGGTGGGGAGGAGTGTAATGGTAGTGAAGATAATGACCTCTTCCATGTGCACTGGTGTGTTTGTTTGTGCTGGAGGAAAGCCCCCCTGCTGCACCCACTGTTCAGCTGTGTTATTCCTCGCTGATTTACTCCTTCTTTGTCTCCGCAGATTGACTTGGAGCCGGAGGGGAAGGTGTATGTGGTCATTGATCTGTCCGGATCCTCCACTGAAGGTAAAACCACAACAGCAGCATGCTGTTTTACTAATGAAAAGGAGAAGAATCACACATGAAAACACACATGCATGCACACAGGCCTGTGGCATCAGGATGATGTGACAGGAAAAGAACGGCAACGACATGTGCAAAGCCGACGGTAATGAGTCTGGAAAGGTGGAACTATTTAAAGATAATAAGCTGAGTGGGTTGACCCTCTACCAGCATATCAGCTGCTGATATCATGGACTCCATCACTGTCTAAAGGAGAAATCTGTAATATATTTACTGTACTAAATCACTTAATGACCACAATATGTCATCAGAGATTAAGGAAACATGCTAAGTTGGAATACTGAGTTGTTCAACATCAAAGCAACAGCCAGCATGTTCTCCTAGAGTTCAAATTACTGCTGAACCAAATTATGACTCATAGACGTCATTAATAATCTTTTAGAAGGAGTAGATGTTCATCACGTTTAAGTCTGGCAGGCAGTGAGACAGGCAGTCACTGAACTCCAACCCCAGAGTGTGCATTTTCAGAGCAGTGGGCTTTTGTTCTCAGGATAACAGTCTTAACTTTACCCTCCTGCAAACCACAGCTGTCCAGTCATAGTTTAGCAACATCGGTCATCGGTTAGACCAAGTTTACTAACGCAGCTGGTGAATATAGTGGAGCAGATGCAACTTCGAATGTTGCTTTTTACTAGCTGGATGTGCAATACAGCTAACAAGCTCACCATATCAACTTTAAAATGATGATTATATGGCAATACTGCGTTCACAACTTGTTTCTGCTTGCTGGCCAAAATTGCAAGCACTGCAGGTTTGACATAACATACTGTACATACATCCTCGTCCATTACTGTCGGTTTACAGCGGTGAAACTAGGCCATTGGGGCACAGAGTGTGATGGGAAGATTACTGTAATAAAGAGGCCAAACATGAATCTTAGAGTCTTCCTGTTTTCCTAGAAAGTTCCCGAACAGAATTCATAGAAGTTTCTCCTCCTCTCTCTCGTCCTCGATTTCCTTCCTCCTCTATTTGTTTGTATTGATTAAACATGGAAACATCCAGAACATCTCTCTCAATCATCATTTCCTCACGCCACATGCACTCACTCACTCACTCACTCACTCACTCACTCACTCACTCACTCACTCACTCACTCACTCACTCACTCACTCACATGCTGCCTGATAGAGTGATTTTCACCTGCACCTGTGTATCTTCACACCTGGTTATAAATAGAAACAGTCCTCTGCCTTCCAGTGAACATGTGCATCTCTGTGTGTGTGTGTGTACTCTTAAAAATAAAGGTGCTAACTAGAACCATAAAGGGTTCTGCAGCTCGTCCCTCACAGGAGAACCCTTTTATACAGGTTCCACTTAGAACTCTTTCAGAGTTCAACCTAGAACCGAACATAAACGTTGAAACGTCTGTAAAAGGTTTCACACAAAAGTACATAGAACCATTATGTAGTGTAATGGTTCCACCCAGAACTCTCTTTTCACCTTCTGTGGGTGCTAATGAGAACCCACCCAAGGGTTTCTATCGAGAAGCCTTTATATACAGTGTTTTATCTAGATCCCACCCTGGGGATTCTACCAAGAACCCTTTTATATTGAAAGGCTTTTATTTAGAACCATCCAAGGGGGTTCTTCAGTGAACCCAATTATATTTAATGGCTTTATCCTGTATCCACTCAGGGGTTTTCATCTGAGAACCTTTTTATATTCCAAGGGTTTAATCTAGAACACATCCAGGGGCTTCTATCGAGTACCGTTTTACACTGAACGGGTTTGACTTAGAACCCTCCAAGGGGGTTCTACAGATAACCTTTTAAATTTAATGGTTTTATCTTGTACTCACTCCAGAGGTTCTTTGACGACCGTTATATATACCCAGGGTTTTATCTTGAATGCACTCAAGAGGTTCTACTGAGAACCCTTTTATATAGTGTGTTATGTAGATCCCAAAAAGTCCTTTTATATTGGAAGGGTATTATCTAGAACCCACCTAGGGTGTTCTATTAAGAACCTTTTTAAATTCCAAGGGTTTTATCTGGAACCTTTAGGTGCATTCTACTGAGAACCCTTTAATATTGGGGGGGATTTCTAGAGGGTGACACAGGTGTAGATCCCACCCAAATCCCATGACAGAGTAAAAAAAAAATTCCTGTTCCGTCCCAAATCCAGAAGGATGATTCCCGTCACATCCCGTTCCCGTCGTTCCACAGTCCATATACAACATTCCGGACATTTCTATACGTGTAAAAAATGACCTATTGTCATTATGGTTCCTGCTACCGTCCGCCCGTTTTTTCCTGCCCTGTGTCCGTCCCGTGAGTGAAATTGACTCCCAGCCGGAATCCCACAGGAATCCTGGGTCCCACGGGAAAAATGGTCAACCCCTACCGGAACCAATCCATGGGATCCTACTGAGAACTTTTTCCAGGGGTTTTATCTAGAACCCATCCAGGAGGGTCTGCTGATAACCCTTTTATATTAAGGTGCTATGAAACCTTTAAAAACCCTTGAAGAAGAAATTATTCTTTTAGAAAAAATGGTTCTGAGTGGAACCTTAGCCCTACGGGAAGAACATTTTTGTAACCCTTATTCCTGAGTGTGTGTGTGTGTGTGTGTGTGTGTGTGTGTGTGTGTGTGTGTGTGTGTGTGTGTGTGTGTGTGTGTGTGTGTGAGGACGGTTCCTCTGTGTAAAGACGGATAAAGAGAGCAGTAGAGAGTGAAGAGAGAGGGAGTAGATTCTTAAAATAGTAGGTGAGATTGAGCCATGGATTACACACACACACACACACACACACACACACACACATGCAGACTCAGGCGTCCGTGTCTTGCCCTCCTCATCGATGATTGGACACTCTGTTGTGACCTCACGACCCACTCTCCGCCCACTCCTGAACTTCCTCCCCGAGTTCAGCTGGCTTGAGTGCTCGTCACGTTAATGTATGCTGATAAAAACAAATGGTGTGTGCGTGTGTGTGTGTATGTGTATGTGTGTGTGTATGTGTGTGTGCTGATGGAGAGATGGAGGGTGAGAACTAGAGGAAGAGGTGGTATTTTTAGCAGATTTATTTTTTTTCCCCTGGTGCAATCTGTTCTCTGCAGCTTCGGAGGCTGGAAGGACTCGCTCTTCTCCTTTTTCCTCCTCTTTTTCTCCTCCTCTTTTCTCCTCTCCATCCTTATGCATCTGTTGGTCTCAGGAAGCAAATAACAATAATCTGACCTAATCTGACCATCTGCTGTCTCACCCTCTCTGTTTCTGGATTCCCCAGCCTCTCGTTCTGCATCCTTTCCTGTTCCTTATCATTATATGTTGTTTATTCTTTTTATTTTAGAATCGTTTTCCTCAACGATTATGACCTTACCTTCATGACTGAGCACAAAGAAAAGCTTTTTAATACAACATCTTTCTTGCTGCTTGTACTGGACTTTGGAATTAAATTATATAGATTCACTGTATTATTTTGACACATCATTTTTGCATTTCAATTTTCATTTTCACTGAAATATACAAATTAAAATCATGATGATGTGATATTTGTACCAAACAAACATGCTGGTTTTCTTCTGGAGAACAAGAACTACAGTACTTCACTACAATACTGTTTTCTCACACATTTTTCCTGTATATCTTTGGGTGTCCTGTAAATTTAAGGCACAAAAGCCCCAGAAAAAATAAAAAATAACAATCATAATAATATATAGCACTTTTAAAAATCAGGTTTACAACGTTCTTTACATGCATAAAGACATAAAATACATACTTCAGAAAATATACATAACAACTAAATGGAACAAATCTGTAATCTTGCATCACATGCTCTCGACAGCAGATCATACAGTCGATTTCATACTCGGCAGGTGTATTGCTGAGGACCAAAGGAGGTGCACTGCTGAGTGTGAAGTAGCTGAGGATGAGTGTTTCTCAAGAAAACCTCAGAAACGTAGCCCTGCAGGGCCGGAGTTCTCCCGCAAATTCTACACCAATTCTGCTGATTATATCTAACAAGGTGCAGCTAATTTGAATTATGGTTAACCTAGTGCTCTTAACTGTAGCTAGTTACTGTTTATGAATAATGTCTGCCAATTCTAACAGTGTGTACAGTGTGTCTTTAACCTACATTCAGTCATTTAAAGCTCAGTAACAAACGTGCGGAAATAACAATAATGTTAATAAATAATTTAGGTGTGGCTTATGTTTTGTGAACATTTGAGGGGGTATTGTAATATAACTGTGTTATTAAAAAAATTAGAAAAGGAAAATAAATGTAGGAGCAGGCAAACATCTAAAACTGTGGTTCTGGAACTTCTGCGTGGAGAACTGTGAAGTCTCTTCAGCTCTGCAGGTCGATGATATTGGAGAAAGATGCAAGCCAGGCAATCGGCCCATTCTGAACAGGCATGTTTTGAACTGGCACTGCACTAGTAATAAAAAAAAATAAGAGCAAAAACTAGTCAAAAGCCAGCTCAGATTTAAAAAAAAAACTTTAGAAGAGTATGAGAAAAGTTTGAATTTGTACCAGCGTCATTAGTCATCAGACCATCAGTGTTCAGTTGCTCTGTAGTATTGAGTTTAGCATTTTGTTTCTCAAGAAATATGACAAGTTCTCATCCTCCTCCAACCACCTTTATATTACAGATAAAGGCCCCCCTCTGCTTCAGATTTATAAATATCATCTAAGTTTATTTTACATTTCTGTCAGTCTAATTCTGTCATCTTGAAGGAGGCTGCTGCTGATAGATTTAATTTCTGACACCATTTTTTCCTCCACAACCTTTCTGATTCATTAAGCTATCATATGTTTACCTGCTTATTCTGTACAATCCTACTAATTACCACATGAAATCTCCTTTTTAGCTTCAAAGTGAGATGATTCGAAATCTTGTCAAACACATTTATATAAGAGAAATGAGCAACTGGTATTCATCCTCCCATGATGGAAGACTAATAGCTCGCTAGATGCTAGAACATGGGTTAAGACAAACATGGGTTAAGACAGATTCAGTGTTTCCTGACTTGTTGCAGATAGCAAGCATTTAAGGACTGTAAAATGACATCAGCATGACTGTGATCCGTTAGCTTAACAACTGGACAGGCAAGTTCCCAAATAGGAAATAATAGTCCATCACCCGTCGATTTACTGAACCAACAACAGCTTAATTGCCCTGTTAACTCCTTGTAAAACGCACTTCATCCAAACTCCACAAAAAAGCAAATAAAAGTCACCAGAACCGGTTTTGTTGGTCTTTCCTTTGTCCCAGCAATCACCAGCTCTGGTTTGGGTTAGAAATAAATCCTTAATTCACCGTGTTAGATGTTTAAAGAGTCTGGCCTCTGCAGCTCACTCGTCACCCAGCTCAGAGCACTCCGCTCTGGCTGAGGGGGCGCATCACAGAGCAGCGCCCGTCAGTCTGCAGACAAATTAGCAAAATAACAAATATCGCCCCCCCGAAAAAAAATAACTGGCGATGGATTCAGCTCATCACCGATAGGTAGGGCTGCTGTAGAACAAGTAGACAACAAGACATGTCTGCCTCACAACATTCATTAATTCAGAAGACATGCATTTTGTCTTTAACAAATATTACACCTCCTGCGATTTGAAAATTATAGAAAACCATATTGTGATACTGATAAAATTCCAAATAACTGTGGAGCCCTATCGACAAGACATCATGAAATACAGAGAGAGAATTGAGTTACTGCACAACATGAAGACAAACGCATAACTTCAACGTAATATTACAGAGTAAAATTCTCTGAATGTAAATGTCTGAACGTTTATTTGAAGAAGAATTCATAACATAAAATAATTAAAACATTATTTAGGGGCAGCCCTGTTGAGGGGATGAACCACCCACCTAAGCCAGTTGAAGGGGAAACCCTGATTACTTTTTGTTTTTCTTCATAAATTGTTGAATATTATAGCATAATTTATTTTTCTCCTGATTTTCCTCATTCGAGAAGCAGATGGATCACTGCCACTCTTGCATTGTTATTCATTTTTATGTCATATTTGTTTATATCACCATCTGCAGTTCAGCCTTTCCTCTGCTCTGGCTGCTGCTCTCCTACATGTCTGTGTCACATTTGAATCTTCTGTCTGTCCGTATGTGTGTGTGTGTGTGTGCGTGCGTGCGTGCGTTTATTGGATGTCCATCTCATCCCAGTTGGTCATTCAGAAGAGCCAGAGTACGTCTGTCTCCACGGCGATCACTCTTGACTGTTGTTATGCCTCATCGCCCCTCCTTTTCAGCATGCCTGTGTGTATGTGTGTGTCCTGGACAGATGGATGATGTATTATGTAAAACAAAGTGATCCCAATAATGGCCTGTTAAGCTGTCTCTGCACACACATGCACAGACACACAAGAACACACACTTTCACTCACATACACTCCTACTCACACACACACACACACACACACAAGTCCCTAGACAGCTTGTCTGTAATCGAACTCTGGAGAGGCTCAGCAGTAACCACATCTATAACGCACCCAGGAGAGGGATGGAGGGAGAGTGAAAGGAAAGGCAAACTAGGACAGGAGCGCGGAGAGAGAAGGAGTGTGTGTGTGGGAGTGAGAGTGGAGGTGGTTCTCTTGTCTTAAGGTTACCCTCGGAAAGCATTTATGTTTCCGGGGAGATGCAGAGAGGAAGGGAACGGCTGGTTGGATGGCGCTCGCTGAGGAGGAGTATTTTAATATGCTGTCCTTCGTTTTAGTGCCCACACATGAAAGTATAAATAGCACGCACACGTACGTATGCATGGGCCTCTGGTAGGTGTGGGGTGTTTGCGAGGAAGAAAGAGTGGAGGGAGGGGGAGAAGGAAGAAGAGAGGCCGCTGAATGATTAAACATCTCGAGCAACATGATGCAAATGAACCTTATTTGTACAAACTGGCATCTCAGGAAGCAAAATCGATGTGCATAAGGAAACATCCGTAGCAGCACTGTGATGTGTGATAATAACTCATCTGAAACTGGCTCAGAAACGCACAAAAGTTCTGAGATTTCTGCAATTTGCAGCTTTATTTTTCAGGGTAATTCCTACACAGCACGCAGGGTTTTCCCCGAATGTTCTGGGGAAAAGATAACGAAGCTTCGAAGCTTCTTTCACTCCTGTGATTACAGCAAAATATGACTCTCCAATCATATCACATTGTGTCACTCGGACTAAACTATCTAACTTTTTAACAAGGCATAATTATTTTACTATAACATGTAGTGCAATAACTTCTATATTTTTTTCCATTCATTCATTTTCCATTAACCTTTATTTACCTCTCATGGATACATTGAAGGGTGTCCTTAATTTTCAATGATACTGAGATTACATTTGGCAGTAAAAGCAGAAATACAGCATAAACAAATAAGAAAACATCGTCCAACTTCCTGTGTAGAACGTTTCGGTCATGGAGGCGAAGGAGACTGGGAAAAAATCTAAAGAGCATTCTATTATTTTGAGTTTGGAAAAATTTAGAATTTTGAAATAGACGATGTGTAGGAACCCTGAGTTTTGCTAATAAACTTGTGGTTTTTTCACTCGACAGCCTCGGGGACCAATGAGAATGAGGAGCGGGTGTTTCGAGAGAGGATCGGTCCTCGTCGGCGACAGGGCGCAGTCCGAAGACGCGTCCATCAAGTCAATGGGCACAAGTTCATGGCCACCTACCTGAGACAACCGACCTACTGCTCACATTGCAGAGATTTTATCTGGTAAGCAACACAAGCACACAGATCTGCCTGATGACTTCTGTGCCGCGATGTTTCATTGAACCGACCTGGCTGAAACGCTGACTCCTCTGTGTGTGATCCGATAGGGGCGTGCTGGGGAAGCAGGGATACCAGTGTCAGGGTGAGTACTTTTCTCTGGCGGATTCCAATTTATCAAGTAACACTGCACGTCATGTATTATTTAACAATGAGAACACAGGAGGGATTACATGTTGCTGAATGACAGCTGTGATTTGGTCACAAGCCACCAGCACATGGTGGTCATAGTTAGCTCTGGTAAAGTGCCTCACAGAGCCTCTGCGCCTGCCTGCCTGTGTGAGCCCTTTAAGCTCACGTCTTGTTCTCTGCCTTACAGATATTTCTTTTTTATCATGAGAACGGACAAATCAGGCACAATGATAATGTCTTTGTTAGCCAGTGGTGGTAGTACAAGTACAGTTACATTACTAAAATATTACTCAAATACAAATAAAAGTGCTGGTGTTTGAAAAATACTTAAGTAGAAGTACAAAGTATTCATCTAAAAAACTTATCAGAGCATTAGTTACTTTTTAACCACTGGTGTTTAATACATTATCAATAGCAGCAATCAATCTAAAGGATTTCAGTCTGAAAATTCTATGCATTTTCCCTTTAACCAATAGTTGAAAATTCTAACAGTCGGTTAATCATTAATTTATTTATTTAATATACAAAACACATTTCTTTGCAATCAGATGACACTGTTGGCTACAAAAATAGAGACGAAAGATCTGGATATTAATTTAAACTGGACTCAGTACTCAATTAAGTAACAAAGTAGATTACAGAGTGTAGTATGTGTAAAAGTCCAGACTTGAAAATCTACTCATAAAAGTACAAGTACCCAAACAAACTACTCAATTACAGCAATTTGAGTATTTATAATTAGTTACTTCCACCTGTGTGCACAGCATAAAGAAATGTCTTTTCTTATTGGCTGATAATGATGACATCACCTGGTGCTGTATTTTGAAACAGTCAAAATAATTCACTAAATAGTAAAGCTGCCCTTTTCATTACTTCATATTCATGTAATAAATGCACAGATTCACTTAGATCGTAATCTCATGGGTTTATGGTTATGACAGTAACTGAAATCAAATCAAAAGCCAAAAAAATAGACTCTCAGCCAGAAAAGTTGATGAACTGTATTAAAAATGCTCACAAACGTTGTACCAGTTGCACCTTTTCTTTGCACGTGTTGCATTTTCCTCAGTGTGTGTGATAACATCAAAAGGTTTCAGCTTCTAGAAGCTTTACTGGAAGTGTTACTGACCTGTTGAGGTACTTAATCGCTGCTCAGCACAGGCTCACGCAGAATTACAAGTCGTATTGGATGATTCTGCAGAACAGGATGTACATCCACAGCTAATGGTCAATGCAGATGCAGGAAGTAGTGTTGTTTATGTAGTATGGCGGGAGGTAAGGGTGTGGTTGATGTGTGTCTAATGGGGATGTAACGGTACCAAAAACTCAAGGTACTATGATTCCACAATTTCTTCTGATATTAAATAACAGAAAAAATATGACTTGAAAAAATGACCTTAAATAATCTGATGTGTACAGCATTTTTTGTTCATATGAAATTAATTTTTCCTTTTAATTTAAAGTGCTTCTGCTTTCATTCTTTAATTCAAATGAAATAAAACAAGCCAGCCTTGATCTAAGCATTTGGCGTCTGAGAGGCCTTTAAATGCGTTCGTCTGTTACTACAACTGGACTTCTTGAATTTATTTCTATGACAGATCATGATTCAAAAACAATTAATTATAAAAATAGATGGTTAATTTAATAGGTGATTAATAATTGATGAATCAATTCATCGTTGCAGCTCTATTTACATGTATAACACGTGTTTGTGAGTTTGGCGAGTGACAGTCTATTATGTGTCTGAACCAATCTTGCCTCCTCCTGCGTAGACATAATTTCTCCATGTTGTACTTGTCCTCGCTAGATATTGTGGGAATAATTAATTTGAAAACATTGTCAGTCGTCCAGGTTTTGCAGAATCATCCAGTATTAATGTTTTGTCTTGCGAGTGGGCGGAGCTGCCTCTGTAATGGATATGATTATATATGAATAATTCAGCTTGTTTTTGAACTGATAACAAAGCATCAGTCTGACACCAGCTCTGTTTTCCTGTCTCAAGTTTCATCTCAGTGTAGCTCACTGACAGAAAGTTTATAAAATCACATTGTTATATTTTAATATCGACATTTAATGTGGGTCAGTCACATCTGGCCGATACCCGACTCCTTTAATAAGGTCAGTATCGGCGCGGATATTAAATCAAATCGATTCATCACTCGGTGCAACAGTATCAAAACACTATCACATCAGAATCACTGCAGAACATAATATTGCTTTTCAGGATATTATCACTTATATTAAAATGTTACATTAACACTTTTAATCCCAGTCGATCCAAACTGGTGATAACTCTGATAACAATGTCACATATTTTTTCTCGTCCCTCTGATAATCAGATTCTTCAGGCCAAACTAACCGTTTCTAATTTCGTTTCTGGTGCTGATGCTTCCAGTGTGTACGTGTGTCGTCCACAAGCGCTGCCATGAGCTCATCATCACCAAGTGTGCCGGGATGAAGAAGCAGGAGGACACACCTGAGGAGGTACATGCAAACACCCAAATACACATGGTGTATGTCCACTTTTATTAAGGGTGCTCCGATTAACCAGCCACTGATCGTTATAATAAGCAATGTAGCAAGACAGCGTTTTCACCTGTCTCTCCTCTCCGCCGCTCCTCTGACTGTATTTCAGTTACAGCAAAAGGCAGTAAAGACTCTCGGACCAACTTAAAACATTGTTTTGGCTTTAGGCTTTTTCAGTTTTTTGTTGTTACAGATTTTATAGTCTCTTTGTTGCCTCAGTATGTATATTTTATTGTTCTATTTTGGCGTGTTGAGCAGCTCTTATTCTTTTATTTTACTCTGCACAGGGAAACATATCAGTGAGCAAGTAAAAATAATGGTATTCATAAATATATTTTTGAATTAGTTGGCTAAAAATAATCCTGGAGACAACATATGCTGGTCGTTAACTGAGCAGTGTAACAACATGGCAGGCTGTGAATTTTATAAACCGAGTCTCTAAATCATCACAAACAAAGAAAATAACTGATGGAAGTGGAGAAGAGGGGGGGAAACGGAGCGCAGGTGATGCGCTGTCGGCCACTTCACGCTTTACAAGCCTTAACAATAAATAGGCACCAAAAATCCTGATGGGAACTTTATATCCTGAATGTCTTTAATTATATTATTTGTTAATAAACTAAAGGAGGAAAAACATTATATGTGCAGAGACCCTCACCATTCAGGCCTTCTGTGAATAAATCTGTGTTATTTAAGGTAACATGTGTACACTGTGTCCTAACACTGGAGCTACATGTATTATTCCTCTGATAATGCCACAGTGACCTCTTTGTAACTGTGTGTGTGTGTGTGTGTGTGTGTGTGTGTGTGTGTGTGTGTGTGTGTGTGTGTGTGTGTGTGTGTCTCCCTCTGTAGGTGGGTTCACAGCGGTTCAGTGTTAACATGCCCCATAAGTTCAGTATCCACAACTACAAGGTGCCCACCTTCTGTGACCACTGTGGCTCCCTGCTGTGGGGCCTCATGAGGCAGGGCCTGCAGTGCAAAGGTGAGTTCAAGTGCAGTGGGAAATCACAGCGTGAGCCCACACATGGATGAATTTGAAAGTGCTCATGTCGAGTACCTCCTTAGAGCCTGAACAGTATGCGCATTTATTTAAAGACGAAGGCTGTAAACAAAAAAGGCGAATGTTATTTAATTTTATAAATGGAAATTACATTTTGTACATTTTATGACATATGACAGTTTAACAATAAATGCCAGCACATACATTTGTTTCTCTGCAAAGGAAAGAAATTGGTGAAAGGGTCAAAGAACATTTTACATTACATTATTTAGAGGTGTCACTCATGAAAAAAGAAGTTTCCTTTACGAGAAACACCATATGTAAATCTTTTATATATTTATCGACTAAGCTGTACCTTTCCAAAGGAAAATACCCTGAAAAAAAAAAGTCCAGTGACAGCCTTCCTGTGTTTAACCCGAACCATTTTCATGTATTTGTGTGGTTTTGCAGTGTGTAAGATGAATGTGCACAGACGGTGTGAGACCAATGTAGCTCCTAACTGCGGTGTGGACGCCCGAGGAATCGCCAAGGTCCTGTCTGACCTGGGAGTCACGCCCGATAAGATCTCCAACACCGCGCAGCGCAGGAGGAAGGTAACGACTCACAAATAAAAAGATTTCCATCATGAAGTCATTATATTTGAAACACAGAACTCCTTGAGAATGGCTTCTTTTTAACAAAGTGCTTACAAAGTCCTTGAAACTCATATGAACCACATATGTCTTACATTTTAACCAATGTTTTGTTCATCAATCATAATTAAGTTGCTCAGAATAACAAACTGGTCGGCTCTTCCTTAAATTTCGGGCACGCCATCATCTCTTCATGGCGTACTCTCCTGCCTGTTAATAAAAACTATGTCAGGGAAGTGTAAATTTAATCCACGTTTTTGTCTTTGCTGTGACTCAAAAATGCTTCGAGGTGAATAAATCCCCATTTTTCCCACCGTGTTGAATGGACAGGAGCCTTTCCCATCCTGGTGATTAATTTCCCTGACAGTTAAACACAATTTTAAATTTAGACTGGTTGACTAATCTAGCATTAAGAAAACAGTTAAAATTTAGCACAGTATATGAATTGATAACGTTAAACATTACCCCAAACATTTAGCATTATGAACATTGCACATTATTCTTAAAAACATGTCAACAACTCTCTAAATGCTTCAAGTTTTCAGACTTAACAGGGTCTGTGGGTCTGTGGGTAAACAACATTGTTTACGTTAGCTGCTAGGCTGACATGCGGTGTGGTTAATGTTAGCAGCTAGCAGCAGCAGCCTGCCCTGTGTTTGTGCTGAATGTGGTCACGCATTGCTCCAGTTGTGTCGTTATATGCCAGTTTATTTTGACACAGCCTACATTAAACCTTGTTTTTATTTTTTACGCCAAAATACTGACAAACCGCACTGGTTTTACGTGGTCAGCTGTCCCTCTTTGCTGATAACAACATCTGTGGCAGGGCCATGGGGGCAAGAGGGTCTGCAGCACTGGCTAGTGGCAGCTGGCTGCATAACATCTGAGAGGCAACAGTTAACTGGCACTGAACATGAATAAAATATTGACAAATACTTTAACTGACGAGCATTTCTAGTGTTGACTAGTGAGGATCATATAGTCGACTAATAGCGCACATCCCTGGTTGCGATATTGAAGAGGTCAAGATCGGCTCATAAACAAATAAGTGTCTCATAGATCGGGTTCCCAACCAGCAGCTAGAGAACATTTCTACTGCGATACATCCTGTGCATCCCAAAGTTTATCCTGCTCAAGGTTTTATTCAGTGCATTTCTGTGGACACGGATGCTCGGGAAAAATAAAGTCAGAGGGCAGCCTGAAGGAACGGTCATGTTGTCTCTGTCTCTCTCCAGTTGACTCCAGGGCAGGACCCTCCCCAGTCTCCTCCTGAGCTCTCCCAGACTGAGGAGAACAGCTTCAGCCAGCCAGCTGTCCCCACCTCCCCCTCACAGCAGGGTAAGACTGAACACAACACACACGCGCGCGCACACACACAAACACACATCCATCAGAAAACACAGATTTGACACAAACAGGCGGATATTTCAAAGCTGCAGCATGTGGTTTTAATGTGTTAATTTTATCCGTGAGAGGTGGTATTTCCATTTCAGTAAAAATATTATTGCTCCTTTTAAAAAAGAAGTAGTGAAATGTGTTATTGTTGCTGTAGCTATAAGACTAAACTTGACTTATCTAAGAATGATCCCCCACCGCCCACCTCCACCATTTGGTTGTCACAGTTAGTCATCGTCCTCTCACACTTTGCAAGCTGAGACATAAAAGTTAACTTTCTCTTTGTGGAAGGATTCCCATTTTTGTTTTATCCGACCAAACGACGACGACGACGATAATGATGACAATAACAACACCGGCCGCTGCTGCTATGCTCTGAGAAATAAATGTTCCAAAAGGTTTACCCCTGAAGGGCTGAGGTTCTGTTTAGAACCATTTTCTGGGCTTATCAGGGGTTCTTTAAGACTAAGGGTTCCTGAGGATCAAAGAGTTCTTCAAGGACTGTTGAAATCTTTGAGGAACACTTTCATGAAAGGCTCATAAAGAGTTCTTTGTACTATAATATAAATGGTTCTCGGTAGAATCCCCTGGGTGGGTTCTAGATAAAACTTTGGAATATTAAAGGTTCTTGGTAGAACCCCTTTGGTGGGTTCTAGTCACACTTGAACACTGACATTGTGTTCTAGATAAAACCCTCGGAATATGAAAAGGTTCTCTGTAGAAACACGCTTGATGGGTTCTAGATAAGACCCTTAGAATTTAGAAAAGTTAAAAAAAGATAAACTCTTTGGAATATAAAAAGGTTATGCATAGAACCTCCTGAATGGGCTCTTGTTAGCACCCTTGGAATATAAAAGGGTTCTCAGTAGAACCGTCTTGATTGGCTCTAGATACATTCCTCAGAATATAAAAAGGTTCTCGTGGAATCCGATGTGTGGGCTCTTGTTAGCACCCTGAAACGGTGGAAAAGTTTTTTGATAAACCCCCCTAGTGAGCGTTCTGGGCAGAACCGTTACTCCATAGAAGGGTTCTTGCATGGCAGGTTCTAGGTGAAACCTCTCACAGATGGTTCTAGGTATGATCCTTTATGTTGGGCTCTAAGTAGAACCCTCTGAAAGTGTTCAAAGTGGAGCCTTTATAAAAGGTTCTACCAGGAACAAAAAATCCTTCTTCGATGGGTTAATCCATAGAACCCTCTATGGTTCTAGTTAGCGTCTTTATGTCTCAGAGTGTAAATATTCAGCCTGTTCAGAGAAGGTTTGAACAGAGGATATTATTAATCATTAATGTGAAAGTTATTAAAAACTGATCAGGAACAAATAATGAGCAACATTTCTAAAAAAGAAACTCACCGACAAAAAAAAGACACTCAGCCTGTTTTCACTGATGTCTGATCTGCTTTTCCGTTGACGCCCACAGACTTGGCAGGGTTGGATCGCCTGCAGGACGCGCTGTCACTCGACCAGCAGGGACCCCAACACTCCTCCTCCTCCTCCTCCTCTTCCTCCTCCTCCACCACCTCCTCTTCCTCCTCGTCCTCCTCCTCGGCAGGCAGGGAGAACGGACAGATCCAGAGGAGGAGCCTCAAGGACTTCAACTTTATCAAAGTTCTCGGCAAAGGCAGCTTCGGCAAGGTACGACGGCACGGAGGAGGAGGCGTTTGAGGGGGATGTTTATGTGTTTACTGCACATTATTTTTATAATTGAAACTTTTTTTTTTCTATTCTGTTAACTCCAGATTCTTCTTATTTATAGCTACTTACTTATCAGGAAATATCAGGGGCCGGAAAGCAGCTATTATTGTACATTACACTTAATTTTCTTCAACACACCAAACAACAGACTATTCTTCTACTTGGAAACAAAAACTATGCAAATATTGAGCTGCCTCACATGCATTTATGCTCAGCATTAAAGCTGCACTAATCAATAATTTTATATCAACAGCTGATCAAATGAAGGAGCTGCTTTGTTATCATCTTTCAGCTCATTGTTTTCTTCTTTAACTTAACTGATGTGGTGCACTCTTGCAGAACTCATTAGTGTTGTTTTTCTCACTGTTTTTTTTGCAAAGAAAAGCTAGTCTCACAAAGGTCTGCCTCCATGCATACACATTCTGCTATGAGGAAGAAACGCCCTGTCTTGTTTGCACGTTTTTAGACCAATCACAAACGTCTTGGGCGGCGCTAAGCCCAGGTTGCAGCGATGGTGCTGCTGCAAAATAGTGTCGAGGGGGAACTGGAAAATTTGCACATCAGGAGGCGAGCTCTTGCATTAAAATGACGACATCACTGCAGAAGAAACAGCTGTTAACTTGTTGACGTTCGTACCGTTAGCATCCTAGATGCTAATTTGCTGTTTTCAGCATGTAGGTTGCAGCTTGGAGTGTTTTTTGTTTTCTGGGGACTTCAGAAAGGTAGATAGTGGATGACACAATGCAGCTTGAAGCAAGTGACCAGCAGCAGACTTATACCCACAGTGTGCATCCCGTGAGTCAGACTAAAGAAAAGCTCTCATAGACTGACAGACACAATTAGCGATCAATTAGTGAACATTTAACAGCTAAAGTGAGATCAAAATAGAGATAAAAGAGTAAATATTGAATTTATTTTCTCCAAGTGGCTAAAAATGCAACAAATGAAGGCTAACATTTGCAATGATACAAAAAGTCCCACTCAAAATACCTCAATAAAAAGTCCTTGATATGAAAAATAAGAATAACATTAAAAATGACATAATAAGAAGAAAAATGACGACTTGAAAGATGCCGTTTATCAATAATAATTATGATACGATTTTTCTTTCTGACTTAATGTGCATTTACTTTCCTTTTTTAAAATAAAGTAAAGTAGCCAGTCTTGATCTAAGCGTGTGTATGTTCCTCTCCGTTCTGTCTCTTCCATGTTTTACCCCTCATGTAGGTGATGCTGGCGGAGCTGAAGGGGACGGAGGAGGTTTACGCTGTCAAAGTTTTGAAAAAGGACGTGATCCTGCAGGATGATGACGTGGACTGCACCATGACCGAGAAGCGCATCCTGGCCCTCGCCCGCCGACACCCCTACCTCACCCAGCTCTACTGCTGCTTCCAGACACGGGTACAGCAGGACACCAGACACCACGTGCGGATTTTCTGGTTCACCTCTGTCTCATACCTCTTTGTCTCTGTGTTTTCTGCAGGACCGTTTGTTTTTTGTAATGGAATATGTGAACGGAGGAGACCTGATGTTCCAGATTCAGCGATCCAGGAAGTTTGATGAGCCTCGCTCTCGTTTCTACGCTGCTGAAGTCACCTCAGCCCTCATGTTCCTGCATCGTAATGGGGTCATCTACAGGTAAAGGACACCCTAAAGTAGATTCTTCATAATATTCACATTCTGTCTTGTTTAAAGGGACAGTTTGGATTATTTCAATCGGGGTTGTATGAGCTACTTATCGATAGTCTGCGTATTAGCTAGAGTAGATAACAGTCACACGTCCCAGTGTGGACAGGGTCAGCGACAAAACTTATTTTAGCCACTTAAAAAAGGTCCACCTAAAAAACATCCATTTCACTTTAAATGTGCACTATATTTAGAATATTTTCCACCACCTTACTTTGCCATCAGACAGCCTTTTCAGACAGGAAACCACCGTTATGTAAGCTAAATATTGTTACCTCCAAACTAACCAAACTCCATTGGCAAAGTCTGCAATTCCTCACAGAACATGGGAGTTGCTGGTCCTTGATGCCTCGATCTTTTAATTTGTTTGAGTTGTTTTGTGACTTCGGCGTTTTAAAAGGACAATTTGGCTTCACTGAAGGCGTTCAATAAGACAAACTGACCAATAGATTGATGCAGCGGTGGATCAGCAACTCCCATTTTTCTGCAAGGTAAAATTTCAGATTTCGCCTATGGAGTTTGGTTGATTTGGAGGGAGCGATATTTGGCTTGGGGTTTCTTATCAGAAAAGGCTGCCTGACGGCAAGAAAAGCAGTGAACATATTCTAAATATAGCGTACATTTACACTGATATTGATTCTTTAGGTGGACCTTTTTTTTAAGTTGCTAAAACCTGTTTTGCTGCTGACGCTGTCCACGGGAGTACAGAAGTGCTTAGCTTCCTCTCTGCTGCTCCAAACTGGGGGCATGCTGACTACCAACTACTGTAGTTAATATACTGACTGACAGGTGCCTCATACAACCCCACTTCAAATAATCCAAACTATCCCTTTAAGCGGCGAATCCTGATCGGAAAGTCCAAAAAAAGTGGTCAGTTATTTGTAGAACTCAAGGACTATTAGTGAGTTTCACCAGTGATCATCTTACCAGCGACGTACCAGAAGGTGTATGACAATATTTCACACTTGAAGTATTTTTTACATTTCGTGCTCACGTCTCCCAGCGAGACCAACTGTTATGGAAACCAGATGGTGCTCATTCCCTCCCTCTGTTTCTCTTCTCAGGGATCTGAAGCTGGACAACATCCTGCTGGATGCAGAGGGACACTGTAAGCTGGCAGACTTCGGCATGTGCAAAGAGGGCATCATGAACGGAGTGACCACCACCACCTTCTGTGGCACGCCTGACTACATCGCCCCTGAGGTCAGCTGAACTGTCGCGTATTCTCCTTTAGTTCCTCTGTTCATT
Organism: Lutjanus erythropterus; assembly: GCF_056507025.1. Classification (NCBI taxonomy): domain Eukaryota; kingdom Metazoa; phylum Chordata; class Actinopteri; order Lutjaniformes; family Lutjanidae; genus Lutjanus; species Lutjanus erythropterus. The sequence goes on from NC_139333.1 coordinate 22,110,346, forward strand.
AAATGTGGGAAGTCATTTTTTTCCTTTCTTTCATTTGAAATTATAACAGCAAGAACAGAAGTTGTCTCAGGGCGTTTCTTATGAGGAGCAGGTCTAGACTGTACGCTTTATAATATTATTTACAGAGACCCAACAATTACCACCAGGAACAAGCACTTAGTGACAGTAGTGAGGAAAAATAGCCTTTTAAAAAGGCAGAAACCTGAAGTAGAGCCAGGCTCAGGGTGAGCAGCCAGCTGCCTCTACTGATTGGATTGAGAGAGCAAGAGTGCATTTACTCAAGTACTTCACTAAAGTGCAGTTTTGTGTTACTGGCAGGGCTGCAACTAACGATTGCTTTCATTTCAAACTGGATGGATTAATCATTTGGTCTATAAAATGTCAGAAAATAGTCAAAAATACCCATCTCAGTTTCCCACAGTACAAGTCAGCATATTCAGATGACTTGTTTTGTTTATTCCTATTTGAGAAACTGGAGTTACAAAATTTTGGAGCATTTTTGCTTGAAAAAAGACAAAAGGTTTATTTATTATTTAAATATTTGCCCATCAGTTCTCTGTCAGCTGATTAACTGATTAATTGTTGGTGGAGGTCAGCGTTACCATCCTCCATGTTGAACTGTGTCTTCCTGTTGAATTCAGATCCTGCAGGAGCTGGAGTACGGAGCCTCTGTGGACTGGTGGGCTCTGGGGGTGCTGATGTATGAGATGATGGCCGGACAGCCTCCGTTCGAAGCCGATAACGAAGACGACTTGTTCGAGTCGATTCTCCATGACGACGTCCTCTATCCTGTGTGGCTCAGCAAAGAAGCTGTCTCCATCCTCAGAGCGGTACGAGTCGTCTCTACACCAAAACACACATCTTTCAACATTTTCTTTATTTGATTATCAAGAGTTTGAGGAGCAGTTAAATTCTCTTCAAGAGTGCATCTCATCGTCCTCAGCAGTGATTCCTGCTGGCGCTGGAAGGCATCCATGGCAAAATGAAGAATAGTTTAATTTTAGCATAATTTAATTCAGTACATTTTGTCCTGATCATCTTTTTGCTTTTTGTTTCTTATCCATGTACATTTGAGTGTTTTTATTGCCAAATCAACATAAACAAAATCTTTCTGTGAGGAGGTCTTCAGACAGAACCATTCCAGTAATCATTCATTTGACGATTCGCAGGTCAAAATGGGCTGAATTTGGTTGAAAAGTAGCTGTTTTTTTTGGGTTTTTTTTGCATGATTTGGCTACATAGAGCCCCAGTTTGTGGCCATTCGATTTGAATCCAAGAATGAAGCATCCAGTTTTTTGAAAAATTAAAAAATAAATTGTAAAACTTACAATAATCAATCTTAACAGTTACAGAAAAATTTTAAAATTTGAAATGAAACGATTATCCTGTCGTATTTTTCATTCATAGCAACATAAGTCCTCTGTTGATCCTTTACTCTGGAAATTAGCATTAGCATTAAATATTCATGATCAAAACATACGATCAAAGTAAATATGAGCAGCTAGTAAAATAAACAAAGAGACACTTTCACTGCTGTTGTACAACTGCATTTATACTAATGATTTAGATGTGATGATAAAGGCTTTGATTTATTGTTTAAGTACTTGAATTTTACTCTTAAAAAGCTGCACAAAGCCTGTTTTTTTTCATTCATAGCTCCTCTTTTGTAAAGATCTGGATGAAAACATATTCATTTTGCTTGTTGAGTGTGTGTATATAAATATGTGATTTACCACAGCTGTGAGGTGCCGGAAAAGCTTGAAAATGCTTGAATTTGTCTTTTGAAAAGCTTCAGGAACTCTGCAGATTTTAATGTTGAAATCCCATTGTGTCAGCCAAATGTAGCCAGGTTTTAATCTAGATGTCTTTTTGCCTTCAATTCATAATGCTGCATTATGAAATGGATGTCTGTGACTTACAAAATTTCACGTTGAAAAGATTTTCCCCGTGATTTCGCTCGAGATTTGTCCTCATATGTCCTTTTTTTTTTTTTTGGTCGTCACACTATCATTCATGTTTCTGTCCTCGGAGCTGCACACGAACCACTCGAGTGCACTTAACACAGAGGTGTTACGATTCACTCAGCTGTGATACTGAGGAGAATTAAAAAAAAGTCAGTCAGAGAGGTCAAAGTAATAACAATGTGATCATAAAACCACAGCAGATCACAAAGTGCTCTTACAACACCGAACAGACAACAGGACAAAAGAGACACAACGTTCAGTGACAGTAAATAACACCGGCACTCTGCTGACCTGTTTCATCACTTTGCCACTACGCCTCTGTGTTTGTACCGTCCACAGAGCCATTAATGCCTCCACTCTATTATTAGCACTCAAATGCTTTCTGCTCAGCCCGTTCTGCTTCTGTCCTCCTCATTTTATGGATGAAACCACAGCTGAGCGTCTTCTTAAAGGGGGCTGGTTTTCAGACAATATGTCTTGAAATGAACAGTGTGTATTTGGTGTGTGTGTGCGCGTGTGTGTGTAGTTCATGACCAAGAACCCGGCCAAGCGTCTGGGCTGCGTGGTGAACCAGGGCTGCGAAGAAGCCATCAAGACCCACGCCTTCTTCAGAGAGATCGACTGGGTCCTGCTGGAGCAGAGAAAAGTCAAACCACCCTTTAAACCCCGGATTGTAAGTGACACACACACGTATACACAAAAACAGACTAATGTTTAAACCCTTGCAGAGCTGTGAACAATGAACTGTGAGGATCTTTATTTGGTTTACATGTACGCACCCCAATTCCAAAAAAGTTTGGATGCTGTGTAAAATAATAAAAACAGTGCAGCCTATATTTGATTGAATACAATGCAAAGACATTTAACACTAAAACTGATTAACTTGATTGTTTTTTGTAAATATACACTCATTCTGAATTTGATGCCTGCAGCATGTTCCAAAAAAGTTGGGACAGGAGCAACAGAAAACTGAGACAGCTGCCAAAAAAGAAAAAACACCTGTTTGGATTATTCGACAGGTGAATTGGTAACCTGTAAGAAACTGTGTTTCTCAACACAAAATTGCAAGAGATTTACTTCACCATCTACAAATTTGTAATATCATGAACATCTTCAGAAAATCCAGAGAAATCTCTGCACGCAAGGGGCAAGGCTGAAAACCAATGCCCGTGACCTTTGACCCCTCAGACAGCACTGCATTAAAAAACCCACATAACTGTATAGAAGATATTACATGGGCTCATACTTCAGAATACCGTTAAATATGGGTCAAACAGTTTGTTGTTGCATCTGCAAATGCAAGTTAAGACTCTACCATGCAAAGAGAAAGACGTATGTCAACAACATACAGAAACACTGCAGACTTCTCTGGGCCTGAGCTCATCTGAGATGGACTGATACAAAGTGGAAAAATGTGCTGTGGTCTGAGGAGTCCACATCTCAGATTGTTTTTGGAAATCATGGGCGTCATTAAAGCTCAAAGATACATACAGGTTTTGGAGCAACGTATGCTGTCATCCAGACAACGTCTTTTTCAGAGACGTCTGTTTATTTCAGTAGAACGATGCCAAGATACACAACAACTCGGCTTCATAGCAAAAGAGTTGAGGTACTAGACTGACTTGCCTGCATGTGTGGTGTGCATTCAGTTTTTATTTATGTTTTACACAGCATCCAAACTTTTTTGCAATTGTGGTTTGTACTTATGCAGTTATCATGGAGAAAATAATGCAAAAGTAGTGTAACACATTACTCTACACAGACAGTAATAATGTTAGGTAACTTATTTTCAAATAAAAGTAACTATTAATATGTGATATATTCCTTGTCGAATGTAAATTGCCCAACACTGTTGTGGCTCCTTGTTACAGGTTGCATGTGTTGATTTATTTGAACAGAGTCGGGTAGTGAATCTGAACACACACTTTTGTTTATTGACACCAGAAGTTTAAATACACCAAAATACCAGATACAGAAAGTTTGTTGTCAAATACTTGATCAGACAGGTGTTTGTTTTCACAGAAAAGGCAGTGAGACTCAGTGGTCAGAAGGTGTCGCTCTAATATCACTTTTACAGCACCAGAGTGTAGAGAGGTTTCTTTCTCTGACCTTCTTCTCCTCTGTGTGTGTGTGTGTGTGTGTGTGTGTGTGTGTGTGTGTGTGTGTGTGTGTGTGTCTGTGTGTGTGTGTGTCCGCAGAAAACCAAGCGCGATGTGAATAACTTTGACCAGGACTTCACCAAGGAGGACCCCGTGTTGACGCCCACAGACGAGGCCATCATTCGACAGATCAACCAGGAGGAGTTCAAAGACTTCTCCTACTGCGCCCCAGAGGAGACGCAGACCTAACACACACACACACGCACACGCACACACATGCACACACTGATCCAACAACACTAAACCTGGCACGCACATATGCACACACTGCTGACCATAAATCCCTTTACAAAAAACACACACACACACACACACACACACACACACACAGTCACTCCTTTACTTTGAAGCTATTGGTTGTTGTTACTTTTGGAATATTCTTTACTTGCATTGTGTTGTTCTTGTTGCCTGGGTTTATTATGAATATAAATATGAATATGACTATGAATATGAATATGAATATACACACCTGCACATGCTCTCTCTCACACACACACACACACTCCCACCTGCACACTTTTAATGCAGATATACACACAAACACACGGAGTTTTACACTCAGAAGCTCACTGCACATGCTCAGACAACACACACACAAACACGTACACACACTGCTTCTCTCCCCAGCACACATGTGGACTGTACAGTAGGTGCTGGGTGCAGAGGCCTGTATATAGCCTGTGTTGAGTGGCTGTATTGTGTTGGTATTGTCTGCTAGTAAAGGAGAGTCGTGGCGCATGGACAAGCACCCTACCTGTGTTATTACTGTCCTTATTGTGGACCAGTTAGGGCCAAATACCCTTTGTGCAATACCCTGACTATCTATATATTTTACAGTTTTGTTTATTCATGTGTTATTTTTGTCTTTTTTCTCCTCAAAATGTGTTCTTTTTTTTTTTTTTTTTTTTGATTGTGGTATGATTGAAATATTTGCTCTCATCTTCCGACACACTCGCTCCATGTCCTCCTGTCTTGTGTGCAGGGCCGTCTCTTGCTTTGCAAAATGTTGTCTGGGGGCCCCGATTTTGTCAAAACGAAGAGACTGGGGGGGTTCCTAATACTGGCAACTAATTTCTAGAATTGTCTGGACAAATATTGCAGGTATTAAGTGCCATTTGAAGCCATCAAATTGTATTATAAATGATTAATCAGTCATATAGTTGGCTAATTATGCACATCTCTAGATTCCAAACACTTTAACGTGGTTTGGGGGACCATGCATTTAACGTTTACATGCATGAATCTGGTGAATTGATGGAGGCTAGGTCTCCGAAAAACTGTGAAAAGCTTTTTTTTCTCCCTACAAATAATTATTATGAATGTGAAACAATGGGCCTCACCTACATCAAGAAAAATCCTGGAAACTAAACTTTTACACGGGCCAGAAATTTCACTTATACCAACTAAAATCTGTTTTTTGTCTCTAATGGGAAAGGGTATCACTGACCCTGCAGTTCTCACATGTATTTATCAGCTCCAGCTGTGATCGGCAGTGATGTAAACATCACACCCGGGTGAACACGCTAATTTGTTTGACTCGGTTTTACTCTTTATCTTATTTTTTACAAATTCTTCACAATAAAAGTCTCCCATGTTATTTTGTTATCTAAAACCTTTTATTGTGAAGCAGCACAGTTAGGAAATGTTTTCATCAACAGTAACTGAACACGACTCCTACCGGCTGAAAGCAAACATGAAACAGTCAGATAAAACAGATACCTGAAAGTACAAACAGCGACTCAAGAGAGAAACTTCAAACCACAGAGATTAAGCAAGAAGCTACAAAAGTACTGAGAGATGAAAACAGACACCTTTTAACACCTTCCTCTCTGCAGTCTTGCACCCACACATGAGCTGAGCCTCTGCTTTCCAGTGCATATTAAAAAAAAAAAGAAACAAACGCAAATGAGTCGACTGGCAATGTCTATTTTTAGTGGGTTTACCCATTTTATTTATAGATTTATAGAATCTGCATTATAACATCTTTATTGTCTTTCCTGATATTCACTGGCAAGGAAATTGTACCTATGAAGCATCAGAATGATTTAATATCGATATATAATTAATTATGAAATATATTTCCACATCCTTACACTATTTTTTAATCTCTCTCTCTCTCTCTAGCTAATAATAGCTTATAAATCAAACAGTTTAAAAAAACCTACAAAATAAAAAATATGCAGGTTCAGTTCAGCTCATACCTCAGTTCAGTTGAAGGAGGTGATCTTTGATATTTATTGATTAAAGCACATGTGACCTTTTTTTTTTTTACCATGGACTTGACTTTTCCTAGTTAATAATGAGAAACTTTGGAGAGAAGAAATATTTGCATTATTTGTGCTTCCCAGAATAACGTATTTGTGTTTGGATGTATTCCTCAGTACTGATTATTTGTTTGGTCCATAAAATGTCAGAAATGTTGAACAAGGCGCATCCTCAAATGTCTTTGTTTGTCTAAAACCCAAAGACACTCGACGAGTAACGAGACAAGTAAAGAAACCAGAAAATATTCACATTTGAGAAGCTCAAGTTCTCTCTTTTTTTCATAAAAAATGACTCAAAATGATTACTTGATTGTCAAAATGGATGATGATGAATTTAATAGTTGCCAGCTAATCAAATAATCAGTCATTATCATTGGGGTGGGGGGGTCAGATGATCACTACATTACACTGCTCAGGGGGCCCTCTGGTGGCTTTAGGGTCCCTATGCAGCCACGTATTCAGCACACAGCAAGAGACGGCCCTGCTCGTGTGTATAAATGAATGTCGAGCTAACAAGTTACAGGCTATTGAACTAATTATGTGGAGCAGAGTGTTACTGTGCAGGCGGCCTGTGTAGCAGTTTAAAAAGCTCTTTCATCCATCTGCTAGTTTCAGAGTCCGTGTCTGTCCTGCCTGCCGGCGTGAATGTGCTGGCCCGTGGGCGTTATATTTGTCGTGAATGTACATTTTCGTACGTGTGAATGCTTCCCTGTCAGTGTGTGACTTTTTTTTTTTTTTTTTTTTGTCTTCGGCATTTCTGTTTCTATAGTTACCATCAGTGTTTTCAGCCCCCTCCTCCCCTTTTTTTCTCCTCCAAAGCACCAATTCCCCTTTCCCGCCTCCAGCAGCCGTCTCACTCAGCCAAAACCACTTTGCTTTTTCTGACTTTTGCTTTTTTCAAGAATGGCTTTTTTCTTTTCTTATTGCTCTCTTTTCTTTTTTTTTTTTTATTATAATAATTATTATTATTGTAAAGTGTATCTGGAGGAAACCTTTGTGTATAATACTATAACTATACTATCATAGGTCTGTTACAGCCGGGTGAAAAGAAATGTGGAAAACCAGCAGCTGAATTACCTCACACACACACACACACACATACAGACAAAAAACACCACATACACACTCTCTCTTTGCCTCCTCCCTCTTCTTCTCATTCTCTCTTCAACACACTTGCACGCACACACATGCACACACACACACTCACATATAAACACACACAGAGAAGGACTGTTGTCGCGTGTACTGTACAGTTGATCTGAAGGCGAGCTGGTTGCTCTGTGTGCAGTAGAGTCGGTGTGTAGTGAAGCTTTGTGCACCCAGGGGTAGGGCTGTTCCTGGTCACACTATCTTACTCTGTGCCAAAATGTAGTGCAACAGCCGGGCTAGTCCTGTCTGGTCTGAATCCAATAAAACACTGAGCTGTCTACATCATCTCCCAGACTCCTCTGTGTCATCCTTCCTTCCTCGCCGTTGTTTTTGCAGGGTTCTTATGGGTGCTGGAAATCCTTGAAAATACTTGTGTGTTTTATGTGTAGTGGAAACAGTTAAATCCAGTTAGATCATCTCAAGTGAGTAAGGAATTATTGACATATATAAGCACTTTATGTATTAATTAATTCTCAGTTCATAAGTGAGTGAAAATTGAAATTTGTGTCGTAGTTTAAAAATACTGGGGACGATATAAACATGTGAACGACCAAAGGATAGTAGAGAACCAGAAAAAAGTCCACCTCATTGTTCAGGTGTGTTGTTACTGCCAGAATCAAAGTCATAATGACTCCAAAGTCAAGTTTTATCACATACCGAGCTTTGATTACCTTGTCAACTCTGTAAAACACGCTTTATTCAAACTAGCCGGGCAGAAACAAGACAAAACTCAACAAAAAAAATGTCTTTCCCAGTCTTTCCACTGTTATAACAATCACCAACTCTGATTTGGTGGAAATAAATCCTTAATTCACCGCGTTAGATGTGAAAATATTCAGGTTCCACAGGCTGTCCTCTCACTCGTCCTCCAGCTCAGTGGATGTGTCCTGTGCCGCTGAGTGTGTCGTTGAGCAGCGCCTGTCACTCATGCAGACCATAAATTTAGCAAAATAAAATGAAAAAAGTCAGTCATCAATATATATTCATCTTATCACCCAAACCTCTGATAGCTGTGGGAAGATGGTCCAGTTGGCCAGTCTGGTTGTAGTTCAATAAGCGGTTTCACATAAAACAAAATAAACTACAACAACTTTCTAGACTTGACTTTTTAAATGGACTAATGAAATATGTGAGATTCATGGAAGAGATAAAAATGAATCAAAAAATCATTTGTATCTCGCCATAGACTACCGGTCATATCACATGTCTGAAGTTAGGTTCTGTGGGGTACACAGGAAAGGCCTCTCTATTGTTTTGCCTCCAGCTAGGCTCCGCCCACAAAAGAGTTATACTAACCAAACAGTTTACCCACAGGAAAAGGGGTGTATAAGTTGGAGAGAGCTGAATGGAAATTGCAAAGGGGAACATGCAGGCTGTAGTGTTGTCACTGAGGAAGCCAGTATTTGAACTTTCTTTCATCTCTGATCACATATCACAGCTGTTTTATGATTTAGTACATTAAATATATTATTAAGTTATTCTTAGAGATAGGTGACACTTTTTGAAATGTGAAACTTTGTTGTTTTCCTTTAATCTGTCATCCCTGTGTAGGATTTTTCACTAAACATAATTTGGATTGTTTATAGCACAATGTCATTTTTCAGCATATATATGTACATAAATATGCCATTCATCACATCTGTAAGGTGCTGCTTGATTTGCACCTTCTGAAACGTCACGGTTCAGTGTCTGTTGCTCTTCTGTGGGATGCTTTAAAGTTAGTGTGAGAGAAGTAGAGAGGGGAGGGGGGAGTAGAGAGAGAGAGAGAGGTGGAGAAAGGGGAGGGGAGGTGGAGGGTGATGCTTTTCCTGGCCAGCTGACCTGTCAGCGTGCTCAGTTTTGTGGAGGCCTGCAGGTGATGCGCATGCAGAGACACTTGCTGTTCAGCCACTTGTGACATTTGGCACTGCTAATTGCCTCTCTGATTAATTAGGCTACCTGTGACGGTGCAAATTGTAGCGGGGAGATCCCCCGCTGTGCTGCGAGATCCTGCTGGCTCCATCTCTCTCATCTCCACCATGACACTGGATAGAGACGCCTGTGGGACACGATGACAGCCGACAAGGAGAAGAGAAGGTAAAGCTGCATGCATGTTGTTTTGTGCACAGAGGCAGTTTGATAACCATCCTCTGTCCTGGTTTGGCTTTGATTGAATTATTTCTGTCAGTATGGTCAGTAACTGAGGTGATGTGGTGAGCCTGGACAGCCTGGGGTTGTTGTGGCCACCCTGGGCATCTTGACCACAATGCACCTCCTGTCCTTCCCCATCTGTTCATCAGTGGTGGAAGAACCACTTTAGTCCTTCAAAACAAAAAGTAAAAGTAACAACATGTCAATGGAAAAGTACAAGCAGAAGCCCTGCAATCATTTACACCTATTTTAAGCAAAAGCATGCTCATGAAAGCATAAAAATAACTTCAAATTGGAGATTTCTTAGTTGAAATATTGCATGCTTCCCTACATGTTGAGAAATTCTCATCAGATAAGGTCAAAAAGTCACTGTGTCGTCAAGCTGAAATATGAATATTTGTCAGAGTTCCTGCTAAGCTACAGATGTTTTGGAGATATTCGTTTTTTTAACAGACAACAGTGATGTTTTATCAGTTTTAAAGGGTTTCTGCAGGTCTTTAGAAAGGCTAAAGTCTTAAAAATTGAATTGTGAATTTAACGTTACCTTTATAAAGTTGGATTAACTTCAGCCTTGCTTTTAAATGTGTTTTTGGGGAAGATTTGTATTGGTGACGCTATAACAACTGCAAAACGAAACCAACATTGACCCAAAAACCACTAATGCAAAGTGTGCATGCGTTCTTATTGCATAATGGATGTTATATAAGTCTTATCTTGCATTCCTAATGGTCTTTAAAATGTCTTAAAAAGTCTTTTGAAACATGCAGAAGCCCTGGTTTTAGGTCCTGATGAAGTTAACGCTGTAGTGAGCAAAATGTACAGTTAAAAAAAACAAAATGCGCAGTATTACCTTTCATTACAAGTGACATAATGCGCCCTTAAGTAAATGCACTTTTCTTTCTTGCACCTTTGCACTTCTTGCTTGACTGTAAACTCAGTTTTGCTCACTCAGTTTAAACGCACGTTAACCAAAGTTAGCTTAAATAATTAAAGTCATATATGAGTTTTGTAAAACTAACTGAACTTGAGAAAACATGTTCGATAAGTTTAAGATATTACAGTAAAAGAGTTCTTGAGTAACTGAGCTGCTGCTTTGGATCGCTGCAATTCTCACTTCACTGTAAAACTTCCACTGAATCATTTTGAGCTGATTCAGCGTAAAATATGATTATCGTTTTGAGTCATAAGAAAAAAAAACATTTTTAAGGACATCACCTTGGATTTTGGGAAACTGATCACATGTTTCTCCATTTTAAGTAACATTAGTGTTTAACTGTGCATGGCTATGGCTTGGTTTCTAATCTATTTTGTGATATATATATATTATAGAATATATTCAATAACATTTTGTGAACATTTAACTGTACAAACATGCTTCACCTGCCTTAACAAAACAATAAGCTTACTAGTATCAGTCCTTCTCTTTTTGTCAACAATTTGTCACCTTTGGAGGATAAGTCGAGTTCACTTTTGGCACTTTGTCATAACGAGCTCCATAATGACTGTATAACAGACCGAGTACTACGAGAGAGCAGCAAGTTTCTGCATGAGGAGTTTGTGTTCTGCAAGTGCCACAGATGGATAATGAAATGAATCAGCATTGTTGTAAAATATATCCCATTACCACTGAAGTTCATTGAAAATTTGTCCAGTCAATTGACTAATTAGTCAAAAGCCTTTTCTGGGCTTTGTACAACACTAAAGTCAACTGAACCCGAGAAAACTTGTAGGTTTAAGATTTTAAGTTTAACCAACAACTGTTCCAACAAACAAACAAATTCAAATTCTGTTGTACCATAATATTTCTGTACTGAGCCAACACACAGATCCATGTCGTGTCTGTGGTAACGTTTTGTGAGTTTATAGAGATTTTACTGTACTTAATGTCATTTTTATTTAATAAAATCCTTGTAAATCTTAGTAAGGTGGCTTCTTTTCTCTGGACCTCTGTCCCCTGCAGGGCGATAAGCCGTGAGGCAGCCAGGAGGAGACGACGGGTGGAGTCGGACGTTTTTGGAGATTTATCTCGCCTCCTGCCACTTCAGCCCTCTGTGCGGGCTCACCTGGACAAACCATCAGTCATCCGCCTCACCCTCAGCTACATACGCACACACAACCTGCTCAAAGGTACCAACAGTCATCACTGTTTAAAAATCATACAAATGAAAAACTTTATTAACAACACAACAGTCCACAATACAATACAAATAACAGTACTGGCAGTACTGGAGAAGAAATAAACTGATCACAAAAAACAAACAGAAATAAAATTGCACAATGTAAAAAGATAACAGAAATTAAGAGATAAATAAATAAATGGGCCTAGTTAGCTATAGCTCCTTTATGTACTTTTCATATACTTCAGTAAACTAAATAAGTTAGAAAATCTGTATCAATTGTCAGGTAGTTACATCTGATAGTTAATGTTAACAAAACACTATCTAACTAGTTAGCTAACCATATATCAATCATCAGGTAGTCACATGTGATAATTAATCTTAGCAAAACACTAGTTAACTAGTTAACTAATCTATATCAATCATCAGGTAGTTACATCAGATAGTTATTATTAGCAAAAAACTAGTTAACTAGCTAGCTAATCTATATCAATTGCCATGCAGTTACATCTGATAGTTAATGTTAGCAAAACATTAGCTAACTAGTTAGCTAATCTACATAAATTATTAGCTAGATGAGAATTTAATTGAAGCATGATAGCATCAGCAAACTCTTGTTTGTTTATTCAGTTAACTTTATTTCACTCCATATTTCTCCCCCTGGTCATCCAGGGCCCTCCTGCAGTTGCTCTACATGCCACCAGGGGGACTCAACCCCCAGTTTGGGAACCACTATGATGCTAGATAACTAGTTAGCTAGCCAGTTAGCTAGCATTTTGTTAACATCAGCCACCAGCAGTGTTGGGCAAGTTACTCATTTCAATTTTACTTTAAATTGTAACTGTAATATAATAACTTACACAACTTGTTACTGGAAAAAGTAATGATATTACAGTGCTATATCACTCTGCCTAGCAACAACTTTTTCTTTTAACTCATCAAAGTTGCAGTATTAAAGTTGAGTGAGGTTCAGATGGGTACAAAGCAAAAAGGGGCGGGACCTAAGAAGGGACAAGTACTGGGTAAATTCTGCGTATAGAAGTATTTTGAAGTATAACTGAAATGTACTTTATTTCAGAACAGAATCTCCTTCCTAAAAACATGTTTGTTGTGGTAAACTGTTGTCACAAGGCTGGTGGCTTTGAGATGCTGGTTAGACAGAGGAAGTTCTTGATAACACAAGTAATTTCACCCAGAAAACACGTACACACACAGCTTGTATAAGTATAATAACTACACCACATCCTTTGTTTACAGTTCCCATGTATATTTAAATCACTGAAAATCAGCAGAGACTTTTCCCATGAAAGGAACTAAAGGAACAGTTAGATAGAAAAAAAAATCAGTGCCAAAATCAATAAAATCACTTCCTGCCTTGAATAGTTTCAGGGAAGACGTGGACAAAAACAGAGACCAGTCACACATTTAAAGGTGTAGAGGAGCGTCGGGTGTGTGATGGAGGACGTGAAGAGGAGGAGAAAGACGTTGAACATGTCGAGGCCTTGGAGGAGACAAACATGTACCTGAGGATTCTGGAGGGATTCCTGATGGTTCTGTCCACCGAGGGAGACATGATCTTCCTGTCGGACAACGTCAGCAAGTACATGGGCCTGACACAGGTATACGCAGACACAATGTGATGTATATTTAATAACAATAAAAAATACCTCTGTGGTTATTTTTTGTCTCCTTGTGGTAGTTTTATGTCTTTTTCATGGTAATTTTGTGTCTTTGTAGTACTTTTATGTCTTTGTGATAGTTTTGGCCCCTCATAGTTGTTATTTGTCTCCTTGTGGTAGTTTGATTTCTTTTTTGTGGTATTTTTCTTTCTGTGGTGGATTTATGTATTTTTCATGGTAAATTTGTGTCTTTGTACTACTTTTGTGTCTGTGTGGTAGTTTTTTGTATCTTTGTAGTTGTCTGTTGTCTCTTTTTGGTAGTTTTTATGTATTTTTCTTGATCCTTTTGTGTCTTTGTTGTAGTTTTGTTTCCTCATAGTAGTTTTTTCCTGTTGTGGTAGTTTTCTGTCTCTTTGTGGTAATTTTATACTGGTTGTTTGTCTTCTCGTGGTAATTGAATGTCTTTTTCGTCAGAATTGTATGTCTTTGTGGTAGTTTTGTGTCTTGTAGTTGGTTTTTGTGTCTTTGTGGTAGTTGTCTCCTCGTGTTTTTGTCTCTTTGTGGCAGTTTTCTGTATTTTTTGTGGTAGTATTCTGTCTTGACACTCATTTTTTGTCTTTTTGTGGCAAAAATAATGGCTTTTGTGGTTGTTTGTGATACTTTCATGTCTCTGTAGCTATTTTGTGTCTCTTTGTCGTAGTTTTACAAAGTTCTTTACAAGACAAAAATGGTAGACATGACAACGGTAGATTCAGGTTTGAGGATTTAAAGATGAATACTTTATATTTTCTGACAGACTGAGCTGATGGGACACAATATTTTTGAGTTCTCTCACCCTTGTGACCACGAAGAAATCAGAAATAATCTACGCCTAACAACAGGTGTGTATGTGTGTGTGTGCATCAAAAACTCTCGAGTCTATGTTTAGGTGGGGTTATATATCCTGTGGTTGTGTGTTGTGTTTTTTTAAAATGATCATTACGTGTTCGAACAGGTTTAGCTCATTAAATTATCTGCTTTCTAGAGGAAGTTTGGTGCGGTGCAAAGAGGGACTTTGTCATGAGGATAAAAAGCGCTCTGACACACAGAGGAAGAAGTGCCAACCTCAAGTCAGCTACGTGGAAGGTTGGTGAGAAGCAACACCACCTGAAACCTGATTAAGTCACACTCAAAGTTCAAAGCATCACAAACCAGCAAAATGTTTTAATCCCCGCCGTCTCTCTCTTTCTCTCTCTGTGGTTTCAGGTTCTACACTGTCAGGGCCGAGCGAAGGTGTGCGTCGGCCCGTCTTCGGTTTCCTGCCTCCTGCTAACCTGCCAGCCTCTGCCCCTCTCGCACACACTCCTCAGCACACACACCTTCACCAGCCAGCACAGCATGGACATGAAGTTCACTTACTGCGACCAGAGGTGATTCACACACACACACACACACTTTACAGCACACACAACAGAATCAGTCAGAAATTACCTTATTGATCCCTCAGGGGGGATATCGAGTTTCATCACATTTGCTACAAGCGAAAACAGAAATCTTTAGATCTAATCTATAGAAGTATGTAAAGTATTATGACTAAGGTTGACTCATCTTGGTGTGGCAATGTAGACTGTCAACCCCTGCAACTTGATGTTAACAGTTACGCCTGGAAAAACTAGACAACATCAACCGTCACTGCAGTTTATACACTTTCCTCTTCTTCTTTTTCTTCTTCTTCTCATTATTATTATTATTATTATCATCATTATTATTATTATTGTGGTACTTTTGCGTCTCATCGTACTTGTTTTTTGCCTCCTTGTAGTAGTTTTATATTATTTTGTGGTATTTTTGTGTCCTTGTGATAGTTTTATGTAATTTTCAGGTTCTCTGTCTCTTCATCATAGTTGTTTTTTGTCTGCGTGTGGTAGTTTTATGTTATTTTCATGGTACTTTGTGTCCTTGTGGTAGCACTGTGTCATGTTATGGTAGTTATGTCTCCTCAGTTGTTTTTGTCTCCTTGTGGTAGTTTTGTGTTATTTTTCTGTCTTTCTGGTAGTTTTATGTCTTTTTCATGATAATTTTTCTTCGTACTACTTTTGTGTCTTTGTTATAGTTTTGTGTTTTCTCGTAGTTGTTTTTTGTCTCCTTATTGTAGTTTTTATGAATTTTTATTGGTCCTTTTGTGTCTTTGTGGTGGTATTGTGTCTTGTTGTAGTCATAGTAGTTTTTTGTCTCTTTGTGGCAGTTCAGTCTTTTGTCTCTCTGTGATAGTTTTATGTAATTTTCCTGGTCTTTTGTGTCTTTGTTGTAGTTTTTTGTCTCCTTATGGTAGTTTTATGTCTTTTTCATGGTACTTTTCTGTCTTTTTGGTAGTTTTAGTGTGTGTAAATTTGGTGCAGTGTAGCAAATGCCTATACAGCTAACCTAGAATTCACAACAGGAAAGCTCCTCGTGATGCAGCTTTAATCATACATTACTGTACCTCATATATTATATAGTGGGGGGGTTCACTCTCATTCAATACCTGAGACGCCCAGCAAAATTAAAATAAGGTGTTTGTAGATATCATTGTTCCCTCTAACTTCACAGTGTGCAGGACTTTGTGTTGGTTTGACATTTAAAACATTCAGGCGAGCTGAGTCATAATAATTAACACTAAATCTACAACAAATTTTGTTTTAGTTTTTGTTTTTAGTCAGAGTCTTTTCCTTAAATGCCATTTAGTTTTTGTCATGTTTTAATCATCTGCATTGTTTTAGTTTTAGACGACTAAATCTGCGGTAGATTGAGTCTGGGAAGCGCTCGAGTGCACGCTGTGTGACTTTTATTTCCGTGTTATGTAACACAGAAGAGTTGTTATTTCATTTTGCAATGTTGCACATTATGAAATTATTAAGAAGGGGAAGGAAGATAATTAAACTACATACCGATCCCCTTTTATTGTGCAGCTCTGCAGCACTGATATTAACAGGTTTTTTTGGTGATTTCCAGTTTCAGTAACTATTGCAATGGTCACATGTCATTTTACCATGAATCCACATGATTAAAACATGTTAAGAAGAACAAGTCAACTCAGCCGTGAGAGCACGAGTCCAAATGAAAAAACAGAATTAGAAATAAAAACCAGAAGATTTCGCACAAAAGTTTGAGTGTGCCTGATGTTCGCTGCCAACTAGCATCCCCGCCATATTGCCAGCAGTATTAACAGCAGTAAATGTATCGCTGAGGTTGTGTGGGTCTGTGTGTGCACACACAATCATACGCATTTGTACGTATATGGATGAGTGTGCATGTTTGTATGTATATGGGTGAGAGTGTATGTCAGTAAAAGTCCCCTTACAGATAGAAAGAACAGCTTTTGTGTGTGTGTGTGTGTGTATATGTGTGTATAAGCGGGACAGAAGAAAAATATGGCTGCCTACTGACATTAAAAATGTCAATAGGCAGCCGCGGATATTAGACTTAAAGCTAGACATTCAATTAAGCCAATCATAATCAGCCTCGTCAATTTCTGCCCAGCAACTGTGAGTGGATATGTATCCACTGTGCAGGCAAGATGGGCATTTCATGAAAATATGCCTCTCAAACTACTGAGCGAGAAGAGACGACGCTACGACGTCTAAATTTTATTCTTGTGGTGTCAAATATGTGGTCACACCAGCGATGTTAAGAATTGGGGCCACTGCTTTTCGCAAGAAGGTCTAAAAATAATAATAAGAAGTATGGTGGATTATATATAGTGTGCTTTTGTGCATTGCACATCAGGCACACTGAACTAGAAAAGCAATTTCTGAAGAAATTGCAGGTGTGAACGCTGCGTGCTTGACGCCACACTGTTGAATGTATGTAGACAGGTTGACGCCACACTGAATAACTGCCGTGCCAATGTAATAATATTTGAATTATGTAGAATATATGAATGTTTGAAAGAAAACTGAACAAAGAATGAATGAATGAATTTATTAACAGTTAAAAAAGACACAGACAGACAGACAGTCTTTTTAAGCTGTTAATAATTTCGCACTTTGAGCTCCTTCAGGTGTAATTGTCTCTGTATGAGGTTTTACCTGCTAAGAACTCAGGTTGGTGAAATTAGCCAATCGCCTAACAGCTGGTAGTTTATTCAGCCAATCGCCTGTGTGTCTGACACACAATCCTCATTAAACTGAGGACTATGTGTCAGATTAAAGGTTACAGGTGTGTGCAGAGTATTTCACGTTGAATGTGTCCTGGTCAGCTGATGTGCGCTGCAGATGTGGAACGTTGGCTTCACTTCCTTTAAGACACCTGATGGGAAACAGAAAGTGAAAACAGGATTTTAGGGGTTTAATTTAGCGTGACAAATATGTAAAAAAAAAATAAAAAATACAACTGCCGCTTTGTTCCCTTTTTATCTTCCCCTTTTTGACATTGTAAATGCTATGACTGCAAAATATCAGTGAACCACGAACTTGTTTGTGTCTGCTGCTGAATAAGTAAAACTAAGTAAACTAGCAGCTGAGTGTGCTTGGACGGATTTAGAGACATCGGCCCCTGAGCGCAGAGATCTAAAAAGGCCCCCAACCCTCCTTCAGAGGAGCAACCCCAGATTGAAGGAGACGCAGTGTTTCTTTGTGACACTTTTCAGTCTCTTTGTGGTATTTTTTTTTTTATTTCCTCGAAGTTGTTTTTGTCTCCTTGTGGTAGTTTTATGACTGTTTGTGGTACATTTGTGTCTCTGTAGTCAGTTTATGTCTCTTTGTGTAGTTTTATGCCTTTATTGGTACTTCAGTGTCTCTGTCTTGGATTTGTTTGTGGTTGTTTTGTGTTTTTGTAGTCATATGCTGGACTTTTGAAAAAGAATATCAGTCACCTCAAACGCTGCTCAGGCCCAGGAGCCCATTTAGTAAACCCTGCAGGTCAATGTGCTCTTATTAAAAGACTGTAAAGAACTTAGACTGTAATCAACGTATTTGATGACCATTTCCAAAACACAGCAGTCACTAATTAATTAATTAATATGTCGTGTCTTTTGCAGAGTGACTCTGCTGTTGGGTTACAGTCCTGAGGAGCTGCTGGGTCGCTCCATCTATAATCTCTGTCACACACTGGACACAAACTGTTTGACCAAAAACCACATCAACTGTAAGTAGTGACACACACACACACAGATAAACATTACACACCTGTAAATATCTAATTTTACCCCTCTCCTCTCTCTCTCTCTCTATCTCTCTCTCTCTCTCTCTGCAGTGTGTCTAAAGAGTCAGTCAGTCAGCGGTCAGTACAGGATGCTGGTGAAAGGCGGAGGTTACGTGTGGGTGGAGTGTCACAGCGCCGTCATCCCCAGCGTCCGACCCTCCAAGTCCAGGCCGGGCGCCCACCAGCCGCTCTGCATCCTCTGTGTCACCTACGTCCTCAGGTGTGTGTGTGTGTCTGTAGATACTCAATGCTGCAGCCTTGAGTATCTACAGATGCAGATACCTATCTGATCTTTTTCCCTCTTAAACAACTAAATTCTTCATAATATGTTTGTATGGCTGCACTTTGCTTAACATAGCCATCATGTTCAAACTGTGAAACAAATATTCTTCTCCCATGAAGGAAGAAATCCATCCAATGCTTCAGTAAACAACATATGAAGCCATTAACTTATGATGTGCTTCTGGACTGCAGCTCTCCATTAATCTGTTGATTAATGAAAAGTGACAATTATTACATTCTAAAAGCTGGAAGCTTTTTGAGTTTTGCATGATTTTCTCCACCATGGCTATGCTTGGAAGCGGAGGGCGAGACAAGCTCTAGATGCCATTAAATCGTACACGCTGGTCCTTTTAAAGTTTTTTCACAATGTTTGTAATTAGTTTTGTGTTAAGTGACTAAAACGACCAGTTTGGTCCTTTTAATTAAATTCCATAAACTCACTGAAGCTGTTTGTTTTTAGCTGTTAGTTTTGCTGCAGCGTAATTCAGAGTATTATCATTTATAAGTGGTTTAATGCGGCTGTATGCGTGTGTGTGTGTGTGTGTGTGTGTGTGTGTGTGTGTGTGTGTGTGTGTCTCACAGTGGAGTGGAGGAGCCGTCCCTGCAGCTCTCTTTGGACCAAACCATCCACAGACGCTTGAGGTGAAACTGGAATCTGAAGAACAAAAACCAACAATCTTCTCTACCTCCGTCTGTGACTCCTTATCACTTATTTTAATTGATCTAACTTTTATTAAATAAAAACTTTCGCATTCAAAATGTCTTGTGTATTTGTGAATTTTCAAATATTTGAGCTGTTGATTACTATCTGGCAAATAAACAATCATTGGTGAAGTATTGTTTATTTCAAGCATGTTGAAATATCCTAAAATTTTCATCATCCAGGCAGATAATTTCTCGCCGAAGCTGTTTTAAGCTCTTTACTTCACGGTTTTGTGACATTTGTTTTGCATAAGTGTTGCAATAGCATGACTTCTGTCTCCCTAAAAGAAACTGGAAGTTTTAGATGTAGACTGCGGTTGACAGACAGTTGATGGGGCGTAGTGAGAGTTGCAATGTGTTGACGAAAGCAGGCAGTTTGACTCTTTCGTGACCCCTCTGGGCCTGACCTTACATCCTGTGGGGTTTCCTTCTGGGCCACCTGACACGTGGGTTGACATATGACTGTCGAGCATAGACATAATGTACAGTGCACGCACACTCACACACACACACACAGACACGCGCAGTATATATAGCGAGATAATGCATTGTGCTGATGCTGATGAGGAGATGTGAGCAGACGCGAGTCAAAGCCACAGCTTCCTGAATAGAGACACTCAAGAGGAAAGTTCTCGTGGGAACTTTTTCAACTTTTTACCTCTCGGCCTCTAAATTCTCTCACACACACACACACACACACAAACAGCTAGACTATTTCAAGTTTCACTTCAACTGGCTTTTTTTGGTGTGAAACTGAATTGACAGTTGAAATAAAAACAATCAGAATGAAAAATGCATGGTGACAAAGAAAGTTAGGAGGTAACAGCACACTAGTGGGTTAAATTATGTTGAAAAGGGAAAGTTTTTTAGTGCATAGGTAGTGTTTCTATCACTATGTTAGTGATGCTTCATCGTCCAAAACATATGATCACAGGTGCAGATTTCAGCAGAGACACTTTTATTTATTATCAGGCCAGATTATTGTAACGCCCTCCTCTGTGATCCACCAGAAAAATCCATCGATCAACTGCAGATTGAACAAAATTCAGCTGCTCGCATGTTCACACCCTGTTTTAAACAGAGGCGGGAGTCACAAGCAAATCTTTAGTATTTAGTATTAACTTTAAAGTCTCAAGCAAGTCCCAAGTTACTGCAGTGAGAATCAAGCAGGTGAAGTTCCTGCTATCAGTCAAGCAAGTCACGAGTCAAGTCATATGAAATTTAGATGATCCCCAACAGTTTCCACATTTAAATCAGTTAAAAGACAGGAGAGCTCTCACGATTAATCATATATTAATAGAGTATTAAATTAATCGCAAGCTATTTTGATGCAGTTTTTTATGCTTGCTTGCACACTAAAAATAAAAATAACACACAGTTAGTGAAACTTTACACTCAAGGAGTGAAACCTCAGCCCAGATCTGCACGACTGCACGTTTTCGGCCTCACGCTTTCTTCAAAACACTAAACACGTTTCTCTATATAAGACACAGAAATCTAATATCATGTCACTTCTTTGCTCTTTCAAAACCTGCCTTGCCTTTCAGAATACAACACGATTCAAACAGTTGGTACATAGAGTGAAACAAAGTTGAATAAATATGATGATTTGGAAAAAAAAAACAAATAAAAGTTTGCTGATTCTATCCCTCTAAACTTTATTTCACTAAAATTAATCTTTTGAATCTTTTTTGTAGCAGTTTCACCCCCAATTATTATTAATGATAAAAATTGTGAGGTGTGGGCGCCCAAACTTTTTTCAGCTTCTGAAAGGGAAGCATGCCATTTCTAAAAAAAAAAAACAACAACAGACTTTTCATAAAAAAAGATTGAAATGTAAAAACTTGTTTTAGATTGAGTACAGCAGTGTGTAACTGGTTCAAACAAAATCAGATCATATGAGGAATAGAGTGCCGTATGGTGACAAAGTTGGGTTTTTACTCATTTTTGTACAGTTTTGAATGAAGCGTTTCATTCTGCAAAAGATCTGAGGTGTTCTCCTACTTGTGCGTGTGTGTGGTTGTGTGAATTGTGTGTAGTGTTTTGACAAAATGAGCGATATTTTCAAAATCGTGCTTAAGCAATTTTGAAAAACGTAATCAATTAATCCGTTTGAGTAAATCTTCAAGAAAAGAAAAGTCAGAATAATTTTTTCCAGCTTCTTAAATGTGAATATTTTGCGGTTCTTTACTCATTTATGACAGTAAACTGCTTTAGACAAAACAAGATATTTGAGGACGTCATCTTGGGTTTAGGGAAACACTGACCGAAATGTTTCACCATTTCGTGACATTTTATGGACAAACAACTAATTGCTTAACTGAGAAAATAATCTTTTAATGGTCATGACATCATCAGAGATCGAGTAAACATGCTAAGTTGAAATACTGGCTTCTCAACAACAAGATTGCAGCCAGTATGTTTTCCTTAAAAACTCCATTCTCTGCCATAATAACTGTTTTAGTGTCCCTTATTCATGTTAATTACAGTTAAAACTAATGCAGAATACTTTCTGAAAATACTTTTACTTAAAGCTACTACAACTTTACATATTTTGTTAATTTTTGGAGGCGCCTATGGACAAAAGCGATGATATTTCCACTACAGGAACCACAAATATAACATAAGAACTAGAATGATCTAAATGATGGTCTGGTTTGCTCATGTATGTCGTATAGAGGCGACACTTTTAAATTGAACTGTTTCATAATCAGTTAAAAACTCCTTCTTGTGGCTTTAAGTGACGTTTTCAACGCAGGATGTTGATTTGTAATGGAACGTTTTCATGTTGCAGTACTGCTGTTCTTACTCACGTAAAACATCTGAATATTTCCTTCAGTACTAAACCTTTGAAATGACAATACAAATACATATAAAGACAAATTTAGTCCAGTTTAACTTGGGTGTCTTTTGACCTACAAATCGCCAAATCAAATCTCAAGATGATCAACTACTTTACTCCTCTGATCACTCATATTGATTTCCATGAACTTCATATATTTGATATATTTGAGTGTTGGACTGAAATTCCCAGAAGGCTTCACTCTGAGTTTGTCTTGAAGGTATAAATTCCTTTTCCTGAAGGGACTCCTCTTCTATCATTGAGAAAACTGACCACCCCAGACGAAGAGATGGATGTTTTATGTTATATTCAGCACATAACATGAATGTAAAATTAATGTACAATTAGCCAATTAAATGGTGAACACAATAACTGCACGAAGTTTGAGTAAAACTAGTGATTTAGATTCATACTGAGCAGATTATTTAATGTGAATATTGAACAGAGATGAGTTTTCCTAATATTTGTAGGACGTTTCAATACAACTATCCATCTGTATTATGTACTTTTATGAATGGCTCTGTGAATATAGCTCGTGTTCAGGTTTTCACTGTTCCCTTAATCTGTAATATGTTTTTAAAGATGACATTTTATACAACAATATGAACTTCAACAGTAACAGTTTCTTTAATATTCTTTACAGAAACAGATGAAATACTAAGAGATAGGCTTTTTTGGGAATGTTTCTTGGAACAAAAATGTCGAACGTTGTGAGATAGTTATGCAAAAGACAACCAGCGAGGAACCTCAGGGGAACAAAAATTCCCCACCTAACCGTTACCTCATGTTGATATTAGAACATTTTGGGATTTTCATTTTTCAACAAAAACATTTTCACAATGTTCTTATGATGCCGTGGGACGGTTACCAAATGGAAACCTGGAAGGAACGCTCTGCGAATCTTATGGGAACGTTATCTGTTAGCTGGGATTACGATGAACATTCTTCCACACTTCTATCTACAGATATCGCTGGAATCTAGAGCGGGAAAAATCAGTCAGTTTTGACAGCACATCAAACATTGGAGGGGCCATGTAATATCATTTGGTTACTCTGGAATTATTTATTTAGTAGAAAGTAGTTCTGATGAATCTGGACAAATAAATTCAAATCTATCCACATGCCACAGTACCTTCAGAGGGGAAAAAATACATTTTTTTAATTTGGGTGAACTCACCCTTAAATTTGCATTATTTTGTGTAAAAATGTGTGGATTCTTAAAGTCCCAGTTCTCATGGTTCTTCCGGTATGACAGAGTTTTAATGGTGTTTTGTAAGTTTGGTGTGAGAGCTGTGGATTTGTATTCTCATCCTCATACGGATGCAGTCACTCTGCAGCACGATGGGAAAGACTCTTGCTCCATCTAGTGTGTAACTGTAGTCGGTGAAACAAAACTGCAGTCAGCATCTTCTGCAAGGCGGCCATATTGCTCACTTTGGCTTTACTTAGGATGGCGTCAAATACCGTATTATCATTTGTCATATACTGTCCCCACAGGTGGCGTGGGCACTGCTGACTTTTCTTTTTACTCTGAAGGAAACCTTTTAACAACTAGTTCAGACAGCAAACTGAAAAAGAAATTCTGGTACAAAATGTGCTCTACCAGATATGAGCAAATTAGAAAACAATAAAAATCACATCACTTTTAAAGGACCGGTCTGTGGAATTTAGTGGCATCTAGGACTGAGCTGAGGCTTCAGTGACTCTTATTTTCAGGTGATATTACATTCATGAAAACATATTCTGCCAATAAATCTCCCTAAATCTTACACAGACCTTTATCGTGGATTCTGCCCAGTCTTTACTATTTAAATGTCTTTATTTTTATTTGTTTTTATTGTTTATTGATTTGATTTGGTTACTGCCACAACAACAACAACTCCTGGGTCCATAGAAAAACAAATTCAAGTGAATAATTTCTAGTGAGAAACATTCTGTATTCATTTAAGAGGAGAACAGAGGACTGACTGAGGAGAGCTGAACATTATGATGTCACAGTGAAGTTGACCTTTGACCGCCTGTGGTGAAGATGGCGCCCACCTGTCGGCAGCCACCTCAGGGGCTGACCCTGAGCCGCAGTGCCCCAAGTTATATTTATTGTTTTAGTCATTTGTGCATACAGTAATGTGCTGATTGGATCATGCAGCCAAACTGCCATTGAAAAATAGTATGCAAACCCCAATCAATACCATGCCTGGAGTGTGGAGAAACTCTGTGATTGTTTCTTGGACTTTCTTTGATTTCTTGGACTCTGAAGTTGCAGTTGCTTATTCCTCCTCCCGGGGGTGAACCATGCATCCTAAGTTTTAGAAAAGTAAACACAAAAGAATTTTTAAAAGACACATTAAAAGCAGCAACAACCCTGAAATTAAGAGTTTTCTATATATCTGGTGAACCGCTGAGTCTGTAAGTCATCTTCTCTGGAGATCTGAAGGTCAAAGGTTAAAATCCACATGTGACCAAGTTGCCCACCAAGTTGTCTCACTTACCAAAATAAAATAAGCGATTTTAACTTGGATTTTGGGATGTGTTTTCCAATCCAGCTCAAGACCCTGGTCATTTTTCTACTTTTTTGGGGGAGAAACATAACTGAACATGCTGGTTGAAACCTATAACCAAACCCTGCTGGGGTATAATAACCCGTGGCTGGGTCGGTCCAATTTTGACCCAGCACTGGGTTACCAAAATAACCCAGACTGGGTTATTTTTAACCCAGCAGTTTTCAGTGTGCAATGTCTCTTTCTCCAGTTTCATGTAGGAATTATTTTTCTTTCTGCAGTCGTTTCTACGGGGTTATTAATTACCTGTCAAAAAATGTAGTCAGTATTGTAATCCAAGTATCACAATGTAACTTGATTACTTTCCATGACTTTTGGATTACCTCAACATAAAATATGGTGAAATTGTTTACCCTATTATAGTGTTGTTAGAGCTGCAACTGATTATCTTGATCACTGATTAATTGGCTGATTATTTTCTCGGTCATTAGTCATTTGGTTCTTGAAATGTCAGAAAATGATGAAAAATGAAAAATGTTTCTCTTCTGATCATTTATGATAAAAAATAGTTTATGCTTCATGGTTAACTCCCTGCTCTATCTCTTAGGGAATAAAAGATGTTTGTTATCGCTAACCTTTTTATCCAGTCGTGTGACCATCTAAATTTTGATTCATTCATGAAGTCCCAGTTGAATTTGAGCTTGAGCCTTGACTTGGCAAAATAAAGCGACACACGGTTTGCCAAAACAAAACACTCATGAAACAGTTCTTTGTGCTCTGTGCTCAAAGTGCTTCTTCATTCACTCGGCTCTTGGAAATCTTTTTCAGCATGTTGGATTAGTTTGCTGAACTGACGCTGTAAATAAAATCATCAGTAATTCAGTGGAATCAACTCTTATCTTTTCTGTACAACTTTTATTTGTTCAAGTGAATCAAACTTAAAATGTGTAGCATTTATCTTCAGAGCATTTCAGAACATATGAGCACGAGTTCTTAAAGTTTTTTGACGTCTGATGACAAGTTCAATGCTGCACAGAGTGATTAAACTAAGTTCCTATAAAGAAACACAATCAGCACATTAGCAGACTTCCCAGCATGCATTGTTTGAGAGGTAAAACTCTCCTGAGACCCTTCTTTGTAATGAAGACCTGACTCTTCAAACTGTGAAAATGTAAAAGGATCTTGTTTGTTGTTGTTGTTTCTCATGTTTGTCAGTTTGTCTGAAGAGTTGTTGGTTCATTTTAATATCTTAAGCTTATTGAACATGATTTCTCAAGATCAACTGAATTAATATTAAGTTTATTTGTTTTGGATCATTACAAAATTACCTAAACTTGCCTTTTCAGATTCTTCATACTTAAATTTGTGAGGCATCCTACATACTTTAACTTTTTTACAGTGCATGCTCTGGCTGGTTGTGACCATGCTGGTTTTCAAGGTGACCCTGGGCAGTTGTTGCCTGAAGTTGTGTCCCTGTATGTTGTTTCAGAAGCCTGATCAGTCCAGTGTGAGAGAGGGCGGAGATAAGAGGTGGAGGAGGTCACGACGGGTGGGTCAGCGGTTTAATTTCATACTACCTTGAGTTATCATTTGAAAGGAGCAGACTCTGACACGAAACTCAGACAGGAAGACGGCCTCTGCTCCTCCAGACTCTCGGGCATTTCCAGTGAAAGCAACATGTGACCTGACTGAACAGGCCCTTGTTGAAGTCCACCTCACCCCCACCCCCCTTATTGCCTCTTCTTACCCTCCTCTCCTCCCCCAGTCACACCCCTATGGCTGGGTGGGTGTTGTCAGGCTGTTAGCCAATGACATGACGGTGCTCACCCTTTGAAACACAACCATGATAAATCAGTGTGTGTCAGTGCAGCGACGAAAACAGAGGTGAGAGAGGGGGGATGATATGATTAAAGATAAACAGGAGGCACACAAGCAGGGAAATACTGAGATGAAGGAGAGGCTGCTTATTACAAATTATTAAAGTTCAAGATTTTCATGCAGATGTTTTTATTTAATTATTAATTTGCTTTTAATGGTCATTGTTTTATTGTGGAATTAATATAAAGGTGTCTCCAGATAAAGGAGAAGTGGAAGAGACAGAGTTTATTGGAGCTGACCTCTGGTGCAGAGCTCACAGTTCAAAGTTCATCTGTTTTACATGTTTACAGGTCTCTCCTGTATGGTACCTATCAAACACTGAATTGCCCCATGCATTAGATAAAAAAAAAAAAAATCAATAAATAAAAGACAGAAATATGTAAAAAAAGGGGAATAAAGGTGCAGTTGAGATTAATTAATTAATCAATATGGCTCGCATTTAAAGCATAGTCTGCCTTATACAGTATACACCAATTTGAATGTGTCCACTATGTAAGATTTAAAATAATTCACCTGCAGAATATAGCAGAAAAGGGATATAATATTCCCAAATATGGTTTCATTAGTGAATAAAATCACCTGAAAATAAGAACTGTTGTGTTTCTCTTATGGCTGTTCGATTATTGCAAAAATCATAATCACAATTATTAAACACGATTATTCATTGATCTGGGAACATCATATGCATTTATTTAATCTTTTTAACACTATGAATTTCAATACAATAGAACTGAAAAACAAAAGAAATTGAAAAAAAGAGGCTTTAGGAGGCTTGGATTACACCAGATGAGCAGTATGGAGAGTCTTTTTCGGTTGTTTTTTATCTTTGAAAACTGGTCACCATTCACCTCCATTGTTTGGCCGATTCTGCAGCACTGTTTTCCTGTGCAACTGCAGCAGTGTTTGGTGGACTAAAAAACTAAACCTGACCTTCAATCAGCATGACGGTGAGCAGATAATGACTGAATTTTCATTTGGGTGAACTATCCCTTTAAAGTAAGTCACTTAAGTCAACGTTGACTTTTGGTTTCACAGTCCTGTGTTTGTTTGGCCCATCCATCCACCCCAACCTCCTGCTAAAGCTGACTCTGTTGCTCTTTATACTAGATCACCTGATGTTTTTTTTTCTCTCGTTTTTCTCTGACAGTGGTATTCAAACAGGGGTTCAGGGATTTTTTTTTTAATTAATGACCTGCTCTCTGTACATTATCCCTTACATAATTTGTTACATGAAAACTGTGTCTAAATGAAAATGTGTAACTGATTCTCGATAATGTTGGCTAATGTTTGTCTCTTTTTGTAATTTTTTTAATTAATTTGTGGTAATTAATCATGCGCAGCACCCGAAGGACACTGGAAGTTGGAATAAACAACTGAAATCAAGTTATTTTTGTCTGTATATTATATATCTTGTTTTTGATCTACATGGATACAAATATGGATACAATTTTTTTGCAAATTGCAAATGTCAGTACGTGGACAACTTCTCCTTTCCCTTTACATGTTGTTTTTGTCATATTGCTGTACCCACTGGGATTGAATGTGCACAGTATCCACCTGCTTTGCTGTACAAGCATCTGGTCGGGTGGATGATGGTGAAATTTTTCAAATACAGTCCCTCATGAAACCTAAAAAAAAACTTGTTGCCTTGTTTGGGATGAATTTCTGAGGCGCGACAGAGGCCACAGTTTAATACACAGCTGCTGTTAATCTTTACTACTGGTTGCATATCTTCCAAAAAAGAACACATAACAAACAGACATGTGAATATTCAGATGTTATTCTCCTTCTTCTGTCTGTTCTAAGGAAATGAAATATTATATCTTTGTGTTTCATCACAGCTTGCAGTCAGGATATCAAATTTTAAGAGACAATAAAGCTATATGGCCCTGTGGCACACTGATAGAACAATGAGGAGATAAGCACAGCCATTATTGCATTAGTAACAGTGAAACAGTGCCTTCAGATCATGTCAGTCTCAATGGGCAACATGATTACTATTGATTATTTTGTCTAACTGACATCAGGGTGACGATACAGGATGTTCAGAACACTTACTAATTAAATCTGCACCGATGTACTTATTTATATATTACACACCTAAAAGAGACAATTCAATTTGCTCTTCATATTGTGTAACCATGTGTTTGTACCACTGTTTAAGCATAAGAGTGTATATTTGTACCCGCACCCGGGGGCATGATCTAATCTTATCTTCTGTGCAGAGTCCACAGGTGTAAGCCCAGGTCAGGGCCTTCACTCAGACGAGCTCAGCATGAAGACTCTCTCTGTGCCATGTGGACCGATAGACAATGTTCACGCACATACATGTTCTTTTGTATGTCCGAAATACTGTGAACATGCAATAAATGCAGTGTTATGTAAAAGCTATGCTATTATAGCTGTGCTCAGACAAACATTATGTAACAAACATGTAACAAGCAAAAAACAGGTCACTTGGTCATGCTCTTCACAAAGAGTTAAAGACAAATTCACACTGTTGCACCAACAAGGGTTATTTTTCTTTTTAAGCCAGATTAAATCATGGTTTAATTTAACATGCACCAAAGTTTTAAACTAGTTTAAAATTAGGAGATATTAAATTTTACTCTAAACCTAGGTTCAATTTATTCCTGCTGCACCAAAAATTTAAACTCGGGCAATCATGAGTGGCTAGGTTATCAAGGCTAACTTTTTAGCTACCTAGCAAACAAAGTAGTTTTTTCCAAACATTTTAGCTAGCTAGACAACAATGTAACTTTAAAAAAAATAGCTAACTAACAAACAAATGTGGCTTTTTGTTAACATTTTAGCTAGCTAGCAAACAATGTAACTATATGTAACTATACCATACTGTTACTTTGTACCTTTTTTAGTGCTGTCCAAATGTACAGTGAGAATTATTATACCCTATGTATGGACTCAAAATATTCCACAATACATCACGAAGAACAGTGTAAAACTGATAGTCACTAAGCAAGGAATATAGACCATAATGCATTGTGCTCAAAGAAAACCAAGAGCAGCACGTAATTAACAGCACAGAGAGTAGTGTGCAAAAGCCTTTTGTCTTCAATACATAGTGAGCTCACTATATAGTCTGCTATAAAGAAATCCCTTTATAGTGAGTGATACAGTGAATGATTTCAGACGCAGCCATATTAACTTTAGCTAGATACCAAAGTCTAACATTTTGTTAACTTTTTAGCTAGCTAGCAAACAAGGTAGCTTTTTGTTAACTTTATAGCAAGTTAGCAAACAGTGTAAGTTTTTAAAAACTTTTTAGCTAACTAGCAAACAATGAAACACCAAAGTGGAGAACTGACTGATTGAAATTGCCAACTCTGCACTTATGCTGCTAAAAAGATCTGCTGATTTGGTCCATAAGTTGTACCCATGATACTTTGCTACTTATGCTGAGGCAAGAGGCCTCTGATTACAATTATCTTGAGCAACCTGGTGGTGCCATTGCAATTCAGCGGAAGACACACACCCTCCCTCCATCATTCTTCACACACACACACCCCTCTGCCCTGTTCCAGCTGTCGATATGCTTTCCAGTAAACCCCCACTCACACACACACACACACACACACACACACACACACACACACACACACACACACACACAATGAAATGAATGACCTGCTGGCCTCAATTGTGCCTTCACACTTGGACACATATAGTATAATGGCACTTATGCTTGTGTGCACAAACATTCATGCACCACAGCACGCACACATCTGGACAGAACATGTATGTAAAGTAGGCTGTTTGCCAGTACAGGAACACAGTGTATTTGTTAAATACTGCATCATGAAAAGGGGATTCTGCTGAGCCTTTGCCGTTTTTTTATGATTAAGCTCAACATGAAAATAATTAGTTCTACCATCTTATGGCAGCTTCAAGTTCCAAGCTGGATCTCAGCAATGTCTGTTTTTGAAGGACAATACTGATGTTTTTCAGTGGAAATTGTCACTAATCAGTAATAGTGAAATAATTAAAATGCCAATTTACATGACTTTCTGTCATGGTATTCGTATCAAGGTTTGTAGTAGGCAACTGGACTTGATAGAGTTCTTGAAGATGTTTCGCCTCTCATCCAAGAAGCTCCTTCAGTTCTGCCTGACTGGTTTGGGAGTTCAGGTATTAAACCTGATGGGTTTGTTAACACCTAGGGTGTGCCCGCCCTTCCATTGTGTGACCCGTGAGTTGACATTTGCAAAGATTGTATCTTGCTCACTTTGGTGATCCTCTGACTTTTCTTCTAGCACCACCATGAAGCTGACATTTGTGGTTTTGTGGTTTTGAGCGAAATGTGACATAAAACTTGGTTCAGACATTCATGTCTCCCTTAGGATGTTTGTGGAGCCCTTAATACTTTGGTTTTTTGACCTAATACCTGCAAAACCTCTGACATTCCCATCAGCCTCAGCCATGCTTGGTGTTTAGCGCTCATTGCAAATATTAACATGCTAAACTAATATGTAGACATTACACCTTGTGGCAATGTTAACATGCTGATGTTAGCTTTCAGTGGGTATAGCTTCACAGAATTGCTTGTATGGCCATACTACCTTAATCCTAGTGGCCACAAAGACAATGCTTGCATCTTGATGTTTAGCATGTTATTGGTAATGCTAGTATACTGCCAATGCTGGCAGGAAACTAGCAAAGCCTCACAAATCTAATGAAGATACTTAGCAAGTGTAATGTTCAATATACATTTATCATATTAGTTTAACATGTCAGCAGTAATTGTGGACACATTTGCATGCTGATGTTAGCATTCAGCTAGTAAAGCTCAGAGCTGCTAGTGTGGCTGCAGCTAGTGATCAGTGACCTGATGCTAGAATTATGCTAATACAGCCCCCACAGTGATATTCACCATATTTGTTTAGTGTGTTAGTATTGTTCTTGTGTTCATATTAGCATGCCGATGTTAGCATGAAGCTAGTGCAGCCTCACAGACATGCGGGCATGATAAGATGACCACAACAACAATGCTAACATGACAATGTTTATCTATTCTCCATATTAGTTTAGCATGTCAGTGGCCATGTTAGGATGCTGTTAGCATTCAGCTAGTACAGCCTCACAGACCCGCTGGCTTGGTTGTAGATTTTTTTTTCTTATTAAGGCAGTATGGATATTTTTTGATGAAATGGTCAGTAAAACTGTCAGTAGTCTAGTATCTGTGCTGCCAGACACAAACTGTACACCACCAGATGAACCTCCTCATTAATTGTAGCTGCCCATGAGGGTGGTTAATGACTGATGCAAACACAATGGGCCTTTTCAACATCTCCCACCTGACCCAACTCTCTCTCTCTTTTCCCTCATGGCTGTGTCAACTCACTCAACAGATCGGTGAACTGCTGATGACAGCAGGCCTCTCACAGATCCTTTGAACAAACCACAAAGTACAAAACTGTAACACTGTGAACACTGTACAAAAGCTAATGAATGACAATGCTGATACACTTCATACTGTACTCGCCAGCTTATGTTCCCTAAAACCGAAGGAAATATTGGTATTGTTAATATAACATTCATTTTAAGTGTCTCATTCACCTCAACATTTTTTCTGTTATATTATCATTTTCGTGTGGCCTTCAGGTGATTGTTCAGTTTGAAAGTAATGTTACCTTCATATCTTCCTGAGAATTTATTTGCTATAACTAAAATGGCTTGTCTCTGATTGGTTAAAGAGCCACACCCGAAGTGTCACTGAAAGGCATATGGAGGGGCTAAAACATCGATGTGTAACAGAACTAGATATGACATTGCTCCTCAGCCCTGCTTCCACTTTTTCTCAGAGGCCACTTGCAGTATTTCAGCAAAAAATTTACTTGCACACCCAAAAAGCATTTTTCCTATGATCCACCATTATACAAAAAAGACAAGCTAAGTTATGATTCCTCCTGTGATTAATTTTTGATCCATGGAGTTTTTATATTCGCAAAATTTTCCAAGAGCCAAGAAAAGCTACCTAACAATCTGTGATGTCATCACAATGTAAAGTTGGGCAAGGGCAAGCACTACTGCGCATATTAAGTAGGCTTTACATCCAGGAAGTAAACCCGAATTATAAATATATTTTTAACTATATATTTTAACTATATTTTTATAGTTCTTTTAGTGGTCTTTAAAATATGAAATAATAAATTACTTTGTAAAGATTACTAAATTAATTAGTTTTACATATGTCTTTATTTTTTATTTTATTTATTTGTTTTTCCTCTGGTCTTTCGGAATCGTGATGCTTGTATAAATAAATCTCTTTACATCCTTTGACTTTCCTCTCTTGTAGGAAAGTTTAAAAAATACTTATATATTTTAGTTTTATTTAAAATTGTATCTTTTATGTTTATGGATATACATGTATAGATTCATTTTTTGTTTTTACGTATATTCTTGATCTTTCAAAAAAACAAAAACCCCGGTGCAAAATAGGGAGCGCGCGCTGTCAGTTGGTTGGCAAAGGCGCGCGCCTCTGATGGTTGGTCCTCCTCTTCCGCGTGCGACCCGAGGAGCCCCCGTCTGCTTTCCTTGGCTCGTGCTGCCTTTTAAAGCAAACGGACCTAACAGCAGCATGTCATTCCCCACTCGGCCAGAGGACGGGACACGGTGAGGAGCTGCTGTGTCGCTCATTATACCCCCCTTTCTCCTGTCGTCACCCCCATTGTCCTTGTCGTTTAGTTGCCTTTTATTAGTTCGTCTACACGGTTAGCTAGTTACAGTCATGTATCGCTATTTTGGGGAGCTGCTGAGCCGCTCTGCGGGTAGCGCCCTGGCCTCGGGGTGCGTGGACTCCGCTCTCCCGGTGTCCTCGTCCCTGATGCGGGTCCGTCACTATGCCGACGCAGCGAACCAGCCTGACGACCCCAACTTCTTCAGGATGGTCGAAGGCTTCTTCGACCGCGGTGCCGCCATCGTGGAGGACAAGCTGGTGGAGGATCTGAGGACCAGGGAAAGCCCCGAGCAGAAGAGGAACCGTGTGCGGGGAATCCTGCGCATCATCAAGCCCTGCAATCACGTCCTGAGCGTCTCTTTCCCCATCAAGAGGGATAACGGAGAGTGGGAAGTGGTGGAGGGGTACCGCGCCCAGCACAGCCAGCACAGAACACCCTGCAAAGGAGGTAAGAATTCAGCAAAACCTCCCCGACCGGTCCCAATGGCCGTTAGCTTTACCGTTAGCCATCTGCTTAGCACTTGGTAGCAGTAACATTAGCTAGTTAAACGGTACAGTAATGTTAGCAGCTGTTGACACCGACAGGGTCGTGTCTAGAAGGGAACCCCAGACCCACTATAGATCTCGCGGGAGTGATCATTTTAACCCCAACCATGATCTTTGTCTAGCTCTTCTCTAAGTGTTGTTGTGTGTAAAAATACCCAGATTTCAACCACAGATTTGCCACGGTATAAAACGTTATTAATTCGTGAAATTTGCACAGTGAAGAAATAACCTATACGAATCTCGCGAGAGTTTCGCAAGTCACTTATAGACACGACCCACTGACAGCATCTGCCTTATGTTTTCTGCATTGAGGCTTCACTGTTTTATCCTTATCCTGTTATTTAGTTAACGACAGCCTGTTTTTGTAATGGGTGCTTATTTATCTTATTTATCTGTTTGTTTCTTGCATCTCACTGCTCACATGAGACTAAATGAGCAGTTTACAGTGACCTTCCTCACCTGTGGCTGTAATGTGACTGCAGTTTGTTAGCTGACAGGCTAGCAGAAAGCTATCCGTCAAACTGCAGCGTTGTGTTGAGCCCTAGCCATTAATCTTAAATCATGCCTTTCATGTACAATAGCTCTGCCAGCTCATACAGCTTCTCATAATCCAGTGGTTTGATCTGGTTAAAACTGGTTTGATGCACCAGGTTATTCCCTGTTATTACTAATTTGGGCTACTCCTATTCTAATTTGCGTGTCAGGTGTATGATGCGATAGAAAGGGCAGCTCTAAACTAACGATTATTTCAATTATTGATTACTCTGACAGTTATTACACAATTGATTGAATAACTGTTTAGTCTATGAAATGTCAAAGATTGTGAGAAATGTTCATCACAGTTTCTGAGAGCCAAACGTGACGTCTTCATATTGCTTCTTATGTTCAACCAACTGTCCAAATCACAAAGACTTGAATGACAAGGGAAAGTAGCAAATCCTCACATTTAAGAAGCTGGAACCAGCAAATGTTCACTATTTCTGCTTGAAAATTGACTGAAATGATGAATGAGTTATCTAAATAGTTGACAGTTAATTTTCTTTGAACCGATTGATTGACTATGCATTGCAGATCTACTCTAAATTCATCAAGGTATGTCATTGAGCATTTCAGGCCTTGACTGCACAAAACACATGATTGATCATTGAATGACCTATTGCTCAAGCTCTGTTCTGTCAGGTGATTCATGTACCCAGGCAAACTCAGGACAAATGTACAAAATGGGGTCCTCACTCATTCTGTAGACAAATACAAGAAAAGCAATGTTTGAACAAGCTTTATGTGGAGTGTTTCAGAAAGAGAATGATATGGTATGACAATGATATATGCCCTTTGGTTGAAAGATCAAGGTTCAAAGCAGATGCATTATGGGCCACTGCTGCAGTGCACTCTGGGTAGTTTGTGGGGGGACGGATATGATGTATAGGAAGACAGGAGGTGGTGTAAGAGCTGGGGAGGGGGTGGTTGCATTTTCAGGCACTCCTATTTGTCAGCAGTGTGACAGGTGGGGGAGGGTGCTGTGGAGAGGAGGCATTCTCAGTAGAAAGAGACATGCCATCCAGTAAGGCAGTCAGTCAAAGGGCATATTTGAATGGTGTGGAGTGGACATTAGCCTTCTATTAACACCATGAAACCCCCTCCACTGTATCTGCTTGAATGTAGACCTATTCTAGGGAGACATATTCCTTCTGAAGACATGCACATGGTGCATGGACATTGTGCTCTATCTAAATGACTTAGCTGGCAAGCTGTGTCAGAGTGTATCATTGATGGCACCCAGATAAAATATCAATTAAAGATTTCTCCCCTAGATTACTTAACAGTAATGGATCAGTGCACCTCCAGGCTACCTATCAAGTTATTGGCGAGAGATCACTCAGAGAAGCCATAAAGGTAAAATTTATAACATTTAAAGAGCATCATTGCTTCTGTCCTTTTCATAAAAGGCTGAGGAGAGACAAGCATCACTTTGATCCAAAGCTAAATCAAAACACAGCCTTGCATTAAAGGGAAAGTTGCCCCCCAAATCAAAAATACAACAATCAAACAAGTGTGATAGGTCCTGTATGATAAGGATTTGGATAATAGGGGTGGATAGGAGTAAGAGCGGTTATTTTTCAGTGGGTTTAATCATTAATATAGTGCATAGACCCTTGGTGTTCAGATCAAACTACAAAGTTCAAAGGCTGTCTTTATGTGTGCGCATGTGTTGCTCACCCCCATTTCAGTGCCACACATGAGTGACAGTTGCTGGGCTGGATCACACTGCTCTCTACTGACTACTGAATGAGCGTTTTCACTCAGTGTGTGTATGAACGGTTGTTCGTACATCTCCAAAAGAGAGTTAGTGGAAAGTTGTCCTATTGTTAAAGAGTGCAAGCCACCCTAGTTTTGTTAAGTCTGCAAAATTGTTAACATCCTTCTGCTTTCACAGCAGAAGTGGGATAAATGTGTGGGATACTTCATTTCGCTGTTGTCACATGGGACCAGGATTGCAACTAAAGATTTTGTTCATTGTCAATTAATCTGCTGATTATTTTCATTATTAGTCAATTAATCATTTAAAGCTCATGCAAAAATGCTCATCACAATTTTCCATAGCCCAAAGTGACATCTTCACATAGCTTCTTTTGTCCAAACAATGGTCTGAAACCCAAAGACTCCTCCTTTACTGTCATAAATAATAAAGAACAGCAAACATGTAAGAAGCTGCAAGCAGCAAATGTTTGAAAATTTTTTTGATCGATTTGTGAACTAATTGTTGTAGCTCTCCATGGAAATCACAAGTGCAATAGTATGTCAAAGTCGCATAGGTGTGGAGGGACACCTTTTATTGTCTAAAAGCTAAAAAACATTCAGTCCTTCAGAAGTCCTTGCCTCATAACCAAAATCTCTTTCATAGTTCAGACTTGACACACCATTTAAAATTTGTGGATTATTACACCCAGACAATAATATCCTGCTCATAACTATGTAATGTACATCATTTTTA
This sequence comes from Lutjanus erythropterus, assembly GCF_056507025.1. NCBI lineage: Eukaryota > Metazoa > Chordata > Actinopteri > Lutjaniformes > Lutjanidae > Lutjanus > Lutjanus erythropterus. Next base: position 22,147,342 of record NC_139333.1, read on the forward strand.
ATTGAATATATTAGTGTGCTGTTGTTTGAGAGACCTTACCATCACTAGAAGTGAATCAGCCGTCCTCCAAAATTTCTTTTCAACACCTTTTTACACTTCTGGAGGAGAAAGAAAAGTAAAAGAAATAATAAGAACTGCCACTACCATTAGTGCAGCTTTTAATATCATGAATTATTGTATACCTAATTAAAATACCACACTTTAAGTCTTACGAGCAGTAACGTGTACGCATAAGAAAAATCGCAACTATTAAGAAGCAACAAAGGAAAAATATCACAATTGGGCAAATGCTCTGGATAAATGAACAGATAAATCAAACCAAACAGAGTGTTATCCAAGCAAAAGCACAAAAATGTGTTTTAGAATGAGTCTACTTATTTGGCAGGTTGCTTTAGACCTGAGAGAATCTGAACCAGAAAGCTCCTTCATGTCAGCCTTTAGGCCAGACTGTAGAAATTACACTGCAGCGCTGAATTTCAGTGTGGGCTCAGTTTATTTCCCAAAAATCAGCCCTCCAGAGGAATGTGTTTACTGACATGTTTCGGATCTGGTTGCTGGGGTGAGCTGTTGGTTGGGTGGATAAATGGATGGTTGGTTGGGGGATGGGTAGGCAGTCAGGCTTTTTCTCTGTTTAATTTGATCAGTGAGCTCAAGATTGACCTCAGCTGATCTTTGGATGAATGCATGCAGATAAAGACAGCGGCAGAACGACAGCAGCACTCTGGAAGATGAAGCTTTGGTTCTGAGAGGTTTGATCTTTTCTTCTGACTGCAAATGGAAGTAGGTGGGACCAAAATAGTGCTATTAAGTGGCAACAAAAGATGACATCATAGTAGGTGGGCTTTCTCGTCTACTGCTTGTGTTGTAGCTTGCAGCGGAAAACATGAACATAGACGCACACAGTGCTTTTGTCCCCATAAAGCAATCTGCTGTCTCCCCTTGTGCTGTTTGCCCTTGAGTTTCAGAGTGTAAGCTAACTCTGGATGAGCTATATTTGGTGCTGCTGGACAGTCTTACACACTCTCACACACACTGTGCCAGTGAGATGGAGTGCAGTGACTTAGGCGGCCTGGCTGTATGATATCATATAACACACACACACAGGCTGGCCCACACGTGTTACCGTGGTGACAGTAGTAAACCCCAGACAACAGGAAGGAATGACTGCAGCTCAAAGGCTGGGGTCAGAATGGAGGGCTGGGATTGGTTCACTCAGCCTCCACCCGCCCATTGCTGCTACCGTGACGACCAGACACAATCAGTGATCTCTGACCTGTTCATATGGTCTTGTGTGGCTGTGGAGAACATACTGGTTCAGTCCGGTCTTTGATGATCTGTCTCTGATATTCATTCACTTTTTTTCCCTGTTATGAGCTGCTCATGTAGTGGAGACAGTTACAGTGTAGGTCAGGCCTATTTAATTGGTGGTCTGTTGGCCAGATCCAGCACATTAACAGTGTTAATCCTGTCTCTGTTGAGGTTTATTTTGTAGTAATGCTACTTACTGCTTACTTAAAAATTCAGTAATTTGGAACAAAATATTAATTTGAAAATTATTTTGTTGCTCCTCCAGGGTTCATGATCAGATCTGCGTCCATAGTAACGGTCTGTTATTCATAGCAATAGTCTGTTCTTCATAGCAATGGTCTGTTCTTTCATAGCAATGGTGTGCTATACAGACATAACAGACCTTAGATTTGAGATCTGTAGTCAAAATTGAACATTTAACAAAACACTGTGTTTATTAAAACATCAAGCTACTTCTAATCTAGGACTACTAAGGTGCACTGTTTTCTTTTCTGTACTTTTGTACATAGTGTTTTTTTTTCTGATTGTGAAAGCAAATAAAGTGGAGAAAAAGTAAAAGATACATTGGTTTACACATTCAATATGGCACTTCTAAAAAAAGTAATTCTAATCATTTCCTCATGTTGCAATCAGAACACCTAATACTACTGCCAGTATACAAACTGCTTGAGCTCATAACCTATAAAAATGCCAAAATACACATTAATTTAGGTAAAAACTGTTGAAATGTGTCTGTTTTGATCATGCATGTAAATTTGAACATAAAAACATTTTCCATTTCTCGTTTGTATGGTGGCTGTGTTGTAATCTGCTTTCTGTGTGTATGTGTTTCCCTCAGGTATCCGTTACAGTACAGATGTGTCTGTGGATGAAGTCAAAGCCCTGGCCTCTCTGATGACCTACAAGTGTGCCGTTGTTGGTAAGTATTAAAGTCTTAGCCTTCCACAAAGCCTCCTGCTGGTTATCCCCTGATCTCTATGTGCATATTAATGCTAGTGGTTGTCTCATATTTGTTTTTCAATAGTTGATTCCAATATCAAAACAAAGAAAAGTCATGTATAGATCCATTATTCCATGCACATTACAATTTAATGTACATGGCTGTCTTAGCCAGTAGCATGTTGTTTTAAATGGAATTAACAAAATCGAAAAATACAATGTGTTATGCTGTAGATTTCAGAATGTGACTGGTATTTAAGGGCGAGCGGGTTACAGCATGTCAGAAGTGATGTCATTCAGCTATGTTTTTCTGCATAATATAATGTAATATATATTTAACACTAGCCAGTAATGCTTCTAGATTAGATTTGCTGTCATTTATGAGGAAAGAAACGTGTTAACATTTAGAAAAGACAGCAACTGAGGACATTTAGGCAAATGTTTTTCTCATGGTACATGAGAATTACTGTACAGGGCTCGAAACAAACTTTCTCACCAAAACTCACAAAGAGAAATGTGAATATTGCTCCACAGCAGCCACACTGACAAGCCCGCCTGTCCACGATTTGATTTAAACATTTTTGCCTATGCCATTGTTAGTCTGTAGAGTTTTGATTTGTAAAGATCAACAGATTGTTGGTGTTATGTCCTGACAACTGTCATTTACATTTTCAAATTCTTTTTTAAAATGATATGGTATCAAGTGTGTTATGACAGTTGTTTGAATGTTGCTGTTGTTTTTAAGCTGTACTATTCTCCTCCAGATGTGCCATTTGGTGGAGCCAAAGCTGGAGTCAAGATCAACCCCAGGAATTACTCTGTAAGCCTTTTGATGACAATCCTCTTCCCGTACACACTCATACACATGTAGATATGCACAGACATGTTTAACTGTGTGCTGTAATACATATAGGAAAGCCACAAAACCCAAGATGAGCGCTCAACATTCACAAGGCTGGCAGTATGTAGAGTAATATCAGTTTTCTTGTGTTTCCCAGTCTCTTTCTCACATCCAAACAAATGCAGAGGATGATTCATCACACTAGAACGCAAAATGCAGGGATGCCAGATCTTATCCTTTCATTATGTATGTCTTGATTAATGAGAGGACAGAGTGATTAAACAGAGAGATAGAGATTGGAAAAGAGAGACAACAGGGATGTTTGTTTACATTCAACTGTTGAAGCAGTTAATCAGATGTGCCTTAGTATCTTTCTGTAGATTCAATTTCATTTAAAAGGCTGGCGAGACTGCAGTGGATGAACAGATGTAATGACATTTACTTATTCTTTTAATCAACTAATGGTGCCTGTCTTAACTTTTATTGTATTATGGGTATGGATTTTAGTCTGTCTATTAAAGGACACTGAAATAAACTGGCATGAAGGTCAGTGGCTGTTCCCTCTGAGCAACAAGTTTAACTCAAGTTAAAGGAGAAAGCTGTAATAAATATATACTGTAATGAATCATAAAATGACCATGCCGTGTCATCAGAGACCATAGAAAACATGTTAAGTTGAAATACTCGCTTCTCTGACAGCAAAGCTCATACTTGTTATTGCCAGATTAAAATGTTGCCCTTGTCTTGTGCTCCTGCAGTGTTCCTGCAGCCTGCCTGAGCTTTCTCGAGTCTGTTGATATGCTGTCCATGGCTCCAACTCTATTTGGACTGCTGTACTCATTTTTGCATGTGCAGTGGCTACATATTTTTCCTGTAACTGGAAGAAAACCCCCAAAAAGCCTCACAGTTTTGTCAAAATGCCAGAGGCATCTTTCTGAATATCAAATGGAAACTATTGCTGTGTATTGGCAAGGCACTGTTTGGATTACTGTTAGTAATGCACGCCGTTGTGTAGCCCATTTTTGTTGTGTAACTTTCCTTCTTTAAAAGTCTCATCACACTGTAACCAAGCAACATGTTCTTCTTGTGTCTGTCGCAGGATAATGAGCTGGAGAAGATTACCAGGAGATTCACTATTGAGCTGGCTAAGAAGGGTTTTATTGGTGAGTTTCTGTGCGTGAATGTTAAAAGCTTCTTACTTTAAACAAAGTCGGGGAGTATTAATTTGTGTCACTGCTTGGTGTTGTTGTTATTTGACTCAGTTACAGTAACTGTGGTACAGAAAGGTGAATGTTTCCACCCAGAGAAGTAAACATTTCCTGTCATCCAGTGCTGTTTATTCAGGTTGGGGTACCTAAGGGTGTGCCCGAGTCAACTGAACAGGGAGACAATTAATTATGGTGAAAAAAGAAGCAGGATAAAAATTCAACTTATGGAGAAAGCAGAAATAATAACCAATCCTCTAATACAATTGTATATATTTTGTTTGTTGGTCAGAAGGTTTTTTCAGCCAAAGACTTTGATGTATCTCACTGCTGTGTGAGATCACTCAGGGGTTAGTGCATGAACAGGTGAAAAGGTCCTTTGGGAAGATATTTACCTTGTTTGACAGGTGAAGATAATAACACAACAGAAATCCAACTGTATTTATTTAAAGGGCAGGTTCCATTGGGTTTGTACATCAGTCTGTAGCTTCCCAGTAGTGTTCCTTAGTTACTGAGATGTGAAGCAAGTTTTAGTTGAAGCACATATGTTTTTAGCGCCCAAATGCTATTTTCTCAAGCTCTTGTAAAAAAGCTGATGTGACCAGACGTTGGTTTCTGCATGATGATATGAACCCCTGGAGAGGCAGGGCATCAGCGCTGTTACCTACGTCACTGCTTTTTGTAGCCGCATTGGAGCTTCCGTTTGAAAAATTCAGAAAAGAGTGTAGAGTTGGTCTTTAGCCATTAGTTTCTGAAAAAAAGTTGCAATATTAGCATTAACATATAAACATACACTGGTTCAACAGGTTAACAGCCCCTATACAACCAGTTTGTTCACACCTGCCTGGAGATGCTTGGTAATGTTTATAATGTGTAGAGTTCAAACACAGCAAAGAGAGAGATGACGCTGTCTGTCATACCCTTATAGACCAGCATTTGGTGAGGTTTTGTACAAGGGCTGTCTTCACAAGCGGCTTTTTATGTACCCTGGAGACAAAGCTGCACACATCACTGCACTGTCCTGTCACTGTGAGTGTAACATGTCAAGAAATACAGCTGCTTCTCTTTCATAGCGGGCCCATTCCCCACCCCCACCTCTCAGCATGCCTGCTGCTGTTTTTTCATCTCATCTAAGATACAAGGCCCTCGAGGGCACATGTATATATGACACAAGGACACCAAGTCTGACATTCATATTACCCTTGTCCTCCAAATTTATATTGCTGGTGACGATTCAGATCACACTATTAGCCCGATCTTTCAGACATACAGCGCCAAGTTGGGTTGGGAATGACAGACAGGAAAGTGGGTAGAGAGAGAGGGGACAACATGGAGCAACTGGGCCGCAGGTGGCAGCCGAAGCAGCGGCCGCTGCAGAGGACTTGCAGCAGTATAATATCAATCTACTGTCCAGCTCTAGTGACAGTTGATTGCTTTACTCCATGTAGTGTATCTGACGCCTCATAATATCCCAGTAAAGACGAGCATGACAAATTCCAAAACACATTCCAAATGCTGAGCTAAACAAAAGGGGAATGATGTAATTGGAAAGGTCACTGTCACCGCTTCTTCCTTTTTTCGGGCTTTTCTGGACACAAGACAGCCGCTATCATACACACAGCCATTGTTTGTTAACGTTGTTGTTCCCAGAAGTTGGTTCCGAGCACGTCCTTCCTGGTGACATCACACATGCCGTGACAAACAGCAAGCTATGATTGGTCTGGGAGCAACATGTAGTCCGTCATGCCTCTTGGCCAGGCCACAGCAAGAATTTATCACCTATAATCGCCTAATCTGACCATCGTAAAAAACAAAAATAACATGTAGTCTGAACCAGACTTGACCCTATGTGTGAAGAATGTACTCTTGTGCGTTCCTGCATGGTGACAGGTGTATTTTATTAACTTTCTCGCTTCTTTCTCCCTTTCTTTCCTATCTGCCTTGCCTGACCAGGACCTGGCATCGACGTTCCAGCTCCAGATATGAGCACAGGAGAGAGGGAAATGTCCTGGATTGCCGACACATACGCCAACACCATTGCACACACTGTGAGTTTCCAGACACACACATGACCAATCTGTTCAACTTGGCTGGTTTTTGATACGAATTTAAAAATAGGTCAAATCAAAAGCAAGGAATGAGTCACATGTAAACCATAAGCAGTGGTTTCCTGCCGCTCCCTTCCCGCCCGACCACTGAGTCATTTTTTCCTCTCTTAAAAGCAGCTTTACACACTGAAGCCTGTGTGTGTTTGTGTGTTTATGTTATCAGTTAATGATTCTGAAATCAAAACTTTTCAAACAGGGCATATTTGACTAAAGATGGAAATACTGACCCGTGTGTGTTTACGCATGTGTTAATGTGGATATCACAGCTGTTATAGGTTTGATCTGAATAGTCAAAAACTCTTACATAAGCTTGATTTTAACTGACTTGAGGTCAAAGTCTTTATGGTCTTTATGCTAGACCATAAAGGATTTGTTGATGGAAAAAAGTTAGTCAGTATTTTTGCTGGATAACTGATTTAATCCATTTTTACCAAACATTCACTGGTTCCAGCTTCTCCCAAGCTGAGGAATTGCTGCTCTTCATGGTCTGAAAATCTTTGGGTTTTGGTCTGTAGTTGGATAAAATTATATATTAACCCTTATGATGTCATGGGGTCATTTTGGAACCCAAACGAAAACTTTTTCTGTCATAATATGCTTGTTTTTTCATCAAATGGTCTGAAAATAATGGGGGTTGTTTAATACTATGATCTTGACAACTAAAATATATTTGAAGTAATTTGATTGAATTATGAGTGTTTTTTTTTATTTAGTAACGTTCGTTGTCCTCTGGGGTCCAAAAATACCCCACAGCACAAGGGCTGCAAAGGGGCAAATTGTCATGCCATACTGGCAAGTCGTCTTTTGTTGTTGTTATTTCTTAATGTTGCGATAAACCAGACCAGTGATTGTCACTTGGTGATCATTTGCATTTCAACTCTAATATAAGTAGCATTAAAAATACTGAAATATAAATTTTCATTGTTGTTGGATATTTAAAATTTATTTATTCTAAATGTTACAGTTTTAACATGATTTTTTGGTTGTTTGGTTATTTATTTGTTTTTATGCAGCATGAAAATAGTCCAATGTGGTTCCAACTAGACTGACATTACAGTATCGTTTTAAGACAAGCAAATGAACCTTTACACACTTCACCAGATCTTTTTATGACTGCCGCCAGGATACGTCAGCTGGGAATAAATTCCATGCTACTGTGTAGCCATATCCGATTTCCTTGCTATTTCCTTGGTCAAGGTCAGGCTGGTGTAAAGTAAACAGCCTCCTGACTGTCAGCTGAGCATTTTGCTGTTTTTTATTGTCTTATAATCCCATAGAGGGTATTGTGATCAATGTACAAATAATTTACACCAAGAACTCTATACACCTGCGTCATTAAAATGTTAATAAATTCAAACATTGTGATCAGTTGTGGTGGACAAATCTTACTTTCCATACTAAAACCTGCATTCAGTGTTTTAGTAACATTACTCAGTTTCCTTTTTCCTCGCTCTTCTCTGCCCTTCTCTCACCTACATTAGTCACGTGTCCTCTGTTTCAGATACCCCTGACAGAGCTTTGGAGTGGGTGACACATTCCTGCTCTGGGTATCTGAGGGCAGAGGATTATGGGTAGTGAGTACTAACGTGCAGTCAGCTGTCTCACTGCCTGATCCTGTAGCACTACACAACCTCTTTACTGTGTGTATGTCAAGCAATTAACACCATGGCTGAGAGATGGAGCTTACGGAGAAAAGAATGATGCAATAACAGGCCCTGACATTGGCAGCAAGCCGGCGATCAATATTGTTCTCTGTGTTCATAGAATGTTGACTGTTGAGCATAGGGATCAAAATTGGTGGCCACAGGAGGCCACCTACTTGGAATATTTGATGGCACAGAGTAATTTTTTGTGGCCATAGGACCATGGTTACTGTGGAACCCCTTACATAATCTAGTATGGTCAATGCAGGTGGTCTAATCTTCTCTTTATGTGTGTGCAGGACATCAACGCCCATGCGTGTGTGACAGGAAAGCCCATCAGCCAGGGAGGAATCCACGGACGTATCTCAGCCACCGGTCGTGGAGTTTTCCACGGCATTGAGAACTTCATTAACGAGGCGTCCTACATGAGCATGCTGGGCCTGACACCAGGCTTCCAGGACAAGACCTTCATCGTCCAGGTACACACACACTCTCAAAGACAGCGTTTGGTCATAGTAGAAACATTTTACCCAAGAGGAGAGATACGTGCTGCAGATATTTGCTGACAGATTCTGGCAGGATTTAAAGTTTTCATTTGAATTCATGATGAGGGGTTTTAGAGCTATGCCTCAATCAGAGCAGTGCCATCTGTTTTAGTCTGGCGCTGATCTCCTCATAACATGCAGACAGCAGTGGACTGAAGGAGATTCCCTTCTTCGTTCATGAGTAATGATGATGAAGTAATGATTCAGTAACTCCTCAATTTCTCTACTGCAAGTCCCGCATGTTGAGACTTAGTTTGAGTTTTAAAATAATCAGTTTTTTTTTTTTTGTTTCAGTATCAAGTATTAAATGTAATTAATGGAATATCTTATTGTGAAAGATGGTGAAAATAAACTTCACATAAGTCTGAAATAAAGAGGCAATAGTCAGAAACAAACCAAAGAGTTCTGTACTGATCAAGCATTAAAATCATGGAAAGGTCATTCTCTTTGGAAGGATACCTCTGATTTAATCAGTGAATGTGGAAGACGAGAAGAACAGTTTATTCTCCTTAGTGGTTTCACCTCCACTTGTCACATGGCAGCTCTTCACGTGTTATGAACACACACACACACACACACACACACACACACACACACACACACACACACCGGTGACCACTGACACATGGTGAGGAAACCCTCACCCCCACTGGCCTCCGCAGCTTTCTAAGAAAGCTTACTATAATTACCACTTGTTCATGACAACAAAGTAATCTGGTGGGGATGGGAGAAAAAAAATGATTCTCTTATGTATTGTGATTCTTTTTTTAATAATTCCTGAATGAATATTTTTATATATATATTTGAATAACTTAACAACATAAATTAGCAGTGCGATCCTTGTAAAATTATCTTAACAAATGGATCCATTTTATTTTATATGCTTCACATAAAACGTGTGCTCATAATTTCAGACATATATGATCTGTAGAAACAAACTAATAGCTGCTGACATTTCTAACTCAATCAGCAACTCCAAAAGGTCAAAAAGACTCAAACTCAAAATTCCCACTGATTTAAACATACAGCTAGCACTTGGAAGACACATCAAATGTCTTTTTGTGCCCACAACCCAAAGATATTCAGTTTACTGTCATTTAAGAGTAAAGAAACTAGAAAATATTCACATTTAAGAAGCTGAAATCAGAGAATTTTGACCTTTTTTTTAATTACTTAAGCTGGATAATCATTTCTCAAAATAGTTGCTGATTAATTTAACAAATAATTCAAAATTGATTAATTGTTGCAGCTCTATCCCACATGTTACAAGCTAAAGTACTCACAAAATAAAAAGTACCTTCAAAATAATGAGTTTCTAGCAGCTTCTTTAAACTGTCAACTGAGTGTTTTTTAGTCTTACATTTAACATGCTGATGCACCCTTCAAAAGAGGATCTTCTCTTACTTGTTTCCTTTCATATCTGCAAAAATTCTGTCGAAGAGGCAGATTTTTTCAGCAACAACAGAGAAACGATTAGAAATGTTGAACTGGTATGATGTCTGTGAGGCGGCATTGAGGAGTTGAAGAAGCGGTGACAACAGCTGAATCATGATGTGTATGTTCAAAAAGCTAATCCATCTGTGTGTTAGTGTGTGTGTGTTTGAGGATTATGTTGTGCAGAGATTAGATTTTCTTAGAGATTCATCAGTGAATGAGGAGAGAGCAGATCTCTAGTATTGTATCAAGATCAAAACAGGAGCATTCGCTGTTGCAGTTGGTTAAATAAAAAATCAGCAGCGAAGTCAGTTTCTCCTTGTTATTCTGCATTTCTGTTAAATTCGCATTAGGGTTGTATGAAATGATGATATTGTACATACCATGCGATGATAGAAATGGAGAAACCGAAGATATTTTACTACAGCTTTTATTCCAAGGTTGCCATCCTTTAAACTCTTCTACTTCCCCCCTCCCTACCATACACTCATTTTTAGGTGGGGACAGGAGATCTTTAGGGTGAGATACAAGAAGTAATGTACATCATGTGAAAGCAGGAAGCTTAAGATTAATATAAGATGCAGCTCAACATTGTATCATGTTTATCTAGTCATAAATTTGTAATAAACATTGTGGTTTTTTTTAACCTGCCTATTCACATTTTGTAAGTTTAGGGTGTATAAGGGTCCCATTCCCATAGTTGGCAATTGAAAATTACAGTTACACATAATATTTAAATCATTAAGTACCTGTCTGGGGTTTCTTTTCAGGTCATGATATGTCCATCACGATGTGATTATGTTGATGATGTTATAACCTGAATTCGCCACATGGTGGCACCAGAGTATGCAGTTACAGGGAGCTGAATCAGGGTGTAACAATTACTGTTGATATTATTTAATGAGAATTAATAAGTGAATATCATGGTGGCTGTGGTGGTAATTACCTTTCTGTGACTTTTCACAGGGCTTTGGTAATGTGGGTCTCCACTCCATGAGGTACCTGCACAGGTTTGGGGCCAAGTGTGTGGGCGTGGGTGAGATTGATGGATCCATCTACAACCCAGAGGGCATCGACCCCAAACAGCTGGAGGACTACAAACTGGTACCAGCACAACTGGCTTCCCCACACCTCTGTCTCCTCTCTTAGTTTTTGCTCAAAGTTATTCTCTTTTTTCCCTGTTTTCCTCTCCAAAAATACACAAATTACTGTTTTTCATCTTACTCATTTATTCTCACTTAACAGTGTCACTGTTAAATGTTTTTTTGGAAGCTTTCCAATATGTTTCTCCCGTTATTGCACTTTCTGCAGCAACACGGCACCATTGTGGGCTTCCCAGGAGCCAAACCCTATGATGGCAACATTTTGGAAGCCGACTGCCACATCCTGATCCCTGCCGCCGGAGAAAAGCAGCTCACACGTCACAATGCTCCCAGGATCAAGGCTAAGGTGAACACTCACACCGGTTTACCCACAATGCTGTGCTTTACGTTTGAATTCAGGGCAACTTGGTCGCAGTCACTTGAAGTTTGTGTTTTGTATTTTGTCTCTTCTAGATCATTGCTGAGGGTGCCAATGGTCCCACCACCCCAGATGCTGACAAAGTCTTCCTGGAGAACAATGTTATGGTTATTCCTGTAAGTACACCCACAACAAACAAACACGCACAGAAATACAAACTATAACATTTGTTTTATTTATATTTAAAATGATTGTGTGTATGTGTAAAGGGCCATGATAGATAGATAGAATTAATAGTACATGCATACAGTGGTGGCTCTGAAAGGATAGTGGAGCTACCACAACCTGTAGTGTATTTTATCCTTTGCCCATACATCAGAAGAAGGAAGTACACAGGAGTCCAATATGTGTTACGCTGAAACTGGTTTAATAATACTTGATCAAGGAGAATGAAGGAATAACTAGTACACAGTTGGTATTGATGTTTCCTTCAGTTCTGGAGTTTCAGTCCTCCAAGATAGTCTTTAAACATTCACAGACAATGTCACGATGCCCAAGTAAGGTCAGACCCAACACACTGAATTAGCCTATTGGTCTGTAAATCCAAACATCAGAATTATGAATACAAAAGGTCTGAGACCACAGTTCAACACCCCTGGCTCCACAGCTCAGGGTCAGTGTTGTTCAAACTAGATTACAGTTACATCTCTGACCTCAGCTGCCATAGCAACACTATCAGGTTGTTCCCTTGTTTATCTGAAAGGAGAAGTCAGTTGCATCTAATGTCTGGAGGAGAGACAGTATGTCTCTTAAAAGTTAGTGTAGGTCTCTCAATGGCTCCAAGGCCTTAGCATCTTGCCTAAAGACTGGGAAATTCCCTAACACAAGGAGAGATGAGAGAAAGTATTAAAAGATTAAATATCCAGTCAGCAATTAGAGAACACGTGAAATAATTTTTTCCACATTCCGTTCTATGTATCAGTGTGAATCCAGTCGGAAAAACCTTTGCACGTTTTTTTCATTTGGCAAAGCAAAGCAAGTTTATTTTTATAGCACCAGTCAGACACAAGCCAATTCAAAGTGCTTTACAGGAGCAAAGAAATACATTAAAATAAAACATTATGGTAGTAGGCTGATTTAGTACAGCCTAGAATAAAAATGTTTAATATCAACAAATCATACAAGTTCTGAGAGATTTTGGTGATTAGGTGACAAACCACCACCACCATATTTTTTGGAACTGCCCCAAGGTACAGATGTTTTGGGAAAGCATTTTGCCTAATCATGCAGCATATTTTTGGGCAGCAGATCCCATAGACATGCATGTATATTTACTCAGGTGATCTACCAGAAGGACTAACAGGAAATGACAGATGTCTCCTGAAAAGATAAACTGTAGCAGTAAAAAATCACTCATAAATGGTTACAAACCAACACAATGAATTTATGGGGATGTTTCCAGTACTGTCATTCAAATCTGATCAAACCTCACCTGTCTCTTTTTGAGTGTTTTGTTGGGTTTTAAATTCTTAATAAATAAAACCTTAGGATGTCTTTTCCAAACTTTAAAATTGTAAAAAAAAATTTTTTGTCAGAAATATATATATATTTATATGAGATTTTTTTTTGCTCACCTTTACAAATTCACTCAAACTTCTCTGTTAGTTCTCTTTTTTCATTCAAAATAATTAATTCACACAATACAAACATGTTTACAGCACAGAGTAAGTTTAATATAAGTAATTGTACACACAGAGGAGTAAAGGCTGTTGAGTTCATGATGTTTCCTCCTGCAGGACATGTACCTGAACGCTGGCGGTGTGACAGTGTCATATTTCGAGTGGCTGAAGAATCTCAACCATGTCAGCTACGGAAGACTGACCTTCAAATATGAGAGAGATTCAAACTACCACCTGCTGAGTGAGTACAAGACTGCTCTTTACTTCCTCCATAACATACAGACACACCAGAGTGTGATATGTACAGTCAGAAGACACATTATCATTACGTTTCCTTTACATTTTACTCTTGTGACACAGTTCTAAAACAGATATAAACACCAGAACCAGAAATTGCACAGGTGTACAGTACATGATGAAGTATTGCAAATCAGAAAGAAATGTAGTTCAATTATCAACCCAGTTACCTATTAATGAAATACAATGACAGGAAAAAGTTTTATTCAACACTTATATATGATCCATTGTGTGAGCTTTTTTGGTATCTGTCTGTTCTGACGTATTCATCAGACAGTCTATTTCTTATCACTTGGCTTGAGCGTGGACGCTTTGGGTGGCAGATTGTCATCTTTTACACTCAATTTTGCCATTGGTTTTTCAAGTGCCATTGCATCAAAATCTTTCTCAAACTTCTCCATCAGTGTTTTGCCATACACAACAATCTTTCCAGTAGAATATGCACATATGGATCCATCTTTGAATTCTAGGGTTGTTGATGTCATCGTTCTTTCTACAGGTTCACCGTACTTTTCCTTAATTATATCCAGCCAATCATCTACATGGCTGCTACAGAAAATAAGGTTGCATTTTTTACAGTCACATTTAGTATCATAAAAGAGCTTGTCTTTATTCTTTTCCAGTTGTTCTTGTCTGTATTTTCTCTTCTCCTCTTCCTTACAACCGGGAGGGTAGTTGAAAGGAAAAGCAGACATCTATATCAAAAGAAAAAAGAAATATTATTTTTTTGTAAAGTTCAAGCTACTGATAAATGGTACAACACATTCAGTAGTCAGACAGTTGCTGTGGTATAATACCTTGACGTTGTGATGCTCCGGATTAGACGGTGTAGCGGTGGATACTCTGGTTCTACAGCTGCTTCCTAAAAGTACAAGACACAGCTCATCAAGATTCCAGTCAGACATGGATATTATGACATCTGAACTACTAATAATATATTAAGTTTGCCCAGTGCCACAGCTAGCTATTTGGTATATGCCCTAAGTGTATTCTAAATAAATATAATACATTTAAAATGCATACAAACACAAATAAATAATTAAAATAGAAAGAAATATAGATAAAAATGCAGCCTACAAGACTTTAAAGGAGAGATAAATAAATATTCTTACTGAATCTGTGGTGGTTCAGGCAGCGTCAGTGGTGTTGCTGTGCAGGTTCAGTGTAAACTCGTGTTGGCTGATGTGAAGTGTCTGTCCAGGAGAAGGGATCTCTCTCTGACAACCTCTTTCCTCTTCCATTTATACTCTTGCACTAGTACTAGTGCTGACTTAACTCTGTCTTGTTCATATACAGCCAATCAAAATAGCAGGGGCATTGTTTACCATGTATGGTCAAGGTATCCAGGTAATTTTTTTAAATCACATTACAGCACAGGCTAGCACAAAGACATGAAAGTTGCAGCCCCTTTATTCTACACATAGAAGATATATACAGAATAAAATATAAAATAAATTCAAACAATATTTACAGTTATTTATATACATGTACTTATATTCACTCAGAAAATTGTCTTGCACAATTTTCATATTTCTAAGCAGTGTTCATTTTGACAAGAATTTTTAATTAGGTTTTAGTTGTAGTCACTTATTGAACATTTTAGTGAGTTTAAGTCACATTTTAGTTGTTTTTTGTTTCTGTTTCTGTATCAAATTTTCTAGCACAAACAACTCTAGAGCTACAGACGCTCAAACAACCCTGGTCCCTCCTACGTCATTACTGATGAATCATTATTCAAGTCAGATCAAGTCTGTCTATAAAGCATATTTAAAAACAACCAAAGTTGACCAAAGTGTAGGTTATCAGACACTTCAAATGTTTGTTACCTGCTAAAAATTTCTTAAATATCTTACTGAAGTCTTCTACTAAATTCAGTGTCATGTTTCACTCAGTTGAATTCTGTTTAAATAATTCAACAGTAAAAATGTCAACTGTGCCATTAAGACAGACAAGCATTATCTGGGAAACATCAAGTTTATTCACTTTGCATGGAGCTAAAACTAAAACCAAACTATGTTAAAACAATATTAAATGTCCACAGAATGTGAAGTCAGTTAATGAGTTGTAAGAAATCTTGATTATCTTTTAGGAGGAGGAGATGTTTTACTGTGTTTTACTGTGAGCTTGGCTCTGTTAAATTTAGCAAAACATTAATGGAGCACAGCAATGTGCCATCCTGAATCCACACAGAACTTTGAGCTTCTTTAATATTACTTTTAGTTCTAAAAGGGAACTGTTAAGCTTATTATCGAATCAATCAACTTACATAAGTGATATTTACCCTGACAGATTCTGTGGAAGGGTGTGTTAACATCTTTTACACAATTCAGTCCCTAAGACGCTAGTCTTGCTTTTGGTTTGAATACAAAAGAAAAAACGTGAACAGACAGATCGTCTCTCCTTTTTCTTTTGTTGTTTTTGGTTTCTTTCCATCTAAAGGGTGCTGACAAAAATGAGAGATGCCGTTTCATTGTTGATTAATTAGTTCTTTGAGATGGCTGATTACTGTGATCTAATTAGGTTGTCCACCTGAACAGAGACAACTGTTTTGACGAGGCATAAAGAAAAGAGATTTCCATGTAATTTTTGTTGTCAATATTTTTTCATTCATTCATCACAATTTAGTCATGAAATAAAAGGATATCAATGATTACTTATCATCAACATTTTCATTGACAAAAGTATTGTATTATAGATATTTATAAGGTTT
Organism: Lutjanus erythropterus; assembly: GCF_056507025.1. Classification (NCBI taxonomy): domain Eukaryota; kingdom Metazoa; phylum Chordata; class Actinopteri; order Lutjaniformes; family Lutjanidae; genus Lutjanus; species Lutjanus erythropterus. Next base: position 22,163,512 of record NC_139333.1, read on the forward strand.
TCTTCTTCAGTTTTTATATAAGAAAAATTTGAATGTCAAGCTGTAAAGCTAGATGAAGTGTGAGAGTGTGTTATCAGTGGTATTTGTTATTGATGCAGAATTCTCTGATGTCCCTTTAATTCCCTCTTTTCTCCTCTGTTTTCTCTTCTAGTGTCTGTGCAGGAGAGTTTAGAGAGGAAGTTTGGCAAACAAGGAGGACCCATCCCTGTCGTGCCTACTGCTGACTTCCAGGCCCGAGTTGCTGTGAGTAACATCTGCTGACGAACACATAACAAAAAGTGCAACCAAGCTAATGTTTGTTGATCTTTTTTTTTTTTTTTAATGATTGACTAGGTGATTAATCATGACAGGAGTACACACTGTTTCTAAAGTGACTGTTTTGATATGGACTGTGTGGTTAACATTGATCTGTCTTTGCAGGGTGCCTCTGAGAAGGATATTGTCCACTCTGGTTTGGCCTACACCATGGAGAGATCTGCCAGGGTAAGTGATCGGGCAGGACACAACACAGTCTGACCTGTTTTAGTGGACAGGCACCATATTTTTCAGCATAGTAAACTCAAATGAAATATATGAGGACACATCACTCACCGGAACTCATTGGGATTATTTTTGTGTAAAGAAACATCAGAGGATTGCTGTTTTAAAAAGAAGTTTATATAAACTATTGTTCATGCACACCTGAGGGTATGAAAGGCTAACTGCTAACAAAAACACAATATAACTGCATAGCCAACTTGGTATGAGCACAAAAATCAAGGAAAAATTAACACGATCTAAGCAAGTCAATGTAATCATGCTCTGCTCATGAAACACTCCTGGTGAGGTGTGGAGGACAAATAAAAACCATGTTGCAGACTTGGACTTGATTTAATATTCCACCGCTCTGACCTAAGAAAATCTAACTTACATCACTATATACAGCAAAAACAAAGATCAGCAAAAAACGCAACAGTAAAAACGTTGACTCTTCAAATGTAAATGTTCATTATCATAATAATAAATAATAATCTAAATTTCTTCTTATTGGCAGTTAATTTATCAGCCACAGTATTTATCATGCATCCCTAATTCTTTGTGAATTCTGTAGGTATTTATTTTAATTTGCAAACATGGTTTAATAGTTATTCATGCTGGAACTAAACATCAGTTAGCACTAATCAGCAGCTCCTGCTCTGCTCTGGTGAAATCGTATGACGGTGGTGTAACACGTGTTCTCTTTTGCCTTTTCAGCAAATCATGCGCACGGCAAGCAAGTACAACCTGGGTCTGGACCTCCGGACGGCCGCCTACGTCAACGCCATCGAGAAGGTCTTCAAAGTCTACAACGAGGCCGGGCTCACCTTCACATAAACGGCCAATCACGACCCACACTTCCTCTCCCTCCCCTCCGCCCTGCTATTGATCACCCTCTCCTGCCTTCTTCCACCATCTAAACAGCCTTCAGAACATATCACTGTTTACCGCTGCTCTTCGGCTCTATTATACACACACAGCGAGACATCGGCTAGCCTGGTATTTATCCTGTGATCTCTGTGCTGCCATTATACTGTATCTGCAACTCTGTTTAAATAGTGCCCTCCTTTTGTTTTTGTACGTTGGAGAGAAACATCCTTACAAAAGAAAAGTCCCTTTTGCAGTCCTCATATAAACGTTCATGATATCGTTGTATGGCAGCCATGTTCAAAGCGCCCTTTTTGTGATCGCTGAATGCACGTTTGACTCTCCCGTTGTGATTATTTCAGTTGACAGCACTACAGATGCCTTATTTCAGAGAGAAGTGAGCCCTAAAAGGGAGTTGGCCACTTAAGTTTAACTTTTAATTAAAAGGGATTTAGATTTAACTTCATGTGAATAAAAGAGAGAATTTTATTACTCTAGAGTTTGTCTTCACACTGTTCAGGTGGAAAAGTTAGTAATGAAGTTCCCAAGGTTTAGGATTCAAAACAACAAAGTTTTTTCCATAGTTTGTTTTTACTATTCGATAGATGTTCTCCCACTCCTTGTCCCCTCCTCTTTTCCTGTCGCTTTATCTCGTATATTCAAAGCAGCTTCTCCCCGACTCCTCCGCTGGCCAAGAAAGGGGAGCAGGGAGGGGGCTAGGTGTCCCTCTGACCACCCGTCCCCTGGTTGAGTTTTCCTCAGTTTTAATCGTCCAGTTCCTCAACATTGAAATTGTTTTAGAGGAAATTACTTTTTATTTTTATTTTATTCATTTTTTGGAAACCAATAAAAAGTTCAGAAAAAGATACAACAGTGTGTCGCATCAGTTTATTTTCATTCTATTCTGTCATAAAATATATGTCACTTATTTTTGAGTCTTGGACAGAGAAAGGTTTTCTGTCTCATTCTTGTTATGTGTTGATGCTTCCAGTCTTTATGCTAAGCTAAGCTGTGTCCCAGCTTCATCTACATACTTCATGCACAGACATGTAAGTGTATGTTTATTTGCTATTTCTCTTGGTAAGAAAGCAAACAAGCAAATTGCTTGTTTGAGCCCATGGCTCATTTTACCCCTGTAGCCCCTCAGTAGGTTAACGTTGCCCTGAATGTGAGATTAAAATCTTCTCATTGTAATATTCTGACTGCTGTGTTCACTCAACACCCAGTGGAAGACCATTTCCACCAGTAAAAGAAAAGATATCTCCATGATAAGTCATTATCATGAGATAGAAAATCAAAATTATGAGATAAACAGTAAAAAATATGATAGGAAAAGTTAAAATTGTGAGATAAAAAGTCACAATTATGAGACAAAATGTTGGAATTCTGAGAAAAAATGTCAAAATTATCGATAGAAAGTGGATTAAATTTAAAGTTATGGATAGAAAGTCCAAATAATGAGTTATAATAAGTTAAGAAAGAAATTGGGAGATAAAAAGTCCAAATCATAAGATTCTAAATAAAAAATCTGAGAAAAAGCCCAAATCATGAGATTAAAAAAATGAAATTATTAAACAGAAAGTTATGGGATTAAAAATTCAATTTTATGAGATGACAATTCAAAATGATTAGATAAGTAATTATTTTCAAATCAATTTTTATCTCATGATTCTGACTTTATTTCATGATTACTTTTTATCTCATGATAATGACTGGACATGAGACTATTTCTTTCTTTTTCTTTTCCCCATATTATACAATAAAAGTGAAAATTATGAGGAAAAAGTCCAATTTTGAGATGAAAATTTAAATTATGGGATAAAAAGTCCAAAATGTAACGTTAAAAATCAATATGTGATAAACAGTCAAAAGTACAAGATAGAAAGTCCAAAGTATGAGATAAAAAGTTTAAATTTTGAGATGATTATTAATAATTTTCATTTCAATCTTTATGTCATGATTATGACTTTATTTCATAATAATTACTTTCTGTCTCATAACAATGACTTAGCATGGAGATATTTCTTTCTTTTACTGGCAGACATGGTCCTCCACAACACTCAGTCCCACGTCTTGAAATAAATTCTCAACACAGTTGCTGGATTTCAACAAAACCTTTTTAATTTCACTGGTACTGTTTATAAAATCAGCGAGTCTGCTTTGATGCCAACTTAAAACATGGTGTGCGATTTGTGTTCGTGTATCTGAAGTGGGACTTGTGATTGTGTGTTGTTTAAAGTGTGCTGTGTGTGTGTGTGTGTGTTGGTACAAGTGTGGTGTAGTGTGTTGTATCTGTGTGTGTGTGTGTGTGTGTGTGTGAATGTCAGATTGCTTGATAAGGCAACATGCAGTCATCAGTTTCCATTGGCCTCAAAGTAAAAACACACAAACCTGCTCCAGACACAAACACACACACACACACACACACTTTGCTGGCTGAACCGGTTCTATGCTAACACACACATGTACACGCACACACACACATACAGTGCAGACAGACACACACACTGATGCCAGGCAGACGAGCGGTGAAAGGTGGCATCACACTGACCGAGAGGAGAAGGGGATCCTCTGATTGGCCGAGACAGTTGATGGGCGGGAGCTTCAGAACAGCCAGACTAGTTAGTGATTAAATAAAAACTACCCTAACAAACAACTACATATCCCAGAATTCAAGCTGTACACAGAACTACACATAAAGCTGGGTCATTCTGCTCTCTTAGCGGACTGATTCCCTCACTGAATCACATGTTTTTTTTATCACAGAAATCTGAATAAGTTGCTCCCGCTGGCATGCAAACCAGTTTCACAAAGACTAAAAAGCAACTAGACAATAACAAGAGGTGATCATTATCAGCTGCTCCTTGAATTAAGCTTTTTAAAACCCCCTTAGGCTCAGTTTTCCCTTTTAATTTACCCTTAAGTAGTTTAATTTAAAAAAATAAAATAATTCCCTTGTGTCTGACATATATTCTGTATCGGCTTGTTTAAACTCTTCATTGAAGCTATGTGATGTTTTCAAACCCAAGTCTCCATGTTTTTCATAACCATCAACTGGAATTATTCTAAATGTACTGCGCAGTATTTTATGTACTTTTGGCAAATATTCATTTTGACATATTTCTTCTGTATATTTTCTAAGAACTGAGCTCATGAAGAACTATAACTCAGTGGTTTATTTATCAATTTCTAATGCCACCTTTAGTTATTTCTATTCAATTATTTACTCTTGTGTCACAATGTTTTTGATCTCCATTTGGGGTCTTTTCCAAGCAAATATTGATATGTGAATTTTGCAATTAAATCAATATATACATTTTTATGCCACCCCAGGAATATTTCTTTAGATCTTTCTTTGGTTGTTTTGCACACTTTTCTTTACTAATGCAGGACGAGGCTGTTTAGCAGAGAGTGAAGCTTGAGTTCACGTCTTCTCGGTGCCGTTATCTTGAAAAATTTTCTTAAACTTTACGTCTTAAAGAATAATCTCAATTTTGAATAGAAGAATTTCATTTAGTCTGCAATATAGGGTGACTATATCTTTAAATATACGTTTTGATGTACTCGTGACCCCCCCATGAAGCTTTGGTGACCCCTAGTGGGGGTTTGGACCTCTAGGTTGGGAACCAGGTGCTACAAGTGATGCAGTTACATACGCAAACATGTACTTTTCTGCCAAAGTTTCTATACCGTTTATTTAACACAAGAACAAAACTCTGGTTGTCTGCAGGGAGATGCCCCTGTCAGTCAAATCCAATTAACAGTTATTGACTCTTATTATTGCACAGCTTTGTTAAATATTCGATTCTGATTGGTCTGTCATTTTTGATTAACAGTCTGTTGCTATGAGGAACAGTCTTTTGCTGTGGGTGCAGTTCTGATCATAGACTCAAGAGGAGCAACAAAATACTTTTTAAATCCATAGAATTATTTTAAAATTAAGATTTTGTTTCAGATTATTGATTCTTTTTGGTGAGTAATCGCATAATAAGTGGAATATGAGTCCTTATTGCGAAATAAATCCTGACCAGGTGATGCAGGACGGCAACATGAACTAATTTATTTTATTTAATTTATAGCTAATATATTTTCCTTATTTAGCCCCAGATATGTAGAAAATCTCTGAAATTTCCCACATCACACAAACACAATTGAAGTTGCCGCTCTGTTGGCTGCAGATTTCGATCAACCAATCAGAATTTAAGAATAAGAATCTGGTTGTCTGCAGAGAGATGCCCCTGTCAATCAAGTCCAATTAACAGTTATTGATTGGTAAAGTTGTATTATTACTCAATTCTGATTGGTCTGTTATTTCTGGTTAACAGTCCACTGCTATGAGGAACAGTCCATAGAACAGGCTGTTACTATGAACGACACACCATAGAACAGATTGTTGCTATGAAGAACAGACTGTAGAATAGACGGTTGCTATGAAGAACAGACTGTTGCTATGAAGAACAGACTGTAGAATAGATGGTTGCTATGGAGAACAGACTGTTGCTATGATGAACAGGCTGTTGCTATGAAGAACAGATGCTTGCTATGGATGCAGTTCTGATCATAGAGTCAGGAGGAGCAACAAATCAAATCAATAAAATGACATTAAAATTAACATTTTGTTCCAGATTACTGATTTTTTTTTTTCTTTGGGGGTGGGGGTGGGGGGGTGGGGGTAAGTAACTGTCTAATAAACAGAATAATGTACCGTGAGCAGCTTTATTATTTCGTCTCACATTTTGTTTATTTAGCCACAAATATTTAATGTTATGGAGAACTTCTTTGAAATTTCCTGCATCACATGAACACAATTTGAGAAAAACGAGCGCTGTGTATTGCTTTGTGGTTAATGACGCTGTAATAATAACCCTGTTTCTAAACGTCGAGGCGAAAAACACGCACTAAGCCGCACAAAGCTACACAGAAACAGCCGCTACTCTACGGTTACAACACAAGACGAGTCATTCTACACATCTGGTCATGCAGTCTATTGTAGCTAACTAACTACTGCACACACATAACAGAATGAGATCTGTCCTCGATGCACGATTCCCTGCACAAGCCTCTGGAGATTTACTTTACACGCCAGCAGCTACACATGCACACACACACACACATATAAGCTATCACAAACAGCAGATCACACACCCTCTCATACCCTGCCTCAGAGTTATTGTTATTGTTGTGGGCTGCAGAGGCTTGACTGTATTTACACACCAAAAAGTTGGCCCAGTGTGTGTGTCTGTGCTGGCATTGACTGTGTGGACTGTACGCGTGTGTGTGTGTTTCATGCATGTGCCGGATGAAGGTGTATCTCTTATTGTTTGTGTGTGTGTGTGTACGTGTGTGTTTGAGTGTGAGGTTTCCCTATAGGTTGGTAGGCGTGGGGGTGGTGGTAACAACACCAGGGGGTCATATCAGGACGACACTAACACACGGGTGAGGCGAGGCGAGGGTGAGACGGGCGGTGGAGGAGAAGCTACAGGCTGCAGACAGTCAGAGGGGAGGAAGAAGAGGAGGAGGAGGAGGAGGGGGGAGATACAGGGGCTGAGGTGCGGCATCCGGAAGAGTCTGTTTTAGTTGATTTTGGTTCTGTAAAGTCACAAAAAAATATGTTGAACATCTGGAGTCTGGTACAGCAAGGCGAGGGGAGCGAGGGGCCGCCAGGGAGCACGGGAAGGAAGGTCCAGAAGACGACTAATACCCCTTAAAGAAAGGAAATAAAGATAGAATCACATGTCAGTGTAACAGGAAGTACTTAGATCCTTGAGTAAAAGTAGCAGTATCACAATGTAATTAAAAGTTAGGTTGGAGATATACCTGCTTTTTAACCAAACGTTCGCATAGAAAACCAACTGCCTCATGAACGTTCAGTAATTGTTTGTATACTTGCGTATGTACTCTGTGTGAGTGATTCCACTAGGGGGTGCACCAGAAAACCCAGACTTTAAACCATAATATTTTGCGTAAAGAAATATTCACATTAAAGAAGCTGAAACAGAAAGAAATGGGAAATAGTTTTGAGCGTACAGTATGTTTATCATGCGCTGGATTATTTACACATTATCATATGTGTTTTCTTAATATGATATCAATATTTCATTTTTTAACGGAGAAACACATCATATATTTCCTGTAGTAAGTCATAAACTAATCATGATATGGACAAGCTTGGGGAGTAATGGATTACATGTACGTAATCTGGATACGAAAATAAGCAACTGTATTCATTTACTTACTGTATTTCATTCACAGAGCAGTGTGCTCAGATTAACTGTACTCTATATTTGTAATATTTTCACCGCTTCACCTTGCAATATCCCTTTCTCCAAGCCAACCAAACTCCATGAGTAAAATGAGCAATTTTACCTCACAGAACACAGAAGTCGCTGGTCTGCCGCTGCCTTGTCTGTGTTATTGCGTGACTTTGGTGTTTTAAAAGAACAGTTCAGATTCATCAAAGTCATACAATGACATAAACAAACTAACAGATCAAGTCAGTAGCCGAGCAACTCCTGTGCTCTGCAAGGTAAAATTGCTGGTTTTGTCAAAGGAGTCTGGTTGATTCTTGTAGGAAAAGGCTGTCTGACGGCAAAGTAAGGTGGTGAAAATATTCTAAATGTAACATACACTTAAAACTGACATTGACTTCTTGTAGGTGGCCCTTTTTTAAGAGGCTAAAATCTGTTTTGCTGCTGACTCTGTCCTCAGCGGTACATTAGCTTAGCTCTTAGCTTCTGTGCTGGTCCTCCTCTCTGCTTCTCCAAACTGAGGTCATGTTGACCACCATCTATTGAACGTATTACACTGACTTTGTAAGTACCTCATACAATCCCACCTCACATAATCTGAACTACCCCTTTAAAAGCAAGTATATCTCTGTAAAGTTGCTAATATTGTAATACCTCTGTAGTTTTGAGTAGAACTCTGAATACTTTTGCTTGTAATAAAGTATTTTTATGTTTATGTATTGGTGTTTTTCCTTAAGTAAAGTATACTTCTTCTACTACTGGTCACTGTAGTATTGTTTATCTTAAAACACTTGAATAATCTTCTGTAGCTCTGAAGGAGCTTTGGCAAGTCGAGGGTTAAGTGGGTAAAAAATATTTGGCAGCAAAATGCACTGTAATATCAAAAGTGAAAGCACTCCTCAGAATAATGGTCCCTTTATGAATGTTAAACCTTTAAACCCAGCGGCATCCAAACTTGTTTTCTTACCTCTCCTCCTTCCCCACCCTGCTCCATTCCTCCATATTCTCCCTGCGGCCAAAACAAGAAGAGTGATATTACATTAGGCACAAAAGAGGGTGGAGTAGATTTGTCTGAGAGGATGAAAGGATGAGGTGATGGCAGGGCAGAAGGCCTCAAGCACCGATGGCCGTCTAGTTTTCGTTTTCCTCCAGCTCTGATATAATAAAGCAGTTAAGACTACAAAGACCATGCTGTATAGGGTCGACTCAACTCTTATTATCATGCTTAGGATATTCCCATGGGGGTTCGGTTAGTTAGATTAGAGCTTTACAGTATAGAAGATGCTCCAGGTGCACAGACTGTGTTCTACATGAGCTGTGCATGAAGCTATTTTGGGGCATGCCATGAATATATTCTGGCTTAACTGACGTGCTGGAGAGGTGGCTCAGAGCTTGTACTGTAGGGCTGGGCTGCACCAACAAGGATTAATTTTTAAACCAGATTAAATCATGGTTTATCTTTAAATTATGTTCCACCAAAATTTTTAAACTTGCTTAAAATTATGGCAGACTAAATTTAAACCTCACATTACTTTATACTCTAAATTCTACATTTTGTTAACCTTTTAGCCAGCATGCAAACAGTAATGTTTTGTCAACTTTTTTAGCTAGCTAGCAAACAATATAACATTTTGTTAACTTTTTAGCTAACAAACAATGTAACATTTTATTAACCTTTTAGCTAGCAAACAAACATTTTGTTAACTTTTTAGCTAGCTTGGAAGAAGTAAAGTTTTGTTAACTTTTTTAGCTAGTTAGCAAACAATATAATATTTTGTTAACTTTTTAGCTTGCTAGCAAACAGTCTAACATTTTGTTAACTTTTTGACTAGCTAGCAGACAATGGAACATTTTGTTAACTTTTTGGCTAGCTAGCAAACATTATAACATTTTGTTAAACTTTTGGCTAGCTAGCAAACAATATAACATAACATTTAAGTTTTTAGTTATCTAACAAACAATTTTGTTAGATTTTGCTAGATCCATTTTGTTAACATTTTAGCTAGCTAACAAACTGTAACATTTTGTTAACTTTTTAGCTTGCTAGCAAGCAATGCAATGTTTTGCTAAGGAATTACAGACTGGCTAGTTAACGAAAGTTGACAAGGTCCTGACAGGATCAAAGTTATTTTTGATTAATTAATTTGGGTCAGCAAGCATCTACACATTGATTAAACTGTTTAATTTCAGTTTACATAAATAATCTGTATTTACTCATTGTATGCATATTTTTTCCCCCAAACTCTGATTATAACTCATCTAAATTAAATTAATCTTTCTTGGTGCAACCCTGTCTATGTCACTTATTGCTACACAGAGGAGCTACATGGTTAGAAATGGAGACTTTTAGTATCATTGTTACCTAAACCACACAAATGAGTGAGCATCTGAGAGGCCAGAGGAAAAACGTTTTCAGAATTTACATTATGAATTATTCACAAAGATGTTCTGAACTGCAAAACCTCAAAATCTATATTTATCTGATTTCTAGTCAAAATATATCATTACACGCAACGTAAGACACACCTAACAAGTAACATATGAGTGACTTGTTTTTGATAATGCATCTTTGTCTTTCAACTTTCAAAAACACCTTTTTACTAACTTTCGAGAGTTTTTTTTTTTTTTACCAGTGTGTATTTTATGCTTGTTATGTTATACTTTAAGTTGAATTCAATGTAAGCTTTTATCCAAATCCATTTTAATTTAGGAAGCAAATTCATAGCAGCTTCTGTTTCTTCTTTCCCCTCTTGACACTCACTTAGTGGGCTATTAGTCTATATACTCTAGAGAAACCAGTTTATTAGGTACACTCGTGCCATTTAATGTAATCCAATAAAATATTCTTGCAATAAATCCTTTAAAATGTGATGATTCTGCAGGAAAACTCTAATTTATTGCAGGTTTATTGGATTATATTGTACAGGCTTAGCTGATAAACTGGTAACTTTGGTGCGTGTAGCATGCAGAGTATCCCCTCTCTGTCTCTCCTTCACCACAGCCCACCCCAGCATGACCTATGACCCCCACACTGCTCTGTCCAATAGGCACCTCGTATACAGGCTCCTCCTATCAGGGAAACACAGGTGAGACACAGACAACATAAACAACAAAAGGTGAGCACCACAGCAATACAGAACAACACACAAGACAGAAGCTTTGCCACAAAAGAAGCAAAACACAGAAAAACCAGAAAGACGTGCATGAAAGACGTTAGATGACAAACAGGTCTGACAACAGCTCAAAACATGAAACCAGGAGGAGGCCAACAGTGTCGCGAATCAAACAAATACTTCAGGTATAAAGTTTCAGTAAGCTCAATGAGCTTTAAAGGATAAATAATATTTGATTGGTTCATTGTAGTGCTGAAATGACTAACAAATAAACCAATATAAACAGCTTGTCAGTATATATCAGCCAGTTAGCTTAATGCGGATATGATATTTATTGTTTTTATGTTGGCCAGTAATTGTAGTACAGAAACCTGGAGTAACTGGAGTGTCGTAAAGAAAATAAATCTGTAACGAATAAGAAAATAAATGTGGAAATATAAAGGAAAATAACAATAAAACCCTTGGGAGAATAATTTAAGAATAACTATAAGCCTTTTCATTTGTTTTTTATTTTTATGGAAATAGAATAATTAATGTGCAGATAATAAATAAATTGGCCTAAATTTAAATAAATATATGTATGTATTTATAAATAAATATATACATAAATAAATGAACAAATAAGTGACAAACTAAATGAAAAATGAAAGCTTATGTTCTTTTATACTTTGTTGTCCTTATATTTCCACTTTTAAATTTTATTTGCTTATTCTTTTCCAGATTTATTATTATTTTATAGCTCTCCCATGACTCCATACACACAAACTAGGACAAATCTAAGGGATCCATGTCAAGATTGTTCACTTATTTTATGTTTGTGTTAAAAAAACAACAAATATCATTGCTGGATTTTTTTTAAAAAACACCAAAATATCAGTATGTACACCCAATCATTTATCGAGTAAAAATACCCAATAGTCCCAGTATAAAGTGAATATCTTTGGGTTTTGGACTGTTGGTCGGAGAAAACAAGCAATTTAAAGATGGCACCTTGGGCTCTGGTAAATTTACATCTACATTTTTGTCGCTGTTTTATAGATTAATCAAAAATAATGTAAATTAATTGAAAATAATAGTATATCAAAAGTATAATAATATTAGTCATGGTTGAGGCTCTGATGTATTTGAAGTGCTTACTAATGAAATATTGCTTTGATGTATCATTTTGTTAAAGAAATAAACTGGCACTTAGATTTTATTAAGACATTGCAGCCGTCCGGTGTGTTTAATGTGGGGAAAGTGCGCCATCTAGTGGCAGACCTCAACTGTTACCATGGTAACTGACCTGGTTGGCCAACCCGGTCGACGCGGCGACGTTCTCGACCCCCTCCACGGTTGCCTGTGATACTTCGTTGGCCCCGGCAACCGCTGTTTCTCCGACGATGTTGGCCTGATCCACGGTCCTGTTGGCAACTGAGACCCACAGCGGAGGACGGTTAGTGAGACTGAAACACACTGTGCGCTAATAAAACACACAACACAACACAACACAACAACACACGTATACTGTCCTGTTTGTGACCTCGACCCCTCCGTACGTTACTCTGTACGTTACTCACGTACGCTCGCGGTTTCCATCTTCAGTTAAGTTATATTTTCGTATCATGGTTCCACTGGCCCCGTGGTGGGGGAAATGTCCCGGATGTTATCAGTTACGCTTCAGAAGTTTTTCCTCTTTTAAAACGTAAAATAGTGTTTAAAAACAGTGGAAGCCCATTTCCACCGTTGTGATGAAAAAAAAAAAAAAAAAAAAAAATCATATAAATCATTACAAGTCATTATTGAGATACTAACCTGCACTGTTTTAAGATGCTAACTCAGTATTTTGAGATGGTAGAGCTAGTTAATTATTTTGAGGACGTTTCTCATTATTTTGAGATGCTAATTCAGTATTTTGAGATGCTAATTCAGTATTTTGAGATGGTAACTCAGTATTTTAAGATGCTAACTAATCCTTTCATAAAGGTTTTTCATTATTTTGAGATACTAACTTAATATTGTGAGTCATTAACTAATTATTTCGCAAAATTTCTCATTATTTTGAGATACTAAATTAACATTTTGAAATGCTAGCTTATTATTTTGAGTTGCTAACTTAATATTTTGAGATGCTAACTCAGTATTTTGAGATCCTAACTCTGTATTTTGAGATACTAGCTAACTCAGTATTTCATGGTAATTAATTATCTCACGAAAGTTTCTCATCATTTTGAAACTGACCACTTGCTAACTCATTATATTGAGATACTGTCTCAATATTTTAAAATAATTGCTTAATATGTTAAAACGCTAAGTCATTATTTTGAGATACAAAGTCATTATTTAGAGATACTAATTCAATATTTCGAGATCCTAATTAATTTCAAGAATGTTTCTCATTATTTTGAGACACAGAGTCATTATTTTGAGATGGTATTCCACACTTGAAAATGGACTTTGACAAGTGACAAAAAAACTAGATTTTATGATTCACCTGAGGGGTTCTCAAACTGTATTTTTAATTGTACAAGAGAAAAGATTTAAAGAATGAAGTCTAACTGGTTGGTCTTGTAAATGTACATCTGATTAACCATTGCACCTCTAACACGCCATGTATAAGACAATCCTGCATGGGGTTATAAATACTTGATGTAGATGTTGATTTTGCTTTGGACAAAGATGTTCTCATCTCTGGCCGACAGCAAACACCTCTTAGGTCAGGAAAATAAATCTGAAGATATGGATAGCAGGTAAGAAGATAACATTTGAATTTCCCAAATTCTGCCTAAAATTTGCTAAGAAGTTTATGTGACTGGAGCGCTGAGGTCACAAATAAGGCCGGCACGTACACAGTTGTTCTTACCTGTGTTTACTGATGACACAACTCCCTCCTTCGTCTTACTGCCTGAGAATCAAACAGAGATTATCATCAAGTTAATGCAGCAAATGATACCTGCTTAGATAATAGAAGAATTAAATACTTTACAATTCTTATATTTTGTTGAATATTGTTGCATATTTCCATTATTTTAGTTTACTCACATTTGATTTGTTTTGCGTTTTGTTAGTACTTTTGTCTTTAAATCAGTGAGCGATGTTTAGGATGTGAGCATGAAAAGTTAATTTTTCTTTCTTTTCATCAGTATATCAGGATGCTTTCAGTTACTCCTCTGTTGAAGGTGGCAAGAAGATGGAACGGGAATTTTTCCATTTTTAAGTTTCATTATAGGAGCAGTATGCAACAATCACACATGCAAAAATGAGTACAGCAGTCCAAATAGCGAGTTGAAGGTATAGACTCTATATTAAATAAATTGAAATCGTCTTTAATCTGGAACCTGTGGTTGAAGAGAGTTGTTTCTTGGGCAGGCTGCAGGAACAATGTAGGAGTGCAGGATGAGGGCAACATTGTAAACTGACAATAACAAGCGAGGACGAGTCCTCCACTGTAGGTTGATCAGCTGTTTATAACTGTCAGTTGTCAGTCAATGTAAAGCTAAGCCTTACCCTGTAAACACAGACCACTGCTCCGAAAATACACACTCTGGACTGTGAGTTAAGTAACTGCCCACTTTCTACCTGCCAGACTCCATTAACATATTGCTGAATATAATTGTTATAAACCTCTACACCTTGTACAAGATCATTAATGATTTCTTATGACTCATAAACAGACACATGCTCATTCAGTGAGTATTCAGTATTGACTTGAGCTCTAATTAATATGAAACTGACATACATAGAGTTATTCCAGTCTGCAATAGAAGTTTCCTAAGGGGACACACAGCTGGAGAGTTATTATCACACTATTTCAATTGAACATGTTTCCTTGATCTCTGATGGCCATTTTTAGGAAGTGAGCAATCCAATCTGTCTGTAATGTTTGTTTGTGAGGAAGTTCAATATCCAAAGTGTGATATCAAGCCCAGAGTGTTAAGTCATTATCAGGGCTGAGCATTATGGCCTAAGATTTATATCATGGTATAATTTAAAGCAAGGACGGTAACAGTATGTATGATGGTAAATTCGTTTTTCTTTAAAATCTAAGTCTAAATTCATCTGCAGGGGTAAAGCACTGGTATTACAGCTGCATGGCAGCTATTATTGTACTCTGAAATGACATATTTCACATATTTCAGAGGTACAGAAGAACATTTAAATTGCAAAAATGGAATAAAAAAAAAATAAGTATCAATATTAAGTATCTGTCTTTTTAGCAGCTCTTCCTCAGCTTTGTTGTTTGGACTGTAGTGACGTTGTCTGACATTATTGGTTCTTTTATCTTTGCTTTTAATGATTTGTTGTAACTTTTTTGTTGTTTTTTGGTCGAGCAAAGTGAGGGCTCTCCCACGGTATAGTCAAAAGTCATGCCATGAGCCAAATTTATGCTCGTGTACTTTCTCTACCATTTATGCTTTCAAGCCCTAAGATATTCCAATAATTCCATTACAGGAAAAATAAATAAACTTTTAATATAAATTTGTGATTATCAGCCCCAATATTTATTGTGTATCTCTGTTTTTTTTAAATATTAACATTTGCACTAATTTACTTTACTTTTATTTTGATGAGTACAGATTAATTAGATCAATCATTACGTTTTAATTGCCACAGATTTAGAGCAACGTTACAGAAGTTTGAGTGATAACACACGCTTCTTTTTGAAACATTTTTTAGCTGCTGCTGCCCCTTTAGACTCTGACGTATCCTTCCTGAGAGTGTGTGATCAGCAGTATCCATTGCTCTTTCTAAAAATACATTTAGAGAGCTATTTCTTCTCAGTGTCCTTTCAGTGTAGCCAATGTGTTTCACTGCTTTTTCTGTTTTGTTTTGTTTTTCCCATTATCTTTCCTTTTCAACCTTGAGAAATCAGTGTTTCAGGGTTTGAAGCTCAGTTGTGATTTATGTTGTTTTTTGTTTTTTTTATTGGAAAACATCTGGTGAGCCACAGCACCTTTCCTCTCTGCTCACCAGCGCTGTGCTCATTATAGTATGATCCCAAGCAGATTAAATTGTGGTTATATAATCTGCCAGAGTGAGGGATGGAAGGAAAGAAGTATCTGCTCAGTGAGATGAAAGCAAAGGTAGAAACTAAGGAAGAAAATGAGAAATAAATCTGCAGAATAACATGAGTTTGTGCACGCTGACTGTTCTCTTTCTACTTTGACACAGATGCAGATGCTGCCGTCCTGCATCCACCCATCCTCTTTCTGTCTCTGCATCCCTCCATCTCTCTGCACGCTCCCCGAGCTACATGAGCCACGTGCCTTAGTACTGAGCAGTACTGCAGTACAGCCAAACACACACTCACACACACACTCACACACACACACACACACACACACACACACACACTCACTGCAATGACACAGCTTCTTTCTCGCAGTCAACAGAGGGAGCCCCCTGAGTGTCACTGTGAATATCTGTAAATGTCTGTCAGCATCATGCAGAACCCGCTGTATCTATGAAGTCGTGTTCTTCTTCTGATGCAACTAATGACTTCCTTTTACATGTAAATAATTAAACATGGCTTGAAGCAAAAGCAGATGCAATCCCAGGTGATGCAGGACACCAAGAACAAGAAAGCAATTTTTGAAATAATCCCAACAATAAATGATAATCCCGATCGAAAGCTTGCCTCAGTAAATGAAGATTGCATGGATTAGAGTGTGTGAACGCTTTTTCCCATTATGAAATAATGTATTAAACGTGCAAAAATGTGGCTTTAGTCGGGTTTTCCAGAGGAGGATTTGTGCTTCAGCAGTCCTGATGGGATGAAAGCTCAGATATGTCCCGTATTTAATGAAAAATCCAATCAGTGGTGATGTGGTTTATGTGTTAGCTGCAATGTAAAAGTTATAATATAGGCACTGAGACAAACACAAGAAAGAAAGCTGCGCACAAAGATCTCTTCTATATATGGAGTCTTAGGAGTGCCATAAAAAAAAAGAGTATATGTATAAAAATCAAGGGAAATAAACATGTTAACATGAAGACATAAATAAATAAATGTAAAATAATATAAATAATTATAGCACAATATTTATATTATTATTAAGAATTACTACAAGCATTTTCATTTATTTTCACATTTATTCTTGCATCTCTCTCTCTCTCTCTCTCTCTCTTTATATATACATATACATAAATATATATATGTATATATATATATACATATACATAAATATATATATGTATATATATATATATATATATATATATATATATATATATATATATATATATATATATATGTATATATGTATTTATAAAATGTCATGTATATATATTTTAGCTCAGTGTTTTTCCTCATTCTTTTCCCGCTTGCCTTTGTTATTCCTTGAAGGGCCAAACTGTCAATCAGCTGGCTGTAGGCAGGACTTCCTTTATGTGACACTCCTATGACTCCATATCTATAAATAAGGGATGTAACAGCAATTATGGGACAAAAGAAAGAAAGAAAGAAAAAGAAAATCACTGCTGGTTCATCTCTTAGCTCTTAAATCCTTTTCTGGAAAACTGCCTGCAGCTATATTCTAATATTAATGCAGATTATTGATGAATTCTAAAATGAAAAATCGTACTTTTGGAAGTTTTCAAGGTTCAGTATATTCATTCATAAAACCATGGAAATCTGTAGTTTGTTCGGGGCTGTTGTGTGGCAGCTTGTGTTTATGGAGACATAGGAGTGCTTAAAAAATGTGGTTATATAAAGTGTGTGTGTGTATAGTGTGATGTATATTTGTACGCAGATAGATAAAACAAGTAAATATATTAATAAATATATACAAAAATTAATGTGAAAATAAATTAAATGCTTATAATTATTTTAGCACAAATCTAAGGAATCTCAAGATTGTTCATATATTTAATATGTTTGTGTTTAAAAAAGAAACTTTTTAAATATATATATATATATATATATATATATATATGTATATATATATATATATATATATATATATATATATATATATATATATATATATGTAAAATAAATTAATAAATAAATACATATGCAGGAAAAAAAATAATGTAGATAAAAAAAATCTCCACATTTCTTTTTCTTACAGATTATGTTTATGATACTCCTGTAACTCCTTATGTGTTCAGATTTTTTTAATTTAATTTCAGAGTGTGCTCCGCTGTCTGTCTGTCTGTCTGTCTGTGTCTGTCTGTCTGTCTGTCTGTCTGTGTCTGTCTGTCTGTGTCTGTCTGTCTGTCTGTCCAGCTGTATGTGAAAGTGGGCGTGCAGACGTTGACACAGTGTACCAACATCCACATGCTGACGTGTGCACTCTGCTGCAGGCAGATACATCGACCCTTCTCACTTCACCGATCACATCCACTTCTTCTGTTCCTCCCCCTGTGATCTGCATGACCATTTTCTTTTCTCCCTTCTTGCCGTTCTCTCCATCCCTCAGCTCACTGTCACCCCCTCCCCTCCCCTCCCCTCCTCTGCTCTACCTGAGTCTCATCCCTCCACCTCCATCATCCCCTCGTGTCAACTCTCTGTCTCTTTCTGTCCCTCCATCTGTTCACACAGGAGCCACGAGACTAGAAGCTCAAAGCTTTTTTCTGACATAACACCCCTCCCTTCAGTCTCTCCCTATGCATCCCTCCATCCCTCCATCCCTCCATCCTTCCATCCTTTCCTGGGATGGGGGGGGGGGTGTTTTAAGAGCTAAGGGGGAGGAAGGTGGTTAGTCATCGAAGCAGCACACACTAACGGGCAAATCCTGCTGCTGCAGACGCACGCACACACGTTCTTGCATCAACACGAGGATGGGGTGAGGGTGGAGGGGTTGGAGGGGGGTGGGGTTGATGGGAGAGCAAATTGCTGCAGTGCTCAAGTGATCCTTGCCCCGTCTACCTCACCTCCCTCCCCACTATTCTTCCAGCTTGTGACTCTTGCCTACATTGTGCCTTTTTTTTTTTCCCATTTTCATCATCGTTAAGATTTTGAAGCTGCTGCTGCTGCTGTGTGACGGTCAGTCACTGCAGATGACGACAAAGACTTTCACTCCGCCAACTCCTCATCCGCCCTCCTACTTTTACACACCCCCACCCCTCCCAACCCTCACTCAGGCGGCCTAAAAGCCTGGTACTCGGGGTAACCTTGAGATGTGACGCATTAGCTGCCTGAGCTAGCATAAAAGTACAAAATGAAGCCACAGCATGACCATAAAGCATCTTTAAAAAGTAGTTTTGCCATTTCTAATTATCTGTCTTCATATACTAGAACCTTTTTTGAGAATTTATACATTTATCTGGAAAAATCAGTGAAAATACCTCACAAATGCATTGCAGTCTTTTTAAAGCAACAGCAAGACCATAAATAATCTCTAAAAACTGTAAACTCATATTTTATTTGCTATTTCAGATGCTCTGTCCTCATATACTTGCATCTTTTTTGGTGAATTTATATATTTATCTTAAAATATCTGTGAATATACCCTGCATGGCAGCTGATTAAATACAACAGAATCACCATAAAGCATTTTTTAAAAAGTCTAAGTTCATATTTTTCATGCGTTTTCAGATGGTCATCATATATTTTAACCTTTTTTGCAATTTTCTACATTTATCTTAAAATATCTATGAATATACCTCAAACATTGTGTGTCAGCCCATTAAAAGTAAGAACATAAAGAATCTTTGAAAAGTATTAATTCTAATTTTTTTGCAATTTCAAATGCTATGCCCTCAAATGCTTGCATCTTTAGTCTGAGTTCATACATTTATTTTAAAATATCTTGGAACACACCTAAAGACAAAATGCATGGCAGCCTTAAAAACAGCAGCATGATGATAAAACATCTTATAAAGTTATAAATTCATATTTTTGTTATTTCAAATTGTCTGTCTTCAAATACTAGTCTTTACTGTGAATTTATCTTAAAGTGCATGTCAGCCTATTAAAAGCTACATCACAGCAATATAGCATCTTTTCACATGATAAATTCTTATTTTTTGCTTTTTCAAATGGTCTGTCCTCATATACTGGTGTATTTATCGTGAATTCATACTTCTTTTTAAAGATATCTGTGAGTATACCACTAAAAATGCATGGCAGCCTATTAAAAGTAGGTCAACCCTATTCTGATATTCTCATTAATTATTTATAAACAATTAATAAAGGCAGATAAATGGAGTCTCTGGGGACTTCATCACTGCATTGGATCCATCACTGGACGTCCCTCCACAAACCACTGAATGTGAATAAAACAGGACAGGTGATAAAAGCGTGAGGCGGCACCATCACGAGATCCTGCAGAATCCCTCGTTTTTCCTCCCTTTTCCTCCTTCTTTTCTCCTCTTTTTTTTTCTCCCCAGACAGACCAGTCCCCCCACCAGTTCCTGTCCTGCTTCCCAGTTATAACTTTTCCTATTTCTTTCTCCACCTAACACCCCCCCTCTTCCGTCAGTCTTTCAGCCCCCCACCCTCTGCCCTGCACCAGTCCTGCAGCAGTGCTCACTCCATCCCCTCCTTTCTTCCCTTTTTCCTCCTTCCTCCTCCTCCTCCCTCCATTCCTGTCACTTCACACAAGTGTCCCAGACATGGACACCCATGGGACCCCACCTCAAGACACATGATGCAACCACACACACACCCAAAAAAGTGAGTGCATCTCCCTCTTTTTTTTTCCTGCACAGACAGTTACGTACCTACATACATCACCCCTTCCTTGGTTTTGGCTGCCGCCTCCTCCATGCCGGCTTTGGTCTTCTCCGCAGCGGCCACCACCCCCTCCTTGGCCATGGAGAACCCCTTCATCAGTACATCCATTTTGGGCGACGAGACGGCTGGGCTCCCCTGCTCCAAACGGGCCTGCTGGCTTTGCTGGTGTAGCTGGTGCTTACAGAGAGCGTGCAGAAGAGATGATGTGAGATGTCAGAGTGTGTGTGTCTGCGTGTGTGTGTGTGAGTGTGTGCGTGTGTGTGTGTGTGTGCGCCGGTGGCTCCTCCTCCCTTTTGGTGCTACAACAGAGGAGTGAGAGGACCGCACAGCAGGGCTACAGAACGCAGACTGAGAGGAAGAGGGGGGGAGGAAACAGCCGGTATGCACGAGATGGAGAGAGGAGGAGGAGGAGGAGGAGGAGGAGAGACGACCGGATGCTGCAGCATTTTCAAGTCATGCTGCAGCCACCCCCCCTCCACCCGTCATCCATCTTTCTCCTGATGATGCTCGACTTGCTGTTTGCAGATTTTTGATTGGCACATCGCTATGGACACACCTTTCTGGATGCTGAGCTTGTGAACGCTGTTATGTAACCAGCACAGCTTCAGCACTGGAACATCATATGACTTTAGAGATTTTGTCATGTAATCCGTGATCACGTCACACAGCTTCTCCCAAAGATATCATTCCTTCCTCCTTTTTTTTTTGGATTTCTCACCACACTGAACTGATTTTAATTGAATTAAGACAGAAAAAAGGGGCACCTGCAGCTATTTTTATTGTTGTAAAACGAGAGAAAATGCTTTGTCATCTCCACCTGAATGAGTCACAGCTGCCCCTCCCTCCTCCTGCTCCTCCTCCTCCTCCTCTTCCCCATCGTCCCATTTCTCCCAGACGTGCCGACTCAGCACCACAGCAATTCTGTGGATAGTTTAAATCTGACAACAGCTGCATTTTCATGTATTTTTTAATCATTTTTTGACCAATGATTTAAAGAATAGTTGGAAACACAAATAAATAAGCTGCTGCAACTCTATATTTTTAGCATCTGGTCCACAAACCTGATAAAACAAAAGGGGAGACAAGTTAAACTGATATATTTGTGATATACAGTGGTGTTGCAGAGAGGACGTCTCGTCTTATCAGTCTGGTTGTGCAGAATCCCACTGCTGCCCTCTGCTGGCGGCTTTAGCACACATGGCATCATGACGCAGCATTATGGATGACTGGCGGTTGTCTTTAGGTATGGGAAGGACTATTCAAGCATTTATTGGACGAACTATAAGCTGTAAAATCATCACCTGCATTGCACTGTTTTTGAGCAAGTTGAGGTCACAAGTCTTCACAAGCATTTTCTAGTCAAGGTGCGAGACTTGTGTCTATGTATGTGGGCCCATTTCTGACAATGTGACAGGAAAAAAGATCCTCATAATTTCAAGAACATTTCTCATTATAATGACTTACATAATCCTTTCTTCATCACATTGGCAGAAATGGGCTCCATATTTAGGTTTCTTATGCTTACCAACAAAATTGGATGGTTTTTGATTTTTTATTTAGGTTTATTGTCGGAATATGACAGACATGGAATATAACATCCATAAGTAGTTTTTTATTTATGTATATTCACTTGAAAATAAGAATCACTGTGTTTTCATGGCCTTACTCTTTGATTCCACTGGGCAGGTCATGTCTACGCCTCGGTTTTGATCCGTCTTCCACATGGCTCCTGCCAGCCTTGCTCACTTTACACAGCCTTTTCACATTACTTGCTCAAATTTTGTTGATTTGATCATTTATCCTTGATTTTCTTTATGCTTCTACCATGTGTAAGTAGGCTAGATATTTAAATAGTTAATTGTTTGTCTCCTTTTTGAGTGTGAGTCTGTACATGGCCTTAAATTTTGAAAATTGACGGGATTATCTTTGCTGTTTCTGTGTCTGACTTCCTGACCAGGCTCGATGTGCTCTGTAGCATCCATCATGTCTCAAATCTTCGTTTTTGTGATTTAAAGCTGCACCAATGCCAAATGACTTTGTGTAATGAGAGCTAGCACGTAGTGATGAACCCCAAGTGAATTATAATCCAACTATGCATTTACCCACGTCTCTACAGAGCTTTTTACACTATTTCACAAAGTAAGTGACTACCTTACTTCAGCTAGCCAAGGCCAAAAAAGAACACCTGCTAAAGGACTGCATATTTTTCTCAAGAGTTGATGGAGACCAAAACAGAATTAAAGGAAAAGGTGCTGTAGCTGTGTCATTGTCCACGTCGCCTCAGCTGATAAACAGTCACAATATTCTGTCAAAAGCTATCAGATGCTCTTCCAGAGTGATGCTTGTCTCTGCAAAGTCAAAACACGCCGTCTGCCACACCACCGGCGCTAAAAGTGTCTCATCGATGGAGGAATGTCGACTGTCACTCGCGACCGTGCCTCCAGTTTTTTAATTTCAAGACAGAGTAACACGTGTGTTTCATCCATGAGTTTATAACAGTTCACTCAGCCGTATGGTTTTAAGAAAACATTTATTCACATTGATATCAGTACATTTTTTGAGTGCATTTTTGTACATACTGTATTTGTGCATGTAGGTAAATCTCTATCCTTGTGTGCCTTCTCACAAGCATGCTTAAAGTGTTAAAATTCATATGTTTGTGAATGCGCTTTATGTACTAAAAGAGACATCATGAGTCCTGAATTTTCACTTGAATACTTACTATTTTTTGTACAATTTCCCTTTCATTTAAGAGAGACAGAACCCAAACAAACAAGAAACAAAGAAAGAAAGAAAAAACCCAAATGCGAGATCAGGTCTTAGCAGCAGACAGACACATTTGACAGGTAATATCAAGCTTATGAACACATAGCATTCTCACACTAACAGTTAGTATCTCACATTCTACTAATCTAGGCTACAACTCTATCTCACATTCCTGAGGAGTTTCCTCCCCCTCCTGCTCCTTTTTTTCCCTCCATAATTTATCCCCTCTTCCTGATAACTCCTGTGCTTTTTGTCCATGTCCTTCTTATACATGTCCTCTCTCTCACTGTCTCTCCTGCTCCTCTTTATTCCTGGACGTTGAGGATCTGTGAAGACAGTCCTTGGTGCCAGTTCTTCAGCTTGGCAAAGCGGGGCCCTTTCACCTCCGACTCGAACTTCTCTCTGATGGTGTGGAAGTCAGGACAAGCATGTTACATCAGGTAATATTTGCACTTTTAACAGTTCAACAGTGATTACGTTTACCTGCACAAAATATTTCACTCTTTGCATTTATTTTTCTGTTTACGTAACTCAGGAAAAATTAATATTTCACTAATATTCCTGTTTAAATGCAGCCAAAAGTGAAATGGCTGGAGCTGCTTAAATCATTTCGCTTCTTTGTGCCAAAATATTTCAACTGTATAAACACAGCCTTCCTCTTATATGCATTCAACAAATGTCTTGAAAAGGTTGGCGTTACATTCTCCTTGACACATGACTTTTAGCTCTCTGGTTGTTAGCAGGCTCTGTGAATAAGGCTTGTATTCAGGTCTATTAACCATGGACTCATCCTGTTTGTGACTTCCAGTGAAGCTTTGACACCCCAAGGAGAGGTTGCGACCCCCAGGTTGAGAACCAGTGAACAAATGTACAAATACCCTTAAAGTCTTCTCACTTTTTTCCCATCTTACCTCGACCTCTGCAGGGCTTCCTCATCTGGGTCTTGCACTGCATGGAGAGAAAAGGATAAGGATAAGGACTCACTGATGCTACGCTAAATGAATCTGAACAAGAAGTAAGGATCAGAAGAGAAGGGTATCAGAAAGATCAAGAGAGGAGGTATGAAAAGACAAAAAGAGGTAAGAGAGAAGGGGTGTACTGACGGTATTCAGTGCCAGTGATGTGGGCCAGGATCCTGAAGCTCTTGGACTGCAGGTTGGCAGCACGACGAGCCCATTCAGACATATCGGGGGCTTCTCCTGGCCTGATCACTGCCTGGTAAACCGGAGATGCACAGTCTACCACCGGGTCCTTGACAGGCAGAGCTCCACTGCAGGACAGAGAGTACTGTTAGAACTCTGAGTGTGTAGTATGTACTGTGTTTAAAGCCCCCAAATGTAATAGATGATCATAATCGACTGAATGCCCATGATATATTATCTCACTCACTGCAACTTTGCCTTGAAAAATCAAAACACAGGCTGTTCTGGTCTGCACGCCAGAGAATCCAACCACGTAGAAATAGTCAATCTTCAAGATGCATCCGTAATAAACTGAGAAACCAGTTAAAAGTTCCATGTTAATTTTACTTGAGTAAATAACTGGAATACTCCAATACTGCTTGTAATCCCATGTGGGCCTAGAATTGTTGTATGCATGACCAATAAAATACAGGAACACACGCAGCTAACATGTTGCAATGTAGTGCGTAGCTTGGCTATTGTGGCCTCATCAAGAAATAGCTGTGAAATAAGTTCAAATTGTTTCTGATAACGTTATTTTTAACTAATATGGGTAAGTGCAAGTGCAGCAAGGTCTGGCTCGAGAACAGAGCATGGTTGAAGCCTGTGTAGAACCAAGAAAACACTCAAATTAGGAACTTTGGGTATAAAGGTGTTAGAGTTGCATGGGAAGTCAGAAAAACATGTTTTGCATGTAATTCTGGGACTTTCCTTCATGTCCTTTGTACTTTATTGTCAGTATGGATGTGAAATTGGTCTTAAATTGCATTCATGAAGGTCTTAATTTTGTTGAAACTTGCAGAAACTCTTTTTCTATTTGCTAGTGAGGCCTCACTGGGCTCCATTCTTTCATTATTATGGGCATTATTACATTACGATCATTAATTGCATTTGCGCGGCTTTACACACAGTCTGTTTGTTCATTGTTCACGTTCACCGTCTTTGTGTTGTCCCATAGTTCCACGTTGAAGGTGCCTGTACTGTACGGTAGTGTACGATAGATTCTGGAGTGAGTTTACACAGCAACATGACTGGATAGTTAACTTTTAGAAATTTTTAATGAATGTTAGAAAAGTGAGTCAATACTGATCAGACCGTTTGAAAACCTGTGATGATTGGATACTCAGAACACTCCCATGCCATGACATCCCGGTCAGGTTCCAGAGGCTGTGATGCTACTGGCTGCTTTTTAACAGGAGGACCCAAAAAAAAAACATAAAAAATCCCTAAACACTCTCACACTTTGGCAAAAGTACTTTTAAGTACTTCCATCAAACACTTTGGTTTGACACATAGCACCTCAGAAACACATTAAAAACATAATACACCACAAAGAAGACAAAAATAGACGCTGATTTTAAAGTATTTTCAGTGGGATGTTAGTTTATGAGAGACATGGAGCAATGCACAAGCTGTTATGAAGTCGTGAGACGAAGGAGACACGTATGATGAGGAGAGGCCGGATGGAAAAGGAGCACCGCTGTACTTACGCCAAGGGGGAGCCCGCCTCCTCACTGAGGTCACAACCGGGAAGGGAGGATGGGGGAGGATGGGTGGAGGACAGCGCAGGTGTGGTTGGTTGTTTGTTTGTGGATGGAATGAGGAGAGGAAAGTGGGTGAAAGGCACGGAGGAGTACGTGACACGGACAGGGACAACATGGAAAAGCCCGGACGTACAGTAAAGTGGAGTTGTAGCAGCGTGGGCTTAAGGTACGCTTTCAAATGCTGCTCTTTGTTTGGGCTTTTCGGGCAAAGAATTTTAAAGGATTGATCCATCAAAGTGAACAAAAAACCATATATTCTCACTTTCTGCTGAAGATTTACAGCCATGTTGATATATATTTTTTTTTTTGCCAAGGTTTTGAGATCCCCCCGGCCCATAATTGTTATCAATCATTCAGTCATTAACAATAATTGTGGAAGAAACTGATAAATAAGAATTCCAGTTGAATTTTAGAGAAATTAAAATCCCGAAAGCTCTTTCTGGGAAAAGGCTTCTAGTGGGAAGTCAGATGACATAATATAAAGAGGGACAAAGTTTGTGGTCCAACGTTGACAAGTTTAACTTCCATTTGAAAATCATATTTGCCTTATTACTTTTAGGGGCTTTTCACACTGCACTCAGCTCCAGGCTAAGAGAGCCTTCACACTGGCACAGCCCTCCCCCATTCTAAAGTGGGCTAACCCCAACTTTAGCCTAGGGCTTGACAGCCCTGCTCTGAAGCCAGCTAAGGATAGCCATGTGCTAAGAATATGCAGTGAGGTAAGGTCCTGTTCGGTTACCTCTAGGTAACAAACCTAACCTCTGTTAGGTTTAGGAAAAGATGGTTTGGGTTAAAATAGACTGCTATGCATGTGTTAGGAAGGCTTTCTGTCAGAAAGATTTCTGGCAAAAGGGGTAAATTTGAGTCAGGTAGTAATAGTGCACAAAGTAATAGTACAAAAAAATATAAAATATAATTTAAAGTTTTTATTGTGGCTTATTGTTTTACTCCTTATTGCCACTTATGTGTAAGTTTCTTTGTGTCTAGGAGCCTATATTTTCTTTTTAAGTTGACTTCATTGTGAATGAGGTCTCTACCTGATTGGATTTCAGAGTTAAAATAAAGTATGAATGAAAACTGAATAGGACTTTAACTTTTGCAGTCCTAAACACCTGAAAAACTCCTTCCACTTTGCAGTAAACATTGTAAACAGGGAAACGTGAGCGTCTGAATTTTTTTGAATGATTTTTAATACAAGTAGTATGAAAATCCTTTTGACTCCATCCATATATCAGAAATCTCAGAGCTGGATGTTTTGAAACCTTGGCAAATAAAACCACAACCATCTGCATGGTCAGATACTGCCAGCAGTAAGTCAGAAAGTATGTTTTCTTTGATCATTTGGGTGAACTGACCCTTTAATTTTCCAGCATGCGGGCTGGTTTGAACGGTGTAATGTGATGTAAAGTGCGTGAGTGGAGAAACCCCCTAAAAGACTTGGAGAAGGGGTTTGGTTGGCGGTTGTGTGACCTCACCTGTCGTGTCCCTTAGCCTGCGACTGGCCTGCGATGGCGTCCATGATGGCGTCCTGTGAGTACATGCTGATTGGTGTGTTGTACTGGGCGTGAACAATGGTGGCCTTTCCACCCGGACCCTTCACCTCGATGGGCTTGTGGGTGGACAGGGCTGAGTCTTTCAGAGCAATGGGGTTGAAGCTGGGAGTGTACTCCACACTGTCAGTGTCGGGGTCAGAGGTCAGTGGGGTGAGGAGGAGGAGGAGGAGGAGGAGGAGGTGGGGGGGTGTCAGGTGCAGGGGTGAAGGTGAGAAGTTAACAGATGAGGAAGAGGAGAGGGGAATTTGAGAAGAGAGAAATGACAGAAAAAGCACCAAAGTGAAGGGAGGAAACTGGGTCAACGTGTAGTTGAATAACTGACAGACAGGTAGCGCTGTTGTACTGCTCAGATTTAACTTTTGAAGAGACATTATGAATAAACACTCAACTACACAGAACAAATACACCACAAACTACACTACAGCTGTGTCCCACTGCCTGACCACAAGGTGAATTTAAGCATTTCTACAGGATGTAGGTAAAGTTTTCACACTGAAAAGCATCAAAATTTATTGAAGTCACTAGATTAGCAGGATTTTTCAATATATATTTGTAAGTGGGCAGGTAAACTTCCCAGATGAGACAACAATGAGAATATTAACTTTAATATTAACACTCACAGATAATAGAATAATGACCGTAAGTGTTATCAATACATTTATCTCTAATGCCAGAAAATCTGGGGATTTTTTTGGTGTCAATTTATGTCAAAAGCCCTCTTTTTTTCTTTTTTTAATACTAAAATATTACTAAATTACAAGTAAATCTACAGGTATCAAAACACTTAAGTAAAAGCACAAAATATTCCTCTCATTAGTTACTCTTTAACCGTCGATGTTTAATGCATTATCAATAGCAGGCATTCATTTAAAGGGGTTTCTGTTTTTCCGAATCATCAGTCTAAATTTCACCTGACTCCTCCTACAGGCCTTAAAATATACTCATAAAAGTAGAAGTACCTGAATAATTACTTAATCACAGTAATTTGAGTATTTGTAATTAGTTACTTCCACCCCTGAAAGGAGTCAATAGCAGCTTTAATCATTTAGATTGGAAAGAAAAGTGGACAAAGTTTGATTGACAACGGTTGGAGGATGTACAAAATGGTGAAATACTGTATGCTGATGTCTTGCACACTGGCTTCTGAAACAGTATATGATGCCTAACAGTACATGGTATGTCATTTAAAGGGTTAGTATTTTATACTGCTATACTGGGACACAGCATGTCTAATGAAAATCTTTTTCCATCACAACATCATGACTACACTCGAAAATTTCACTCGATGGAAGCAACAATTAAACCAGTCCAAAGAAAACCAAACATGCTAATGTTTAAAACAACCACCAGGCCAAACAGACAGATTAGCCCTTTAACTGCAGATTTCAAATGACACACACTGAAACACACACACGGTATACAATTAGTAGTATACTACCAGTATACTACTATTAACTGATACACACTACTGCCAAACATGGATGGACAGTATAAAGGACACACAAAATGCCATCGCTCATGCATTTATACACAGTAATATACTGTCAATCCATTCATATTCACAGAATGAATATGAATGTGAATGAATATGAATATGAATATGAATGAATATGAGGACCAGCAGAGGTGGAAAACAGGTAGATATATCAGAGTAGAATATGAGTTCTTCAATTTGTTTAATTAGGAAAAAAACAATTATTACAATATATTGAAGTATCAGTGATAAAAATAGGTTCTTTTAAACTGTGGTAATGTTTAAGTTAAAACTATATTGTAAAGTTAAATCACTCTGTATGATATAAGTCTTCAGAAAAGTATGTTTTGTAAGTCTTGATCTATAAAATAACCTGAACTACTGCTGCCAAATAAATGTAAAGCAGAAGAAGGAACAGTAGAAAGTCTCACACACTGAATTCAAGTACAGTACTTGAGTAGTACTTAAATACTTTCCACTTCTGGGGACCAAATGCTGTTAATAACCTGTCTTGGATTTTCGTTGCAGTTGCCTGAAGAAACAAATGCTGTTTAAGTTACACTAAAGCTTTAGTTGAGTTCCACACACATGAATCCATGTTTGACACAACTTCACTCCACACAAAAATCACCACAGATCTTTAAAAACAAATGCTCTCTGAATGCCTCATGCACATTAAATACTGAGAAACGTGACGGTACTGACTTTGCAGCTGTGTTTGCGATAACCTGGAACACACCAGAGGGGGACGGACAGACAGAAAGACAGAGAAGGAGAGAATGTAATGAATCACCAGAGGTATTTTGGTGATAACAATGGCACCGTGCGTGTTTGTAGGAAACTATCCAGCCACAGTGCTGTGCTGTAATCCCACGTACAGGTTAGAATAGCAGCTGTTTGTCATCACTGGGATATTTCCCAGCTTCCCCTGCATCATCAGGAGTGACTGACAAGAGCAGAAGTGTCTCAATCACATGACACGGGAGGACGAGGACACATTTAGCACAGAACAACCACAAAAATACACAACTACACAAACTCAACACCTGATCCACTAATGTCAGGACTGTGGCTTGACTTAAGGTTCATTTATGCCACCTTTATGTACAAAAATGTCCATTTTAAACAATGTAACCATCACTGCTCGCATATTTACATGCGTCTATCCACTAGGGGGCGTCGCTCAGAGGCAAAAGGTATCCCGAGCAAGAGAAGTCAAAAGATTCTGATAACAACAAACATGGTGACGGTGGAGGATGTTGGAATGATGTACGTCTGGAGAAGAAGCCATTGTAGATGGCAGTGATTTGTGTGGCCTTTAAATACGTCTCGACACACAGACAGAGAATTCTTCTTGCTAACTAATTGATGATAATCGTCATTTCCAGTACTTTCTGATTTTTTAAACTTCTTTGTCGTGTCTTTGGTTGTGTTTCGCTTGAACTATTGGCCACACTGTTACACCGCCCTCATGACTTCCAGAGGTACTGCGTCATATCCATATCCTCTGTATCAATACCCATGTCCCTGTCCATGTCTGTATCCATATCTGTATCTATAAGCTTTCAGGAAACACACGCAAACATGGACAAAATGATAGATACTGACTCCTAATTTTGAGAAAGTTTCTCATTATAATGACTTACAGGATCTTTTTTTCCACCACATTGGCGTAAACTGGCCTCCATACTGAACGTTTCTGCCTTTACTGTCAGTGTAAATGTGTCCAGCTCCACTGCAGTAAAGGCGGCGGCGGGGCTTCAGACTGCAGGACATAAATCAGCCGACATATTGGTCCATACAGTATGTCGATGTGTTCAGGGTACAGTAGGTAAATTGGAACGTGCTCGGCAGCACCTCACACGTGAAACGTCTCCCCACAGAGTCAGGGGGAGCTGTCTCAGGTTTGGGTGAGGGGGCATCCAGGGGATTCAGGATGATGGTGTGTAACCAGAGCGGAACATTCCTGCACCATGTACAACAGCTGCTCTCTCCTGTGTGTGTGTGTGTGTGTGCGGGCCAGTGGAATCAGAGTACTCGGTGAGGTGGGGCCGCTGGCATGAAACTGCCGTCATCGTCCTGCGATCTGCCCGAAGCACGTTTCCTGACACCTGACTTACCGTTGGCCGATGCAGTGAAGCAGCTCGGCTCCAGAGGGGAAACAGATTAGTGAGGACTGATATCTGGATGTGATATGTCAGAGGCCAAGCACGTCGTGCCCTTAATTAACATCTACAAGTATCCCATGACTGAGGCTTCACCCTCACTCATGCCATACCACCGAGGAGCGTCCCCCCAACGATGACCACAGCTTAACTCCGACTGAACGCTTGTCATTGCAACATACAGTACAGTCAGAGTAATAGCATCGCTGGTTTGGCCCTTTACAGTCTCAGCAAAGATCACATAAAAGCCTCTGTGAGAGACCCAAATGTGTAAATGTGTACTGAAAAAAAATCACCCGCTAAACCTGTTTTTGACAGTGTCATTCTAGTTGAAAGTGCTAAAATTTACTGATATTTTATGTTTTTCTTATTGTCAGTAACAAGTATTGTTTGTGTAATCAAAACCTGATTGATACGTTCTTTCAATAGGGCAGTATCTAGAAGGGAACCCTAGATTTGTAGGCTTCAATGTCGTTTCTTCATGGTGCACGTTGTACAAAGGGTTTTGTGACTGTTGACATGGTAATATTAAAGTTTTCTTTATGTTTCGTTTAGTCACGTTCACCATCGTAGCCTGTGTTTTCCAGAAAGCAGCAAACAACAGCAACAAAATATGTAACTTATAGTGTTTTTAGACAATTTAATGTGGAAATGTTACATATTATAGCTTTAAGATCTGCTACTTGGTTAGGATTAAGGAATAATCGTGACAGTGGGCACTGTAGTTTATTTTCAGTTGATCTCACTCACACCATTCTGCTTCTGTAAATACACTGGAGCACCAATTGTGCCAAATATCAGTCCGCAGCTGAAAATAGTTTCCGACAAATACACTTGCTTATCCATGTTTGAGTAATGTCCATTAAAATGTTTTGGGGGTTTTTTCAAGTATAAGATCTGCGTCTTTAGGAAGAAATGGGTTTAGGGCAGCACTTTTCTAGTTTCTACTTATCTTTATATTCCAGAAATGTGCAAAAGCCCACGAATACATATCCAAACAGACAAATATAACAAAATATGGTTGGGTTGAGCTGATATGATACATTTAAGTAATCTTTTAAGCAAAACATTTTAATTGTAAATATAACTTTTTGTCATTAGTACAGTGTTCTGTGATAGTACATTGAATGTCAGTGGATTTTGTACAGTTGGTCAGACAAAACTAAATATTTGGAGCTAAAGCACTAGAATATAAATACATTAAAAAACAAACAACAAACAAACCTTCAGGAAGTTTACAGGTTTAAATAATTTTAAAGACCTCTAGTGTCTGAGGGCATCGAAGTATCCACCGCCACGCTGACTCTGCTGGAGCAACAAATCATCACCTTCCTGTAATCTCACCAGCAATTTACACCAACACCAAAAAAC
The DNA here is from genome assembly GCF_056507025.1 of Lutjanus erythropterus. Classification (NCBI taxonomy): domain Eukaryota; kingdom Metazoa; phylum Chordata; class Actinopteri; order Lutjaniformes; family Lutjanidae; genus Lutjanus; species Lutjanus erythropterus. The sequence goes on from NC_139333.1 coordinate 22,195,971, forward strand.
AGCTTCACAAGCAAGTCTGAAGCAGGTTTCCAGGCAAACCAGGATTTAAACCCGTGTCCTGGGCTTTGCTCTCGCAACAGCTTGAAGACAAAAAGCCTCAAAGAGAAAATTCAGGGAGCTGAAACAGCAGAAAGAGCTCTTTTAAAAGATTATCTTCTTGCAACATCATCTGTTTCCCAGTAAATGTCCACTTGAATCTCATTTTATTTTGATTTACCTGTGAGCCATTGGAATAGGGCGCTGGGGATACTCGACCTTTAGTAAAGAGCCTCAGATCTGCTTGTATTAAAGATCGTCAAATGACCCTGTAGTCTGATCTGCTCCTCTGTTACCTGGAGTCCAGCCAGGTATGTTTGTGTGTACGCTCCAGAAATAGTGCCACGTGTGAGAGGAATGAATGCTGGGAAGGTTCTGAGTACACTTTGTCATCATCACGGTGCTGTTAAGGTGAGATTAAACGGGGACAGTGTGAAGTGCACTTGAGTCAAAAATAGCACTTGTGCAAAGTTTTGTTACGTCAGCTCGCTGGGTGTGTTGGTTTTTTGGTTATCGCTGAAGGAGTTAACTCTTCCTCTCTCAGTATTACATAACTTGAGGTCACTTGTCACCGTGGTAACCTACCCTAGCGACGAAACCCTCTGGGATGCTGGCGACCCGTCTCCTAACTTGCCTTGCATCAGCATCATCTCTCTGAGAGTTTCGGGAGAGTAAAGGCCGATCGGGGAGTTGTACTGCCCCAGCCGGCCCGGTGCAGATGCTGCAGATGTTGCGGGGGAGGTCGGAGATTTGACCGGGGTCGATGGATCGTTTTTAGGGACCTGGAAGAGATTCCTGTTGAGGGGCTTTTTATTCTGGAAAATTATATGCTCCATTTGAACTTCTTCTCCAAAACATTTTGGCCCGACCTCCTCTTTGACTGTTTCCAACTCCTTAAAAAGACGAGAAGAGTTCAAGATAGAGGGGTGGAAAAGAAAGTGAAATGAGAGCAAAGGTATCAGCTTGTTTTGTCTTCGTCTTTTCCTTTCTTTTGGTTGGTGTTTTTGGTTTGCTGACCTCTGACCTCTGTAGAGGCTGTCTGTAGTTGCACTGTGAATATCTGACACTAGAGGGCAGCAGGACACTGCCTTACGGCTTCATTCAAGAATCTCTCAGTGGGACAAGAATACAAAACAGACACATATAAACCTGCAGATACATACATATTGTGTTTGAATGGATAACTGGTATTTGTTTGTGTCTCTTTGTTCATTATTGTTGTGGGTGTGTTTGTACCTTCTGGTGGGGGATGACTGGCATGGGCGAGTCCATTCTTGGAGTTGCTGTGGGAACTGGTGCAGGACGTCTTGATCTGAAGATTAAGCAAGAAAATAATCGTTTAAAATATACTGTTAAATCGTACTTTGTTGGTTTTTATTTGTAAAAGTTTAACTCTTGGGGTGGGTGAACTTTGTAGGGTTTTGTTTCAAGTACTCAGTTTACGTGACATCATGCCAACATTAAAAAATATGCTCATAATTTGTATCAAAAATCCAAATTAGCAGCGTGCATAGACAAAGACACTGACCATGTGTTGTTATTTTTTCATATTTATTATCACTTTTGGGGGGATTTTGGTTTAGAAAATAGTTTTTTAATGAGGATTTTATATGTTCTTGTTGAAAAATAATGAATTATATTTTCATAACTTTAATAATCAGGCATTAAATGTTTGTAACCTGAGTATATATAAAAGATAAAAAAAAAAGATAAAAAGATTTAAAAAAAAAAAAAAAAAAGGGGGACAGTCACTCACAGTTTTAAGGCCTATACTGTACAGATAATCGATTGATTCCTCAGGAATAATATGATTTAAATGTTAATAACTTGTTCATTCACAGATTAGAAAACCTGAAATTTGAATAATTATTGTTCTTTTTTAACTTTCAAAACTTTTTATGCAAAACATACAAGAAAGTAGCAAATTAATTGTTTATAAAAATGCTTTAAAAGTTGACACATGGACTGTTTATGAAAACTGGAAAAGGTTAAATTTCTGCCCTAAAATTAGCTACTAAAGTTTGTGTTTTAATGTGCAGGTTGTTTACTTCAGCATGGTGAGTGACAGTTTGGTGGTGGCGGACTTGATCTTGTTCTGGGCCTCCAGGTGCGTCATCCCCTCGGTGCTGACGCCGTCGATGGCTGTGATGATGTCTCCCTGGGCCAGGTTGCCGGTCACCGCCTTGCTGCCCGGAGTTATCTATGGAGGGGTCAAGAGAGCAGGTCACACTGAGACCACTGGCACAGATTCCTCAGGAAACACACAAGCAACTGAAAAACATATGCAGTTACACAAACACATGGTACAAATTGGCGGGATATTTATGAATCAGGGTAGGTGTCAAATGAGAAACTAAATCTGAAGTCTAAATTAAAATAATTTGTTCATTTGACAGCTCATTTTGCCGTAAACCTGAGGTCAAAACAGCGTTAAAGCTCAGCTGACATGTGACTTATTCCTCTGAGGTGTACAGCCTCACTCCACTTAGTTATTTATGCAGTGTGTGTGTGTGTGTGTGTGTGTGTGTGTGTGTGTGTGTGTGTGTGTGTGTGTGTGTGTGGCAGCTCAGTAAATAAGCCTTAAAGGTACAGAGGAGAAAAGCTGATGAAGCAAAATAAACTAATCCATCAGCTCTGTAGATGAGGGGCTGGATAACATTTCTGTGTTAAGTTGATCAACAGAGTGGAACCACATTTTATCTAAGAGTCTAATCAGTTTGCACAGCTACATACAAAAATCTGACGGTGGAATACGTAGAAAAACAGCAAGATTTCTGTTATTAAAGCCATGAAGTGTGCAGGGAAGGGATATAAGGTATATGGACTGTTTATACAGTCTGTGCATAGAGGCCGAATGGTTAAATCTAAGAAAGAAAGACTAAAAAATGCTTTTATTCTGAACATATACATTACAAATGTTTATTTTCATTTTAAAAACTGCATGTAAGGAAATCTGAAGGTGAAATAAGTAGGAAGGCAGCAGGATTTCTATAACCAAAGCCATGAAGTGTGCAAGTTATATGGACTGTTTATACAGTCTGTGCACAGTGGCTGAATGGTTAAATCTAAGAAAGAAAGACTAAAAAATGCTTTCATTTTGCAGATAATGTCAACCATTCTTTTACAAGCCTTTATTTTTATTCTTAAATCTGTTTTAGAAGGGAGTTTTTCCTCCCCACTGTTGCCAAGTGCTTGCTCATGGTGGGAATTGTTGGATCTCTTTAAGTCATAAAGATTACAGTCTAGACCTGCTCTATATGAAAAGCGCCCTGAGATAACTTATGTTGGGGTCTGGCTCTGATACAAAGTCAGACTTTAGTGCTTCAGCTACACAGAGAGGACGTTTAAATGGACACAGAGGCCTGCAGCATACAGTATTGGGTCTAAGCTTACAGTCAACTCGTTAAAGAGTTAAAAATAAGCAACGCTGTTGATGCCTGCCAGGCTTCACTGTGATTGACCCTACTGAGCCCCCCTCCGCTGGCCAAACACACACAAAACCCCTCCCACACACCTGCTGCTGACATTCATTCAAGACTTCCTTGATCTTTTTTTCTATTTACATTAAGGTTGGGTTGCACCAACCAGGATTCATTTTTAAACCTGATTAAATCATGGTTTAAATTTAAATTAAGTTGCACCAAACTTTTAAGCTCCAATTTAAAATGAGGCCTAACTTTTAGCTAGCAAAAAAACTTTTGTCAACTCATTAGCTAGCTAGCAAACAATGTAAGGTTTTGTTAGCATTTTAGTTAGCAAAGAAATGTTTTGTTTACTCTTTTAAGTTGATTAGGAAACAATGTAATGTTTTGTTCACTTTTTAGATAGCAAAGAAACATTTTGTAAAAATTTTAGTTGGCAAACAAGTGTTTTGTTAACTTTTTAAGTTGGTTAGCAAACATTGTAATGTTTTGCTAACTTTTTAGATAGCAAACAAAGATTTTGTTATATTTTTTGGCTGGCAAACAAATGTTTTGTCAGCTTTTTAGCTGGATAGCAATAATGTAAGGTTTTGTTAACTTTTTAGCTAATAAACAAACCATTTGTTAGCTTTTTAGCTGGCTAGCAGACAATTTAACATTTCGTTAACTTTTAACTTAATGTCTTCATGAGTTTTTAGCTGGAAAACAAACGTGTTAATTTTTTAGCAAGCAGGCAAACAAGTTTTAACATTTTGTAAAGTTTTTAGCTAGCTAAAAAGCAGTGGTATATTTTGTTTGTAGCTATCAGACACATTTTGTTCAGGAATTGTAGCCAGTACAGGGTCCTGACAGCACTCAAGTGTATATTTGATTTATTGATTTATTTTTATGTGTGTAAGAAAGCATCTCCATACTGATTAAACTTTAACTCTTAATTGTGCACCAGAGCTGTGCTTAATTTTAAATCTGGGTTTACTCATATTAAACCTAGTTTTGATTAACTCTAATCAGAACTAACCTTAGATTAGATTCATATTTGTTGGTGCAACCCAGTCTTAGTGTAGTTCTCTTCTCTACAACCCCAATTCTTCATGTCACCATTTCATTTCACTTCTTACACTGTCACTCTCGTCCTTGTTCCTCATGTCACACTATTTTTCATATTCCTTGAATCACAGTTATTATGCCTCTGTATTTATGGGTGTGTGTGTGCATGTAGAAAGCAGAGTTACAGTAGGTGGCAGGAGGCAGAAAAGCAACGTGATTTCAGGCAGAGAAAAATTATTTCTGCAGGGCTGCCTCAGTGCAATCAAACACATAAATGGAGACGCATATGACTGCCTGAGCACTCTGTCATGCATGTTTTCATATGCATCAGTACACTTCAAACAGAACAGATGACAAACAGGAGATGGATATGAAGACTTGAGTCCTTGGAAATTGGATATTACTGAAAGAGCAACACTGTGGTTTTCTTGCAAGCCTCATATAACAAACTGTGTTATATGAATCCATAAAAAATACTCCTTCCATCAATATGTCAGCCAATCACCAGAGAGGTGTTTACATTCATTCAGCTTCAAGACAGCATGTAAAGAGACTTAAATATCACGAATGAGGTAACTATTTCAGCTTTTTTCATACTTTAAACAGTTTGGTGTGTCACATATTAAATGGCCGGTGCTTTGACTTGGCTAACAAGACGTAATGAATCCACCGCACTCATTTCTCTTTCCTTTCTTAGCAAGAGTGGACCGAAATCCAAACCGTGGCCGTGTTACGTCAAACTGTAATGGCACCTCGAGCTGTCACGTCAAGCTGCTGCTCAACATGACCACCGGATGAACACAAATCCAATGACACAATGTCACACCGGTCGCGGATCAAAGCTCCCCCTGTCTGCCTAAGACCGGGATCAGAAGACAATAAACTAACACATGTCTGGAGCTGTGAATCGATACGACGCGGGCCGATCACCAGCGGAGCATCAATCAGGACTGAAGAATGAGGAGCTGGAGGTGGGAAGGAGTACGGTTAATGTCCTCCATCTATCCATCCACTACCTCGCTACGACAATCTGCGCCCTCCTCCTCTCAGGAGCAGCTCCAAAAGGTGAAACTGAAACTTGACTATAAGCGAGGAATAAAGCTTACTAAAGGTAACACAAGCTGCCGCTTCTTTCCTGTCCCATTCCTACCCCTCACTCTCTCACCCTCTTCATCCATCCACCTCTCTTTCAGTGCTATTTAAAGGAAACGCTGTAAATACACCAGCCGTCCTGACAGACAGAGACACCCCCAGACACTCTGCTGCAGAAGTTCAAACAAATTCACTTGCTGTTCGTACAAAGAGACTTAATTTTCTCCACTTTTTCTTAAACTATGCTAATTTAGGGAAAATAATCTTTATCTATACTGATGGCTGCTTTAATGCACATTTAAGTGAATTTTATCAAAGGACTTCCTTATGTTTTTTTTCTTTCAATTCATAACTAATGAGTTACATTGTACTTTATTCTTCTCATCAGTTGCTGTTAGCCCGCCTCTTTTTTCCTTACAGTGCAGTTTGTTGTACGTTTTTAAATTTTCCATTATTTGGCCATATTGCTCAATTCAAGTTTTAGCTAGCTATCAAACAATTTACTTAAAACAAAACAAAACAAAAAAAAACTTTTAGCAAGCTGGGGAAAAGTTTTAATTTTTTAGCTAGCAAACAAATATTTTGGTAGCCTTTTAGCTAGCTACATAAAATGTAATTTTGTGTTAACTCTGAAGCGAGCAAACAAATGTTCTTGAATTTGTAGCCAGCAAACAAAGTTGTTGTTAAGTTTTTAACTAGCAGACAAACAATATAACATTTTGTTAAATATTTAGATAAAAAACATGGTTTACTTTTTAACTAGCTATTAAACAATGTAATGTTGTGTTAGCTTTGTAGCTAGCAGACAAACAATATAACATTTTGTTAAATTTTTAGATAACCAACGTTTGGTTTACTTTGTAGCTTTTATTAAATGATGTAATGTTGTGTTAGCTTTTTAGCTTTCTACCAAACGTGTGAACTTGTAAACTAACAAACAAATGTTTTGATAACTTTCTAGCTAGCTAGCAAACCGTGTAACATTGTGTTAACTTTTTTTTAACAAACAAGCAAAGGTTTTATCAATTCATTAGCAAGGTAGCAAGCTATGTTATGTTTTGTTACCTTTTTAGCTAGCTAGCAAACGATGTAGCATTCTTGTTTTGTTAGCCAGGAAACATTTTAACTTTTTAGCAAACAAATCTTTTATTAACTTTTTAGTTGGCTAGCAAGTAATGTCTAATCTAATCTTTTTAGCTAGCAAACACTAACATTTATTAACGGGGGGGCATTCACCCCCTCCTGCCCCCCGTGAGTCCACCAGTGTTCCTGAATCTATCAAATCTTCCATCCATCCACTCCCTCACAACAACAGGCTGTGCCTTCCTCTCAGGAGCAGCTCCAAAAGGTGAAAGTGAAACTTGATTATAAGCGAGGAATAAAGCTTACTAAAGGTAACACAAGCTGCACGTTAGCTTCCTCGCTCTCCTCGCTTCTTTCCTGACCCATTCCCAACCCTCTCAGTCACTCCATCCATCCATCCATCCATCAGTCCACCTCTCTTTCAGTTCTATTTAAAGGAAATGCTGTAAATACACCAGCAGTCCTGCCAGACAGAGACGCACAGTCGCTCTGCTGCAGAAGTTACAATTAATTACTTTGCTGCTTGCTTGTTTTTTCTTTTAATTAGAATTATTAATCAATAAAGTTTATACAATCGTATCTAATCATATCTTATCCTACCTTATCTTAATTTATCTCTATATGTCTGCAATAGTAGTAACAAGTCTTTAACCTTTGCCATGTCTGTCAACGTTATGCAGTTTTTTGAATGACGTCATTTGTCAGAGATTTTACAGTTAAAATAACTCTTTTAACATCAATGTCATCAAAATCACCAATCTTGAATCGATCATTTGACTTTGCAGAGCTAAGAAATATTAGACTTCAGCTGTGATTAATCAAGCTGATTGGGACCAGCTCAAATTTGAGGGTGAGTGAGATAATTGAACTCTTCTGTGACGTGTTAACAAACTGCTTAAACTCAAAATCTTACCATGTATATGAATTTCTGGTCAAAATAATTCATTACCTTAAATAAAAGACAGGATCACCTACAAGTAACATTTAGTGACTAGTTTTTTGATAATGCATTTGGAATATCTTTATCTTTCTCTATTAAAAAACTAATTTTATTCACTTATTACAAGCAAAAAAAGAAGAAAAAACACCTTCTATTCTTTTTTAAAACTTATTTTTGATGTGAAATTTTCTTCACTGCAACGGGAAAAGTTGACTAATGCAGCAGCACCTCGACCCCAGTAAAACTATTCCAGTCTTTCCACCGCTGCTCTATTCTGGAAATCTCTCCGGAGATTACATGTGAGCCTCGCTGTCATCATCACATACAGGCAGCAACATTACATAACTGCTCACACACACACACACAAATCACACCTGTGCACACACATATCACGCGCATATACAGTATGCACATGCATCAACACAAGCTTGATGAAGTTTGGACATGCAGACCAGGTGAAAAAGTGATTTTCAGATGAAGAGGAGGAAGTTTTCAGACATCTAAGTTGAATTTAACTGCTTGAATGAGTGTAATTTACACACAAACTTCAACTTAATTTTAGTGTTTACTAAGACACCTACACATTTTCACCTGTACATCATCAATATATTCTGTACTTGGATATTCAAATGTTATAAAAGAGAAGCGTTTTGAAGTTTGTGTGAATGCATTGTTTACGTCTGCGTTTATGATGAATTATTGGTTTGGAACTGTTTAAAATGCAGACATGCCAACCAGTCGAAGAGATGTTTTTCAGGGATAAAAAAAATCAGGTTTTCAGCCGTCGAGGTTAATTTAACTGTTGAAAAGACTGCATTTTTCAGTGCAGGAGGTTCTTTAATACATCTGCTCCATTTAAATGTTGAAACAGAAGTTATGCATCAAAAAAAAACTTCTTGTTTACTTTGTACATTACTGTGCATCATATGTCTGAATCCAAATCCGGATCAGCCATATTGGGTAACTTAGTTTTTTCTTCAGTATGTTGGTTTTTATGATCTTTGACTCAAGTCATTTAATCAAAGACGGTAGTCTGTGCAGAAGATGTTTAGTTTCAGTTTCAATCAATTTGTGGGCAATTCTGTCACCTAACTCTTAACAGTTGTAACGTCATTTTCATCTTGTTATATCTTTTCTGTTTTCTTACATCTTTTTTGTCTTGTTACTTTATTAGGTCTCATTTTGTCTTTTATGTCTAGTTACATCTCTTACATCATTTTCATGTGGTCTTGATGTTGGAAAGCGAGCGTGAAATGATGCAAAGTAAAAAAGAATCACAATATAAGAAGTAGACAGTGCAGATATTTGTGTTTAAATGTAGGGAGTAAATGTAAAAAGCTGCCAGAAAAATAAATACTCAAAGTACAGGTACCTGAGTATTTGTACTTAATTACTTCCCTGTGTGGGTGACTCTGGCCTTACCCTGGAGATGGTGAGCGGCATGTTGAAGTCCTTTCCTCCCTGTAGTCTGAAGCCCCATGGAGCGGGGCCGTTCAGAGTTACTGTGTATGAACTCATCTTCGGTTAAATGTGGTCAACCCTCCTCCTGAGAACAAACTCCTGCCGGCTGCTGTGTGGGTTCTCCTCCCGCTCGGTGTCGCCCCTTGTTCGCCTCGCGTCCTCGCCCTGCTGCTATCCTTTTGTCCCGACGGCCGTCAGCCCCTGGCTTCACTACCGTCTTGCCCCGTCTGCTCCCAGCTCTCAGGACAAACACCCCTGGGGTGGTGCTGGTGGTGGGTGGGTCAGGTGCTGTGGAACCTCTGTGACACACAAACGGAGGACACACACACACACAGACACACACACAGGCATACACAAATACACACAGGTGCACAGACAGAGTGTAGAGCCAAGCTGCAGAAAAACTAAACTGTTGCTCCTGATGAGAACCACAAAAAAGAAAAAAAACCTCAAATTTTAGGAAGCTCAAACTCTCAAAAGTCAATTTTAAACTTAATATTTAGACGGAGAAAAGTTTCTTGCCTGCAGAGTTGCTGAGGGTGAGGGACGGACAGCCTAAGAATAGCCGAGGTGAGCAGAGACACAGGGGCCCTGGCCCTTATAAGGCCTGTAACACGAAGCCCCAGAATGCTTCACTGCCGATTCACATCGCCAATATAGACCCCTCTTACTGCAACACATTCTCCCTCTCTCTTCCTCCCTCTCTTAGCGCTATCAGTCCCTGCTGCTAACACCCTATTATCCACAATCAGTGTCTGTGCACTGATGTCAGTCGCTTTTCGGTCTTTCGTTCTGCTCGAGAAAAAGGAAACAGCAAATTACCCTGCGCCGATTCCCTTGAAACACCCCCGCTGCCACCGCAGCCGCCCTGATTGAGCCGCCGGCCCTGTGTTTGTGTATTTGTGATACGGAGCAATTCAATTAGCAGCCAGCTGCAGCTGCTGAGGTTAAGTGAACACAAACAGCAGGTTGTGACTGTTTAATAGGCGCTGACAGACTTTTGATTTTCAATATTTGTCACACCAGCAAACCTTGAATTAAGATGTTTGTGTGCTGGAGCGACGCTGAATATTTTAAATGTTGAAAGAGACACAATGGATGGTCCCTGAGCAGCAACAAATTCATCACTCACGCCAATATTTATCAAGACCTTCAGGAAGACGAGAGGTCTGTACTGATACCAGAAGGCTGTGACGTGGGGTTGAGCTTCTTCATGTCATCACCACAGATTTTAATTTGAAGGGATTTGTGCTTAAACTGTTTGCACAAATCTGGGATTCATCAGCATTTTCTTACCTGAATTTCTTCACACTCTGCAAACAAATTTAGAGCTGCTTCAGACCATACATATGTACAAATTATCACAGCCGGCTGTCTTAGAAACTAAATGTAGAGCATATTAAAAACACACTCATTAAAAAGGGCTTTTATAGAAGTCCTGGAAGTTTTTTTTATGCTTAATTGATCTTGTTTTATTTTCCTTGTTTAAGTGTTTTATCATAAACGATCTGTTTGAATGTGAAGCACTTTGTGTTACATTTTATGAATGTACTGTGCTAGATTATTATTATTATTATTATTAATATTGTCATTATTGGCTGGATGTCATCACTTTCACCCTCATTTCTCATTCTAATTACGGATATTTCCATTAATTGTGGTGAGTCTCTTTGCTTGGTTCTGACAGATCAGGCACTCTTTGTTCTCAACCTGTTTCCTTCTGGTCTGTTATTCTTTCCAACTTTATTGTCAAACCATTTCTTTCTCGCACAGAGACACAGTCCGTTTCGTCAGGGACACAAAATGCACCATTTTGATTATTGCAGCCCAAGAAATAATTTTTTATGAGTCGCAAAGTGTGTCTTTTCTGGCTTCCTCCTCAGACACAGGCAGCACAGCGGATAAATCAGAGAATTAAATATTCTTTCCTAAACTGTTTCACAGCTGATCTAAATACAAGCAAACACTCCTGCACAGCACAGCAACACCTGATTCTGTCTGAATGTGATGATGTGATGTTGATGCTTTTTCCATGATACTTTTCTATGTAAATGTATTTCCTTATATGGAGAAATGGGGGCGTGTCAGAATGCAGAGTGCAGACAGCGTGAGATTCCACCAGCCAGTCAGCGCACAGTGACCTGGTGTGCATGTTTCATGAATCAGATGGTTTGTTTACGTGGCAATTTATTTTCTTCACCACATCTCCAAAAGAGAGGCTGCAGTTCAAGGCTGGATTACAAAACCTCTGAAAGTTACATGAACTAATTGGATCCGTTGTCGTGAAGATAGAAGTCTTCACTTTACCAGCTGCTTTGAAGCAACAGACCAGACTTTTCTCTGTCTTGAAAGCCTGCAGCATTTATTAACTGACACATCATAACCTGAACTGTACATTTACTGCCAGATCGACAGCTTACTGCTAAGTTTAAGTTTCTGCTCCGCCATGAGCACCATCGCTCTCACTGTGCTGCGTGACGTACACACATTACACACTGCTCTTTTCTTTAAAGGAGCTACGTTACACTTAATTCACTCAGTTGGAGATCTTTTAATGAATACCTTCAGTCCAAATCTACTCCATTAAAAATTGTACACATACACATTTATTGCTACTGTTATCTGAGCACAAAGCCTGGAAGCAGGTGGAAACTGCTAGCTTGGCTCCATATGAGTGTAAGACACAAAAACAGCTGCGTGACCATTTGTTAATGTGCTTTGCTCTTTAGCAGAATGGATTGTGCAGCTGTGTGTGCTACAAGAGACCTCTGGTTTAAATCCCAGTTTACACATCTCTTGAGGTTTTGACCCTTGGCTCTTTGGGGTGAGATCTAACCAAGCTTGGACGTTACACAACGTTAAAGATGCCCTCCAGAAATGTATTAAGACATACAAATAGTCTGCTTGGAACAATAATGTGTCTACAAAGGAGGTACAAAAGAGGTCTCCTTCTACCTCACCTCATCTGAGAATCTATGAATACTCAAATTTTGCTCATTTCTTCAGTTTTCCTGTAGGACACAAGATGTCTCCTACTTCACTGTGGCACACTTCAAAGTGTGCATTTGCACTGGTGGCTTCAAGTTTCTACATCACAAGTTTGTAAACTGAACCAGGATTGGCCTTCTAACTATTTGTGATGTCACAAAGTCGCGTTTGTAGGCCCGGCTCTTTAAATTCAGACGTTCAGTGAGCGAGGCAGATGGATGTGAAAACTTCTTTCTGGTGTCAAACTCTGCACATACGTCTTTCTGTTGTCATGCAGTGAAGCTCAAACACTCAACTGGATGAACAAAAAGAAAAACATTTTTTTAGTGGAGAGGGACTTTAAAAATTGTGACTAATTAGTATTTTTCATTTCATTTTCAGTAGCAAGCCCAGAAGGAAAAAAACAAACACTGTCTCTAGATATGGACTTATACTTTTTTTTTTTCTCTGACTTGTTCAGAAGGGGAGGTTGAGGCATGTTGGTTGCAATCTGTAAGATCACCACTAGATGATGCTAAATCCTACACACTGATCATTTTAAAGTGCGCAAAACACAAAAACTAATCTAAAGGATCTCATTATCTCAGATACCAATCTGTTAGGCTGAATACTGAATTAACAAATAGCTCTTAAGGATACAATTAGACCAAAAACAATTGGAATTAGAGTGCTTTTATTAATAATTTTGAAAGATTTTATTTGGCAGGACATCATCTGTCTCAGTTCTCAAGAATGGGTGCTATATTTAAAAAATAATAATAATAAAGGAAAGAAGAAAAATAATATAATGGTAATGTACATTGACCTTTTACAATATGCTTTGTCCATACTTAATTAAATTATTATCAGTGATGAAACCTGAACATGAAAGAGAGACAAAATGCAGATGTAGATGGGTGGGGATGACTGAATAATATCTCTATGACTGTCTGCTCCTTCCACTAACACCCTCTACTCCTGCAAATCAAGTACCACCTCTCGCCTCTGCAGGGCGCCATAGTTCTGCAGGGAGGTTTATTCAGGTCAAACAGCATGCAGGATAAATGTCCATCCCTGTCTGCTCCCTGACATGATGGACAGAAATGACTTGCGTTAATGCCACTCTGACATCTGACATCAGGATGTTCCAGCTGTTATCTGCGGCTGGATGGATCTCTTCCATTCAGGAAACTGACCTAATGATTTATGATAATATCAGCCAGTCGACGCTGATGGACAGATGATGCATTAAGAGCTGCAGTAACTACAATCATCATGGTGCTGTGCATGAATGTGTGTGTGTGTGTGTGTGTGTGTGAGAGAGAGAGAGAGAGAGAACCATTTCAACTAAAATAAAAATAAAAACTAGACTTTAGAAAAAGAGAAAACTGTGAAACTATGTGTACTCAATAAAATAAAATAAAATAAAAATATACAGGATCACAATTGGAGGATATGTTAAAGTACTCGGATTCAGCAGATTGAAGTTGGGGAGGCAGTTCAGTTTCGGGCAAAAATTCAACCATAACATTTAAAAATAATGTAATTCTGGTGGTCTGAAAGAAGACTAGACTTCTGCATCTCTTCTTGGCTCCTCCTGAGCCTCTTTCCTAAAAACGTAAGTATCTGACTAACTGGGGATGAGACTCAACTATCAACTTTGCCGACTGTACCTTTAATTAACTGTGAAAATTACCACGAGGTTGCAGGCCTAGCTTAATGCATGGCTGGTTCAAGTATCACAAAGACAAAGACATGGAGACGCGGCCACCAGTCGTGCAGAATTTTGAATTTTTAAAACATTTTTATTTAGAAAAATAAATAATAACAACACAAAACATTTTGTACAAAGAAAACAAAATCAACATAAAAACCATCACTTCATAAAACATCACTTAATTAAAGCAGAAATTAATTTTCATATATATACTATATCATATTTTGTTTTGTAGTAATGCCATCATTTTAGCCATATGTCATTTTGTACATTCATTGATGGGTACTGCAGGACAAATGAGCAACAGCGTGAATGCATCGACCTGTGTTGCCTCGTTAACTAAGATTTTAAGCTTTCAATTTGAGTGTTTATCATTTAACAAACATTAAAAAAAATGACAGCACGTGTCAGATTTAATTGGACATGTGAACAGAACAGTCAGTACAATCATAGTCAATGATGCAGCAATCGTAGGAATCTCAAAGGGAACTGCAATGTACAGAAGTGGAGAGAAATAGCTTTGGAGATGTGGCGATCAATGAAGCGGCTCTGTGCGGCTGCGTGTGATGAGGTCAATGATCCCGAAACCAAACTCGTATAACAGTAAAGTCATTTAGCCGTCACCTGTAGATCTAATGGTAGACATTACAGCAAAGTATGGCATCAAAAGAAATGCAAAGTACAGTACTGAGTCTTGTTCTTCAGTGCACACACACACACACACACACTCATTCTCACGCTCACACACTCTGTTAACTGATGTACTTCGGTGTTGTGACACATTCGTGACCTGATTTGTCCGAGCTGTGGTGCTCCATGTCACCAGGAATGGAAAAATCAATGAGGGGAAACAGAACGGACTGTATCCTCTCCCGTCCGGTCGCATGTGTGGGTACATGTATCCGATTACCCAGTTTAGAAGTAACTCACCTCATATTAAAGCTGCATTAAAGCATTTTGACCACTAGAGGGCAGACAGACTGTAATGAGCAGTCAGTTTCTGCTGGCTAAAGTACAGTATGAGCAGCGATTCCACAGGCTGGTTTGAATTTGAATTAATTTGTGGTGCAGCGACGCTGTATTAGGAAGGTAATTTTTTTCTACATTTTTGCATTTTTAAATAAATGAACCATAGAAGACATTTCACCGAATCTGACCTTTCAGGAGATTTTTCCACACAGGGTGTTTTTCAAATAATAAATACAAAAATACACAAAAGAAATAGAAAATCCCAGAGGAGAAAAATGTGAAGCGGCCTGAATACTTTTCATGTTTGGGAAACACAGGTGCTAAAAATTTGCCTTTGCTGGTGCACATCAACAGCACAGAAGAACTGAGACTTGAGAAAGGGCCATATGAGAGCGAGCATCTTCTAGTTAGTGCTCATTGTGAAATAAAATGTCAAAAATATTGATATTTTCAAAATATTGAAATAAAAGCCATATGCCGAGTTTTTTTTTTAAACAAGCACTTCATCCCAACACTCTGCAGCACCCTGCCAGAACTTTTTTTGCTATGTGGAAACAGGCCCCTACACATCTAGAGGAAACAGCAACATCAGCATCGCAATGAAGTTGTTTTTCTGGCTAAATGTGGTCATTGTAGCTCTGGCTTCATCCACCAGCTCCTGCAAAAAAAAAAAAAATTGTGTCTCTTTGTTACTTTGTTCACCAGTTTCACCAGATGTTTTGACTCTCTGAGATTTTAACAACTCTTGTGGCGGGAGCTGCTCACAATTTTATCATAAGCGCCATTGTTTTAGTTTTGACCAAAAAAACAAAAAACAAACTTAAAGTGCTTTAAATCTGCATATAGATGCAAACTATGGTGTTGATTCGCAGTGGGATCGGTGGTGCCACCAGGAGTAATTTGATTTCATTTTAATGTAACAATTACTGCTTAATGCATATTTAATATAAGTATTTTTAGTCTATTCTCACATTCTCAAGTATAGTAAAAAAAAAAAAAAAAAAAAAGGAAAACAAACAATAAAAAGAATCAGGGTTGGGTATCAAGACTTGGTTCTGAGATTTGCTTAAAAAAAAAAAAAAAACAATAACAAGCTTTTAGAAAGCTTGGTCAAAGTTTGGATGCCCTGCATTTCTGTCTAAATTGTTAGTTAGGTATGCATTGATGCATAGTATGGCTCATAAACACTGTGCAAAAACAATTTCATCATTTTTTATGTCCCCAGTCATAGTGACCCTGCAGAGTCATCTAATGGTACTGCACAAAACTCAAAACGTGTTGGACGGAGGACATTCAACTGCTGCGTGACAAAGAAAGCTTTTTCACTTTTCAATTTTTGAAATAAAGAATATTTTGGGTTTCTAAAACTCAAATATTCAAGTTTGTCGTAGGAAGAAACAAAATATAACTCTGCAAAACTATAGTCTGAGTTTGAAATGAAACTCAAAACTGTAGTGAAGACAGTTGCCTTGAAATTACTGGTTTTCCCAGTTTTTTTTTCTTTTTTAAAGTTCAAACATTAAGACAAGAATCTGAATCCAGATTACTTAAAAATCTAAATGATACCCAACCCTGGACAAAGAGAACTTTTCATGTGTTTTTAAGGCTAATTTGTTGCCTCTGGCCCCGAGGTAAACCATCTCCAGACACCATGATATGTCAGAAAAAGTAAAACACATACATTCGTGCAAATACTCACACGTGTTCAAATGTACTTTCACGCTCACATACTCACACTCTGATGTGCAAAAAAACTTAAGAAGAGCATGCTCTGGCTTTGAGTTACCATAGTAAGCAAACAGCATGCTGGTACAGAGAAGTCCCACGGAGGGAAATACGGAAACACACACACACACACACACACACACACACACACACACACACACACACACACACACACAGTTGTTGTTCCAGATGTTCATGGTAATACTGTAGTCTCCAGCCTGGCAATATCAAGAGGCTCCTTGGAAACCGGGCTGTAAGTTTTGGTCAATTTGAGGTTACCATGGAAGCCAGGGGGACTGTGCAATATGGACGGGCTGGATATGGAGGTGACAATGACGGATGACGTCTTACACGCGGTCCTTGGCCCCGACTCCTCCGTCACGTTCTCCAGCTGTGCAGGCAGAGGGAAGAAGAGACAGAGGCGTTCAGGTATCGCGGCCGAGACCCGACACCTCTGATGCGAGTGGGCGGTTGGATGATTGTGTGAAAAGACAGACACGGCGAGGAATTCAAAGGAGAGGATGATGTATTATGAACTGTTGCTGTGATTCGGATCAATACAACTCTCCTCCACTTAACCTGCCAGCGCAAGACATGAAACAGTTACAGCTGATCAAAGGTATCGATTGGTTGGATTGATGAATGGCTCTCCCACAGTGCTCCTGATGGAGTGGGACTGTATCACACTGTTGACCCCTGAGATCAATGGCTCCGCAATAGAGGAGCAAAGTAAAAGACTTCCCAACTTTGGTCTTATTTTTGTAGTTTGTAATCTTCTATCACCATGTTAAAGGAACAGTTCTATAATTTGGGAAATACACTTATTTGCTTTCCAGAAGAGAGTTAAATGAGAAGATCAATACCACTTTTACATTTATTTAAGTTCCCATGAAGTCAGAATCAGTGTTTAAGTGTTTGTATCACATATATATTGCTCTGTACATCAGCTATACATCAGTATCTGGCTCAACAATAAGTTCCCTGATGGACAGATAGCTTTAGCTTGTTTGTTGCTAAATTAGCTCACTGTAAATGTTAGCTATTAGCTGCTGTTGGTGGGCAACAGGACTGGGCTCAGCAGTGAACACAGCCTCAAAGACCATCAGGGAATACAGTACCAAGGTCATGTATGGAGTTTCATAATGGAAAGATAGCTTTACTTGTTGCTAAAGTAAGTTAGCTAACTACTAACTGCTGTTAGCTTGGTTAGCAGTGACTCACCCAGCCAGAGCCACCTTGGTACTGTAGCCTGTTCCCTGCTGTCAAACTGGTCTCTGTTGGTTCACTGAGAGCTCTCAGTCTGGGAAGGGTTAGTTAATATGGTAACTGTGCTTCCTAGCGTTACATCCATGGGCTGCTTTAGCTGCAGGGGGGGTTGGGGGGAGTGTAACACATAGTGCTGTTGTCTACTACAAACGTCAATCAGTGTCTGCGGCAAGTCTCTCCCTAGATGCCATGTAGCCAACAAGCACTTTGCTAGCCATTTCATTAGAAAAAAAACATATATTAATTTTTTACAGTTTAAACAAATAAGATATAGTGCTTTAAGTAACAAGCTTTAGAGGTGGTGGGCAGATTTTGTTACCTACAGAATGAGGCAAGCTAGCTGTTTCTCTGTTTGTAGTCTTTACGCTAAGCTAAGCTAAGCTAAGCTAAGCTAAGAAGCTGTCAGCTGTAGCCTCATATTTAGTTTAAAACATAATAGTGGTATAAATTTTTCCAATCTAACTTGTTGCAAAAAAGAGAGTAAGTGTATTTTCAAACATGCCAAACTATTCCTTAAGATCTGAGAATGTAGAAAAACAGCTAAAAGAAAGTCAGACGGGGCAAGAAACAAAAACAACTTAGACAAACTTACTTGGAAGAGAAAACTAAGGAGAGCCGCACAATTATTACCAACACTGTGTGTTGTGGTTTTCCTGTGCAATGAGGGATTATTACAGACAATTCAGGTGTTCTCATTTTTTGTTTTATAGTCAAATAAAGTGGTTTGATATAAAATAATGTTTTGTTTTGTGCTCTGTTAGATTTTTGTAGTTCCCAGATCACAGCAGTCACTTTGGCAAGTAAAAATTCACAACAGCAAAAATAAGACAGCTATAATTACAAAAATGGGACCAAAGTTGTGATAAACTTTAATTATCCTTGAATGACTTACTTTTGCACATATAAATAAGTGCAGTAAAATTGAATAAGTGTTCTGTTTTTTGTTGTTTTTTTTTACAGGTAATAGCTACTTTATTATTATTGTGCATCTACAATTAACTCTTAATGATTTTTCTGTGAAAGAAAGTCTTCTTACTTTCTTTTTTTTTTCTTACTTTGGACTATACTCTGTTCACTTCTGTAGATCAGTCAGTCAATAATGTCCGTGGGGAACCGTCCACCAATCTTTACATCACTTCAGTCTTTTGTATGGACAGAGAAGGACATCCAGGACAGATAACACTATCGTTTGGTTGCAGAAACACGGGGTCTGGGTGTGAAACAATGAGCAAACAATGACAGATTGAAGCTACACTTTTGATTTTCCACAAGGTTTGATTAATATTGATGTAAGAGCGGCAGGAAATGAATGAAATGGGACAGAACGGAAAGTACCGAACAGTTGATTGGATTTACTAGAATGGCGGTTGGGGGGAAAGGGAGGGAGGACTACAGAGATATGCCAACCATTTCACATTACCTTACATTCACTGTTAACACAGCTTGTTCAGCTGCACAGTCAGTTATTTTCAGCGAGCTACTTTAAATGTGGTAGAATCATTGAGCAGTGTCACAGAATGGGTGGCATGCCCCTTTAAAAAGTCCTTTAAAAATAAATGAGTAAAACACCTGGGCAGGACAGATGGAGACGTTTAGGGCTGGAGCAGCTTTTTATTATAAACAAATCCCCTGAAAAGACCGAAACAATCAAAGAGTTTATCTCATTAGACAGATTTCCATCCACATGTGAAGCAGATTCTGACCAAATTTAGATAAAAATGTGCCCCTCAAATCTCAAATGGTAAAAAACATTTGCTTCAGATGAATGTAAAGTTTGGTTTTATTGATGAACCAACTTTTCCCAATTTTGGGGGGTTTCTTCTCTTTTTAGTACACAAATTAAGACAGTGCTTAAAAACAGGTGGATATAAACACACCCACTTATCTTCAGTAGAAACAAACTCTGATGGTTTTTGACTCTGTTCCATAGAACTCCAACATTGTCCAGAAACTATAATTCAAGTCTTCAAAAAGACAAAATGTTGCAGCGAGTGACAGTTTTCATTTTTACAATGAACATAACCAGTGTTGTTTACTCTGAAACAACTCTGCGAACAAATAACACTTTTCAATCTAATAACAGTAGTTTTGTGTTGCATGTTGCTCCCTTTCAATGGTATATTATGTGTCACACATCACACACTGGATATTCTATGTATGACCGCTTAACGGACCACCTGTGACGTAGCTTCCAGTGTCAAATCTGCACTATACTGTACGTCTTTGGTCACCAGAGTGCTTTTTCATCCCAAAGTTATGAAAATACTTCACTCTTAAATTTGTACATATTATTAACAGTTTACCGTTCGCTTTGTATATTGTGTTTATTATTGTGTTAGAGTTTTTGATCATGTCGATGTCCGTTAGCAACGCCAGCGAACCACGAACTAACATTAGGTTGCTATGATATGACTCTTTTTTGACAGTTAGTGCAGGGAAGAGCTGCCCGAAATGAAAACGGCTGACGCGCACTGCAATGTGACAGCGAGCGTCTCATGTTTGCTGCTGATTGTGTTAAATTTTGAACTCGTTCCACATATTTGTCGGCTGTTTTGAGCTGGGAGAGGGAGGGAGCCGAGCCGACACTTTTTGCAGCGCTGACACAGAGCTGTGTGCACCAGGCAGACAGACACCGGTACCGCCAGCTTAAAGGCGAGCCCTCGGGATTTCCTCCTCATAAACTTTGCCATTTTTTTTGTCATATTAACAGCCAGCTAGGCTAGCTAACTGGCTAACTTCACTATTTAAAAACACAATCAAAAATCTTAACTACACACTAATACACACTATGTACAAAGCGAAAGTAAGTAGTAAGTAATACATTTTTTATGATGAAAAATATCTTTAAATAATTTTTAATAATTTTTTACACAGCTAATAAAATATACAGAACACAAGTAAAACTCTAACATTGATGCTGGAATGGAGTTCTATGGCACAGACATATAAATCAAGCTTTTTCTACACAGCCATTAGCTGTTAGTGGGATAAATATATTCATCTTTTCATGGGATTTATTGATTTTCATGATACGAAGACACTGATGACACAACTACAGCACAGAGCAAACACAGACAGTTGATGGACTCTTACAGTAGCAGGCAGGTGACTGGTTGGCTGCAGACTGATGTCCGACATGGAGATGTCTTCAGGCTCTGTCAGAGTCTGAACAGTACGCACATAAACAACACAGCCATGTAGCGTTAGCTATAATCAAAAGATCTCTTGTACTATTTGAGCCTCCAGGTCACATTTTCACCAAAATACTGAGCGACTTGTCTCATCCTGTAGTTCACAGCTTATGCCAGAAAACAATCACATGTGCCAACAGCAATAGGATTAGACTCCGCACTGAAAATAGAGGCACATAAAATCTCATTGTTTTCTTGAAACCCATGGAATTTTAAAAAGTGGTCAAAATTCCTTCTCAAAGAAATAGTTTGACATTTTCAGTACGTTTAATCCCTTTCTTGTTGAGATACAAATGAGATGATTGATACCACTACAGCCAGCAGCCGGTTAGCTTAGCTTAGCTTTGCATGAAGACTGGAAACAAAAGGAAAACACACTCTGGCTCTGATCAAAGCGTAGACAGTAGAATAAGTATCCGAGTCTGAAAGGTGAAGCCGATATGGAAGTGCCAATACAATAAAGAGCCTTCTTTCAACAGAGCTTCACAAAACTCAGATGGAACTGTCAGACTAGACAGTGCTCAAGTTTCTGTTACTAAATTGTCTATTTCTCGCCTAAAAGGTTTTCAGAAAAATATTTTAGTGTATTCTTTAGCTGTAATACAAGACAGGTTGCAACCAGGCAGGTCACCATTACTTCCTGCTGAATGGACGAGCCAAAACCAAACACCACCCAAGTTGTAGTTCGTCACCCCTCAGCCCCAAGCTGTCAGCGCTACTGCACATGTTCTAGTTGCAAAATACCAAGATGGCGACCCCCATATTGCCAAACTCAAGGCTAAAAAAAGGACAGTCCACATATCACAATAGCTCCACCCACTTACTCTACTGTCTTTGATCCAAAGGCAATAAAATCTTCCTACCAGCACCTAACCTTAAAGCTGGCGTTTTCTCGGCATTGTGAGGTTGCCAGGCAACAAGCGGAGACTCCAGAAAGTAATCAAGCATAGTCAAAACATCAGTCCAGTACATAACCCTCATATAACCAAAACTTTTGACAGTTTTGTACTTTTCTAATAAGAAGTTACATGTTAATTAGTGAGCTTTAAAAGTTCTGGTATACAGATTGTGTAACTTACGTACAAAGCCAGGCTAGCTGTTCCCTCTACTTTCAGGTCTTAATGCTAAGCTAAGCTAACCGGCATCTGCCTGTAGCTTCATATTTAGTATTTAGACATGAGAGTGGTATCGGTTGTCTCATCTAACTCTCTGCAAGAAAGATAATGAGCATTTCTGTGAAAAAAAGAAAAAGAAAAGAAAAACTGTAAATTATAACACCACTTATTGCCCCAGAGCACCAGTTCTATTTTTCACTAGCAATCAGGAGCGCAGATCGCTATATTGAGATCAGTGGGGGTGGTTTCACTGTTAAATAGCAGGTGGCTTGACACATCACGACTTTTCCTCATATAAATTCAGTGATATTTCTCATGTAAGTTGCCAAAAACACTACCTCCTGCCACATTATGATTGTTTGTTCTTATAACAGAGCTGTGTGAGGTAAAGTGAGGGACATTTCTCTTTTATTTTGAAAACCTGAAGGATCTGTTGTTGTCAGACTGAATGTTGAGCAGAGAAATAACTGAGATTCATTCCTTCAGAGATATTTACAGCAGTTTTAGTGCCACTTGTTGTTTTGTCTGGTGTTTTTAGAAATATGTTGAATCAAAATTGGTTGCAAAAGCTACAAATGCCACATATTTGGTATCAAATTACAGAAAAAAATGTGACAAAATGGACAAAAAATGAATTATGGAAAAGTAAACAGTATACTAATCAGAGAGTATATTTTTGAACAATTGGTTTAAAATGACAGTTTGCAAGAGTACAAGTGGGCAAACAGTGATTACAGACAAAAGTAAAAGTGTGTATCCTCTGCTCTGTGCAGAGATGGAGGCAGATGGAGGTCAGAGGCTCCTAGACAATCAGCCATCTTCCACTGCCAACAAGTGCAGTACTTTGAAACATGGGGCAGCATCGTGCAAGCTGTGGATTAAGACTGAAACACCCAGATTATTGGATTAGTCTTTGGACCCTCTGTAATGGAGTCCTCAGTGAACCTGACCTGCATGGCAGCGCGCCTCTATGTGTGTGTGTGTGTTTGCATGTGTGCGTACATGTGGGTTACTTGTGTTTTTTCTCCGAACTACGGTGATTACAGAGAGACGGAAATGCTCCATATATTGGATGCCCCACATAAAGTGACCTGTCACTTTCCAATAGCATGATGCTTAGAAATGTTCCAAACATTTTCCAAGAAGCACAGATCAGATAAAAAATGTTTTGCAATTAAAATTAAAGCAAATATTAATGTAGGTTTTTATATCCTTTTTATGTCTATTAGGGGATGAAAGTGCTCAGCCATAACGCTATACTCTGTCAATTATCCCCAGAAGTCCTGAGTCAAAAGGACACTGGATTTGCTTTTGATTCTTGAAGATGTTTCACCCTCTCATCCAAAAGGCTTCATCACTTCTGACTGATCGGCGTGAAGTCAAAGGCGTTTAACCTGTGAAGGGTCGACCACTCCTCGAGAGGCGCTGAGGTCACACGTGGGTCATTAGTCCACCTGGCTGTCATGTGAGATTCATTAGAGTCACACGAGTCAAGGTGTGAATGGATCTTAAACTGGCGAGGAGGGAATGTCGGGGCAGATGTCAAAAGCGATCAATACCTGATTCAAACGGCAGCACTCTTAGGCAGAGTGAAAAGCTGGCTGTCTTCCACATTTCCACAGCAAGAACTTTCTGCAAAGACTAGGAATCTTTTTATCTTAGGTATTTAGACCACAGTGGAATCGCACAGTTCCAATAAAAGTACTTGCGTGGACTAAAAGTTATCAGAGATTTGTGTAGAAACCCAGCAATAGAACCCTGATAAATAAGGGCATAACAGGGCACATTTTCTCTTCTGGAAGACATTCACAGTGAGCTTGGAGAGAAGTTCGAACCCTGACCTCTTGCTCAATTCCAATAAGAATTGAGCAAGCTTGGTATGCAGCTGCACCTAAGTTAACTTTCTCCCATGTGCAAGGATCAGCCTCTCGTCCACTGGAGTTGTGTGTCGCAGAGGAAAAAGTTCAGGAAAGAGTGATTCTGGCTGCAAGCAGGCGTGTACGAGAGATGAACATGACCGCAACACTTTCACGGCACCCGCTTGTCGCTCTGCCTGTGTGATCACCCGTGCCTCCCTACCTGCCGGCTCACCTCGCATCAAAAATGAAGTAATGCGACGTGTCAATCACTCCCTGCCTGAAAAGCCCATAAAGCTGGAACAACTTATGTCACCATCTGCTCAGATAAATGAATGTTATCACGGCCATAAGTCCAAAGCCCAGGTTTAAAAATCAAAATATGTCATTAAAGTCCCTGTGAGTTGGATGTGGACCATTTCTGACTTTAGTATAAAAAAAAAAGAACTGACTAATTTTGTAAATACTGTAATAACGCAAAAGATCTACACATGAAGGTAAGTTCAAGCATTCAGCCAAATGTCAGGCAAATATTTAATTCCGCTCTTGGGGATGGTAGTGGCCTTTAGAAAATCATGTGAGAGTCATCCTAGTCTGGGAGCTATTGCATTTATCCTGAGACCTTAACTTCTGTGACTTCATAAAATAAAAGTACAAACTTGCAGTTCAGAGTCTGAAACAGACTCCAAAGTAACATGGCAAGTGACACTGAAACACTGGGATGACAAAACCAAACCCTACAGTTACAGGGGACCAAAGCAACATGACCTTATCAGATTACACGCTAAGGAACGCTGTTCATAACCGTGAAGACTCTGGATTTTAAGAGGGCTAACATGACCTACTTACCGTCAAATACCAAATATAAACATGATGTCTATTGAATTTAACAGGACTCCAGAACAATGTGACCTCAAACCTCAAATTAAGTAGGAGAGGATTAGGATCAGTTTTGACGTAATGCCAAAACAGAAGCAAAACCTCCAATCAAAAACACTGTAAAACTAATGTGGGAAAGTTAAACTGAGCCTCACATGACTTTACCTCAGTCTAATGGCACTGACACTAAAGCTGGGTTGCACCAGCAAGGATTCATTTTTAAACCCAATTAAATCATGGTTCACCTTTAAATTATGTAGCACTGAACTTGTTAGTAGCTTTATATTACTAATTATTGAGAAAGATTAAATTTAAACCTCTTTAAATCTCAGTTTAGTTTTTGTTCTAAACCTAGATTAAATTTAATTCTGTTGCACCAAAACTTTAAACTCCAATTTAAAATGTGATCCAGTATTAACTTTAAACTTGAACTTGAGGAGGTTTACCTTTTGAAATATCAGTCTTTTTGAGATGGACTGAGTGAAATTAAGTGCTAGAAAGTAATTAAGGTCCTTTCTTTCTCTCCAGTTCATAATTTGACCAACTAGTTTTTCTCAAAGGAGGCAAAATTAAAGCTTCTCTGCTGAGCCATCAACTAACCAGGCTAACTAAATTCTTAGCTAGCTAGCAAACAATACAACATTTATTTAACTTTTTAGCTAAATAGCAAATAATATAGCATTAATAACATAGCTAGCAACTTTTCAGATAGCTAGCAAACAAGATAATGTTTAGTTAACTATTTCTTAGCTAGCTAGCTAGCAAACAATAGGTTGTATTATTTTGTTAACTTTTTTTTTACTAGCTATGAAACAATATGATATGTTTTGGTCTGTTTGTTTGTCTTTACTTTTTAGCTAGCTATGTTTTATTAACTTCACAGCTGCATGGCAAATAATGCAATATTTCGTTAACTTTTTAGCGACCTAGCAAACATAACATTTTTTTTA
The DNA here is from genome assembly GCF_056507025.1 of Lutjanus erythropterus. Lineage (NCBI taxonomy): Eukaryota > Metazoa > Chordata > Actinopteri > Lutjaniformes > Lutjanidae > Lutjanus > Lutjanus erythropterus. The sequence continues at coordinate 22,221,687 of NC_139333.1, forward strand.
ACAAAAGAAAAAACTTTTAGCTTGTTGGAAAACAACTGGGTAGCACACAATGCAACATTTTGTTGAGGAATACAGCACAGTCAAAAGTTAACTGCTTTCCACTTAACTGTTTTATACTGTTTTATACTGATTAGGTTTCTTTAAATTTGGGTAAGCAAGCATCTCCATACTGATTAAACTCTTTCAGATTGCACAAATCTTCAGTTTAATACATACTAGTGTTTATAGAAGTATGTAAGTAACAGTATGTTGATATAAACCAGAAACCTGTACTCACTGTGATCTGTGAGAGGAGACATATGGCAGGGTCAGTGGGGTTGTGGGCGGCAGTTCTGTCAAACTCTGTCGTGCTGTGACCTCTCACCTTTGACCTCTGGCTTGTATGGCGCACCTGTCTGCCATCACTGGACAACTGACGACTTACAGGCGTCCGAGACGAGCAGTCCTCCTCCGTGTCTGAGAAGTGGGCCTGAGACAACGCGCAGACAAAATCACAGACGCACGGGACTAAAGTCATCAACTCGTCACTCAGAGCATTCGTCATGGGAGGCGTAAGACAGAGACATACCATATGAGATATGAGACACACTCACTGAATCGCTCTCAGACTGGGAGGAGTTGCGGGGCTTGCCGTGGCCTTTGCTCTCTGATTGGCTGGTGAGGGTTGATCGGCGAGTGGACTGGAAACTGCTGCTGCTGAAACGGTCTCTGCCCGTGACGCACAGCAGCACCCCAAGGTAGGGAATATACTTGTTGAGCGCCGACCTGAGAGAGAGATAGAGAGATAGTGAAGTGTGGGGCCCCATTAATATTCTTGCCTGCCAAGCTTTGGCCTTTTTGGCCAATTTTTACCTTTTAATTAGGATTGTTAAAGAAAAAAAGTAATCAAATTAATAGACACATTAAAGCCAAAGACCTAAGTGGCTCTGTGTTGCAAGGAGGAGAAACAGAGAAAAGTCTCCACAGTCAGCTGTTTTATAGTTGTTCGTTAAGGGGTTATAAAACAGCTACTGAGCCACTTAGACGACATATAAGCTGTGCTTATAACGACTATGCAGCTGACGTGCACCTTCTCAGTAATGTCAAATAGTAGTTTATGTCTGTGAATTTTATTTTGTATTTAGTGTATTCAGAACTGAACTGCAGTGCGGAGTCTGAGACAAATTTCTCCACAGGGATGTTAAAGGGTAACTTTGTTTATTAATCTGGACCCTGTTTCCACATGATTGTAAGTCCGAGTGACTAATGGGGACAACAACTTATCAAATTGCACAGCGCTGCAGCTGTCAGTGGCAAAATGGGCTGCAATGTAATTGCACCAATTTCGCCACTGACAGGCTCAGATTCTTACTCTAAGTGTCTGACAACATTATGGAAAAAGATCCCTACAGAAATAGACATTTTTGTTAAAGGTCCAGTGTATAAGATTTACAAGGATGTAATGTTTGTAATTCATCCATTCTTGACAACTGGGACAAATCATGTCCTACCAAAAAAACTTATTAATAGCAACACTCTAATCCATTGTTTTGAAAGTGCATTCTGTAAGGATTTACATATATTAAATATATATATATCATTAATGAAAAGTTTTGGTTGTGACCATTTTCTTACTTTTAAACTTGCTCTGTGCCAGTAAACACCGTTGTCCCTGACAAGAATTTACAACTTCAATCTAAATATGTGTTGAAAGCTTTCAAAATCTAAAACTAACACTACATAAGGGATAAAGTGATAAAGAAATAAGGGATATGGGGTTTATTTTAAAAAAAAATGACCTGCTCACTGCGTATTATGTTGCTTATAACACGTTACTGACAAAATAAATAATTAAAAACTGACACAAAATATTGATTTTAAAAAGGATTTTGTTGATTTAAAAATGATTTTATTGCTCCTCCAGAGTCTGTGAGCAGAACTGCGTCCATTGCATCTGTCTGCTATAAAGAAATAACAGACTATTGAGTGTTTAACAAAGGCATGTAATAAGTAAGGGATCATATACAGCAAACAGGTCGTTATTGTGAAATAAATCCTGTGCTCAGCCACGTGCTCAGTGTGCAGCGCAGGTGATGCTGGACAGCGGCTGCAGCCTTGGAGGAGAGAAGCTCTGCAGGTCTGCTGATATTATAACTGAACTATTGGAAGATGCACACCTTTAATTTATCCGACTATATAAAAATCTGATATTTTCACATCACAGATGAGAAGAAAGGCATTAAAACACGAGTCTAACTGGTAAAATACATTCATGTAGGCTCATATAGGACTCCAGTGTGTTGCACTGCACTGAAAAAAAGGACAAATCATTGGTTTCTGGTAAATCAAAAATGATCTTACTCTTAAACAAAAGGCAAAAAAGATTTATCCCTTTTCTGATGTTGTCAGACAACAACAAACAACAATCTGAGCCAGAACAAGCACTTTTAGTGGACAGACCTGGCATCCAGTTCTGCAGCTGATGGCTGCAGCGGTCTCACTCAATACTGGATCAATCTGAAAAACTGTTGACCCCAGCAGACACGAAAACATGGGAAAACAGGGTCCATACTAAAGCATATAGATCCTTTCCACTTTCCCACCGACACTCTGTCTCACAAAGCAAACGAAAGAATGTAAATATAGTTGGGGACGCTGTTATGCGTGATCAGACATGACACAGCCCGATCACGGACAATACATCCGTCTCGTGCTGTGATGGCGGTTACCAATGGCTGAAACCGGCACTGAGCTGTAAATCTACTCTAGTCTACAATGAGGCTGTTATTAACCTTTAGTGTCAGGAATAAATCCATCATCAACAGTGCACGGCCTCACACAACCTGGATCAAATGAATTAAAGAAAAGTACACCAATCATCTGCATCTTTGCAGCATCTGGACTGTAAACAATGGTTTGGTTTAAAGGAGAGGTTCCCAAACCTTTTCTGGAGGATCCCCCTTCAGAAGCCAAAAACAGTTTCATGACTTTTGAAAAGAGACGCTGGTTTTGAATTTTTCAAATGTATGTTTTGGTGCTTTGAGCAATGCAAATCGAGAGGCATTCAGTCTCATTACATCAGAGAGAAGGCAGACTTCTCTTCAGCCGATCTCTCCAAAACTCTGCAACACACACCAAAAAAATCTAGATGGATAAACAGCACCACAGGCCAGGGGGGGAATATGAATTCTTGATTTTGGGGCGAACTGCCCCTTTGAGAAGGAACGAGACGTGACGCGGCCCACGTTGGACGAAGAAACTGAAACCTTCAAGAGTGAAGGAGAACAAACTCAGGAGGTGTGTGGTTTTGCAAAAGTGCCCATTTGATTGCAGCAAAGCTCGCTGATTGTTCGCTCCTCTACAAGTGCCTGGAGTCTTTTTTTCTACACACAGCTTGAGTGTGCAGTAAATATACAGCCCGTCGTAAACAAGGGACGACTTGAAAGCACTCTGCTAAGGTCAGTATAGGACAAAAACCTGCAAGAAGTTTTGTCAGAAACAGGAACTGTGACGGTGACTTTACTTGGGGAGAAAACTACTTGGTATACTTTTAATTTAGTACCACGCCAGTTTGTTTTCAACTCAGTGGGATTAAGGATATTGTACTTTTATTAAAACTGCTTCATGTCTATTTTCTTTCTGTATAACACTGCCTTTTAATTTTTACATTCTTACTCTTTATTTCTAAGAAAACCACTGTATTCTGTTTGACTCCTCCTTGTCTGTCTTTGTGTTTGAGTGGGACGGGAAACTAGGGAAGTTGTAAGTCTAGAAATATATCTCTCATGTTGATCTCCTTGTTATGTATCAAAATAAAAATGAAAGGTCCACTTGGGATCCAGCTCTTGTTGTACTCCGACTTGATGCTCTTTCTGTTTATTCTGTTTAGTCTATCTGCACGCATACGCTGCCTACTTATGGGGATAGAGTACGTCTTTTTGTATTGCTGTCTTTGGTTATTAGTGTTTAAACTTGCTGTTGAAAATCATGTCATTAAATAATTAAAACATTGTGATTTTATTAGAACACCACACTGTTGGATGATGCCAAAGACGCCACTTATCAGCAACTATAAAAAGTCAAAATAATATTTAATCGTGCTTATCAGACAATTCAGAGGGGAGATGATTTGACCACAGTGAGCGAACACACAAGACACAACTTGACAACGCTGAAGATAAAACTAACGATGAAGAGACAGAAAAAAAAAGTGCAATACCAAAAATTCACTACACTCTCAGACCAGAATAAAATTCAATATTTACTCGGGGAGAAAGCTGATATTGCCATGGAAGCAGCACAGTATGTCAAAGCATGTCTGCCTGAGGGCAAACCAGGAACACATGAAAATTTAAAACCTGCCTCCCGTTTTTGATTTTAAAGTCCAGCTCCAGTTATGTTTTAACCAATACAAAATGCTCTGCAAAAGTAATGAACTGCATATTTAATACCTTGTTAAAATGGTTTACTGTATAGCTCTAAACCTTGACTTCATTTAGAATTCAAGGGGTCATGAATATGCAAATAGTTCACTTTTTTCTTCCATGGTTCTGACCATTATTATCACATTTTATTATTAAACAACTGTGTGTTTTTATTGTATCATATGTATTTTTATATTTTTATTGATTTGTTTGAAACGTCTTGATGTTGTTCTTTATTTATCTCCATAATGCTGTGTAGTATAAGGTGTAGTATAAAGCAGTAAAGTACACACCCGTCCGGCAGCAACACCCAATAAGCACCACCACACTCACAAACAGCACAAGCGTTCATACATAACTGAGAGCTTTCCAAAAGACTGGGTGCGTGTTATCAAGACGAAACCCCCTTTAGACTTTAACAGCCAAGGATATTTACAGCTGAAGAGATTTAAACTCTTGAACTCCTGTTTTCTTTCGTTCGCGCTGTTATTTTACGCTCACATTGTTATTTCTTTCTTTTGTTTTCAGGGGAATTTGCTCTAAAGGATTCTGAATTAATATTTTATTGAGTTATGATTGAATCATTTCTATTTTATTTTGTATGCTTGAATAGTTATTGTGACGACGGTCATATCAGTTATTGTAAATCATACAAAGACATGCAAAAATGAACAATTTAATTACTCCTACAATGTTGTTCTAAATAAAAAGTCACTGTGCACTGAACTGTTTGCATTTAAACATAATACATTTAAAGATATAAGTTGTGCAAAAATTGCTGCAAATTGGAATTCTTAGTATAAAACTTTTTAAGACAGTCTGTCCTCACCACAAAAATGAGCGACAGTTTATTCTGACTCATATTTCAGTTTATTTTGTGTCTGTCGTGGGCATAGTAACTATGACAGGAGAAATATAAACAGCGAGAAAGTCTGCGTAATGAGGAGGTGAGGTGGATGGATCGGTCAAAAAAACAAACTTTGAAAGTCGAGAAGTCAAACTAGTCAAGGAAAGTCAGCGTGGAGTTTAAAGTTTGTGCGCAACTTCCATCACGCACTTATTTCTACTGAGACCACAGTCTTTTTTTATAAACCTACCCCAGTAGTTTTTGAGTCAAGTCAGATTTTATCTATGTAGCCCAATACTGCAAATCATAACTGGCCTCAAGGGGCTTTAATTTGATGACAGAGTTTTATTGCCTAAACCTACCCAAGTAGTTTTTATAGCTGACCTTCCTCAAACTGCGACTGTTTTAGAACGTAAACCATGTGTGTTCGTTATGTAACATAAGGTCCTGTAAGCCTGTCACTGCTGGTACTCGCCAGTATTCTCCAGTAATATATGTTGTTTGAAGTGTCACTAGCAACTGACCTGTTCTTTTGTGTAGGTATGCAGTGTCTGTACCATGTTTGCATCTATGATTTGCAAAACTAGTGACTGCAACTGCAGGTTAATGGTCTGAAATGATTGGCTTAGAATGGTGCATGTGACCAATGACCATGTTTGTACTTTTTTTTTTTTTTTTGAATGCCCATCATCATCGAGGTCCTACTGTGTCTCTGGTCGTGGTGGTGTTTTCAGTTTGGGGGCGAGGAAGGACAACAAGACCCTCTGCATGATCTGCAACATTTGTTCAGTTTGCTGTCACAACTTTCTAATTGGTTTGTATGAAAACAAATTGCTGAAGTGAATGTTATGGATTCTTGCACAATTTTAATTGGATATATGGCAGGAATCCTGTAGCTTTCTTGTTGCATATATAGTATATACGTGCACATTACGTCGACTACACCACAGCTTACATTGTAAACCTCTATTGCTTTGGCAATGTTGCACTTTATTATTGTCACACAAATAAAGCAAACTTGAATTAGAGAGAAAGACTGAGAAAGAGCACGATTGGATCTCCAATAATAGCCTGGATAAATGGTAAATACAGCATGTTCTTTCCGCACCATTAATTTAATCTGCTGTAATGAAACTCAACACTTGAGTGTGCATCTTACCTGTATTTGGGATGAGTTATGGCGTATATGATGGGGTTGTAGATAGCAGATGCTTTGGCGATCACAGCAGGAACAGAGTTCATATACGGAGTCAACAGGTCAGCGTACCTGAGAGAGGCAGGCGAGAGGGGAGCAGCAACAGATGTGGGCAAGAGGAAGAAAAATGAGAGAAGGAAATGAGACACATTCATGTGACGAGGGCAGTGGTGGGTGTGTACCCTCGTACACGATTAATGTAGAGACACAGGGGTGGGGTCTCATAAAATGAGTGAGCATGTGAACTGAAAACTGTATTTTACTAACTTTAGGCTGCAGTATTAAGCATAACATCAAATCAATAAACTGCCTTACTCCAAAAATAACAGCTTATTAGTTACAGTTAGGACTGTCTGATGTAATCACAAAATTTAGAATGAAATACATCACATTAAAGAGCCACTGCCATCTATCAGACAGTGTACCCTTATGAAAATACTGACTTTTTGTAAATATGCACTCATTTTGAATTTGATGCCTGCAACATGTTCCAAAAAAGTTGGCAGAGGGGCGACGAAAGAGCGGGAAAGTTGTGTCACGCTTAAAAAATACCTGCTGGGAAGAGTCCACAGGTAAACAGGTTAATTGGCAACAGGTGACAGAGTCATATTTGGGCATAAAAGGGACGTCCTCCAAAGGCTCAGTCATTCACGAGCATACTGTCGATGCAGCAAGGTTCACCACTTTGTGCATTGATGAATAGTCCAACAGTTGACTAACAATGTTTCTCAATGTGCAATAGTAATGAATGCAGGGTTTTCACCATCTACAGTCCTTAATATCATTAAAAGATTCTGAGAATCCGGATAAAAATCTGCACGTAAGGGGCAAGGCCGCAAACCAACACTGAATGCCCCTGACCTTTGATCTCTCAGCAGCACTGCATTAAAATCCAAATATCAAAACAATAGCTACAGATTAGATTATATTAACAATAAGCCATGCATCTACTTCACTGGTAAGCTGCAGTTTTAAACCCTGATTTAAATGAGCTGAAAGTTTCAGCTGACCTCAGGTATTCAGGAAGTTTGTTCCAGAGGTGAGGAGCATAGAAACTAAAGGCTGCTTCACCTTGTTTGTTTTTGATGCTGGGAACACTGAGTAAACCTGTTCCAGATGATCTGTGGGGTGTGAGTGCTTCATCACGTACAAGTAAGTCAGAGATGTATTTAGTGCCAAGACCATTTAGTGCTTTATAGACAAGTAGCAAGATTTTAAAATCTATCCTTTGACACACAGGAAGCCAGTGCAGTGTTTTAAGCACTAATGTAATGTGCTCCACTTTCTTGGTGTTGGTGAGGATTCTGGCAGCAGCATTCTGGATGAGCTGCAGCTGTCTGATAAGAGTCCACATTTGAAATTGTTTTTGGAAATCATGGACGTCGTGTCGCCCGGACTAAAGAGGAAAAGGACCATCCTGATTGTTACCAGCGCTAACTTAAAAAGCCAGCATCTGTGGTGGTATGAAGAGAGAGATCCCGGTCTGATGAGCACCTGAAGCCCTATATCAAATAGGAACAGGACAGAAGTTTGCTTTCAAAACTTTTGGTGAACAATAGTAAACATGCCCCTGTCCCAACTTTTTCTGGAACATGTTGCAGGCATCAAATTCAGAATGAGTGCATATTTACAAAAGAAATACTAAAATTTATCAGTTTGAACATTAAATATCTTGATTTTACTCTATTCAGTTTAACAAAGGTCGAAAAGGTTTTTTTGCATAATGTCCACAATGGTTTGTGGAATTGGGGTTTTAGCAGAACTGCTTTATTATCATGAACCGTGTCCCCTCAGAATATGGTGCTTTGCTTGTTTTCAGTTCTTATGGAGATGTTTTGACTCCACTAGACTGTAAAAAATATCTCTTAAGTGGTCCAAGTACACACACATACACACCTACCCAGCGAATGCAGTGAGGGCGGCGCAGGAGTAAGGGGCCCAGGAGACGACGAATAGCAGGATGACGATGAGTGCGATCTTGGCCATCTTCCACTCACTCTTCATCTTATGGAACCTCTTAGCCGATTCTCTGGTTCCCTCGCAGTTGTTGATCTTTGTTATGGCTCTGTCACACACACATGCACATAGTTATGAAGGCTCTTCTCTTTTTCTTTCAATGTAATTTGCATTTGGATAAAACTTGCCATTTCAAGACCTTTGCTTCTTCCTCAATAAGGCTTATATTGTATTTTTCTTTAAATTCTGATGGCTCAGCTAATTGACTTAGACATATATTGTTACACACACAATTTCCTCATCACCTACATTGCCAACGCCGCCCGCACGGGCAGTATTAGCGTTCAGGTTGAGCGAGACATCAGTGAAAATCGATAGAACAACCCAGACACCTCGTTAATCAACATGACATCAGTATCAGACACATGCACATTGCCGTGTCAGACACCCATGTGTTTATTGACGCACGTGGGAGTGTGTATTGCAAGCGTAAACAAGATAGGAGCCTGACTAAAGGTAAACAGTGTGTGTGTGTGTGTGTTTGCGTGCACCAACCGCGTTGTGTGTCGGATGGCTCTGAAGATGCAGCAGTAGCTGAAGATGATGATGAAGAGAGGGATGAAGAAGACAAAGGTAAAGAGCAGCATTGTGTAGGAGCGGACGGAGGGCGTGAACGTCATGTAGTCCCACGAACAAGACGTCATCAGACCCTCAGGGACATAGGCACCTGTGGGAGAACACACACACACTTCAGTGTTTGCTTCCCACGCCATGATGTCTAACAATTCCTATTTTTCTGTCAGTTTCTGTCTTGTATATTCTCCTCTTTCTTCCCTATCTGAAAGACCTTGAAACACTTGAATCTGTAATAGGAATACGTCCATCCCACTGTCCTCCAGGTATGTATGCTTGATAACGATAATGTGTAGGCAGAGTTGAATTTCACATTGTACCTCATTTGACATTCCAGTTGTCAAGCTTTATCGTTTTGGTAAATTGCAAAATTCCAAATACTGTAAAGCTACAGGTTGTGTTGTTTTCATCACCTTTCTACTTATCTGATTTGGATTTCAATATGTACTTATACATACATTTCCCTGGTTGCTCCTCTGAGGTTTCATCAATTGACACACAATTTAACTAAATAATTTAAAGTAATGGTCCAAAATTTGGGGAAAATCCTTATTAGTTTTTTTGCCACAAGTTATATTAGAAGATCAGTCACAACCATTAAAGAGATTCTGCACATTTAAACATGTTTTTGAGCTGTAATGTCATTTCTTATGGGAGATATTCACTGTGCTAACTCACAAGTTGAAATACTTACGTCTCCTACGACAACTGATCTTTTATTAAGCCCCGCCCTTTTAGTTACGCCTGTCAAACTTTCCATTCTCACACTGCACGTACACTGCTTATACTGACAGATTCAGCACCGAAACTGGGAGTAATTGTTGGAACGTGAGGTCTTTGATTCCACAGAGAAGCAAACAAAAGCAGCCTCTCATTTCTAGCTGACAACCGCGGATTTTGTCCGCTAAAATGATGACTCTCGCTAGCAGATTTCATAAGTGTAACTCGCTAACATAAGCTAACTCCTTGAGTCAGCTGAGAATCCCTCTCCAGCTGACCTTTTCATGTTTCTGTCTGACATATTTTACCTGTGAAAGCTATGTACACCATATAACGTTAATGCTAAAAGACTGAAGCTAAAGTTAGCTCTCAGCACAGACAGTGAAATATGACATGTACGTGTATATGACAGAAGACAGACTCATTGGGGGAAAGGAAATGCAGAAACTACATTAGTGCAGCAGCGTTTCAGACGGCGTTGGCCTGCTTTGATTCTGCAGCAGCCCACATCCTCCTTCCTTCACTCCCCACATAACAAATGCAGATACAGTTGTATCTAATAAGTTTGGCTGGAGGTAAAGGTACTATAGCCAGTAAGCTAAAGTTAGTTAGCTGAACATGCTACCGTTCGCAGCATATGCTAGAACAAATAAAGACAAAGTTTAATCCATTCTTCACGTGTGCTCTTGTGTTCCATGTTTTTGAAAGACTACAAAAAACATGCTGCTGTCCAGACTCATGAGACGGCGAGCATCGCTCTTCTTAGAGCCCCTGCACACCGCTTCAACGTGTAGAGAAATTCGAAGCTCGACCTTGGCCTGCAGCTCCCTAGTTACAGTTGCTACTCTATGATTGGACAGTTGCTGTTTGCAAGAGGGTGAAGGGTCAGTTGCACATATTTTTTTCGCCGCTGCCATTCAGAGATTCTGAGAATGTCGCTGACTGATTTAATCGATTCTTTCATCGACTCTGTCTTGAAGTGATGTTTGTCCAGCTGGTGGTGCCAGATGAAAACTACAGGAATCACCAAAGTTATTAGGATTCATTCCCTTGGAACCATGAATGTCTCTACCAAATTTCATGGCAATGCATCCAATAGTTGTTGAGATATGTCACTCTGTGTTGGACTGTCAGACCAACCAACTGACAGAGCCATACTAGAGCCATGCATTACAAGTATATATTTGAATAAAACTGTATTATACAAATGCATGCAGTATTCTCTTATATATATATATAAAACACCACCTGTCAAGCTCAGGCTTTAATATATGACTGTGGGACCTGAATGGTCCACGTGCATAATCCATCAGATGAAGCAGTTGGAGCTCTCTCCGGTTGTTTCTGCTGTGAAAACTGGCACGTACTGTTTGGTATGCACACCACAGGCTTCTTCTATATTGGACTGCATCCTTCATTTCACACAAAGTCAACAAAGAAAATACACACAGACATAAAGAGACACCACTGTGTCTTCACTTACACATGAGGACACAGCTAACCGTGCACACACACACACACACACACACACGTAACGATTTCTAAATATCATATATCAGCAGACTGAGAAAAACACTCTGCTTTTCTCCAGACACGGAAGGAAGCCATAAGTCACTTTTATTGCATGTTGTGTTAAGTTGTTGTGGCAGTAGGGGCTCCGAACCCCGAGAGAATTCTTAGTGGAAAACAGCCACTGCAAACAGAGAAGACGCCGGGTGACAGAACTTCAACAGGGGGTTCCTGTCTATGTGTCCAAAAGACACGTGTGGCCTCTGTTTGAACAAATAAACAAATTGTCCAACCCTCTAAACTTGTGGTACAATCTGTCTGCTCAATGGAAGCAAACCCTCTATCATGTGATGAACAAGGTATAATTGGCTGTGCACAACAATGCAATACATTATAAAGACAGAGCCCAACAAATGGCTAAATACTAATCACTGGAAAAGCCATAATAATTCATGTATTGTAAAAAATAATTGGAACAAAAACAATGCAAGTACACAGTTTGATGACTTTTTTCCACTGTCATTGACTTTTTCAAGGATTCCTTTGACGTGTGGAGTTCCCAGGGTTCCCCTCTCAGTCCTTCCCTGTTCTCTGTCTACATTATACATAAAACATAACCACAATACAGTTGAAGTTTATTTTTTCAGGTTTTTTTTGGCTTCATTTGATAGGGACAGCTGAAGAGCAGGCAGGAAAGGGGTAGCAAGAGAGGGGATGATACACAGCACAGGGCTGCTGGCAGGAGTCCAACCAGCAGCCGCTGCACAGGACTGATAGCCTCAGTAAATTGGGCACATGCTCTACCAACTGAGCAACAGAGGCGCTCCAGTGGGGAATTTTTATACATCTGACGCTCAGTCGCACTTTCCCTTGATCATCACCATCTCCACCAACTTCATAGCGTGCATGAGAGTCCAAATCATAATTTATGTCCTCAGTGAGAAAACAATCTGCATTAAGTGCTGCTCGGGTGTGGGGGGGGGGGAAGCGTCCATGTTGTGTTGATGAGTAATCAGACCAATCGTGTGACTACTTCCTGGTCCTTATGGCTACTTGTCAGCCCGTAAAACGAAAAGCCTGTAGTTGACCATTTTGTAGTTGCTCTGACAAAGGACTTAATGGCAGAAACGGCTAAAATAGCCACAAGTTAATAAAGGCTTTTTACTTTGACATAATTTATGTCCTGTTTGGACAGACACATTGTACTGGCAAAAGTGCCTGAGTTCAGACAACAAAGAGGTGCTTCCTGTTATATTGTTTCATAAGTTCAGTACGCGGTGTCTCTGCACAGGTTGTGGCGGTGAATTGATTTGCTGTTTGTTAGGTCTAGGGAAGTATTTACCACCTCTCTGGCGTCTGCGCTCTGGCAGGCTCATATTAAGAAAGGCAGCAGAAGAAGTAGAACAAAGGTTTGCTAACTTGTTAACGCCAACATACAGTCTTATTTGGAAGCACGTAGAACCAAAGAGTGAAAAAAGCCAGCAGGACACAACCTCATCATCAATTATTGTTGGGCTGTTGTAATGTCAGCTGCGGGTAAACATGAGGTGATCTGTCTTCTGATAACTGACTTTGCATTAAATGTATTTGGCAGGTTGACAAAAGGCAAAGTCAGATCCATTTGATATAGTAGTACGACTTTCAGCAGGAATTTGACATGCTGACACAAATAAAAACAGCGAGAGGGAAGTACTAAGACAGAGCTCAGCAAACCGAATCCCTCAGAGGAATCACGCTGATCAATACCGACTCATGCTTCCAGGTCTTGGTCGCACTTACTCCATCCGAAGAAGGGGGGCAGGCTCCAGCCCATGGAGTAGACCCAGGCAGCAGCCACAATGCTCAGGGCTTTCCTGCGAGACATCACCCCCAGGGAGGCCAGCGGCCTGGTGATCACCACATACCGGTCCACTGCAATCACCATTAGCGTCATCATGCTGCAGATACCAAACAGCGCTCCGCAGAAGGCGTACAACTCACAACCTGGAGGAGGAGAGGTGAGGGAGGGGGAAAGAGGGAGTACAGAGGAGGGACAAATAGGTTTACTGACTGTAGCTATGAGGATAAGTGCATTTTCTGAAAGTCTCGAACAACAGCTGGAAATACTGGAGCTGATTGTGTTTCTATTTACTGCATTCTCTGCTTTGTTACACGCACACTCCACATTGTAATGCTAAGAAGTTACACGTAACATTAAAGCAGCTATAATGAATATTTTCAGAACAAAATAAAACTAAAATGTGAAAACAGTGTGATAATATGAAAGGAGCTGCTCGCAGACACGAACCTAAAGAGAATTAGCACCTGCATCTGCAGCTCTCTTCAGCTTTCCAGAGCTTTGAAGCGCGTTTCAGCTCATCGATTATCTGTCTGGCCACAACTTTATTTGTTTCGTTTCACTCATTGCTCTCATGGTGTTGTTTGTGGCTGCAACCCAAGCAGTTTTCTTCAGCTAAAAGGCTTTATAAAAACCCACTGTACTCTACCTACTCAGCACCAAACTGCAGACAGACACAGTTATCGACTAGCTGGTGGAGCAATTAACAGCTAAAGAGCCAGAGATTTCCCCAGGGTTTTGGTAGAGACCAAAAACAGAGTTAAAAGGAGAGCTTACAATAATCAGATGGACAAGAAGACGACTCTAAATGAATGATAATGATGCTCTGCTGAATGTATAAACAACTGAAAATATGATATGTTGATGTTGACACGTCAGTTTCCTCCGCCACCAAGTGACCCAAAAATCACATACTGCAGGTTTAACATCTTTAACACGCTTGAATCCTCAAAAATCAGCGTCGGCTATATTATATTTTGCTTTGGGAGCTTCAACAGTGATGGCAAGAAGAGTTTGAGGGAAAGGAGAAGGTGAAGGATGAGTCAGGGTGAAGATGAGTAGCTGCTTGATAAAAGATAGATGGATGGGTGATTGGAGACATATGGAGGTAAACAGGAGAGAAAACGAGGTGTAAACAAACAGCATACTGTATTAGTGTTTAAATATGTAAATATTAAATATAGTGTTTAAATATTTAATGTTGCACATGCTAACTGCAGGCTGTGTGTAATAGTTTATAAACCAAACTATTATGTTGACGTACTGCTGTGGACAGCTTCATTCAAGCTACAGTCGTAGTAACATGTGCTGTTCTCTATAGAGTCTGTCATTATGCTAAATTTATACATAATATATGAAGAAATCACTTCCAGATATGTACAAGTCTACACACACACACACACACACACACACACTGCACACTGACAAAATACAAACACTCCATCATCACTTTATCAGCTGCTGCTGTCCCTTCAGGCCCCGAGTGTGTGATTACCACCGACCTGTCACCCATCATGAAATCACAGTGCCAAGTCGTCACAGCCAAGCACCAGACAAAATCTGAAGTGTGTCGCCTGCGTGAAGAAACTCAAACAAATAGCGCTCAGGCAGTTTAATATAAATCACAACGCCTGCACGCCCGTTGTCCTGACTGCCGGTGTGTGTTTGACAGCCCTTGTTAACTCGCTGAGGCTAATAATGAAGTCCAGATCAGCTCCCAGGGAACAGCAGATGTTCTCCAGCGAGGAACAACGTTTAAAACATCCTGGGGCGTTTTGTCTAACAGCAAAGTTCGCTGCGTTGTGGTCAAGTCAACATACCAAGTATATGTAAAACATCTCAGAGATGGAAAGGTCATTGCGATGATGATTAGGAGCAAATCTTTTTAGGAAGCATCAATCAGTAACTCTTTTTCCATCCACATTTGGAGAGGAAGCACAGAAATTAGTTTAAAATGTGTAAATTCACAATAGCTACGACCAGCTGTGGCAATATAGGGACACACATACATGCATGAGTGCATTCACACACACACAGACACACAACCACTTGAGCTGTGTGGTTAAAGTATAAGGTGTGGGACTCAGTGACTTTCTCTGCAAAGTCCAAAGACACCTGCTGCAAAACTCTATGAACAATTTGTGAGTTATACAGGTGGGTGTGGCCAAACAAAATGGGGTGGGGCAAAGGGCCAAAGCATGGGGACTTTGGAATAAATGACTGACTGACACAACAAATTATATCGCTGCTGGTTTGTGCTAAAAACTCAAAATGAGGCAAAAAAGTTTTTGGGCTGAGGAGGAAAAGTAATTCCTAACAGCTCTGATGATATCCTTACAAAAACGTGCTGCGGATGATATACAGTGTTTCTTAATCTCATAAATTAGTCTCTCATCATCCATATTAACTGCTGACTGGAGGGGAAATGAAAACATCAAGGTTGATTTTGACCAATGAAAACAAATGACACATTGCTTAGCCTGTTTGCTGATGGCTGAAGCAGGTAGAACATCACCGGGAAAAACTGGAACAATATGACGTTTGCTTGGTCGCACCGCTTCCAGTTAGGAAGTGGTGCTTTAAACTGCAGCTTCAGTGGGACGTCAAGCATTGGAAAAGTGTAAAAACAATCTGTTAGTGGCTTTGTTTTGCACCAAATTTTTTTTCCAACACTTGTCAAGGTTTTTCCCTCTAGAACAAAGCGTTTGATCGACATTTTCCGACTTACCTACCAACATTTCCATCTCTAGAGCAACAACGCCGCTAAAAATACCCATCATTATGGATTAAAAACCAGAAATAAAAGGCACAATTGTCTTTTGCCTTGTGATTTCCATCTATTCATTCTTGACCTTGGCAGAAGGAGGAGAAGGAATGTGATAGTCCTCTCGCTGTAACCACCGTTGAGAGCTGAGCTCCAGATCTGACAGTGATTGGCTGTCTTCATCAAGGTCAGGACAACTCCTGAAGGAAAACCCAGCGCTCTGTACGACTATCAGCGTTTGATCAGTGCGGAGTCTCTTTTACCACCTCTCTATCTCTGTTCCCACAGATAGGTTGCACGCTGACGTACAATACACACTGTAGTACAACCCCCCCCCGCCACATGCACTCATGTAAAACACGCTACCGACACGCATTCCTGCCTGCTTGTTGTGATCAATGGGACTTGGATACTGCAGAGTAAGCCTGAGGTGATGTTTTTTTACACTGTGGAGAAAAGGGTGATAGAGGATGGCAGGTTTGTGTGTGTGTGTGTGTGTGTGTGTGTGTGTGTGTGTGTGTATGTGTATGTGTGTGTGTGTATGTGTGTGTGTGTGTGTGTGTGTGTGTGTGTGCAGAATTTTAATTGAACTGTGGGTCACACTCAAAAGGGTAGCAAAACAGTCTAGGTCTCAGTGGAATTTAGAGTGTGTGTGTGTGTGTGTGTGTGTGTGTGTGTGTGTGTGTGTGTGTGTGTGTGTGTGTGTATTAATGTTAATGTTTGTGTGCATGCACATGTAAAAGAGTGTATATAATATAATTTGTCTGTTATAATACACGTGTAAAATGTATTCAGATTACTACATAACATGTTGGGTTTGTAATTCAAGTACTCAGTTATTTAGTTACGTGTTCAAATAAATAATAAATAATCTGTTACTGTTGAAATTTAAATTCCACCACTGTAAGAACTACCAACACCTGCGCCTGTCACCGGAGGAGACCCCGAGGGTGACAGAGGACACACACGTCCTACGGTCTCCATGGACACTGAAATGGTGGCATATCTAAATTGAATAATATTGCAAAAATTCCCCACGATCAAATCTTTCTGCATGATCCAACACCATCCAGTGCACCTGTGTAGAGCCTTGGATATCTTGTTAGAGAAACCGACTGTCAGACACACGTTATGAAAAACCTCTGTTGTGTTATAAAAGAGCAGCCTCTCTTTTCCCTGAGTGTGTGGCACATACACACACAGACTGAGTCAACAGAAACTTATGTTGGCTGTCAAGTTTTACATTACTGTAATATTACTGCTATAACTTTCATATAGCACAGTAAGTCTGTTGTCTCTCTGTATTTCCTGATTTTGCGTTGTCTAGTTACATGTATTCCTTGCTGCTGTAATGCCTGTAAAGACTAATTTCAATAATCAGCCTGTGTGCCACAGGAGTCAACCTACAATAGAGGAAACACCCTTGAGAGAGCAGTGATTGATTTGAAACGCCCGTGCACCTCTGTTTGTATATAATTCAAAACCTAAGCACTGACTTAGTCAAAAGGTTCATTAGTTGCTTGTACTGTGCAAGCTTGTGTTTTATTGTTTTCAAAGAAGTAGCTGTGTTACATGCCTCTGTACGATCAGTTTCTATTTAGGGTCATGTATTTTAAATCATATACTTTTTTCATTGCAGGTGTCATATGAACTTGTTAGGCTATATGCATCGAGCCCTGGTGTCCTCTGGGGCCTTAGACTTGGCGGTAGAGTCAATACATTCAAATGTAGAAGTACAGTAAGCTACACACACTCTGGAAAATCAATATGCACAAAGAATTGCAACTGGGTTTTCATTTTAAATAATGTAAAAGTACTCTTTATTGTTAGTCTTTCGGGGCTTGTTATCCTGTATCAGACAGGACAGCTGTAGACTGACAGGAAAGGGGTGAGAGGGCAGCAAAAGGGCCGAGGTTTGGAACTGCACCCAGGCTGCTGCTGAGGACTCACCCTCTGTGCACTGAGCACACGCTCCGCCAAGTGAGCCACATGCAAAAATACTCTAACAAGTTAACAAGGAAAAAAAATCACAGAAGCAAAAGAAAAATGTTTCAGTTATAAAGGAGTAAACTGCTCTTTAAACTGGTCAACTAGGAAAAATGGGGAAACCACCAGGCTTACTTCAGGCACACTCCCACTGAGCCAAAAATCTACTTTAAAAAGCCTTTACTGATTATTGCATGTCAAGGTTAAAAATCTTTTCAGGGTGTGAACAGACAAGAGGATTTTTAAATGATATCCTTACTCTAACAAGTCACCTTTCTCAGTAGCTAACGCTGTAATCTAACAAGTTGCTTTTAAAAGTAACGTTACGTTAATGTCGCTTAATGAAGTTGAAGTGTCATGGTGCGTGTGTGTGTGTGTGTGTGTGTGTGTGTGTGTGTGTGTGTGTGTGTGTGTGTCACCTTTCTTTCCAAAGATCCATCGCTTGTGCATGCTGGTGATAAAGAAGGTGGGTGTCTGAGTGAGACACATGAGGAAGTCTGTGACAGCCAGGTTAATGATGAAAATATTTGAGGGTGTACGCAAGCTCCGGCTCCTGCACACACACACACACACACACACACACACACACGCACAGACAGTTGTGTCATTAATCTTAGTAGATATTATGAATAAATCAGTCATCTCATTATCACATATATTATTATCACAGATAGAAAACAGTGCTGCTCATTTAAGCTCATTTAACACCTGAAGCGTTTCGTACCTGCAGAAAGCATACATGACCAGAAAGTTTCCCAGCATGCCTGTGATGCCCACGGCCAGGATGACAACCCCGATGGTGTAGTGAGCGTGGTCTGGGACGTCTACTGTTGGAAACGGGTGGTTTGGAACCAAGGAACCCTGGCGACAGGAACACGGCGAGGAACAAGTTAATTTGTGGTTTTAGCGTCATGATATCAAGCCGAGACAAAGATGTCAGTCAAAAACAGTTCTGGCTTCACTGCGGGTCTCGTGATCGTTGATGAAGTCATGAAGGAAATTTGAAAACTTCACAGGCTTCCTTCGAAAAGATGTGGCATCATTTTACCCAGAATTAAAACTGCATTTTGTTTTGTTTTGTTTTTCAACCAATAACATCCTTTTGTCCAGTCTGTAGTCACATTTTCCAAACTCTAAACACAATTAGCATAACATCTGCACCACATTCTGAGATACAAAACAGACAATATAAAAGACATGGAACTGGATTTTGAGATTGGAACAATATCAACAATAAACAAAATCACAATACAGTAAATGAATTACTAAATTGAATAAAGATGGACAAAAATAAAATGTGTATATACTAAAACAATAAAATAACTGTAAATATGAGGATAGGAAAAGGAACATATGTCAGAAAGGCAGTCCAGGAGCATTTATTTCCCACTTTTATCTTCATCCTTTATTTTCCTTATCCTCAAATTAAAAGCAAAAAGCAGCTCGAAAAGCCAAATCAGAAATGTGCAAATGTTACATGGTATGGTTTGTGGTGGCCATAATGACAGAAAAATATTGCTAAGTTTCTTGTTATTATGAGAGACAATTATAACCTGTTATAACAAAATATTCATCACGTTACTATGACATATTTTCCACTTGCCAAATTATTCTCTTTCATAACAGATGATGTAATAACAACATACCAGGTTACTGTGTTATATCACAAAACTTTTCACAAACTCAACATTAAAACAAACCTTTCTCGATATGATA
Source organism: Lutjanus erythropterus (assembly GCF_056507025.1). NCBI lineage: Eukaryota > Metazoa > Chordata > Actinopteri > Lutjaniformes > Lutjanidae > Lutjanus > Lutjanus erythropterus. The sequence goes on from NC_139333.1 coordinate 22,241,253, forward strand.
AGTTGGTGTGTTGTTATGGCAACTAACTCCCACATGTTGTTAAAAGGTTGAGAGACTGTAGCCTACGTTGCCTAGAAACAAAAAGCCTACAGTGACTGGTTAAAATATGGTTTGAGGTTTAATTGGATGCTTGGGACTGTGATAGACTATGATGGAAAGTGTGGCTATGAATTGTGGGTACGAATTCAAATGCGGTACTTAAGCGTCTCAGCAACTGTTCGATAAATCCCTGGTGTGGGAGAAAATCCACTTAGTCTGCAGCCCACATCATACTCCACAAATACCCTCCGTTCAAATAATAATAGGATAATAGGATATTTAGTGGGACAATTAGGGAAATAATTATTGGTCTCAAGTGTTAGCATGAGGTTTAAAACATCATTCAGGGGACTTCAAGCAACACACAGAACTGAAAAACCCATTCTGAACAGCTCATCCTACTTCAAGAGCTGAGAGGAGATGAAAGCGTCTGTCATCGCTTCGTGCTCCAGTAACTGTTTCGTTTTTTGAAGGTCATGAAAGACGCTGACTTCTATCGACCTCCGTCAGCGACAAAGAAACTCTGCAAAGCCTCTGAGACAGCTTACATTAGCTTACTGCTGTCAATTACAGACACAATAGGGGTTTGAAAAATTAGATTTACACGATCGAAACAAGTAAAATGAGCAGAGTTAAACCACACAGACTGAAAACTCACCTTTTAAGATTTCTAATTTCTTAATGTGCTTACTGTGAAAGTGTTCTTTTATCTTTGTACTTCATTATTGTTGTTGTCGCTCTGTTATTATCATTATTGTATCCTTTTTGTCATCTTTATTATGCATTAACTGTCATGTCTGTTGTAAAGTGTCCTTGGGTGTCTTGAGAGGTTGTTAGAAATAAAATGTTTTTTGCTTTTAGTATTATTATTGTCAAAGCAGTAGTGGAAGATATATTTGGATCTTCAGTGGCAGTGCTACATTCACTGAGCATCAGCTGTAAATAAAGCAGTATTTTAATATTCTCTAAAGTAACTGGTACTGCACTGACAAAAACAAGTTAACCAACATTTCTGTATAGTTACTTTAACACAAACCACAATCTTTTCCTAACCCTAACAAAGTACTTTCATTTCATCCTAACCAAGTAGTTTTTGATCCTAAACCAGGAGTCGGCGATCTGAAAGATGAAAGAAAAAAATCTGTCTGAAGCTGCAACTATTTTTTTCTGCAACTTTTCAGTTTTTGGATTTGGCATCCACAGCCGGCGTAGGGAGACTTAAGGTTAGAGCTGCAACGGTTAATCAAATAATCAATGAGTTTTCAACAAATAAATCGATTGTCAACTATTTTGGTAATAAATCATTCATTTTGAGTAATTTTTAAGGGGGAAAAAGTAAAAAAAAAAAAAAAAAAGTGATTCCAGCTTCTTAAATGTGACATTTTTACTATTGAAGAATGTAAGAAAGCATCTGGGAGCCACTGGAGAGCCTGAGGCTGCTGACTCATGGCCTAAACCTGATCAACTACAACTATTTTACAAAGTAGACCGAGTGTGTAATCCCTCTGGAGTTATGTCATGTGACTTATGTAATGTAGTTAAAGTCCAGTAAGCCTGTCACTGCAGGTACTCTCCACTGGGACTGTTCTGTCGTTTAGGTTTGAGGATGTGTTGCAAAAAAAAAAAAAAACTGATCGAATGTTTTCTGATATAAAGAAAAATAAAAGCAAGGATGGGGAATGTGAAAAGTAGGAGCAGCCTAGTATAGTTTTTTTTTAATAGCTGCAACTAACGATTATTTTCATCATTGATTAATCAGTTAATTGATTACTTGTTCAGTCCGTGGTGAAAAAGACTCAAGATGACGTCCTCACCTGCCTCGTTTTGGCCACAACTCATAAATATTTAGTTTACTGTCAAGTAAAGTAAAGTAAAGAACCCAGAAAATGTTCAAATTTAAGATGTTTTCAATTAAAAGATGACTCATGTTCGTTGTAAAGGTTTATTAGTTTGGCTTTTCCTTCCTTAGTTGTGTGAAATTTATTGATTGACTGATTGACGTAAAGACAAAAATGGCAAAATTTCTACCTAGGGAAGCATTTTTTTCTCTAGAGGCCATAATAATGAATTGAACTACATGTATACTGTGCACGGCAGTATATTGTTCTTTATTTTAAACTCGGATAATTCCCATGTAACTGTAATGGAATGGTTACCTTCTATGTATCCAGACTACATAATCTCATTACATGTAATCCATTACTCACCAAAGCCTCCTACTAGTGCACTGAAGAGCAGAAAAAACAGCTTGTAACTCCCTAAAAGCTGAACTTTTGTCAACATGAGGTTTTTCGCTTCATAGCAGCATTTAGATTCTGAGAAGCTGCTGCACCTCAGAGCACACAGCTCCACTTGAGAATTCATTTCAGAGATCGTGACACACTCCCCTGCATTTACACTCTCCTTTTGTCTCTCACTGTGTTTCTTTCAAGCAGACACACACACATAAAAACAAAACACACACACACCCACTCACCAGAACTATCTAAATCTTCCTTAGCTGCCCAAGAGTTCAACTGGAACACACACACACACATCTCCTTTCATTAATCCCGCCCTGTCACATCTAAGCGCCTCCAACATCTGTTTTTTTTTTTTTTTTTTTTGCAGAGTAACGAGCTCCTGTTGCTAAAAGAAGGACATCTGAACAGCGGAGTGAAAAGTGATGGAGTGGTTATGAAAGCAAATGAGTGAAAAGGTCAAGGGGATGTGTTACTGAAAGAGGGGGCAAGACCGGAGCGGCGACTGAAGGTGATCCAGATGTGGTGTCTCCGGCCGCGTGTGTGTGGAATGTAAACACACTTAAATCCAGTCTGACGCCGTCAACTCAAGGTCTCCCTCCCTCCCTGCTTCATTTCTTCCCCCAGTCCACATCCCTGCTGGATCTCTCTCTCTCATCTCCACTATCGCGATCCTTTCACTAAGTCCCTCCTTCACGTCTGCTCTCTCTGTCCCCTAAATCTCTCAATCACTCCTTCCTTTCCTCTTCCCTTTCTTTCATTTCCTCTCCACCTCTCAGCTCCAGCGGCTCGGGGCCAGATTAATGCCGATCACACGGCGAGGAGGAAGAAGAGGGGACGGCGAGCAGCGTGGAAGTCTTTAAAGATGGAAGTAGTGAGTGGTCTCTCTCTCCTCCGCTCTGGAGCCACGCTGCCAGCGTTTCTGGGTTTCCCTTCGTCAGAGGAGAGCAAGTAATCTAAATGTTAATGGTCTCGTCATATCTAATGCAAGGCGATTTAGAGCAGGCAAAGACAAATAAACTGAGAGAGGAAGAAGACAAAGATTAGGGATGAAAGAGCAAGAGACAGGGTGAAGGAAAGGAAGAGAATTAAACATCCACTATAAGAATTAAATCTGAATTAAATGCAAACATTTAAATACAAGCATAAACAAACACAGAAAAACAGCATCACTCTGCAACAGCAAAGACTAATTTAATAGACATAACTGAAGGGCTTCAGCAGTCACTAAGGCGTCATAATGACAACAGAGCTGTGGAAAAAACTGTGACTCAGTGGTGATAATTACAGGTGGTGACAATTCTGCAATCTGATTGGCTGGTAGCTCTTCCATTAATTTCTAGTAACCAGGCAGCATAGCTTTTGCTAACCGCTCTCTGTCCATGACGCAAATCTGTAAATCACTTTGGTACTGCACTCTGTTGTCAAACTGGGCTTATAACATTTAATGACATCTTTATGACAAGTCCAAATGGTGCCACTTTAGTTGAGGTCAAGGGAATTATTCGTGGCACCGTTTTAAACAGCGTAATAAAACTTAATGACATCTTTATGACAAGTTCAAATGGCACCACCTTGGTCAAGGTCAAGGAAAATACTCATGACATGCTTACGAAGGTCTCATGACAACCAGTGTCAAAACCAACCACATATGACAATATAATGTGATGTTAAAACAGATTCTTTGATAATGTCAAGTTGCCATAACAAAGACAATGACAGGTTATGCTGTCTTAGTAGACAAGACCTAGACGTAGACAAGAAAGGTCATATTGTCTTAGTTAATGTCAAGCAGTTGTGACAAATTTTTGTTTTGATTAATGTCAAGTTTCATAACAAAGATATTTTTGTATTGGTTAATGTGAAGTTGTCATGACGAAGACACTGACAGGTTATGTTGTCTTACTAAATGTCAAGTTGTTATAACAAAGACATCTCAAACAATGTCAACTTTGCATTAAAAATGACATATTGACCAATTGATATTTAGTGACAGCAGTCATAAACATTTATAAAGACCTCTTCATGTCATTAACAGATGTTATGACATGGTTATGACAGTCTTATGAACATATGACAAAGACGTCTTGGTTAATGTCAAGTTTCCGTGACAGAAACATCTCAAACAATGTCAATTTTGCCTTAAAATTGACACAGTTGACTGAATGACACTTAGTGACAACAGTTATAAACATTTATGAAGACTCCTTTATGTTCATGGCAGGTGTAATGACATGGTTATGACAGTGTTATGACAATCTTATGCACACCCCCTCCAGTAAAGTGTTACCAAATGTTTTTGTTTTGAATGAATGAAGAGTGAATTGCACTTTATCGTGTGATTCTGCACACATTTTCCAAAACTGATATAAATCAATACTGGAGAGTTATGTTCTTAGATAATGATATTGATTTCCAACATATTGACCCTAAAATAATAAGATAATGGAAGGTACCAACGGGAATTGATAGGATTTTATCAATACCAATGTCATTATCGATTCTGTGTATTGGTCCAGTTCTTTACCGATTCCCTTACTGATTACTGATCAATTTTATTCAAGCTGTCTGTAGCCTGAGCGTAAGCTATAGAAACAGTCAATAATCATCTAAAATGAACAAAATGAGCGAAAAGTTTTACAACATTTGTTTTCATTTAGGTTTTCTTAATGAAAGGAATAAATCTGCTAAGCCTGTATCAGTGGAACTCCAGGACTTTAAGCTCACAGTTGCACAGAAAGATGTTTCAACATATTTTAGAGTTAGAGGGAAGCCAAGCTTGAACAAAGCTTCAAGGCATTCAGTGTACAGTCCTGGCATGCTGCTGGTGTTCCCACCCTGACACGAAATGACCATTTAGCCCGAATGTTGTCATCTGTATTTGTGAAACAAAGCCACACTTTGGACCGTTTCTTTCTCCAACACTTTCTCTGTCATGACTCCTTCTTGTTGCCAAGTTTCCAGCAGTGTAGACGTGACCCATGAGGTGGCATCACTGCTTTGCAGTGTGCAGCTGTCAGAAAAGCATGCCGGCATTCGTGAAAAGGAATTGATAACCTCTGAGGAATACGGCTTCAATGGATTGGACAACACACTGGAACCAATTCTCAACGGTGATTAAACAAATTGCTAATTAGGATAAAGACTAATCCTTCATTTGTGACAGGACTGGTTAGAGAAAGTAGATGAAGACCAGTTTACTTGCAAATTATTTTCTTTAGTTTTACAGTGCTTATAGGCTGTGAGATTTCAGCAATCTTGTAAGTTTATTGCCAGCCACTCTGTGACATCGAGCTAATAAACTTGGATTCACATCAAGTGTAATTTAAGTATGTAAACTGTACGATGAAGACACCGACTGAATCATAAGAATCATAAGAAAAGGTAATCAGGGTGTGTCATCACTATGTATCATCCATCTGTGGTAAAAAAAAAAAAAAACACAAACAAATAAGCTAAGCAAGAATCAAACCCTTGTGATACTGGTATTTACTGTATGTGTATGGGAAAAAAAACAAAGAAGAGGAAGAGGAGGGGAATGTGGATCTGGTCGTGGCGAGGGAAAAGAAGCCAACCTGGGACAGCAAAAGAGTCGTACATTCAGTGCATCATTTCATGCAGCATTCCTATTAGTTGGTTTGTAGACGTACGTCATAGAAGCAGTCACACTGTGAGAGGGTTATTCTATATTTCTGACACTGTGAGATTTTTGTCCCAGCCTAAAGATATATTTTGGAACAGTCGGTGTGCACCCGGTTTTAGTTCATTTGCTGGCTCAATTAAAACCTCACTGTCTTGCAAATTAATGTTTTAGTATGACTGAACTCTCACTGTGTTTTCTCTCACTGAATGCCAATGCAAGAAACAATCAAAAGCCACAAGTACTCTTTTTTTCAGTTCTCCAGAGACTTAACGGTATTCATGAATGCTTCACTGGCTGCTCCGATTAGCCGCCCACCACATGTCGCTAATTGGCCTATCAATACGTTGGTAGATAAATGGTTATTTGTGACTTCAGGGGCAAATAATTTGTTTACCAGCTAACAGTCTAATCAACCACAGATCAGAGGACATGATCACAAAGGGCCACACACACACACACACACACACACACACACACACACACACACACAGATAGAGAGCGAGTCAGAAGACATTACAATGACTAATTTCCTGGAGACTTAACTAACTGTAAATCTAATCTTAACCAGGAAAGAATAAAACAAAAATTAATCATAATAATAACATGAAATAAATAAATAAAGGATTCTATGTCCCCACAACATGAATAAAGTCCACTATCACTATGTCTTTGTAAAGACACACAAATCCACATGCAAACAAAGACACACCAGCACTCACATTGTTTTCATTCCACAGACACACTGCTGCAGAAATGCGTGTGTGCGCACACACACCTGCACGCATGAGCATTAAATTGGACCCATCTTTTTTTAATTACCCAGTAGATTGTAGATTCGATGGATGATTAGGAAAGTAAAAGCAACAAACAGTGGGAAAAGGAAAAGAGGGCTCTGGAGAGAAACACAGAACGTTTTTAAATGAAAACCACACTTATTGCGGAGTAGAAGATCCCATCTGTCTCAGTGGAAGCTGCCCTCAGGCACCGATTCAGTATCAGCTTTCCCAGCACTCCCACCATGAAGGCCAGACCACAAAATCTGCAGAGACTGAAGCCTGCAGGTCTGAACTTCAAAGTCGGAGTCCAAACTGAAGCATTCACACTTGTTGAACTACATTTACCGTAGCCGTGCACCCATGTGTTTCTCAGTATGTGTCTCAAACAGCTGTTTCTAACCCTAAATCAGAGTGTCTGGACTCCTGGGGCAAAGTTAAAACACTATAGTCTACTTTCTTTTGATGCTCTATATGTTATACAGAGGTTGACACGCCGCTGGATCAGTCTGCGTCTCTATAAAGGGATTTATGCGTAATCTAATCCCGCTCTCAGACACAGAGGGAGACAGTGAGGGAGATGGAGTCTGATTCATCCATTAACTTGATAATGAACACATTCCTGCTGCTGGTGACCATAATTGTCCCGGAGTATAAATGTGTCAATGAGAGGGGATGTGAGTGATACTAATAATAGAAATGGTAAAAAAAAAAAAAAAAAAAAAAAATCAGTCCTTTGACTTTCTTGTGTCACCGTTTTAATTCTACATGAACCGTGTAACCGTCCTTTTCAATGAACTGTCAAGCAAATGAACATACAAACACACAAACCAGCTGTTTTGTTTTTCATGCTGCTTTGCTGCAAACAGAATTTCCTCTAAGGCACAAAAAAGATCTGATCTGAACTTAACCTGCAGTCAGCGTGTAATAAATTAAGATTAGGACACAAATACATCTATTGTTGGTTTTTCATGGGATTGTAACGGTACAAATCTTGATCAAATGCGTCTATAAACGCTATTTAGTGCAACACAAGAAGGAACTGATGGATGCTGGATTTTTGGGGCAGATGCCCCAATATTAGGGAGTAAAAAAGTTTTTAAAAATCAGATATCAATATATCTTTATACAGACTATAATGCACAGAATATAGACTACATACATAAACACAATTTTTTGCAGTGATCCTCCAAACGTGGTTAACAGTTGTGGCAAAGATATGTAGTAGAGGCAGCATATTTTACATTTTAACAATAAATGTTATTGTCCAAGATGATATCAGGGCAATATATCAATATTGTGATACGAGACAAGATATCATCTTTAAATGGTTATATTATGATAAAAGCTGCATGACAGTAAAGTGATGTAATTTTCTGAACTTACCAGACTGTTCTAGCTGTTCTGATATTTGCTTTAACAAATATCATCATCAAAAACAAACTGTTGATAACGGCAATACAACACAATATTGTCATAATAGTGATTTTGAGGTATTTGGCTCAAAATATTGTGATGTTTTGTTCATATCATCGTCTTAATATCAAGTCCCTGAAACAGTAAACTTTCACTGCTAATTACAATTATTATAATATATATATTGACTGTTGTTGAACGAATCAAAGAGGGAGCAACATGTCAAAGACTTGCTTTACACTTTTGTTGTGTAATAAATAAATCTTTACATTCTTGTATTTCTAATAATTATCAATAAGTATGAATAAAAATACACAAACACATAAAATGCCGCCTATGAAGCTAAGAAATAAAACTGCATTATGGTCTGTTTAAAAAAAAAAGTTTCCATATAGGTGCATATTGGACAAAGATATATGTCCATACCAATAAAGACTGACAAAACTGTGACAGCCCGATATCAGGCTGATAATATCAGTCAACTGATATATGGGTCAGGCTTCACACATGAGATAACAAAAGTCACTATGGAGCTCACATAAATCCTTTGAAATGTTCCCTGAATACCAGGAACACTGACAGAAGATAATCTCACCACAAATTAAAATAATTACGAGCAAGAGAGTGACAGAATGGCATGCAGTCTAAATGATAATTTGGCACAGATGCCGACATAAAAAGGTTCAAACAGGGGTGAGAAACACCTACAACTACAGCAGCTTTTTTTTTTTTATTACAACCATTTCCTGCGACAGATCAGTCTGAAGACGCACTGGAGATAACGGGGCTTTGCGCTTCACTCCTGCCTTCATTCAGGTTCGGTGCTGAATGAACGGAGCGCAGACGCGCAGTGTGGTGTGATTCATTCATTCAGAGTTAACACCTCTCACTCTCACTCACACCTCTGCTCGTGTGGTATTCCTCAAATTCTATGAATGAAAACAACAACAAAAAGAAGGAAGAAAGAAAACACGCACGCCTGGCAGTCTGTGCGTCTGTTTTGCCAGATGTGGTGAGTCCAGCTGCTCTGGATGGCTCCCTTTTTGCCGCGGTTACGCATCGCTGCGGCGCGCAGAGGCTCCCCAGCCACACCGGAGGGGGGGGATTCCTCCCAGCAGCCAAAAACAGAACCACAGCAAGACAAGAAGAGGGAGTGGGAGCACTTACAGCTGTAGAGACTGGAGACAGCTCCATGAGCCGGTGCGGACTGATGGAGCTGATGTTCCAGGGTGCCCGGGCAGTCGGGTCCGGCGTGGGGATCCCCGGCGGTCCAATCAGCAGCCTAGAATCCATTCCCGGTGGTCCACGGTGGATAATGGATAGCTGTTGTGTGTGTGTGTGTGTGTGTGTGTATGAGAGAGAAGTGGACCGGAGAGGTGTGGAGTCTCTATGAGGTGGTCTAAGAGTCCAAGTGGCCCGTCATTATCACCGCCCTGCTCTCATGTCTCCTTCTGACAGGGCTACTGGTAGTACAGCAGCTGTGGAGGGGTGGGAGAGAAGTGTGCTCCCTCTCTCTCTCTCTCTGCCTCTCTACTCCTCCCTCTGTCCAATCCCTGCTCCAGGGGTTGCCTCTGAGTGTGTCAGTAGGCCTGTGCATGTGTGCACAGATAGAAATGCCAATTTTTCTCTTTGTTCAGTTGATTTCGAGGAATCAGTGGAGCAGTTTTCTTTTGCCTCTTATGTCCTCTTCTCGCTTTCCTTCTCATTTTCAGTTCTCCTGTGTTCTCTTCTCTGCTAACAAACAAGTAAAGGGTCAAAATTAAAGTCTAGATGAACTGAAAATACATTTTCACCTTTTAGATCACATCCCCAGTCTTACTGTGCAATTATTCAACAATTTATGTCAAAAATACAAATAATCAGTGTCTTTGTGTTTTATATCCAAATCATGGAAATATGCATGCTTATTTAGGCTTGAACCAACCAGCTGCAACCAATATTATCATGACATCCACCTGTCAATCAATCTTCAACTTTTAGCAGTGCAGAGCTGCCCTCACATGATAGGAAATTTGCTCTTAGCTCAAAGCAAAGTAGGGTACTGCAGCGAAAGATTCCCCATTGGCCCAAAAAGCATTTTCTTTCACAGGTGAATAGTTAATAATGAAGGAAAAGAATCCAGTAAGAGTTTCTCACCTGGCGCATAAGCCAAAAAAAATTTTCTCGCTTCTGGGTTTATTTCCTGTTTATATGGACCACTGAATATTCGCAGTAGTGCTTTCCCTGTTCCCCTGACGACCAAATTCCCTCTCGGCCCACAGACTTAACAGTACATTGTGATGACATCACAGATTTTTACGATTGCTTCTTTTCAGCTAGAGGAAAGTTTTACAAACATAAAAACTCCATGCATCAAAAACTCATAATAGAAAGAGTCATAATTGACCTTGTTTGCAGTTTGAGGTGTCCTGTCAACAGTTTTACAGACGTTCCCTAGAGAGGAAAATGCTTTTTTGAGCCAGTTGGGAATTTTCACTGCAATACCACGAGTGGCCACTGGTTGAATGATAAGTCTACGGTCAGATCAAACAGTGACGACCCATTGTTTGGCAGGATGTGTGTTCAAAGGTTGTGTTGTAAGCACAACTTAATAACTTGTGCAAAACAACTCAGTGACTGATTTGGGGGAAACGGGTTCACATATGCTTTCTGTTTTGCCTTCTGATGTCTGGGTCAGAGTTTCTGCTGATTAACTGCTATTAATAAGCAACAGAACTGGGCTCAGAAGACTCCCAGCGGTTCACAACTGGGCCGAGACTGAACACACCCTTCCCAGACCGACAGGGAATACAATACCAAGGTTATTTATGGAGTTTCCCAACGCAAACAAAGCTTTACTCGTTGCTTAAGTAGCTAAGTAGACATTAGCTTGGTTAGTCATACAGCTAAGTTAGCTGACTCACCGCTGGCTGTCAGGAGCCAAACCTGGCAAGCGAACCACCTCTGCACTGTTTTACTTGTCATCAAATCTCCGGCAGTCTTGGAGGCGGGTAATGCAGAGCTGGCAGGTGTTTCGTTAAAGTTTATTCAGTGTTATTTGCTACTGTTATGATTCCCTCCCTAGCTGCCTGTTTTTTACTGAAAGTACATATATATGTGGAAGCAAATAGCACTTTGCTGTCATTTCATGTGACTTTAATGACACTATCATTCAAAGAAAGATGCAGTCTGTTTCCCAGAGGAACACACATGGCTCATGTTATCCATTTACAGTCATTTTGTTTTCAACAGAAAACCTAGTTTTCGTGTGCAGCTTGCAAAAGTCTCCCTCACATCTTTTGCATTTACGTAATGACAAATAAAATCCATATTTATTGCGTTGGAGAGACGTGACTCAGACAACTGGAGCTCGTTTCATTAGGGCAGCAGGGAGAAGCTTTGGGTTTTGAGTGCATCTGTGGGGAAAGGTCGAGGTCGCAGTAGAACATGCTGCCGCAAAGACTAAAGAAGGATTGGAGAAATGAGTAGATAATGGAAGGATTAAAAAGTATTTGTTTTTTTGGGGGGGTTGATTTGGCCAGATATTGCATGTGTGTATATAATGTTTTAATCCTAAAGAAAGGAATGAAGGATGGAGTGAGGAAGTAAACTACAGACCAAAGATGAAGAGCGGTATTAATGGAAACATGAAGAATTAAAGTGAAATTTAAAGGGAGTCTTATTTCTTATAATTGTGGAAGTTAATTGGTAGTTTGCTGCACAAGTAGGATGCAGCTCCCAAAATGACAGGATTACAATTATGAGAATACCCACATTAAAAAAAAAAAAAAAGCCAAAATTTTCTGTTAAATCAAGTGATTTAAAGGGCCAGTGTGTAGGATCTAGTGTCATCTAGCGGTGAGCTTGCAGGTTGCAAACAGCTTACCTCACACTCCCCTTCCCATGTGCAGAAGAATCTACTGTGGCTGTGAAACTCATGGAAAACGTGGACGGCCAGTGTCTGGTTTGTCTGTTCTGGGCTACTGTAGAAACATGACGGACTCCATGGAAGAGGTCTTGCTCCCTCTGTAGATTTTAATGGCTCATTTTAAGTTAACAAAAACAAAACAGTTCTTATTTCCACGTGGATATGCATTCACAAAAACATATTTTATGCCATATTCTGTCAATAAATCCCAGTAAATCTTGAACACTGGACCTTCAAACCTGCAATAACCAATATTTCTGGCCACTTGTCCGAGTCCAATATTCACACTTCTTTTAAGCTCTCTTTTTGTTCTGCACCAACTCCTGAGGGAAATGTTATCTGCTAAAGGCTCCACTCTGTTCACCAGCTTGTCACTAATTTTGTTTGTGTGCTGTTTGGTGCTGAGCTTTGTCACTGAAAACAGCTGCTTTCTGCAGCCAAAATCCATGCTATAATGAGTTGATTCCACTTCATATGGCTGCATCACTTTCCAGCTGTGATGCTGCTGGCAGATTATAGAAGGTCATTATAATTCCACCAGAAGTGCTGTAACGCTTTTCAGAAGCGTCCCAGACCTGGCTCACCAAGTCTATTTCTGACAGGGGCCACATCAAGCTGCACAGAGCAGATCAAGCCAGACAGGAAGTCAGACACAGGAATGTCATACAGCATCTATTCAGTTTTCAAAATAAAAAACACACCAAGAAGATTCCCAATCATAAAACCAGACCAAAACAGTAAACTCGTTCCCCCTCATTGACAAGATATCTTGTCATTTAAGCCACAACACTTTCCCACCAATGATGAGATATTCTGTCAATTGCTGTTTTCACTGCAAGGCAGTAGGAGGCACTGTGACGCATCACCTGACAAAAATTTCTAACTTTAAGAAGAAAGGAACCACTGGAAATGAGCAGCAGCAGAAGAAGAAGGAGATGGTGTTACCTAGCATGAGAACATGGTGCTCAGGTGCAGATCTGCGAGTCAGAGAGCATCATGATACGGTCAGAGAGCCTGGAGAGCGGGGCGGCTCGCGCTGCAATCCCCACACCTCCACAGCAGCCGAGGCACAGCCGCAGCTCCTGGGAGTCACGACGCAGCCGGGTCAGTGAGTGCCACGATCCAGGCACAGAGCGGGGCCGCTCACGCTTCAGTCCCTGAACCTCCACAGCAGCTGTGGTACAGCCAGGCTGCTCACAGCCGCAGCCCCTGGGATCCTCGCCGCAGCCGGGGCAGAGAGCACTCCAGCCCCCGGGCCAAAAATAAAAAATGTGAAGTCAATATTTTGCTTAAAAATGTCTCTTTCACATAAACACCATTCTCTCCATTTTTTGTGTGAAAAGTGGATTTTTTGATGCAACCAACCAACATCCAAGAGCTTATAAAAAAAGAATAAATGAGGCTAGAACAAAATGTTTTTTTATGTCTGAAACTAGAAGGCTAGAAGGCGGTGTTGAAACATCAGTGAATTTTGCCAAAATGCTGGCGCTGGCTGGCAACTTTATTTAAAAATGCTGGTGCAGAAAGAGTTAACATGTAGCCTACCTTTGGCACCAGTATGAGAAGCCGAGGGGCGATGACAAAAAGTTGATGAGTTGGGATGAGAACGGGTTGGATATAAAACCACATTTGACTGTGACCACTTTTTCATACAAGCAGTTGTGTTCATTGGTTACAGAAAAAAATACATTGATATTGAATATTGAAATATTAAATCTAGAGGCATAAAGATCAATAAGAAAATCACATTTGGGCATCTGGATGTACTCACAGCTCAATGCTACTATTTATGTAGTTTTTCCTCAGGACAGAGTCACAGAAACAGCTTTGAGAGATGCTCATACCTGCTATAATTTCTCTGTCTCATGATTTCTGCAGAGGGAACAGGAGGGAGTAACAGGATAGCAGCGTTACTAGGGAGAGGGAGCGCAACCTGTAGCAGGAACATGTTTGTTTTGTGACTCTAACAGCTCCCGGGTGAACAATAAAGCATGCCTTTCATCTCTACACATCCAAGACGACATTTTGCCGTGAGCGCCCTGCCATGTGGACGGGAGGATCGGTGGAGAGCCTGAATGATAAATTGTGAATAATGGCCGATTGTGAACGGCAGAAGAAGGATGTTGAGGAATTTAAGCATGACCATTTTCCAGCTTCTGTTCGATCCAGAGGGTCTTATGATGCCTCTCCTAGCCTCCCTAACCTCCTTTCCTTCTCTTCATGCCATTACTCTCTGCTTGCCTTCAGGCTTGTAGGTTTGTACACTAAGGCACACTAACCCATTCCCCCATAACCCATTTTACAGTTTATATAACACCCATTCCATAGTCTTCTATTTCAACAACAATATATTTGTAATGTTCTCTAATGCTGTGTAATGCTCCATAACACAGAATCACTGCCTTAAACTCAATCAAGTTCAATCACCTCTGGAATGCTAACTGTTGATACAGTGTGAGGAAATTCTGGGATCAAATTTAAGTTTCTTTTGCTCAGTGCAGAGATGTGATCAGTTACAGTTACAAGGTTAGTGACAGGATCATATGTGCAAAAAGTGGGACACTGTGCAAAAGGGGAATAAGAGCAGAAGGCAATGATCTGCAAAGTGTTTTCAACTTATAACGGATTAAATACGGTACAAAGACAAAATATTTACACTCATTCTGAATTTGATGCCGTCAACATGTTCCAAAGAAGTTGGGACAAGCGCACCAAAACACGAGAACACTTCAGAAAACCATCGCATCTACAAATGCAAGTTAAGACCGTAAAGAGAAAGCCATATTTCAGCAACATCTGTAGACTTCTCTGAGGCCTGAGCTCATCTGAGATGGACTGACGCAAAGTGAAAAAGTGTGCTGTGGTCTGATGATGCCACATGTCAGATTGTTTTGAGAAATCACGGACGTCCAAAGAGGAAAAGGGACCATCCAGATTGTTACCAGCGCAAAGCTCAAAAGGCAGCATCTGTGATGGTTTGGGGATGTGTTTGTGCCCATTGCATCGTGGGTAACTGTCACATCTGTGAAGGCTTTTGGAACAACATCTGCTGCCTTCCCTGCTTATTTCAGCAAGACACTGCCAAGACACACTCTGTAGGTGCTGCAACAGTGTGGCTTTGTAATAAGAGAGTTCAGGTACCAGACTGACCTGCCTGCAGTCCAGACCTGTCTCCTATTGAAAATGTGCGTTGCATTGTGAAGCGCAAAATACAACAACAGAGACCCTGGACTGTTAAACACCTGAAGTCATATAACAAGCAAGAATGAGAAAGAATTTCACTCTCAACGGTTAGTGTTCTCAGTTCCCAAACACTTACAGAGTGTTGTTGAATATTCAATCAAATACAAGTCAAAAAGGATTTGAAAATCAGTCCGATCTCTTTTTATTTGCATTTTTAAACAACATCCAAAGTATTTTGGAATCGGTTTTGAATGACCTACTTTTCCAGGCTTGACACCTTGTGCGCAAGAGGTCACCGTGCACGTTTGCCTCTCCTTTAGCACAGAATGAAATCATTCATTTACTTTCAACAAATTCTCCACCACCAAATATCCACACACACACACACACACACACACACACACACACACACACACACACACACACACACATACACACACACACACACACAGAGTGCGTGTGAGGTTAAGCTTGCAACATGTTTAAACGTTTGACTTCTATCCTCTTCCCGTCTCACTGAACTCTCCAACAAACAAACACATCCTTCCTGCATGGGTGTTGTGTATTATGGTTTTATGTGTAGAGCGTGTGTGTCCATGTATGTGTGTGTATTTGCGGGCGACACAGCCCTCTGGCAGCTGCAAAACCCGCAAACTAACCGGTCCCATGATGGGGAGTCCTGGCTGATATTAAGAGGATCAGAATCTGGGTCTGGACTTACACAACAGTAGCATTATATAAACAACACAAACTAATACAAAGACCAAAACAATACCACTCTGTGTGGCGTGATCCCCCTCGTACTTCCTCCCTCCATCGTTCTGATTCCTGTTCAGGTTACATGAGGTTATATTGCATCCAGGGGTTATATGCCGTCCATGCCGCAGCCCAGAGTTCACAATAATGATCATTCAAATCCATTGACCCAGTTTCAGGTTATGGACGTTGATGCCAGGAGGACATTGCCAATGTGTTTGTTTGTTGTTATACATGTCAATAAACAATGTGTTTAACCAAACAGTCAAATGAGTCCTTAAAGAAACCTTCAGAGAAAATAAATTGTAACGCAGTACGTTGCACATAAACACACGAAGTGCAAATATTTCAACTAATGCAGGAATAACAATAAACTAAAGTATTAAAATCATCCTGTGACAATGACTCGGCTGATTACGGAATTATTGAATATTATTATATTGAAGATTATTGACTGAATTTACGAAATGCCCTGTTTCGCAATGTTAACAAAAGTGAAAAATAATTTGTGTATCCACCCTATGATGTGGATCTGTTACAAAATTTAACTGGCTATTTCTTTGGCCAGGCCTTGACTTTCCACCCAGTTTCATGAAAACTGGGCCAGCATGGGAGTATTTCCATAATCCTGCAGACAAGCAGACAAACAAACATCACTGATATTTATTTAATTTATTTTATTTGTATTTTTATTAATTAATTAAGAATGTTATTGTTCATTTATCTATCTGACTACATTTTTAATATGGAGTATGAAGTACTATGTGTTTTAAATTTTTTGAAATATTTGAATAATAATAATAATTCTAGTCCGTACCCTCGGCCATATTGCTATAGGTTGACAGGATGTTGAAACCTGGCACCGTTTAGACAAGACCCCAAACATTCAGCACACAAAACTGTAACACTGTTGTGAAAGAGGGCACTGCCACAATGATCGGTATATACACTCATGTAATTGTGTCCAAGAAAAGACCCATTAGATGAGAAAATGAAAAAGCTTTTAAGGCAAAGACGTGCAAAGAGGGTGGACCACAGGGGGCAATGAGTCACTTCTGTCTGAAACAACCGAGCCACAATCCGGCGCATAATGTCCAGTGATGTTCTGGTTCTGGATATTTTGTTGGAATTGGTGTTTCAGTGCTGGGTATGTGGAGAGCATCTCCCTGGCCTAGAATATAAAACTTTCTACTTTTTCTTTCACAGCATGATAGACCAGACTCCCGCTCTCTGCCTCTTGATTTAAAATTCCACCGTCCGGCAATCAGTCATCACCAACACATCCAAAGGTGAAAGTAAGCATCTTTCAAGGGGTGAAGCAGCTGCTCAGCTGCATTAGCCACAGTAGCTATTTCAGTGTGTGCATCCAAAGGCAGAAACAATGCATGAGTAGATATAAGTCCAAGACATGACTCATCTGGTTTTATGCCTTTATTTTCTAAGAAACAACAAGAATAGAGCCCTTTCTTCCTGTTTTTCATAGAAGCTACTAAATTATTCCCTTGAGCAACAGTTTCCGTCCTTCATCGAAGAGGACAGAATGTTCTCTTTTATATTCTTTTACATTAGCGGGGGTTGTAGCTCGGTGAACAGGAGACGGATCTGACAACCAACACACATGGACTGTGGTCAACCGTGTTGAAAGTTTCATGTGACAACTGAGGTTAGTGTCACTACAGAGAAGATCCCGAAGCTGACGTTTAGAGAAAATCTGTCAGGATGCGGGGCAGCAGGCCAGACTGTGGCGCTGGTATCACAAGTAACTCACAGCAAATAGTGGATGACACAAGAGCCAAGCTAGGAGGCTACAAAGAGAGGAGTCCACTGAGGGCAGGCCTGTTCAGTGAAAGAAAGTATAGTTTATTGTTTAACAGTACACAATGGTATGTTAAGAGATAATGTTCTTAGTCAGCCTCAGTTTAATTAGAAAAAGCTGTTTTTTGT
Organism: Lutjanus erythropterus; assembly: GCF_056507025.1. Lineage (NCBI taxonomy): Eukaryota > Metazoa > Chordata > Actinopteri > Lutjaniformes > Lutjanidae > Lutjanus > Lutjanus erythropterus. The sequence goes on from NC_139333.1 coordinate 22,259,154, forward strand.
AGTGAGCAAACTTGCCAGCAGTTTTAGATATTAGTTTCTGGTCGGCTGGTCAGCTGGTTGCCTGATATGCTCTTGTCGGGCCAAATTTAGACAGACGCTTGTGTTAACTTTAATAAGGAGAAAAGTGCTTCTTTATCCATTATTTTCATGGGCAGAAGGGAGCAGATGTATTTTATTTCTGAGTGAAAGGCTATTTACTGAATATTTACTCAGCTCCAAACTAATTGCCCCAGTCTCAGGACAGGGGAGCTGAGAGGATAAAAATGTATTTTTGATGAAGACGTGAGCGTGGATTTGACTCCGACTGTTTTCTCAATGAGTACCTCTGGCAGTTCAAGGTCAATCGATCGATACTGTCTGTCAGCGACCTGACTTCAAACTCAAAAGTTTTGCCATAGTTTATGTTGTTTTAGTTTTTCTTTTGCAGGTTATCCTGTTAAACTTGGCATTAGCATGTTGCGGGGCTAACACGGCTATTCCTGCAGGCTGCGGTGATGTTGGACTGATGTTGTAATATTGAGGGACAGTTAAGAGAAACTGTGCGAACATTAAGCCCCATTTAAAGCCAACTAAATAATGAGAGTAGCTACTGCACAAAGAATAGTGCAGAAACCAATTCATCAAACTCAAGTACAAACATAAATGTAAAAGTATGAGCCCTTTTAAGCCCATGCATGCATACAAGTGTGCAAATTATGCACAACAAATGTAACAAATGTCCAGGCAGTGACTCTTTCAAGATGTCTGCAGATCGCAGTCCAATGAGTGCAGGTGCACTCTGATGTATTTATAGGAATGAACCACCTCGACATCCTGCCCCTGGATGTATGCATGTGTCAGAGGAGGTCAAAGGTCAGAGGACTGTTTCCTCAATAGCCAAACAAAACCCACAATAACTCCTGTTTCAAAGAGAAAACAATAGCAACTTCCCATTTAGGTTCCAGAAAGTACAAAGGAATTTCCTAAAGGGGGTTTTTGTTTGTTTTACGATTAAAAATGCAGTTTATTCTGAGCTGTGGACCTTTTAGCCTCTTCTATACAGGCAACAAAACAGCTTATATTAGTGACACCTTAAATGATGAAGACCAGGGGTTTCACATCAAAACCACACTGCATCACTGTCAACTAACTGTTGACCTGTGGTTTTACGATGCAGTAATAAAGCAGTGGCAATGCATCTGCAGCAGATATGTAGCTGAGGGCAGTTGTAGTCAAATTATAGTTATCATTGGGTGAGTTTAACACTGTCCTTTTGGGGCACTAAAGCAAGAGATATGCAGCATGAGCAAGAGGCAGAAAGAAATATGACGATCGAAGGTGGACATAACTTTGGTTGTTGTTGAACTTTTGTTTAAATAAAGTAATGTTTCAACTTTATGCCATCTTAAACCTATAAGGAGATCTTAATGCCTGCCATGGAGTCATTACAGTGAGTAGTACGTTAGCAAGCGTAAAGGAAGGAGTAGGAAGGAAATTTTTAATCATTCATTTCATTCAGCGCTTAACTTGTACATCAGGAGGTCTCGGAGCACAGGGAGGGTCAGTTATAGTTGACTAATGTAGGAAAAGTGGTTGGTTAAATGACCTGAAACAAGCCACAATGTAAGGGTGCGTGTGCGTGCATGCATGCATCATAGGTGCGCAAACAGTATCTCCACCTCCTCCACCTGAGACAAACTTGCTGGGGGTTTAGTCCAATCAGATCATGGTTCATTTGCAAACAAACTCTACTATTTCAACAACCACTTGGGTCGGTCTCATCTACTTTGTTAACCTTTTACTAGTTGTATCTGAGACTTTTTTGTTTTTCTTCCGTGACTAGCCAACTACTTTTTAGGAGTAGCTGATGAAGTGCAGTAGTCGTGGATGCCCTAATTCATGCACATGTTAATACCCCATTAGTACCCATTCTGAATTACTGTGTCAATCTTTTACACGTTGTAATATTTTAATTGAGTTACTGATATGCCTTTGGGTGATTAACCCTCAATCAACTTCACCTGACTGTTCACATTTAAAAGCCGACACACACACACACAACTGCTGGAAAAAAAAGATACCAGCTAAAGATAACAAAGGCAAGCTGAGCAGAGGAGTGAAAATTAGATTATAAGGTAATTTAATTCATCTTCAATTACACCAGTGAGGTTTAAAAGCTGCACAAGAGAGACCAGAAGGAGCAGCATGTGGAGAAACCAAATGTTCAACAATTAAAAGTTTCAAACTGCTGTATTCTGCTGCACCACACGCTTTTTGCCCCCTTGGATCGATTTTTATAACAAACAGCCAAATTGTAAGGGTTATTCAAATATTTTATTTTAATGGCTAAGATCTCTTTTTAATATTTTTTTAAATAAATACTCATAAATGAAATACGCTCCCTGATTAAGAGCCTAATTATACAGAACACCCTGTATTTGTCAAATTTAACCTCCTCTTTGTCATTTAAATTACAAGAGGAGTGATCTGATTACAGTATTGAACAAATTGTGCTAATGTGTCATTGTGCTCATTTCTAACCCAGCATTAGAGAGGATTTTCACAAAGCGATCACTGTAGTTTACTGATGTCCAAAGTAAGCACGGTACTGTTTGACTCCAGGGAGCGGGATTACCATGAATTAATATTAGGACAGATGAAATGGAATTATTAGGGTCTTACTGGTCATTCTGGCACACTGGTATTAGATGTACCAACTATTAAACCACAGATTTAGAACTCGATAACATTTTCAAATGAAGCACAACTGAGTATCAACATTAAAACTATATTACATATTACCATGGAAATACAGGAAACATACGACACCAGCTCATATTAACTGGCATCTTTCTGTCTGTGTGTGTGTGTGTGTGTGTGTGTGTGTGTGTGTGTGTGTGTGTGTGTGTGTGTGTGTTACATAAGGGAGCTGGCGGAGGCTGCAGGTTGAACCTGACACTAGTAATCTGCTCTGGGAGCTGGAATCTCTCCAGGACAACCAGTTCAACAGCATACCAGCACCAATGTTGGAGTTTCTAGGACACAACATGTGGTGTAGACAGATTTGTCTCCCGTTGACTGTAAACATGATCACTCTACTGTATTTCATAAACACAAATATGCTTTAAAGGGACAGTTCACCCCAAAATCAAAAATACATATTTTCCACCCGGACTGTAGCGCCACTTATCCATCCTGATTTTTTTGTTATCGACGTCGATGTCTGCCTTCTCTCCGCTATAATGGCACTAAATGACACTTCAAAAATAAATTAAACCACAGACTTTGTTGTGAGCAGTTTCATGTAGGAAGAATCTACCGGAGCTACTTTTTTTCTGCTGGAAAGAAAGTAGTTCCTACATGAAAAGGTGCGTGAATTACCTTGAGTGTCACGATATCTGGAAAGAGGCACTGCTGTTGAGACCAGAAGCCGAGTGCCATGTACTCCCATTATATTGAGGAGAAGGCAGACATCTCTATGGCCAATATCTTCAAAACTCTGCAGCTCTCACCCAAAAAATCTACATGAATGAACAGCGCTACAGTCAAGGGGAAAAATGTGTATTTTTGATTTTGGGGTGAAACGTGCCTTTAATTATGGTCACTGGAACATAAATATATGGCAAATTAGGAAGAGATATTTTCAGCACACATCTGCCTTAAAGGTCCAGTGTGTGAGATTTACGGGGATTTATTGTCCAGCTTGCCGTCACCAGAAAAACATGAGTGCAGGTCAGAAGTCAGAGCAGCTTATTCCGACTGATATGTCCATTTGATGTTAGGCATGGATGGACCTAATGGGTATAAGAAAAGGAGTAGGAGTGAGAAAGTCATTCAAAGTCCGTCAAACATTTAGAAGAGTTGGGGTGGACAGATGGGTCAAACAAACACGGGACGGTCACCCAAGAGACCGGGGTTTGAGTCCTGTGTGAAATGAAAAGTAAACATAGAGCTATTTGAAGTTGAACTGTCTGTTGCATCATTTCTGTCACAGGAAGTGATGTCACTTCAGTCACGTGACATACACAGTGTACGATTTCTAAAAATTAAATAAATAAGTAAATAAAATTTCAGTTGTTATAATATAAGCGTATTCTGACCTTTTCTTGAGATTTTTCAGCGCATAAAATGGCTTGTTATCATTTGGTATTCATTTTTGATTACAGCACCAGTTAACTTGACACGTACAATTGGAACTGGAGTTATTGTGTCATCACAAGCAAGAGGTGCAGTCATCATTGATCCTGTCACATATTAGAATTGGATTCACTCTTGACCAGTTTTTTGGGAATAACTGACAACCAGCCTATTCTGGTGTGAGGACGTGTTGTATTATCAGAATATGGCACACATGGAAAATAATATTCATAAGCATGTTTTCATTAGTGTATGATCACCTGAAAATAAAATTAGAATTAGCTGTTTACATCTGCAGAGGGTGCGAGTTCTCCGAGTCCTCTTGGAAGAGCGCCAGGCTTTGAAGCCAATTTGACTTTATGTACGCTAACGCTTAAACTCCCTCAGTCAGCTGAGAAGTCCTTCTCCAGATGATTTTTTTTATGTTTCCATCTGACAAACTGAAGTGTTTTGATGTCTACCACAGAGCAAATACAGGGGTTTGATTTGTGCTGTTTCACTGTTCGCATTTTCAAACCACGTGCTTCACTTTTACGAGACAAAATGACAGAATGATAATCGCAGTCCTTGAAAAACTTTTTTAAAAAATAACAACCTGTTTATTTCTTGAGGTATACTGACTCATTTATTTATTTATTTGTGTATTTATTTAATACTGACTGAAATAGCTTTCCATGGGGCTCAGCTGCGGCACATAGGCCTATGACAGAAATACACTCATTAACGTTGGAAAAGGAAGCGTAGAGATTTGATGACTGCCCATGGCATCCTCCGACCACCCAGACACACCAGCTGGACCAAACACCGCTGCAAGCAGTGCGACTGTCCCAGGAAGAGAAGGAAGAGAGCTGGGATGAGAGCTAAGCTAACTCTGTCTGGACTTAAGAAAGTGAGTGAAAGAGATGCGTTGTCGGCCCACTGTGATTACGCACCAGCCTACATCCTCCTCTCAAACCCCCTCCCAGATAACAAATGTGCGCTGGAGGTAGTAAGTTAGTTAGCCACACACGCTAATGCAGCATATGTTGAAGCAAATAACGACACAGTTAAATTCACTGCTCCTGTGGTTTGGGTTTTAGGTACCTTTACAGAAAACACATCACCCTCCAAACTCATGAGACACAGAGTATAACAGGTTTCAACAAGCACAGGGCTTCAACATGAAGACCAGTGAAGCGTGACGGGGCTGTGGTGCCTAGTTACAGTTGCTTAGCCATGATTGGACAGGTGCGGTTCGAAGGAGGGGTTTAGTGAGGGGTCAATTAAGGGAAGCAGAAAAACAGGTTGAGGTAAGTTGTTGTCAAAGCACAGAATGTGGAGAGGAGGCTCAGAACAGATCTCGTCACTGATCTCACCCACATGAAAATTAGAAAATGATGAAGGCGGGAGTTGGCATGACAAGAAAATCTACAGTGTGAGCTAAAGTGCATTCAGTGCTCACAGTCAATGAGACATAAAGGAGATTAAACCCATTTGAAGACTTTTATCTTAATTCTATTCTTCAGAAAACATGGAGAAAGCTATATCTGTCAAAGGTGAGTCCATAAAGTAACAGTCTGTCTGTCTTTGAACATTTTTTTATGTTACTGACTCTGTCTCATTGTCTTTCTGTCAGAGTTGAACGCTATGCTCGTGGGATCAAACAGCTCAAGGAAATATCTGGTTGGAAACATCATTCTGGGAAGAGATGTATTTAATCATGGAGAAATAAAATCAACTTGTGAGAGGGGAGAGGCAGAAGTGTGCGGGCGAAGAGTCACGTTGGTCAAAGCTCCCGGGTGGCTGCGAGGACATGATCTCTGCAACACATCCGAACGTTCCAAGACAGAAGCGATTCTCAGCGTCACACCTGGATTGCATTGTTTTATCCTGGTGATTAATGCTGAACTACCATTCAAGAGCGTGTACAAGAGGGCAACAAAGCAACACTTGCAACACTTTTTTGGTGAGAAGGTGTGGGATCACACGATAGTGGTCTTCAGCCACAGAGGTCACAGAAACATTGAGGATTACATCAGAGAGGAAGGAGCGCCACTCCAGTCGCTTCTGGAGACCTGTGGCAACAGATATCACGTTCTTTGTGATGATGGCACAGACAACAAAGAGATGGTCAAAGAACTTTTTGAGAAGATCGACACAATGGTGGCAGAGAACAGCTGTTATGAACCTGACAGCACGCTGATGCAAAATACTGAGGCAAAGAGGGAAGAAGTGGACAAAAAAGCTGAGGAGCTGCGTCTGCAATCACAACAACAAAGGCAAAAGCTCAGAAATCTCCTGACAGGTCAGTTTGGTATGATATTATTTATATTATATTTGATAAGTGAAGTGGCTCATCCACTCCTGAATGGAACATACTAAGCACCAATGAATGAGAGTGAAGTAGTCAGTGAGTTTGCCACAGCATGCTCCTACAAATGTTTCACAATAAAAGCCTTGATAAGATATGGAAGGTTTTTGTCCACTGAATTGCCTAGAGGGCTTTTAATTTGAAACAGATACAGGAAGTGCTGAGTTTGTATTAACAGTGTAATGTTTGTAACATTAACAGGGCAAATGTGAGCAGATCAAAAGGAGGCTTCTTACTTCTGCCATGTTACTGTACTGACAAACCATAACTGACTGCCTCGCTAACACAGCAAACAGATGAGATAAACATGAGCGATGTAACAGTGGGGGAAAATGATATTATTGGTGATAATAATAACTTTCCAACAATGTATTTCACAAACTAGTTGCATGCACAAGTGTGTTTAATCATGTGTGTGTGGTAGTAGTTTTCTAGTTTCAGGGCTTTCTGCCCAAAATTACTTTAACAAGTGTGGATAGTGTAGTTTGGATGTACTATGAAGCAAGATTAATGAGTTAGCAATGTATGTTGAGTCTAAAGTTAGAGTTTTCGGTGTCACAAAGGTGTTTCTAGATCATAGCCTGGTCTGGAGCAGGTTATGTTATAACCTGATATATAGGCGCACAGAGATCCTGAAGAAGGAAGGGGGTTTTAGGTTTTGTCAGGCTAGCTCGTGCAAAGAAAGCCTGGCTGTGTTGGGTTTTCTACGTAGTACAGACCTCAGGTGATTAGACAGGTTGTAATCAAACCAACAAGTCAGTTAAACCTGTTTGGAAAAGCAAGCAAAGAATAAAAAGTAAATTATAACTCAAACTGTCTGTTGTAAACATTCTCCACACTGTGCACACTGACTTGACTTATTCAATTATTTGAGCATGGAGGTTAATTGACCTTTTGGGAACAGTGTAACAACCAAAATAATCTATTCTCAAAGGACAAAGTTTCCAAAGCTTGATGCAACCACATCTAGTCACAGCTATTAAGTAGACTTTTTCACTTTAACTACAAAAATTATGCCGAAATTTTAATAAGCAAAAATTGTCAAGATTGCTGATAGCTGTGTTATTATGCAGGTATGCCAACACTCAGCCTAAGAGTGTTTATGGTCGGGTGGGTGTTTTCCGGGAAGAGTGCCACTGCAAACAGTATTTTGGACGCTGAAGTCTTCCAGTCTGGTGACAAAACGATGAAAGCTTTAAAGCACAGCGCCTCGGTGGCTGGACGAGATGTTGTCATCGTGGACACTCCTGGATGGTGGAAATTCTTCCCAGCGATGTTCACCCCTTTGGTTTTGAAGTCTGAGATTTTAAACGGGGTTTCTTTGTGCTCGCCGTCACCAAATGTCATTTTGCTGGCAATACCGATCGACACGTCGTTTACCGACGACCAAAGAAGAGTCATAGAGGACAACATGAGGCTGCTGGGACAGAGAGTGTGGAGACATGTTATTGTGGTGTTTACATTCGGGGACGCTTTAGGGGACAAAACTGTTGAGCAGCACATTGAAAGTGAAGGAAAGCCTCTCACCTGGCTAATTAAGAAATGTGGAAACAGATATCATGTCATCAACAACATGAGCAGAGATGATGATAACATAACAGAGCTGCTGGAGAAGATGGAGGAGATGGTGGCAGGAAACTGCTCGTTCTACCTCAGTTCCTACCCTGACGCAGACGATCCACAGCCCCAGGAAGACAGTGGTGACAAATCGAGCGAAAAACAAGACGAGAACACAACCAACGAGATCACAGAGCAACTTATCATCGAATGGGATCGCAAGAACTGGGAAAAACACCACAGCCGTGGAGCAAATAGTTTGAGACTACCACCAGAGAGTAAGTATGATAGCTGGTTGAAAAGAGGTCTTAGACTTTCAGACCGAATAGGAACCAGCTGTCAACTAGGACTTAACATTGAAACCCCACTAGGTGTAGCGAGAAAGGTGTATTACAGAGAAACTAGTCGAAATGGTCAACTTTTACTTTCACAGCAATGATTTAACAAGTTCAAGCTGACATGGTTGGACAGTGGTTTACACGACATTTCCCTCTACTGTATCAAGTCTAACAACTTTTTTCTAAACATTATACTCCAGCAGGATCTTAAATTAGTTTTATATCTTGTAGGACTAACCTGATTATTGTATTTTCTAACCAGTGAGTGAGAAAGGGCCAGACACTGAAAAAAGACAGGAAGAACAAATGGAGCTTCAGTATGAAGACGACCAGTTCGGGACCCGTTTTGGTGAAGCAGAAAGTGAAGACGACACAGGATCTGACCCTCTGAACAGACTGAGGACAACGCTGGAGAAGGAGTGGAGCAGACGAGAGGTGTCCATGGAACTGGCCTTCCAGAGACATTTCTTCAATCCTGCCTTTGAAGGTGAATAAATCAAATACCTACAAGTGCAAGTATTTTCTCTCTAGTTTTGTTTTGCTTTAACATTCTGATCCTTTTTTTTATCCCCACTTTAGCCTCATCTGAGCCAGACAGCGTTCTGCTGCTGAGATCCAGAGAAAAAGTAAGAATGTGGCTCCATACACAAACCCAACACACATCTGGGCACGGGACAGACACCAGCCACAGCTGTAAATTAGAGGAAGAGACCTAAAATAAAGCACATGAAGGATGGATCTGTGCATCAGAATTTATGGAAGAATGAAATCTTTATAATACACACACAAAAATTACATATATTTTATATATCTAAAAATCAAATTAAATAAAAATTATCTAACTATTTATTATCTTGTTTATCTGGAGGTGGTGGTCATACTATTCCTGTTGAAATGTGACACCCAGCTAAGCTCTAACTTCAATAATGAAGCCAACAGTCAGTGTGGGTCAAAATGCCATAACAGGCTATTTTATTACAACAAAGGGTCACTAGCATAAATTATAAAAGGTTAAAAAGTAGAATATCTCGCTGCAGGGAGAGTGGCACACAAGTCAACAGGCTGATGCACTGGAAGTGTGCTATAAGTGGAGAAACCAAAAATAACAAAACAAAATAAACCCTCTCTTTGCAGCTGCAGCAACTGCAGCACTCAAACAAAATAAAACTTTAGATTAGCAATATACTCAAACTACTAAAGCTCAGTAAACAAAATCCAAATGAGCAATTTAGGATATGTTGTTAACGGCAACCAGCAGTTTGCCTGTGAATTTAACAGAGCACATGTTAAATCTCAGTCTACACTTATGCAAACAAATGCATGATATTAAAGAGACATTCTCATATTTTACCACTGACACTATTCTTGAACTGTTAGGACCCTTTACAAAGGAAAGAATAAACTGTTGGCAGACACACATTTTTACAAAGATTCAATATTTACATAATAAATACAAACAGATTACCTCAGGGTGCATTTGTACCCCTACACTACCCTCACAAACAAATAATCTTGAATAAAACAGTTTGTTTGGGTTACCAAGGAAGCATGTGCACAAGAGTGGAGCTTACACCCCTGTGCTTCCTGGGCGTCTTAGCAACTCAGATGCTCTCCTCCTGAGAGGAGAATCCACCTGCTACAAGAAGTTTATTTATCCTGGAGAAAATGGTTGTGCAGCAGTTGCCAAGGATGATCCAGAGAAAAAGTAAGAATGTGGCTCAGCAGCTCCAGCTGGAGAATTAAAATAAAGCACATGAAGGATGGATGTGTACATCAGAATATATGGAAGGATGAAGTCATGAATATTTATAATACACACACCCTAAACATTTCATTTCATTTCATTCCATTCATATATATATATATATATATATATATATATATATATATATATATATATATATATAGATATAGATATATATATATATATATATATATATATATATATATATATGAATTTACAGATGACTGACTTTAATGTATCTAGCTTTTTATTTTCTCTTTCATCTGTACTGTTGAGTCACATGTTGAGGTGGTGAAAGCAGTGTGTTATGACATGATGAGGAAGTTGAATGTTAGGAAGTGAAATTTGATTATTCCTGTGGAAATGTTCAGTTGGCATTATTATTTTCTTTTCCTTGGTAAAGTGGTTGTGCAGCAGTTGCAAAGAGTGTTAATATAAATATATATATATATATAGTGTTGTGCAAGGTCACACCTGAAAAGAGCTCAAAGTTGAGTTCACAGAGATTAAAATGAAGTAGTGGTCATTCATTTCTTATGTTTTTAAAAATTATTTTCTTTAGATAGAACCTCCTACCAGGGACTCTATATAATGACATTTTACTAAATGGTGTGAAATATTCATGAGTATTAAATAGCCAGGATTGCTTACATCTTTAGTTTTTAACAACAAATTCCAACTATTTGAGCTACAGCAGACAGCAAACTTGAACACCAGCATACTGTTGAAATTTTCAACTGGCGAGTCGAAATTCCGATTCTTCCCAGTTCTAACTGAATGCAACATAATGCATGAGACATGCAAGGAGACAAAGAGAGAGACGAGACAGAGGAGACGAGTAAAAATAATGCATTATCTATCTGTCCTTGTTTCATTGTAACACAAACTCCAGTCTGCAGTGTACCTGTACCTGTGTTCAGTTAACTGTGCACCAGAAACATGAGCATGTCCAATGAACGCCGCTCTTTTAGCACATTCATGAGTTATAATATAAATAAATAGAAATCAGTAATGGTACAAGTATAAAAATATCAATAGACAAATCTACAAAATCCCAAATATACCCAAAGCCAAAAATATGAACAAGGTTAATGGTCAGGATCATAAGTTGCTCATGACAATTTGCCTCTTGGTGATGTGTACACCTGTGTGCATTGTTGTGTTGTTTTGCATATACTGAAATAAAGCAAACAAATGTCAGTACTAAATGATAAGTCCAACCTTGTAATGCTGTAATAATAATAATAAAGTTGCATCAAGTTTTCATGTGCAGCTGTGTTGTTTTGTTTTTTCACTTGTCATACTATAACTACAGCCCACAGATAAGCTACTTTTGGCAAAATAAATTTTACTGTCAGTGTGAATGTACCAGAGAGAAAAATCTGCGATTAATAATTCTGCTGGGGTTTCATTTTCAAATCACAGTGCAGAGCTGCATTCAGCAGGTGGGTAACAATTCAAACAGCATTGGCCTAATCTTTTAAATGCACATTCATGACTGTATGCTGAGGGACGTCTGTGATTCATAATTCTTGAAAACCCTTTAAAAATGTTTTTTAATGATTTTTATGCCTGTATGTCTTTAGGGCTTTTCATCTTCATTTTTTATTTAACAGGAAAAGAACAAAAGTAACATTACAGATGATAAAATCAGTTACTATTAAAAAGGGCCTGACGCAGTTAAAACCGGTTTACAGCAGGTTCCTGTTCTGCAGCACATACAAGACAAAATCACATCTCAAAACAGAGACAGTCAACAAGAAACAAACACAAAAAGACAAACAGCAACACAGACGGACTTAAATGAAGGGTGCAGATATTATGGCTTAAAACATGTCCTTCCATCAAATAGTGTGTATATGAAATGAAATGTGTAACAGATTATTTCTAATATAATGTGGGATCCCATTTCAGACTGATGCATAATGATCTCTGACCATAGATATTTTTATAATCTGATCTAGCGATGCGTTCCTGACTTGTGTTGTAATTAGAGCAGTGAATGTGTGATCTGATAATAAAATCTGATAATAAAATTTAACAGCTTTGTTTGTGTAGTTCTTAAAAGTCATGGAGTCATGGTGGAATGTTAAAGAGCAGCGCAGCGGCGAGTCCAAGGAGGAAGGCTGACATGGATCTTAGAAACTCTATCGTAAGTCAGGTCATCCCATTTTTGTGGGCAACATCTCAAGAACGTCTCGAGGGAATTTGTTAAAACATGGCACAAATGACCACTTGGACTTAAGGATGCACCGATTAGATTTTGGTGGTTAGCCCCTTCCTGTTCTGCATAGCATAGCAATGATTATATCTTTGATATTGTTGTACAAATATGGAGAGAGAGAGATAGATATTAAATGACACACATACACATACACAGACATGTCTTACGGTAAATAACGTACTGGTTCTTGTTATGATGACTAAGTGTGAATGTAGTCATTGGTTCCTCTTATGGGCAGACCGAGGTGTTTGTGTGCTGTCATCAGTCTGGCAATAATAAGGAGAACTGTCTACTATAATTTTTCCACAACACCAAATCAAAGTGTGATCTGCAGTACATTCAGTGGTCACACAGTCAACAAGGAGACCCATTAGAAGACTTTTATGTTAATTATACCCTCCAGAAAACATGGAGAAGGCTACATCTGTCAAAGGTAAGTCCATAAAGTGACTCTCATACTTGAATGAACAAATTATCAACTGTCTGTCTGTCTTTGAACATTTTTTTATGTTACTGTCTCTTTCTCACTGTCTTTCTGTCAGAGTTGAACGCTGTGCTCGTGGGATCAAACAGCTCAAGGAAATATCTGGTTGGAAACATCATTCTGGGAAGACAGGCGTTTGATCACACAGATATAAAATCAACTTGTGAGAGGGGAGAGGCAGAAGTGTGCGGGCGAAGAGTCACGTTGGTCAAAGCTCCCGGGTGGCTGCGAGGATATGATCTCTGCAACACATCCGAACTTTCCAAGACAGAAGCGATTCTCAGCGTCTCGCCTGGACTGCATTGTTTTATCCTGGTGATTAATGCCGAACTACCGTTCAAGAGCGTGCACAAGAGGGCAACAAGGCAGCACTTGCAACACTTTTTTGGTGAGAAGGTGTGGGATCACACGATAGTGGTCTTCAGCCACAGAGGTCATTTGAATGACAAAATCATTGAGGATTACATCAGAGAGGAAGGTGCACCACTCCAGTCGCTTCTGGAGACCTGTGGCAACAGGTATCACTTTCTTTGTGATGATGGCACAGACAACAAAGAGAAAGTCAAAAAACTTTTTGAGAAGATCGACACCATGGTGGCAGAGAACAGCTGTTATGAACCCGACAGCACGCTGATGCAAAACACTGAGGCAAAGAGGGAAGAAGTGGACAAAAAAGCTGAGGAGCTGCGTCTGCAATCACAACAACAAAGGCAAAAGCTCAGAAATCTCCTGACAGGTCAGCTGAGTTTGTTTGAGTATTTAATAGTATGTTTAAAGAAATAATTTATTTTTTATTTTTGTAGTTTTGGCCAACATTCCCACTAGAAATTACTAGGATCTGGGAACACTGCAAGAAAAAAAAGCCCCAAAGGGGCAACAAACACTCGCTGTCAGTTAATCAGAGAAGTTGTAATTAGACCTCCAAGTTAGTTAAAGAAGGAAAAATGTTTTTAAGCACAAAATATCACAAAGGTCCACCCACACATTTCCAGAATGTAGTTACAGCTATTAAGTAGAACTATTGAGTTTAGATTATTTTGTTACTTTCTGACTTTTCAGTTTCATCAAAACCAAAATTACAAGTGTAAAATCTCCCCATGACCACGGTCTGAACCAAACAGTCAAATTTCAGTCAAACAAAAAGTTGTTTTTTTGAGTTTCAGACAATTGCAGGAAACTGTCATCAGAACTAAAAATTTGACATTTACTCTCAAAAAGAACTCAGTTCTTGGAAAGAACTCACAAAAAGGATTTTCCAGGTGTGTCCATCTACAAGCCAATCAATTGTAAGGGGAGAAGCACAGGACAGGACATAAGGACATCATGTGAAGTTCCTTAATAAGATATAATTGCATGTGAAACCAAAACTAACTGGATCAAATATATAAAATGTAACAAAAATGTGAGTGGGAAAAGGCCATAAAATGATAAAAAATAAACCAAAACTAATACCCAAATTGACACAACCAAAAATTGTCCTTCAAAAGTATCATATTTCTAATAGCTGTGTTATTATGCAGGTATGCCAACACTCAGCCTGAGAGTCTTGATGGTCGGGTGGGTGTTTTCCGGGAAGAGTGCCACTGCAAACAGCATTTTGGACGCTGAAGTTTTCCAGTCTGGTGACAGAACGAAGAAAGCTTTAAAGCACAGCGCCTCGGTGGCTGGACGAGATGTCGTCATCGTGGACACTCCTGGATGGTGGAAGTTCTTCTCAGCGATGTTCACCCCTTTGGCTTTGAAGTCTGAGATTTTAAACGGGGTTTCTATGTGCTCGCCGTCACCAAATGTCATTTTGCTGGCAATACCGATCGACACGTCGTTTACCGACGACCAAAGAAGAGTCATAGAGGACAACATGAGGCTGCTGGGACAGAGAGTGTGGAGACATGTTATCGTGGTGTTTACATTCGGGGACAGTCTAGGGGACAAAACTGTTGAGCAGCACATTGAAAGTGAAGGAAAGCCTCTAACCTGGCTAATTAAGAAATGTGGAAACAGATATCATGTCATCAACAACATGAGCAGAGATGACGATAACATAACAGAGCTGCTGGAGAAGATGGAGGAGATGGTGGCAGGAAACAGCTCGTTCTACCTCAGTTCCTACCCTGACGCAGACGATCCGCAGCCTCAGGAAGACAGTGGTGACAAATTGAGTGAAAACCAAGATGAGAACGCAACCAATGAGATCACAGAGCAACTTATCATCGAATGGGATCGCAAGAACTGGGAAAAACACCACAGCTGTGACAGCATAGACATGCCCCCTAACAGTAAGTATCCAGAGACATTACCAGAAAAATTTGATTTAACACACTACAATTACAGTAGAACAGAATAATTAGTTTATTCTGCTCTGCTGTGATTATGTTTGATGGTCCCAGTGGGACAAAAAAAGTTTATCAAACTTTATCAACATCACACCAATACACCAGAGGCTTTCTGGTCATCATTATGATCTGATTTAGGTTTGCATTGAGCATATAGGGACTGTGCGTGAAATCAGTTACTGTTAACCATATTGTGCACTATAATTTCAAGAGTTGATTTAAACAATGAATCAGGAAGCATTACATTTTATCCATTGAATCACTTTTTTTCTGCTGTGTTATGTACAGGATAATAGCATGGCAGTCTTTAAAGGTGCAAATGTGGAAAGTATGGCCAGAATTTAAAACATTCAAAAAATGAACAAAAGTACATCAATTTCTCATATGCTACCTTAAAAACAGTATCCAGTGACAATATATTATATATAATAATATATAATATAATATATAATATATTGTACACTGTGTGTTAGCTCACTGGAAAAACCTAAATTAAAGTAAAAAGTAAATCTGTGTTTTCCTGCTGTGACAAATCAAAATGGCTGCTGTGAGAAAGGAGAGAAATTAGAAATAGAAATAGAAATGGTCACTTTCACATTTATGACTAATCAAGTTCAAGGCAATTTGGTCAAAGAGGTAGTGGCTTACAGGTCCATTGCATTCTGGTTTATCAAGTATAATATTTTTTCTTAACTGTATATTCCAGTAGTATCTTAAATTTATAAACTAACATGATTATTGTATTTTCTAACCAGTGAGTGATGTCGACCAAACCTCTGAGGGTTCAGTAGGAGAGGAAGAACAAATGGAGCACCGACATGAAGACGATGTGTTTAAGACCAGATTTGATCTTGAAGTAGACGGTGAAGATAATGCAGACTGTGACCCTCTGAAGAGATGGAGGGGACTGCTGGAGAAAGAGTGGAGCAGACGAGAGGTGGCCATGGGACAGGCCTATAAGAGACACAATCCTGGTGAATAAATCTAAAACCTATGTGTAAGTAACTTCTGTCTTGTTTAGATTTTTCTTGCTTTAACATTCTGACTCTTTTTCTCCCTACTGCAGCCACCTCCGAGCCTGACAACGATCAGCTGCTGAAATCAAATGAGAAAGTAGAAATATGGTTCACAACCCAAGGTACATCTGGGTATGGAACAGATTCTATCAGCTCTAAACCGGAGGAAGACATTTTAAATTAAAAAAGAGTCACTTTAAGGAGGGCTGTTCTGAGGTATAGTCGAACTAAGTCGACCTAAGTTTGGCCAAATGCCAAATTACACTTTCAAAAAATAAATTCAGGTACCAGGTACATGTATTTATTATTAACTACACAGGGTTATAGAGCAGTTAAATGTTAGTTCCCTTTTTGCTACTCACAAAAACAAACATACACAAAAATAGCCAAATGAATGATTAAATAATAAGTCAGAAAAGAAAAGAAAACAAACTAATTTGAATGGAGTCTTAAAGCCTAAGGGGGGAAGCTGCTATATAGTGTGGTGGTACAGCAGCAGTTACTTATATATCTCTTGCCAGATGGCAGCAGGGTGAACAGGTTGTGGCTGTGGCAGGTACTGTCAATGTGTTCTCATCCCAACTCATCACATACTGAAATGTCTCTGTCCCTCAACATGTGATACTGAAGCAGAAGATGCTTGAGGTTGTTTTTAACACATGATCAATGGTGTGAAATGGTTGCAGTTTGGTTAGGTTTAGGTTGGGTTTACACTGAAGTCAGTTGAAAAGCCCAGGGCATCGGTTTCGGCTGTAAACTGGTACTGTCTGCATCTGTATGAGTCACCGAGGGACAGTGACCATTCGTCAGTAACTGACAAACTGGGAGTGAGACCGGACTGGTCTTGTTTCTTTATTGTCTATGGATTCTGCGTCCCAGGTGATCCCATCACAAGAGGACAGGTTTACACCTGATATTACAATGTGTCTCAAGTGACCACTTGCAATTGGATCTTACTTCCCCACTCTATTACACAAATAAATACTACGGCTGTTTTGTCAGTTCAATGTCCATCGCTGTCCATTTGGCCCTTCAACATGAAAATCTGACGATTTGTTCCTTTTTTTAGTTTAACATCACACTAAAATCTATAAGCCTGCAATGAGCCTTTTATTTTACCTGCCCTTGACCTCAGACATCAAGGAAAAATTAATCCCTTTGATCAGAGAAAATCAAACTGGCAAGGACACCCTGCACTGTGACCACCTGAGACAGCCTCATGACCAACCTACGTAGACTGGCAGGAGACTCAGTCCATTGTACCCTGGGATTTTATACTTACTACTTACTACTACTTTACTACTTACTTTTATACTACTAATTGCAGGACTATGCACACGTATGCTTCTTGTGTGGAAATCTGATGTTTTCACATCACAGATGATGAAAACAGCATTAGTGAGAGTCAGAGAAAATAGAAGTGTGTGTCCCAGCGCACCACAGAGCATCTCTCCTGCCCGCTCGTCACAATACACTGATTTTTACAAGAAAAGAAAAGCTTAATGTATTGCATTTAATGCCAAATTCACAAGAAGTCCTGAATGATTAAGAATGCGTCAGAGTCGATTCTGTTCTCCAGTCTGTATGTGGTTAAACACGTGTGCAAAACAAGTTTAACAGGACGGTCCACATAATTAAGAATTTGTAGTAGACAGTGTTTCACAATGTTTCCAACATAATATGCATTACAATGAACCAAATGACGTACTTACAGGATATCGTTTGAGTCGGGGGTCTTTAACTGTGGCCCAGGACATGTTTGTGTGGACAGAGCTGTCCACCCAGGGTGCAAGCTAATACTACAGGTGACCAGTGATGCTTTGTAAATAAGGTACCAAAAGTCTACTCTGAGGAAATATTTAAACAGCTTGATGAAAACTAAAGCAGTTGGTAAAGTTTGTGTAATCTTGTGTAATATAAAGCTTTTAAAATTCCAGGAGCTCCACAAATTCACTCCTACCTGGTGGAAATATTTTTGAATTTTGGAATGGCGTGTTATTATTCTAACAATTTCCTAATGAAACTTGCCACTAAAACCGAATTGGTGTGAATCTTACCAAAATAGAAGCTCGAACACTGTATTTCACATTGATTTGATGACATTTTCAGGCAGCTTTTTGCTGACTGGTTACTGACACAATGCAGTGATGATAAAGAAAAAGCTTCCATGATGATAAGAAGATTAAACTCGCCCTCTTCACTCAGTCTTGGAAAGTTTGAGAAAGAAAAAACACCCACAAAATATTGCAGAGCTCTGAGTTTTGGACCAATGGGACTATGATTACATAACACTTTAATTTCTGGGGAAGTTTGCTCACTCTCATCATTTCTGTGTCAAAATGAAGCCATTACTCAAAGTTTCTATGCAGCTGTATGATTTTAGGGATGATTGACTTATCTTTTATTATTATGAAAGTATTTGTTCATTTCTATCTAGCTATTAATTGTTTTGTTAATCTGTATTGTGGGCTTAAATGTTGAGGTGCTGGAGGCAGTTTATGATGTGGTATGGAGGTTGAATACTGGGAAGTGAGATCTGATCCATTTTCCCAGGACTTTTAGTATGTAAGAGACTGTAAATATAAACTATCAATAAAGGTGCCAGTATAAAAGTATCTATAACCAAATCTACATAATGCCAAAAACATAACCAAGGTTTAAAGTCAGTCAGTCTTTTGTCAGGCTGCTTCATATCTCAGCTTGACTCCTGGTGATGTGTATGCCTGTTTGCACTGTTGTATTGTATATACTGAAATTAAGACGTCTTCTCCAATCATTATTAAAGCTACCAAATGTCAACGCCAAAAAATGAAGTCCAACCTTGGACTGCTGTTATTATAATAATAAAGATGAATCAAGTTTTCAGGTGCAATGTTCTTTTTCCAATTATTGTTCATAATAAAACTGCAGTTTACAATTTATTCATGTGTGAACGCAGCAAAGAGCAGAATCTGTCACTAACAGGCCCTGCAGGTGGTTCATCGAGTGGCTGGTAGGTTTTTATTTCCAAATCAGAGTGCAGAGCTGCATTCAACAGGTGATCTTGACTTTACTGATTTGTATCCGTGCAAAGTTTGCCACTAGAAAGGCGTTTTCACATTCTTCTCATTCCTCCACAGAAGGCAGCGATCTCTGCACCTCCCTAAAAACTGAGATTCAAACTTGGCCAAGCTAGATTTGGTACATAACAAATTCAAAAAGCATTCACTGTCTAATATGCAAATGCAGGTAAATAAACCTGAAACCTCCTGTGCAGAGCGGACTTGTCAGTCAACAGAGTGAAAGCTAGCGTGAGTCGACTTCTACCAGTAACAAGCTAACAGACAACAACTCTAACCAGGTCAAATGTTTATTTTGTATATGTTTGATTGAACCGTGGTTGGGACCTAAAGGTGTGAAAAGCCCGTCTGTCCACTTGGACTCTGGTGCAGTTTGTTTGTGATCTGAAAGCAAAGGAGTTTATGATAGTAGACATGCAATTTTGGCAGGTATTCTACTATTAAAGTCATCCTCTGGCCGTGAGCTGTCGAGGACGACTAATAAATCCATGAGTGTACAACATGTTTAAAGTTCTGGTTTATGAAGTTCACTTTATTTGATTTAGACAAAGGAAAAATTATACGCTGCTGCCTTTTAGTTCTCGTCTGGTTTGCGTTCATATGGACTGACTGGTAACTCACAAACTGGACATTTTAATTCCTGCATTGACCCACTTTACTGCTTCTTTTGTGTTTATTTACCTTCTCTGATATCAAAGAGCTTAATGCAATAATTAATAGCAGTATTCATCAAGACTGCAGTGCAACTTCAATTTATGAGCAATGATTAAAAGCAAGAACGGCTTTTTTTTCTACCATTATAGTACAGAGGAATGTTTACTTCATTCACTTACTCACTAGTGTTGTCAAAAATATTGAAATATCAGTAAATACTGATACAGAATATTTGAAATGCTTTCAGTCCTTTTTTTTTTCAGTATCTATACTCCATTACACACACAGCTGCACTGCTCACGTAGTTCTGCCTCTCATTTGCTCCTGTTGAACGTCCGTTGTCATGTCATAGCTTTGTTACATTTATCTTTAATAAAAATCTAGAATTTTATGCCAAAATGTTGAGTCATTTTTTTTCCCGTGGTAGTGAAAATGGTATAGAATGTCAATGTTTTTCGAGGTATTATATTGAAATGAAGAATTCCAGTATTGTGACACCAGTATTACTCACTAAGATGAATTGCCAAATTACATGGACTAGAACACAAACATGACTTGACATGAACATGCGCACGTATGTTACCATGGTAACCAAATTTGCATAAATGTATGCAGCTCTTTTAGTCTACAGGTCGGAAGATCATTTCTCTGACAGTTCATGACTAAAAGATGGATTAAATAGTGTTTCAGCTGAATTCTTGCTGGAATTACGTATCTATTATCATAAATATTAAAATCATGTGGTTGATCTGCTTTGTTTTCACACCACATCATCCAACTACATTTACATCGGCACAAACAAAACAGATACACGCACACACAGTTTGTTTAAACTGAGCCAGTGTGGCAGAACCCTAAACGTCCAAGAACAACGCTTTGAGCCTCAAACCGGCCGCACAACACGTCCAAATGTGTGCATGTGAGCGAGTTCTTCCTCCCCCCACTGCTGCACGCATCAATAACCTGAGGCCAGACTATAAAGATGCCCATACAGCCCCGTATAACCACTCCGATGAATTAAAACGGTTAAGAGGATATGCTGAAAGCCAGAAAATCAAACGATCCTATATAGTTGGTATGAAAGAATAACACAGACGGGTTAAAAACATCACAGAGAGACGGGAAACGAGAAGGAAGGTCAGAGACGACAGAAATGTGGACAGGAGCATCAGATGAAGAGCGGCGAAGAGTTGCGAATCCTACTGAGACCCCTGAGCCCATCATCAGGACCATCAGAGGGGATTAGGAAAACCAGGGATTACCAGCAGAATGGCAAGATGGGATCTCTCTGTTATATCAGAATGAGCATTAATCCAGAGTTAAACCCCGTACGTCTCTGTATTCACAGACAGACAGGCAGTGATACATATAAACACTCAGCGACAGCAGTTACCTCTTACTATGATACACAAGTTAAATTCATCGTATGCACACACATATAAAAGACCAACAGGTGTGTTTTAAAAAAGAGAGAGAAAGAAAGAAGAGGTGGGAAGATGATGAGTGAAGGAGGCGAAGGTGAAGAGGAGACAAAGAAGAGGACACAGGTGATAATGGTTTCTATGTTTAAGACATCTGTTCCCTCTGTTCAGTCTGAAGCATCCGATAATCACTCAGACCGCAGCGTTCCTCGTTTGACAAGTCGCTCATTAACATCGTCATGGTGGTTTTTTTTGACAGGAAACTGCTGCTATACAATCCAAACATCACTCAGCAAGGATAAAAGTAAGTTGTAAAAGAGATGAGTCCTGCCATCTCTTTCATAAAAAAAAGGGAAGAACATTGAGGTAGAAATTGGGCTGTTTCCTGTTTTTTACCGTGTAACAAATAATTTAATTTCCACCACATGACTTGTGTTTACAGTTTCTGGACATCTGAGTTGCCTTCATGAACACAAACCAGTTGGAAACGACACATGATCCTGGCACAGGTTTGATTCAGGAACCAGACGTTTGGGTGTGAACCTGCCCTGAGATTTGAATGTAGGTAAACTGATACCCAACTACTGCAAAGTGCAGTTAAACGTAATGTAAGCAGCACTTCACTTGCTACTGACCAGTGTAATGACGTGTGTGTAACGGCCTGAGATTTGTGAGCGACGGTCATGGCAGCGAGGCCCGGATCCGGCTCTACCTACAGGAGTGGGAGACAGACTTGAACATGAGTGCTCGGCCGCATAGGCGAGGTGTGACTACCTCATCCATGACCAGGTTTCAGCCCTGGTCCTGCCTGATAGCACGGTCCAGGCTGCCTATGAAAATAAAAGAATGCAGCACTATTCTGTGCTCTTCCAGGCTGCCATCTTTCTCTCTGTAGGTTGGTTGATTGAGTTTCTTAGAAGACTGCCCATTCAAGGAAAACCTTATCTATCCTCTCTTTGGACATGTTTTGATGATTGCGGCTGGTTGCCTTGTATATTTTGCACTATTGAGCACATTTCTTTTCAGTCCAAAATATGCTGTCTCTGCCAGAAAGACCGCTATTATATACAGCAGCGTGCATATAAACACAGTGTATGTTTTGCGTTAATATTTACTGAAAATTGCAGCAAAAATAGTCGCTGGTGCTGTCTGTTGGGCTAAGGCTCTTCACGGCCTCTCTCCGTGCTTTATATCTGACCTCTTAGTCGTAGAGTTCTTAGCCTGAGCTCCTTGGGCAGAGGACCTTTATCTGCTCCCGAGGCGCGGCTGAAAACCAGAGGAGACAGAGCATTCGCAGTCAGAGCCCCAAAGCTATGAAACAGCTGCCCGAGGATATCAGGTCAGCAGAGTCAGTGACCTCTTTCAAAATATACTTTTATCGGAGAGTTCTTCCAGATTATTACTTGATTTTCAATTACTGCCCTTTTGCTTGTTCTATTTAAGTTTTATACCCTTGTTAACTTGTATTGTAATGAACCTGATTTGATAAAACATCACATTTACTGAACGTGGTATTTTACTGATACATTTAAAACTTTCATTTTTAGCACAACATGGCTGTACAATTACTGACTTCAAGACAAAAATAACTGCCACGACCAACACCGCATTTTGGTCTTTGTCGGGGCTCAAAAACTGACATGCTGGGCGCCCCTATAGCTCAGTCGGTAGGGCGTGCACACCATGTATTGAGGCTGTTAGTCCTCTGCAGCGGCCGCTGGTTCGAATCCCGCCTGCGGCTCATTTGCTGCATGTCATCCCCTGTCTCTTCACCCCCCTTTCCTGTCATACCTTCAGCTGTCACTGTCAATAAAGGCAAAAATGCCAAAAAAATAACCTAAAAAAAAAAACTGACATGCATGGAAAGGTTTTGTCTCATCTTAAACTGGAGCATCTGCAGATTAATTCCATGAACAATATGTGAGGATCCACTGAAGTCAGGCGCAATATCAGATGACTAAATACCCACTTTTGTTATCATCGCAACCATCTTGACTGCACCTCATTGGCCGCTGCTGTATGTTGCTGCGATGCATCTGCAAGATCCGCTAGTACACAAATACAAAATGTACTGATAGATTCAGACGTCAAGACAAACATTTACAAAACATCAAACGTCTGAATAGCTACAACTTCAACTGGGACATGCAGGCTCAAACTGATGAATAAGCGACATCAAAACAACAAAACTACAGATCTCTATATATATTATATTGTTGTAAAGCCAACAGGTTTCTTGTAATGTTCTAAATAAATAACAATGTTTAAAGTGAGTTTGGAGTTATTGTCGTGTTTATGAGTTCATGCTCACAAATTTAAGTTTCACATAGCTAATAACCCTGAGAAGTCACACCCTGAAGCTTGGAATTAAATTTAAAATGTGAAAAAATGTGCATTTTGTGTCTTATTAATTATTAATGACAGAATGATTAATTAATTGCTTGATTTTCAACTCTCATTTGAGGAAAATGCATAAACGTTGCAACCCTAACACAAAGACACTGTTAAAAAAAAACTTTGCATACATGGATAAGACAACTTGCATGAAACAATGCAACAAAAAAAAGTCTTAAAACAAAAAATTAGAAATGAAAAACTTTGCAATTCTCTGTTGGTTGCACCTGGCAGTTCTCTTGATATTGCTGTTGGTGCTTCACCATCTGTTGCCTGGTGGAGAGCTGCACTCCTCTAGTTTTTTTTTTTTTTTTTCTAGTTTTATTTGTTTGGTTGTTTGCTTTAAATTGTTTCTGTGATCTGGTTGTTGTCAATTTGTTGCCTTGTTTGCCTGTGAAACACTTTGTAGCACGGGTTATAGAGACGTGTTCTGTAAATTAGGATCATCACTATCAGAAACAACTCAAACAGGTCAACAGTACAGATTTGTTTGGCCCTACTGAGAGCTACATGCACCATGTGACCGCTGGCGGTGGCGTTCAAACTGCATCACTGCTCTCTTGCTCAACAGGTTTAGGTTATCAGGAATCTCAATCTCAATAGACAACTTGATTGAGCTGCCAAGAGTACTGATAACAAAAGCAACAAGTAAAATGTACAACTGTGAACACCGCGATCCAGCGATGACAGGCACTAACGCCTGATCTGATCTTTGAGTCTTTTGAGGCGAGCACGTACACAGAAACAGTGAACACTTGACTCAGACTTATCTGTATGTAACCCACCTTGTAATCACCAACATTTTGATTTGTAACTGTTATTTAATTACTTATTTTTCCCAGTAACTGTAACAGATTAATTTTTTTTCCCGTTTTAGTTCCCTGAAAAAAAAAACCTCACATCCTTTTTTAATCAGTTGCTTCCCCAATTATCAAAAGTTTGAGAACCGCTGCAATGAAAACTTTGAAGAACTTTAATAAAAAGGTCTTCAGTGTATTTTTAATCACTGTAACTACATGTGTGATTCTAGTGAATAATCTCCAGAGAGAAACATGCTGCTTTCATTTAGAGATGAATTTTTGCAGAGGAGCACAGAGGACTGATAGAGAGCTGAACATTATGATGTCACAGTGAAGCTGACCTTTGACCTTTTGGATATAAAATGTCATCACCTCATCATTTTATCCTGCTGGACACGCGTGTGAGATTTTGTCATAATTAGGGCATGAATTCTTGTTTTATGGCCAAAAATGTGTCGAGTGAGATGACACCGACTTTTGACCTTTAATCACCAAAATGGAATCAGTTCATCCGGGAGCAGGGTGACCAGATGAGAGCGGGTAAAACTCAGGACAGGGGAGCTGGGGGTCAGCATGTCATGTCATGAACTGTCCTGGCTGTGTTTACAAGACACATGAAGTGTAACACACAGGTGACAGGTGTGTTTAAACATCTTTTCAGCAGATAAGATTGTCATTTGTAAGAACACACAAACACATTTCTTAGATTCGTCCCGCAGCGATGGTTACATTCTGTCATCTGGTTTAAAACTGGTCGAATGATAGATGAGGTGCAACAGACAAGTGAAAACACATCTATAATAGACATATTTTGCAAAAACAAACAGAACTAAAAGCAGGAAGTATAACTATAAACGATCTGATCAGAATGGTTTCATGGATTCATGTTGTTCATATTATTTGTTACTGTAATGCTCAATTTTTGGGACAAACAGGACAAGATTTGGGACAACTGCTTGTAATTTAGGACTGTCCTGCATTTTTCAGCCCATTCTTGTGTCCCAGTGGAGGTTTATGCCACGACAGCTGGATGAGCTGAAAACGTAATGTGTCTGGACATTGTTTTTAAGGTTCTCAATAGTTGTGAATCACAGAGGTCCTTCAGCAGACAGTCGTGAATGTGTACAAAAAAAATTCAGTCCAGTGGTGTGCGACATCAGATGGGGACAAGCTCAAGGTCTGTCGGTCATGCACATACACGCATACATGCACACACACACACACACTCGCACACACAAACCAGATAAAAACATAGTGAATGAACATGCACACACATGCATAATATGCACACATGCTTTGACATTCGCGCATCATTCTAGGACTTTGGACAGTGAGGTCAAGGTAACCCGCGGGTGCAGGAAGATTGTATGAAAGACGGTAGACTGGACACACAGGCATGAACTGAGGCAGAGCATCTGTGTGAGAAAAAGAGATTCCAAAGCGCACTTTGAGTCCAGAGAATCATGAAAAGCCTTTAATATTGAATGACACCTGTGCGTTTCAGCATCAGGCTTGAAGAGAGCTTTTCTTTCTTTGTTGAGGCTTTTTAAATTACTTTCTCCTTGACACACTGTGGCCCTCGCTTTTATGATGCATCTGGGTTGAAAATGCTTTACACTGACTCTGATGCTTGGTAGAAAGGAAAACAAAGAAAAAAGACATAACAGAGAGAAGTGGAGCTCTGGGTAAGTTTTATAGATCAGTTCAAATCAGACTTGTTGCACATACACACATCTTTTCGCCTATAAATTGTGTTTTTATAACACTAATCTGTTTTGGGGAAAATGTAATTGCTGCCTGGATTATAATCAATGAAAAAAGGTTAAGGTTAGGAAAAGATTGTGGTTTCTCTTAAATCTTTAAGTGCTCTGAGTGCTTTAAGTGGGAGTACATTTACTCAAGTACTGCACTTCAACAATACTGAGGCACTTGATAATTTCACTCTATAACTGAGTCCTTAATGTCTTATTTTGTTTATTTAGTTGCTCATAATTCCAGCATTGCAAACTGCTTTATTGTTGCTTGTCTCAAGATACATAATTTAAATTCTTGAGCATTTTTAAACAAGTTGATTTAAATTAAAAAAACAAAAACAAAACTAAAATATCTCACTACAACATTTTTCAGATTGTTTTAAGAAAAAACAGGTTTGTGGGGCTCAATCATATATAACATGTATAGTAAAAAAAAACTAAACTAAATGAATATTTTTACTTTAATACAGATAATACTTAAGTACTTTTACTTGTAATGAGGTATTTTATTGTAGTCTGGTCTAGTTTAATTATGCGTATTATACTGATATTGTAGGGAAAACAAATGAGACGTTTGCAGATACACTCAGTTTAAATATGCAGCGACTTGACAAACATGTTTACAGTTTAAAAATGCTGATGGCATGTTTCTCCAAAAATGTGCTGTATTTTCTCTTGCAAATTAATATATAAACAAAACTCCACACTGGAAACTGTATTTGCCAGAAGCTCCACCAAACTCCCACGCAGCTGGTACAGTGAATAGGAAACAAACAAATAAATAAATAAATATAATTCTTTTATGCCTCATATTTACTCAGTGATAAAGACAGTAAATTGTAGCCTGAGAATATTAACTTTCATTCAACTGTGTCACGCTCCAGGTCAGGAAAATAATTATTTCACAGCTGATGTTAACAATTGTAGATTAAGCAGATATCGTCTATCAGGGAACTTCAAAAACAAATCTCTGTAGATTTGTTCTGAGGCGCCCAATACATTTTTATGAACTATCCCTCATTTTAAAACAATTTTAATTCCATGTAGATAAAGCATACTAAAGTATTCTTTCTTGTTTATTCATAGAACTTCTAAAGAAATTGGCAGGTGTACCATTAAATTTAAAGCCCCATCTGACTGGAACAACCTGCTCATTTCACTCACAAGTACATCTATTACCTCTTTTCATGTCTTTAAAGCATCTCTTCCTCATCTTTAACAACCTGCTCTTGCTTCCAGCTATACATAGAATACACACAGACACACAGAATAGAAATTTTTTGAATGTATTTTAATAAAATAAGTGAATCAGTGGCTGTAGGAGTGGCTTATGTCTGTGTGCAAATTTATTTGTGCTGTTTTTGTTTGATGTGCTGCAGTTTCTGTATATTTCTGTTAAGAACCGTCTTGGACACGATATGGCTCATCTCAAGAGTTTTATCTTTATAATAAAGTTGTATAGATGGACCACAGCCATCGTAATTCAGGCGCATAAAAAGAGGTGAAGCTTCCCGTTCAACTGTGTCTCTACAGTTCTGAGATGGAGGAGAGGAGTGAAGCTACATTACTGTATGTACGGTGTACATACATGTACTGTATATGTCTGTATATTATGTGGTTT
Source organism: Lutjanus erythropterus (assembly GCF_056507025.1). NCBI lineage: Eukaryota > Metazoa > Chordata > Actinopteri > Lutjaniformes > Lutjanidae > Lutjanus > Lutjanus erythropterus. The sequence continues at coordinate 22,287,019 of NC_139333.1, forward strand.
TACCTCACTAATATTGCTAGTCAGTGTTTTTCAATGATGCAGGGCACGTGTGCAGAGGGAGACAGACAAAGAAGAAGGTCGCCTTTGTGCTCAGTCAGGTGATAATAAGTCAGATATCAGTGTTTCCTCTTCCTGGCGAGTCCATCTGACTCCTTCTTCTGGTCGCTACCCAAAGCTTGTGACCACAGGTCAAGTCAGGTTTATTATTAAGGCCCAAATAATATGTCAGAGGTCTTCACAGGCCCGAAACAGAAATGACCCAGAGACAAGCTTCCTAAGAACACAAGAAAAAAAAAAAGGTGTGATCCTGTTCAACAATGGCTGAGAGTGAGAAAATCGAGTTCATTTTTTATTTTACAAAAGCTGGGAGCAAAAGTTGTTGCAATGAATTTCTTTGATCTTTATTATCTTGATATTGCAGGATAACGGAGTGGCTGCCTCCTGATAACAGGCTAATTTATTATTCTTTTTAACTAATTATCATGAGAGAATAAAAGGTAGTTTTGTCGGAAACGGAAACAAGATAATTATCCCGTTCTCTAATTTACTAAATCAATTCCAGATAATTAAATAAACGTTAAATAATTGCAACCACAGACACTTTCATCTTCAATATAATAGAAATACAAAACACAGTACAATAATGTGATTATAATCCAAAGGCATGATTATACATCTCCAATATGACAGTAGATTAGGGGTAGAATGAAGAGTGACAGTACAGATTTGTTCCTCAGCTCTCTCTTCACCTTCCTATAGCCTCCCACATGAATAAGAGCCAAATATACCAACATTTCTTCACGACATGCATCTTCTCCTCAACAGCTTGAGGCCTTTCTGTGGAGCCATCTGTGAGCAGATAAAATAAAATCTGTTCTGTTGTCCCGTGACCACAACAGAATCTGTGAAGCTGCTCTGAAACAAACAGTTGGCTGAAGTGTCGTTTTTCTACTTGGCGTAAGTGTTCCCGGAGATGCTCTGCGAGTGTGTGACTTGCTTGAACTCACCTTTCAGTTTATTTTTTATTAAAATGGGAAGCACCGTCCCTGTGAGCCAAACTGAGGCCACCAATCAACAAGTGCTCACACCTGAACGGCACTCCGGTCAATACACAAATTGTTTTCTTTCTTTCTGTCTTTGGCCAAAATAAGAATAATGATGTAAAAATTATGATTACTTCTAATATCGCAATTACAATATCAGTCAAAATAACCACAAATAGAAATTTGTAGTTATGTTTCTGGGTACCTGGTGACTATAAGTCCAATATTCTCTCTTCTTTTAGCTCTATTTTTGGTCTCCACCACCTTCAGTTAGTTTCTAACTGCGTCTGTCTGCTGTTTGGTGCCGAGCAAGTATTGCACATTGGTTTGTGTAACTTTTTTTTTAAACTGAAAACAGCTGTCTGCTGTGGCCAAAACAGTGCAATGAGAGTGGTTTCTGATCCCACCAGGCTGCAACGCTGCTGCAGCCGCTGTCCAGCGTCACCTGACCTGCACGCTCTGTGCTCCTTCACACCCTGAATTAAGGGTTTATTTTGACCACACCAGAGTTGGTGGATGTTGGAACAGTGGAAAGATGAACCAAGAGGGTTTTGATGTGTTTCATCATTTCTGATGTGATTTCTATCACTCTTCTCCACTTAAGTTTACAATAAAATGTTCTCCTTGTACATTTTTGTGAGCTTCTATCTGTTTTATCCTGTTACTGTAATGCACACTGACTCACAAATGGAAAGAAACAACCGCGTGACTGGACGAATCTCAGTCGACTGAGGTGGCTCCAACTGATGACGTGAATCTTTAAGGGGGCAGTTACAGTTATCATTCTTGATGTGGACAGCCCTTAAAACATCACCTGACTTCATCCTCTGCCCTTGAATGTAAGCAAATATGTTTTTGTGATACTTTCCATCATTCTTCTTGGTAGGGTGGTCTTGAGAAAATTGGAATTTCCCTCTTCTATTAAGACTCAGTTTTCATTTTACAGCACAGAAACGCTTTGGTGTCAGTGGGGCCAATTTGTGTAACAGTAATACAGTATTTTTAAGATCAAATACTGATCCAACTGCTCCTCGGAGGTTTGCAGGAGTCAAATGTCTGCTTGGTCTTTCACCACAGATGTGCCAAAAACTATCAATTATTCTTAAATGAATTCTACAAATGAAGACAAAATAAGGCTGCGTCTCTGTCAAAGCTGCATTTGCACATTTTCAAATGAATGATTGCTACAGAGGAAATAAGACTTGATGCTTTGGTCAGTGATTGATTTGCTCTGTTGGAAACATTAATTCACATGTGAGGAGACTGGTGCGATGTTCCAGGAGCAGATCCAGGAAAGACCCTCTGACATTGAACTCCGCAGGGAAAAACCTAATCAGCACAACACGATGTGCACAGCAAAGAACATCTGCAATATGACATTAAATGGAAGGTTTGGCGGGTAAAAGATTGTACAGTGCGCATGCAACTGATTGTAAGAAAATTGCAGTATTGATGCAGAGGGTCATTACCTGCTCATCAAACCATTTTCTGCACTGACAGGGCCTGTGGAAGATTGCGCTGTTCATGTTCGCATCTTTCCACACTCACAGACAAGCGGGACAAGGTACTGAGTTGGAGGACGGCAGTGAATGAAACAGAGGACATCACTTAATAACAACATGACGGCTGACGTGTCTTCGTTTGACGGAGTTACCACAGAAAAGCATCTGACTGCCCTGTGCACTCCTCCTCACGTAAAAGGCAAACAGATTAAATTAAAATGGCATACAACAGATTAAAATGGCACAGCGGGGCAAGAGATTTCATACAGCTGGCAGGAGAGATGAACGAGGGCATGTCACAATTGACAAACAGCAAGTTGGACTCTTTCTCTGCGTGCATGCGAGTGTATAAAAAGAGATTAGGTGAGAGAGACTGAATGAGGCAGAGAAAAGAATTAATCATCAAGTTTGGGAGCGGGGAGAGTTGAGTTAGAGTGTGTGGGAGGACTAGATTTTAAACGTACAATAAAAACAGAACAGCAAAATTTGACTTTCAGTGACTTTAACAGGAAAACATGATAACACGGGTGCACAGATTTTGCCAGAAGAGTCTGTGCCAGATAAGCCTTTCTGCTCCTGACTGACCTTTGAAGTGAAGCATTCTGGGGTAGAAGACACAGTGACGGCGCTGTGAGTAGAAAGCATATTGTTGGAGCAGGAGGGGGCGGGCATCACTTTTGATATTCTTTACTGAAACGTGGCGACAAAACAAACAACGATTAGATCTAATTAGGATTTTGCCACCAGCTCAGACTGTACATAAAGTACACACACAAACCGCGTTGGTTCTCAGGCGCACACACAGCAGTGTTTACAGTAATGTGCTGCCAGTTGTGACACATTTAAATGCACACATTCAAATCCTCTTCTCTTCTGAATATACACTGCACTGCACCTCTAAACCCAAGCTGCAACTGGCGATGCCAATCCAATACTGTTTTTCCCCCTCTCTTAAACAACTAAGCTTTTAATGATAACTTTAATTTATTAAAACCTAACATGCATTGTCCCTGTCAAGTAACACTGATGCAGTAAATCAAATAATCATACTGCTGCTTCGTTTTATTTCAACTATTTCACACAGCAAACTTTTAGCAGCATTTGTGATTGGTCAGCAACATTCAGTCAGACTATTTTCACACCTAACTCTCACTGAGTTAATGAGGCCATTAAAGCTCATCTCAGTTCGGCAAAAGAGAGAAACTTGAATTCAGAACATGTTCCGTTGTATTTTTCTGTTTAATAAGGAAAATGTGTGTGAGAGTATTTCCTTTCTTGAGATTTTTGTGTGTTTTATTTTGTTCATTTTTTTATGGACGTACAACAAATGCAACATAGCAAACTCTAACTTTACTCTGCCAACTGGCAATCCAGTAAAAAATAGTTCCGTTGCTCAAGTTTGTGAGAACTTTTTTTGCTTGACCAACAGTCCAAAACACAAAGAAATTACATTTAAACAATGTGTAAATGATTAAAGGAATAGTTCAACATTTGGTAAATACTCTCATTCACTTTCATGCTGAGAGTTGGATGAGAAGATTGATACCACTCAGTGTGTATGTATGCTAAATATGAAGCTACAGCCCGCAGCTGGTTAGCTTAGCTTTGACTAGCTTAGCTGGGCATGTTAGGGTGAAACAGCTGTGTCTGACTATAACAAAATCCACGTAAAATTTGCACCCCTATAGCTTGGCTGGTGGAGCGTGCGTCCCATGTGCTGGGGCTGTTGGTCCTCTGCAGTGGCCGCATGCAGCCCGTTTGCTGTGTGTCGCCGTCTCTCTTTACCCCCTTTCCTATTGTGTCTTAAACTTTCACTGTCAGAATAAAGGCAACCCCCTTAAAACCACAGCTGGTTGTTGTTAAAACATCTGTTTTTGTACAATTTTAACAAAAAAGTCTAATGTGTTCATTAGTGATCTTTACCTTTGCACACAGCTAGGCTAGCTGTTCCTCCCTGTTCTCAGTCTTCATGCAAAACTAAGCCAACCTGCTGGCTGTAAATTTATAGTTGATGGACAGATGAGAGTGGTATTGATCTTCTCATCCAACTGAACAAATGACATGTGGCATGCAAAGCCTTGTGTGCTGCTACAGGATCACCGGACCTCCCAGTGGGCTAATCAGATAGCTAACTTGACTTGGTTAAACCTACAAGTCAGATAAAAATGCCAAACATAACATTGCATTTGTGGCCCATCTGTGTGGAGATCAGGTAGGGATCTAATGTAAACATGTCACACTGAGCCTGTTAAACCTGGTTCAGAGGATGCCGCGCTGATGTCCTCATGTAATCTTTTAATCGTCCCACATTAAATTGGCCCAGTATATGTGGCATGCGTGCTAAGCGCGCACGCAATCTGGACGTTCTCCTGCTGTTCATCCAATTATGGCTGTGCCATGGGGCATGAGGATGAGGGCGATTCAGCAGGTCAGCAAAAATGAATGGAAGATGGAGGCCCTCAGGAGGAGAGATAAGTCTCTCTTGAGGAATAGGAAATGCCAACCAAGCTATGAGGACTGAAAGAGCCGGCTGTGTCAGTCATTCAGCCACAGAGCACCAACTGCCTGAAAGTCCCAGAACTCAAACTTATGTCGCCCCTTGACAAAACTAGGAAAAAGCAAAACACATCACAACATGGTATATCTAAGAATTGTGCTCATGTGCGGTCTGACCATCATCAATACAAGATCTTTATGAAAAATGAATGCAACTCTGGACAGAAGTAAATGTTGTGAAATTGCATAAGCTTATCAAAATGATGCCATGGTGAATATGTGCTGTAATCAAAGCTGAAATTAAGTTACAGTCGTGCAAAACCGTGTGTGACAAACTACACAAAACAGCCTCCCTACATTTCTTTCTCCTGAGAAGCAAAGAATCCCTTCCAAGGAGCCTGACGGGATGGCGAGGGATGAACAGGCTCTGCAAAGGGCAAAGCCTGACCTGGAGGGGGTGGAGAGCGGTGGCGTGGTAACTGATCGCACATGGAATGAATTATGTGCACGTTGAATATGTAGAGTGTTGTCTAGGCTCTGACCTTTTCACTCCCCACAAGGAAACACCAGGCTCGGCTCAGCAGGGAGCGCGGAGTGACGATAATAACTTTCCCCCCAAAGGGAGACTCGCATCCTACACGAAATGCTATGTGAGCAGCAGGAGCGGAAAAAGAGGCAGCGAGCGACAGTATAGCTTTCAGGTGAGTGGTGGGCTGCAAAAGACTGAGCAGAGCACTGACCGCTTCAGTACAGCACCATAACAGCAAGAATATGTTGGCTGCATGTTGCAGTGAGTAGTGATGGACTGCCGTAGCTAGCTTCTAGGTTTTGCTTCCGCAGACATCTGATCTTGAGAAGTCTGATCTATATTATTTATCTATACCTGCCAGCCTCACTAATAGGGCCATGCTGAACAGTTGGACAGCTCATGTTGGCATAATGGAGGCATTCAAATTCTAAATCAAAAATAAGATTACACCATTGGGGTGCGGACACTTCAGAAGAGAGCCCCAAAGATAAGATTTAAGATATTTCTTTATTAGTTCCACAACGTGGAAATTTCCGATAAATACAGAGTGCAGTACAGTGCCTTTTTAATCGGGCATTAACCCCGTGTTTACACACGGGTTGTCAAAAAAATAGACTTGTGAAGTGTGAATATACGCCTCAGGTCGCAGTTATGTCCATGAGACACAGATGGGATGTGAGATGCACGGAGCAGGTGCAGACAGCTGCAGAGATTAAAATGAGTGTTTCTGTTGTTTAAAACGAGGAGAATATGACGCACTTGCAGTCAGACTGTTTGATAGCCTTTTTTCGGCTCATTACGCCAATGTTTGCTACGAGCTGAGAGAAGCAGAGAAAGAGTTTGGTTTTTAGATCCACTTCCTACGTTACTTTATGCTGTTTACAAGGTTCATTATTTGAAAGTAGATCAGCTCAATTTTTGTGAATTATTCATGTTAAAATCCCCTCTGCCTCCGGTGGTCTTTTGTGTAGACAGACTGTTAAACCAGACCTTTTTTTTTTTTTTTTACAATAAAAGCTTCAGTTACACCATCACTAAGATTATTTTCTGCTTCAAAAGTTACAGGGGTTCTCCAGGACTTTGTCTGCTCTGGGGCTGTAAAAATTAGTTTTGCGCATTAACTAAAATCATAATTTATACCAAAGTTTGTTTGTTTTTTTGTCCTCACATATGAATGGTAGGTTGTTTAGTGGGCCATACCTGTGTGACCTCTTAAGTTCTGTGATAATGAATCCTATTAATTATTCTAGTAAGATGATGAGTTTTGAGTTTTGGCATAAATATTTCTTTTGGTGTTTGTATCTTGGGCTCAGCATTTCTTAGATACAAGTAGGGGGGACTCCGCTGAATTAGACTATGATGATTTGTCAGAAAAACACGATCATAACAGGTACATAAGAGAAACAAATTAAAAGACAAAAAGCCATTTTGAACCCGTCTCGACCGCAAGCGTGTCAGACGCGTTCTTCACTTGCACGCCTCACACAATATAAACACTTTCACTTAAATCTCTGCAGCTGTCTGCACCTGCCCCGTGCAGCTCACATCCCATCTGTGTCTCATGGACATAACTGCGACCTGAGGTCTATATTCACACTTCAAGTCTATTTTTTTGACAACCCACGTGCAAACACGAGCTTTATGCCCAATAAAAAGGCACTATACCACACTATATATTTATCTACATTTTTGCAGCCTAGTCATAAAGTGCTCCTAGCTCACTCCACTCCAGTTTGTAATCCCACATACTCTCCCTTCACCTCACAACTTCTTAAACTTCCTGTCCAGTGTTTATTCTTCACTGTACATTCACTGTCACAAGACAAATTCAGTGCTAAACTTTCTCTCTGGTCTGAGCGCCAACACCAGTCTGCCATGCAGCCACGTGTCTCCTGCGTGAAAATCAGAAGTGCTACATGCCTATCCACCTCCATGAACTCCAGAAAACAACTGATTGTCGAAAGTATCTTTTTGTCCCTCAATTCCTAAATCTATTTTTTTGTAAATGCATCTAGTGCTTTGTCTGTTACCTGGATGCTAACACACAATGGGAATTCCATCAATGCACCACTCCACTGTAGAACAGAAGATACTTGACAAGAAAACAGCTTCTGAATTTGCATGTCAAACTTGAACACAGCCAAACAGCAAAAGAGAGCTGGAGAATCCCTCGGTTTGGATGGGCTTAAACAGGCATGAATGAAAGACGGAACATCTTCACAGAGACTAGCAGAAATGCAAGCACAGCGTTCGGGTCATTTTAACCTAAGAGTCACTGCCATTTACTATTCTCTATTGTGGTAATAATTACTTAGAAATGTTGGCACTGGACACCAAGCCATCAGTGAGACGAGTCCGTTGGGTCTCATCTGACCACGCTCCTCATTTTGTCTGACATTAAAACGTAATATCATTTTTTTACCCCTGCCGGTAACATTCCAATCGATTGCTTCAGTATTTTATTAATAATGTGCCCTCTGGCAGGAGTCGCTACATGAGTGACAGGGAACAGTTAAGCTACCTGATCTGGAGGGATGAAGTGGGGAGATATGAGACGTCGGAGGATAGAGATGGAGAGGATGATTGGAAGGGAACAGAACATGGAGACAAATAGAGGGGACTGTAAATGCACTGAAAAGAGCCAAAGAGTAAGAATGAGAAGATTCAAAGGCAAAGAGGAGGAATGAGAGGAGTGGAAAGTGAGGAGAAAGGATAAAGAGATATAGAGATAGGCAAAGGAAGAGATACATTATGCTTGGAGAGAGTAGATGGCCTTGGCATGGAGCATTATTGTGACAGATTAAGGGTTAATGTCCAACAGGGCAGAGAAGAGTGGAAAACTTCCATAATGCACACACATAGCGGGGACGGTGCTGCCGAGTGTGCTGCCGAGGGCTGAAATCAAAAGCGGTGATTCTGAAAATTATAATTGCAGTGATTACTGCCTGTTCGCATATCTCGCAGCCATTATTCCCGTGATGTTGTTTTTTGACTCAACTGTGTAGCCTGCATTAAATCTCCTCAATCGTCGACTCTGTCAGCAAGCACAGCTGAGGAGGAGATTTCACAAAGGAAAAAAAAAATCATCCCCACGCTCTGGAATCACAGATGGACTGCTGCAGAAAATACAATCAAACCCCTGAAAGGGAGTTCTGACTTTCACTTTCTGTGAAAAATAATGCCAGGTTGATGGGTTTGTGGGCGTATTTGTGTGTGAACTTGTTTAACCACACAGAGGATTGGCAGTGCACTCGCTGTTAAGACATTTTGGCAGTGCAATACAGAGGAAAAAGCTGATTCATAGGCTTTGTTCAGACTGCAGGCAAATCAGATTTGTTTCTCAAATCAGATTTCTAAGACAGACTGTCCACACTGGTTGTTTCTATGCATTTGCAAGTGATCCGATGGGATTTGTGTGTCCAGACATCACCAACTTATTTCCATGGGTTGCTGTGATAACAATGGAGGCGTGAGTTACCACACACACTGGAAAGTTAATTTGAGATCCAGTGGCAGTGCAGAACTCTAGCCTGACACTGTCAGATGAGTTCGCATTTGTGAATTAATCTAATCTCTCAATTCACTTTCAATTTCCAAGGGGCGTTATCATCGGGTGCAGACCAAAATGCCTCTGCCAACAACCTAAAACCGCTCAGAGCAACAAAACGTGATGCAGCAATGAGTGACACATGCAAGTTAGCAGAAGCCTAAACTGGAAGTTAGCTGGCTCGGCTGAAGGAAGTCTGTGGTACACTTGTTCTATGAACCGCACAATGTGGAAGCTTATGCAGAAGACCCAACACAGTAGCTGGCTTCATGCACCACTGAGCAGCTCTCAATGAAGGGAAAAGGAAGTAAACTGAGGCCTGCTTCCAATGATTCATCAAGTTCTCCTTTACACATTCACAGTTGGGGCAGTGGTTTGTTTTCAAGCAGGAAAAAAAAGGCAGCCTGGTCGCAAAAACTTTTTCAAATTATAGCTGTACATCAATATGTGTTTCTGAAAACATCTGTGGTGAGAAACAGGTAATACAGCAACAGAATCTTGATTCATATTTGATAAGCACTGCCTAATTTGACAGTTTTATCAAGATATCATGTCTCCTGAGCGCAGTGCATTGCCTGATGTGCAACTTTTCAATTCTGGATCGGGCAATCAAACCTGCCCCATATTTAATAAGCAGTTTTGATTGGCCCAAAACGTCATCGTCACTTCTACAATCATACAGAGCAGTGTACAACATACAGTGAGGTTCAGTCTCTGAATCTGACCCATTATAGTATTAGAAGCAGTAGGAAGCTGCTCTGTCAGGGGTATTCAGGAGAATTGACTTGACATACGTGTTTCCAAGAAAGTGCAGAAATAACCTCACAACCTTCTTACTGTGACGTGAACTACTAACCACTGCTGCACTGTCGCCTGTTCTCTCTGAATGTAAGGGTAGCCAGACATATCTTCCTGAGCAAATGAAACATTAGCTTGCAGATTAGTCTCTGGCTAGAAGACAAACTCAGCGACAGAGAAGGCTAGCATACATGCTCTGACGCATTTTGGATTTGGCGTTGTTGCCGTGTGTTGCATCACGAGTGATGCAAAAGACATTTTGAAATCCGATTTGAGCAGCCGGACTGAGACTCACGTGTAGAAATCTGGCGGGAATCACATTTCAAACTCTAGATTGCTTGGAATCTGATTTGCAAAAATCACATTTCATGTATTATAAAAAAATAAAGAA